>NC_080787.1:91694795-94094795 GCF_028018385.1 Neofelis nebulosa | reverse complement strand
GTAACTTTCTCCTCAGTGGTGGCAAACATTTGTTCTTTGAGAGAGAATTTGATTTTTGGAAATGACCAAAAATTAACCCAATCAGTCTAGGTAAAGACAGCTTTGTTCAAAAAAAAAAAAAAAAAAAAAAAAAAAAAAAAAAAAAAAAGATGAGATTATGATTCAAGAGTAATGACTTTGAAACCAGTTCCCAAAGAGTCATTTGAAAGCTGTTTTACATGATAGTAGCCTGTTGGAATAGGAGTTTGCCTTCCCAAGATGGATATTCACTCAGCTATATGAAAGTCATTCTTTTTCCTTTTCGAACCTAAATTGCAGTATTCAGTTTTTGCTAGCTGCTTTTCACAAAGTATATTTTTTAAGACTTTATTGTTTAAAGAATCTCTACACCCATTGTGGGGCTCAAATTCACAACCCCAAGATCAAGAGTTGCATGCTCTACAGACTGAGCCATCCAAGTGCCCCCATATTTTATTTATTTATTTATTTATTTATTTATTTAATATAATTTATTGTCAAGTTAGCTAACATACAGTGTATACAGTGTGCTCTTGGCTTTGGGGGTAGATTCCCATGATTCATCGCTTATATACAACACCCAGTGCTCATCCAACAAGTGCCCTCCTCAGTGCTCATCACCCATTTCCCCCTCTCCCTCCAACTCCCATCAACCCTCAGTTTGTTCTCTGTATTTAAGAGTCTCTATGGTTTGCCTCCCTCTCTGAAACTATTTTTCCCCTTCCCTTCCCCCATGGTCTTCTGTTAAGTTTCTCAAGTTCCACATAGAGAAAGACAGATATCATAGGTTTTCACCCCACATTTTAATTAGACATTTACAACTTGAGGATCCTATTTCCCCTTCCACCAGCGATCAGTCAGTTTTTTAAATTTCTGATGTAGAAAATTATCCTCTTAGAACCCACACAACTAATTAGCTAGTAGAAAGGCCACTGAGGATTTTCTCGATAGACTTATTCTTTCATTCTCAACGTTTTCTGGCATTCATAGACTGTTAAGGTTTAGTGCTAAGTTGCAGCTTTACCACATTTCTGATGTCAGTAGCACGTGGGAACTAGCCAGGCCTTCTCTCCTCTCTAATTTAAAAGTTCATTGGGAGACATTTACCTGTTTCAAAAGTGCACGCCCATCAAGGTTATCGAGTGCTAATCTGTGCCACCCCATCGCAAGCGCTGAGGAACAAAATCTTTCTACAACCACAGTGTTTGTAAATGCCTTTTGCTCTGTTCCTATGGCACTTTGTCCATATGCTGGAAAAAGCTAATCATTGGTGCCTATGGGAAGAGAAACATTGACCTCTGTAGATTCATGTGTGGCATCTGTACCCCCGCTGTGGTCCACGCTGCCCCTTTCATCCAACTAAAAAGAAAGCAGGTGGGCATATTTCCTGTTCCATAGAACACCCAGACTCCAGCCACAGCAGGCTGAGATGGGATCCTGGTGTTTGGGAACACAGTGGAGTCACCCAGGCTACCAGGGGTGCCTGCTCTACAGAGGTCAGCTGTCACAAGCCCATCTAAAGTTGGCATCAGGCTGGAACAGGGTGTGTGTTCCCTCGGGCCATATCGGAGGAAAGTGCTTGGAGGAGGAGCCTCAGGCATCTTAGAAAACTCTAAGAGGCACAGAGACGTGCCCACAAAGAGTCTTTCAGATGGCAGCTCCTGATGGTGGGTGTTCCACTCACTGACCCAGCCTGATATTTTGGGATGTGGTCGGGGTTGTCCAGGTTTTCTCTCCCCTGGACAAGAAGTAGGATGAAGCACTCCACACTGGTCTACTATTAATGTGAGTACTTACCTTCGCTGTTGATGTTTACCTGGGGATTTTTATTTGATTCATAACTTAGTTATTAATGTCGTATATGTAAAGTGAGCTCTGATGTATATATTCTTTTACTTATATGATCAAACTTTTGTGCCTCTAGATTAGAAAAAGGCATCATATTTATCCCCTTTAAGTGGTTGTTTGGAATTACTCATCACCCAGGATAGCGTATCAATATGGAAAGTGTAGACAGTTTATTCTTCTAACTAGTATCCCAGGATAGCGTATCAATATGGAAAGTGTAGACAGTTTATTCTTCTAACTAGTATCAAGTGAATCATTTGCTCAGGAAGATGAAGGATACAAAGTTACATTCTAAATTGAATCCCTAAGTTCAAAATAATGTTTCTGTATGGTCATTCTACTGACAAATTTGCTGCCATTCTGAAACGCACAGAATCTGCTTTGGAAAACGGGTTTGCTGGGAGTATTTTCCTGCAGGATCATGTGGCCTGTCTCTGGTGGTTGGCTGCCTAAGAAGTAAAGAAAGAGAAAGTACCAAGGAAAATCAAGGATAAACTAGAAGGTTACACCCTATGGTCCTTCCCTCCTCTGCCCCCTGTTGCTTTATTTCTCAATCCTCACTTGAGAAGCTGGCACTAGCTGAAATAGACGTTGTTTGTATAGATAACTCTAATAATTTGTCACAGTATTGTCAGCACAGAGCAAATTTTATTGAAAGAAAGCTGCTTGTAAAACACCTCTCCTCCCACTCCGCCCACACATCAAAATACCTTGTTTTTGACACATAGAAATGGGACTTCAATCGGGTAATAAAATATAGACCTACCAAGCACTGTTGTGTCCTTCCTTTTCCTTTCTTCTCTTAGCCCCTCTGTCCCTGTCTATCTCTGTCTCTCTATCTCTGTCTCTCTCTGTCTCAGTCTCCCTGTATCCTCTTCACTTTTTATATTTGAGTTTGCTGGTTTGTTGGGGAAGAGTAGGGGTGAGTAGATCTTAGGTGGAGACAGTAGTGATGAAAATCTCTAACTCCTGAGTGACACAGGTCAAATTTCTCTGTATGCTGGCAAAGAAACCCACGGTCACTGCCAAAACCACAGAGTAAAGTCTTTTAAAAATCCCCTCAGACAGTGATGTTTTAGAATTAAGCCTTTTCATTTATATTTGGACAACCACCTGTTGACTTCTCCTGGAGCTAGTCAAGGGCGGATAGATGGCGGGAACCTGGAGCAGAATTAGCCCATTCAAAGGGATTGATACTCCCCTTTGAAGAGGCTGCCATTGTTTTTAAAGGAGCCTAGTCAAAGATCATAAGATCAAGCATGAAAAACAAAAAGGAAAGCCTTTACTTGGGGCAGGGTCTTTCCCTCCTCTTGTGATTATCACAGCATTCTCAGGCCATCCTTTTTAATCCAGGAATCGATTAGGGTAGTCTTTACAATGCATTTCCTAGTCCTGAAATGCAGAGTGGAGAGCCAGAGCAAACACAAAGGAGAAAATCCATGGCCAGACCTGCAGCTCCCCCTCTGCCTGCACGTATTCCAGGGACAGCTCTGCTCCTGCCATGGTGACGCAGGGGAGGATGAAGGCAAAGTGAAGCCAGAGAAAAGGGAAAAGACTGCAAAGCATGCTTCACTTAGGAAAGTCTCATTTAAACCAAATCTCAAATTTGTGATCGGAAAGGTGACTGGTATAGGGTGGCATCTTTGGTGGGACATGGAGAGTTCTAGGCATTGACAGACTCGTCTAATTTTCCAGGCTGCCCAGATCAAGCCACTTCACAAGAATTTTGTACCTACTGTGCTTTAGGCCCTATGGAAACTCAGTGTGAAACTCATCATAGATCCTGCCCAACTCAAAGTGTATGCTGTCAATTATCCTTAACGATCCCTAAAAGAGACAAGAAGACAAAACTCAAAACTGTACATCTGTGTTTAGATGAATAAAATATTCCAATGTCTGTCTTTGAAAATAATTTATTGACCAATCCGATAGCATGAATATGTCCTGTATTTACCAATGTAACACTTATTGTTTACCCCTACAGAACCAGGATTATGTGAAGGACTAAGAAGCATAGAGCAGTTTGGGTAAGAAAGCTAGTCTTGCCCTCCTCCCAGGTGCACTGGGAGGTGCACGCCCAGCTACACTATTTACCACTTCCTTCTATAGCTCCTCCTCCCCCACCCCCACAAACCATTCACTTCAAAGCCATCTCTGGTCCCTGCCCCTGGTCAGGGACAGGAGCCCTGCCACAGCTTAGAATTCATTATCCTTTACTTTCACCCACACCCATCACAGGCAACTCCCCAACCCAGGCACCCAACAGGGCAGGGTGAGCAGGCTCTGAGTTGGAGACTGGGGGATTAAAACCAAACCCAGCTGCCCTCAAAGTCAACACAGTCAGTCCTAAATTTGGGTGTCTATGCACTGCTATGGGAATATGGAGGGTATGTATTTGATTTTGTTGGGAGAGAAACGAAAACTTATGTAGTCCCAATTAAATACAGCATCAACTGCAACTAGACCTGAGGCAGAGCCAGAGCAGACAATACAGGATTAGGGCTTCATTGGCTCTAGGTTTCCCATTAGATGCTCAGTTCCTCAGATTTATTTTCAATTCCCCAATTCTAAAAGTGGCATTGGCTTCTGAAGCAGACAATGAACATACACATCATTTCCACAATATAGCCAGTAGAACAGGTAGGCACTCCTCACAGAAGAGGAGAGTATATTTCCACCTGCCATTCCTTCCCACCTTTCCTTCACTGTCTCTTCCAGCCCAGTTTCTCAACTATATTTTCTCTTCAGAGGGATTCCATCTCTCTATCCACCCTGAGGGCCAGTGCCAGATTGTTTGTTCCAAAAGGCCATGTACACCTTGACTCAGGCAGACTCTTACAGAAACAGATGGGCACGCTCAGAGTTTGCTGACAAGAATTTAACGAAGGGAATGTGCAGAATTAGAACAGGGTTATAGGGACCACCAAAACATGATGAAGCACTTTGCAACGAACAAGAATAAGAACCCTTTACCACCTTCAGATCTGCAAGGGCAAAGGGAGAGAGAGAGATGGTCTCTAATCTCATAAAAGCTACAGGTTTAGAAAAGGGGCTGCTCCCCCCCCCACCCCCCCAGAGCGGGGGCATAGAGAAATCTGACCACTTAGAAGCCATGCCAGGATGAGGAAAAGACCATAAACAGTCTAATCATTCTCTCTCCATTCCCCAAGTACTGTCTGCTGGTCGAACTCAACCAGATGCTGGAGGGAGCCCAGCTTCCTCCTAGAGCACTCTGTAGAGATTCAGTACCTGGGCACAGAGCAGAATTCAAAGGTCAGAGAATGGATCTGTGGGAGGGATCTATTTGCAAATAGAAAATAACCAAGCATTCAGCTACCATGAGATTGTTCAGAAACCTTCAATCCAATGGACATTTATTGACCATCAAAGATGCACATTAACCTAGTAATTCTTCTGATTCACATCAGACCCTGAGTTTCTCTTACATACATTATCTCATTTACCCATTTTACACATGTTAAAAATGAGGATCAGTTAGATTATGGGTCTTGGTCAAGGCCTCACAGCTGATAATAATAGAGTCAGGATTTGGACTCAAGCATTTCTGACCCCTAACTCCTGTTTACTCTACTTGGGGAAGACGCACCTGTGAGAGGTGACTGGTGGTATCCAGCAAAGGAAGAAGAGGGGAGATCTGATTATGTCCTTTAGAGGTTGACCCAGTTGGCTTCAAACATGTTGAGGCCATGAACTTAAGTGGGAAACCCAGGAGGGACTGATACATTTTGTGGGCACATGCCAGGTCTGAGGCCTCTAAAGTAAACAACCACTAGGTGTAGGTGTCTGTACACAATGTGGATACAGATCTGGAGTATCTGGAGGTCTCAAGTCCAGAAAGAAATGTTGATAGCCATGGGAATGGGGTAGTAGCTGATGCCTTGGGAGCAAAAGGTATCAACTAGAGAGGTTGCTGGTCAAAGGTGAGAAAGGCAAGGCCTTCCAAGACCCTTGCACTGAGCAGCTCCTGCCTACTTATTGTACAAAATGCCCTTCTCCACTAGGCCCCACACACTTCAACATTCCTTCTCACTGATTCCAGAGACAAACCAGCCTCTCTGGTTAAATTGGCCTACAGTTCCCCAGCTCTTTCTCCTTTCCCACATTCTGCACTCTGTCTTGCCCATGCCCCACTCCTCCTCTGCCAATGCTTTGACTTGGTTGATAGCTCACTTTCTTCCCCGCTGATGGTTCCCCCATCTCTACCACACAGCACATGCTGTCTTACAGGACTTGTGTCTCTTGTCTCCATCCCATATGGAGAATTAGATGCTCCAAATATGTCAGATGGGGATGGATCTAAGAAATGTTGATTCAATCACTTGCTTGTTTTGAAGGTGGCCAAACATCAACAAGGCCAACTTTTCTTGTCTGATCCAAATTAGCCCAACCAGTTTGTTGGAATAGTTTGTTATTTCTAAAACAGTACTCCAAACACAGTAGTGGTGGCATTATTGGAATGTATGGGTAGACTTCCAAAGGGGCTCCATGGAAGGGGACACTTTATTGGGTATATATTACAGTGGCTAAAGGCACGGTGGGCTTAGGAAGTCAGGTTGTCCATGTTAGTAGCACTAACTTCCTTGTACTCTGGGGCAAGTCATGTAATTTTTCCAAGTCTCTGTTTTCTGACTTGTAATAGTGGCATCTATTTCATAGGTTTGTCACGCAGGTCAAATGAGATAGTGCTGTAGCCCTGGGCCTGACAGGTCTTATAGGCCTTCATAAATGTTCAATATTGCTGTTATGACTACATTTAGCTCATAAAGTCTAGCTTATTAGACTAGAAGAAGCTGCATAGAAAATCTGGTCCAATCACTTCATTCATTGATGTAGAAATTGACGATCAGAGATCAGGCCATGATCAGGTGGAGCTCAGATATCACAAAACAAGGCCTGTATTCTTTCCTTTACTGCCCAGCATTGTTCACATCTGTGTATGATGGTTTATAACTGTAAAGACCCATGCTTTTACCTGTATTACAAGCAGTGGGGCAGAGTGATCTAAATCCATTTTAATGGTCTAAAGAAACACAACATTTATATTAAAAAATCCAAACTATGTTGATCAGATGGGAAAAAATACAATGAAATATTTAAGACAAATTTTCTTTTTTTATTATTTAAAAAAATTTTAAGTTTATGGATTTATTTTGAGAGAGAGAGAGAGCAGGGGAGGGGCAGAGAGAGAGAGAATCCCAAGCAGGCTCTAGACCATCAGCATGGAGCCCAGCACGGGGCTCAAACTCACAAACTGTGAGATCATGACCTGAGCCAGAACCAATAGTCCGATGCTTAACCAAGTGAGCCACTCAGGTGCCCCTAAGACAAATTTTCGTAAAGCACAAGTTAGACTGGTTTGTAGTCACGAAAATCATTGCTGGTGATTCTAATTAATACCAATGCTTATGGGAATGATGAAAGCAAATATACGGAGAGAACACATGAAGTAGAAGTCATGGAAGTGTTTTGTGCATCACGGTTTTTTGTTTTTGTTTTTGTTTTAAGACCATTATCTATGTCACGGGAAAATACTTGTAATGAAAATGTCCACCTATAGGTGGCAAACTTATACTGCTAGCATTCTGTCCTTGAGCGTCCTTGCAAACAAGTCACTGGGGATGAAGTGAAAGTGAAATTCATAGCAAGAAAACAAGAAACCTAAATGGATTCAGCAATAACATTCTCACATAAACTTACAATTTAAAAAACCCACATAATTTCACAAAACAGTCGGATTCATCTGCAAAAAACACCTCATGGAATTGCACCAACTACATGTATTCAAAATATATTTCCAGAGTTGCTAATAACATAGCACACCCTAGCGTGGAGTGGAACAGACACACATTTCTCCCTTGAGAGCCCTGATAGCCTCGTGGCCTTTTACACGCAAAACACTTCCAGCAACAGCTCTCATTTACCCAGAGCTCTTGTCCCTGGTTTCACAGACAAGGAAACAAGCTCAGAGACACGGGGCAAATGGTAGCTGAGACTGGAGCCCAGCTCCTTGGATTCCAAGTCTGTTCTCTTTCTGCCACTTTATGCTGCCCCCATCATAAGGCAGAAGGTGACAAAATGATCCAGGATTTGGGGATAAGACTAATTCTGTTTGGGTTTCTCTCTCAAAATGAACGACAGCTGGTCCCTTCTAGAGCCTTTTACAATAGAGTGGTCTCAGCTGCCCCAGAGCCTGGCCCTTGTTCTGGCTAAACCCAACTCATTCCCTAACCACAGAGGATAGAGAGGTGTTTCCCAGATTGTGGGCCTGGGTTTCCTGAGACCTCCAAGGAAGATAGTAAAGAATCTAATTTATTAACAAGAAATAAATCCTTCTGTTCTACTTTAAAAAAAAAATCATTGTATAAAATTCAATCTTTTTTTAAAATATCTTTAAAAAAATTTTTTTTAATGTTTATTCATTTTTTGAGAGAGAGAGCACACGAGCAGGGTAGGGCAGAAAGAGAAGGAGACACAGAATCTGAAGCAGGCTCCAGGCTCAGCACAGAGCCCAATGTGGGGCTCGAACTCACAAGCCATGAGATCATGACCTGAGCTAAAGTCGGACACTTAACTGACTGAGCCACCCAGGTGCCCCTAAAATTCAATCTTTTTAACTGTGTTTAATTAGAATATTAAATGTCTGGGCGCCTGGGTGGCTCAGTCGGTTGAGCGTCCGACTTCGGCTCAGGTCACGATCTCACGGTCCGTGAGTTCCAGCCCCGCGTCGGGCTCTGGGCTGATGGCTCAGAGTCTGGAGCCTGTTTCAGATTCTGTTTCTCCCTCTCTCTCTGCCCCTCCCCCGTTCATGCTGTGTCTCTCTCTGTCCCAAAAATAAATAAACGTTACAAAAAAAAAATTAAAAAAAAAAAAGAATATTAAATGTCTAATTAAACATATAAAGAGAACAAACTCATTGCTCCTTTCAAAAGTTTCCTACATACTATTCCAGACCTATTCCTGTGTATTTACATATATGCAGATATATAAGTGTGCATATAGAGCATTTTCTTTTCCCGCTTCATATATCATTCTGCCACTTGCTTTTTTTTTTTTTTTTTCATTTAACAATAGACCTTGGACAGCTTTATGTAGGTATGTCCCTTGGTTTACTGTAGAAGTTACAGTTTGGATGGACTGTGGTATATAATCCATTCCCCTACAGGCAGGTATTTGGGTTGTTTCAGCCTTTCACTATTACAGATCTGGGGTGAAATCCCTTTACCCATGATGTTGCACATGAATGAGCAAGTTTCTCTGAAGGATAAATTCCTAAAAATGAAAAATCTTTGGAACAAAGCATTTATACATTTAAAATTTTTTATGAACAGCATCAAATTGCTCCCTCACCCCCCCACCCCACCACAAAGGCTGACCTGACATTTTTTGTTGACTCTTTCCGTCTTCTTTTCTCTTTCTCTCTCATTAACTTTCTGTTCTCATCCTATACTCTGGGTCACATTTATCTGATATTCTAACTTGAACCTTGAAGAACCTTCCTTCTCCCTCGTTCTTTCACATCCAATTCATCAGAAAGTGCCATTGGATTTGCCTTCAAATATGTCCAAAGCCCCACCACTTCTTACTGTCTCTCCTGCTGTCACCTGCTGGAAGCCACCATCAGCTCTGTCCTGGATCCCTGCGGTCGCCTCCTACACTTCTCCCTGGTTCTGCTCTTGCCTCCTTCCAACTGTTCTCAGCACAGCAAGCAGAGATCCTGTTAAATCAAGTCAGGTCTTTGCACCCCACTGCTCCACACCCCGCCACAGCTTCTGCACTCAGAGTGAAGTCCTCCCAATGGCCTCTAAGCCCTGCATGATCTGCCCCTCACCCCTCTTCTCCCTCTTCCCACTCTGCTCTGCTCCAAACACCAACCTTCTTACTATTCCATGAGCACTCCAGGTGCCCCCACCTCAGGGTCTTTTTGCTCCCTCAGTCCCCTCCATCCAGACACCCGCTTGATCAACTCCTTTTCCGTCAGGTCGGCTTAAGTTGCACCTTTGCAGCAAAGCCTCCTGCACTCTTTTTTTTTTAAGTTTATTTATTTATTTTGAGAGAGACAGAGACAGCACAAGTGGGGGCGGGACAGAGAGACAGGGAGAGAAAGAATCCCAAGCAGGCTCCCTGCTGCATACAGCCCATGCAGAGCTCGATCGTGACCTGAGCAGAAACCAAGAGTCAGATGCTTAACCAACTGAGCCATCCAGACACCCCAAGCTTCCTGGACTCTTCACACTGCACACATTCCCCACCCCCCCAGCACGCTGCACCCTTTGCTCCTTTTTTTCTTCCCACAGCCCTGAGAACCCTCTTACCTACTATGTAACTTTTTTGTTCATTATCTCTCCTCATCTGAAGGTGCTCTATGTGAACTGCCCCTTTGCTGAGTACACAGAGCAGTATCTGGTACACAATAGATGCTTAATAAATGTCAGTGGAATTGCAATTGCCATTCCTCACCCTGTTGCAATTATGAAACATCTTCACGGAACTGTGATTTTCACATGGAAACATTCCCTTGTGGATGACGTTGTCCTTATGGCTTTTTGAAAATAAGGTTCAAATAGGAAAAATGGAAAAATTGGACATCATCAAATTTTAAAACCTTTACTACGAGAAAAACCCTGGAAAGGAGATGAAAAGATAACTTTGGAAGAAAATATATTTAAAGTAATATATCCAACAAAGGACTTTCATATATAGAATACATAAAAAAAACTCTCAAAACACCACAGTAACAACAACAACAACAACAACAACAACAACAACAAGAGAATCCAGTTGGGAAATGCACAAGGGACATGAACAGATATTTCATCAAAGGGGATAGAGAGATGGCAAATAAGCACATAATAAGATGTTCATCATCATTAAACATTAGGGAGATGCGAATTAACAGCATAAAGACATCAGCCCTATTATAATGGCTAAAGTAGAACGTAATGATAACACCCAATGCCGACAAGGATATGGAGAAACTGTATCACTCAAACATTGTTGGCGGGAACGTAAATGGTACACTCACTCTAGAAAACGGTTTGGCAGTTGCTTTTAAAGCTTAAAAGTGGACTTCTCACAGAACTCAGCCGTTGTACCCTTGAGCATCTATCCCTGAGAGATAAAAACACATAGTTATACAAAAATTTGTATGCAAATGTTCATGGTGGCTTTATACATATATCAAAAAACTGGAAGCCACCAAAATGCGCTTCAGTGGGTAGTGAATGGCTAAATAAACTATGTTACCTCCATACTACAGAATATTACAATATTACTCAACAATAAAAAGGAATGAACTGGTGAGGTATGTAAACACTTGGATGAACTTCAAGGATATTATACAGTAAAAGTGCCAATAGCAAAGGTTATATATTATATGATTCTATGTAGATAATCTTGAAATAAAATTGTAGAGACAGAAAGGTTAGTAGTTGTCAGGATTTAGGGAAGGGGGCAGGGAATAAGGGACATGTGTGGCTGTAAAGGAAGACTTGCTGTGATTTATAGCTCCATATCTTAATTATGGTGATGGTTACACGTGTGCACACATATGTGTGTGTACAACTGGAGAAGGCTGCATTAAGTTTTGTGGATTGTACCACTGTTAATTTCCTGGCATTGTAAGACAATTATACAAGATATTAACATTAGAGCAGGCTGTGTGACAAGTGCACCACACTTCCCTGTGCATTTCTTTGCAACTTCTTGTAAATCCACAATTACTTCAAAATGAATAGTTAAGTTTCAAGAAGAAAGCCAGGCCCACTAATAAGCACCTCTTCTTTCAGCCCAGAGATGTTTCTGCCTCATTGATTTCATGGAGATGTCTGTCCCTTGGTACATTCTTTCATATTTTATTTTTATTTTCAATACACATTTTTACTGGTCTTTTTCTAAAAGAATCACTTCTTCAAGGGAAAGTCTGGAAACACTTAATTGGGTAAACGTTATCCCTATGCAATTCTGGGGAAGATACTCAACTCTCTGTTCTTCAGCCTTCCCTTTGGAAACGTGGAGAAATGTCACCTGTCTCCCTCCTCATAAGAATTCTGAGGATGCCAAATCCACAGTAATTCCAATGAACTCCTTCCATGCTGAAATCATAGAGCAAGTGACAATTGGGTGAGCCTCCCCTCCACTGAGTGCCTTCTACATTCTATTCACAGCACAGGTGATTCCAACCCTGTCTCATTGGTTAGGTTTCAGCTCATTCTAGAAAGATGTGAAGGTCCTCTATCAGCTACAACATTACTGGCCATCGGATCACTGGTAGCTAATAATACTATTAGATATTATGGGTCTAGTGGGTTTACAGTCTCCCTCAAATTACCAATTAGTCAAAGCAAGTGTGATTTTTCAAAAGTTACTTTTAAAAAAATGTATAAACTAATTGATTAGTAAATACAGTTTTAAAATAAATATATTACAGTATTTTCCCATGAATTTGGTCAATAGATTTTCAAACTACTTTGAGCATGTTGATGTCAACTTTTTTGTAAAACTCTCCCTTCAATGCCTCCCATCTGCATATGCTCTCTCTCTCTGTTTTTTGTTTTTTGTTTTTTTAATCACAGTAACATTCTTTTTTCACTCTCCCACTTCCTCTAGAACACTCTCTCACTAAGCAAATTTGCTGTGTCATTTCCAGTCTTACAGTCCCCGGAAATAAAGCATGATTTGCTGGTCACTCATTAACCACTGAAGCCCCTAAATGATTATTTCCAATTCATCATGGTAAACATTCCTTGACGTTTGTCACACAAGCCTAGAATCAATATGGAGGGTAGAGTTGGCAGGGCAAGCACTACATCATATAGTGCTTTGGTGAAAGTTTTTTGTTTTTTTTTAATTTTTTAATGTTTATTTATTTTGGGAGAGAGAGAGAGAGAGAGAGAGAGAGAGAGAGAGAGAGAGAGAGAGAGAGAGAGAGAAAGAGGGGCAGAGAGTGGGAGACACAGGATCCGAAGCAGGCTCCAGGCTTTGAGGGGTCAGCACAGAGCCCAACCTGGGGCTCAAACTCACAAACCGTGAGATCATAACCTGAGCTGAAGTTGGATGCTTAACTGAGCCACCCAGGTGCCCTGATTTGGTGAAAGTTATAAAAAGGTACCCTCTCTGGGTGGGACACAGGACTGAGTCATGGCTAGATTTCAGGGTGGGCCTGCCTAGGTATGGCACAACCTCCCTAGATGGACCCAGGAGCTCTTGAACATAAGGAACATAAGCTCAGCTCCTCTTCACCTTTGCATTGACTCCATCATTGGCTTTCAGTGTTTCTAATAGCAGTCTCTTTATGCTTTTGTGACACATTTTTCCCTGGGTCACAGCAAAAATTATAAAACATAGATAAGAGGTTTTACAAACCCATCCTGTTCCAAGTTTCTTCCTTTCTTTCTTTTTCTCTTTCTTTCTTCTTTCTTTCTTCCTTGTTTTTTTTTTTTTTTGTTTGTTTTTTTGTTTTTTTGTTTTTGTCACCATGACAGTGATGCCAATACTCTTTGGGAGGCCAGCAGATCACTCACCTCTAGGACAAGCTCAGACTGTTTTGGTTTTCTTTAATGAGGAACGGGGAACGCTGGCTATCTTTGTCCCCCTTTAGTCTTCCTCTTCCAGTGCAGGGGTCTGTGACTCACAGCCCAAGGCTCCCGACCTGCTGTCGGGGGCCCGAGGCACACATTCTCTTGAGTTGAATGAGAACATTTGACTCTCTGTGTCCAATTTGCCATGGGACACACTTCCCAGATTTCCTACACTATGTGATACCAGCTCTGGACAGTTCTCATTCAGTGTTCATCTCTGTCAGCTAGTCTGAAAATTGGAACCACGAACATTTGTCAAATCACTGGCCACATCATGGTTACAGGTGGTGACATTGCTGCTGCTGCTGCTTATTCATGAAACTGGAGGTTAAGACAGTTTCTGAGATGTAAACTAGGGAAAACCCCACATAAACCACCAGTGTTGAACAGAATATCACACAGACAATTTCCAACTGAAATGCCGGTTATTAGAAGTCATGTGGAGTCAGGAGTTGCCATGGAATCCATTTGTTTCTAAACCAGCTCCTCCTGCTGGAATAGTTTCTGATTATCATGTCTTATGGTAGGGAGAGGGGCACAGGGAGACAGAAAGGGAGAGAGAGCCATCTGATATAAAACTAGGTGTTATAATTCTAATGCACTCATGCCCTAAAATGAATAAGAAATTAAAAATTTTAAGGAGACTTAATATCAGCTTTAACACACATTTATACTGCTATCTGGTTTAGAGTGAAAAATCACATTGCCATCATGGTTTCTTTTCTGTGGTTTCTGATTATTCAGGGAGAAAACATGATGGCTTGTCATATGACATTCATCTTCACAAACAAGTTATCAAATCTCCAGGAGTGAAAATAAATATCAAAGTAGATCTAAACCACCACAGGCTGCACATTTGCAGTGCACTTGTTTTCCTCTGTTTTGTCCTATGTATCATTCCGTTTAGATTTTTAACCAGACCATTACAGCTTTTCCTCCTGTGAAACTACTGCCAGGATGAATCTATCCCGTTTCCTCCAAGTTATTTGTTTAAATCATGAGAAGTGATTGGCTGTCATATGTTAATGCTTGAGCTGTTTTTGTGGTAAAGTCCCCATGTGTTTGTAGGTAAAACACAAAAACAGGTTGATCAAATATCAACTTGGGACAGCTGAATTACAAAACATACAGAATCCATAAATTAACCACTATTTTTAACATATGTACAATATAATTGATTATAATTAGTTGAGAGATCTGTTAGATGAAGACACATTAAAATTATATTTGCATATTTATCTTCTATGTTTTCATTAAAGAGTATTAAATATTTCATATGAGGAAAAAAATGTTGGTAGATGATGCTATAACCCTGACCCTGTATTTCTCCACCAGGGGTGCAAGAAAGCCTCATCTCCATTAAAAGCCAAGTCCCAGCTTTTCTTCCCAGGGAACTTAACTCACTGCAGAGCCAAGAAGGTCCCACTTTCAAATGTTTCTGGAAGGTTAATTCACAGGAGAGAAATTCAAAAGGCCCTTTAAGGTATGAAAAGATGTTCAACCTCTGTAATTAGAAAAAAAACAAAAATAGATTGATTTTTTTTCACCTATCAGATTGGAAGGAAGGAGGGAAGGAAGGAAGGAAGGAACGAAGGAAGGAACGAAGGAAGGAATGAAGGAACGAGGGAAGGAAGGAAGGAGGGAGGGAGGGAGGGAAGGAAAGAAAAGGAGAAAAGAAAGAAAGAAGAAGTTATAATGTGCTTCATTGCAAGGCTGTGGGAAACAGTGACCCTCACATACTGCTGGCAAGAGTGTTAATTGGCACAACTCTTGTGGAGGGCAATTAGTTAATATCTATTAGGAGTGCCAATTCATGTACCCTTGACCTAGCAACCGGGCTTTTGGGAATCTGTCCTGTTGCTACAGTTGTCCACAGGTAAATGGCACCTGTGCAGTGTTATCCATTACTCATTGTTTTCAATAGCAATGATGGGAAACAACCTAACTACCCCCAATGAGTGACAGGTTAAATAAATTATAGTCGTATGTTCTCAAAATGGAATGCTATACAGATGTTTAAGAAAGAGAACATAAGGAAGCTGTCATAGAAAATGAAAATATCAAGGTGAACAACATATAAAATACCAGTCTTAATGTTTGCTTGAAAATGCATAAGCAACTCTAGAAGATAATAAGAAATTAAATGGTTGTACATCAGTGGACACTAACTGGTAGCCCAAAGATGCATTCACTTGGTCTTCATAGCATTTTAAAATTGGATTTCACATCATAATCTGACATCCAAGTAAGCACAAAAGTGAAGCTGGCCAGATGTTAAGAAATGGCGCTGATAACCTGTTTGGATCTTCCACCCCTTTTTAGGGTACTACCTCAGACATAACTAAAGCAGCGTGGAGGGACTCTGCAGTGGAAACACTGATGAGCCAACCAGGTTTATACCAGGAGTAGAGCTGTGACTCACAGGTACATATCCTTGTACCAAACCTCTCTCTAGGTTTCCCAGAGAGGCGTAAGAGCCATAGCGGGGACAAGGCACGCACTGCATATCCATTTCTCACAGTGGGCACAGCGCATAGGGCCCATGGTAGTTTTAGAGGCCCATGGAATGTTATAATTCTCATTTCTTTTACAATCAGAAGAAAAAGATAGATATAAGAATAATGAATACAGGATAGTGAATTCAGCCTGAATGACATTCATCTTTATACCAACACAGTTGTAAAATATAATCTTCAATTTTTTGTGGAGGAAAGGACTCATAAAAACATGACAGATGGGACCAAAGACTGGCAAAGTCTTAATGTCCTAATGGGGCCCTGCACTGGACGGAGCATCGCTCCTTGAGGGGAGGCCTAGACCACATAGACCCAATGGGTACAGGCAGGGCCTCTTCCTCCAGGGACAGTTCCTCTGCACTAACACTGCACACATCTTGGGCCCTTAATGTCTAAGTACTCTGGCAAAATTAGGGGGCAGAAGTTTCTGGGCCAAAAGGAGAACCAAAGCTTATCTGCTTTTTTTCCAATATGTCCAAACTGGTTGATGGACCCAAACTCTTTGGAATTCTCTGTAGCCCAGTTAGAACCCTGAAACCCTGGATACATCTGGAGATGCCCTGAGCATTTCCCTGCCCTTCTGAGGACAAATTCTCCACTGAAGAGTGGCCTGGCTGGGTTCCCGGACCTCTTTTCCTTCATCCTGAGGCCATCATTCTCTTCCCTAAGGAGGCGTCCTAATAACCTATCTTCAGCGACCCCTATCACAGCTGTGAGCCTGACCCCTGTACCCTCAACCAGTCACATCATTTTATACCATATGTCCAAGGTCCTACTTGGCACAAGACTTCAAATCTTTCTCTCCCAGAAATTTATCACTTCAAATCTTTCTCTCCCAGACAGTCTTCTCCAAAGACAAGCTGAGAAAAAGCAGACTAAAGCAATGGTTCTCACCTGGGAACTTCTCAGAAAACCAAATTTTTGGGTCCCAGCCCAGCTCTTCTGACTGAGGACCAACAACTTGTGTTTTAACAGGCCCTCCAGGCAATTCCCATGCAAGCTCAAGTTCCAAAACCTCCCAGTTAGGAGCAAGAGTGCCCAGATTTTCAAGGGCGGATTCGAGGTCCCCGGGGCCCAGAGGTGAGCTGCAGTGATTTCTGTTGGGCAAAGTTAAGCCCAGGCGTCTCTGAACGGGTCCCTCCACCCTCAAGTCTGTGGGAGGTGGTGCCTCAGCTCCTCGCTCTGAGCACGTTCTCATCATCCCTGCTCCTGCAACTCTCAGAGCCGTCTCCTCCTTGGGCCACCCCTCCCCTCCCACAATTTACAGAATGTCAACTGCAGAGTCCAACGGGGATTTCCAATTTCTAAATCGGAGTGGCGCCTGAAAGTCCATATTTTTAAAGCTACATTCCGTCACCACCTCCCACCCCAGGTGGCCCTGAGGCTTGGCCAGGTCTGGAAGCCGGTCATTTGTTACGGATTAACGGGAGCGCCCTCTCGAGAATGCCTTACCCACTAGAGAGTGCAGGGCTAGGGGTTCCTTTTCAAGCACTCCAGGCATAGTCCCAGGGTTCATAGGTGCCAGGGAATAAACGCAAAGTTGGGGCTCAGAGAAGGGGAAACTCTGCAGAAGCCTATCCGGGTGGCTCTCAAAGCCAGAGGAGGGTGAACACATGCCCTCTGAATCCACCTAATTCTGATGCCACTCATCCTTTTCAAGGCCACTGACTCCCGTCAGCTCTCTTTCAGCGGTCCTGCCTCACCACCCAAACCCCCTCTCCCCCCCCCCCGCCCCCCACATTGGCCACCAGGTCTCCAGCCCCAGGCTGGCTTGAGCTCCTGAAGTGCAAGAGAGCATGTTTTGTCCTGAAATCCAGAAACTTTGAGGAATCAAAATGTCTTTCAACCCAAAGTCACAAACCAAAGTTCGTCTTCAGTTCTTGAACATTTTTGGCAGCGCTCCTGTGCCCAGCTGTGCTGAAACACACACACACACACACACACACACACACACCCCACCCCCAGCTCAATTTCCGGAAAAAAGAAGTGAAAAAACAACGCGCTTCCTAGACTGCAGGCAGCCACCGGCTCCTGTCCTCAGAATGCGCATCAGTTTTCCAGCTACTGTTAATGTTTGAATAATTCGTTTCTTTTCAAGTGTGCAGCATCGGGCACCTGGCTGGCTCAGTCGGTGGAGCTGGAGGTCCATCTCCGGGATGTGAGCTGGAGCCCCACGTTGGGTGTAGAGATCAGTTGAAAAAAATAAAATCTTTTATAAAAAAGTGTGCACAGCTTAAGAAGTACTCTTGTTTTGCAATGATCAACTCAAGGTGCTATTAGACTGTGGTTTCAAAATCTGGGTGGAAAACATTATCCAGAATACTTAGAGAAACTACCTAATATCCATCACTTTCATTTTTCAGGTTGGTGACTTTTTCTTTTTACTTTCCTTTTCTTTCCTTTTTTCTTTTCTTTTCCTTTCCTTGTCTTTCTTTCTTCTTAAATATTTAACCATTGAAGCTATTTTTTTAAACATTTCAATGGTCAATTCAGTTAAGTGCCTGAGAAGCAGTATCTAGGAAAAAGGCTGCTTTGTTTTACATAAAATATCTTCTACTTTCCAAAACTTCCTGATCAAACAAGTGAATTATACTGTAAATTTTAAAAACATTAAACATGGCTTTTTTTTTTTTTTTGAGGTTCCTTCTATGTTTCCTAGCCCACTTGTCCCATCCAGTCGAAGTTGTAAGGGGCCCTTTTTTGTGCCTCAACATCAAAATGCCTAAATGTGACAATAAAATGGGACTAGAGCAGGGTTTACTTACATACATGGAATAAAATGTTAGTATTTCCCTAAATTCTCCTTCTCAGTGATAGAGAGTGAACATCTGGATATAATATACTGAGATACTCAAGTGACCATCTTCAGATTTGCATCTTGATTGTAAGTACAGCATTCATCTTGACCTTGCCCAATGAGCAAAATCCGTGCCTGTGCGCTTTGTACCATTGTGTATATGTGGTAGCCTGTGGAAGCCTGTAAAAGTGCATGTATGCGTTCCTAGCAGTCTGTAAAAACAAAACAAAAAAAGTGTGTTACGGAAATGAGGAAGGGGCGACAGAAATCACTCTAGTTTTGCTAAGATACTCGAGCAGCTGGGCTCCCAGAAGAGTTACCAAAAGGCAGGATAGAAGTCTGTGCCCGAGCAAGGTCAGCGTCACAATGCGCCCGGGCGGGAGCCGCTACACTGAAACCCAGCTCCACAGTTTGCACCGGAATTCCGCTGGACCTTCAGGTTCTTTCCAACCCAAAGGTTCAGTTTCTCTAGTTTGGACTTTGCCCGATGTTGGGAGGGTCCCGCGGCCCTCTGAGGCCCCCTCCTTGTGGCTCCGGGAGCGCGCAGCGCTCGGGACTCCGCACGCACAGGCGCGATGGTTCTCAAATCAGCCACCGCGGGCACGCCTTGCCCCCTAGTCTAGAGCCTTGGGCGGTGCCGGTCTTGGCGTCGGAGCGGGCTAAGGGAGGGCTCCAAGCGGGCAGCATCCGGAGTCGACCCAGAGGCAGAAGAGACTCCCAGGGGTACAAGGTCGCGGTTACGCTAGGTAGTTTGCCTTCCTTGGTCGAGGGTAGGAGGATGATGTTTGTTTATAGATCTGCTCTGGTTTCTTCCTGTATTAGGATTATGTTCCAGGGTTGCTAGACAGTGCCCCAGGGCCATAGGGCTACATTTTGAGATATCCGCACAAGAAGGCAGAGGTCTAGACCTCTTAAGATTTGTTTGGTGTTGGTGGGCATGAGCCCATCTCTTTCTTTTCTGGGGCTTTCCCCCTTACCTTGGCAAAGAGGTGGGTAGGGCTAACTTTTTACACTCAAGAAATTATTTTAAAATTTCTCACGCTAGAAGCGAACGCAAATTTTCAGAACACGTGGGAGGCACCTGCAGTTCCAGTTCACGCCCCTCGCTGGCCTGAGGCTCTTGCAGGGCCGGCGGGAGGGGTCGCCGGGAGGGTGTGAGGCCGGGTCCCTGCGCCCTGGCGGGGGAGGGCGAGCAGGAGCCGCATTCCGGCTTCAGCCTAGGTTCAAAGATTAGAAAAACAGGTGTTACGTCGCCATGCTAATTCACTCACTCGGTAAACGCGGCTCAGACAGTTGTGTGCGGAGGACTTAGCGAGGGGGCCAGCACCACATGG
Organism: Neofelis nebulosa; assembly: GCF_028018385.1. Taxonomy (NCBI): domain Eukaryota; kingdom Metazoa; phylum Chordata; class Mammalia; order Carnivora; family Felidae; genus Neofelis; species Neofelis nebulosa. Next base: position 94,074,685 of record NC_080787.1, on the reverse strand, counting down.
CCGTGCATTCACTTCGTTTATTAAACATCTACTCGGTTCATCGACTTCTGAGCTTCTCTGGGACCCTGAGACAGCCCGCTTGGCCCCCCAGGATATTATGTTTGGTGTGAAAACTTGCACACTCATTTTACCCATTTTGCTTCTGAAGGCAAAATACTGCTTTTCTTCCGGTGAAACGCGCTGTGTATAGGAAGCCGGCACCTCCTTACTCCCCCGCGCTTCTCTGCCGTGCGCAAGGGTTTCAGACCCTTATGAAGCACTAACACACCTGCACACTGTTTGAAGGGCGGGTAGGGTTTACAGGAACCAGTAACTTAACCGAAATTGTCTCCAGAATACAGTCGGAATAGGAACTGCTTCTTACCCTTAAAGTGCCATGGCTGCGCCTGGCCGCTCCATCTTACCAGTAAGATCTGTCCAGATTGAGGGTCGGGGGTAGAAGGGTCGCGGAAGGGGTTTTTTCATCCTCCGCAAACACGCACCTTTTCTATTTACATGCAGTGGTTAACTTCATTTTATCTTGTCTTTCTGGAATGTCGTGTATAAGATTGAGCCACAGTACCTCTCTCTGTAGTCTTCCTCCTCTCTTGCTAGGAGCTTATCACTAGGTAGAGGGAACCCTCGCAGGGCCAGGTCTCTAAGTGGCTACAGCCTCCGAAGAAATAACTCCTTCTAAATTAGAGCTCATTAACTAGATTCCAGTTTCGAAACACCTATAAAATCTGTATGTTTAGTATTTCCTTATTCTTTCTATCCATTCACCTCTTCTAGCCAGGTGTTTCCCAGATGTGTAAATATCTCCAGAAAGCTCCCGTTGTCGTCCTGCGAGCTTACTGCCATCGGGCGGCAAGGAGGTGGCAGATGTCTGCATTTCTGAACAAACACTCTTAAAGTTGTTCCGAATATCAGAAAAAATGGCACCTACCCTTCTTCAGAGTATGTGTTTTCTCGGCGGCAATTATTGCCACAAACGAGAGGACGAATGCAACATTATTGGTGTTCTTACTGTCTTTTGTCACCGATAAAACAACTGCCCCCAAGTGTACCCACGGGAGAAGAACCGTGGTCACCATCAGCACCAAAAAAAAAAAAAAAAAGAGCGGGGAATCGCATGTGTAGGGAGTGATTCCAACAGAAGTCATTATTTGGGGAGGAGGGAGCAAATAAACTTTCCCCCGTTTCTAGGTGTTGTCTTTCCTCAGATGACAGAGAAAAGGGCGATTCAAATTAGAGGGTCTCTTAAATATAATGTGTCAGCAGTAATACTTACAAGCGTTTGTTTAAACGGGTCCTGTTGGGGGAATTGTGAATGTTGTAGATTTATTCATGCAAGGAACATTCATTTATCCAATTTTGCTTCCTGAAACAAAACCCAACAAAGAAGGCTTCGCTCTCATTTGAGATATCTATCTCTGTATCAACCACTCTGTCTGATCCTATCTTGGCCTGAAATGTAACCTCTTTCCCCCCAGAGTCCCCTATCTGCGTCCCATAGGACAACTCCACGGCTAAGCTTTCCACGGTGAACAAATCAGCCCCCAAACCCGAGCCATTTCGGAAAAGACTCTTTGGGATTAAAGACAGGTGTATATTATCTTCTCTGGCGACGAATTCGGGGTCGCTGTGGTTTCAGAGAAACGTGAACACCGGCCCCGCGCAAGCAGTGGGCCCTGCCACTTGCCCACGGAACGGCGCGGCCGCCAGGTCGGCCTCCGGGCCACCCGCGCCCGCAGTCTGGGCGACTCCAGCCTTGTCGCCGGGAGCCCCAGCCCCCTGGCCCGACCTCTGCGGCCTCAGGCCGCAGCCCGCCGCTCTCGGACGCGCGGGTCACAGTGGGCCCCGCGCTCTGGGCTGAGTGCGCAACCACGCCACCCCTGGGAGAGCAGGGGGCGAGGGTCCTGCGCAACACGCGCGAGGCCCCTGGAGGCCGGGAGCAGCGGCGGCCGGGCTTGTCAGGAGCGCTGCAGCCACGCGGGGAGCTGAGAGGCGAGCCGGGAGCAGCCGCGCGCAGGGGGTGATGCGGGGCGTGCTCGCGTCACTCAGCCCGGCCGGCCAATGAGCGCGTCGCCCCGCGGCACGCCGAGCCAATCGGAGGCGAGGAAGTTTGTGAGTGGCATTAAGGGTGGGCGGGCGAGAGGGAGCCCGGGAGTGAAGTTGAAGCTAAACCCCGTGAGCTATAAAGAAGTTACAGGGGGGCGTTTTCGGCTTCCAATTAGGAATAATACTGGCTTCGTAGCAACTACCGAGGAGGAGGATTCTAAAACCACCTCACCCGTCCCAAAGACCGCATTCCCCTCCTTTTCTCACGCACCCCTCCCCCAATTCATGACCGAGAAAAGAAAAGGGAGCCGGGGCGCGCTCTGCTCCTCTCTGCCGGTGGGAAGCCGAGAGGCCGGCGGAGTTGGACGGTAGGCATGAGTACAATTAAGAGGTGGACGCCTCTGCACCCTTTGCAGTCAGCGGGGACTGAAGGTAGGTGAAGCGGAAGACACCTTGCGCCCGCCCAGAGGCACCCGCAGCTCTACGGCGGTGGGGGAGAGGCCGGGACGCCTCCCACCGCCCCCCCTCTCCGTGCCTGCGAGGGGCTGTCGTGAATGTGCCACCTGTTAACCTGGCGCTGCCGTGCCCGGCGTGTTGCCGCCCCCACTGGGCAGGGAGAGCCCCGGGTCGCCTTGGGAGTCCCGAGGGACTTGATGTGTAAGCGCCACTTTTTGAGGAATCCTTGAGACTCGAGACCCAAGTTAGAAAGGTAGCCAAATTCCAGATCTGCCAAAGCGGGGGTACTGAAAGGCGGCCCCAGCGCTGTGGAGGAATTCTGATTTGTGGAAACCTGCTTTCCTGGGACGTGCGCCTGGCCTGGGCGCGGGCACGGGGACCAGCGACTGAGGGTCTTCTCAGGGTCTTCAGAAATATGCATTTTGTTGTGTGGGTAACTTCCCAGGGGGGCTGGAGAATGTGGCTGGCTTGGATGAGAGGATGCGAGCATTATTCGCAGGAGGCTCAGTCTCGCTATTGATTCCTCCATTTCTTATAAAACAAACAAACAAACAAACACACCCAGCCTGGACAGGCGCCTACCCGGCCGTTTTTCGGAATTCAGGCGAGTGCATGAGTGATTGCGGAGCTGCAGATCTCTTACGCTCTGATGCTGTTGTCTTCACAGTGGCCTGAAAGAGTTGTCCGGCATTCCCGTTCTTCCCAAAGGGGCTGGGAGCCGCCTCAAATGCCGCGGGACTGAAGAGCAAACGTCGGGGATTATTATGTCGATTTTCCGGGGCCCGGGCTCCGTCGCGCGGAACAGAAGAAAAGCTTGGCTCCTCAGGGGTCCCGCCGGCATTTGATATCCAGAGACTCCTAGGATTGCCCCGATTGCGTGGATCAGCAACTTTCCTACACTCTCGTCCCGTATTTTTAAAGAAAATTATTTTCTGTTCGCTGCGTTGGTCTTTTACTGCCATCAATACCCTGAAGCAAAGATTTCAGCCTCTTCATTCAAAGCATGCCTTATATTTTTGTCAAATATGATCTCTAATTGAAAGTTTATTTTTGCTTTTGGATGCATCTGTGGAGCTCATGTTGTAAGAAGAAAGGGGGAACGAGACACAATGAAAGAGAAGTCCAAAAATGCTGCCCGGACTAGGAGGGAGAAGGAAAACAGTGAATTTTATGAACTGGCAAAATTACTGCCTTTGCCCTCGGCTATCACCTCGCAGCTGGACAAAGCATCCATAATCAGACTCACGACCAGCTATCTCAAAATGAGAGTAGTGTTCCCAGAAGGTAAGTGACTTTGCCCAGATGAAATTTCAAAGGCAGAAGGAGTAGAGATTTGCCAGTGAGTGAGCCTACACCACTGAACAGAGAAGTGCGGTCACACATGCATACATACTCTCTGCAAAGGGAAGTTTAGCATGGCTGCTTGACTGTGGACCTCTCTGAACTTAGAATTCCTGTTCCCTTTTTGTGGCTCTTTCTACTTCCCCATTAATACTTTCTCTCTAGTCCATCGGATATGTTTGGTTGGGAAGCAGCCCAACAGTGCTTTTGTCAACACTTCAGATACTGAGCTCGATTGAAAGTACAACTAATCCAAACATGACTTTCTTTTTTTATTCCTCTTGTTAGAATTGTATCTAGCAGAAAGCAGGAACATTGCCAAATTCTTGTATTTTTGCTACATATAGATAGACCCACGTACATGGAGCTAAGCCAGACAATAATTTCTCTATAGGTTTACAATTATGCATTTGAGCACCAGGCATATTTGTGAACAACTATGTCCTGAATTTACCCAGTCTCTTGATTGCTTATAGCAAATTTAGTCTGGGTTTTGAGATATTCGCAGATTCTGAAACTAACTCTGGGGCTTGGTGATTTCCAACTCTGAGCTTGATATTATCTCTGAGATAATAGGCTAGGACCCAAACACATAAGGTTGAATTAAGAAGACTAGCCCGCTTAGAAAATATCTTCTAGGTGGAAGCTTGGCAAAACTGATCCTGGGAAAACTGTATTATAAGGCCCAGAAGGAAGAACAGCTGAGCTGGTCATGATTTAAAACATGTATTTAGATTATAAAGATTCACTGTGTGAGGACAGAGCAGCCTCCAAAGAACAATGTCCATTTATACTCACTAGGAAAAGGACACTTCCCTCTTCCATTTCCCCATCCTTTCCTTTACCCACATTCAAATAATATGAACAAATTTAAACAAAAATTTAGATGTGTCTTTGTCAGAGGAGAGAGATTGGGAAATACAAAGGAGAGAATCCTAAACAAACAAAAAATTCCAAGAGAAAGAACCCTGTTTATTTACAAATCAGAATGTCTTATTTGACCCACAGAGGTTTATGTTATTGTTGATTTGGGGTCCTTGGGGTTTGTTGTTTTCTTTTAAGGAAATAGGGAGAAGGAAATAGTCATTATTGGGCTTGGAGTTTCACTTTGTTTGATTTTGACTAGAAGTTATTATCTGAACCAAAATCTTGCAAATCATGCTGACAAATTAGTCAGGAGCAGTAAAGGAAAACTTTCAAATCATAGTTCAGTTTTACCCCAAAACTACAAATAGTGTTATAGTTGTTGAACAATCTCAGTTGACCGTGGAAACCACAGGAGGAGAGGAATCAAAACCTAAAGTTCCTGAAAAGTTAAAGAAAAAGAAAAGAGGGGGAATTTATATCCTAAAAACCATATTTCCCATTCAAACTGTGTTGAGAATTGCTAGTGGGAAAACTACTATTATGCCACACTGCCTTCTGTTTAAAAAAAAAAAAGAGAGAGATCTCGTTGTCTTTTATACTGTCAGCGCCTACTTTATAAAAATAAAGCTATTGCGAACTCGGCTGGCCGCGCTGTTCCTAACAGGATTATTAGCAGTGATTTGTCAGCCCCTGCGGTCTCAGTGGGCTCCGTTTCTGCGTGATTTCTAACGGGTCTCGTCAATTATCGGTGCCGAAGTCGCTCGCTGTTTGATCAGAAGAAGCATATGGTGTTGCTTGTGGGGCTGCGAGTAATCGCGGGAGGAGAAGAATAGCGGGTCGGCGTTCAGGGCGGGCGCCGGGAGAGGGATAGGAGCGCCCGGGGAGTCGCCGGGCCAGGGGCGCCCGTCCTTGTCGTGCAGACCCGGGCAGGCGCGGCCGCAGGGTATTGGGCTGGTTTTGGTTGTTTTGATTTTGTTTTCTAAGAGAGCAAGCTTTCTTGTTTACTTGAGTGCGAACTCCACAAATTATAAATCGCGTGATAAATAAGAGGAACAGAAAGTAAACTCTCTCAGCCAACTTCTCATTTGTAAAGAGAGCACTGGCGAAGACTCCCCCTGGAGTCCCCTTGGTGGCTGGGCTGATCCCCTGTGGCTACTTTAACCGCGACTGTGCTTTCTGCAGCCCCCGTTCACCTTCCTCCGGAGCCCCAGGCCCCTCCCTCTTCTCCCTTCCTCAGAGGCTAGTGTGAGTTTATGGGGAGGAGGGGATGGACGATGTGTGAACTCTGGGCACATCATTTATTTCTCCAGCTACTGTTGAGCTCATAACTCACCGGCAGCCTCCACCCGGTGAGTTAGACAGGGTCATCCGAACAGCTGGCTCCTAGAGATGAGGTTTTAGTGAGGATAGATTAGCTTAAAAAATCCAAAACCCAGACACAGCCCTTTAAAATATAAAACAACAACAACAACAACAACACACACACACACACACACACACACACACACACACCCCAACATCTTTCAAAGGAGTGATATAATCACAAATGGCAAAACCAGGCACAACCTGCAGAGGGTGCCAAATTTGGGTTCCGCTGTGGACTGAAGGAGGAGAGTAGACAAGATTGGGTCCATGGCAGTGGGGGGAAAGTGAGCATTTTATGTAAAGGTTATCTTTTTAGTGATGAGAAATGGAAAGAATTTGTTTGCAGATGTAGTCCATTGTTACACCTATCTAGATGCCATTCCAGCACATAGTAGGTCTTAAATTTTGTCCTAAGGATGGAGTAAAGACAGCTCTTTCATCATGGTAAGCTTTCTGTCACATGTAACATGGATTTTTGCAATGTATATAATCTAAAATAATTATAAATCTGGTGACATCTTAGTTATAGGCACAACATTGACTATAAAACTCCACTGTTTCAGCTCAGATTACATTTCATCTACAATACCCTTTAATATCAAGAGGCTTAATCAACAAAGAGAAATCTTTCCATACTTATATTTGAAAAAATTTACAAAATATTCTTAAAATATAGCTAATTCTCCATCACTACATATAGTTTACCCCCCCGGGTTCTGGTAGATTCTTTGGGCAAACTTCAGTTTTTACTTATCTGAGTAGATAAAATTGAGCTGTTGAAAGAAAGATGAAAGAGGGGGGAAAACAGAGGAATGGAATATGGGTACCTGAAATAATTAAAAATAAAGCATTAGATTGGAGACTTCATACTAAAAAAAAAAAGGAAGATTACTGTGAAATCGTTAAAACTGTGTATCTTCCATTGGCAACATATCCTATTCTAAAATAGCCTTGCAAAGAAAAAACTTGAGGCATCTAGAAATGTGTAAGTCTTTGGTGTTACCAAAGCCAGAAAGGCAGGATTAAAAAAAAAAAATAGTGTGACTTCATGTGCAATATTGGACAAACTCAACTACAAAGTAATGTATATTTGCTATCCAGATAGAATACAGTTTTGGCTAAGGGTGTAGTGGCTTGCTGAATAACCTTTGAAAGGATCAGACATGTTTTCAAGTCTATAACCATTCAGAATCTTGGTAACATCACACTGCCATATCATTGTCAAGATGTCTTGGGAAAATAAAAATAATCACAGAATTGAAATTAGTAACTGTGCAGGAAAGAGTCTCTACAAAGGCTGGAAGGACAAGGATGATTAAACAAACCTCCACAGACCCTTTCTATAATATTCACCTCAAGACTGAAATCCTTAATCGCCTTATATTTTTTCGAGGCCGGGAACTGAAAGAGAAAAAGAGGCCCCATTTCCCACGTGGATGGGTGATTTAAGGCTGTTTTTCTTGCTGCTCGGGGAAATGATTGAGCATTAGGTTTCCATGTTTATTTTCCTACAGAAGTTTTTCTCATTTAAAAGCCTTTAAGCCCAGTTTACCCTCCACGCTGGTTTTCTCTGTTTAATTCCAGTTTTGATGTTGACTTAAAATGTAGAGTGCAGAACTAAACTCTGCACAGAGCATTTGCAAGGCAGATTTATGTGCTAGAAATTGTAGATCAGATCAATGAAAAAACACTTTTTTTTTCTTTAAAGGGAACGATCACTAATAAAAACAATACAGCAAAACAATCCCGTAAGCTATAACAGGATGCTTTTAAGCAGGGTACAATCACATACTTTAAGTTAAAATCGGGTTAAATTTCCAGAGGACAAACCTATTTTCTAGAAGAGTTATTTTTCAATCCTGGGGAAATCCTGGCACCTTGGAGCTTTTGCTGACACAAAAGTGGACACAATTCGAACCCATGGATGATTGCCGCACCTCTCTATATCGGCACAGATATTTCTCAAGAGAATGAGGTTTAGACCCAACTAACACCTTATGCTTTTAGCTCTCTACCCATTGCCAGTCTCGGATTTATGGAGTTTTAAATTTTGCGTGGGGGAAGGGAACCCTCAAGGATTTAGCAATGGGCCTGCTAATTAGAAAGTACTAAAACAGTGTTAGAGAAGTGCGGGACAAACTTTCTTCGGGTAGTCCCATCCTGGAGGCGGGTCCTGCGCGGAGTCGCTCTACCTCGGTGGTGCGCGCGGGAGCAGAGACCGAAACCTTACAGAAGATTCCACCGCGCTTCTGGTACGCACCAAAGCATGCAGCGGGGAGAAGCACGTTATCATGCTGCCCGCAGGCCAAGCCCGCGCGGTGCGGCTCATTCTGTCCCAGCCGCGGGTGGCTTTAGCTGAGGTGCGCCAGTTCGAGGTCTCCGCATGGTCCAGACCAGGTCTCTGCTCTCCCAAGGTTCGAGGACGTCTCAGCGAGCCTACCCCAAGCAGAAGCTGGGCCGGTGCGGGCGTGTGCCCTCCGTCATTAGTGCTACCTGGGCCACTGCTCCAAGGACCGGCCGTTGTTTAAACCTGAAGCCGAGATCCTGCCCGAGCCCGTAGCCAAATAGAACTCGGGCGGCAGATCCCTGCGCAGCGGGGTATTCGCGTCCGTCCACCTGCGCCTGCCTTTGGGCTCTGGCATTGCCCCTCCCGGCCACTTTTGAAGACCCGGATCCCTGGGGCGACACCGCTTGACGTTTTTCAGCGTCATGCAAGGCACTGCTGTCAAACCCGCGTCCATTTTCGTCCCACGGTTTAGTTGGGACCAGGCTGGAACACACCTGTCCCTCGTTACTGCTGTTCCTGTTCTTTTCGCTGCAGGCCAGACGCCGACAGCTTGGCTGGCCTGCTCGCTCCCGACCTGGAAGCCTGGCTCCAGCGCCAAAGCACAGCGAGGGTGCAGAGTCAGTGTTGTGACCATCATTCTCCACCCCAGATTTAGTACTAACATTAGTGGATTTCCCGGGTGCGGCCAGGGGCACACAGGGTTGAGAAGAGCCCACACTGCCACTGTGGAGTGCAGACACACGGGAGTGCAGGGGTCTGGGCTGCTGCGCGGGACAAAGCTAGGTCCCGCGCAGCTATCGACACCATCACGAGGGCCGCCGCACCCGCTAGGTGGCTGGAGAGGGCCTTGAGTGGGGAGGGCCACAGCGCCCACAGTCGACGCGAGAAGCAGCCTCCTACTCAGGGACCGGTCCAGGCGCGCTGTCTAGTCTAAAGGCGACCAATCTCCGTCCCTCTCTTCCTCAGAGCCTCTGAGGCCGCCAGGCCCCTAACACGAAGGCTGTTAGGTTGCTGGACAGGTGCGGTTGCTGGACAAGGGGAGGTTTGGACAACATGCCCTCAGCGAGGACCCGCTGGCCTTGTGGAAAACCCAAGCGACTGAACAAGTCCCTCTGGGACCCGAAGAGGGCTTTTCCCACCTCAGTCACCAAGTTGTGGTCAGATCCCGGGACTGCTCTTCCAGCCCCATTCCCACCCACCCTCATATTGCCTAAAAGGTATATTGCAATCTGTCAGTCGGGCGAACCTTTCTGGGGACTACTACAAGGGGGACACATTTCTATTGAGATAGAGTGTTTATTTATTAAAGGGGGGGGGGGGAAGAACAGTGGAACAACCCCTTCTCTTCCTCCTCTTCCTGTCTGACTGAAAGAGGCGATGATGCCAGGTCTGTAATCTATATTTTGTCAAGGGTATGAAACTCATTCCGAAGGAAATGCTCGATCAATTTATTTTTGCTGCTTGTAATAACACAGCTGGATGATGCTTTGAGCTCACGCTAGACTGGGGCTCATCATTCATTCGCCAAGAACGGGCCTAAATTGTGCCTGTGGGATTAGGTCAATTTTAGTGGATCTACTTCGCCTCATTTGGTTACTAATTGGTTTCTTGTTTTATAAATCGAAATCTCATTTTCAGGAAATTACAAAACCCGTGCAGTCAGTCCATTGAGGTAATCCTTGGGTCAGGGGGTATTTAAATGGAAATGGCTCAACCGCGCACTGAGGGTAAGAGTGAAACTTCGCCCGGGTTTTCACATGAAATGTGAGCTAGCCCTTTAGATCCATAATAGATACATCCCTTCTAATACTACTTATGTAAATATGATAAACCAGACTTTAAGGGAAGGGGGGGGCGGGGAGAAGCAAAATTTATCTGCTAAGGTTAATGTGGCATATCTTGGAAATCTTCCAAAATAGATTATGTTTTCCTTTGTCTTCGGCCACTTTAGCTGGGGAAAATCCTTTTGTCTAAAACCCGATTTAGTTATCGCCTCCCTCACAGAGCTCCTTTTCTCCTTTGCAAAACCCCGTTCCCTCGGCCTCACCGAATTACAAGAGAATCTTTAGATCTTGTTCCCACTGTAATCCTGCCGCAAAGGGAGCTGGTTTCCTCCTCATTTTAAACAGACAATCAAAGGATTTGTGAATTTTCTGCGGTAGGTCAAGTGCAGAAACGAAATCTCAGCTTACCCCCCTCGCCAACTGAAATTGGGCGCGGGAGCGCGTCACCGCAGGCCGGAGGTGACGGTTCCGGGGAGAGGGGTCTCTGGCCCACTCCAGGATTTTCGGGAGGCGGAACCCTTGACCGGGGCTACAGAAGGTGTCCTGGACAGGCTGAAGGGCGAGCTCAGCCCTAGGATTAGGTCAGGAAAGCCTGGCAGGTAGACGAAGGCAGCCAGTGCCTTATAAAACATTAACCCAGACGAAACCGTGTGACGGAGATTTCAACCGAGAACGTAGAGAAGGCAATGCTCCGTGAAAGCAAAAGGTTCCTTAAAAGGTGTGGGGGTGGGGGCAGGAGAGGGCGAGGGCGGCCCTTAGTAACCTGCGCCAGGCCGGCTGTTTATTAACCTGCTGGGAAGTCTTATTTTTCCCGGTAGGCGCATACTAATGAGGCCGCAACCTGAGACAACAAACAGCCGAGGCTGGCGCTGGGGGTTCGGAACCAGTACTTAACCCCGAGCCCAGCTCGGGGACTTTCAGATGATTCGGGTCGGAAGGCCGTTCCCGGGCTGTTTCAAGCCGATTTGGGAGGACTTCATAATTTTAGAATAAGGGCATTTGTTGGCCCCAAGCGCAGGCTTCGCACCCTTCCGGAAGACAAGATTCCAGACGCAAGGAGGCCTCGGCCAGCTCCCAGCGGGCGGGAGCGCCCCGGCCCTCTGCCCCCGCAAAGCTTGGCCCTTTCAGGCCTCGGCCGGGCCGGGTGTCCACCGGCCAGCGCCACCCGCGTCCCTAGCTCTCCCAGCAGGATCCTATCCCCCTTCCCCGGTTTGGCTCTCCCCAACCAAACCAATCTCCCCACCCCCGCCACTTCTGGGTGGGTATGTGTGAGCTGCAATGAAAAAATGACCGACCGCGCGGTGCCCGAAACCCGGAAGGAGGATAGCTTGGCTGAGACCCGAGGAGCGAAGGGAAGGTGACAAGGCGAAGGGGTGTGTACAGGTGGCTGTGTCGGAGGCCCTCCCGAACAATCCAGAAGGACCAAAGCGATTAGGGCAGTGGAGTCACTCCAGGGAGGGAGGCTAGGGCGGGCTAAAAGAGGCAGGGGGGATTGACTAGAGGCGAGGGAGGGAGAGGAGTGCAGCCGCGGGCGGGGAGCATCAGTGTTTGCAGAGCGGTGGGGAAATCGTTAGATTTATTTAGATGTGCAAACATCCAGAAAGACCCGATTCGAGCTTAAGGGGCGCTCATGGTTACTCGTTACCAGGGTTTTGATCGCTTGCTTTGGAAGCAGCTCCTGGCCAACACATTTTAAGAGTCCAACTCCATGTTTTATTCTGAAAGATCCGCCCTCACCCCCATATTACAATGCGAGCGTGTTTGTCATTGTGTACTTCATAGTGATTCGTACTTTAAAGTAGTAAATCAGTAAATCACACCCCCTTTGTCATGTTAAACGTTGTTTAATGGTGTAAAAGAGTTTACCTAGTTAAATTAATTTCAGCAGCAGCACTGTTAAAAAATATTACCTGTAAGTAGTTATGGGTAGTACAACCTCTTCCTCAAGTTTCTTCTGCCTTATTTTTTTTCTTTCTGCAAACATGTACTATAGCAGACTCCCTTTTAGGTTTTTTTTGTTTTTGTTTTTGTTTTTGTTTTGTTTTTTTTTTAATCAGCTACGGGTATCCAGAGAATATTATTTAAAAAGGTTTTTTTTTTTCCAGAGAATTTTCTTTTTTAGGCATCACTAGGAGAAATTTCTGGCAAAGCCTGGAAAGATCTTAACGTGGTAACATCGAGGAGAGGAAGGGGCTGTCTTTGTTAATAGATGATACTTTTGTTAATAGAAGATACGTGGAGAGTAGAGAAACTGAACGGTTCTCTATATCCAAAAGGAAACGAAAATATTGCTAAGATGGTGTTCGCACCTGAAAGTAAACTTCAAAAAAAAAAATCCTACACTGTTTTGTTTTTGTTTCGTTTTGTTTTGTTTTGAGGGGCGAGGTTAGGTAGGATGTGTAAGACTAGGGGTAGTGGGGAGGAAGCAGGGGAATAAGCATTGCTCAGGGATGTTGGTGCTGGAAGCCATCCACAAGCAAAAGGATTTCTCCGAAGGGGATTAAAGGCAGAGGCCTAGGGGAGGTAACTGGCTGGAGAGTCCCGCAGCCAAAGAGAAAGAAAGCCCAAGGACCAGCTGGACTCAGTTCACAGCCTCAGGTATTCGCCGCGGCATTCGCTGGAGGCGTGGACATCCTCGGCCTCGTGATAAGGCAGATAATGAAGCTTTGGGGGAGAAATAGTCCCTCCCCCCTCTAAGCACAGTGGTGAACTTTCGCAAGAGTTACCGTTCGGGTGCATTCGGCCCTTGCAAGGCACACACAGGCGGTCCTCAAACCCCGCCACTTGAGGTACCGCCAAGAGGGGTGCTCAGCCAGGGCTCTGCCCTCCCTGAGAAGCTCTCACCCGCCCCCCCCCCCCCCCCGAGAGGGAGTCTGACCTCTACTCAGTCCTTTTAAAAGCAGAGAGGGAGGGGCCGAAATTCACAGGCTCACATCCTAGGCAGTAGTGGTGCCCGGAACTCCGACGGTATCCAGTGGTGCGCGCGAACTTGCGTGCGTGCCATAACCGGGGCACTAGTCTCAAACTGCTAGCCAGGTCGGAGTCCCATCGCTAAAGGGTGTCTCTGTGTCTCCACAGGGCTCGGCGAGGCGTGGGGCCACTCGAGTCGCACCAGCCCCCTGGACAACGTAGGCAGAGAACTGGGCTCCCATCTGCTCCAGGTACCCGCGCGGCGGCACATAAGCTTCGAGGGCTCAGGTGCCTGGCCCCGCGCTGGGCTTCTTGTTTCTTAGGAAAATAGGATCAGGCCCAGACGTAGCCTTCTCGCAGCCCCTACAGCCCCTTGAAAATTAAAACGCTGAGCTCTTAACCTCGTTGGGTGCAGATGGCGCCTCTCGAGGCGGAGAGGGAGGCAAGGTGAATTGGCACGTTGGCTTTAGAGGGGAGTCCGGCAAGGCCCCAAATCAGGACGGCCGTCTCGAGGGAGGGGGCGCCATTTGACACCATTCAGTTGAGAGAACCGAAGCGCGCCGGGCCCGGCTGCAAAACAGCCAGAAATGAAGGATTTACACAGGAATAACGGGAATCTAGTAGAAATGCCCATCAGTGCTTTAAGCGCACACATTCCAGAGCCAGCTGCGTGTGCAGCTCTTTTCATCTTCTCCCTGTAGTTCGCGGGCTCTCCCCTGTCTCTATGAGCTCTCACCCCAGGCCAGCCCAGCCCAGCGCGTGTACAGACCCTCGCGTACACACATAACACCTCCCCAGGTAATGAGTTTACCCAGTGCGGAGGCACCCATTACCGCGTTGTTTGCAGTACGCACCGTTTTAAATTGCCCGTTGCCCGCTTAAGTCGCATAGCAAATATTTAAAATAGCACAACTCCCGGTGGCATTTTTAGGCTTGACACTTGTCTCCCACCCTCCACCCCCTTATTATTATCCTTGTCCGACACCCCCTCCCCCCCAAGATGCTCTTGTGGCAGCCTCAAACCTAAGCAGCATGGCGGGGGAATCTGAGTTAATTCTTCCTCCTGGGCCAGACGGGACCAGCATCCTATGGCAGAAGTGCTGTGGCCTTCCCTGTCCCATGGCTACCTTGTCCCTCCCTCAGTGCCTGGAGCCAAAGAGATTTTAGTGTCACAGAGCAAAGAAAGGCCTGTGTAAGCATTCCCTCATAGGCCTGGTCTTCATACATCTGAATTCAAATAGAAAGGCATCATCACTCTCCTTTCTCAGGGACACTTTTCATCAGTTGTCTCTCAGCAATGCTCTCCCTGCCCCCAATCTTTCCATACTCCCAGCTGACTTTCCTCATCCATATAAACAAGCGAACAAAACCCAAACAATCTTTCTCTCCTTCTAGCTCTTGCCCAGTCTTCTTCCTCTTCTTCATCCCAAACTTCTGGAAGAATTTCATTACCCTCTCAATTTCCATCATTCACCCTGCTGCCCTCACTTCCACACCACTGCTGTCTGGCATCTCTCCTAACTGTTGTGCTCTGCACAGGCTCCACCACATTTTCATATCAGGCATAAGATGCGCATCTCTTATCCTACCTGACTTTGTTCATTGCACAAATATAGTAGGGCCAACTGTGTGCCAGACAGAAAGCCTTGCCCCCATGGAGTTCACATTCTAAGGAGAGCAGCCTTGCAAACCCACATAGGTACATTACATAGTATAACAGGTGGTGTAGGTGCTATGGAGACAAATAGGAAGGGGGAGGGTGGGGACTGTGTTTGAGCAGTGCCACTTAAAATGGGGACATTGCAGAGGACTTCACTGAGAAGGTGACATTTGGGTAAATACCTGACAGGGGTGGCACTGTTTACTTGACATTCACCCTCTCTCCTTCAGTTTCTAAAGTAGCACAACTTCCTGGATTCTTCTCCTTCTCTACTTGCTCCTCTGTTTTGCCTACTGCTGTCTGGCTGTAAATGTTGGTATTCCTCCAAGGTTCCACCTCTGTTTCTCCTCTCACAGCTTCAGGGCCTCATGGGTGATCTGGGCCAACACCACAACCTCAACTGCTTTCCTACATTTGCATGACTCCAGCTGGTTTCTCCAGTCTAGACACCCTTCTGAAGCTTCAGACTTATTTCCTACTGCCAACTGGAAATCTGCATATACCTGAAGTTTAGCATCTCCAAGACAAGAATTAATTACCTCCCTCCTCCAGACTTCCACTCCTACAAAGACTCACAACGCTTCCGTAAATTTTCAGTCTTGGCTAATGCTCTTACCCTCTACTCAATGACCTTGAAGTCATTCTCAGCTTCTCTCTCTGCCACCATAAACTCCACAGCTAGAACCATCTTTGACTTAAACTCTCCCTCTTCCTCATCACCCTGTGACCACCCAAGTTTAGGCTCAACCATCTCTGATCTCTTCATCCCACTTTTTCCTTCTGTAGGTCATTGTTCACATTCTACCACTGAAAAACAAAACAAAACAAAACAAAAAACAACACACACACACACACACACACACACACACACACACACACACATTTAAACATGATCTTTCTTTGCTTAGAAACTGCTGGAACCCTGATGCCTATAGGAGCATCTCCGAATTCTTCTGATTGACATCTCAAACTCTCCAAAAACCCAGCATCAGTGTACTTTCTCAGCCTATCTTTGGCACACCAAATTCATTGAGCCTGAGTACACCAGATGTACCCTACCCCCCACCAGTCCCTGCCTTTGCCACGGCATTCCTTCTGCCTAGGATTCCTTTCCTCCCATCTCCAGTTCAAGCTTCCTCTTCAATGTTCTGCTCAAACTGGTCCTCTGAGGCCTCTCTGATTCTCCCCCAGGTCTCTGGGCCCCCGCAGCACTGTCCACTCAGCTCTGCGGTCATTATATCTGTCTTTAGCCAGTCTCTGCCGCTGGACTTCCAGCAACTTGAGAGCAGGATCTGACTCATCCTTATGTCTCCACTGCCTGGACTGAAGCCTCATTCACAGAGATAAAGGGACAGTGAAAGTCTAAGATTTTCTTTCATGGAAAGCCTGTCAGTTTGATGCATCAGTGAAACACACACATCTACACACTATGGAACTACTCTGTGGACTTGCTACCTGGAAAATTTTCATTTCCTAACCCTGCCTCTCCCAGATTCTTTCTGGAGCGACTGGCCAGCTGCCTTCTGTCTACAAACTTTTCAGACTACCAACACTTCCATATGGCTCAGTGCCCCTTTCCTAAACCCTGCAGGTACTCTTTCCATTATAGGATGCCACCACTATGGAGTCCTCCAAGACTGACTCAGGAAACTATTCTTTCTTTCAGTGACCATCACCCCAAGAACTTAACCTACCTCTTATAATGGGCTGTGATCCTCTGCCCCCTATATTTGTGCGTGTATGCTACAGATATATGTCTGTATTGTCCATTTCAGTGGGTCATGAGTCTTGGAGGGCGGTACCCTTGCCCACCACTTTCTCTGGGTGTCTCCCAGTGTGCTGCATGTCCCAGATGCTTACATATTTGGAATGAACAAAAGAGGGGCTCTTGTGGCATATTTTCTATGCCCTATTTCCTGTCTGCTTCTCTCTACTCCATGTCTCTGTTCTTCTGGCTGAATATCTCTGACTTCTGCCCCCTACCCCAGTTTCTTCCCACAGAGGGCTCTCCATTCAACTCTGTTTCTATCTCCCCAGACCCTGGATGGCTTCATCTTTGTGGTGGCCCCAGATGGGAAGATCATGTACATCTCAGAGACAGCCTCAGTCCACCTGGGTCTTTCTCAGGTAGGTGAGTGGTCCACACCTCCAGCCTTCAATGCTTACAGCCAGAGCTGGAGGCCAGAGGTAAGGGGGTGGTGTTTCCCCAAAGCTTTTGTATGTGCATTTCTGGGACTGGAAATATCCCAGCTGGCAGGTCTGCTTCTCTCTTTTCCTCTACTTCCCTTATCCTTTGGCTTCCACCCTGAGCCCAAACAATGCTATCTTTTGGAGTCTATCATAAGTCAAACACCATGGATGGTAGTTACATACCAATGCCTGATGTTTTCACCAGAACATTGCTGGGAAACTACGACTGTTCCTACTACCATTATAATTACTATTATATTATTATTTCCTCTCATAGTTGAGGAAACCTAGCTTAGACTGCAGTAAGTAGACAGCAGCAGAACTGGAATTAATACTCAGGGCTGACTCTAAAGTTCTGGCTCCTGTCCTCACAGGCCTGTAGACACCCTGGTCCAATCTTCCAGCCCCACAAGGGTTGGAGAAGGTGATACCCCCCTCTTTACAGGTAGAGCTGACTGGGAACAGCATTTATGAATACATCCACCCAGCCGACCACGACGAGATGACCGCGGTGCTTACAGCTCATCAGCCCTACCACTCTCACTTCGTCCAGGGTAAGGCAGTTGCTCGCCTGCACTACTTGGGTCCCTCGCTGCCACCGCCATTTGCTTCTGGCTTTTCCCCAATTAGCCAAGGTGGGACCTGTAGTCACACCAGCCGTCTCACATCCTTCGCCTCCCTCCTCCCCTCTCTCCCAGAATACGAGATCGAGCGCTCCTTCTTCCTCAGAATGAAGTGCGTCTTGGCCAAGAGGAACGCGGGCCTCACCTGTGGTGGCTACAAGGTGTGTGGCTGAGAGGGATGATCCTAGCAGCATGTGGGGGAAAGTAGCAGAACCAGAGGAACTCGAGGGCGTGGGAGGGACATTTCAGAGTCCCTGACTGCCCCGAGGGTGTCCTCCGCAGGCATCAAAGCTCTGTCTGCCTGGGAGCACCTCAAGAGTTGTTGAACTTCCTGAACACTTGGGGACTACTAAATTTTAAGACTTGGTTTCACTGTCTGGGATACTGCTGGGCTGCAGGGACTCTTAATCTGGGGCTCATAATGGACCTTAGGGCTGTGTAAAATGTCTGAAATGGTTGGTAATTTTGGCGGATTCTTAGAGTTTACTCACAGCATCAGATTCCAACCCCCAGAGGAGTTAAGAACCAGAGCTTTAGCTCCAATTCAGGTTCCAGGGCCCCATGGGCAATTTTGATGAGTTAATGATGGCAAGGCCCATGCCTCTGTATTTTTAGAAGCTCCCAGGTGAGTTCAGTGTGGCAGGATAGACATTCCTTGAGACACTTTGGAACACCAGTAACTTTGGACAACTCAGTGCAGGGGCGTGGCCCGCATGGCAGTTTGTGGCTCAAGGGAATCACAAAATGTTTCAATCCCTTACCCACCTTTTTGGGATGTTTCCTGGCGGTGGCTGAGTCTCACCCCTTCATCCTCCTCTGCAGGTCATTCACTGCAGTGGCTACCTGAAGATCCGCCAATACAGCTTGGACATGTCCCCCTTCGATGGCTGCTACCAGAACGTGGGCCTGGTGGCTGTGGGCCACTCACTGCCTCCCAGTGCCGTCACGGAGATCAAGCTGCACAGCAACATGTTCATGTTCCGCGCTAGCCTGGACATGAAGCTCATCTTCCTGGACTCCAGGTGGGTGGTCAGGTGGGAAAGGATCACCCTAGCAGGAGTATGGCCCTGCTCCGTGACCGAGAGCCCTTCCTCGACCTTCTGAGCCCATTTTGCAGATGAGGTGAAGTGAGGGCGGGCACCCAGGCCTGAGAGGACCGTGTGGGGTGGGGGGCATCCCCGCATCCTGCGCTCATCCCTCGAGGATTGCTCTCCCCAGAGTGGCGGAGCTGACGGGGTACGAACCTCAGGACCTAATTGAGAAGACGTTGTACCACCACGTGCACGGCTGTGACACCTTCCACCTGCGCTGCGCCCACCACCTGCGTAAGGCGCCACTCTTCCCGGCACAGGACGTCCCCCGCGCGGCCTGGGGAGGGGAAAGGGCGTGATTTACGTCCACAGTCGGGGAGGAGCCCTGGTAGCCGGGTGGTGGTGGTAGGTGACGCCCTTCCCAGTGGCTGCTCCAACACTGAGCCCCACCTTGTTTCCTTAATATCCGCAGGGAGAGTTTCTGAGTTTCTGGGGAAATTCCCCTAGGAGGGGTTTTATGCTCCCCACCTCCCACCCTCTGCAAGCCTCACCGAACATGGGAACAAAAACTGAGGCTAGGCCGGTCATTTGGCTCATATGCACAGACCTGCTTCAGCTTTTTTTTTTTTTTTTTTAGCTTAATTTCCAGAAACAGGGAATATGAGCCTCGGAGTTCAGCTGCCCAGACGGTACCTTCCTTAGAAAATTGAACGGAGGAATCCAATTTTAAGTGTCCCCCACCCCTTTGCTAATCTCCAGGGGCTGGAGAACTCGATGCAAATTCAGGGGAGAGACAATCCATTTGGGAACCTACCGTTCGTCTCTCCCTCCTGCCTGGGGGCAGTCATTAGGGCCCATGGGGGACCTGCACTCCCACCGCCAGGGTTTGTGTTTGGGCGGGCTCAGGAGCCGGCTCCTTCACCACCAGCTGCCTTCTGTCTTTCCATCAGTGCTGGTGAAGGGGCAGGTGACCACCAAGTACTACAGGTTCCTGGCAAAGCACGGTGGCTGGGTATGGGTGCAGAGCTATGCGACCATCGTCCACAACAGCCGCTCGTCCAGGCCACACTGTATCGTCAGCGTCAACTATGTCCTCACGTGAGTGCAAGTCTGGGACCTTCGCCCACGCTAGGCAACCCTGGTCTCCGAGAGGGCGCGGGCGGTGGGCACTGCTGGTTAGGCGAGGCTGGGGCCCCCTGGGATACCGCTTCTGCCCCCCCCCCCCCCCCCCCCCCAGTGCACTCTGTGCTGGGAGACTGCAGCTTGAGCACTTTCATCTTTATGAAGAGGCTTCCCTCGTTACATTCTAGGAAAAGATTTAGGAGTTTTTCCACCCACAGTCTACATTTGCTTTCTGCTCTCTCTTTTAACCTTTTAAGCGAACTCTGCATTAAATAAAACTTAATGTGGCAGAAAGAAAAGAGAGAGAGAGAGAAAGAGAGAGAAAGAGGAAAGGGTAGGACGTACGGAGCCATTTATGGTTAACAAAAAGGACATCTGTTTCACTTTTTCAAATCTGGGTTTGAAGTTCTTAATTTTAACCAGAGTCTCCAATCAAAGTTAAGAGTTCTGAGAGAGTGGTTCTTACACTGAACCACAAAGAGGGTTTAAGTGACCAGGAGGGTTTGACTGTAACCTCCAGAAAGCCAAGGGACCCGACCCAAGGCTGCAAGGCTTCGCCAGCGCCCAGGCCCCGCTCGTTGTGTGACCGTGTCGCGAGGGAGGAGCCGGCCTGGCAGTGTCACCTACAGCCGACCGGGCGGCCGCGTTTGAGCTTTATTTCTAGAAACAATAATCGTCAGTGGCCCTCGGTGTGGCACTGCAGGCTGATCACGTGGCCTGGTGTGCGGCTGGTGAAGAAAGCGCCTTCTGTATAATGTTTGAATTGCCCTGGTTTGAAGCCTTTATGAAGAACTCTTTTGTGTGCACGGTTGCCTTTTTTTTTTTTTTTTTTTTTTTTTTTTTTTTTTTGGTAGTCGCTGAAATTCTTGTGATTTTAGGGGACCTCAGGGGTTATTTACTTTGGAAGCATTGACACGCCCGGCACTTAGTAGAAATGCTATTTTCACATTAGGAAATTGGTTAAGGGGGTACTATTTGGAATCAGACTATCCTACAGGCCATGAGGACTAGATTCATTCCACGTTGTTTTAAATTGCCAAATTAAAAATGTAGTGCTTGAAAATATTATGCTTGGCAATAAGACTATTTACTCTGTGCCCTGTTTAATAAGAAAATTTAATTCAATAGACTTGGAAAAATGAATTTGGTTTAGATGAGGATTCAATATTCAAGAATAATAGCTGGTTATTAAGAAGAATCTTTTTTATTCCTTTCATTCAATAAATGGTATTAAAATAAACACTATTAGGTTTTTGTAATAGCAAGAAAGCTGTGGATTTTAATACAGAGCAGAAAAGATACAAGTATTTTGGGTATCATGAAACAAAACCATCTATTTTATGAATGCAATTTTTTATATTATTAAAATAAACGTAAGAGAAAATGGCAAAACATAATTCATAAAATAAGCCACTCTGTGAAGCAGAAGTATTAAAGAGTGAAAAATTATGTCTGCTTACCATGGAAAGGAAACGGACATTCTTTAAGAAGGCGCTTTGTATGTCTGAGACATCACAGGCATTATACATACACTCTGTTCTCTGGTGGGTGCCTGTGGTTAGTAATCATTTTTTATCAAACAGCAGGGTATATAGTCACACAGACCCATACAAATGATCAGAATGCAAGTTAGACCTCCCAATGGGTAAGCTTAATTTATGTTTGGAGTCATTTTGGAATATTCTGTTTTGTTTTCCGGTGGATAAGTGTACTTTTCTTCTGCTGTTGGCCATGTCCTTCTTCACTTCACACACTTCTTTAGAGCTGCAGGATTAGGCTACCAACTTTACATAAGATTAAAAAGATGTAATGAGGATAAGTGATTTACAGAAGGAAAAATAGCATGGCTCATATTTTTCTAAATGTTTTATACCTCTGAATGAAAATAGAAATAAACAAACAGAAGTACACAAGACAAAAAGCTGAAATTGATTACCCTTTTATGAGTCTCAACTCCAATTCTTTGTATAAAAATTCTTAGGACGATTTTTATAGCTGCAAATGTGGAAACTGCCTTAGATGAAATGCCATCAAGTGGCTCTGTGTGTGTTGACAGGATTTTCATAATGAACAGGTTGCAGTTTGTTTGATGTGTATATCACACATCTGGCTGGAAGTTACTAATTTACATTGTCTTAGCAAATTAAATAGATGGCTATTGATTCTCTATGGTAGCAGTGAACTACCACATACATTTGTTTTCAAGGCTAGTTCTCTATGAAGCCTGAGAATGATAAGTGAATTCTTTCCAAATATGCCACCTCAAACAATGTACTTAAAACCACAAGCCCCCCAAATAATTTGACAGGCCAGATGTTTTCCAACTTTAGACATTTTAATAGCATACATTTTGAAAAGATTTTCATATCATGGAAGCAGAGAGAATTTTAAATAAGCGTTGGTTAAATGAAGGTATATTGATGGAAGCTACATTTGTAAGAATCATTTTTCAAATTTCCTGATGATAAATTTATTGTTGAAGTTAAAATATGCCTAGAAATACTGGTCATCATTTTCTGACAAAGCGATGATGAATATAAATCTTCGGTAACCTTGTTCTAATAAGCAGCTACCACTGCAAATATAAGGATTTAGAGGCGGGTGGTTCTTTTACCAGCCTTTGTATGACCATCATACAAAATGTTGGCATTCGAAAAAATCTAGAGAGGAGAAGAAGAGGCTATGATTAAATTTTCGAAATTCTCTTACCTTTTCTCTGGGTGCTTGAGGTTCCCAACGCTTATATAGCTTTTCATGAAAACTCAAAAATATAAAAACAAAACCCAAACAAACAAAAAAACTCCTTTCAAACCAGGACTAACCAGTTCATGATTTTCTGTAAGACATAACCTGTTAGCTTTACGTTCCACATTAAAACAAAAAACAAAAAAACAAAAAAACAAAAAAAAACATTCTTACAAATCTTGAGTGCCCACAGGCTTCGAAATATTTGTTAAGTACGGCAGGCCCTGCTCCCTAATTATTTTCAGGAGTATAGATGGATGGAGGCAGTGTCTGGTAACAGTGAATGTTGGGGGAAATTCCAGAAAAGTATGGACAGTACAAGGAATACTGTGTAAAAACTGAGTAATTGTCTTGAAATCATATTTTCTTGAGTTTGTTTAACTAGTAGTATTAATTATTCATAGCCAGTTCAGATGGAAAACATTAGTACTTAACGTGAGGAAAATTGAAAATGTGGAACACCCAATAAACTACGAAAAGTAATTTCTAGAAAAGAGTCTTGATTCTTTTTATGTTTTTAAACTTAGTATGTTATATAAATAAAACTTATAAAATCTACTTTTAAGGATAAACCAATGAAGTATAAACATCTCATTTTAAAATATTTAAAAACATTAATTTTTCAAATATATAGAAGGCTGAAAGAATACTACAATGAATATCCGTGTACACATCATCTATAATAGAAGCCATATTTGTTTTGTCTCTTTCTACCTACATGTATGTGTATTTGTATGTGCATGTTTTTCTCCACTGAATTATTTCAGAGTAAGCTACAGACATCATCATACTTCACCCTAAATAACATTCTCCTATGTAGCCACTGCATATTTATGATGGCACATTTAAAGGGTTCAAAATTATTGTGTGTAGAAGGTTGCAAAAGTATACATGAGATCTAGTTTACTGATACCATTAAAAACAATCTGTCACCGACATTCATCAAGAGCTCACTGATATATGACCTTAGTTAGGTTGACTGATAGATGATATTTGTGAGGGGACTTCTGTGGGATATAGTTGTAAAAGTTAGCATATTTTAACCTAGACTTCTAATGAGAATTGTAAGCTAATAAAATTCTGGTATTTTTTTCTGGAAAGTAAAAGAGAGATCTTGAGAGTGATTTGGTAACTTTGGAATCAGACAGATTTAATATCTTCAACCATTTTTTTGTTAGTAAAGATGGCTTCTCTGCTTATTTCCCAAGTTTAGGATGGAACATTCTTTTGGTGCAAAATCTCACATGCTGTTTGAGAGTGATTCACTGAACACATAGAAGGGATTCTCTACATTAAAATTTCTATGTCTGTGTTACAAAGAGCAGAACAAAAAAGAGACAATTTACATTAGTGGTTTATGTAACACTTACTATCTACTAAATAATCCTTTGAATTTGAAAGTTTGGGCCAAATGCCAAAGGAGACATACTTCCTTCGTGTGAAAGAAAATAAAGGGGTCTTTGTATTATAATTATTGCAGGTCCTATAATTTTTGTTTTTCTTTGTATGAAACCATTGTATTTCCTGCAATTAAAAAGAGTTTTTAAGTCTTAACATATTCTATGAATGTAAAGTCAGATGTACCCTTATCACATAGCAGCAAACATTAAAATATGCTCATATTAGCATGCTCTTTCAAGTATATTAATAGTGCTGAGTTAATTTGACATTTAAATTTAAAAGTTTTTTTTTTATTAATTTAAAGCCCCAGTGATATTATTGTTAGTACTACCAGGAAATTTTAGAAAATGCTTTTTAAAAACTTGACCAATTATATGTGTAGTTATAAAAATAGGTTTTATTTTTCTGGTTAGCAAAAGCATTCTTTCATATTATAAATGATGTCAAATGAAGTGCCTTTTGACTTAGCAAGCTATGGCAAAATATAAAATGATTTTATTCTCATGCCTTGGATCTGTGTAGCACTTGTTGCATAGATTTAATTTTTTGATCATTAAAAATAATAATCATGTGCTAATGTATACCCGTAAATTAGATTTGATCCTTAATTGTGTTTAATCTTTATTATAATAATATTGAACGTTGAAGCCCCAATTGTCCTTTTCAAGTGATCTTTTAAGTAACTGAATCATTATAGAGATGAATTGAAGACACATTTGTATGAATGGTAATTTATAAAAACTGAAACTATTAATAGTAATTAATAGTGATTTTACAACTACCAAAACACTTTATTAAAAGAAGGATCTGGGATATTTAGTCTGTTTTGTAGTACATAGTAATACTAGTACTTGCTTATGTAACACATATAAAAGGATTTCATATCCTTTTTGCTTATTGTAATTTTTTAATCAAGATATTCTGTATTTAGTTTTGAATTCATTGTTTATGTTCAAATTTTGTTTTACTATTACAAATGCTAAATATTTTTTTCAAAGTGCTGTCACTTTCATTACATAGTTTGCTCCTTTGACAGCTCTGTACAGGGTTCGGGCAGGGATTTTCCAGGTGAGGAAACTGACATCAGATATGCTAAGTAAGTGGGGAAGCCAGGATTAAAGCCTGGGGTCTTGACTCCTACTGTATCCTAGGTTCCTCTGTATTGGGGTGGGAGTCAGGGAAAGAGGAATGGATTTAAATGGGTAAGGCCTGTAGTGTTCAGCCCACCCAACTTCTGGATAGGCTTTCGTCTGGTCTCATTATGGAAGATTAAAAAGCTGCCTCTGTGTTGCTGCTTCACAAATATCTTCACAAAACAGATATTGACCATTTGGTGGTTTAAAACTAGCAACGCTGTCTTCTCAAGAACATTCAATTAAGAATATATCTTTTTTTTTCCTTAAGTCTCACTAAGAACATTTTCATTTTGTAAGAAAAAATGTGGCCTGCAAACATTTTAGTTTTCCCTGAGTTGCTTACCTTTAGATTACATACATACATTATTGCTATTACTAATTATTTCATTTCTGCAACCAGATTTAATATTTTATGTTTTTGTTGAACAGATGTGTTAAAACAAATTTCTGCTCTCATTGTGTACCCTACAATGGGTTGGCAAGCTAGGTCATCCTTTTTATCAGCTGGGCCACAAATTACCTCTCATGGCAGTGGGCTATTTCCTAGATGGTATTCTGTGTTTGAGGGACAATGGCAGGAAAGGTTGTCCACTGGGGATTCTGTTGGTGGGGGATGGTAGGGATGAAGGGCCTCCCAGCATGCTCTGGTCAGGTGTGTCATCCTCTGGCCCTTTGACAATCCTGCTACCTGGCTGCTTCCATCTCCCCAGGCCTCTCTGGCCTCTGCACCTTTCTTTGTTGTTGTGCTGAGGGCAACTGAGTCACAGGACCTCTTTTTTAAAATGTTCTTAGGTGGAGACCACATGGTATGTGCTCAGTGATGATCCTGACCACTCTTCTTTAGCTGTTGCGAGGGAAAGAGTTCTGATCTTTGAGTCATTTCATAGAAAAACGTGATCATTACCTCATTGGAGGTGGGGATATACATGTTACTGTGAATGTACAAATTCAAATGAAGCTTTACCTGAACTTCAGAAAAATATGTTTTCATCTTCTGACTTCATCTGTTTGCATTGTGAGCACTGCTAGGTTTGGTTCAAGGTGTGGATATGTGTGTGGATGGGGAGGATTATGCATATCTTGATAATTTAGTAAAAGGCTGCACTTATCCAGGGCTTCCTTCTCTGTTCTCTGTTCCCACTGGCTTGTGACATCTCTCCAGATGAGCAGGTAGTGATAGAAATTTCATCTGGGTTGAAGGGCTGTGTCTGTGCCTAAGCTGTCAGGCAAAAAGGATTGGTTGGAGTTTAGGTGACACCTGGAAATGCCTGAGTACCTGTCAGAGGAATTTCACATTCTGTCTTATCTGAAGGAGTAACTTCCCCAGTTCCTTTCCCCTGCCTCAGGCCTTCTGAGGTCCAGGGAGCTGGCAAGGGTGAGAAAGGTGGTCTATGGTGATGGCAGGGCTAAGGGGGATGAGAAGGGAACTTACTTTTATAGGGCCTGGCTGAGTCTGGGCCATCTGTGTACCATCTGTGACTTTTACTCTGAGAGGCTATGTTGAAGTAGGATTGTGATTTTGTTTTTATGAAAACCCACAGTATCATTTGAAGCAACCTGAAGGGGCAAGGTATAGGCTTTGGCGTTAGAGAACTCTGGGTCTGAATATGTTTTATTGCATAATAGCTATGGGATTTTGAGCATAGCTGTATTCCTGTGAGCCTCTGTTTTCCCATCTGTGCAATCAAGATATTTGAACCCACCTTTTAAGGACTGAGGAGGATTATATGAGATAATGTATATATAGCACAGAGCGTGGCAGACAGCAGATACTCAAAATAACTGTTGTTATTAGCTCTTGATAATTATGTGATGTCACCCGAAATGCTTTGAAAAGAGAGGAGTGGTTCCATTTTTAACTTGAATTGCAAAATCTTCAAATCCACAAATTTAAGTATTTACCTTCTCCCCACTCCAGTTCCACACATTTCTCCAAGCATTGTGCTCTTTGTGGGTGGCGGTTTCTATAGTTTGGTTAAGTCGCCCTGTTTTCACTGCTCTCACTGTGTACCCTACAGGTAGCTGTGCTTTGTGCTTGGAGGAAGGGAAGCCAATACTTATTGAGTACCTTATTTGTCCCAGGCAAAATGGAAGGTGCTGTACATGGTGCTTTACAGGGAAAAAGAAAGTTCTAAGAAACCAAGCTTTTATCCAATTTCTAAAGTTAATTTAGTTGGAACCAGTGGTTTGTCAACTTTACCAATGTCAGTATGCAACACTGACATTTTTGATGGTGTGCAGTATATTCCCCTTTACTCTGTGTGCACTAGGTGTGGCTGAATCAACAGTGTTTCAGAGAGTATGGCGAACTGCAGTTATTTATTGCATGAATACATGAAGCAGAGGTCTTGGCATCTCTCGAGTTGTTTATAATTTAGTTGGAACTAAATATTTAAGAACTCAGATTAGCTCAGTTCAAACTGATATGGTGCACTTGGGCTATTTGTTGAGAGCACAGAATTCAAAGAAGCTTGAATGGTGGAGCTACCAGGGAAGGGGGAGAATTTAAGGGTTGGAAGCAGAAGTAAGGTCTTTTGAGATGGAACCGTGACATATCCTCATTTGTCTCATTGTTTTCTTCATGAGAAAATAACATAACACAATTAGTTTCCTCTTCAAATTAGATTCAGCAGTGCTTGTCTCACTGTTCTCATATGAGCTGGGTTTTCTTTCCTTCTTTTACCTTTATACCCTGAACTTTTTTGTTGGAACTGAATGTGTTTCATCATGATTGGAAACTATTTTCTCTAAGCCTCTTACCTTTCTCAGATTAGTACTGGTATATATTTATTTTGAACGTGTTCACCTAGCCTTAGTTTTATATATATATATATATATATTTTTTAATATATATAAAATATATAAATTATATATATATAAATATATAAATATATAAATTATAAATATATATATATTTTACATATATATATAAATATATATATGTTTATATATATGTTTA
Source organism: Neofelis nebulosa (assembly GCF_028018385.1). NCBI lineage: Eukaryota > Metazoa > Chordata > Mammalia > Carnivora > Felidae > Neofelis > Neofelis nebulosa. The sequence goes on along the minus strand of NC_080787.1, from coordinate 94,046,768 downwards.
TATATATATGTTTATATATATGACTATATGTATGTTTATATATTTATATATACATACACACTTGTATACATATATAATATATACATATACACATATATTACATATATGTACATATAACATATACATATATGTACATATAATATATACATATATAATATATACATGTACATATACACATATATTAGCATCTAAGCATAGAACACAGTTTTTAAAGTTTTGAGGATGTCAGTATTCTGAATGGAATGTAGAATGTTATTGAAATGAATACACAGTGTTGCCACGTGTATAATGGTTGTATTTCAAAATGGTTTTTAGAAAGCAAATTTAAGGTACACATAAGGAACATCAGCAGATTGGAGGAGATGGGGGTGCAAAGAACCTGGCTCTTAGGTTCTAGGTTTGCAGGGCCAGAAGGCCTCCTCAGTGCTGTGTTTGATATCATTATCCTACTGCTCTTAGAATATGATGCAGTCTAATCCCTAGACTTTTTAGCTAGATGTTTCAAATCCTGATAACCAGAGGAATGCATTACAAGGTACTTGTAAAATGAGATATGAAATGAAATATCACTACTTTATTATGCATCATAGCATATTAGTTAAGAACCTGGGCTATGGGTATATTGCCTATTCAGATTCCTGGGCTGCTACTGGCTATCTCTGTGGCTATGGATAAATTGCTTAACTTTGTTGCCTCACTGTTTTTTAATCTGTAAGATGTGTAATGTGTAATAATAATATCTATTTCATAGAGTTGTTGTAAGCATTAAATGAAATAGATTCTTGGCCCTGTGCCTGACACAAAGTAACACCAAGTAAATGTGAATTATTAGGGTGAAATTATTGCAGTGAAATTAGATAAAATAATTTCTTATTTAATTTCCAATAAACACAAAATAAATGTCTGTGAGGCTGAAGGAGGGAAAGCATGAGTCTTAGGAAGGCAGAGGGATGCCCAAGAATGAGAAATCAGCAATCATTCTGGTACATCTGGAAAGGATTGTTAGATCCTACTTCCAATGATTAGGACTAGTAAGCCTTGAGGCAGTCATAAAAGTTTTCTTGAGCACCTATTAGGTGTCAGGCACTGTGCCAGGTTCTGGGGATATCAGAATGAATGAGACAGCGTCTGCAGGAAAAGGAAATAAGCGCAAGGACAACCTCTACCCCGGCTTGACCTCCCTATGGGCTTGCTGATGACAAGTTCCTTCCTGGAGGGGAGTGTTTCCATTCACAACTAGAAAGAAGCAGGCCCAGAGTGCCTTGGCACTGTTCAGGTCAACCCTGGGGAAAAAGCTTGCAGGTGTGCTCAGATTCCCTGTGGTTAGATGGTGGGGAGGGAGTGGAGACAGTAAGAGGAGCAGAGCTGCTGGGGAGGGCTGTGCGAGCATGTGTCTCTCTCTCTCTCTCTCTCTCTCTCTCTCTCTCTCTCTCTCTCTCTCTCTCTCTCTCGGCGGGGGGTGGGGGGGGCGAGGGGGATCCAGACTGGCAGCAGAGAAACTGGCTGCAGGCCAAGGAGTCCATCTTAACTCTTACAAAATCGCTGTTTCCCTGGGTGGAGCCTCTGCATCCCATTAGGTCAGCCAGAGAGAGCAGCTGTGTGTGCCAAGGTGATTTTTGTCCTGTTGGAATGATATTGAGCTGCGTTTTGCTCTGCTTTGAATGGAGTTTTTAAATATTTTGTGGGGTTGACTTCTTTTTTTAAGTTTTTTTTTTAACGTTTATTTATTTTTGAGACAGAGAGAGACAGGGCATGAACAGGGGAGGAGCAGAGAGAGAGGGAGACACAGAATCTGAAACAGGCTCCAGGCTCTGAGCTGTCAGCACAGAGCCCGACTCGGGGCTCGAACTCAGGGACCGTGAGATCATGACCTGAGCCGAAGTCAGACGCTTAACCGACCAAGCCACCCAGGCGCCCCTGTGGGGTTGACTTCTAATAGGATTTGGAATCTTAGTGAGTTTTAAATGGAAGAATCACACTAGAGTCAAATAGTCTTTGTACATTTATTATCTTTAAAAAAATGTTTCTAGTGATTTTTAGGTTTTTGTAATATTTTAAACTTTTCTCTTGTAAAGGGTAATCTCACGGCGTTGTTGCCCTGCCCTGGAGAGACGGGGAGGTGACTGTCAGCTGCAAGTGAAGGGGGTGGGGTGGGAAGGTGCTCTGTTTGCTGCCATATTTAGAAAGGTCAGGGAGTAAGATTCACTCACATTTGAGAGACTGCTATTTTGTGCCAGAGGCTCAGAGAAGCCAAGTCATTTAGCCAATATAACACAGCTAATGAGTAGTCATGCCAAACCAGAGACAGGACTCCCGAGCCCACCTGATTTCCTCTTTGGCCTGCTGTCTGTAAGTTGGTAACATTGTTCTAGGGTGAGTCGTATGTAATTGCCATTTCTGTGCATTAAAGCAGTTCGATAGTGGTGATTTCCTATGATTCCACCTAATATTTGGGAAGTAATGGGACATTTTGAAGAGATTTTGCAAAAGTCTATGGATAGTTTACTACAAGACTTCAATATGGAGTCTCCACAAAGTGACCCAATTGCTTCACAGTTTGGGTGTGCTCAGAACCCAGTCAGCTGCCATGCAACATGCTTAGCCCTTGGGCCCAACACTGTGTCCCCCTCACCAGTTTCAACATCAACAGTTATGATATTTTCGCAAAACAGCAATCCGTATGTATTACCCATGGAACACTATTTTATTTGGAACATCTAATATATTACCAGGATTCAAATGGACATTGCTGTCTTTACTGGAAGGGTATTTCTCCTTTGATTGATTGCTGAATGGCTAGAGCTTGTGAAAGGATCTCTCTCTCTCTCTCTCTCTCTCTCTCTCTCTCTCTTTTTCCTGGGGATTTCTTGTTCAAACAGAATTTGTTGTATCCACATCAGTAAAGCCGTGCTAACATGGGCTGCTGGCCAGACCGTGGAAATAGCCTCATTATATTGAATTGGATGTCATAATGGTACCCATTAAGGTGGGATTCTCTCTATGTTTGTACTTTTAAACCCAAGTCCCTTGCCACTTTTTTACATCTCTCTGAGAATAGCAACATTCTCTGGTAATGCAATCTGAGAACGTGCTGTCTCTTGCCTCCTCCCACTGAGAACCATTACGAAAATAGAATCCCTGGTTCCGAGCATTTTTAGGGGTTATGGCTTGCTGCTGCTCCTCAGTCATTCATTTTACTCTTTGCACTTGTGATGACTATAATGTGTTCTGGTGGCTGAAGGTAAGAACCCATGAGATGTACTTCTTTCAACACTCCCATTAATTGACATTGGTGTCCAAATATACGATGGGAAAAGAGCAGCTTTTTTTCCCCCAAAAAAACTAACCAAATGCAACACAGGGTTTTTCATTTTAATTTTTATAAGCTGTTAAGAGACTAATAGTGTTGAAAGTCATAGCATTTCTATTAGCTGTTGAAATCTTACTGTAGGCCTGGCAAAGTGAAGCATGTGTTGTACTGGATTTGGGTAATGGAATCCTGCAGGGTCCCAGCTCAGGAATGCTGGAAGGATGAAGCCCACAAAGCAGAGGGCAGAGTGCATGTCCGTTTCATTCCTCCAATTAGAGTAGTTAAAGAAATAACAAAATGCAGGGTAGCATTTTATTGTGAGGGATAATTGAAAATCGGGGGGGGGGATATTTAGATACGCTACATGGTGTTTTACATTATAATCTCTTTTCTATTTGTGTCTCTTCGCAATGGACTCAATAGGACCTCCATTATAAACAAATCTCTATCATTAGAATTAGCTTAATTTCTGTTGCTATACTTAAGAGGATAGTAAGAGATGTTGTAGAGTGTAGTCCTCTCTTCAGCAAATGGGATGGTTTTTGCATTTACCCAGCGAGTATTTCCCCAGTGCCTACTGGGTGCCAGGGTCTATAGGAGGGTTAATGGTGTTACCAAGACAGACAAGGTCCCTACTCTCATGGAGGGTAAATTTTAGTGCGAGGAAATAGACATTACTTATAAACAAATAAATATGTCATACAATGTCAGGAACTGAAAGGAAGAAATCAAGCAGGACAAAGAGATGGGAGTGGTCAGGGAGGGCCTCTCTGAAGTCTCCTGAATGAAGGAAGGGAGGTAGCCATGCTGAGACCTACAAGAAGAGCATTCTCAGCAGTGGGGAGCAAATGCAAAAGCCCCGAGGTAGAAACCAGCTTGGTAAGTAAGTTGATGAACAAGAAGGTCACTGTCACTGCAGCAGAGAGAAGGGGTGAGGGAGAGCACAAGAAGCTGATGCTAGAATAGGCAGGGTCAGACCATGCTGGGTCTTGAAGGCTTTGGGAAGTCACTGGAGTTTTGAGCAGAGGCATGGCATGAACTGCTTTAAGCTATGAAATGGTCATCTGGATGGGGTGGAAAATAGGCTTTGGGAAGGGTAGAGGGTAGAGGCAGGGAGACCAGTTAGAAAATGATTACAATAGCCTAGGTGAGGGAAGATGATGGCTAAAAGACAGAGGTAGGGATGAAGGGTCAGATTCAGGATGTGTTGAGGGTAGACAGCTGGAGTTTGCAGATGGATTGGATATGAGCTGTGAAAAAATGAGGAGTCAAGGACAGCATCTGAGTTTTTAGCCTGAGTAATTTGGGTGAATGGTGGGAAGGAGCAGATTCATAGGCAGGAGCAACAATCAAGGGTTGTGTGGGGGGATATTTAGTTTGAGATGCCTGTCATTCATTTGAGTGGAAATGTCAGGCAGGTAATTAAATCTGGGTGTCATGGAGTGGGGAAGTCTGGGCTGGAGATTGGGGGTCATCAATATGGAATTTAAAGCCAGCAGAGTGCATGAGATCCCTTGAGAGTGAGCAATAACTGAGATGCAGCCTGTAGACTAAGCCCTGTAGCTCTCCAGTGTTATGGGATCTGCAGGAACAGGCAGTGTCCCCAAAGAGGCTGAAAGGAAGTGAACAGGGATCAGCATGCGAGTAGTTTGGTGAGATATGCAGTAAGGCTGTACCCTGGGGAAAGTGTGAAGTTTGTCTTTGGAACATCCCCTCCCTTTTCAATAGCAATCCATCTTGTCCATGTTACCCTTTCACCTGATACCTTTAGTTTTTCTTATCCAGAATAACAACTGCTCTGGTTTTCAAAGTATGGCCCCTTGACTGGTAGCAGCAGCAACCCCCAGGAGCTTGTTAAAAATGCAGATTGTGGGGGCGCCTGGGTGGCGCAGTCGGTTAAGCGTCCGACTTCAGCCAGGTCACGATCTCACGGTCCGTGAGTTCGAGCCCCGCGTCAGGCTCTGGGCTGATGGCTCGGAGCCTGGAGCCTGTTTCCGATTCTGTGTCTCCCTCTCTCTCTGCCCCTCCCCCGTTCATGCTCTGTCTCTCTCTGTCCCAAAAAAATAGAAAACGTTGAAAAAAAGAAAATTAAAAAAAAAAAATGCAGATTGTGGTCTGTACCCTAGAACTACAAATGAGAACTTCTAAGGGGTGGGGCCCAGCAAGCTGCATTTTAACAAACTCTTCAGGGGCTTCTGAGACACGTTGAAGTTTGAGAACCATGCTCTAGGGAAAGGAGCTGAAAAAACTGAATCAATGAAAAATAAGGATGAGGTTTACTCCGTTAACTTTTTCTGAGCCATCTGGCTAAAGCCTAAGAAATAAATATCTAACAGTAGATTTTAAGCATAAACCAGTAGACCATTCTTGAGACATCTTTGTGGGGACCAAGGAAACCTCTCAAGCCACAAGTCATAAATTCAGGCAGCTGCCTATTGTATCTTTGGTAATGAACTCTACTGATAACTATATATTCTGTGTAGTATTATACAAGCTCTCTGACTCCAAATATGAAGGCAATTAAAATTTTGGCATTTTGGTGGGCAATCCAAAATCTCTAATGATAAATCATAACTTATTTTAAAATGTTTAAAGTTGTTGAAACACAACTTATCTACCAGACAATTTTAAATAATGCCTCAATAGCAAAACAAATAATAATAATAATAATAATAATAATAATAGAATATCTGTTGAATTGTGAATTTTTATTCATAAAATACATCTCAAATTTATTTTAGCCATTTAAATAATGGAGTTTAATGTATATTTAGTCAAGCATTACAGTAGTAAGGGCTTAGGGAGATTAGAAATAAATGAATCCAATTAAAGAACACGTCTGTGAGATTTGATATGTCATAGGTATGAATGAACTGTTTGCACAGTAACTGTAAAGAAACCGTTAATGATTAACTATCTAGAAGAGGTTTAATCAAGAATAAATGCTATAGGACGTATTTTAAAATATTTAAGTTAAACAAATGGAGATTTGTGCCTTTGAAAACATCGTGCCATGCCATCATTTTTGCTGTGTTTTTTCCTAGAGAGTTCAAAGCCTGAGGTTCTACTTTTCTATTTGCAGGAATGCCAGTGCCTTTGTGTTGTGTAGAAAAGGGCAGAGCTCTCAAAGGTGCCATGAGGTGTGGCCTTGTGGGGTCTCCCCACTGTATGTGGGAGAGGTTTGGGGACACTTTGGTCTTGAGTACAGAATGCAAATTTCCCAGTGTTGTGGGGAGATTATTTCTTTGTGATGACAAGTATTTTTTCTGTTCCAGGAGTTTGTATGCAGTTGAGAATAGGAGGTGTGTTCTTCTTACCTTCTCTGCCAGTGGCTAGTTTTAGGGTTTAGGAATCAGTTTTGTATGGGTCTAAAGAACTGAGTGAGAAAGCTATTCCTGTGAGAACAGAACCTTAACCAAATATAAGGTGTTAAATAATGGGTTCCCCCATTACTTATCTACCTTAGGTATTCAAAGAATTCTAAGGGGAACATATATTTGAAAAACAGCAGTTTAATAAAATGACAGTGAAGATTAGGGGAATGGACACAGAGGGTGGGGAGGTGAGAAGGAAAAGAGGGGCCAGAATAGCATGTATGAATTTTATTTTCTATTTGCCTCTTTTTCCCCCCTAGAAGTGCATTAAATTAGCAGTCTTGACTGTGGAAAAGGAGACTGGCATTTTAAAAATTTATGCCTTTGGTGAAAGAGGCAGCACATTCTGCATTGATTTGTTCAGATCTAACTTTTAAAGACCGACACCTCCCTAACCACCCCCCACCCCACCAACCTCAAGAAAATAAGAAACAAAAAAGCTATAAGATCAGTAGCATTTGGACCCTAGATCTGTGGGATTTACAAATACACCTAAAATTTAGTAGCTATAGACATAGAATGAATTTTGGAGCATAAGAAGTTAAGTTTTTTAGAACAAAAGATGTAGTCTCCAAAGTAGGGTTACTTCATTTAAACAGTGACAAATATGTCATCTATAACTCGCAGGAAACTAAGCCGTTGTTAGAAACTACATGGCAAGACTCTTTTTTTTCAATTGTAAGTAATAATTTAAGTTGTATTATTCAAAGAAGGAAACAAAGTCATGTAGTTCACATGAAAGCCTTCAGAGACAGATAATTCTGTAAGGTAGGAAGGGTGGAAAATAGATTAGAAAGTAAGTGAAATGTATAGGCACCAAGAGAGCATATGGACATTTGGACATTTAAAAATTATAAATGGTGTTCATGAGAAGTTGAACCTATGGGAAAAGAAGTTTAGTGGTGTTCTCTCTTCTGTAATTTAATAATATTCATAGAGAAGACACCCTGAAAACACAAGGCAGAGAAACTGGGAGCCATTTCAGTTGGAGGTGAGAATACCTGAATTTTGCTCCAATTAGAGTTTCTTTTTCAAGAAATATTTTTCTGATTACAAAAGTCATACATGTTTATTATAGAAAAAATTAACAATATACAGAGGTATAAAGAGACGATAAAGAACATGTTTAATCTATTTTCCAGATATTCACTATTGACATTTTAATTTTTTGCCTCCCACTACATGTATATGCATATACAGTACATATTAATTTAAAGAGATAATTTTCATTTTATCAATAGTGTTTTTCACATCACTAGAGTAAAAAAAGTTAATGATTACCTAATATTTTATCACATGGGTACACCATAATTAAGTAATGGTTCTATTGTTGGTTTTTATTTGCTTACTTACAATTAAATGTAAGAAATTATGCTAAGTACCCTTGTGTATAGACTTTTGATACTTATCTCTGATTATTTTCATTAGATCTATTCCTAGAAGTGGAATTACTGGATTTATGGAATGAACATTCTTAAGACTCTTGATAAACACTGCTAGTTTACTCTCTTATCATTGGTATGTAAGAATGCCCATTTATTTCAACTTGTCTTCATTGAGATTTTTTTGTCATTAAAATAAAATCTTTGTTGATTTGAAAGACAAAAGTGACAAAAAGAATCTGATAGAAACCTTAATTCGTATAGGTTATTACTAGTGAGGCTAAACCTTTAAAAATTGTTTCTCAGCAATTTGTGCATTGTTTACATCCTTTTTATATTTTTCTATTTCAGAGATACTGTATTTATTATCGCTTTGTAGAAGTTCTTTCTCTGGGGGTTTAAAGCACTATTCCTCCTCGCTCTTTCAATACAGTTGCAACAGTTTCAAATAAATGGTTGAGGATAAAATTAATTTAGTATTCCAGTTTGTTTAAGAATCACATATGCCATGCCTGAATTGTAACTTTACAAAAAATAAGTGCATTTTATTAATATACATAACACTAAAACAATAACATATTAATATAACACTAAAACAATAACATGATTTGTTTCTTTAATTTAGGATCTCACAGAATATCAGAATGATCATTATTAATTATAATCTGGGAATTTAAGAATCCCTCCCATAAACTTGCATAATTAGTAGGTATTTTTTTCTTATTTATGTAGAAAGTTTTGCTAGTTTTTTGAATTTTTGGTCATTTGTATTTGAGATGAATAAAAATTTATTGCAGTGAGAATTGTTTTGTTAATCACTTGCAAGTGAGAATCTATTCTCTATAAGATATGGTGCTAGACAGTAAGTAGACTATCAAAAGAGAAAGTATTTAGGAGATTGTTGTCAAATACACCATTCACACTGTGTGACAGGAACTTAGGTGTGTTACATGAATGTTAGAGGCAGTGGACAGTGTAGGAACTGAGAGGAGGGAGCAGGAAATCACTGTGGCCTGTGTGGGTAAAGAAACAAAGTCAGATGCATGTTGTGGCAGGTCTGGACTTAGCTATATTTCAACATGTGTCATGGGTTTGTAGACAGGTATTTCACAATCCCTATCGTGCAGATGGTTGACTTTGCTGCATCTTACCAAAATATTACAGTTTTTTACTGTATTCGTTTTTTGTTTGTTTGTTTGCCTATTGTTTTTGGTTGTTCGCCTATTGTTTAGACCTTCGTCTTTGCTTCTTGAAATCACAATGTGATGGTAAACTTTGTGCCTAAGCCATCCCTTACCCTTGTGGTGCCATCCACTCCATAGCAGGTTGTATGAGACCTACAAAATAGAGGAGAAAGATATTTCTAGGCAGAGGCAGTGTTTATGTAAAACCAAAGACTTTTTGGGAACTACTAAAATCACCAAAGCAAATGGAGAAAACCACAAGGAGCAAACACAAATCCACTTATTAGTATGAGACTATTATATTTCCAAGGGTGCCTTAGCCTAATTTCCCAGCAGATGTCTTAGTTTGTGAACCTCTCACAGTATGGAATCCTCCTTATCAGCTATCTCTGCTGGGCTCCATGGGATCCTGAAAATGAAACATAAACTAGGTCTCTCTGCTGCAGAGGTTTACCTAGTGGCCTGGTGGTAACTCTGCCAGAATATAAAGAAGGTCATGCACTTCGTGTGACAGTGATTCTAGAATCCAATTAAAAAGTTTAGTATAAGACGCAGTCGTTCCTACTTAATCCGATCACAGTTTAATGCAATCCTCTGCTTATTGCAGTCAGCGCCTTTGGAGCCAAATCAATTGCATGTCTTTGTTTCCACGTTTTCTTTGGTAATTTGATCACCTACAGCTGTTTTTTTTTTTTTTTTTTAAGCTCAATTGGGAAATCTGGCAATATCTTTTAAGAATTGCCACATAACATAAAACTAATAGAGAAACTTCAGAATGACCAGTTTAAAAAACTGACATGACAGAAGCAAAACTTCAGTTGTCTAAAATAGAAGTGCAATAGGATATGGCAGAGTCGAAGAAGAAAAGTTCTTGCAGAGAATCTTGACTCAACATCAAGTGATAAAATACTGTTGATTGTTTATCTGTATAATTATTCCAACTCACCTGAAGGTTGTATGTATGGTTGTGCTGCTGTTGGCATCGTGAGGACACCAGTCTTCCAGTCAAAATGATAGAAATCATATTAATGCATTTCTCTGAAGCTAAAAGCACCTGTTAGTGATATAAATACCTTTTATTTGTTTTGCAAGGGCATCACCCTGAGCTTCCCATATGGCAGGTTGGCATTTACCTCATGAGTGATCATGGCATATTGCTGAAGGAAAGGCTGAGAAGGCCAATGGTGCAAAAATGGCCCCTTTTATTCTATTGGAATTTGAGTAACTCCAAATATGTACATGACTATTATAAAGTTTAGAGTAGACTCAGATGGTTAATTCTGCAAATTGAATGATTTCTGACTGTCCATAATGGAATAAGAGGATTACTTTGGTCTGTGCAAATACGAGTGAGATTGACAAGCTGCAAGTCCTAGTGATTGCAAATTACCTATTTCACATTGCTTTCAGAGCCGAGGTACCTGAGGATGTCTGCAGTTCTAGTACAAGTCATTCAAGGGGGGAAAAATCCAAACAAATGTAAATTGATATCAATAGCCATTTTGAAAAATATGCCAAAGGGCATATGCCACAGTTCCTCTTTTTGATATGCCAGTCGTATCTGGGAGAACAGAGTGAGCTGCCCTAGTGAGGGTAACCTGTGGAGTCCTTAATGTGGTCTGTGCGGCACTTTTCAGGAAAGCTTTAGAAGTAGAGCAGGGCTGTGTCCTGTCCCTCCTTTACTAAAGTCAGCTAAGTCCAATTCCTCACTGTACTCATTCAGAGTCTAAGTGCTGGGCACCCAAGTATTTCATGTTGTCCCCCTCCACAGGGAAACATCAAACAGCTTTACTAGACATATACCTAACTTTAGAGGATGGGTGTGTGTGTGATACCAGAATGTGCCTCACTTCGGGGGAAGGGAGGGCATGTCTGAGTTTGGAGGAGGGAAATGGAACTCATAATGTGATTCCCATCAGCATCTAGACCTTTAATCTATACAAATGAAATAGTATAATAGAATTCTAAAAGTAAAACAAATGCTTTGTTCTTAGTGAATCTGCCATTCAGAGCTGCTCTTGGCACCACATCAACTGTACTTGAAATGTCTTTAAGTGGGTATTTTTTTTTTTATTGTGCTTTTCATCTTAACCCATCTTTCAAGTTGTTAGAGGAATAGGAAGGCTGAGCTCCTCTCAGAGTGTCGGGTCTGTACTGTTCCAAGGTCTCTATTTGCTTACTTAACAATGAAGAGCTCATCTTAATAAGCATTTTGGCCACACTGCATTAGAGTTTAGAGACTAAGAAGCAACAGAGTGCATTAAAATGAGTTAGAGGTAGAAAGGAAAGAAATACAACATAAGGAAATGTTTGTAATGAAATGTATTACAGTTGCTACCAAAGTGAAACTACTGTCTTGGAGAAATCAGGTGCCAAAAAAGTGCCACAAACTGTGGAGGTGAAGAAATAATACCTAGTATTAATTGAACATTTACCAAGTTCTAGGCACTGTGCTGTGAATTTCTCACATAATATTTTTCTGAACCTTAGCACATCCACAGGAGTTATAAAGAGGAAAAAGAGGTCTCGATGGGTTGTTACACAGTAAGTGGCTCAAATTGTGATCTACCTGACCTCATGATCTTTTGCTAAGTTCTGGTGGATTCTTTGTGATCTTTTTAGATGTGCATCAAAATATTAATATTTTTTTATCAAGAGTATAACTCCTTTTATATTTGTTAGCATTTTCATGTGAATATGTAGAAATTCAAATCATTTGTTGGTTTTAAATCTTTATTTAAGCCTCTTTGGAGTATTTCTATCATTGGGAACTATGCAAGAATTTTGGAAAGGCTTCTTCAGTAGTTGAGATGCATACTTTGGGAGTCTGATGGTATACAAGAGAAAAATGGAGGAATCCTGGTTTGCTCTCTGCTTCTTGACATGAAGTCCCTGTGCTGAAATGTTGCATTCAAAATGAGTTTTAGTGCTTGCTTCGGCAGCACATATACTAAAATAGGAAGGATACAGAGATCAGCATGTTCCCTGTGCAAGGATGACACACAAATTCGTGAAGCATTCCATATTTTAAAAAAGAATGAGTTTTAAAAATTATTTGGCCATATTTTCAGGGGTGCAATGTTTTTGTCTAAAGTAAGTCTAAGTAAGTCCTGTTGGGCAGGGACTGAATGGCTATTCTGCTACCAAGTGCCCATTTGACACAGGAGATACCCAAGGATGGAGGCTGTCAGAGCCCACCTTGCTCACTGTCACATGCACATGATTTCAGGGCAGGTGGGTCAGGGGACTCACGGCCTAAAGGGGTCTTTGCCATTAGAGAAATACTTCTAGGCTGCTGGTTATTAGCAGTCATTGAGGAAAACAGTCCTTTCTGATTTGTGTCTTTGTCTTCTTCCTCTTCCAAATGTGTGAAATATTGTGCAAATTGCCATTGGAATATAACAGAATATCTCTTGACTCTTGCCCTCTAGGAACTTAGAACCCCTAGGAAAGACTAGACACTGTCACTTGAAAAATAAGGTTGGAAGAAGAAAAAAAGAGTTTCTGGTCCCCTCCCTGTTTCCCTCAGGAAGTGGCCCTGGTGTCTTCTTCATGAGCACAGCAACTTAGTCCTTCTGTTCATTGATGTCTCCCCAGGGCCTCCATAGAGACACTCAGTATTGAAGGAATGGATGAGGTTAGAGCCGAGTAGGATTTAAGATAGTTCTTTTTAAGAGGAGTTCTATAGGTATGTGTTGAAAGAGCAGGGGAGGAAAGTATAAGGTCAGTTTGAGTGAAGTGAAGGGCCATTGAAGGAAAATTTTCAGATACTGTCAGAAAAATAGGTGGGAGCCACATGTTGGAGAGCATTGAATTTCTGTCCAAGCAGTGCCCAGAATCTGTGTTGTGTGTTTTCCTTAGGGGGTGATTAGAGTAGGAAAGTAGACCATCAGTATGATTCAACTTCCCAAGCTTGGAAGGCAAATTGCATGCCCATCTTCTAAATTTTTGCTGCTTATGAAGGATAATGTTTTTTTTTTTACTTGCACTGAGTTGATGGACTATTTGATATGAAGTCATTGTAATTTGCTGACATATACCACTACACTGTAGTTTGTGGCCATGATATTATTGAACCTGTTTTAGCTGATTTCTATCCCCTGTCACTTGAGGGACTCCTTGCCTGAATTATCCTTTTGCCTTTGCCTGATCTCTTTGTAGAAGAACAAACAGGGAAAAAGAAGAGAAGATAAATGAATGGTTGCTGATCTATGGAAATCTACCAATCACTTTAACATATCTAACTTTATTAGTTTATTACATTTAATATACATATCTTAATCCAAAGGGTATTAAAAATGCATGTAAATTTTTTAAAAAGGTGAACCCATTAGAGAAAAGGAAAAATAAAATAAGAAAAATAAAGGAAGCCAGTGGTGTTTGCTGCACAGAACACCTGCCACGAGGACTGGTACAGTTGTTAGAGGTGTTTACAAATCGGATTTGGGACTCAGAGCTTTTTGACTTGCAGCGGAAAGAGGGAAACATGGTGAGTTAGATGATTCACGGTGTTTGTGAGATAAAAAGAAATCAATTACCCAGGAGCAGCCCAGCTAGTTCTGGAACCTGAGAGAAAATTCTCCCATGAGTCCTCATAAAGAAGACTATGAAACATTTTTCTTTTTGGCTGCCAGTGGGAAGGGTTGATACCCTCTTATGAAAATGGAGGAGTCAGACAACATTCTCTGCTGCCTGGAAGCAGGCTGAGATGGTAGCTGGGCAGGGCCAAGCTGTCATCTTCAGCCCCTAATTACCTCAAGCAATACCTTTATAATGAACTCTCCAAGATATACTCTTTATCCCCTTCATATCACAGCCTTCAGTTATTATGTTTAATATTTGTTTACTGTTTCTTCTTCCAAATAGCTTGTAATCTGCAGAAGGGCAGGGACTCTAGGCATCTTATTTATCTTTCATTTCCACATAGCACATATATTAAGAGCTTCGTAGATATATATTGAGGATGGAGTGGAAAGAACTGGTGCTTAAAAGAGATTTTTAACTACTTACAAGCCTGGTCTCACTGGTTTGCTAGCTATAAAAATATTAGGAATGTTTACCAGAATGATTGATCTTGAAACAGCTGATGTTCTTCTTGCTAGTAATCAGATAGGATCAGTTTACCAGACAACTCAGTTATCTGCTGAGTTTACCCTACACAGAAAATGTTGAGAGTAGAGTTTATAATCTGTACCTCACCGATGAGGACACAAAAGCTCAGAGAAGTTGAATTACAGATTTATTTCCTACTTATAAAAATAATCCAAAATGTATTTTAAAATCAAGACAATTTCATGAGCATATTGTATCACTTGGCTGTGGTACATGGGGCAGCTACATCCCTACCCATTAGTTAAATGTTAGGCATTTCTAAAATAATCAAGGTGTTTGTGGCAACCAGTTATATGGCTAACTTTTGCTTGCTTCCCTTTTCAAATATGGATTACTGCCATTCCTGGTGAGAGAACACATGTATCCATTTCCTGTGGTGGCAGATTAAGGGCTGTGTCCTCTCACCCTGCAGGGACACGGAATACAAAGGTTTGCAGCTCTCCCTGGATCAGATCTCAGCCTCTAAACCAGCCTTCTCCTACACCAGCAGCTCCACTCCTACCGTGACTGACAACAGGAAGGGGGTCAAGTCCAGGCTCTCCGGCTCAAAGTCAAAATCCAGGACTTCCCCATATCCTCAGGTCGGTGCACTGCCATTTTGCAACTTTCTTTTTTTTGTAACTTGGTTTGGTCTTGAAGTTGGGGAAGTATTAAAATGGTTTGGAATTAATTATCTGGTTGTAATAAATTTAAAACTTTATATATCTGGAAAACTTTCTAAAACTATCTTCTTCCTTCTCTTCTTCCTTTAAAATAGGTATGCTAGTAAAAATTTGAAATGATCTGGTGATTAACTGGTTTTATATGAAGATCATGAGAGACTCAGTTGTAGTCGGAACCATAACAGTTATTTCAAGGAGATTTATCCTAAAAATTTCCCCTCAAGCAAAATATGGAAAACTAGAGCTTGACATAGTCAAATCAATTTTTAGGACAGGGACTGAAGTAGAAGGAAATTAAGAGGTGGAGGCAAAGAATCAAGGATGCATTTCACCATGAGATTTGAGCACAGGAGAACTATTTTGGGAAATAGTCTACCAGATGGGGGTAAGGATAGGAAAAGAAACTCTCCTCTCATCTGTACAAGGTGATGAGCAGATAAGACCCAGAGGAGGTATTCCAGAAACAATGCAAGGTACAAAGATGTGTCTGTATTCTTGGAAGGAAAAAATTATTTTTCTGATCAGTCACTGAGATATAGAAACTAGACAGTCTCAAGATATATGCACAACTCTCTTCTGGCCTGAAAGAAGTAGGACAGAACTGGGGATCCCCTACTGCCAGGATCCTGTGACCATCTCACCTCCTCTGTCCTTTTCTGTTTTTTTTTTATGTTTATTTATTTATTTTTGAGAGAGAGAGAGAGAGAGAGAGAGAGAGAGAGAGAGAGAGAGAGAGAGAACAAGCAGGGGAGGGTCAGTGAGAGGGGAAACAGAGAATCTTAAGCAGGCTCCAGGCTCTGTGCTGTCAGTTCAGAGCCTGACATGGCACTCAAACTCATGAACCATGAGATCATGACCTGAGTGAAGTCAGACGTTTAACCAACTGAGCCACCCAGGCGCCACTTACCTCTTTCCTTTTCTTTGTGGTGCCACATCGCTGGAGTAACTCAGGAGATAATTGCTGGGCTTATATAAAGCTAAACTGGATTTTGAGTCATTTTGTCAAAGTGGTCTTTATCATTTATGTTTTAAATGTATTTTTAAGCAAAAAATGACTAGTGGTTACAGAAACTGTTATTTCCTTACTTATCAGAGCTCTATTATTCTGTTGATTTCTACAAATACATATACTATTTGAGAAAATGTCATTCATTGAACTAATGCTCACTAAGAAGCTACTATTTGCTAGATTATTTTAGCAGCTTGGTATATAAAGATGAGAAGATCATGAGCCCCAAGAGACTTATGTCACACAGTTTAAAATCTCTCACAGAAGCCAGATCTCTTCACTCTGACAAAAGGGAGAAAGTAGGTATGTGATGCCCAGACAATTTTCAGTGTGCACCCTCTATTATGAGGACTGAGCACTTTATGTAAAAAGTACGTTTTAGTTAAAGTCACTGTGGAGGAGGAGTTGCTTCTTTTTATCAAACACCTCAGAAGGTTTTCTTATTACAATCTTGTACCTTGGGGAAAAAAGTTTCACTGTCTCTTTTTACTACTTGGAAGAATGGATTATGCCTTTGGGTAATCCCATCCTTAAATATACAGGAGTGCTGAACACACAGAGGAAAGAGAAATTTAAATTAGGAAATGCTAAGTTAAGAGGAATTTATCCATTTTTACACAGTAATTAAGGTGCAAAAACAAAGTCCCCCCATTGGACTTCCAAAAACTCATGAATTCTGTTTTCCTTTTTTAAATTTTTTTTAATGTTTACTTTATTTTTGAGAGAGAAAGAGAGAGAGAGAGCATGAGCAAGGGAGGGGTGGAGAGAGAGGGAGACAGAGAATCCAAAGCAGGCTCCAGGCTCTGAGTGGTCAGCCCAGAGTCTGATGCGGGGCTCAAACTCATGAACTGTGAGATCATGACCTAAGCTGAAGTCAGACACTTAACCAGCTGAGCCACCCAGGTGCCCCTGAATTCAGTTTTCTTGCATGCACAGCTCTAACGTCTAAAATGTCTATTAGTAAAAAAAAAAGAGGTTAGAGTGGGAGAGAGCCAAAGCATAAGAGACTGTTAAAAACTGAGAACAAACTGAGGGTTGATGGGGGGTGGGAGGGAGGGGAGGGTGGGTGATGGATATTGAGGAGGGCACCTTTTGGGATGAGCACTGGGTGTTGTATGGAAACCAATTTGACAATAAATTTCATATATTAAAAAAAAAAGAGAAAAAAAATAAAATAAAATGTCTATTAGTTTACTCTAATGGTAGACTACTCATTTTTTTTTTTTTTAAATCTTGTAACTGTCAATAGACTTCTCTTTGGGGCGCCTGGGTGGCGCAGTCGGTTAAGCGTCCGACTTCAGCCAGGTCACGATCTCGCGGTCCATGAGTTCGAGCCCCGCATCAGGCTCTGGGCTGATGGCTCGGAGCCTGGAGCCTGTTTCCGATTCTGTGTCTCCCTCTCTCTCTGCCCCTCCCCCGTTCATGCTCTGTCTCTCTCTGTCCCAAAAATAAATAAAAAACGTTGAAAAAAAAATATTAAAAAAAAAAAAATAGACTTCTCTTTGCATGTGTGGTCAGGGAGGAATTAATTTGAAAGTGCCTGGGTGATTCAGTCAAGTGACTCTCGAATTTAGCTTAGGTCATAATCTCACAGTCATGAGATCGAGCCCCACATTGGACTCTGCATCAGGCTTGACGTTGGGCATGGAGCCTGCTTAAGATTCTCTCTCCCCCTCTCTCTGCCCTTCTCCTGATCTCTCTCTCAAAAAATGAGAAAGTTATACATGTTCCCTAGTTTAAAAGTAATATAGGAGAGTTGAAAATAGAAAAAACACTTCTCTTGCCTCATTTTCCCTCTCTAAAAATGCACTTTCTTCTAGAAGTATTCTGTGATGTATAAAAATCATGCAAATGCACACACATTATGTCCGTATAAGATTTCTCTTTATGTTGTGTGTTCATTTTTGTGGTTAATACTTACATATATGTAGTCCTTGTAATTTTGGCCATATGTCTCATTTGAAATCACAGTCATGAATTAAGTTTACTTACCATTTATGTGCCTAGTAAAGGTTATTCTTTAATTGTGTTTACTTTAGATAGTCATGGTGCTAGGTCAATCACTGACTGAGTTCCTACTGTATGGGCTACTAATATGTAG
The DNA here is from genome assembly GCF_028018385.1 of Neofelis nebulosa. NCBI lineage: Eukaryota > Metazoa > Chordata > Mammalia > Carnivora > Felidae > Neofelis > Neofelis nebulosa. The sequence goes on along the minus strand of NC_080787.1, from coordinate 94,028,634 downwards.
AGATCAGAAATGGAACTCACAGTTTATGCTCTAGGAGCCACTTCTATAGACAGATGAAGGAACAGACGTTTGCAATGAATTGTCATGGGGATGAGCAGAGGGTCTCCCGGGGGCACATCAGCAAAGCATGAAATCCAGGGCAAACTCATCACTGTTTCTGCTGGAAGAAAGCAACTTGGTAGTATCATCTTGGATTCCAAATCCTCAGGAATGTTAAAGAAAAAAGATTAGCTACTCAAAAGTCTCATTTGTTTCAAATTATTCTTATATAATAAAGGGATACTTAGCTTTCAATTTTCATGCATCATTGCTAATATGTGTCTTTGGCTCAGTAGATGTTAGCTGAGCACTGAAGGATGCTATGCTGGCCATTGTGGTGAACGAGGGTAGCAGGTGGGTGAAAGGTGCTAGAATATAAATAAGTGGTGTAAGAAATGTCGTTATGTTTTGCAGTACAGCAGAAATAACACATGAGAATAAGTAGCGTATAAGAAAGAGATGGTGTACACAAAGGGCTTTATGAATGATGTCAGCTGCGTGGACTATAGCCTGGATGATGGGGGAATGCATTGTGCCTGACCTGGCTTTGAGAGTAGGAATCAGGTAGACAGGAATAAGGGAAAGGAGAGGACACTTCAGAAAGACCAACATTATGAAGAAATACAGAAAGGTGTTGTGATTGGGACTGGAGGTGAAGTGGGGAAGAATTTGTCCCTGTGGATGAGGACGCTTGGAAGCACTGATTGGTGCCAAATATCTGCCAAACCAAGGAATTTAGTTTGTTTTGGGGAGAACCAGTAAAGTTTTTTTTTTTTACTTTAACCAATTTATACACACTTTATTTTTTTAAGTGACAGAAATAAAAAATTTTTAATATAATTTATTGTCAAATTGGCTAACACACAGAGTGTAAAGTGTGCGCTTGGTTTTTGGGGTAGATTCCTGTGGTTCGTCGTTTCCATACAACACCCAGTGCTCATCCCAACAGGTGCCCTCCTCAATGCCCATCACCCATTTTCCCCTCTCCCCCATGCCCCCATCAACCCTCAGTTTGTTCTCTGTATTTAAGTCTCTTATGGTTTGCCTCCCTCCCTCTCTGTAACTATTCCCCCCCCCTTCCCTTCGCACATGGTCTTCTGTTGAGTTTCTCAAGATCCACATATGGGTGAAAACATACAGTATCTGTCTTTCTCTGACTGACTTATTTCACTCAGTGCAATACCTTCCAGTTCCATCCACATTGCTGCAAATGGCATTATTTCATTATTTCTCATTGCTAAGTAGTATTCCATTGTACATATAAACCACATCTTCTTTATCCATTCATCAGTTGATGGACATTTAGGTTCTTTCCATGATTTGGCTCTTGTTGAAAGCACTGCTATAAAAATTGCGGTACATTTGCCCCCATGTATCAGCACTCCTTTATCTTTTGGATAGATTCCTAGAAGTGCTATAACTGGGTCGTAGGGTAGTTCTATTTTTAAATTTTTGAGGAACCTCCGCACTGTTTTCAAGAGTGCTGCACCAGTCTGCATTCCCACCAACAGTACAAGAGGGTTCCCATTTCTCCACATCCTTGCCAGCATCTGTTGTTTCCTGAGTTGTTCATTTTAGCCACTCTGACTGGAGTGGGGTGGTATCTCAGTGTGGTTTTGATTTATATTTCCTTGATGATGAGTGATGTTAAGGCTCTTTTCATGTGTCTGTTGGCCATCTGGATGTCTTCTTTGGAAAAGTATCTATTCATGTCTTCTGCCCATTTCTTCACTGGATTATTTGTTTTTTGGGGTGTTGAGTTTGGTAAGTAAAGGTTTTTGAACAGGAAATGAGAGCATTAAGGTGGCTGAAACAAGGCACACTCCTCATTTAAATAATCCTGACGCACATCTGTGAAGGTCTGAACTAAAGTTCTCTACGGAAGTAAAAGGCATTATAGAGGAAGAATGGATGAAATTCTTTGTATCCTTGGCTGCTTGTACCTCTGCTCCTTGTAGAGATATTTTGATCATTAAAGATTTGTCTTGAAATTGTGTTTTAAAGCTTATTTCTTGCAGTTAGTGACACACTTATACTGAATTTTCCTTCATGGGTTAACAGAGCCATAATAAATGCATTTTCAGTTCCTAAATGATCAAGCTTCTGTGTTTAATTTTAAATACTTCTTGGGGCGCCTGGGTGGCGCAGTCGGTTAAGCGTCCGACTTCAGCCAGGTCACGATCTCGCGGTCCGTGAGTTCGAGCCCCGCGTCAGGCTCTGGGCTGATGGCTCGGAGCCTGGAGCCTGTTTCCGATTCTGTGTCTCCCTCTCTCTCTGACCCTCCCCCGTTCATGCTCTGTCTCTCTCTGTCCCCAAAAAAATAAATAAAAAACGTTGAAAAAAAATTTAAAAAAAAATAAATAAATACTTCTTCCCCTTTTCTCAAAAATAAAATGTTATTTCCATGTTCATATATTTTTAGCATGCAGATTCTCATTAGAATTTTCAAGAGGCAGTTTCCAGAGGAAAGCTGAGCTCACAGGGTAACGTCTTGCTCCTCTTATTAGTTATGTAAATGGTGATTTAATGATTCTATCAATGTTCTCTATTAGGCTCTTTGCTCTCTTATGTATTAGGCATATCTAGAAATTTCTCAAAGATGTCTGATGAACGTCAATCAGTAACACTGCTTTTTGGAATTATGCAGGCACCTTCTTTGAACATGTGAGACATGCATAAATTGTGATTCACTGTCACCACCCAGTTTGCAGTAATAGATGAACCTTCAGTACCCTCCCGGTATGAGATGCTCTTGGGAATGATTTTAGACCTGATTATATTATAGTCGCTTAATGAATGACTCAATCACCTTTGTACCTCTATGTATTACTCAGGACAAGAAAGGTCAAAACAGAATTGTTTTGAATGGTTTTGGAAAAATTGTTGTAGGCAATGTTATAGTTAATTTCCAAAGATTCTGCACAGAACTACTGTGCTTCTGTATAGCCACAACTCTGTTAAGTCCTGGGGATACATTGTGACAGTTGTATTTTATTGGTATTGGGTTTATATTCATGAAAATAACAACTTGTTTTTATGGTTCTGTTGAATTAGAAATGTAGAGTTTATGGAATTTATTTTTCAGACCTTATCTGTTAGCGATTGCTACAATATTTTTCACCTGTTTTTATGGAATGAGTCATGGCTACTCTAATATAGTTGGACGTTCCCTTGCCATGGTTTAATCATGTCAATCATGAATAAATTGTCTCCTTAGTCCCTACACCGCATCCCCCATCCAACCTCCTGATTCCAGTTTCCTTTTAAACTTCTCATTATGGCATGTTTATAGTTGTTATGTTTGTTATAGACAGTGTGTGCCCTCTTGTTTTATTGCATCATCCTGCCCTCCTCTTGCTTTTTCCCTAGTCAGTAATAACCAATACACTATATAATTCTGTAATAACAGGGCATGCGTAAGTCTACGTGTGCTTCTGAAAGCTGAAAGTATTTAATGGCTTGCTACAGATACACTCTAACACTTGCAGGTTTTACTCCACATCTGTTACCTTAAATAATCCCACAGAATCCTCTTAATTTTCACTGCCAGCAATCTGGCTTCCTTTTGGTAAAGGTAAAAACTCTCTCTCTGCAAAGGTTCTTTCTTGCTTCAAAAATGCACCAGTGACTGTTATGCCAAGAACCTGACTTTTTTTCAGTTCCAGAGAAAAGAAGGACCAAAGGTTTCTCAAGTATAGTACTTTTATGACTACCAGGATAGGCATCCTTTCATTTCATGTTTTATAGGTAGCATGAAAACATGTTATCCTTGACCATGAACAGCAAAAAGCTTTCAATGCATCTTTCAAATAAATGAGGTTATCTTCCTAGAAATTCTCATTTACATTTTCTGGCCATGTATAAACTTGAGATTAGTCTCCCTCTCTTATAGCAATATCAGGAGAGTATTAGAGTGGACCTTTTTGGTATTTTTAGACCCTCTTCATAAATGAAACTCTGAGTATTATTTTAGAAAAAATTCTGCTCAGGAAGGTGAGACCTCTGTGTTACAGATTTGTTCTTTGGTTTTTACTAACTCTTACCTTTAGTTGAGTAACTATTATGTACACTAAAATGCTAAAGGTGGGTCCTTAAGGAACATGTGCATGGTCTTGCTGGGGAGGCAAGGCAACATTTTAGAGAAGAATTGTCAGCTATGGGACCCTACAGCCACAGCTTCTGCCTTTTTATTCCCTCGGCACATGGTTGAGACAAGAGCACAGTGGTGTCCATGATTAATGGATGGATGAGCCCATGATGGTAACAGAGTAGGTAGAGAAAACAATAGGGCAGTGATGAGATGTATCAAGTTCTGGGGATACAGTCCTTGCCCCAGAGGGCTTACAGATTCATTGGGGGAGATAAAAATATAAAAAGGTATTTTAAACCCGGTGTAGTATAAAATGGCATGTGATGTGCACTGGGGTCTGACCTGCTTTTCCAGCAGTGGACTGGAGGTGGGTGTTGGGGGCTGCCAGTGAGAGAACCAATGGCCTCTAGGCCTAGAGACCTCATGTGTCATGAGGAGTTATCAGCAGGTGCAAATGTTTCCCTGTTTGCAAAGTTTGCAGTGGGGCTATGGGATGACAGTTAATAAAGCCTTTTTTACCTCATGGGTGCTCCCTCAAGGACCAGACCCATGCTTGATCTCCCAGCTGTGCTTCTCTATCCTCTCATGCATTTACCCTTCTTCTTGCGTTGCCTGTGTCCTAGGAGTTCCCTCTCTCTGGAGGATTACAGTGGTATCTTAATTCCCACTCCCACCCCCACCCCCGACTTTGGGACATTCTCCTCTACAGTCTGCCCTGCTTCCCAGATTGACCTTAAAAGACCACCAATCACATCAGTGCTTGGAGACCTGCCAAAGCCCTAGCTATTACTTAAGGTCACCTGTAATTGGGTCCTAAATTACCTGAACCCTGTGATGCAGCCAGATCGGTCTGCTATTTGCTGGACCCCTTGTCCTTTCCTGCCTCCATGCTTGTGCTTGTGTATTTATTTCTGCCTGCATTGCCTCTGTTTTTCAAAATTCTTCCTATCTTCCAAGGCCTATGTTGAATGCTACCTCTTTCATGAAATTTAACTGGATTATATTTCTCCTCTGGATCTCTTTTTAGAATAATTTATCTTTTACTGCCTTTCTAGATATATTGTATCTTCTCATGTCTACTCCACCCCCACCCCAGCTTCTAGTATGTGTCTTCCACATATTTACTCACTAAATGTTAATGGAATGAATGAATGAATGAATGATTACATTAAAAAGTGTGGGGCTACCTTGTTGGTTGCCTGTAGAGGTATAAAAACTCCAAGGAGGGAAAACATTCTGCTACTAAGGAATTTATAACCTACGTAAAGAGAAAAAAGATACACATGAAAACAGCCTAAGTATAGTTTCACAGATGCAAAATCCTGCAGCACAAATCAGACACTTAGGTGCTGAGGAAGAATTAGATGTAGGAGAGTAAATTAGATGTGTTGCAAGACTAACACTTTGAATAAGCATTTTCTGGCTCTCACTCCAGGAGCAGAGAACCATCTACATTTCAAGCAGACTTTCTAGTCTCCACGTCCCCACTGTCATCTTCAATGCAACAATGAAGATATGTGACAGCCGATATTTGCTTGTGTGTGTGTGTGTGTGTGTGTGTGTGTGTGTGTATGTGTGTTTTACAAAATAATTTCATTGACATTGTGTCTGCACATAGAATGCCTTTGGGATGTCTCTCATCTCAGAGACCTATCTTTCTTTACAGAGTCAGCCCTAGTTCTAGGGCTCAGTCCCCACGATCAGTGGATACTTCCTACATCACTCTCATTCTTCATTTAATAATCAATTTGCACTTTTTTATTATAAGGAGCAGAAAGTAGGTAATATGGCTGCCAATCTGTTGGCTCAGTTCTGTGACACTGCCAAGAATAGCTTGGGCAGCCAGTCCTTTGTCCAGACCCAGAGTAAACCCACAGAAGACCCAACAGTGCTACAGTAAGGGATTGGAGCAGGTGGCACCACCTGGACCCATCTAATTCATACCCATCTAATCTGCCAGCTCTAGGTGAAAAATCAGAGGGTGAGGGAGAGCATGGGGATGGAAGTCATTCTGGCTCATGTCCGAAGTCCACCATAGAGGAATATCACCATTAAAACTAATGTTACTGGCCCTGGAAACCCAGAATTTACCCAGTGGGCTAGAACTATTTCTGTATTGTCTGTGCAAGTTGGGATATTCTTTTTTTTTAATTTTTATAATGTTTATTTATTTTTGAGACAGAGGGAGACAGAGCGTGAGTGGGGGAGGGTCAGAGAAAGAGGGAGACAACAGAATCTGAAACAGGCTCCGGGCTCTGAGCTGTCAGCACAGAGCCCAATGCGGGGCTCAAACCCACGAACCGTGAAATCATGACCTGAGTTGAAGTCGGACACTTAACCAACTGAGCCACCCAGGTGCCCCTGCAAATTGGGATATTCTTGATCATTTACAGCTACATATGTCATGACATAAAGGGCTTAATCAAATGTTTCTTCTATGTTTATTACCTCTTGAAAATCTTCAGTGCGGGAGTGCCTGGGTGGCTCTGTTGGTTGAGCGTCTGAATTCAGCTCAGGTCATGATCTCGGGGTTTATGAGTTCGAGCCCTGCATCAGTCTCTGTGCTTGACAGCTCGGAGCCTGGAGTCAGCTTCACATTCTGTGTTTCCTCACTCTGCCCCTCCCCTGCTCTCTGTCTCTGTCTCTCTCTCTCTCAAAAATAAATAAACATTAAAAAAAAAAAAACTTCAGTGCAATGAAAATGCCTGCAAAATTTTAGGACTTTACCTTTGGATTTCCAAAAGGATGTGGATTGTGGATTTGATGGTCTGGGAACAGCTCTCTCCATATGGAACCCTATAGGAGATTCCTTATAGAATTACACTGGAGGAAACCTGGCCTCCGGTCCAGGGTGCTGATTCCTTTCCAGCTGCACATCAGCCTGACAGCTAATGAGATGTCAACTATGGTTACTTTTCTGTGAGAAAAACAAGTGAGCCAGATCCCAGAAACATTTTTATAACTGTGGGGGGTGGATTAAGAGAAGGCCTATGACGTTTCAAACCATACTTGAGACACATTTAAAAACTTCCCATGTTTCTACTTAATGAAATATATAAGGGAATTTACAGGTACAAAATATTTCTCACCAGAATATTCTTTGAGCTAAAAACAACTAAAATGTGGATTGAAGTTAAAAGCAATATCACAATAAGTAATAGTTATAAGTGGAACAAATCATAAAAATAATGAGAGAAAATCTTGTGAACACATTTTTAAAACATTGATTTTGAGAAGCTGACAATTTATATTATTTTCTAAATGAAGGAAGAAATGGCCAAAATATTTAAAATTGCTAAAATTGCATTTTGAGTCAGTGCTTGCTTTCTAATTGTTTATGGTATGAATAGAAATATTTATTGCTCAGTTCTTCTAGTAAGACCATTCTTGACTCTGGGATGTGACTCCACTGATATATATTTTTTAATGCATTCTCTAATTTTTCTCAAGGAAGTTTTTTAAAGCTTAACTCTTTAAGAGCTATATGCAGTTAAGCTGGATATCATAAGAAAAAATCATGAAGATTCTTTTCCAATGCTAAATATTTTGCCACTTGTGTACAAATTATGTTATACTTAGCCTTTCTTGATATGTAGTCAATACAGAAATTATTCTTACTGTTGATTAATATGACAATCGATTAGAAAAGGTGGAACAAGAAATTTCTACCTACCACTTGTAGGAATGCAGGAATGTAGAAAGTAATGCCTACTTGACGTCCTCTTTGCAGTTAGTTATGACTTCTGGGTGGTAAAATTTTGCAAGTTAAAAATGGATTCTATTATTTCCCTGCTGTTCTGTTACATTATCACAGGCACGTGTTTTCAGTCAGCTTCTCAGATTAGCAAAATAACCTGCATAATTGTAGTTTTAAAATGCATTTGATTTTGATGTTAGTTTTTCTCTTACCCTTGTGTTTATCTTTGAGAAAACCCCTGACAATCTCCAATTTGTGTAAGCCAAAGTCATTCTTTATAGTAAACACAACTCCTGTTTGAGGGAAGCATCCCCAGCAGTGGGGGTTCTTTTAATGGATATGCTGTATTACTTTAATCTAACCCTTTTACCATCTGTTCTTCCCATAACAGTGAATGAAAAAAAGAACATATTTTATGTTTCAGGGTTACATTAGTAAAAAGTAAGATAAAAGTGATTTAAAAGCATGCATATGTTCTTAGTACAATGCAGTCTGCATCTGTGATGTTTTTTTGTCCTGGTTCGGACACAAATCAAGAGGAAAGCTGCTCATGCCTGATAGAGTGAAAGTTTTTCATAGAAAACAGGACTTTACCATAAGAGGGTCTCTATATTTTACAGCTAAAAATGATAAAAACCTCAATGACCTGCCAGAATAAAAATAGATAACTGTAACATCTATTATTGGAACATCTGGTATCTTTCCTGAGTTGGGTCATTGCTGCCACATCCAGATGAATGCAGAGCACCTGTCTGGAACATCCTGTTGAGGCAGGAATGAATCTCATGACATTAAAGGGAGACTATCTGTTGGTGTGATTGTGGTGGAAGGATGTCTCTGTGATCAGAAGACATCACCCAAGGGTGTGTGGAGATAGTTTACTGTAGAGTTTGAAGACAGCCTGCTTTGTGAAAACATGCTTGGGGACCTGGGCATCCATTACTGCTTAGAGGGTAGGACACTGTTGTCTTGGTAGCTAAATACCCACGTCTAGATGAGTCTGGGGAAATGGAAGGAGCAAGGGCTCTGGAACTGCATCTCTCCTCTTAAACTTCATAGTCATGTGACCTTGGGCAAATTTTTCTTTTTTAGCTTCATTTGCTGCATCTGTAAATGGATTAATACTACTTTTTTAAAAGTTTATTTATTTATTTTGAGAGAGAAGAGAGAGAAGAGACAGAGAGAGGGAATGAGGTAGGGGCAGAGAGAGAAGGAGAGCGGGAAACCCAAGCAGGCTCTGCATTGACAGAAGCCAATTCAGCACTCAAATTCATGAACTGTGAGATCATGACCTGAGCTGAAATCAAGAGTTGGACGCTTAACTGACTGAACCACCCAGGCGCCCCTGGATTAATACTACTTTTAAGATGTTAACATTTAATAAGAGTGTCTGTGGGATCTTAGCATAGTGACTGGCACATAGCAAGTATTTAGTAATAGTAGCTATCATTGTTATGGGTATTAGTTAGCAAATGCCAATCACATAGTCAATTGCCTCTTAATCAGTCACAGTTCATTTCCCCTTCCTATGCAACTACAGTATTAATAGAGAGAGCATAATGGCTCTCTGAACTCTTAAGCTATATCATTTTTCTTTCCATTCAGGCCTGGGTCATTGTCTAACTTGTATTAAAGTTGTGTTCTGTGCACTATGTATGTTCTATTCACTAGTATAAGGGTGGGGCTGTATTTCTCATATCATCATGCATACTGCTTTGTGAATAGTAGGCACTCAATAAATATAGAATGGATCACAGGATGAATTATTGCAAGAAGTTCCCATTGGATGCACATTAAGTCCCAGCTGATGTCTTAGACCTTTAACCAGATGAGGTATCAGTCTCTTCTGGAAGGGATGATTCTTTCATGAGCTGAATCCCAAAGGGGAGCTGGGGGATACGGCTGTCCTTTGACATCCATTTCTGGCAGTCGTCTAAGCTCTTTGCCTGCCAGCTTTAGCCCACCTTTGGTGGGTGGCATTTGGCTTCATGTTTCATGAGAACAAGGGCATCTTTCATTTGACTCATTTTTAAGTTTGCCAACATCAATGCCTGTTTTGAAAATTAAATTTTAAATAAGAAATAGGGATAAATTAAGGTGCAGAGTATTCAGAATGATGACAGATTTTCTTAAAAAAGAGAAACAGAGATTTCAGTAAAATTAACCAAAAATTAACTTTCAGTAAACTTTCTTCATTTGACTGATTTAATAGGGAATTAAATCAGTCACCTTCTTAGCATTAAATATAGGAAAAAGTGCCGTTACTTTTTCAGAGGAAGAATAGCAGATATTCTGTAGCTCCTAAAACATTATTTTGTTTTACTTGAAGATACTGTAGGTACCAACAATCGCTGGAAGAATCATCTACAGGATTTGCATGTATTCCCATCCATCATGATCCCATTATCTCTCCACCCTTAAAGCACAACTTTGGGCTTTTAATCAAAGCTTGAGCAATAAGAACCAGTGGTACTGGGGTGCCTGGGTGGGCCAGTCGGTTGAGCGGTTGAGCCTCCGACTGTTGGTTTTGGCTGAGGTCACGATCTTTGTGAGATCCAGCCCCACACTGGGCTCTGTGCTGACAGTGCAGAGACTGCTAGGATTCTCTCTCTCCCTCCCTCTCTGCCCCGCCCCCACTTGTGCTCTGTCCCTCTCAAATAAGTAAACTGAAAAGAAAAAAAATAACCAGTTGTGGGGCAGGTGGGTGGCTCAATTGGTTAAATGTCTGACTCTTGCTTTCAGCTCAGGTCATGATCTCACACTTCGTGGGATCGAGCCCTGCATTGAACTCTGCGCTGACAGCATGGAGCCTGCTTGAGATTCTCTCTCCTTCCCTCTCATTGCCCCTCCCCGCCCCCACTTGTACTCTCTCTCTCATAAATAAATAAACTTAAACAAACAAACAAACAAACAAACAAACAAACAAACCAGTGGTACCAAAATGTACTTCAGCTTTGAAAATCAGAGTATTTGGAAGAAAAGGCTCTAGTGTTTCGGTGATTGGCCAGTGGCCTGATTTCTTTTTGCATTTGGGAGGTTGATTTCTTTATCCTTTAACATATATATTTTATCTCTTACATAACTGTAGGGTGGTACTGAAAGATATGACCTGTAGATAATGCAGTCTCGGGGGAAAAATCGTTTTTATAAGATGGTGATGTGATAAACATTCTTGTTTACCCAAATGAAAGTTATTAATTAAAGACATTTACATGATACATATATAACATGTTTGCATTTTAAGAGTGCTTTGATATATATTATTTGATCCTTGTTGCAATCCCATAATGTAGATAGTCTGTGCTATTCTGCAGATGGGACAATCAAGACCCAAGGAAAGTGATCTTTTCTACAAGCCACACAGTAGTGCATAGGTATACTGCTACATAGTCACATGATAGTAGATCAGGGTCCTTCCATATCTGAGTCCAATGTTGTTTCTACTGCACTCCATAGTTGATAATTTTAAATTACGTTTTAATACATAAAATATTAATAGTCAGCAATAACAACAAAGATGTTTATAAAATTAAGTTGCAGCTTTGTGGGTCAAGTTTCCTTTTCTTCAGAAAAAAATTTCATTTAATGGTTTTGTGTCTATTTTATAATGAGGCATCAATGTGCTATATAGGGCTTTTTTATTTTAAAATATTTATTTTGAAATTATTTCATACATAAGGAAAAGTTGCAAGACTAGGAATTATTTCTGTGTGCTAAACCTAGGCTCACCAGTACTTAACATTTTGCTTTTTTGCTTTATTATTTTCATTCTCTCTTTTCTTCTCTATCTTCCCTCATTTGTTTTCTCTGAATCCTTTCATAGTAGGTTCCATATATGATGCCTGTTTACTTAAACCTTAACACTTCCATGTGTATTACTTGGTATAGTGATTCTTTAGAAGTAGGAAATTGCAGTTTTTGTTAGAATTGCCAAATTCCCCTCCTTAGAGGTTGTATCAGTTGCCATTCTTACCAGCAATATGTGGAATGCCTGCATCCCCGTACTCTGCCAGGCAACGTATGGTCAAGCTTCTGAAGTTTTGCTAATCTGATGGCTGAGAAGTGGTATTTCAGTGCTGTTTTTTAAAATGTTTGTTTGTTTATGAGAGAGAGAGAGAGAGAGATGGGCAGAGAGAGAGGGAAAGAGAAAGTCCCAAGCAGGTTCTGCACTGACAGCAGTGACCCTCACCTCAGGCTCAGTCCCACAAACCATGAGATCACGACCTGAGGTGAAACCAAGAGTTTCACTGAGCCACCCAGGTGCCCCTTCAGTGCTGTTTTAATTTGCATTTATTTTATTAAGAAGTTAACTATCTTTTCATATGTCTAAGAGTTATTTTTATATTTTTCATGAGTAGTCCATTCATAGCTTTTGATCATTTTTCATTGTGCTTTTTTTTCTCTTTCTAGCTTTAGAATTGAGAAATTGAGTTTGTTTTGATTCTCTCATTTTTATGAATTTAGGTGTCTAAAGCTGTGTATCCCATAAATGAAGATATATAATATATATGAATATATGATATATAATAATATATATAATGATATATAATATATATAAATACATCATATATATTATTATACATAATATATATGATATATATCATATATATGAATATATATGATATATAATATCTTCATTATTTTTTTCCCAGAAATTCTGTAATTTATGTTTGTATTTGCCTACTTCCCCCAAGAGTTAAATAATTTTTTTAGGTGAAAGAGCTTTATAAAAAATTTATTTTTTATTCATCGTTTTCAGTGTTATCTGTAATATTTATACTTTGTGAAATTAACCAAGACTCTTTGTGAACTACTATTTGATCAATTTTGATGATTAGTCATGTACACCAAGGTTTATTCTTTATTATCAGTGTGTAAGTTTCAATAGATAGCCCTAAAAGTTAACTAATTATTCTTTTTAAGTCTTCTGTGGTCTTTAAGAAAAAATCTAGGGACGCCTGGGTGGCTCAGTCGGTTGAGTGTCCGACTTTGGCTCAGGTCACGATCTCATAGTTCGTGAGTTTGAGCCCCGCGTCAGGCTCTGTGCTGACAGCTCAGAGCCTGGAGCCTGTTTCAGATTCTGTGTCACTCTCTCTCTCTCTCCCTCCCCTGCTTGCACTCCATCTGTCTCTGTCTCAAAAATAAATAAACATTAAAAATTTTTTTTTTTATAAATCTACTTGTCCTATACTGAGAGTGGTTTCTTAGTCTCCTATTTCTCCTTGTATCTTCTATAGTTTTTTTCTTTATATAGGTGGTATTGCTGTGTTAATTGATGTGTAGACAGAAAGACATAAAAATGGTTTTAAACAAGACAGTGGTGTGATTAGATAAGTGTTTCAGAAAGGTCTCTGAGATAGCTGGGTTCTGGGAATACCCAATGCTAGCCGATGTTGGGGGCTCCTGGGGTTCATTTGTTTTTCCTGTGTCAGAAAGAAAGTAAGAGTGGTTGTGTCCAGGGGCTCCAGGGAGGGGAGAATAGGGAGTTATTGTTTAATGGGCATAGAGTTTCAGTTTTGCAGAATAAAGAGTTCTGGAGACGGATGGTGTTAATGGTTGCGCAGGAATGTGAATGTTCTCAGTGACACTGAAATGTACACTTAAAATTGGTAAGATCGGAAATTTTATGTGCATTTTACCACAGTTAAAAATAATTTAAAAAAAGGAAGAGCACAATAACAATTAAAAAGGACCAGAAAGTGGAAAAAAATACTGCTCTAGACATTTGTATATAGGTTTTTGTATGAATATAATTTTCATTTATCTGGAAAAATGCGCAGAATTACATATGGTAGTTGTACGTTCAGTATTTTTTTTTTTTAGAAACTGCCAGACTGTTTCCCAGAGTAGCTGTACCGTTTTCCCACCGGCAATATATAGGTGACCCAGTTTTCCTGTCAGCATTTGCTGTTGTCACTATTTTTAATTTTAGCCAGTCTAATAGGTATGTGGTGATATTTCATTGTGGTTTTAATTTGTATCTCCCTAATAGCTAATGATATTGAAAATCTTTTCACGTGATTATTTATCACCTGCATATCTATTTGGTGAAATGTCTCTTCATGTCCTCTTCCCATGTGTTTTTTTATTATTGAGTTTTGGAAGTTCTTTATAGATTCTGTATTCTAGTCCTTTGTTGGATATGTGGCTTTGAAATATTTTCACCCAGTTTACAGCTTGTCATTTCATCCTCTTAACAGTCTTTTGTAGAGTGAAAGTTTTTAATTTTGATCAAGTCCAATTTGTCAATTTTTTCTTCTATGCTTTGTGTTTTTGGTATCAAGTCTAAGAAATCTTTACCTAGCCCCAGATCTTAAAGATTTTCTTTTTTTGTTGTCATTTTCTAATAGTTTTACAATTTTACCTTTTATATTTAAGTCTATGATTCATCTGAGTTAATTTTTATATAAGGTATGGGACTTAGGTTGAGGTTCATTTTATTTTTGCCTGTAGATGTCCAAGTACTTCAGTGCTGTTTGTTGAGAAATCTGTCTTTGCTTTGTTGTATTGTTTTTGCATATTCATAAAAACGCAGTTGGGCATATTTGTATGGGGTTCCTTTCTAGATTCTGGATTCTGTTTTATTGATCCGTGCATGTATTTTTCCAACAATAGCACACAATTATGATAACTATAGCTATGTGGTGAGTCTCAAAGTTGGGTAGACAGATTCTCTCTCACACTTTACTCTTCTTTTTCAAATTGTTCTAACAATTCTAGTTCCTTTGCCTTTTACATAAACACTATGCATTTATTGAAACTGTTCTGTCTTCTTTTAGTCACTTTCTCTGACCTTTTAATTTGCTCTTTCCAATTTTGTTTCCTTGCATGTTTTCCAGCTTTTCTTCAATCTCCCTCATTAAATTTTTATTCAAATCTGTTCTCCTTTTCACAGCTTGTAACTTATTCTTCACTTATTCGATTTCTTTGAATTTGGTCAGTTTTCATTGCATTTTTTCCTGTTTTGATGTTGTTGTTGTTGGGTGGAGTTTGGGGTCCATTTCTTAGTTTCAAAATTTCTGATTCTGGGTGTGTGCCCATCCGTGTGTCTTTTGGACGTACTTATTTCAGTTTGGTGTGTTGTCTTACAACTTTCCCTTATGGCATAGTTGGTTATTTGATGAGAATTTTTATCAGATGAGATGGTTATTTCCATTTCATGTTTTTTTCCTACAGGAGTTTTATAGGGAGTTTAATTTTTTCCCCCTACTCCTTAGCATTTCATGAGTTGGGTTACTAATTAAAAAGCACTCTGTCTTGTCAGTTTTGTCAAATACAATTGTGTAAATGGATGATGATGCTGGTAGAGAGGGTACAGAGGAAGATGGGATTCACCTGTTACTGTTCTTCTTTCCTGTCTTCTGGATCCATGATTTCCTCCGTGTCCTCCTTTCCTTTCACTGCTATCTGTTTTATGGACATGACCCATTCTCAATTTATGCTCTTCTCCTATGAAAACGACACTTGTCTCGAGCTGCTACCTTAGATTTTGCTTGATTTTGAGCCCCTTTCCTGTGGCCAGTGCTGTGAACTACCAGCTACTGACTTCTGTTCTTATTTTGGCACTTACTTGTGGTAACTGTTCTCTTTCTGCGGATGATTTTGTCTGTTTTCCCAATGTCCTAAGCTTCTCTTTCTCTCTCTCTTTCTCTGTGTTTCTTGGAGTCTCTTACACCTACCCTTACCATACTCTCTGCATCTGCAGGTTCATAGCAGCTGCTGTTTGACTTTTTATTCTTATTTTTTAATAAATAGTTTGACATTTAGCATATTCTCTGTCTCCTTGTAATGCCAATAGGATGGGTCATGGGTGATTCAATTTGTGCTCTTTGTTGACCATATAAGTATGGGGGTAGAATGGGCAAAGAGGTACATATTCAGATGGCTGACATATGCTCATTCATACTCAGAAGACTCTAGAATATAATAATTTATTGACCAAAAGGCATCATGTGGTCCCTATAAAACTTGTGCCACAAGGGGATACTTGGGGGAAAATTGACATAATAGTAAAATAAAACTTACATAACAACTTTCTTTTTATAACCATGACAATAAAAATTCTTGGACTTGGATTATAGTTCTAAATAATTTATATTCTTTAAATAACTGAAATATATGGACGGGCATAGGAATCCTACATTTTAACACTAGAAAGGATACCAAATGATGATTATATCATATAGAATTTTAAAGCTGAAAGAAAAATTAGCATCTAATCTAATCCAATGTATCATTCTTCAGGTGAGGTTAAGAAAGACAATTTGCCTAAGATTACTCTGAGAGTTACTAGCAGGGTGGACCTGGAACCAGGTTCTCTTGGCTCCCTGTCCCTATTTCCTCTTCCATTAAATGGCCTCTATTCTGGTTTGGTCTTTGGTAGGTTAAGTATCACCATGACCCTTTTCCTGTTGCAACAGAAGAAATTAAATCACTTGCCTGAGATTGTACATGTAGTAAGCAGCAGAAGTAGGTGTGAGGATAGACCCAGAGGCTTCTCGCCTTGTTATGCAGCGTTCACTGATTGTACAGCATGCTCCGCACGTATTGGCTGCCTTCCTTCCTTTCTGCTCTCTCTCTTTCCCCTAAGACTTGATGAACACCTGAAATTTTTCAGATCAATTTATGGGTCTGTAGTGTTCTCCACAGAGTTGACACCTACTGCAGTTCATTTTAATGGGATGAATGTGGCTCAGAGATTTGATGGTGCACACAGGTGCAAGTATACAGGTCTTGAGAAACAAAGGTTTGCAGTTAGGCTTTTCCTCTGTGCCTCTAAAGCAGTGTGAGATCTTGGTCTAACTCAACCACCCAACTTTTGCCTGCTTCAAGGGCAGTGCGCCTGCTGTCATGGTTTCCTCACTATTGACAAGAGGCTTATCCATCACATTCGTCTTTGGGTGCTCGTGAAATGTATACCTCATGTATGCCGGGGTTGCCTTGTGTTGAATTTTCTTTGTGAGAGAAGGACAGAATGTTCTTCTCTGCTGCGCCAATAGCACTTCCCCATATGCACTCAGGGAAAGCTTTTTCCTCTCTCAACAAGGCTCAAAAGTCTTGACTGGAGTACTTCAGAAATAGACCTGGTTTATACTTTTATCAAAACAAGCAGAGTCTGGGCAATTCCTGGCTTGGAAGAGCACTGATGATCTGAAATTTTCCTAGGTAAGTGCACAAATGGTGTTACCAAAGGGCAAATGTCGAGCACTCTCATCCCCCCTCGGTAAGGAGATGTGTGCCAACCCTCACTTGCTGAAAGTGAATGTGGTGTCTTAGAAAAAGAGAGGCTGGCATTCATGGGGAAAAAAGACTGATGGCAGGTGGAGGTGTGATGTAGGGAAATGGCGCTCAGGATCCCTTGTTGTGCTCATCTTATGGTTCTACAGGGAGAGAAGTTGCATTTACGTTTTTTTTTTTTTCTTGGTGGAATATGCTGATAGTCCACGTGTACCTTTGGAAAATAATTAAAATAATAATTAGATATGGTAATGGAAAAATCTTGAGCTTAGAATTTGTGTAGCACTCTTTCCTGAACTTGCTATGTTATTAGCATACTTTGGATTTCCCCCAGGGGAACCTCTGTACCTCATCTCCCTGGCTCTAAGAGCCCCAAGCAGAGCTGCCTGAATTTCTCCTAGGCTCCCCCACAGCACCACACATCCATCCCTCTTTCTTCTGGGGTAAGAAATAACATGTAAGTGGACTCATTTTTTAGTTCCTGAGACTGTATTTTGTTTCCTGCCACTTTTCTGGAAATCTAACATTGGATCCTTTTTTCTCTCCTTGACAGTGTCCTCTCTCAAGGGTAAAATCGTAGTTTGGAGTGCAGGCTTTGAGACCAGATAGACTGTGGGGTGGCCATACCATCTTATTAAAACTCCCCAGTGACGCAGTTTCCCCATCGAGGAAATGGAGATATGTTACTGTCCAGGAGGCTGTGAGGATTCAATGATATAATGTATGTACTATGGTTAGCAATTGCCAGGCACACTGTAAGTTCTCAATAAATGGCATCTATTATGATCTTGGCAGGTAATCTCTACACGGCACCTAGATTTGTGTTTGGCATAAGTAAGCAAAAACTGGTAGAAATCGTATTACTCTTTAGTGGCTCATGAGGAACTTCAAATTGAGCATACCTCCCAGGGAGGTCTGTCACACCATTTACGTTTTCTTTCAACACCAGATCACACACTCTGGCAACAGGTGAGCAGTGTGATCCCAGCACAGTATTGCCTGCGGCTGTTTTGCCCTGACGATCCTATGCATATTTGAAAGTTTACTTTAGGAAGCAAGAAACACATCCTAGTGAATAGACTCAGTCTGTATGGGCAAGGCTTTTTAAAAGTATGTTTGCCATTGAATTAGTTAGGCCTTTATTAACTATCCTATTGTGTATCAAGCATGGCCCTCAGAGCACTAAGTCTGGCATGAAGAGTGAAGAGGGTGCAGCACTTTGGAACTTAAACCTTATTTTCATTTTGTCTTTTAATTAAGAAAAAAATTCTGAACAGTAAATTGAAATAGAATATAGAGCTTTCTTGGACTCTCCCTTTGGCACTCCCATTTGAGTAGTGATGAAGAGCTTGGGTTTCAATCTTGACTGCCACCCACTAACCTGGGCCTGAACAAATCATTTTCTCTTTGGGCCTTAGTTTCTCTATTCATGCAATGGGTTACCAATATCTTCATGAAAGGGTTAATATTAAAAAAACGAGGTGAAGTCACTCACAGGAAGTACTTCCAGAAGTGGGTGGTATTTAGTTCCCCCCTGTTTGTTATTATTTTCATCTCCTCCTTTCAGCAGCCAAAAGGATTTTCTTTTGAGGCACTATGGCTCTTTAACTGATTCCAAGTCAGAGGTGCCCAGTGTGGTGCTAGAGTTTATAGAGCTTAACCTGGTGCCTTAAGCCCAATGTGACCTTAGTGGTGCTTGCAGAGTAAAAAGGCTATTTTTTTTTTTTTGAAATGTACTTTCCTCACTCTTTTTGTTTCAGTATTCGGGATTTCACACGGAAAGATCTGAATCTGATCACGACAGCCAGTGGGGTGGAAGTCCCCTGACAGACACAGCCTCTCCGCAGCTCCTGGACCCCGGGGAGAGGCCAGGATCTCAGCATGACGCGTCGTGCGCCTACAGACAATTCTCTGACCGCAGCTCTCTCTGCTATGGCTTTGCGCTGGACCATTCCAGGCTGGTGGAGGAGAGGCATTTCCACACCCAAGCCTGCGAGGGAGGCCGGTGTGAGGCAGGCAGGTACTTCCTGGGAACGCCGCAGGCCGGGAGGGAGCCCTGGTGGGGCTCTCGTGCAGCCTTGCCCCTGACCAAGTCCTCCCCAGAAAGCAGAGAAGCCTATGAAAACAGCATGCCTCACATCGCTTCAGTGCACAGGATCCACGGTAAGGGTAGTTGAAGTGACTCCTGAGCCGGCAGCTTTGAGCCCCTGGGCAGGTTTCTAATATTCTAGGTTTGACACTGGAGTGACTCACCCAGTGGTCTTCTCCTTTGAAATTACACACCAGCAACTCACACTAGGGGGGTTTTACAAACCAGAGCCACTCATTTGAAGTGTATTAATTTTTGGTAATGTTTGCCAAATGCATTTATTTTTGACAGGTGAGTAAAAATGATTCCCATTTTAAGTATCATAGAAAGTGTAGAAATTAAGGCCAATTTTTAAGGAAGTCTGTTGAACTTGAAATTGGTATGCACTTAAATTGCTTGCATGTTAGTTTTTTCTGTACTCTGATCCTTCAGATGTGGACCTCGGTAGTTTTGGGGCTTGTGTAGTAGTGCTTCTCAATAAGGACACCACTGTTGGGGAGGCCAGGCTTTGCTTCATGGCCTGTCACTCACTTCACAGGTGATTTACCCTTCCTGGCCCTCTGGGCATTAAATGCTGATAACCACCCCTTTCCCCCATTATTAGGACAACCCATTGGTCCCTATGAGTAAAGGATGAAGTGATAGAGAGAACCCATGGAAAATTTCCCCTTGGGATTATGACACAGTTTTACGAGCACACAGAAATGGGCACTATGGTTGAAGTCTTCAGTGGCAGTAATGCTCTTCTTTGTTCATTTCAAAGTTCACTGGTGAAGAAAAGCCCTTTCTGTCCATTCCAAGTGTGGGTCCAAGCAGGTCTCTTACACCCTCCCTATTTCATTACAAGTCAGTGTCCTTTAGACTGACCTGACACGATGATGTTACTCTTCTTGCTGGGTCTTTAGGATGAGAAATGTGTTAGACAATGTTGTACTCACCTATAGTCTCCTGTCAGATACCACCCAGGCACTGACTGTCTTCTGTGAAGGATCTTAATTTGTTTCCGTTTTTGCTTTTTTATTTTTCTGCTCTTGCTTTGAGTATCTCTAGCATGGTAGACTGGTAATGGAAACCCAGGGCAAAGGGCAATTGCTTGCCAAAGAATGGAGTGAAGTGAAAATCCTGGCTTAACCTACATGGTCTGGAAGAAAATATTAGAAATAAAATAAGAAGAAAAAGGAAAAGGAAAGCAATGAATAGTGTGATCCAGGGCTTCTCTGCTGCATTAAGCAGTTTACAGCTTTCGTATGCCCCTTCCTGATTTTCTTCTCTCTTTTTATATTGACTTCAGAATGCTTTGAGACTAGTGGAATTTATGGAATATATTTTGGATGCATTATTTCTCTATATTAGATCTCTCTCCTTGGTTCAGAACAGATTGTTATTAACATTTAAAACATTTATTTGTTTATTTTTTAAAAAAGATTTATTTATTTAAATTCAAGTTAGTTAACAGACAGTGTAGTATTAGTTTCAGGAGTAGAACCCAGTGATTCATCACTTCCATCTAACACCCAGTGCTCATCCCAACAAGTGCCCTTCTTGTTGCCCGTCACCCATTTAGCCCATGTCCCCACCCAACACCCTGCCAGCAACACTCGGTTTGTTCTCTGTATTAAGAGTCCCTTATGGTTTGTCTCCCTCTCTGTTTTTATCTTTTTTTTCTTCTCTTTCCCTATGTTCCTCTGTTTTGTTTTGTTTCTTAAATTCCACATATGAGTGAAATCGTATGATACTTGTCTTTCTCTGACAGACTTATTTTGCTTAGCATTTATTCTTCACCTTATTTCAGAAACAATCTAAGATACCAGAGTTACTGTATGAGTATATATAAAACTGAGATATATACCTCTAGATTTGAGAAAAAAAATATTTATGTTTTTGATTGGGACAAGATATATTTGTGTATATATATTGTATATATATTGTATATTGTGTATATATTGTATATATGTGTATATATATATATATACATATATCTCCATACATACACATATGAATATATATATTTAACCCTCAAATAGTTATAAAACTAGCATTAGAGCTTTATTGTAACTCTACTTATGATACACTTAATAATTTTAACATTTGAGATGATTTACTTAGAATTGGGAAACTAGTCCAGTCTATATCATTGTCTTCCTCAAATCCAATGGAAAGCGTCTTCTAAGTATCAGTTTAACGTAACATTTCTTTAGAAAATAACATAAACCAAATGCTATGCGTTTTAATTTCATTTTTTACAGTCAGGCAGGTCCAATGATATGCATACATGGAGAAGTATAAACATGCTACCATTTTGCTAATTGACATCCACAACCCATGAAGAAGGTTCACCTTCTAAAAAAACTTGTGATAAACTTCCTCTCCACTTAAAAGCCGCTGAAAACTATGAATGCCAGGACGATTGATTGACGCTTTGTTTGTCATGAAAGCCTGTGTCTGTTTCAAATATTGGTGCATATAGTTAAAATGAAAGATGAAGGTTTCTTTTAATAGGAAAAAGAAAATGCCCTTGCATTTTGGGGGGTGAATTTTGAGACCACTTTTTACTTTTTCTAATTTCTAGGGCGAGGTCACTGGGATGAAGATAGTGTGGTGAGTTCTCCAGACCCTGGATCTGCCAGCGAATCAGGTGACCGATACCGCACTGAGCAGTATCAAAGTAGCCCACATGAACCTAGCAAAATTGAAACTCTGATAAGAGCCACCCAGCAAATGATTAAAGAAGAAGAGAACAGATTGCAGCTAAGGAAAGCCCCCCCAGACCAACTGGCCTCCATTAATGGAGCTGGGAAAAAACACTCCCTCTGTTTTGCAAACTATCAACAGCCCCCACCAACAGGGGAAGTCTGCCACGGCTCTGCTCTTGCCAACACTTCACCATGTGACCACATCCAGCAGAGAGAGGGAAAGATGCTGAGCCCCCACGAAAATGACTATGACAACAGTCCCACTGCACTGTCTCGAATAAGTAGTCCCAATTCGGATCGCATTTCAAAATCCAGTTTGATCCTAGCTAAAGACTATCTACATTCGGAAATGTCTCCACATCAGACCGCGGGAGACCATCCCGCCGTCTCTCCAAACTGCTTTGGTTCTCACCGGCAGTATTTCGATAAGCATGCTTACACATTAACTGGATATGCCCTGGAGCACTTATATGACACTGAAACCATTAGAAACTATTCCTTGGGCTGTAATGGCTCACACTTTGATGTAACTTCCCATCTAAGGATGCAGCCAGACCCAGCACAAGGACACAAGGGAACATCTGTTATAATAACCAATGGAAGCTGATGTTTTTCTAAAATATTTTGTTCTTTAAGGATCTCTGAAACATATTTATAGTTTAATACCCCATTACTAGCATTTACTATGCCACAGATGGTTAGAGAGGATAATTTAAGTTACTGGGTATTTGACATGTGTTCCTGTGAAATCAAAGAAAAGAGCACTTGCGTTCAGGGTTACACACAGATAATGGAGCTAAAGTGAATACATAAATTGCCCCTCTAATTATATGGGAGCCAGAATACATAAATTTTGAATTGAAAAGTACTCTTGTAGATTAAGTGAGCATATACACCACATGAAAGACTGGTGGAGGACAGCATGGCATACTGAGGATCCAGTAAACCTCATACACACAGACCAACCACGATCCACAGACTGCTGTGCACACTTTGCATGCAGAAATATAGACTATACACCTTAAATACAACCCAAACGGGTAAGTTTTCTTAACCTTAGCACATTAAGTGTATTCAAGAAATTTTCCTTCCTAAAATAACTGAGAAAGAGAGAGATACATCTTGTAAACTGGTTTCTTAATTGTGGTTTTGACCAGCCAGCTCATTTGGTTCAGGCATAAATTAGGGAAATGGTTCCGGATATGGTACAAGAATGAGTTTCCACCTGGTATCCATTATAAGCAATCAGGAAGTGGTGATTTTTCACCTTACTTTTGAGTTAGACAAGGAACAGGATCACACTGACATAGCAGTGAGGGTTTTCTAAGTAAAAGCACGGAGATGTTGGGACACACTTCAAAAACCTAGTGTGCCTAACTGGAAATAGTTTACTAAAGATGGAAAGGCCAGAGGCATAAGAAATGAAATGATATCTCAACACAACAATTTAAGGCTCAGAATATGTAATCAACATATTTGAGGCTTATGAAACCAACCGAATAAAATCCTCAAACCAATTCACCAAGAAAAAAAAGGTTGATCACTACAGAAAATAAGTAAGGGAAGCCAGTGAAGTGCTACATAGCAGCGGTGTAAGTGTTTGAAAAACATTTCAAAGCACAGATGTGCAAATGTGACAACATGTGGAGAGCCTCAGGAAAGAGCCTCAGATAAAAGCATGGGCTGATAGACAAGTGGTTAAAAGTGCACGAGTATACTTCGATTGAAAGAACATGCAAAGCGCTCATTTTCCTTATTGTTTGTAAATGGCAAAAACAACAAGCTTGGTGTTAAGTTTGTGTGATACAGTAGAAAGACCAGCAGACTGGAATGCAAGATCTCTGGGTTCCAGTTCTGACACTGCCTGTAACCCGTTTGGGGAATATTGATGACTGGGCCCTACTTTCTTTGTCTGTATGGCTATTCTGATGTTTCATGGTTTTGTGGATCGTTGGTGCAGCAGAAGTATACTTGTTAACCAGTTAACTCTGTGCTGTCAGTTGTCAAGACTGATCACTCTGGCTTCTCTGCCCTCGTACAGAGGTCTAGGTGCTTTGTAACTTCAGCAGGTACAGGGGCTCTTTTAACCATGTATAGCTGTGATCAACTTTCTGGTTCAGCCAAAATGTAGACGGTAGAAACTGATGAGGGAGCAGAAAAAAAGTAAGATTTATTTAATGCGCTGTTCTCTAGGAATCAAAGCAAAGTGACACAAGTGATTAGAGAAATTTCATAGGTAGTATTTCCTGGGCGTCCCATGTCTCAAACTCTTGCCATATGCAAGGAGGGGAATGTATTGGAAGAAACTGACTTATAATTTTGAAGGCAGAACATGACATTGACCACTCAGGGATTAGTACTCTATGTTCATCATTTAATACAGTTATTTGAGAGTTTATGGGTAGGTGACAATCTGAATGATGATAATTGGAGAGAAGAAGACCGGGATGTTTGTATAGAAGAAAAGAGGCTACATGAAATTGAGTAAGTATTTCTTGGGTATGACATAGCAACATTTGTCTTCTAAATGGAAAAAGTTTCTCACAAGTGAGAAAGTTAGTGGTTATCATATATACTGTCAAAAAAAAACTTCAAAGAACAATAAAAATGACATTTTGGGCCATAGAAGCAAAAGTGTTCAGTGATTTTGAGACAAATATTTATGAAAAAACCCTGGAATACATAAAATACATTTTTGTTCAATTTGAAGCATGAAGTAGGAATGCTAACGTGTTTGGAGAATTCTGTAGATGGGTAAATGGTTCAAAGACACAGGTATCTGAAGAATATGGTGTATTTTGGAAAGGAAATCTATACACATGGGTTTTATTGATGGATATACATTCTACCAAAAATGTCAGAGACAGATGCTATAAAATAAATAGAACCTTAAGAATCAAGGGAAATGAACTGATGTGAAAGAAAAGAATGTCATTAAAGAGATTTCACTTAAATTTTAAAATGATATAGTTAAGTGATGAAAAATAAATTATGAACTTTACAAATGGGGGTAATCAGAAGGAATAACGCTCTTTAAAATGATATGACCCATATTTTTAAGTGAAGACAAAATTAACTACATTAGATCTTAATTAAAAATTTTGGCCCAGTTTTAAATACAAAGCATTTATTTAGTTTACAGGTCAATAACTTTATAGTAGCAGATTTATTACATTACATATAATGCCTTATAGGCCCATAATATTATATAGCTTACCTTTTTTGCAATGTGGCATAATTATTACAAAATGACCTCAAAATAAGATGAGACAGTTTATGACAAAGTACCTTTTTAATATACACAAAAATGTGTTAAAATTTATTTATAATCTACATTATCTTGTTCTGTCCAATAACATATTTCCTCATAATGAAGATGGCATCTATGTCTTCTTAAGATATGGGATGTAAAATGCATATGTTCCCAATAACTTCCCAATTAGTTAAATTGGCTTTAGTTTCAATCCTTGATTTCCATAACTTTGCTAAATGTTGAGAATCATGATACTAGATTGAAATAGAGAAGTCTGATTTTTATACCACCTTTGGGATTCATAAAAATGTGCTATATCCAATTATTAGTATCATATGTAGCAATTCCATTAGAGGATACAAAGTTCTTGCTTTCTAGGAGTAGTAAGAATATCTTTATTGCCCATTTTACGTACCTGTCATACCCAATTTGAAAATTTGGATGACCAAAGAAATAAATAAATATTTTCCCAATGTTTCTTGAGAAAATTCCATTAAAACCTTTGAGAATATACAGATGTGATGTGTTATTTTTAGATGCATGATATTAATGTTATAATCACTACAGGTCAGACAATTCAGCGTACTTCAGTTTCACAAGTCTTGTGACATACTGTGCTGAATATAATGGGCTAGCTTTTCTAAGCTGTAATTGTCTGATCCAGGATAATATGACACAGTGCTGATGTGACATTCAAAATGAGACAGGATGCAATAAATGATTTGCTTGCCTTCAGTGTTTATACAGAAAACCCACTTATTCTCTCTTGATTATATTTTATAGGGCTAGAATACTTCCATCGGGTACTATTCTTAATTCTCTCTACACCCTGCTGCCACATGCTGCCTTTGGGCAGAGAATCCCACTTAAAATGAGCTTTAATGGGATCGTCCAGAAAAGGATAATATGCTCCATTTTCTTTTCTTTTTTAAATGAGGGATAAGGATCTATTCAATAAAAGGTCATTTGGAAAATATGCATAGCTATTTTAAAATAAAATGAAAGGCTTTTTACCCCCCAAGACCTAGACCAAATAAGTTTGATAGAAGACACTACAGCTGAAGAGACATTCTGAATACAGATATGTTATTTTATAGCTCTCTCTCTTTCAAGAGTAGGACATTACTAAGATAGTGCAATTCTATTAGTACTAGTAGTATTTGGAAGTGACAGAGTGAATGCTGATATTTGGAAAATTGAGGATTTGGCTATTTGGGGGGGGTCACTTAGTTTTCCCAGTGGAATAGCATACACTTTAATATACTTTCTTTGATTTAAAAAGTTTGAATGTCCAGATTTGGTTCCCCAGTTCAACTCAAAGCATAGAACATAGATATACATTCTATTTTCTGAATGATTTAACAAAGAATGTGAATCCTATGGCTCTCCAAATAAGTGATTCAATTTTAATGTAAATGTGTTTTTGTGAGTAGGAATTTGACTCTAAGACAGCAAATCTATTGGTTTGTTCTCATTGGGACATGCATTGCAGATAAATTATCGTTCTAAACTTTAAATGAACAACAGAACAACTATGGACACATGTAAAGGGTATGTTACATAGAAAATACTCTTGGGGGAAATTTCCATGTGGTGCTCATTTCTTGTGCATAAAAGTTGTACGGGTAGCGCTCAACTTAAAACGTGATACTGTGCTCATATCCAAATGGGGATTTGTTCAGAGTTCCTTCTCTAGCACTGTATGCAGAAAGGCCATACGTGTGAGTATGTATGTGTGTATGTATGTGTGTGTACACGCACATACATACACACACAATTGTAAAGCAAGTAACAAGATTCTGTTCTACTGTGCTCCTTAAAAACTGATGGTTCACATGAGAAATCCTAATAATTTCAAACCAAACACTTATAATTTTATTTATTGCAATTTTGCTGCATGGGACTTTGCTTTCATACACCTACATAGTGGAGAGTTTGTCCTAGTTTGCTGATCTGGAACACATTTAATCACAGTTGAATTTACACCCAACAACCCTGATGTGTTTACATTTCAAAAGAAATGAAATTGGCGTGGAAAAAGTTTTAGAAGTACTGTAACTTTTTTTCCGTTTTTTTCCAAAGGGAATTATTTCAAAAAGAAAAATGAAATGTACGAGTAGGCACTTCAAAAAAAGATAAAATATTTTATGTTTGTTTTTTGACTGACATGCTATAAAAAGGCTTATATTTGTGAAAGAAGATACTGATTGCCAATATTTCAAGTACCATCTTGCAATGTATAGTTTTTAGTGACATCGTAGTATAAATCTGTAATTTGAACTTTTGCTTTGGAATGTAAAGTAGAAAATATTAGCTATGTTAATGATATCTTGCAAAGTGTTCCCATTTATAATTATTTATATTGTAAATAGCTTTCTGAAGTAAATTCGAAGTTAATGTGCATAAAATGTATTTATTATGTGAGGAATTTTTTTGGTTTAAAATATAGTTACCAATATGCAGTTTGAGTCTGGATTATTCATTGCATGATAAGTCCATAGGATAAAACAGACTGTCAACTAGAAGATGGAACTGTAAAGAAATAAGAACCATTTGAGCTCTAGATTCTGTTGGAACAGATAACACACACATACACACACACTTTAGGAGCCTAGCAATAGAAGCTTACATATATACACACTAACTATTAAGTAATGGGTCTGATTTTCACTAGATGCTAGAAAATGATTTCTCAATTTAGAACATCTTAAGAAGGACTTCTTTGGTCTCCACTTTGTTAAAATAAAGCAAGAAATTTAAAAGTACAGATTACATTTTTTTAATGTCTATTTTTGAGAGAGGAGACAGAGTGTGAGCAGGGGAGGGGCAGAGAGAGTGAGGGAGAGATAGAATCTGAAGCAGGTTCCAGGTTCTGAGCTGGACAGGCACAGAGCCTGATGTGGGGCTTGAACCCATGGACCGAGAGATCATGATCTGAGCTTAACCTACTGAGCCACCCAGGCATCCCAAAAAGTACAGATTACATTTTTAATGTTCAAGGGAAAAGAAAACCCAAATAGGAGATTTTTTAGTTTTCTGTCACTTAAAAACATATAAAAAACATATCTTGAATAATTTGATTTTGGAATCCAAAGTACTTTTTAAATCTATAATTAGTAATTTAGGTCAAACAGAAATAAATTTCCAGGTAGTTCACAGCACCTGACATGTTTTTTTTTTTTCTTTCAGGGATTTTTGATATACTTTGGTGTATTCTAGAAATTGTCAACCTTAGCCAATTTGACAAACTTGCACAATATATTATTAATTCAATAGAAATGTTTGTATTTCAAAAAACTTTTTTTGACAAAGTTGCCCCAAGTATTATCACCATTAATATTATAGCATTTATCAGATATTTTCCAACATGATTTTGTAAATAATTGTTTTAACGTTTTTTTTTCTAAAAGTAAAATTATTTTTACCTACTTTATTTGAATTTAATCTACATTTATGGGATACTAGTATATGCCTCAAATGGGATAGACACCAAGAATCCTCCTCATTGTACAGCATTATAGCAAAGCACATATAGAGGCTTCTTGATTTTCCTTTTGTGCTTTGAAACTGTAAATTCTTTACATAATCATAAAAATGACAAGCATTTATTGAATCACCATGTAACAGACACTGAACCAAGCTCAGATTATCACTGAAGTCTGAAGAGAGACCATCACTGAAGGAAATATCAATATGCTTCACTTCATTAATGAGGAGAGTGAGACTCAGAGAGGTTAAGTAACTCAGTGGCACAAGCAATAAGTGATGGAGATGAAAATTGAACCCAGGAAGGTTTACTCCAGAACTTTACCTTACTTCATTCTGCTTTCCTTATGTAATTAAAACATAAGTGAAAGAAAACATTGTCTAAATGGTGGTTGCATAAAACAGACCACTCATTTCAGTCAAGGGTGGCTCCAGTAGCCCATGTATGGTCTTAGGGCTGGGGATGCTATTTCTCCATCATTCCACTGACACATGATAACCAGCCCGAAGGAGACAGAGGCCAAGTCCGCTACCCCCTTATGTGATACTTTGCTTCCTGCCATATGAACGTTCTGATGTTTCTTTTACATGAACGTGATACCAAGAAAAGTCTAGAGCACAATTAATTACAGGTAAAGTATTTTAATAGATTTCCTACTATTTGAGAATGTTTTGAGGCTTTTTCGATAAAATACAAGTGGCTTAAATAGTAATTAAAAACTATACATTTTTTACCCAATATTTTCAGGATATGCACCAAAATAAAAGTATTACTCATAATTGTCATTAAATACTCTGTCTTGTTTCATGAAAAGTTTTCCTTCCTCTTTGCATAAAGACCAAAGCCCACACCATCAAGAACAGATGCATCAGTATTGCCTGTATTATTTAAGGGCCTGGTTTCGAGGGTACTTTGCGGGTAGAGCTTACTGCTTACTGGGCTGCTTCAACTACCGCATTATGTGTTTTCCTCATTTGAAGGAAACTGCTCAAAAGTGATCTGACAGGAAGGCCGCCCTCTCAGAACACAGATGATTCCTATAAGAACTCTTTAAGCACCAGCATGAGCCTGCTGGGATCAGTCTGTCTCTGATGATGATGGTAGTAACTCCCGGGTGCCAGCAACCCACGCAGCCTGTATGGCCATCCCTGGCCCTTGGCCTCTGCTTCACAGTGTCCTGAGAGTCGATCCTTTGTAGCCCTTCTTGGCCTTTTCATAATTATGCTTTATAACTTAACATGTGCTGTATTTACTTATGGAATTAGATCCAGGGTGGGAGAAATGTAAAACAGCCCCTGCTTTGGGAGTTTGTAAATAATCTTTGCTTTGTTCAGCTTCCCCCAGGTCAGGCTCCTGTGTGGGGAGTAATTCCATATGGGAATCTTACTTGAGTGCCATCTAAGTCAACCTGAAAGGAAATCTTGGCAGTATCTCCTGAGCCATAAGGAAATCATTCTCAGTTTCTGGTGAGGATTTTCTGATAGCTTTGTGTGATATATATATATATATTTTTTTTTTTTTTTAAGCTGAACCAAAAGAGTCTTTTTATGGATAAAGTCTTCAGAGTTCACATGGGAACATATAATTGGGATCTAATGTGAGAAGAATCATTCAGAAAGTAATTGAGGCTCGTTATTCAGTGCGTTTCTACATTTCTAATTTCAGCCCTTGTGTTAGTCGCATGCCCCATTAGTTAGGCTAGACAGGTTTATCTATGGTGTCATGCTAAACCTTTTAATTTAAAAGGTCAGAGACACAATTTTAATAAACATTTGCAATTCTGTTATATAATTAAAGTTTATCAATAGCTAAGAAATTTCTTTTCAGGGTGGCGAAGAGAACAAGTGGAGACACTAGCAAGTTTTTACGTCATTTAAAAACCTCTTTCAGTCACCTGTATACCTTGTTTAAATACCTACATCTGCTATATAATTAACCCTGATATTTTTTCCTGCATAAAATTAAAATACGTAGAAGGTGGCTTTTAATGTAAGACATAGAATGTTTTATTCTTGAAATTTATTTTTCTTCCACGGACACTGATGCTGTTCCATTTAATGTTCCCAAAAGGAAATAAGATGCCTGAAAAATTCTAGCACCCTTTCACATTCCCTTTGGTTGGTTTATGGCCAGGTCTCCTTCTTTTGAGACTTTATGGCATATTGCATTGCTCTGAATTTTTACTTTTGTCTCCAGCTTCCCTCATCTCACAGACATGTTATTTTGCTTCAGTGACCATCTCTGAATGAGCACTTAAAATTTTTTTAAGTTTATTTATTTATTTTGAGAGAGAGAGCAAGTAGGGTAGGGGCAGAGAGAGAGAGAGAATCCCAAGCAGTCTCCACACTGTCAGCACAGTGCCCCATGCGGGGCTTGAACATACAAACTGTGAGATCATGACCAGAGCTGAAATCAAGAGTTGGATGCTTAACCAACTGAGCCACGCAGGTTCCTCTCTGAATAAGGACTTTAAATATATATATATATTATATATATATAATATATATATATATAATATGTATATATATAATATGTATATATATAATATGTATATATATATAATATGTTTATATAAATAATATCTTTATATTTAAATATATGTATAGTCATGCCACTGGCACACCTACAAAAATTAACAATTTCTTAGGTGACACTTTTTAAAAGGAAGAGATGGAGATCAGGCATGAAGTTTTGCCCTTAGGTCTTACGGTCTTTGGACCCTTCTTTGGACCCTCTTTGGACCCTTCTTTCAACCCATCCACAGGTCTCTTTATCTACTTACCCTCCTCTCCTTCTTTTCCTTTTTGGTTTCTCCCAGCTCCTCCCCTGGATTTTTACATATACTATTATTCTTTTGACACGTACTTAGGTATATAAACACACACGTGCACACACATGTGCGTGCACGTGCGCGCGCGCGCGCGCACACACACACACACACACACACACTCCCAGATCAGCCCATTCCTGCTCAGCTACTCTTGGCTCACCTCTCACAGCTGCTGTTTTAAATCCGGAGAGCAATCTGAATCCTACCCTGAGTTGAAGACCCAGGGCTCTGGGGTCCTTGCTTTCCTGAAATATCTCAATTTCTTATCCCCACATCTCAAAATATATCTGTATCTTTGCATTTCTCTGCCTGCTTATCCATGAACCAGGTGACGTTGCTCTGTCAAATGAGGAGATTACGTTAAGGCTTTGGATTCCCCACAAGCTGTTGTTGAGCATTGGAAGAAGCCACGCCCGTGGAGCCCGCGGCGCAGAGCAACTGCTCAGTAGATGTTGGCTCTGAGAATATGCTTGTGCCATTTTCCACTTCCTCTCATTCATCATCCAGTCAGCGTCCAATTAACACTTAGCATGTGCCTCCGTGTATGACATTCAGCTAGCCACTGCCAATACAAACAGCACATGTAGAGGTTCACGGTTGGGGCGGTGGTGAGGGAGAATCCCAGAGCCCTTGCACTCCTCTACTTCCTCCAGTGCTCCCCCTCCACTGAAGCCTGCCTCCCGTGACCTCCCTTGCCTGACCCCCAGCGCAATCCCCTCCCACCTCAGGACTATCCCCAAC
Organism: Neofelis nebulosa; assembly: GCF_028018385.1. Taxonomy (NCBI): domain Eukaryota; kingdom Metazoa; phylum Chordata; class Mammalia; order Carnivora; family Felidae; genus Neofelis; species Neofelis nebulosa. Next base: position 93,996,478 of record NC_080787.1, on the reverse strand, counting down.
TCCCATGTTGATGTTCTTAGCCACCTTGGCAGTTACCCCCTCACATTCTCTGGTGTGCTTGTCTGGGCCCTTTCATTAGCAGCAAAGACCCTCAAAACAAGGACTGTACCCTGTCCTTGTGTTACCTGCAGCCCCAGGCCCCAGAACTGTGTCCCATGAATCATAGAAACATGGTAAATATGTGTCAGAAGAGTGAATAAATGCTCCTTTGGAGATGACGATGATGTATCTCAGGTTATTTCATTTTATTCCACAGTATTATTATCATTTTATTTATTTAGACAGCGCATGTGCGCACGCGTGCACACTAGTGAGGGAGGGGCAGAGAGAGAGAAGGAGGGAGAGGATCCCAAGCAGGGTCCCAGTGGAGCTGTTGGCGCAGAAGGCAGGAACCGTGAGACCATGACCTGAGCGGAACGCAAGACTCAGAGACTTAACCTACTGAGTCATCCAGGCGCCTCTGTAATACTGTAATGACACAGTTATTATTAAACTTCCTGTGACTGGTGCTACCCAACGTTAAGACTCTGGATCCTTTAAACATCGTTAGAGTTGCTTCATGTTTTCTCTCTTTTCTTGGGGCGAGGGGGTTTGCAACTTCTTTCAACCTTCTGCTTTTGAGACTTGAACAGCCTCATCCACGTAATGATTTTTTCCTAGGACTCCTATACTAAAGGAGATGATATACGTGTGATACTTTGTATCAGTTCCTGGCTTAGGGCAAGTATGAGCACATTTGTGTCCCACCTCTCTCCACCCCGGCCAATCTACTTTTCCCCCTGATTTGCCTCTAGGTCTCTTTCTGTATTTCTGATGCATATTACATATTACATGACACAGATCCATTTTTAAAAACACTTTTCTCAGATCTTCCCCTGTCATTGTATGAGGTACCACCACAATGTGACTTCCTTACTCTCTTTCCAAAATCCCTTTCTTCTCCCTCCAATTTCCCTCCTGTCTCTACAATGTATCTCTCACACTGTTGGTGGGGTCTTCTACAGATTATATATCATTCATCTGCCTAGAAAGCTCTTTTGTGTCCTTATTATATCTGAATGAAATTTAAACTCCTTGGTTTGTCACACTAGGTGCTTCCCAACTGAACCACAAACTACCTCCGTCATTGCTCCATCTGGCCCCCCAGATACCATAGGTTTCTGCTGCACTGAGTTTTACCTCTTCCTGGAATGTGCCATGACTTTCACCCCCCTAGGCCTTGGCACGGGCTGTTCTCTGGACTGCTTTATAACTAATCTTTATTGGGAAAATTCCTCTTCACCCTTCAGGGCACTGAGATCTCATGCGATGCCTGAAGCCTGATTCCCCTTTGGGAAAGTTTTACACTTCCTTTCTGGGCTCACACAGTGCTTGGTTCATATTTCTGTTACAATATTTATAGAACATACTGTGAGTTGTAGGATATTTCTTGAATTATGAAAACAATAGTTAAAAATTGACATAATCCAGAAATGTGGACAGTAATAAAGAGAATACAATTTTGCAAACTCCTTTTTTTCATTCAACAATGTACTATAGGCACCCCTCAATGTCAGTTTCTATGTATCTCTTCTATTCTCTTTAATGGACATACAATATTTTATAGTATGGATGAGCCATGGTTTATTTATTCTCTTTTTGATAGAGATCTACTTTCTAATTTTTATTTATTATTTTTACATTATATACATATATATAATAAACATCTCTGCAAATAGATCCTTTTGCATCTGTGAGCAAATTTCAGAATAGATTTTTAAAAGTAAAATTGCTGGGTCAAAGGGTATCTTCAATTTTGATAAATACTCCCAAATTGCCCTCCACAGATGTTGTAAAAGTGGACTCTCCCCCCAATAGTATATGACACTATATTCTCATCCTTTAATACAATTTCTTATCTTGTTTCAAATAGGGCTTGTGTATTTCTTGGCTCTATTCTTTGATACTGAATAATTTTGTGATCCACTAACACATGGATCTTCTTATGTAACTTTTTTCTCATTTGGAATTGATAGTGTATAGGAAAGTGCTTAATTTTTGTATATTTTATACTAATGATATTTAACTCATTACTTCTAATAATTTTTAGTTCATTCTTTTGGATTTTGACAAGAATATTTATTTTTCTATATTTGCAATTAATTAATTAATTAATTTTAATTTTTTAAAATGTTTATTAATTTTTGAGAGGCAGGGAGAGACAGAGCATGAGCAGGGGAGGGACAGAGAGAGAGGGAGACACAGAATCCGAAGCCGGCTGTAGGCTCGGACCTGTCAGCACAGAGCCCGATGCCAGGCTTGAACTCACCAACCATGAGATCATGACCTGAGCCGAAACTGGACGCTTAACAGACTGAGCCTTTCGGGAGCCCCTGTAATTATTTATTTTTGACTTAATATATTAGTAAGTTTGTAAACCTCAATAACAGATACTCAGTTTTATCAAATGCTATTTTGGTATTTAAAATGATAATATGTTTCTTTCTTAATTTCCTAATTTGAAACATTCTTTTCAAATGTTGAAAAATCCTGCATTCCTGGCCGAAACCTGCTCACATTATTCTTTTCATATACTCTGTACTCAGTGTGCTAATGTTTAACTTCGGAACTTTTCCTCTGTATTTTCAGTTGTCCTCAGCTTCTTGCATTTGTCCATATTTGAATATGGGCTTTTTGAGGGCAGGAACTGAATGCTGTTCAGCTGTAAATGCCCCTCATCTCACATAACACCAGGCATGTAGTAGATGCTAAAACTATGCCTCTATTTGTGCTTTGAAGAACTGGATTCAAATCCTAATCCCACCTCTTACTAAGTGATGCAAGCTGACACTTAATATCAGTCTGTTTCTTCATTTGTAAAATGTGATATTACTTCCTCTAAAGGTCTATATAAAGATGAAATGGAAGAACATATATCAAGTATTTATCACAGGGCTAGAGCAGAGAAAGTAATTAAGATCGGCTCTTTTCCTTTTCCCTTTGAAATAGAAAAATAACCTGGGGGCACCTGGGTGGCTTGGTCGGTTGAGCGTCCGACTTCAGCTCAGGTCACGATCTCACGGTCCGTGAGTTCGAGCCCCGCGTCGGGCTCTGGGCTGATGGCTCAGAGCCTGGAGCATGCTTCCGATTCTGTGTCTCCCTCTCTCTCTGCCCCTCCCCCGTTCATGCTCTGTCTCTCTCTGTCTCAAAAATAAATAAACATTAAAAAAAAATTAAAAGAAAAAAAAAGAAAAATAACCTGAATTTATCTGTCATGGGAGAGTTATCAGGGCAATATAAGAGTTTTCCAACTGATACGATTATGGGTGACCCTAAGCCTCCACATTCTCACTGCAAAGTGAAATGATGCATGTCAACCTTCTTTTGATTACTGTCATTAAGTAAATATTTGTTGGACAGCTTATAATTACAACTTGAAAGAAACTTAATATTGGATAGATGTCAGGGACCCATCTGTAAGAAATTTATATTGAAATTATAATTCATTATTTCATGTTTCTGCTTTACTTCCATGTGGGCACACATCCCACACATCTTTTTTTGCTGTTTTCCCCAGTTCATCTCGAATATGTTCTGAAAGGGCAGAGTTGATGCTGATTTGTTAAGTCACCAGCTTAGCAGCAAGCTGGAGAATTTTTATAATGAGAGTGGTCTAATTTGGCCTTTTTATTTCTATAAGAAGAGGAAAAAAAAGTAAATGGCCTGTTCAAACCTGAAACCTCCTTCTATAAACTTAAATATTAATGTTTTCTCATATACAGAAGAATAAATTCTATTGCTTATGCATGAAGTTGAATCAATGCCTCAGTAAAGCCCTCTGGTGTCATCTCGCTGAATGGTTTCAAATAGGAATACAAAACCCAGATGAAACTGAGATGAGATAGTAGAAATTGTGACAGGGCTATTTTTGAAATGATGCTCTTAGGAAAAGCTGCTGATTGAAATCAATATCTCAAGACCCGGAATTTGAAAAGACCATTTCTGAGACCTGAGAGGGTCACTGAATAGAAGTGTCAGTTGATGGTATTCAGACCATGCAATTGCTTTCACCAAGGTGCCTCCGTGTTTACTTAAGTGACTTGTGGTAGCTGGTGGCTGAGCATACATTGAGAGAGTATCCCTCTATTCAGGCTCAGGGGAGGAGGAGACTAGAGAGGATGTCGTCTGCGGTTTAAATGAGGAAGTCCTAGTGTGCTATATCGGAGGAAATGAATTGAACTGGATTTTCTTCTTCACTTACCCCCTGGAAAAAAATCTGTGAAGGATATAAACCTTTTAAGTATTAAGAAAAGTCAGTGTACCCCAAACCTTGCAATATTCATTTCAGACCAAGTCCTATTTAATAAGTTATAATTGGTCACAAAAAAATTCATTTGCACAGATCTCTGCTAATGCTTCCAATTTTCCCCAAGGCACATGGAATCATTCTCTTTTCGTTAAGTGTAAGATTTTATTTGTGGTGATGTCCTGGAGTGTGGAGTAGCACAGAGGCTATTCATGCAACTTGCCTTATATAGAAGTTGCCAGGTCACTTGATTACATTAAGATTTGAGGTAATTTTGTGGGGATAAATGTAGTTTTTAATGACGCTATTAGCCTTCCAGTTTTTTACTGCATTAGATTTTAAAAGTTAAATTATAGGGAAATTTGGATTGTCTTTTTTTGTAACATCAAAGAGAGTAAATTACATTTTGAATGTCAAAGAGAGTAAGTTACATTTTAGTGTCGCTAGCACATGTATATCTTAATTATTAATGTTGTTCACTAGGTTTAGGATTGTTCACTTGAAAGAAATTGAATACTTTTAATTCCAAGTACTCAGAACCCACTCTCCACTTTCCTGTCAAACCACAGCACTGCTCCGGATTTACATGCATGTCGTAGGTACTGGTGACCATCACAGATACAGAGTAACAATCCCCTCCCCCACCCCCAGACTCTGTTCCATGCTGCTGGCCTGAACATTCTCTTTAGGATCATAACCTTGGCCAAGACGAGTATAAATTAAGCTTTGGAAATTGAATCAAAATTTTTCAATGTCAGAAGAACATCCTCATCAGTTGCCTCGGTTTCGTAAGATCATGTTGAAGAGACAGTGGAGGCGGGGACCCTGCGGCTGCTGCCAGTGTTCTGAGAAGCTCTTAGAGTGGAGAGGTTCTGAACTCAGTGACAGTATGTGAAGTAAGACAGGGTTGGGTTGTTAGGACCATTAGGAGAGAAACAACAAGCAGTCTTGTAGGTCAGCCAGTTGTATCCTGTATACCAACGCATCTGATCTCGAATCAGAGCCTGATTCTCGGACATTTACGTTACATTAATGCTGTAGCCACTGAGACCCTGCCTGCAACACCCAACAGTGTAAGTTTGCCTTCTGGGTCTTTTACATGCACGAAAAAAAAAAAAAAGTTGATGAGATAGGCTGAAAGCCTAGCTGGAGAAACACTCCACCATCTCTGCTCTTTCTTGCAATCTGAGGACTCACAAAAACAAGCAGTTTAAATAGACCTCCAAGCCAAGCCTTGCTAATCACATTCTATCACACGGCCATGTGACCTTGAGCAAAGCGCTTGATCTCCCCAAGTCTCAGTATCCTCAACCATAAAATGGGGGAAAAGAAGAGTCCCTCCTTGAAAGGATTGATAAAAGGATTAAAAAATAATATCTTCAAAGCAGGAAAGCATGGCCTAATTATACCTAGGGCATAATTAGCTGAGTACTCAATCAATATTATTTATTATGATTAGTACTATGATTATTGTGGTCATGATTATTTTGACATTGTTCTTTGAGCTAAATTCTGTAATGTATATTTCTAGGATTAAACTGATGTCAGAATGAATATTTATGGATGTTTTTAGTTCAGGAGTTTTAAAGGACATTGCATCTCATCAAAAGCAGTCTTCATAAAAAGAAAACAATGTTGGGATGTATGTGATAGTTTTATTTTTATTGTAGTTCTTTAGTGGAATTCCAATATTATTCAGCATGTTTTATGTTTACAGAATTATTTAGGGTATAATCAAGAATGCCATAATACTGTCTTCATAAATGGGCACTGTTTTAAAAACTAGGCATAATTAGCAGGAAGATATTCATAGTGTAGATCTGACATTATTATGACTGCAATATAAATTCCACGAGGTGGAGAAGACCCAGAGAAAGAAGGCTACAGATTTATCATAGTATGATGCATTTGCAATATGGATTGTACTTATCTTTTTATTTGCCACAGACAATGTAAATTAGGAACATCTGAACGAAGATTCAAATAATTTAGCATCTGCAGCCCACTATAAAATATGCTGTTGTGATGCCTAGAGTGGAAACAGAAATTTACTGTTTTCTACCTCTAATGATAGGATTTTGCTTGGGGTCCCAGAGGTGGCCTCCTACCAAAGACGGACAGGGAGCCATCATGAAGAAAAAGTGGAGAAATGGCAGTGGGTCACTTATCATTGTCTCCTCCTCTTCTAAAGGATATATTGTTCTTTGGCCAACATGTCAACAATGAACAAAACCCTTTGAGGGGATGAAGTTTGGGGTAATGATGTCATCAACCCATTTTCTATCTTCATGTTATTTATTCCCCTACTGCTGAAATTAAAAGCTTTAAGAAATGTGACAGCAAATGAACATTTAAGTTTTTATAGATATTATCAATTCAGTGGGGTGTCCTTCACAGCTGTGAACACTTCTGGTTGGATAACTGGCCCAGTATGTAAGCAGAACTCTACTGTGCTCAGAGCGCGGAGTGCATCGCCACCTGATAGATGGAAGAAAGAGGAACCACAACAAGCCCAGAAACCTGTCATAGATTTTCATGATTGCTTTCCTCCTATACCTTATTATTTTCATTTGATAGATGGGGGAGCTGGGGCTCAGAGATTGTTAAACGACTTACTCTAGGTCACTTCCCAGACTTTTCATTTGGCACCAAAGATGAACTACTACAGTTGGGCTGTGATTAAAGCTGTGGACATGTATCAGGGTGGTGAGCCCTGCCCCTCGGGTGCGTTGGGAAAAGCTACACTCTCCCAGTGGCTGTGGGCGAGGCTGCCATGATGAGTAGATCAAAGTGGGAGTGTGAGGTGGGTGACCAGAGAGTTTTGAGGGAGGGAAGGGGAGTGGGAGAGAGAACAGGAAGAGTTTGTGTCTCATTGTGGAACTTAATCTGCACAGCTGAAGCAAGGAACGCGCAGAGCTTTCAGACGTGGTGACGGAGAAGACCAATGGAGGACAGCGCTTTGCTCATTCAATCTGAGTGTCTGGGTGCATTTCTCAAGTGGTTTTCCAAGTTTTCTCATAACACCACAATTTGGAAAGTTTGAGTAAAAGCTACAGGCTGTAAGGCCTGAGAGTTTGTCTCACTTTTGTTTCATCTGTGTCTGACTGAGGCATTTTTACCGTGGGGGGCCAGAGGGCTTCTCCTTGCTGCACCCATTTAGCAACCAATAACAGCTGGCTAGTTTTGATCCGATTATAGCTACTAATTTGCAAGTGGCTCTGAGCAGACCTGAGATATCCCAAGACTTTCCCTTAGCTGTGTGTCTTAAGTTCAGAAAGTGGAAACATGATGTCCCTCTGGCCTCCCAGGCTACGATGAGAGACTCGGCTTAATGCGGAACTGATTTCTTTCTTTGAGCTATAATAGCAAAGCAAGCACTTCAAAAAGACCAATCCATCTCCCCTCCATAAAAGGTTAATACCCTTCAGTGTGCAAAAAATAAAAAGGAACAAGGTTTTCACTCGTTTCATGGCAAGCACCAACTGAGAAAAGCAAAAAGAACCAAGAACATTTGAATATCCTCTCTTGCAATCCATCCGTTATCCATTTACCCGACACTACAAGAGTTGGAGAATGTGCATCCTCTCTGTGGCTTGCCTGTGAGCTTGAGCTTTGCTTATACTTGGTGGGGGGAGGGTGGTGGTGATGGTGTCAGTAGTGTTGAGGAGGGGGGAGTATCCTCCATGAAGCAGCTCCCGCCCTCTCCAGGAGGCTGGCTGTGTGGGGCTCCTGGGCACTTGCTGTGCAACTTGACATCAAAGCCAACTCCTCCATGGAAAGTAGGATCAGGGATCTTGGAGAGGAGATGCTGTTTTCAAGAGGCATGTGAACATGAACTTCTGAAGAGCCTTCGGGGCTGTCATCCTCTCCCACCCAAACCCAGTTTGGGAGATTACACCACTGGGTTATTAGTTTCTTTTTGCCCTCACCAACTTTCCACGCTATTCAGTCGGTCCGATGCTCTGAGCATGTAGTCACTTTTAGAGGGAGGTTTTCTGGTGAGGAGAGGGGCAGGAAATAACTAGTAAATAAGTGACTTATTCTCATAACTCTTTTTCCTTTGTTTAGGAGTAGACACCGATTATTGGCTTAGAGTACCAAGTGGTAGTCTTTCAACACAGAAAAGGAATGAGAAATATTTAACACATTACATTGACTGTCAGTTTCAGAGAATGCTACATCCCTTAGTTGTTTAGGACTGGTTTCAGTTGACCACTTGGACCCTGGAGCAAGGTTCCCTATTCAAATTCCAGCTTTGTTCCAAACTCGCACTGTGACCTTAAGACAATTTGCTTAACTTCTCCTGGTCTCCATTTTCCCAACTGTAAAATGAAGACAATAATAGCGCCTCCCCTAAAGGATCTAGAAACTATCTGGCATGTAGTAAGTACTCAGGATGGGTTAGCTGGTATTTTCTTATTATAAGGTATTAGAAAGCTTAATTCAATTTTATTTCATGACACCATGTTGTCAACATTATATAGGTAGCTTATTCTTCTTGCTGGAAAATGATTGAAACAAAATCTCCTAGACTCAACAAGTAAAATTTTCTATAAAAACCAACTCGTGTTCTTTTTTGGAATGAAAAATCTCCCCCATTGATAACTATAGCCTCTATAAAATAAACATAACTTCTGACACATTTCTGAGTTAACTCTTATAGGGTATCACCAGGGAAGAAATAATTTGCTAGTGTATTTCAATGGCCTGACAGACACAAGTCACTTTTAAATTTAAATCACATAATATTTTCTATTTATAGGTTTATGTTTTGTGAAGGTTAGTTGGTATAAACTCATTTCTCTTTAAAATGATACTCTCAATTTGAATGATTTTCAGGATCTTCTGCAAAATAGGTGAAATTCTAGATCATTTTTGAATGAGAGCTATGAGATAGGTAAATTGTGAAGATCATGTTCTTAACTGATAACACAATAACATTATCAGGTTGCATAAAATACCTCTACACCATTACCCTTTTGCATTCTCTATACTCTCAACCAAATAACAAAGAGAAGCAGAGATGAGGTCTAGGAGAAATAAGTAGTGGGATTATTAGAATATATAGAACCTGATATTGTTCTGGAAATTTGGTTTGTCTTTTTACTGTGAAGAGTATTCTATTTTCCTCTGAGTCCAATAAAAGGAGAATGTGAAATATATACACAAGTTTTGAGAGACCCGTGGAAAGAATATTTTAAAGTTTCACACAGAGTATTTGGCTCGTGTGCCCAACATTTGTAAATTCATATACAGTAATTAATGAAACTGCTAACATTTATTGAGCACCTACTATGGCTGAGCCATATAGCAATGGTACTACTAGGTAAATATTATATATAAATTGCCATTTAATAGATATATATTTATTATATATTACTATATATTTATTATATATTTAATATATGTACATAAATATATATTACTATATAAATATTATATATAAATATATATAATAATGGCATTACTTTGATAGACTATAAAATAATTGTTTTCTCTTTTCATTTCTACATCTTGAGTGAGCTTAAAACAATGTTAAGGATGTATCAAGGATGACTAGTAAGAATAAGGATGCCTTGTTTCTGCAGAACTGTGTTCTCCTTTCCTCTGCTCATGATGCTATGCTACATGTTCTAGCCCCTTCGCATCTAGTTGGGGGCAGATGGTCCATAAAAAGTCACGTAAGTGACACAGGCTACTTCAAGCCTGGCCTCTAAATCTCCTGCACTTGCCTGAACTCTCTGCAGGCTAGATGGAGAGGATACAGTGATGGACCCCAAGGCCATAGACTGTGGAGAAGCCACTAGATAGGAAGAGTCTGAGTCCCACACTGGTGAGCAGAATCACCCCCACAGTTTGTCCTGTGACGTGAATGAAAAACAGTTTCATTGTGTTAAGCTCACTGAAATTTTGGAGTTGTTTGTTATACCAGCTAACATTGCTTACCCTGACAAAAACAGCTAGTATAAATGCTTCTTTACCAATATAGAAATGATTCAAAATAGTGAGTAGCTAACATCTATTGAATATTAATTAAATGCAAGGACTGAAGCTTAGAGAGGGTAAGTTATCAGGCTATCACTAGTGAGTGATAGAACCAGGATTGAAAGCTGGTAGAATGATCTTGAGGATCATGCATTTTAACCATTTAATTTTGATATTGTCTTTGAAATATAGCACTGATCATAATCATTTTTGCATTTTAGAGGTAAATCATGGGGTGAAGTGAGCTTCAAATAATTTTTTTACCCAATCATCATAAAAAATATTGTGATATGTAGCTACAAGTAACTAATTTTCATAGCTGAAAACCTCAGTCCTTACGTCGCTGGTACCTATTTCAGCACTTATAATAATGTAAATACATATGCATAAACTTTATAGTTTTTCCCCACCTGGGCCAGGATACTTCAACTGAAACGTTACACAATAGAATCTACCCACTTTTCTGTTTTTGATTTGGCAGGGTTACTCTTTGTTCCCATTAATTCTACATCTCCCATGTTACTCTCTGCACTCCAGCTGTCAAGGGAGTATAGCCTCTGAATCCCAATTGCCAAGGCTCTGGTCATGATGATGGAAGGAGTCTGTGTGAGTTTGGCTGGTGGAGGCCAGGAGAAATGCCTGAGGAGGGGCAAGGTGGCTGTGTGTAGCCCTCTACCTTTTTGCTCCGTGAGAATCCATTCTTTGTACTTGTTTGCTAAGCCTCCTGAAGATCATTATTTATCTCCTAAGTAAAATGTATACACTCAAACTCCATTGACCTTAAGGAATTTTAAAGTATGATTGTATGTGGTCCTTGCAGAGGGAAAAAAAACCAAACACCTTTAAAGTGTAAAAAAAAGGGGGGGGGTGTTTTTTGTAAAGCTAAATCAGAAACAAAAAGAGCTGAAAACTCTGGGGCCTGTACATACAGAAATAGCTTTTTTGGGGGCCATATGTTCTTCTTTGTAATACAAACGTGTCGAAAGAGCAAATATCTGCAAAAAACAACTACAAAGAATACCATGCGAGTTAATGCATATCAAGCCATTCAGTCACGAAAAAAATTTGGAGTTACCAGCAGTGGGTCTGTCCAGACTCACTCTCTGCAGTGGTGATAAAATCCCAGATGCTGTGCCAGCCGCGTGTGTGAAGGCTCCAGGTCGGATGCACCCTTGGGATGTGTGTGCTTGGGGAGAGGACAAGACCAGCTCAGCCTTGCTGTTTGAAAGCTTTGAACAGCCTGTTTGGAATGCTAATGGGTTATACTTTCTGCTTGTGGAGAAGAATGATTTTTCTGCAAAGCATTAAATCATTCCCTTCCCTCCCACCCTCACCCTCACCCCAGCCCACTCCCTACCCCTCCAGCCCCAGGTCTTTCCAGTAGTAGTTCTATCAAATTCTATCTAACAATTCTTTCTGGGCTGAGTTTTACATTCACATTTAGAGACTATATGCCACAATCCATGGGAAAATAAGGAAAGCATAATAAGGAAAGCACGCCAAATTAAAAAGGGATAACATGGAAAAGTACTCAAAAGGTAGTCAGGAAGAAAAAGGGTGAGAGGGGCAAGAGAGGGAGGGAGAAATGGAGCTAGTTAACGTGAATGTTATCTGTACAAGCCTGAAGCACGGAGTTCCTGAGTACTGAGGGGTCCTTCCCCTATCAATATTAGTTGCGGGTTGACTCCAGTTATAATGTATTAATTTCTATAGAGAACACCTATTGCAAACAGTGAAAGCTGGTTTTTTATCTGACAGACCATCAGAGGGAATGGTGCTAACTAGCAATTTCACACATCTGCAGCTGAATGATAAATGGTGCTAAATGATGTGCCTGAAGCAGAATGAGACTCTCAATGGGCTGCCACACCGTTAAGGGAAAAAGAAGTGTATCTCATGTAATGCGGTGAGTGTAATGTTTTGCAGTCACATCTTTGAAAACCGATAACCCATTTAGAGCACATGTATATGATAATCATGGTATTTTCTAAATCAGGACTTTCTCATTAGGCTGTGAATAGTTTATACTCCAGGAACTGAGTTTCTCTGGCACTTCTTTCTCCTCGTCTCGAAGTGGAACTTTCTAGAATACTTAGTTATGTTGTCTGGGGTTGATGTGGAGGCTTGTTTGTTGAGGACCAGAGAGGAAAAGTGAATTTTCACTCTTGCTGCTGCGCATTCTTGCCCCCATGTGCCATTCAGGCTCTTCTCTAGGGAGCCCGCGCCAATCGTACCCTGACTTCCGCTTTCACCTGATGCTTCTGTGTTGTCCCAGGAACACACTCCCTGAATGTGTCTCCAGCCCTCCTTCCTCCTAATCTTTCAACTTTTGTTTTTCCATCTCAGCTGCTGAATCTTTTGTTGCTTTTGCAGTTCATAAACAAAACCGTGCAGTCAAGAGCAGAGTCACTTCTTCGAAAACCGTTGTGTTCATTGACAGCACATGTGCTCTTTGAAAGCCATGTGAGGCCATCTGAGCGAGATCCCACCCAAGTCACCTGGCAGTGTGTCCATGGATTGCAGCAATGACTCTGAAAAACACAGAGGAGAGCTTCACCAGTACCCCTTCGTGACTACTTGAACTTCTCTCCCTTCCATCTAAAGCTAGAGGAGAACTGATACTCCAGTACCTCCCAACTGTTGAATGCTAAAAGGCTGGTCCAGTATACCTAGACCAGTATGCGTGACGATTCTCTGCCATATGCCCCTGGTTTGGGAAATCTCTGGATCCTGCAGTGTCTATCAGACCTGGCACCAAGCTGCTATCACACAACTGAAACATTTTATTTTTCATGACAATTTTATATCACTTCCAGACTTTAAAACTTTTTCCATTTTATTGAAAATTCTTGGTTTACTTGTTGGCAGATCAAACGCTGTTCTTAAGTGCACATATTTTAAAATTAACTGTCCTCTAACTCCAGTGAACGAACCTGGTTGGAAAGCTTTTTACCCCCAACACAAACTCTTTTAATCCTTCCTCAACTCTTATGAACGAGGGAAAATCTAATTCCCAGGACCCGTGGATTGAGTGTTTCTCTACATATGGTGTACAGGGTGTGCCTGACTGCTTTCGGAGGCAGTAATTTTTAAAGTCTTGTGTTGGTGAATTTTACATGTTGCCTAGCCTTTGTTAGTGCACTGATTTAAACCGCATTTTTAGGTTTGAAGGTATTTATTTTACTTCATGGGAAAGGTGGGTGATATCTAGACTACATGGAAGAGGCACTTAGCTATATGTGACTCAGCTCAGGGTAGTGCTGGTTTTCTCCTGGACTCTGGGTTGAACAGACTGATTAGTCTGAGGGCTCCACTGTGACTCCTTTCGTTGAAAACCTAGCTCTGCCATTTGCTAGCTATGTGACCTTTGAAGATTTACTTAACCTTTTTAAGCCTCAGCTTCACAGTTTGTAAAGTGGGGATGAAACTAATACTTAACTGTGGGGTTGTCAAGATTATTAATTGAGTTATTACACCTAAAAAACCTAGAACAGTGTCTCAGAAAATGTTAGCAGTTACTATTAAGTGGGATCATATCTAAAAGGTGATTTTTAAAGCATTTTTCTTATTAAAAATTGGTTCATGTAGTCATACAGAAGGGGAAGAAGTTGCTCATTACATCTTCTTCTCAGAAGTGAGGTTATGATATTCTACAAACCACTGCAATTCTGCTCCTTAATTTGCTCCTTAGGCCTTTCCATTATTAGTATTAGTAATGGCATTTGGTAATCTTCCTGCATCTGTAGGACTGTATGGCCTGTTTTCTCAAGACACGTTGCGAAACCATTCACAATGCCAACTCCTTAACCCCTGTGCTATCTATGGCTCTTTGGGAACCCTCTCTCAGCTCCACAGGGTAGGCCTTTGGTGGTCATACTTATATGCTGTCACCTATCTCTGTAGTCAATGCTGTCAGGACATCTTACCTAAAATGGACCAATCCCATTCTTTCTCTCAAAAGTTTGACGTTGAGACTAAGACTTTTAGTCACTGCATGTGGTACTGTAACATGTAAACCTGGGAGCCATGGGGCCGGCATATTGGACCATTGGTGCCGAGAAGTAGAAAAAGCCTGACTGCAGAGACAGAAAAAAAAATGGAGCAAAGAAAGACAAGATGTGATTCAGAGAGATTTGAAGAGAACTGACCTACAGAATTCCTGATGGTTTGGCAGTTCCAGCTGTATTCTTGCCCCTCAGTTTTATGAAACATTTCTGTCTATATAATTAATTCAGCTTTTACTTAAGGTAGTTGAATAGCAATCAAATACCTTAAAGACTCTTTGTTCTGACCAGTGATGATTTCAAATCAAGTTCAAAAGCCCATTACCATCAACCCAAAGGCACCCACTGCTCACCTGTGACCTCTGTCATTCTATTGCTATTCATTCATTCACTCATTCATTCATTCATACATTCATTTTTGGTTCAGTGGAACTTGATCTCCATGTATCTTTCAAACAGATTTTTTAAAGGTTTATTTATTTATTTTGAGAGAGAGAGAGAGGGAGTGAGTACATGAGCAGGGGAGGGGCAGAGAGAGAGAGAGAGAGGGAGAGAGAATCCCATACAAGCTCCATACTTAGCATGGAGCCTGACATGGGACTGGAACTCAACCACGAGATCATGACCTGAGCCAAAATGAAGAGTCAGACGCTTAACTGACTTAGCCACTCAGGTGCCCCAAACAGGACTTTTAAACACTTGGAACACTTGAAACATTTCATCTGGTTTAGTTATGTAAATTTAGAATTAGTCTAATTTTATAATTGCGCTGAAAGTTTAATAAATGAGGATTGATTACATTCGTTTATTTCTAACCCAGTGTTTGAGATATGCTTCAAATTCTGTGAAGAATATTTGTAAGAGTGCTAATTCATGTTTAAGAAAGAAACTGTGTAACATTTCTGGTATCAACTAAAGTCGAATCTCAAAGCAGAGTAATCCTCACTTTGGGTCAGCCCAGAACCCAGTCTGGAGGGTGGCTATCGCCGAATTTCCCAAAGTATATTCCTTAGGACTCTTGTTTTCAGATGTTAATGAGGGTAATGAATAAAAAAAGTTCCACTTTCAAATATCCTGTGAAATGCTGAATTTAAACCCAGTTCAGCTCTTTTCTTTATTGAGGCGTCTTAAAGACTTTATACAATGGTACACGTTGTGATTCTCCAATTGGTGTAGAGTTGTAGTCATTCCTGAACAAGTTGACCATGGAATCCTTTTTCTGTGGAGAACGTTTTTCAGGACAAGTGTTCCATGGCACATATCCTGGGTGTATTGTCCTAAGGGAAGTCCTCAGGGAAGATTGACATTGCCTGGTGTCGCTTGGCTTGTCCTGCTCTCTCATTGCTTCCATATGGCTCTTCCATTTATGAATGCTGCCAAAATCCCTTCGGAATAACACATATTTTTTATTGGTACCAGCTTTTAGGTGACATTGGCAATAATGAAGCAATAGTACTCATGGCACATTTGGGGACACATAGGTTACCCTAATAAATTCAAAATCCTTGGAATATCTCCTTCGCCTTCAGATCTCTATGACAGGGCCTTTTGATGCCTATCATAGTGGTTGAATTGAACTCCTAATTTGCTGAAGATTTAGAATTATTAAATAGTTTTCGTCCTTTTAACAATTAGGAAGCTGCATTTCTTTTCCTAACCATAGATACCTTTAAAACATGTGTGTTAATGTAACAAAGCTAGATCTAAACTGGCTACCTCAAGTGGCACTGTCTTCATTCCTGGAGATAAATTGCCAGCAAGAGCTTTACTTTTTTTTTTTTTTTTTACCAATTTCTTTCAAAATTTAGTAAAATATCTGTTATACCCTTGCTAAAGGAAAGAATTACAAATCTATATTAGTTAGAGAACTCAAGATTTTGCTTAGGCATTAATAAGAGGGCCTTAAGTAACAGACCATCAATATGCTAATTTAATAAAATTGTAAGAGGATGTGATGCAGAACAGTTCCCTGGAAGATCTTGTTGTTCTTAGGTCATTAATGGAATTGACTCTGGCAGTATGAAAACAAGCTGGGCAAAGTTAAGATGCTTTAGATAACATAAGTATTCATACTTATAATGCATATAACATATGCACTGCATTTTAATTTATGGGCCTCAGGGAACAGTGATTAAGTAGGAGAGAGAAGAGCTTTTTAAACACCTTCTGGGGAGTGATTTCTATTCCTTGCTGTCACATCTCCAATTATTCTTTCTCTTCAAATACTTATTCTCATTCTTTGAGTTTTCCTGGTACAGGTGGCTGCCATTTGTAGAACGATCAATTTTGCTGCCCCCTTTTAAGGCAGCTATTATTTATGCCAGTTCCTGCTTATCCTTCTTTTGATTCGTTTAGACAAGAACAGCTACAAAACATTTTAAACAGCTTCAAAAAAAAAAGGTTAACTTTAAGGATCACATGTTATCATGCATAGCCTCCAAATAAAATGTGTAATCTGCTCCAGCACACCTCTCGGGGATTGTGACTTTAACATGCTTTTAATTTGAGCCATTCTTATAGATGCGGACAACGTGCGGATCAATGCCATCACAGCAGAGCGGGGCCGGCGAGGCCGTCCCATGGAGTGGCCGAAAACCTGAGCTCTGACGGAGAAAAGATTTTTTTTTTTCCCTCTTTGAGACAATGTGAAACTCATGTCATTCGGAATAATTGCCTTCCTTCTGTTAATCACTGTGGTATATTCTACTCTTCCAAATCATTTGGTTTAAGGTTTGTTATTCAGAATTGATGTCAGGTTTCGTAGTCTGTTAAACCATAAATTACCACTCCTTGTCTTGGTACTGAAAGAGATTACTTAGCCATTCACAATTTTCCATGGGATGTTCTCCAGATGTGTGCCATCTGAAATCTCCTGACGCCTCTCTCCAGTGGACTAAGCTGGCCTCTTGTTGAGGAAACAAAGAACTGGAAGATATATACATCAATGTTAAAACATGCAGGTCCTCAGACAATGTTAAGATGCCTTCACACTTTCACTGAGTCCATTTGCGTTTCCTAACAATGCCCCTACTGTGGTGAGCAAGTGCCACTGCTGTACTTACCCTCCTTTATGTATAATTTTATGCTAATCCTCGAATTGTTCAAGGAGCCTTGAACAGTCAGCTGCCTTTCTCTGTCTTTTGAGGTATCAAATGATGTTACAACTTGGAAATCCCATAGAAGCAGGCGATTGTGTCTTTAAACAATTCTGGCCCATTGGGTTTTCTAATATGTTGCGTGTTAAGGACAGGGTTCTCTCCAGTCTACCCTGAAATACTGCGGCGGATCCTTGATTTCAAAGTGGCCCAGAGGAGATAGCTATTAAGACAACGTTACCTCTAATCCAATTTCCCATAATCTCAAACTCTGTGCAAAAGCAAATGTTGAACCTGTAGCTGAACCCAGTCTTTTGAATACAAAACTGGGACCCATAATGTATTATCTTAACTATTTGGGGGAGAGGCCGATTGTTTGCAAAATATCTTTGGGTTGCCATTAGTTAGAGTTTAATCCTTTAGAAATATTCAGCGCTCAGGCCTATTCAAGCACGCTGGGCCCCGGCTCCTTGCGGCAGCTCTGCTCGGCCAGAGCAATGGCTTGTGTACTCAGGCCCCACTTATTTTGTTCAGGTTCACGATCAGGCGAGACAGCGCTGTCGATTCAAAAAGACATTCTTTTTTCAAACTATTGATCTCCGTTGCTCTTGCAAATCCTTTCGTATTGGCTCTCAGGATTACTATAATGCTATAATCATTCTGTTAAGGATTCAGATTTGCGGTGGGCTAAAAGATGGGAACATCAAAAGGACTGAAATGCCCTTGAAGCAATCAATTTTTGTTCATCAAATACAAATGCTGAGAGGCTGCTTTCGGCTAATAATTTATAACTGAATTAATGACACATGGCTTCCTTCAGACTTTTTTCCTTAAATTGTTTCCCCCCTCCTCTTAAATGATCTGATTTGATATTCTGGGGAGTGAATTTGAATTGCTTCGTGTTCTAAACAAGAAGAATGCTTTGGGGAGTGAAAAGCTTTTTTCACTTGCTTTCAAACTTCTAAATCAGTAGAAGCCTTTCCTCCTTCTTTGGGGTCCACGAGAAGGGGAATCCTAACACAAGGCCCGTTCTTCCTTCGGTAACAAAATGTACTTGTGGGTCAGGTGTAGATGACATCCTGGCAGAAGCTTCCAGCAGCAAAACAATGTCTGTTAAAATCGCAGATGGCCTGCTGTGTCTCAATTATTTTTACATGAAACAGTTTCAACAAACAAAAGTTTATTAATAATAAAGTAATGATATAGGGCAGGATCTTCTTTGGTGCTGATACAATTTATAGGTCTCTGTGAACATAATGATTAAAACTATTAAACATTTAAGGAGCGTCTGGGTGCCTCGGTTGGTTGAGTGTCTGACTTCTGCTCTGGTCATGATCTTGCAGTTCTTGGATTTCAGCCCCGCGTCGGGCTCTGTGCTGACAGCTCAGAGCCTGGAGCTGGGTTTCAGATTCTGTGTATCTCTCTCTCTCTCTCTCTCTCTCTCTCTCTCGTGCTCTCTCTCTCAAAAATAAATAAATAAACATTAAAAAGAAACTATTAAACCTTTAAAAAGCCCTGAAGGCTTTAAGTTATTTTCAATTGCATTCCTCACTCATCCTCTTTTGTCTTCTAAGTGAGAACGTCGATGTTTATAATTTGGACTGTGAGGAAGTCTTCTGATGGGAACACTGAGTGTCCGTACGCTTCTTATGTCCAGGGAGCTTCACAGTTAATCATAAGCATAACTAAGAAGGAATTTCTAAATGTGATGTGAATGGAATCGTAGAGCAGAGTGTAGAAGAGACACAGAAACCCAACAGGATGTATGGATTTGGTTTGGTATCTGGATTTGGTTTGGTACCTGTATCGAAATTTTGATTACTTAGGTAGAAAGAGTTGAATTTTTTTTCTCTGTCAATTATAAGAATATATAAATTAACAGTGTGGACAAAATGGTGGATGAGTAAAGTTTCTTGACTATTTTAAATGTTTCTTGACTATTTTAAAAGCATTTATATACATGTTCAAATAGAGTTCCTAATTGTGTGTAACATCTGTTTAATTCCGATAATAGTTAACAGTTACTTTTGTTAGCTCAATCTGAGTTACGGTCATATTTGAAAATAATAAACTCTTTTTTAAAAAAAGTAGTCTGCAATGAAGACCTTTACTAATTCACAATCTCTCTCTTTTTTAATGTTTATTTTTAATGTTTATTTTAATGTTTATTTATTTATTTTTGAGTGAGAGAGAGAGAGAATGAGTAGGGAAAGGGCTGTCACCACAGAGCTGGATGTGGGGCTTGAACTCTCCAACTGCGAGATCATGACCCGAGCCAAAACCAAGAGTCGGGTGCTTAACCAACTAAGCCACCCAGGCACCCCTCACAATATCTCTTAATGCTCTTTCATTCCCATTTTGGTCCAAATAATTTGCAACAAATACTTACTGAATGCCTCCTATAGTATCTCTATTTCCAGAGCTCAGCATCAAGCCTAGTGCATGGCAGGCATTCAGAAAAGATTTCCTCAACGAATGAAAGCCCTGCTCTGTATAGATTTTTGATGTGAATTGAAACACTGCAAGATTTTGAGCCAAATTAATATTTTAGATTTCTTGGTCATACAGATTCAAAAAGAGAACCATCTCTAACTGTATGAAAATGTTGGTCAGTCTCAGTTTTCTTATAAGAACAGATGAAAATTAATAGAAATACAGCTATGTCATCTTTTTCTTTTGGTAACAGGGAACACAAAAGCCAAAGAGTGCCCTCTAGAAGAGCGTGCACTCCAAGTTATGGTTTTAATAAAAGTCATTTTTCAGGTGGATAGTGTTTTTAACTTTTCAAAGTTTGTGACTCTGTGTTAATTTTTATTCTCCCAGCATCCTGGGAGACAGAGCAGAAAGACACATAAGCCTTATGTATTTATTTATTTTTATAGGGAGGAGAAGGTTCTGCCCCAGAGATGTCAAAAATCTTGCCTGTGGTCATTTTGAGGCAGAACCGGAACTGGAATGAGGGCCCTGACCCCCAACCTTGGATTTTCCCCTCTTAACTTATGGTGCAATCTTAGAGCCCCAGAAAATGTATTGTTAATTTGTTCATTTCATCATTCATTTGCATTCCGTTAAGTATTATACATTCCTGGTGGTAACAGAAATTGTGAATGTACATCAGTAAGAATGGAACTTTTAGCAAAAATGAGTTTCCATAGTTAAACTATGATGGCTATTTTGGGGATCGCAATGTAAAAAGAGACATGTTTCTGCTCAAATAATAGCTGACAAAGTCTCCTGCTCTTTTTTCCCCTCCCGCATTCCAGTTGAAAGTTATCCTGGGGAAATAACAATATAATTTTCACCAAAGGGTAAATAACATTTTCCTCAGAGACGTAGGCCTGTTAATGAGAAACAAACTATAAGCCATGGAAATAAAGCTGTGACGGATAAATTTTACTTAACAGCAAATGAGAGAGATCCTTTCAGCTAGCAATGCCCCTGAAATCTTCTTACTAGATCCACGCCTGCTACCACCAATGTCATGTACTTTTAAAGACTGGTCTCAGTGGCCCAGTTCCAAAATCCACTTCTCATTGTCTGAGGCAAAATCCACTTCCAGAGGTGTTTAAACACTAACACTATATTAGTATTTTCTCCAAATTATTTTTACAAAGCTTTTGACATTTACTTTTTTTTTTTTTTTTTTCCCACTGCTTTTCACAGTGTTGGGAGGAAGTCACATCTAAAGCACCTGAAGTTCTTCGCTTGCCTGAGTTTCTCAGTGTTGTCTGCCTTAATCTCTGTAAACTCAGATCTATCGAAGGCCACGGCAGAATGTTTGTTATCCTTCACGTCACGTGGTATTTATCTAGCGGCAGCAGTAATTCTATTGGTATTTGGAAATAAATACCAAGCCACTTGTTTTAAATACTCCTGGCACTTTTATGCAGGTGTTGAGGGGAAAGGAGAGCTTCCTATCTTGGAATAACTCACTTATCATCTTTTAAACAGACACCGTGTTTGCAACTAATGGCACGTAGGAGCTTCCTACACCCAGGTGTGCGTACGGGTCAGGGAGAAGGAGATACTTTGCCTGCTGTCATGGGGTCAGGCAGAATGCTAAGTGGCAACAACATTTATCGATAAGTAACCTCTTAGACACGGACATGGATAAGAAGTGATGTTTTGCCTCCTTGAAAACAAGAACCATTGCTTCCTGATTCATTATTCACATATTCCAAATACACGTGCAACCAGCTGGAACAGAAGGAAAACATACACATGGGTCATATACATTTTAGGTACAAGATGGTCTATTCCCTACTGATTTGCTTATTCATATTTATTTGTATATTTCCCTGCAGGGGCAGCAAAGCCTTGAGGGTGACTTTAACATAAACCATGGTTTCACAAAATAGGAGCTGACTCACTGAGAGAGTGAGTTGTGTTGGAAAATTAACACTGAGCCTGGGGGCCACTGGATATCAAGCCACACTTGCCAGGTCTACTTGAACCTAGTATCTGGCCCCCGATCCTTGGATGCTACAGGCTCTGTTTAGACTCAGCAAATTTAGCAGCATGTTGATACAGTAAATGAAATAATGGTAAAATAAATGAAATGTGATGGGTTTTAAATGAAAATCAAAAGTGGCCTAAATAAAACTGACCAATTTGTGAAATTGCATAGACCTTGTGTACTTGGTCCTTTTCTGGCCAACACTGTGTTGTTTGCTCTGTTTGTTGCACAGATATTTGAATTAGGGTGGGGAAGAGAAGAGAGGCTGAAAGCACTTTCTCTCTAAAGGTTTTCTCTCCTTCAGTAGTTGAAAACAGAATTTTTGTTCAGGAAAATAAAACCATTTCCTTCCAATACTGAAACACTTGATATTTATTATTTTCACCATCTCTTTCTCAATTATAAAAGAAAAGATTGGACTTTTCTGATTAATCTGGAGAAAGTTTAATACCATTTCACTTCATAAAACCAGGGTGTTGGCTCTTTCAAGTTTAAAGGACAACAAAAAAATGTCCTGGGCTCTTCGGTGGTGGGGCTGACCTGAAAGAGTCCATAGCTGGGAAGCTGCCTCAGAATTGAAGAGCCAGACCTCCGTGAGGACTGGGACATTTTCTGGGACAAGATAGCAACTCTATCAGTTGAACTTCCTATGGCTTGGCCTTTCTTCTTTACTTTTCCATTTGTTCTCCCTTTCTGCTTCACCAAGAACTCCTCTCATAATATGTCTCCTGGGGTCGTAATGGGTTGGTGAGGTGCCATCCAGCATGGTGCATGGCTGCAGGCATTGTTCTTTCTGCCAGGTAGCAGCTGGATCTGAGCAGGGCCAGCCAGTGTGGCAGGGTCACAGGGGACAAAGCAAGTAAGACAGCATCCACCATGGAGGAGCAGATATGAAAGTGTGTCCTAAAGTATAAATCTCTGTAGATGCATAATGTATTATATGTCTACTTCTTATAGATGATGTAATATGCATCTTAAATTAATATATATGTTCTTGAATGTAGTCTCCTCACTGTTATATATTGAAAGTATATAAACTTTCAATACTTGTTGCTGTAATTTGCAGAGGAATCGGACGTTCTGCTTATCATGCTCATGGCTCTACAAGAGCAAAGAACACCTCATATGGAATTGAGATGACAATACAGTTTTGTAGCCCTGTAGAATTGGTATAATGCTCCAATCAGTTATTCTTAAAAAAGATTTTTTTAATGTTTATTATTTATTTTTGAGAGAGAGAGAGAGAGAGAGAGAGCGAGCAAGCCGGGGAGGGGCAGAGAGAAAGGGAGACACAGAATCTGAAGCAGGCTCCAGGCTCTGAACTGTCAGCACAGAGCCCAGTGGGGGCTCGAACTCATGAACTATGAGATCATGACCTGAGCTGAAGTCGGACGCTTAACTGACTGAGCCACCCAGGTGCCCCACCAATCAGTTTTTCTTGTGAAAAATGGTCAGAAAGTATGAACTTATTCTATACATAGCTAAAGAATTATTAGATCAGTGTTCGAAGTCAGATTTAGCAAAATTGTAAAAGAGGAAATGTCAGACTTTGGAAAATTTGTGTCCATGCTTTTGGGAACTCGTGCTTAAGTTTTGGAAGATGTGTGTTCTGTAGGTATACCTGGACAGCATGAATGTTTCCATCATCTCAGTGTGTTCAAATCTATCAGCACATTGCTTATCTCAATACCTCAGAGTAAATAATATATTAGTTCCTTTGCATGGAAATTCTTCATTTAAGCAGGAATCGGAAAGGACCAAATCCTGCGTTCACTAGAAAGAGAGAGAAGCCTGTAAGGATAAAAGGCAGGTCAGGTGGAGAGGAGTAAAAAGGAAAGTGGAGTGTTTCAGGGCATGTGAACGGATGGAAGCTGGGATGGAATCAGAGGGTTTGTGGGGAGCAGATGCTTTCTGTAAGGAGACTCTGGAGAATGGCAGAGATGGGAGAGGGGATTTTTAGGATCTTTTATTGCACAACATTGCTTTCCCCTCCCCACCTGTCCTATGTATTTTCTGAAGATCCTAAATGAAAATTATGCTTAAAAAAATCTGAGTACCTAGGTGGCTCAGTCGGTTGAGCATCCAACTTTGGCTCTGGTCATGATCTTATGGTTCATGAGTTTGAGCCCCACATTGGGCTCTCTGCTTAGAGACTACTTAGGATCCTCTGTCCCCTCTCTCTTTGTCCCTCCCCCACTTGTTCTCTCTCTCTCTCTCTCTCTCTCTCTCTCTCTCTCACACACACACACACACACACACACAAAGTGAATAAACATTAAAAAAAATCCAACACACCAGAGGATGGGCTCCAGGGCCATCCATGTTATTTGGATTGTCCCTTCAAAATTATTACTCTTTGAATAAAAAACATTTATTGCATTTATTGATCACCTACTGTGTTCCAAGAACTTTGATCCTTTCACATTATCTTGTAGAACTTAAACAGCAACACAACAAAAGAGGATATTATCTCCATTTTGTAAAGGGGAGATTGAGGCCCAGAAAGAAAACCTGCCTATACCAGGTGTTCTCAAACTTCAGCACATCAGAATCACCTGGAGAACTTGTTAAAGCTCAGATGGCTGGGCCCTAACTCCAGAAGTTTCTGATTGAGTAGGTCTGGGGTGGAGTCTGAGAGTTTGCATTTCTAACATGTTCACAGGGAATATTGGACCACCTATGCTTTAAGAATCAATGACTTAAGGTCATTTCTCTGTTAAGCACAGCAGCCAGGATTTGAGCTAGGTTTGTTTAACCACAGAGCCCACTTCCCGTTGATCTCCACGGCCTCTACAGACTAATGCCTCTCAGCCTCAACTGCACGTCAGAATCACTAGAAGACTTGGGGACGCCCAGGCCACACCTTGGTAGTTCTTAAAACTTCCTAGGTGTTTCCAATGGGCAGCTAAGTTTGACACTCTTCCTTGTTTAGAAGGTAAGAACATTTGGAATAGAGCTTAAATGTTCCTTGGGTTCTAGAGCCTCTGTGTGTGTGTGTGTGTGTGTGTGTGTGTGTGTGTATGTGTACATGTACGTGCACATAAAAAGGGAACTAGTTGAATGAATCCATCCTAGCCCAAAGCCTAAAGCAGTTATTTCCTTATTTGGATCTTCTCCAGACACGAAATAAGCTGTACTTTGGAGTCAGATCACCTGGGGTTAAGCCTTCTTTAGGCTGCTGTGTAGCTATGTAACCCAAAGCAAGTTCCTTTATTAGTGCTGTTATGTTTTTTATGTGCCATGACTGAGATATGGTCCATAAGATCCAAGCATAGTAGAACCCCCTTCCCTCACTGTGTTCCCTGAGCAAGAGATTAGTTTGACAGCTGTATACCTGCAACCAGCATTTCCCAAAGTATGGGTGTCTTTCTGCTGGTGGCACAAGAGATGATGTTTGTGCCTCAGTATCGCATTACATAAAACTGAATTATAGTAAGAGAAACTTTTTCCCTTCTCAATTTTTTTTTCAGTTAAGTCATATTAAAGGGAAAGTTTCAATCTGGTATTGGCATGACTTTATGGTGACTCTAACCTTGCTAATGATCCTTTTTAATAAAACAAAGCTTGGGCATTCTGCTCAGAGCCTTGACAGATTATGGCATCTGGCTAAAACTTACTGACATTAATCATTTTTAATTGTATTTAGTTTTATGATACTTTCTATTTATAGTACTGGTTTTTCCTTTTTATAATGCTACACAGAGGTTTCTTTAAATACATATTTTCTTTGAAAAATGCGTAGTTTTCTTTAAAATACGTGTATTTAACTTAAAAAAAAAAGTGAGTTGCATACTATTATGAAAAACAATAACATGTGTGGTATGTGGTTTTCTGAGTTTTGGAAAAAGCATCTTGAGCCACGGTGTGGAATATATCAGATGGATTGTTTTCTACTGGTTGTGCATACTGCCGGAAGACCAAGCCCAGAGCAGCGCTGGTGGAAAATTTACCTGGTTATACTTTCACCTCTTGTTTTCCATCCAGGCACTCATACTGCCCTCTGGCTTCTCCATCCCCACTGTCATGGTGGTGATGAGGGTTATCTGTGGCACCTGTCCTAAACCTGGTCCGCATCACACCTTTTGTATTCCAGGCTTGTAGGCCATTAAGAGAATGGAAGGGGCATGGGTTAATGTAAGACTGGAGCCATCCTCATCGCTAGGAGACTCATTTTGCAATCCAGTTTGAGGTTTAGTCTCAAATGTAGATTTTCAAAGGAAGAATTATGTGGGAACGGGCCTACAGGCCTCCTGGACAGAGAAGAGCCATTTCAGAATCCCTGTGCCAGGCCCAGGAACAGACCCTGCCGTTGGTGGAATTGGGTCTGGCAGGCCGAATAATGGTCCCCCAAAGATGTCTATGTCATAGTCCCTGGAACATTTATTTTCCTGATGTTATCAAATGAAGGATCTTGAAATGAGAAGGTTGTCCTGGATTAGCTGAGCAGGCCCAGTGTAAACACAAGGGTCCTTC
Source organism: Neofelis nebulosa (assembly GCF_028018385.1). Classification (NCBI taxonomy): domain Eukaryota; kingdom Metazoa; phylum Chordata; class Mammalia; order Carnivora; family Felidae; genus Neofelis; species Neofelis nebulosa. The sequence continues at coordinate 93,970,180 of NC_080787.1, read as the reverse complement.
TAAGAGGGAGGCAGGAAGATGAAAGACAAGGCAACGTAAAGACTGAAACAGAAGTTGCAGTGGTGCACGTTGAAGTTGGAGGAGGGGCCACAAGCCAAGAAATACAGGAAGCTTGTAATAAAGGCAAAGGAGTGGATGCTCCCCTGAAGCCTCTAGAAGGAGCACAGCTTTGTCAAGGCATTTTAGACTTCTGATCTCCAGAATTATGCATTAATAAATTTCTGTTGTCTTGAGCCACCAAGTTGGTCATTTGTCATGGCAGCAATAGGAAATTATTGGGCTTGAGGGAAGGCCCTGTGATGGATGGTGTCTCACCTCCAGTGGGAGCCCCTGTTGACAGGTTAGGCAGAGCAGGCAGTGTCTGGACCCTGTATCAAATCTGCCTGGTGCTGCTACTCCATGATGCATGATTCACCATGCTTGTGCTTGGTGGATCCAAGATCTGGCCAGGCCAAAGAAAAGAGGAGGGCCCATAGCTTGAGGGAGGGAGGTTAGGTTTGGGTGCAGTCAGAAGCTACATCTGAAGCAGACAGTTTTGATTGCCAATCTGACTTCTGTTTTCCCTTTTCCCGACCTAAGCAGAAACTTAATTTTGTTCTAATTTCCTCTCCCCAACTGAGTGATGTTCTCCTGGGGAAGCTGGCTCCCTCAGCAAGTTCCAGTGAGAATTGATTACTAAATGAAGCCCATTTTCTGGTGACTGTTACTGGCCCAGAAATGGACACATGACCCTAGAAGCCCAATAGGACTGAAGTAAAGGTGTTTTGAATATGAAGACATAGCTTTTACTGTCATTGTCACAGTCATCTTTTGACACAAAGGAGAACCAATTTTAGGAGAAGCTATTGTTAAGGACAGAATAGCAGATGGGTAGAAAGAAGCTGAGACCTTGAGAGCATAACAGACAAAATAGCTGATCCTATGTGGCGTACATTATTATTTAAAGCCAGTGTGAATTAGTGTTACTTATAGCCAGAATAATTCTATTAAAGCACTTTCTCATATCTGAGTCCTCGTCTCACACCTTTCTTGGTTGTCAGGAGGTGTGGTTTTTACTAAAAGAAACTAACTTCTATCTGCTGATCACACTTAGCAGCTAAAAGCTTGTCACTTTTCCTATCTGTTTTGTTCTATCAAATTAAGCCTGTGATCTAAGTGGTAGGAAATAAGTCTTTTTCTTCAAAATACCCAGTAAATGTTAATATGAGTAAAAACAAAAGCCACATAAATTATGAAATATCTTTATTTTTCCCAAACGAGAGTGTAAGCTCTTAGAAGTGTCTTGCCCATGTCTGGCACTCAAATTTGTTTGATTTTAATAGGCACTTTCTGAAAACATTACTTTATCCCAGGGATGGTAAATAGGATTCATATCGTGTGTCATCTCCTACTGATTGTTGTGGATTTCTGAAGATCTGTGCTGAGAAGAATTCTGAAGCCACGGCTGGGCACAGTGTGAGCAGTCACTGTGGCTACTAGTGAAGTCTGTCACAGACACGGACGGAGACTGGAGAAATTACTGCTAGTGTTAATCACCCTCATCTTAACCCAAGAACGCATCTCTTGAGTGGAGAGCCTTGTTATGTTTATATATGAAGGTGAGTGGTTTCTTTGCTTATGGGTAAATCAACTCTGCAAGGAAATATTTCTTGTTATTTCTTTCGTGTGTGTCTCCATGTGTGTTGTCATTGTTGTTTTGTTGTTTTTCAGACAATACTTTCGGGAAATATAGTGGACACATATAGGGTTAGTTTTACTCTCTGTAGGAATCATCTCTTTATCAAATACTGTAGATACTACAGAATTCTGCAGTAGGCAGAATTCTAAGATGGCCCTCAAGATGCTTACCTGAGTGCACCTGTGTACATGAGTGTGGGCAGACCTGTGAATATGATGAGATATCACTCTGGTGATTATGTTACATTTTCTCCAGGGTGAAGGGACTCTAGATGTAACTAAGGACCCAAATCAGTTGACTGAGATAATCCAAAGGGAGATTATCTGAGTGGGCCCAATTTATTAAAAAAACATACTGGGCCCTTCCTACAGAGAAAAATTCTCCTGTTGGCCTTGAAGAAGTGAGTAAACTACTGTGTTGTGAGAGGGCCGTGTGGCAAGGAACCGAGGCAGCCCCTAGGAGCCTCATGAGTGGCCCCAAATGAAGCCAGTAAGGACATAAGGATCTTGATCCAACAACTTCAAGGAAATGGATTCTGCCAACAGTCACATGAGCTTGGAAGAGGATCCCAAGCTCCAGAAAAGAACACAGATACTTAGTGTGTCCTATGAATATTTAATTGAAAGACAGTTTGGAACATATGGGAGATATGAGGGTTACTTGTGGTCAACCCCAAACTTAGTTCATCAACAAGACTTAATGAGGGACATGGGAGTTATGTTGAACCATGACAGATGGTCATAATAAGTGTGTTTTGTTTTAAATTGGTACATTTATGATAATTTATTATGCAGCAGAAGAAAACTAACACAATTACCATTAAATCATAAATGATAGAGGGAGAATGAAAGAAAAACTGGTGACAAATCAGCAAGTATGGACATCAGACTACGAAGAGAAAAGGCTGGCTTACGTTCTCACTCATGGGTAACTGTACACAAACTGTACCCTAAAGACCATTGGACACATTGATTTGTCCCCTTGCCAGTTGTATGAGCAGCACAGGGTCCACAGAGTAGCTTGTGACACTTAGAGGGGTGCCTGGGTGGTTCAGTCACTTAAGCATCCTATTTCAGCTCAGATCATGATCTCACAGCTCTGAGTTTGAGCACCGGGTCAGGCTCTGTGTTGACAGCTTGGAACCTGGAGCCTGCTTCAGATTCTGTGTCTCCCTCTCTCACTGCCCCTCCCCAGCTCTCTCTCTCAAATATAAATAAATATTAAATTAAAAAAAAAAAAGACATGTAGAAGGCACTCCTGAGTCCTCTAACATTTGCTTATTACTTTTTCTAAGAACATGGTAACATAAACATAAATAAGTGAACAGCCTCCCATGGTATCATTACTTCTGCAAATATAACTGTTTATTTCCCCACATTTCTGTTCCATTCTTGTCTACATATAAACAAAATATTTTTGATATGTGATGTGGAGACACAGTTTTATATTCTTTAACATGATATATACATTTTTGTGTTGCTACATGACCTTCAAAGTCTTATTGTACTGATGTGCTAAAATTTCTGGAATCATTTTCTCATTGTTAGGAATTCAGACGATTGCTTTTTAAAATTTTACTGCTGCTCCTCTAAATAACACGGATTTCTCCTACCAAAGTCAACATTTTCTTATATATGGATTTTTTTTTTCCTAATGATTACATAATATTTTCAGGATGTTTTTTGGCTTAAGGGTACAAAGACTTCTTTGGACCTAATTGTTTCCCCCAAATTTTGCCAATGTTCACAACCCAACAATTGATTGGGGCGATTTCCTTTTTGTATGTTCATTTCAGGGTCTTCTTGCTACTTTAGAAATTCTCTTTTTAAATATTGGCCATTTTTTAAAGAATAATCTTCACTAAGGTATAATTATATCTAATAAAATGCACCTAGGTACAATTCAATAGATCTTGGCAATTTTATATATCCATGTAATCACTACCAGAATCAAGCTATAAAACATCTCCACTGCTCTTCAAAAATTGTTTGTGCCCCTAAGCAGTCTACCTCCCATCCCTGGACCCATGCAACCACTGCTCTGTCTTCAGCAATTTAGTTTCGCTAGTTTTACTAGAATTTCATATAAATGGAATCATCAGTCTGAACTTTTTTGCGTGTGCCCTATTTTGTTCAGCATAATATTTTTGAGATTTACACATGTTGTTTAATTTGTTTTTGGTTTTGGTTTTGTTTTTCTGAGTAGGATTCCATTGTATGGATATACTACAATTTGTTTATTAATTGACATCCATTTTTGAACATGTGGGTTGATTTTAATTTTTTGGTATTATGAATGAAGCTGATCTAAACATTTGCATGCAGTCTTTATATGGACATATGTTTTCATTTATCCAGAAGTAGGATTGTTGGGTGACAGGAAAAGCAAAAATTTAACTTGTTAGAAAATTGCCAAACTGTTTTCCAGTAGTTGGTTTTATCAATTTACATTCTCATTAGCCATAGATGGAAGCTCCAATTGCCCCATATTTTTCCAACACTTGGTATAATCAGTCTTTTTCATTTTTTTAAAGTTTATTTATTTATTTTGAGAGAGAGAGAGAGAGAGAGGAATGAACATAAGCAGGGGAGGGGCAGAGAGAAGGAGAGAGAGAATCCAAGCAGTCTCCACATTGTTAGCACAGAGCCTGACTTGGGGCTCAAACTCATGAACCATGAGACCATGACCTGAGCTGAGATCAAGAGTCAGACGCTTAACTGACTGAGCCACCCAGGTTCCCCCAGTCTTTTTAATTTTAACTATTCTAGTATATGTGAACCGGTATGTCATGGTGGTTGGTTATTTAATTTTAATATGATTGTTTTATACAGTTTTTGGGTAAAAACCAGGCTATAAAATTTAATTTCTAATATTAGATCAAAAATAAGGGTAAACGGAATAAAGTAAATAATAGAAATTTAATTTCTAGTTTTGTAATGAAAATAAGGGGAAATTAAGGAAGCTAAAAAGAAATCATACTTTGCACTGGAACTGAAAATACATTAAATAGACTCTATCATGTAAGATGATTTCACAAAGTATGAATATTTTGATTTGTTTGAAACGAACAGGCCGCCAGACATCATCAGATGCGGCCTTGGAGGCAGCGTTAGCATCGCAAGCAGCTTGGGAAATTTTGAGACCAGCAGGGTGCCTGCAGGTAGCCTGTAGAAGCAGGCAAACATTCCTGAGGCAGTGCACCAAGGCTGAATGATTGCTTTTCTCATCGTGCTGATAGAGGTTGCATTATTAAATACAGAATGCGGCTTCCCAGGTTGACTCTCTCTTTCGCCTCCTAAACCCAGGGACAAAGGGGATGGAATTGAATATTTACCATTGTTGGACAATGATCTCCCCTTCAATTTCTGCTCAGCTTTGGTGTGCTGGGATAACATTTGGATTAGGTATGTGGTAGTAGAAAGGACAACGCCAGTCTATTAGCTAATCTGAACAGGGGTTAAGGAAAAGACAAGAAGACGATACTCCTGAATCAGTGATAATCATGCCCCAAACTTTCACTCTCCAATGTGCTTCATAGATGGTCAGGGACTTATTTCTGAGTCTAAAATCTTTGTGCAGCCAGTCCCTTATACCCTGAAAATTAAACTTACTGCTTTATTCAGAACTTGGTAAAATATGTAGAGACATAAGGGGAACATAATTTCAATCAGGTGATCTTTAAAAGACAAGCACAAGATGATAAAAACGATGATGTTACACTTAGAAATTCTCACAAAACGCCCCGCTCACTCCATTCTCTGAAACATCACTGATGCTTATGTGTGTACTGACATGTTTGGTCCTAATGGGATATCAGAAAGCTCACAACCTGAGAGAGATTGCCAGAGAATAGTGATTTTGAGCAGCTTATCATCTGTGATAGGGGACAAAGGTCAACCAGTGACAGTCAATGTGGATGAAATTGCTGTTTGGAATTATTTGAAGCCACATCATCATCCCTACCCAATAATGTATTTTTTCATTAACATTTATTTATATCTTTGCCAAAAAGGAATTTGAAGGGGCAGATTATACGTCTGGGTCTCTGTGAGAGTTATAATCGAAGCACACAGATTTAACCCTGATTCATCGTCCTTCGTACTGGGACCAGGTTTTCAGAATTCAATCAAATGAATAATGCCTTGTACTATTGTTCTCACTTTTTTGAGATATGTTCTTTTCCAAGTCATATAAAGACAAGACCATTTTATTTTTTTTCCCAACGTATTGTTTTAAATTTCAATGCTGTGGTACCATAAACTAATTAATATCCTTTAAAAATACAGTAAGTGTGAAGTAATTATGAGATTATTCTTGCCACCAAATGTATAACTTGAAACTTATGCCTCCAAGCAATGAGTACTTCAGAGAAGACTCCTGAGAGAATTAGACCCAGAATTCTCTTATGGAGCTTTGCTACATTTCAAACACTACAAATGAAAAGGAATAGCAAACTGAAAATGGAGATCATATGTATGGTGTAGTTTTTCTGCAGAAATTCTTTAAAATAGAAAAAAAAATTGGCAATAAAGTGCTATTCCTTCAAGCTCAGAAATGGTGCCATGATGCATCAATAGGGATCTGGGTTAAATCCAACATGGTCCATCCTTAGTAAAGAATACTATTTGGCTGTTGAAAAGAAAGAGGTAGACTTACACATATTGACTTGGCAAGATCTCTAAGACATATTTTTAAGTAAAAAATGCATGGATCAATAAAATAATCCCATTTGTACAAAAAAAGACAGGGAGTATAATTGTGATATGAACACATATGTATGTAAATGCATGGCATGCATATCAAACTATTGACAGAAGTTACTTCTGGAAGGGGAATAGGCGAGTACGTGTGAACATGTGCATGTGTGTATGGATGTGTATGTGTGTTTGGCAGGTGGCATGAAAGGCAGTGAAACAGAAATTCACATGTTTTGCACTGTATGATTCTTTTTGTTTGAATATTTTGCAAGACTATTTTTAGGTATATGACAACTAACCCCAAACAAGAAAAGAAATGGTTTAATTAGATATATCTTCAACAAACTCAGGGTTAAGATGTGATACTGGCATATACCCAAATCTTTAACATTTGCATTAATAACAAAATGGAAGACCGTTCTGGAATCAGTTCTTCAGTGCCAAAACAATTCATTGAAGAAGGAAATAAATGCACACACGATCCAATGATAAGTGGTAAACTCTTAGGTGCCTTGCTCTCTGCCCTATCCCTCATGCCTAGCCCAGGACCTGACATAAAACAGGGATTCGATAAATATTAATTGAGCGAATGTTTTCATTTTGTTGGAAACATATACTTTTTATGACTTTAAATGCAAATATGAAACAAATGATATTATTTAGCATATTAGAGACACAGTATGGATTTTACTACCTGGATTAATTCAGTTTCCCCAGCAAAGATAATCACATCAAGAATACTAGCTGCAAGTGCTTTGTGAAACTGAAGACTGCCAGAAACCAACATGGTATCCAGCTCCATACCAAATGGAAATTCTCTGGTATGACGGTAGGGTCCAACCTTCATTAGATGTCACATCTGGCTTCTTGAGCCATTCCTTCAGCATCATCCACCAGCCGTACTTAACATGAAACGCAAAGCAGGATCACCCACAACGTGCTCCTGGAACTCAGCCAGGCTGCCTACCCTGTGGCAAAGCTGTCTGCAACACAAGATATTTGGGGAGGACATGTGTGGAGAATGGATGGCAATGCAGGCCGTGCACTGAGCTGAAACGAGATCACCACAAGCAGGGTGGGCAGAAGTAACACTGTGATTTAATATCAAATGATAGTCTATGGAGGTGGACTTCTGGGAAATCAGATGCAATGAAAAAATTCCTTTCAGGCCAAGAGTGTTGTTGTGGGGAAGGGGAAGAGAGGAAAGAACGAAAGAAAATTTTTGAGGGAAGTTTTAGCTTTGATTGAAGGGATATTAGTGAATGGGTGGGATATAAAATAACCTGCCCACCAATGGCTGTCTTTGATGCAGCCATTGCCAACAGTTCTATTAGTTTTAGGCACAAACTGATTTTGTATGGTTAGTAGAGAATAGGTCTATAGATGTTACATTTATATGGAAAAGGTGTTTTCACATAGTCATAGGGTTTACCTAGGTTTGAGATCTGCAAACATGTCATATTTTAAAACTTCAGAAAACGATTCTATGTTCATAATTTCCAACGTAAAACGAAAACACAGACCATCTGGAAATTATCAAAATGCTATGTAAAGGCAATGATGCCATTTACTGTATAGAATCAATTTAGCACACCAATAAAAACACACACACGTATAAACCTCGAAAAACTGGGCTATTTTTTTCTGTAGAACTTTTCATTTAAATTCTGTTGCCATTGTTGTGCAGTAAATTTTGTTGTCACACAGCCATAGCTAAAGTGCTTTTTATTTGATGTAATCCTACTGCATCATTAAAATATCAGTATTTTTTATGTTTTGCAAATATTTGTGGACACCATTAAGCAGCACGGAGCATACTGCAGTAACAAATGTCCATTTTATGGCCACTGTCAGACTATATATTGTATAATGCCCCAATATTATCAGCAATCTAAACCTAAATTATCACAACCCCAAGTCCATGAAACCCAAGACACATATATAATCTCCCTTAGTCCATGTATTGAAATGTTAGAATTAAAAGGTTGGGCTATCAATTCAGGCAGAAAATGTCGTTTTCCAGAGGAATTTTTCACTCAGGACAAAAAAGGAGAAAAGGCAAAGGAATAATGCTAAGGGCTGATTTTAGACAACTCTAAACCTGAAAGAAGATTTTTATGTTTCCAAAGAAGAAGAGAAGGGGATGTAATTGTACAAGAGGGAAAGTCATTCATTTTTGGTCACAGAGCTTTATTGCTATTATTTTAATTAACAAAGACATCATTGTATCAGAAACAATATTGGCTTATGGTGTTAGAGATTTCTCTATCAATTCTACTTGAAAGAAGCCAAGGAGATTGATGTCTTGAAACTGATGACAAATTGCCCGCAACATATGGTTCATTGTAAAGACTGAGCAAATAGTCTCTAAGTTGCTCTGGAATGTGACCAGCCAAGGTGTGAGCAGGGACTCTGTATGAGAATGCATCAGAATTAGAAATATTTTGTCAGGTAACTAGGCAGAATTAGCGTGGGACTTGTTGTAAACAGCCGGTGATTCAATTTGCCCTGTGACAGAGCCCCTTAACTAACTGCTAAATATTTCCTTTCTTCCGTTGAATGTATCACTTCTGTAAATTATAAAAGACAAGTCGCCTCCCACCGCCCATACATCCCCAGTCTTCTTTTTTGTACAGCTTTGAAGGTGATGAAAGAATCTATCTCATTGACTACAAATGACAATATTAATCATCAGTGGTTGTCAGGACTCATCATGATGAATGTGTCTAGAGGAGTCAAGTTGGTAAAATAATTTGGCTTATTATTGTAGTTTTCTTTTCCATTGTGGCCCTTGCTGGCAGCAGTTGGAGGGATGAGAAGGAGGTGTTGGATCTGGCTACCAAAGAGACAAGGGATGGGGCGGGGGAGAAAAATTTGCACTTTTAAAAGCAAGTGTTCTGACTTTCAAATGCGCTTGTATCCCAACAGCAAGGGCATTTTTGATGGAAGGCAAGCCGTTACTAATTACGAAAGAGATTTCAAAATCTTCTGAACTATGCAGACTAAATGCATGGAATCTGCTTCCCAAACATACTCTGCAGTGCAGTGTTTTTTTAATTTTAATTGTCTGTTGATTATAAATTTCAGAGGCTCTCTCCACCCATTGGATGATCAATTTGAATTATAGCTTCCTCCCCACGTGTTTTCTAATATGAGTGTCAATTCAGAAGTTTGATTTTCACTTCGTCATGAATCATGGTACTGATATTGACAAGATTTGCTAGTGTTAGGAGATACCTTGATCAATAATTCCGAAATAACAAAAAATTACAGATTTACTTGGAGGGTATTTTTTCTCATATGAGATAAATTAGAAGAATGAAAATGGGAATCATATGATTCATTAAAATGAAACTTAATTATAAATGAAGTTTCACGGGCGCCTGCTGGCTCAGTCGGTTGAGTGTCCAACTCTTGATTTTCGGTCAGGTCATGATCTCATATTTCATGAGTTTGAGCCCCCACATTGGGATCTGTGCTGACAGTGTGGAGCCTGCTTGGGATTCTCTCTCTTCCTCTCTCTCTTCCCCTCCCCTGCTTGTGCTCTCTCTCTCCCTCTCTCACAATTAATAAACTTAAAAAAAATGAAGTTTTTAGGGATAGATTAAAAATTCTGCTTTAGATCAGAATATGTTGAAAGGAAAGAATTGTTTCTTATTCATGTAAATAAACAGAATTGGGATTTTTTTAAGAACTTAAAAATAAGGGACAGGACCATGAACTATTTTAATTAAAAATATTAAAAATATGTTCAAATGTAGTAGGCAGCTGATAAAGTTTCAGTTTGATGAGATTTCAAAACAAATTACAAAATTGAGGGTTTTTTCCCTAATTTCAGTTGCTTTTTAAAAAACCTAAACAGAAGTTTTTAGAAAGAGGGTCTTACTTATTTTCACATATGTATGATCTAAAATAGATGTGAATTTTAGAATATCAATTTTTAAAATATTTGCATTTCTTACTTCATTTCTGTACCTTTCTATGTTCAATCGATGCAGTAGAAGCTAGATTTTTGAAGTTAGGTTTTTCAAATTGCTTTAAAGTATTAGTTTATACAAGAAATTTAAAATCCGACAGTTAGTGTAGATTTTCCTTATGACTTGTTTCTCTTTTAAGGTTTTTATTTTTAAAAAATATGAGTATTTGCAGTTTTTGTTGTTGTTCCATTTTCCTTTGAGCCTGTGTAGAATTATGTGGATAATTCTCCCTGTCATTTTTAGTGGAGATTTGGATGTGCTGCATGTTATGAGTCAGGAGGATTAATGACAGGGACTTGTGACAGCGTGAAACAAACCACATACAATTGATGAATTTATTTCAGAATCATGCTTCTTACAAAATGTAGTGAAGTAATCATAATGTTTACATTTTTCTACAGCAATATTCTCTAATGCTTAGAGTGGAATAGTTGCTGCATTTGTGTTTTGAAATAGAAGAACATCACAAATATGCTTGTACCATGGTAGGTGAGTATTCATAAATGTGAGTACACGTATAAACATGCATTTCTGGATGGATATACTAGAAAGTTTTAAATGATTTTAGATAAAGTCCAGGGTAGCTGGGGTGAGAGAAGAGGGAGATGTTTACTTTTTATTTTGTTTCCCTTCTGAATAGCTGGAATTTTTTAACCATGTGCGCTCTATCCTTATTTTTTTTTAAATCAATGATTAAAATAAATATCCTAGATGAAATTGTGTACCGTTTCTCTTTTTTTTCCTATTTTCCTGTATTAAAGTTTTTGGCTAGTAATTTTTTTTCCCAAGTACAGAAGATTTAAGTATATTTTTTAAAAACTTGAAATTTGGCCACCTTGTTACTTGGCTTTTAGGAAACAGACCAAAGAGCAGTGACACGTGGTTAAAAATATCTTTTAAATGTGTGCTACTTCTTGCTATACAGTTTCATATCTGGCTATTTTGATGATCAGAACTTTGCTTGACTTAGACTTAGTTGTTTTTGTGTTGACTTTCTTTAGAAAAAAAATAATACTGAAATCTTGCAGTGACATTGCCTAGTTGCCGCTGATGGGTTTGGGAACTCCTTGGGAAGTAGAATGTCATGTGTAGGAAAATTGTATAGTCTATAGGAATTGCCTGTATTGGGCATTATTTAAAGAGATAGGATTTTCTCTGCCAACTTTGTTTCATTCGGAACATGACGTTTGCGTATCATTCTCGTCTGACTTTGTGTGTAATATGATAGCTCTGCGGTGGATACTATACAGTGTCATTTGGGTGTCATTAAATAACGTCTACCATTAGTTCTTATTCTCTCCATTTCATAGTTATACATTGAGTATCTGGAAGGAATATTGTTTAATTTTGCCATATAGTAAAATAGGATTTTTTAAATTAAAAACAATGCCAGCTTTCAAAGATAATACTCATCAACCGCTATAGCTACAACTACATACATGTGAGGTAATAATTCATTGACTTCCAAGATATATTCTGCTATTGGCAAAAGAAGACAGAATTATGTAGTGCTAGCTTGTGTCTAAAAGATGCCAAAGCAATACATTTGGTAACCAAATCATTTGAAACAACTGTCAGAAAATTTTTAACCAAAGCAACTGGTCAGTTGAATATTTCAACTTTTAAGGAGCTTTTCTGATATCACATTGAAGCAACAATAAAACAAGAAAATAATAAGACATATTTCTGTATTAAGTATATACTGTAAAGTAAATAAAAATAAGATAGTTATTATTAAGTTTATTTCTGTCTCAATAAGAAGGCAGAAAATAATTGGTGGAAGAATTTCACATCATATAGATAATGAGCATGGTGAAACTGTTACTTGGATTTTAAGGCAGAAGATTTGTTTTTAAGTTTATAGATATGTAGATTTCCAGGATTAAGGTTAAATATATATTTTGTTTTCGACTTTTTGTATTGTCATTAAAAGCCCTGTGGGAAATAATGAACAGATCGAATTTAAGTTCAGGTTCATTTTGCTATGCATTTTGGTCGAAAATTATACTTTCTGTTTCCTTCAGAACCATAAGTCACTGTGTTCTTTATACATCTCACATAATATTATGACCGATTCAAAAGTCTTATCTCCAAAAGTGAAAATTGAAGGCCATTTACCATTTAGAAGCCACTATATCACCAAGATTTCTTTTACTACTACACATTTCTAATCCTAAAGGAAGTCCAGTTCCTCAATTGCTGGAAATGGTTATAAGATTATGGTCTATGAAAAGTTTATTCAGTATAAAGACACAAAGATTAGTATGAAGTGCAGGAGGAAAAAGGTATTTGTGATTCTGGGTTTAGAAAGTTATTTTATTTGCAGATCATTTTAATCAAATTCCACATGAATTAGTTTTTCAAGTGAAAGAATGATTTTTATTCATAAAAATGACTCTAACTCTTGGACCAGCATTTTAGCATGATCTTAATTTTAAATCAATAATGGGTTTTATACTTTCTAAGACTTTGATATTATATATTGAAAGCAACGAATTGACTCAGTTGTTTGAAAACACAAGTCAAAAACATATAATGTCAATTTACCTTCATCTTTTTTTAAACGTAAGAATTTTTGAGACACCTATAGCTTTGCATAATTACTATAATAGTGATTCAACTTTTTATATGAGTATCTTTCTAAGTTATAGTTTAAAAGTGATGATGGTTTGGTTGGAAATATTTCAGGGAGTGATGCACCAACAGAACGATTGTTTTTCTTGCCTTATAGCCACAAATTTCTGTCATACAATTTTTTTAGAATCTTTCCATTTTATACGCATTTATCAAAATTACCACCACTGCTGTTGCTATTATTATAGCTAGCAGTAGATATTATCAAACATTTCATTTTTCCAGTCACTGTGCTTAACACATTATATGTATGATCCCATTTAATCCTTATAACTGTATGAGACAGAAACAGAGGCTAAGGCACAGAGAGGTTAAGTAACTTGGCAATTGTTTCACACATAGTTCATAGCTAATCACTAGCTAATGATAACACTGGAATTTGGAACTCAGGCAGTCAGACACCAGAGCCCATGCCTTGACTTCTGTAGACATGGGATTCAAATCTATTTGGGAGTTTGAATTTCCATTTTTTGTTTGCTTTATACAATAACCAATTTTATGGGCAGAAAATTGTAAAATTCTGAGAAATGATTTTAGTTGTTTAATATCTTTCCTATCTATAGATAAGCTTTTAATTTACAGAAAAATAAATGGTGTGTCCTCTTTAGATTCAAGAAAGAAGATGAAGGTAACTAACTGGAGTACATTGAACAAATGGAAATGAATACTCTTCACTTACTAGTTGTTGGCTTTGTGTGATTAATTAGTATTGAGAAAAAAAAGGCACACTGCCTGCTCTCAATTCCTTGTAGTCTGGTTGGAGAATCAGTTGAGTAAATTGATAATTAGATACAGTACGAGCACAACTACATTAGAGGCAAGTGTAAGTTCACAGAAAGAATCACCTACCTTCCTTAGTTTTAGGGCAGGTGGAAAGGCTTCCTGGAGGAGGTGATCCTTGAACTTCATACATTTTGAAGGATGTGTAAGTTTTCCAGGCAGAGAAAGAGTGGAATAGAGGGTCTTGTGGGCAGAGGAACAGCACATTCAAAGGTACAGAGACATGTAACAGGGTGTGATTTGGAACCTTCATGGCTAAGGCATGAGATACGAAGAATAGGAAGTGAAGCTAGAGAAATAGTCAGAGCCTATAAAATAAACTGTCTTGTATATTGTTCTAAGGGCCTAGGATTTTATCTTGAAGGTCACAGAGAGCCACTTAAAGATTTGAAGCAATGGAGAAAACATAATTAGATTTGTATTTTAGAATGATTGCTTCAGCCACATAATGAAGGCTTTGATGCAGTGGGGCAACACGAGTTAAAAGATGGTTGAACATGATTATAAAATCCTGGTGAGATATAATTAGAACTTGCATTGAAACAATGGAAATGGAAATGGGGAAGAGAGGATAAGTTTAAAAGCTACTTAGGAGATGACTAAATTATCAGTTAGATATATCCCAAAGGTAAAAAATGTTCTGATTATTGTTGCTATAGGTTACTTTTAGTTATTTTTGAACTTTATATAAAATCATACAGTACTTTTTTTTGGTCTGGATTTTATTCAACATTTATGTTTTTTCATGTAACCATAAATTGTCCTTTTTTCACCGCTATAATTGTATTCCTTTGTGTGAATATATCACAATTATTTAGCCTATTTATTATTGATTGATCCTTGGGCTGTCTTTATTTTTCATTAATTTAATTAATTGCACATGGATATTCTTGTACAGGTTTTTTGGTGTACATATCTATACACTTCTAATTGAAAGGCTGGATCATGGGCTGTTAGTATGGTCAGCATTAGTAGATTTATCAAACAGTTTCCCTAAGTGGTTGTATCAATTTACATTACTATCAACTCTAATCAAGAGGTCCAGGTGCACCATACTTTCACCAATGGTTAGAATTTTCAGATTCTTTTTAAAAAAATGTTTACTTATTTACTGGGAGAGAGAGAGAGAGAGAACACAAGTCGGGGATGGTCAGAGAGAGAAAAGGAGAGAGAGAGAATCCCAAGCAAGTTCCATGCTGAAAGATGCGGGGCTCAATCTCAGGAACCATGAGATCATGACATGAGGCAAAATCGAGTCTCAACCAACTGGGCCACCCACGTGCCCCCAGATTCTTTAACATTAGCCAATCTAATGAGTGTGTTGTCGTATCTTGTAGTTTTCTTTTGCATTTTGCTGAGGACTAATGATGCTGACCACCTTTTCATATGCTGGCTGGCCATTTGGATATTCTCTTTTATAAAGTTCCTGTTCGATCTTTTGCCCAGTTTTTAAAAATTGTGTTGTATGTCTTTTGCTTATTGATTTCTAGGAATTTATTTTATATACTAGATAAAAGTCCTTTGTTGGCTAATACTTTATTGGACCTATGTTGGGAATATCTCTTCCTGATCTGTGGCATGACTTTCATTCTCTTAATTTCTTTTAGATAACAGAAGTTCTAAATTTTAATAAATTCTATTATATAAATCTTTTCCTATGTGGTAAATGTATTTTGTGTTCTGTTTAAAAAATATCTGCCTATCTTAAGTAAAAGGACATTTGTCTTTCTTTTCTTCTATTAGTGTCATCTATAATAATCTTGAACTGATTTTTCTCTATACTGCAAGGTAGGGGTCAAGTTTCTTTTCTTTGATTTCTTTTTTATTTCCTTTTTTCCCCGTATGTATTTCCAGGGGATCCATGTGTAATTATGGAAAATATTGTCCTTTCCTTATCACATTGCAGTTTACCTTTATTATAAATCAGATAACCATATATGTGTAGGTCTGTTTCTCAACCATTTGTTCCACTGGTCTATTTGTGTATCTTTGTTCCAACACCACATTGTTTCATTATTATAGATTTATAATGTCTTAATATCTAGTTGTATATGTCCTCTAAATTTTCTTCTTCTTGATCATTATTTCTATATTAACATTTCCATATAAATTTTGTAATTATCTTGCAAATTTTCCCAAACTTACCATTACTAATATAGTTCATTGCTATTCATAATGGAAATAGCTGCTTTTTCTATTTGAGATTAGTTGAAATGAAGTTGTGCATTTCCTCTTCCAATTTCATGGATCTCACGAATTTTAGTCCCTGATTAAGAATTCCTGATATAGACATAGCTTTTGCTGCTTCCTTCGTGTTTCTTATAATATGCTGCATTTTTATTATATTTAGGTTATTTTCTAACTATCATTGTCATTTATTTTTTGATCACTATTTTTTAGAATATTGTTTAAATTCCAAACATGTGTTATTGATTTCTAGCTTGACTTAGACATTAAAGTAATTGTGATTAGCATTTTTATTAATTTATAATTTTATAGTTTAGTCTGATAGCATACTCTGTGTATTTCAATAATTTGAAATTTGTTGGGCTTACTTTATGGCCTAGTATATGGCCAATTCTGATAAATATTTCTTTTTTTAAAAAATATTTTTAATGTTTATTTATTCTTTGAGAGAGAGAAGGAGAGAGAAAAACAGAGCATGAGTGGGGGAGGGACAGAGAAAGAGGGAGATACAGACTCTGAAGCAGGCTCCAGGCTCTGAGCTGTCCGCACAGATCCCAATTCAGGGCTCGAACTCATGGACCACGAGATCATGATCTGAGCTGAAGTCGGACGCTCAACCAAGTGAGCCACCCAAGCACCCCTCTGATAAATATTTCTTCTGCATTTTAGAAGTCAATGAGGTCTATTTGGCTAATCATGTTCAAATCTTCTACAGCTTTAGTGATTTTTTTGTCTCTTTCTTCTATAAGTCACTGAGAGGCATGTAAAATATCTCATAATCATGGATTTGTTTATTGTTTCCTTTTAATGTTAGTTTTTCTTTACATGTTTTGGTGATTTGTTACTAGGCATATATAAATTTTGGACTGTTATATCCTCTTGTTAAGTTGACACTTCTGTTATTATGAAATATCTTTATTTCTAATAATACTTGTTGCCCTAAAATTTACCTTGTCTGATATTGTTATAGATATAGAAGCTTTATTTTGATTGATACTTGCATGGAATATATTTTTTTAAAATTCATATACTTTGAAAGCTTTTGGATCATTGTATTTAAAGTACAACTTTTGTAAGTATAATACAGTTAACCCTTGAAAAACATGGATTTGAACTGTTCAGGTACCCTTATACACAGATATTTTTTGATCAGTACAATACAGGATTGTAAATGTATCTTCCCTGGCATATGATTTTCTTAATAACATTTTCTTTTCTATAGCTTACTTTGTTGTAAGTATACAGCATATAATGTATATAACATATAAAATATGTGTTAATGGACTGTTTATTCATTGGTAAGGCTTCTGGTCCATAGTAGGCTATTGGTAAAGTTTCAGGGAATAAAAAGTTATACATAGCTTTTTGATTTTGTAGGGAGTCAATGTCCCTAACCTCCACATTATTCAAGGGTCAACTGTATACACACACAAATACACACACACGTACACATACATACAGTATGCACGCAACTATTGCCTTTTAATTGGGTTATTTATTCTATTTACATTTAATGTAATTAATAGTATAGTTTTGGTTTAAAACCTTAATTTTTATATACATTTTGTTTCCTCTGTTCTTTTTATCTTTTTTTTGTATTTAATTATTGATTGATTCCATTACTCCCATTTCCTCTGTGTTTTAGCTTATTAGTAATACATTGCTTTATGATTATTCTAGCCTCTAACATTCATCCCTATCTTCTTAGAGTCTATCTTCAATTAGGGTCTAATTAGGCTCTGATTTTCCACACAGTGCAAAGACCTTAGATACTTTAATTTCTTATACCACATTTCTGTCCTTTGTGATACTATTGTCATATATTTTACTTCTGCATTGTTATAAACCTCACAATACATCAGTATTACTACTTTAAGCAATTGAAATTAATTCAGAATTAGCCACATGATTACCCCTTTCCAGGCTTCCCATTTTTTCTTCCTTTATCATATTTCCATCTGAGATCATTTTTATTCTTCCTGAAGAACTGAATTTGGTGTTTCTTTTAGTTTAGACTTGTTGACTATAAATTCTCTTAGTTTAGTTTGTTTGAAATCATCTCTGTCTTCATTTCATAAGATTATTTTCACTAGTCATGGAATTTTAGCTTGCCAGTCATTTTTCTTTCAGTATTGGCTTCCATTGATTCTGTTAAAGCTCAGCTTTCAGTCTTATGGTGGCTTCTCTGAAAATGTGTCTTTTTTCTTTGGACACTTTTCAGATTTTCCTCTGTGTCTTTTGTTGCCTAGATCTATAGTTCTGTTTGCATTTATCCCTCATAGTTTCGTGGAGTTTCTTGAATCTGTGGTTAAATTACCATCCAGCTATCTTCAAATATTGCTTTTGATTCCTTCTCTCTTCTCCTTTGGGATTTCAATTACATGTGTGCTATTGGTGTCATATATGTCTTTTCTTCTGAATTTTCATTCTTTTTTTTCTGAGTATCCACCTTGATTTTTTATTTTTATTGGTCGACGTGTTATTCCTCTTTTTTTGCTGTCCTTATTTATCTGTAGAAACAGTCTAGTGAATTCTTATTTTTTAAATTGTATTTTTCAGTTCCACAAGTTCCATTTGATTCTTTTATTATAGATTTCAGTATGCTGATTAAATGGTCTGTCTCATAGTTTTTAAGAAAAATGCTAACCATATTTACTTGTAATTACAATTTACTTGTAAATTGTACACCTGAATCTAACATTACACTGTATGTTAACTAACTAAATTTAAAGAATTTAAAGAAAAACTAAAAAAAATGATGTGCACTACTTATGACAAATTGTAGAGGCTTTGGATGATGCTATCTTCCTTCATAGAAGATTTAGATTGCTTCTGGCAGGATGATACATACAACAAGAGATCACTTGAATTTAGTTTAGGCTGAACTATTTCCAGGTTGCCTTTATTTCTATGGTGTAGCCCTTTCGGCCTTTTTCAAAAAAGATCAGAACCCTTCTTCCTTGGTGAGCTTTGTGCTCTAACTTTTGTAATACTGTAAGAGTGTCACAAATCTCTGCCTAGCTTTTAACCTCTTATGAGATGTTTTCTGCTTGTTTCTCAGTGATTCACCTTGTACATGCACATTCACATTTCATGTAGCCTATTGGTTATGCTTCTCTGTAGTTCTGTTTGTCTGGGATCTCGATCCCTCAAATCCTGACTGAGGACTTTTGTAGCATTGAATGTCAACTGTAGACTGCTGTTTCTGTTTGGCCTTTTAAACATTCCCTGTAATTTGACAAATGCCCTGAGGGGGAAAAGTGCTGTGAACACAGGGCTTTTCTCAATATGCTTCCTTTCACTTCATCATCTTGTCATCTTAAATCCTGGCTGCCTTGGTTGCTGTTAGTTATTTTATAGTAACTTTTTAAAAATTTTATTAAAATTAAATTACAATTATTATCAGTGGGAGAGTGATTGTCCTATCTTAGTTATGTTGATCTAAGGCACCTGCCTAAATGGAGATGTCTAGTAGGCAGTATGGTAAATAAGGAAGGAATTCAGGACTGAAACTTATATTGGGGCCATGGATTAAGAGTCAACATAATACAGGGGTTCCTGGAGATTATGGGAGTGAATGAATCTCCCAAGGAAAATGTGGAATGCATACGAACACTTGAGGAGGTAATCTTGCCAAATATTACATTTTGGGGGTGAGCAGGACAATAGGGAGTGGCCATAGATACTGGAGGAAATCCAGGAAGTGATAATGTCACCGACAGTAAGGAAGGAGTTTCAAGAAAATTTGGAGTGTCAAGAACAGTCTAGATAAATGAATAAATTTTAAAAGTGTTCCATTGTATTATATAGGAATTCCATTCATGACTTTGGCAAGAGAGATTTTTAAAGTTAGAGGGCAATATGTTAAAGGGGAAAACAAGTGAAAACAGTGACTAGAGACGTATTCTGAGATGTGTAGTTGTGAGGAGACAGAGAGAGAAAGAAAAGACTTGAGCATTTTTTAAGTTTATTTATTTATTTTGAGAGAGAGAGAGAAAGAGACAGAGAGAGAATGCGAGTGAGGGAGGGACAGAGAGAGAATCCCAAGCCACCTTTGTGCTCACAGTGTGGAGCCTGATGCAGGGCTCAAACCAACAAACTGTAAGATCATAACCTGAAATGCAACCAAGAGTGGGACACTAACTGACTCAGCCACCCAGGTGCCCCAGAAAAGACTTGAGCATTTTTATAGGTTAAAGAAAAGTCCCATCAGAGAACAAGAGGTAGTGCTTAAGCTCTGTGAGGGCAGGGGTCACACCTGTATTGTGAAATTGTGATCAACTGAATCCTCATCATGAAACAGAGAACTGGGACATGCTTGGGGTTCCATATTTATCTGTTGAATGAAAGCCTTAAATGAAGCTGATGAAGATAAAGTTGAGAGGGTACATGGATGGAAGGAGATCACCAAGGAGTTTGAGAGGGAAAAATGCAGAGAACAGAAGGAGAGGACCCTTCTTCTACTGAGCTAAGAAAGATGCACATAAGGAGGGGAGAAGGTGCACATAATTTGTGGGTTTGTAGATAAGATCAGGAAGTTGAAGGAATTTTTACTTTATTTTCTCTGGAAAGAAGGAAGTGAGAGTGATGGAGGATGCTGGAATCAAAAGGAAGGGGCTGACCATGACCATTAGGACTGCCTGACAGCTTACAAGATATTTAAGGTTGAGACCATGAGTTTAATCTGGTTTTTATTTGCAATCATAATATATTTCAGATATATAGAAACAATATAAATCAACATTACACACGCCCTCCAGAAGCACAGATACGCACCATTTAAATATAAATGGGTGGCTCAGTCGGTTAAGCATCCGACTTCGGCTCAGGTCATGATCTCGCGGTCCGTGAGTTCGAGCCCCGCGTCGGGCTCTGTGCTGACAGCTCAGAGCCTGGAGCCTGTTTCAGATTCTGTGTCTCTGTCTCTCTCTGACCCTCCCCCGTTCATGCTGTCTCTCCCTGTCTCAAAAATAAATAAACATTAAAAAAATATATATAAGTTGCTAATTTTTTTCCATGTTTGCATAAGATCTAAGAGATAAAATTTTACTGAAACGTTAGCCATTTAACATTCTCCTCCCATGACCTTTGTCCTTTCCTTCCTCTTCACGTTCCTAACAATAATGTACATTGCCATATAGATTTCAAATCTTTATTATAATGTATCTACTCATAAACACCACCAGTATACCTTGGAGATATTCGAGTTTGGTTCCAAACCATCACAATGAAACAAAAATCACAATAACGCATGTCAAGTGATTTTTTTTTGTTTTCTGGTACATATAAAAGTTATGTTTGCACTACACTGTAGTCAATTAAGTGTGCAATAGCATTATGTCTAAAATAACAATGTATATGCCTTAATTTAAAAGTACTTTATTGCTAAAAAATGCTAACCATCATCTGAGCTTTCAGTGAGTCATAATCACTGATCACAGACAACCATAACATATATAGTAATAATGAAAAAGTGAAATATTGTGGGAATTACCAAAATGTGACATAGAGACACAAAGTGAGCTGTTGCTCTTGGAAAAAGGGAACAATAGACTTGCTCAATGTAGGGTTGCCACAAAGCTTCATTTTGTAAAAAACAAAACAAACAAACAAACAAACAATATCCGTGAAGCACAATAAACTAATTAAGTGCAATAAGGTGAGATATACCTGTATATGCTGTGGTTATTGTGTTTGAATTTCTCATAAACGTTATACTCCATGTATTATTTTACAAGTTTTTATTTTTTCAGTAATTTTTTCAGTAGTAGCATCTAGATATTCATTTTAGCTGCTATATTATAGTATTACATTGTTTGAATATACGAGAGAGAGTACTGATCCATGCCCCTGAATGATAATTGGGTTGTTTCTACCTTTCTGCCTGTGAAGAGTTCTACTGAACTCTCTCATACATGTCTCTTTGTCTACATGTTCAAGAGTTCTCTAAGGGTATTGGTAGAATTTCTAGGGGCTTATGGTTTGCATATCTTTGACATTGCTCAATATTGCTAAAGTGCTTGCTAAGAAGTTATGAATTTATAATGTAACAATACCACAATACAATACAATACAATATAATGTAACAAACACACAATACCGTGTGTATGTGTATGTGTGTGTGTGTATGGGTGTGTGATTTTTTTACTCATCAGCTCAGGGTTTGGAAGGCAGAAAGTAGATGTTTGGGGTGCTCTCTAGTTGAAATTTTACTGGTAGTGTGGTAGAAAGACAAGGGTCAAAAATTTGAAATAACAACAAAAAAATGAAGGCTAGAATAGAAAGGTAGATTGGAAGGAAATGGAGGAGGATCAAAGAGTTGAAGATTTCAGTCAGGTCAAAAACAAGCATAGGAGAGAACAGGAAGTTCTAAGGCTAGGAGGCTGTGGTTAGCCTATGGAATGCTGGTATGTAAGGTTTTGGCTACATGTCAGTTACGTTAATTATAAGGTAGAAGACAAGTTTATATAGCAGAAATAAAGTGGAGGTGAAGGCAAATATACCAGAACATCAACAGAACTGGGGAGACTGGGTGTTAAACATCATCTACAAACACCATTAAAATTTGTCCAGGATAATAGTGGGATTTCACCCCAGATGATGTCACACATTTTGAAGGGTCTTTTTCTGCCAGGTAGCAGATGGGATGTAGACCCTGAAAGCTCAGTACAACAGCATGTGATCTTATGCTGAGAGAAGTTGGGAGCAGTCTTTTTTTTTTTTTTTTTTTTTTTTTTTTTTTTTTTTTTGGCAGAAAGAAGGCTTTTGAATAAGCAGTGCTTGGAATTGAGACGGAGGTGTTAAAGATGCAGTGGTTATTGCATATGCTCAGTCTGGTAAGTGGTCAGGGCTGAACTGGAGCAGATGGCAAGGAGAAAAGGACTGCAAATAACAATTCATGTCACATTTTACTCTGTAATTTGATGTTTGGGGATCAGTTGCTCAGTTGGGATCTCTATGACAAATTTCTATGCTTGTGAAAGCATCCTACTTAGAAGTTGTGGCTGCTACTGGTGGAGACAGAAGCTTGAGATGAGAAGTGAACAGGTTTATGAAGACAGCACTCCCAAATATGCTTTCAATTCGTTTCATAATCCATACAGAGTGGAAAATTACTTTCCAGGCCAGAGTAATGGTGAAGGCACCATGCCATACAGTGCCTGGGTGTTTGTTTGAAAATGAAATTTACCAGGCAGTTTGGCAAACTCAACAGTCCAAGTATGTCATTATGAACACAAATAGGAATGATAAAAACATTTTTAAAAACATAGGGATGATAAAAACCTGCTATCCCGAAGAGGGCTGTTTATTCCAGGCAGAGTGTTTAAAGACGTGATCTTCCACTGTGTGGAATCACACAGAGTTAGACCTCTGCCACGGCTGCCAGTTTTATATTGTCCTTGAACCTTTCTTTCTCTCTGTCCAGGCCAGTTGTGTTACGAGCTGTATTGCTCATGTCTACACGGTGGCACTTTGCTTGACCACAGACCAATGAATCCATGGCTTCTTGCCTAAAACTAAAATGAAGTAAAAACTATTGTATGCCCCCAGCTTGAGAATTTGGACATGTTCTATTAATTCATTTTCCAAGTAAGCAAATCCATTTCCCATTTGGTTGCTTGCTAGAATTTAAACTTGTAGTCTATTGGAAACCTGTTTTGCTTAAACTCTCTGAGTTAATCCTTGTCTCTAGATATCTCTCTTTTTAAGGAGAGAAATCTGAAGTTTAGCCATTATGGTAGACAAAGGACTGCATATATATTCATTCTTACTATTGTCCTAGATTATAGATGTGATTTCTTCTTCTTATGCTATCAGCACATCTTTGTTACACTTTCTGGGCAGCTGTGCCCAAAGAAGTATAACTTCTTTGCAAGAGACATCCCTGTCTAATGTGCTGGAATGGAATTTCCAAAATCAATGTTCAAGTTCTTAGTATTTTCCTTCTTAACACATAGGGTTTTCACTAATCTCACTTAGGGACAAAAAGCCAAAATCTTCTTTAAAGGGTTGTTTGTCTTCTAGCCCTTCACTGACTATCTGACTATGGGACCGCCATCCATCTTCCTAAGAAAACCAAGCCTCTTGTGTTCACAGATTTTTAAAAAATTTTTTGTGTGTTTATTTCTTTTTGAGAGACAGAGAGAGAGAGAGGGAGAGAGAGAGAGAGCAGGGGAGGGGCAGAGAGAAGGGGAGACAGAGAATTCAAAGCAGGCTCCAGGCTCTGAGCTGTCAGCACAGAGCTCGACATGGGGCTCGAACTCATGGACCACGAGATCATGACCTGAGACAAAGTTGGATGCTTAACGAGCCAACCAGGTGCCCCTCACAGATTGTTTTTAACTTAGCTCTACAGACAATTTTCTCTCTGGGCGCTATCTTAATCCTTAAATTGCACTTAACATCTTTAGTTAATGCCTTTATTGGCCTTATAGGTAGTATGTTGAGGTGAAATTAGAATATATATGAGTATATCTAATTTGACAAATAATCTTTTATTTATGAACTTCACCTACAATAACCCATACTCATAAAAACACTTCCACAGCAAATCTATCAGGGATGTAGTCATTACCAAGTGGTATGCTTAAAGAAAAAAATGTTGTGGCAGGTGGCTAGCAAGTTAGAATTTCTTCCCCCATTCTCTCCAAACGTATTTTCCTCTTTTAATTATTTTTTTTGACATGTCTTTAACTGCATTTAAAGCTAGGAGATGCTGTGAGTGTTTGGTAGCATGCACTAACAAGGAATTTCATGATGGATTTGTGAATTATTTAAGTGACCAAGTCATGTAGCTGCCAATGAGATGTGTGCAGATATTTGCACTGGGTAATAACCAGGTAAGTTCCAAATTTCTTCATATTTGGAAGGTGGCCAAAATGAAGCAAATGGGAGATAAAGTATACCATGGTAAGAAGGGCTTGATCGCAGTCTGATCACTCAAGCCTGAGACCCACGAACAAGGCAGAGGAGGATGGACTGGGGTGCAGAGGAAGTGATTGCAGAAAAGTGAGTTTCAAAGTACTGAGAACATTTTAATGGCACTCCTCTCTTCAGAGGTCTAGGTTGGTTGTAGAGTTTCCTTTCTGATTTAAGGCAATGTCTTGTTTTGAACCCAAGGGCATGCATCACATGCCCTTCTGGGCTCTTCTCATTGCTATGACCACCATCTTTAGACTTTACTGTGAAGTGGGAATTTAATTAGCAACCACAGGTACATCTTTAGATGCTCTCCAAAGCTCTGGGACTTTGTAATGAAGCAGCCTCATTCACTTCTCCTCAGCTCTAAGAAAGTTTGATATTGGGCTGGCTGGAGGGTGAAGTTCCCAAGGACAGGAATGCAAACCACAACCTGTACTGAATAGCTTTGTAAAGCACAGAGCAGAGGGCTCTGCACCTTGTTGAAGACATTCACTGAGCCCCTTAACCCCTCTATGAGGTAGGTGCCATTCTTATCTCCATTTTAAGGGAGAGAAGCTGAGGCCTAGAGAAGGTAAGTAACTTACCTAAATAGGCAAATGGCAGGGCTGGAGTTCAAACCCATAAGTTTGCCTCTAGAGATTGAATGTCTAACTATGCTGAGATTTGTTGAAGTAATTTTAAATGCTTTGATAAGAGAGGACACTGTTGGGGTGCCTGGGTGGCTCAGTTGGTTAAGTGTTTGACTTCAGCTCAGGTTATGATCTCATGGTTCATGGGTTCAAGTCCCATGTTGGTCTCCATGCTGACAGTGCAGAGCCTGCTTGGGATTCTCTCTCTCTTATTCCCTCTGCCCTCCCCCCCACCCACTTGCTCTGTCTCTGTCTCTCTCAAAATAAATAAATAAACTTTAAAAAATATTCTTAAAAAAGATAGGAAACTGTTGCTGGAAACAGGAAATGCTGTGTCTAGGATTGTATTTAGAATGTAATTACGGGCTAGAAAACCCAGAGTTTGCTTCAGTGGAGGTGCATACCTGACATAATTTATATGATACCTGTGAGGTTGGTTAAAAATAGTAGTTAAAATTTGAAACAATAAGCAGGAAGCATGGAATGATTTTGTTATTGATTCAAATGGTAAATTGTGAAAAATTACTTATAAAAGCCCACCTCCTCCTGCAAACTCTAACAAGCAAACAAAAAACACTGGGATTTTTAAGTTACTCTTATTTTCTTTGTCCCATAATGCAACAACCATTTGAAGATATGTTATATATACCCAATGGAATATTATTCAGCTATAGAAAAACAATGAGATCTTGCCATTTGTTAACAACACGGATGGACCTAGAGGGTATTATGCTGAGTGAAGTAAGTCAGAGAAAGACAAATACTATATAATTTCACTTCTATGTGGAATCTAAAAAGCAAAACAAATGGGGGAGCCTGGGTGGCTCCGTCAGTTAAGCATCGGACTCTTGATCTCAGCTCAGGTCTTGCTCTCAGGGTCGTGAGTTCAAGCCCCACATTGGGCTCCATGCTGGGCATGGAGCCTACTTAAAAAATAATAATAAAAAAATAAAAAGCAAAACAAATGAACAAAAAAAAGCAGAAACAGATCCTGCAAAGATTTTGAATTAATGAATACACATTCATATGTAGCCTTCAGGCACAGAGTATATGGTACTTGCTGAAGAGTCAAAATGTCAGATGAAATGAAGTATTGGCACTAAGGAGCTGCCAGTCTTGTAGGAGGATATCAGGGAACCAGGCCAGTGGTGTGGGAGAGGCGAGAGAACAAAGAATGCCTTGTAGAGTGGAGACTGGAAATGGGTGAGCACGGAATCAGAGAGAATTTCCAGGAGAAGGTGAGCTATGGGTGTCCATTTGAAGCAAGGACTAATTGTTTAAAAATAATAATAAAGCAATGATTAATTGTAAATTGTCAGAGCCAAACATACTTTTATTATTCTGGGACCTAATGGAAATAAAAAAGGCATACTGAATATAGACATCTTAGAATAAATCATACCAAACTAGGAAGGAAAAAGAGAAGTGGTGGGTAAGCCAATGATTCTTTTATAGTTACATGTAGAATCCATTAAAAGAAAAATAAATGCTGTGTTTAGATTTAATATAAAAATTATTTTGGTTTCAAGTGATAATTCAAAGTGACTTAAGCAAAAAAAGAAAAGCGGGGAGGGAAAAATTAACTTACTCACTTAACTAAAGTTTGGTGTATCTAGATTTGGGGGCTCAGATGACTTGGCCTCTATCCTGGACTCTGCTTGTCTTTGTATTGTTTGTTTTTCCCATAGGCAGGCTCTGTTTCAGAAAGTGGTAAGATGGACCCCAGAAACTCTAGGCTAACCTACTGATCCTCTCAGCATCTCTGGTGGAAATTCCTAAGGTTACTTGGATTCACCTATTTGAGTCACTAGCCTATCTCTGAAGGCTGACAGAGGGATGAGACACTCTAATGGGCTCCATCTGGACAGAGAGAAGGAGAGTGTGAGGTAGTCAACCCCACCCAGACTACATGGTCAGAGGTAGGGGAGGTACTTCAAGAGACTAAGTAAGATCCTGTTACCAAAAGACAATGTTGGGCAAGGTAAAAAACAACAACCATTTAGAGCAATATTACCTTTTCTTTCTGGAATGTTCCCACATAATATTATACTCTAATACAACATATTGACAATTGTGTGTGTGTGTGTGTGTGTGTGTGTCCTTAAAAAGTTTTAAAGACCCCTGAAGCCTTCATGTATGCTCTTCCCCCTGCCTGCATTGTCCCTTATGTCTTCATCTCCCTTTATAAGCTGGTCACTAGCTATTCATATTTTGTGTCTTACCACGAACATCACTTTTTCAGGAAAGCTTTCTTTGATTTAGCCAATAGGTTATCACTGCTTTTAAATAGAGGCCTCAGTACTTTGTTTTTGTGTACTTATCATAAGATTTGTCCGTTTTCCATTAATATTTACTTATTTTTTTTTATCTTTCTGACCACGTACAAACTCCATGAGGGCACAGAATGCAACTACACCATGTACTGTTGATTTGCCAGTGCCTAGTACGGTGCTTGGCAAAGTGGGTACAAAAATATTTGCTGAATGAGTAAATAACCCAAATTAAGCCTTAGAAACCTGGAGTCTTTGGCTAAAATTTAGAATAAAATGTGAACTTTCTACTTTACATTTTGTTGTTTTTAAAAGCCACATGTAACAACTGAGTGCACCATGGTCTTGAAGATCTGCACTTCTGTTGAGGGTTACAGTAGTTTAGTTTTACTTAAAGATACTACACACCTTAAAAGTAATCATGCTTTTCTTATTTACTGGATTTCTAGGAAGTTGAAGTGTCAAATTTGCCGAATGTATTTAAATATTATATTCTGTGCTTTTGTAAACTTACCTCAAATCCCCTTCAGCCACAAGTGGGACGTGAATAAGCAGTAATGAGTGATAGCTTTCACTTTCTGAAATCAAGCTTAAAACTAGAACACATGCTTTGTTTCCTACACTTGTCCTTGTTAAATCCATGGTAAAAGCCTGAAAAGAGCTGGGAGTTGAAATGTTTCATAGGATCTCTTCCTACATTGGAGCATATTTCATCTTGAGAAATTGCAAAGCTGTGGGGTTCTAATTAACAGAAGCAGAACTGAATTCGTTTACGGTGGGTTATCCACTATAGAGATCACCTCCTATTTGCTTTCAGAATATTTACCACTGGGAGATTTATCTCACTGAGATTTGCACAGATCTACTTCACACTGAAGTCTTGGGTGGTGGTGAAGCCTTCAGGAACCTAAGAAAGGGTTTTCCAAGAAAATGTGGGTAAAAGCAGTAGTTAGCTTGCTTTCCCCTCTCTCCTCTGGAGAGCCTCCTGTTGGCCACCTTTCCAGAGCATTCATTTAAGATGGAGACAAAGAAAGAGTGTTGTAAACATACAGACTGAAATTCCCCCCCACCCCCCACTGCAGGGTAATCAAATACCAGTGTACTTCGTGGGGAGTTGAAGTCCCAACCATATATTATCAGAATTATCAAGCACGATTCTGGTAATCACGGATTTCTCTGAACCTTGTTCCTTGAAGATTCTGACTAAGCACGGAGCTCTTTTATGGAAGCATCAAATTGAAACAATGTGCTTCTTGCTCTGGATTTATGGAGAAGCCATATACAAAAAAGTTTCCTAATTCTACTTCTGTATGATTTTAAAATTGTAATATTAAATTAAGACAATGAGTTTTATTGAGATGCTTTCTGCCTTGATAATTATTCAGCAAACTAATGTGTTCAGTTTTGTGAAGAATCAAAGAGCTTTGTGCAGAATAGATGGGTAGCAGTGTTCAGGAAGCAAGAGGTTGTTTTTTTTTTTTCCCATTCCTCTTTTTAACCCATGGCCTAAAAGTTTTAACAAATTTTAAAAGACTCAAACAAGACTTGACCTCAAATAATCTTTACAATGTCTTTAAGAAGTATAAGTGAATGGAAACATATGGAATTCATTTTCAAGAATACAGATCTCGATCCTAATTAAGAGAAGGGTATTTGAAAAAATACATTCTAAATTTCAACAACTTTAAAAGAGTTTGAAGCAAGTCCAAGATGTTTGATGAACTAGCATCCCTTTTCCAGTTTTGATTTTACCCAGTATGCCTTCTCGCACCCTCCCTGTCTATTGCCCAAATTTTATTTTTTTAATTTTTTTATCTTTTCTAATGTTTATTTTTGAGACAGAGAGAGACACAGCATGAGCAGGGAAGGGGCAGAGAGAGAGAGGGAGACACAGAATGTGAAGCAGGCTCCAGGCTCTGAGCTGTCAGCACAGAGCCCGACGCGGGGCTCGAACTCACGGACCGTGAGATCATGACCTGAGGCGAAGTCGGACGCTTAACCGACTGAGCCACCCAGGCGCCCCTATTGCCCAAATTTTAAAGGAAAGAATGGGCAATATAATGGGGCAAGACCATGTCAACATGGTATCTAAACAATGGGATAAAACTAGTGAGACATTTGTAAAAGCTTTTTTGGAGTTAGAAAGAAAACAACAAATTAAGCTGGTGGTAGTGCTCCGGTAATGGGGTGGGATTTTTATTTTTTTTAAAGTATTTTTTTTTAACGTTTATTTATTTTTGAGACAGAGAGAGACAGAGCATGAACGGGGGGAGGGTCAGAGAGAGAGGGAGACACAGAATCCGAAGCAGGCTCCAGGCTCTGAGCCGTCAGCCCAGAGCCCGATGCGGGGCTTGAACTCACAGACCGTGAGATCATGACCTGAGCCGAAGTCGGCCACCCAACCGACTGAGCCACCCAGGCGCCCCTGGGGTGGGATTTTTAAACGCTTGCCCTGTTTCTTGGGTTTGAGTCCACTGCTTAACTTCCCCTTGTTTTGGGGAAGCCAAAGGACCTCTTTTATTTGGATAAATTCCTTGGGAGAGGAAGATGATAATTGGCTTTCCTTGTTCAACTTCAGAGAAAATAGTTGTAGAAGAAGCCTTACAGATGGAAACCATACTAAAAAAAAATTGTAAACAGAGGTTAGGAATAATCTGAAAAAAATCTTATTAATCTCTTATTAATGATAAGGTGCTTATAGAATGCAGCAGGCTGTAATCCTCATGACTTTGTAAAAGATGGGCAATGATTATCCCCATCTGCCATGATTGCTGCTCCTTGTCAATTAACCAAATTGTTTTCATGTCACCCTTCTCCTAGATGCTTTCTTATTTCAGAAGATATAAAGGAATGCTGGAATTAGTCCAAAATTTTAATAACAAGTTGGGAATTTTAGGATAGGAATTTAAAGTCACTATAATGATCATTAATGACGTTAGGGACATTTCTTCCTGAAGAGGAGTTTGTATGTTCAGCTTGAAAACTGGGCATCAGGTGGAATTAGGTAGTTGTAGCAGACATGCCATAAGGTGACCTCCAGTGAACGATACCTTTGTATAATCCCCCACCACTACCCGGAATGCAGAGGGAACTTGTTACTTACTTCTAACCAGTGGCAAGGGTAATTAAATGTCTTTCCCCTGAATATGTTTAGCTGTATAAGCCTTACTCGGCAGACTGGAGTGAGAGAAGTGTTCCTGCTGGCCTTGTAGAAGCAACTCACCATGTTGTGTGAGGGCAGGTGAGAGGGCCCCACAGCAGGAACTGAGCGTGGTCCCTAGGATCTGAGGGCAACCATGTCTTATCAAAAACTTGTAAGAAGCTGACGTCTTTGGTCACAGTGCAAGGAAATGAATTCTGCCAACAATCTGAATGAAGTTCAAGGTGGGTTCTTCTCAAGTTGAACCTCCAGATGAGAACTTCATAGACCAACTGACACCCTAATTGTAGTCTTGTGAGTTGCTGCAGAGAGGACCCAATTAACCTGTGCTTGGGAATCCTGCCTACAGCAACTGTGAGGTAGTGTGTGTGTTGTTTTAAGCCACCACGTTGATGGCAATTTGTTATACAGTGTAGAGAAGGAATATAGTTGACTTGCTCCACTCCTCCCAGGATACCCTGTTTTACCATCTCTCCCTCAACAGTCTCAAAAGATCTCACCACCTCCTTGGAAATATGAAAAAAAAAAAACAACAGAGGTTTTAGAAATAGAAACTACTGTCTCAGCAAATTAGTCTGCCACAAAGAGAAGTAGTACTGTTTGTAGTATTTTCCTAAAAGTGGAAAAAAACATTTAATAAGAGAAATTCCTTAAGAAGCTGTGAAATAGCTAAGTTATATTGACTTTATGTAATAAAATTTGGGAGAAATTCAGGAAGTCAGTTGCCTGAAAAATTAAACTAAGACTTGGAAAGGCAGAAAGTTTTAATAACCTTTTTGGAAAATCAATACATTACTCTGTGTGGGGAAGTTATAAGCCCAGTTAAATATTCTAACACCAAGGCCATGGTGGTTTTCAGGGATTTATTTTTCAGGGATTTCAGGACTTATTTTTCTTTCATAAACCACCTTCTTAATAGTCTATTCAAAGAATAATATTTATTTCGTGGGTATTCCTAGTGCATAGTTGACCACCAATTAAAACCTGTTGAGTTTGACTTCAGTTCCCTTAGAGTCAACTTTCTGTATTCTTTCTTCTAATCAACCTTTGAAAGCATTTTTGTGTTCTCCCTGCCCTCCATACCGAAGTCAGCTGTGATTAAGGTTTTTTGGTATCAATAATCCAGGTCTAAGTCAATGCTTTATATCTCTCAGGACAATTGGCACATTTAAGCTCTCTGTCATTCATTCATTTATTTATCCATCTGACACATTTTTTATTTAGCAACTTTTACATGCCAATCAATATATTAGATGCTGGAAACACATAATGGTGAACAAAATGGACCTTGTCTCCATTTTTGTTTTGTTTACCATCTAGTGGTGAATAGGGCCATTTATCAAATAATCCCAGGAATTCTAGACACTGATCAGCATGGGTTAGTGTATTTTGAGGTTAATCTTGTCTACATCATTGATACTGTAACATCTCTCAGCCCAGGAAAACCTACCCTTCCTCTAAAAAGATCTATTTTTTGAAAGAGACACATTTATCACAATAACTCCATGATTAGTATTGAAAAATATCTATGTATAATATATATATATATATATATATATATATATATATATATATATATAGTATGTATATAGAAACATTACATATAAATTCTGAGCATTTCAGAAATAATAATAGTGAAAACATGTTCTGTTATGGGGAAGAGGTGTGTGGGGCAGCAGAAAAGGGGAACTAGCTTGATAGCTCCTTGCACCCTGCAGTGGAGAAGCCTTGAGGCATGAAAGAGACTGAGCAGTAACCCCTTTGGCATCAACATGAGCCCAGAACAAACACCCTGAGGAAAGGACTTCTTGAAGAACCCTGGGTTGCTCATTGCCAATGATGTCTACAATCAGTTTTGAAAAGAGTAAAGAAATCTGACAATGACCCTGAACTCTGGGCATAGTGGTGATAGAAAGAAAGGAAGAAGGGAAATGAAAATAGTATTTACAGCTTATCTCCTGAGCCTAAGATGTAGGAGAGAACTACTGAGGAGATGAGAGACTGACATAACCCATATTTCTCTCCATATTTTATTCTCTTTTAAAATTTTTCCATTTTGGGGGCGCCTGGGTGGCTCAGTCGGTTGAGCGTCTGGCTTCGGCTTCAGGTCATAATCTCACAGTCCATGAGTTCGAGCCCCGGGTCGGGCTCTGTGCTGACCGCTCAGAGCCTGGAGCCTGCTTCGGATTCTGTGTCTCCCTCTGTCTCTGACCCTCCCCTGTTCATGCTCTGTCTCTGTCTCAAAAATAAATAAACATTAAAAATAAATAAGTAAATAAATAAATAAAATTTTTCCATTTTCATTTCCATTCTCATCCTCTCACAAATGCCTTTATTTTTTAATACCTATGTTATTTATGCCATGTATGTATGTGTATATATATGTATACACACATATATACTGATATAAATATATATATTTATATTCATATATATTTATGCACACACATACATATCTGTATTATAGCACATATCATAACATATCCAGTGGTATCTTATATGCTATTCCAGCATTTGAAATTCTGTATTATTGTCCCAATACTTCCTGAATTACAGAGAAATATAGAAGTTATGAAGACTAAATTTTCAAATAGATGGCATAGACAGTTGTAGAAGGTCATATAATGCGCTTTTTAACGTTTTGACAATTGCCTATATTTTTCTCTCTGTATGTTTTCCTCAACTTTATTTCCTATTTCTCCTTTTAATATCTTACCTATATATGTTTGAGGTAGTCTATTAACAAACTGAAATTAGTGGGTCACTGAACAAGAAACTACCACATCTGGGTTCTTTGGTGTGTAGGGAATGCTGGAGGTGAATCAAGACAGTGTATTGACTGTGTTTTTAAAAGAGCTTGTAGGAGTACAAGTGAAATCCGTTACCCGGCACATAAGTCATTTTCTGTCCCATATTTTTTGTGTTTGACCTTTTGTCCAACTTCCATTTTTATGCCGTGGAAAAGAATACAACATCAATATTTAAAACATAGAAGTCATAAGTTAGCAACATTTATGGAATGTTGAGTGTGTGAAAGGTAATATGTACGTTTCTCATAGGTGAAGATAATCAGCTTCAAAATGTTAGAGGAAAATTCTCAAAGAAAAAATAGTCTATTTTTTTGTGTTCAAATGATACATATGACTATAACAATGACATAGAAAGAGATTTTGTATTTCAAGGCAGTCCCTTTTCTTTTTTCTTTTTAAAAAAATTTTTTTTTAACATTTATTTATTTTTGAGACAGAGAGACAGAGCATGAATAGGGGAGGGTCAGAGAGAGAGGGAGACACAGAATCTGAAACAGGCTCCAGGCTCTGAGCGGTCAGCGCAGAGCCCGATGCGGGGCTCGAACTCACGGACGTGAGATCATGACCTGAGCTGAAGTCGGACGCTTAACCGACCAAGCCACCCAGGCGCCCCTGGCAGTCCCTTTTCTTAATAAAAACCCTCAAGAAAGTTGGGTTAAATTTTTTAAATGTTTATTTATTCTTGAGAGAAAGAGAGAGACAGAGTATGAGCAGGGGAGGGGCAGAGAGAGAGGGAGGCACAGAATCTGAAGCAGACTCCACGCTCTGAGCTGTCAGCACAGAGTCCGACATGGGGCTCAAACTCACAGACTGTGAGACCATGACCTGAACCAAAGTCACACACTTAACCTTGACTGAACCATCCAGGCTCCTCTCAAGGTGGTCCATTTTTAAAGTTCACTGAAGTGTTGAATCTGATAAACACAGTCATTTTTTAGCCTATAAAAATTCAGTCAATCAGTGTTTATATGCCTGCAACAAGAAAGTCACAGAAATAGGCTCCATGATGGTAAGGTGAGGAGGCACCATCTCTGTTCCCTTGGAATCACAGCCCACCCGAGCCAACAGGATGTATGTACAGATAAGTAACTGCAAGGCAGAATGTGATAAATGTTACAATAAAGGCACAAACTGGGTGCCCTGGAGGTTCCAACTGAAACCTTCTGGGTTCAGTGTCTGAACAGAGAAGCATCTGAAGCATCTGAAGCATGTCTGAAGCATCTGAGCCTGGCCTTGAAGAGCCAATAGGCAGAGATGGTGTGTGCGTGTGTGTGGAGGAAGTTTTATGTAGAGAACCAATAGCAATAATGGAGGATGTGAATGTGCACCTCTCTGGGGGAAAGAAGTATATGCCAAAGTGACCTCAGCCTCCATGAGATGCTGGGACCAGGTCAACAAAGGCCTCCTGAATGCCACAGTACAGTTTGAGTTTTGTTTGACATGTCGTAGAGATTCAGTAAAGGTCATTGGAGGAATGGTAGGATAAGAGATGTGACTTGGAAAGATAGATGTGGAAACCACATGGGTTAATGGAGCAGGCAAGAGACCAGGGACGGGAGGCCAGTTAGGAGACAATAAGAGTCTGGGAGAAAGTTGCCTTGGTGGCAGGAATGATGGGGAGGGTGGATCTAAGAGACCTGGGAAGAGAGATCCATGGGGTTTGGCACCTGTGGAGATCAAGGAAGCATTCTGAAGGAGTTGGGGGTGGTTAGGAAGAAAAGTGTATCTGTGGGGAAAGGGAATTTTAGTTTTGGTTAATAAAATAATTGGTCTTTAATTTTTTATTAGGAAAATACTATATTTTATTATTATTAAAAAAGAGATAGGGTAACATTGCATTCCTAATGTTTCACTTACAGACAGAAGTATCAAATTAGGATTGCACACCAAGCACTGTGAGTGATAACATGATATGTTTATTTAAGAGACACCAAGAAATCAAGCGGAACTGCAGTTTTTCTGGACAATTCCCTGGCTCCTTGCCATTTTTTAGATGAGATCGGGAGCATTCAGGGTAGTATGGTCATAGACTCCTCTCCATTTCCTAGATTTCAGTTGAAAGGGCTCATCCTCAGAGACTGCCTCACCCATGTGGATGTGACTGTTCTTGAGGTGTGACTTCATTACTGTTTCTTTTATGAAACTTGTCACACTTTGTGTTATATATGCATATCACCAATATTCTATATTCAATATTCTATATACATATACCAATATTCTAACTTTCCACTGAAAGCTTTAGAGCAAGAACTTTAACTTAATTTTTTAAAATATCACCAATATATGCTCATAATGTAACATATGCTGAGCAGAGGAAAGATTACTAAGTAGATGTGGTCAACCTGACCAAGGAAATTTTTGCAGCTCAAATGAAGGTGTAGATTATTGGAAGTTTTATATGACATGGAAAATCAGGTGCATATTTACAAGATCAACTAGAGAGGAAACATGAAAAAGAATGTTTTGTGTTCATGGAAGTGTTTACCTATTTTTTCTTCTTCTTTTTCTTTTTTTCTTTCTTTTTCTTTCTTTCTCTTTCTTTCTTTCTTTCTTTCTTTCTTTCTTTCTTTCTTTCTTTCTTTCTTTCAGAGAGAGAGAGCACAAGTGACCTAGGGGCAGAGAGAGGGAGAGAATCCCATGAGGGGCAGAAAGAAAGAGAGAGAGAAGCTGGGCTCATCCAAAGTGGGGCTCTAGCTCACCTGAAGTGGGGCTCATGTTCACCCGATGTGGGGCTTAAACTCACAAATCATGAGATCATGACCTGAGCCAAAGTCAGATGCTTAACAACTGAGTCACCCAGGTGCCCCTAAACGTTTTTTTCTGACATCTCTTATTTGACTTAATTGCATGTAGAGTATTAATTTATTAGATAAATTAGGTTATTCTAGTGAGTGGATGATCTTTCTTCATCCTTCCCTTCCCCTCAAAGAGAGTAGGGAAACAATGGCATTACTTGATGTCAGCTTTCAAAAAAGTTGGGACAATAAGAGTTCCTTAACTGTGGCAGAAGGCCCTTGAGGAGCTGCAGAACTTTTGAGAAAGGCTGTGGTCCACATGCACACTCAGGGTTGCCTGATAACCATATGCATTCATAAATATGTAGTGATAAACTTCAAATATAAGCAGATGTTTTTGTGGTTAATAAAACACATATAACATATCTTCTCAATCAAGAGATATTTTAAAAAGACTGTCCCAGGCACTACATCTACCACTTAGGGTAAATTTTGATTATGTGACTTTGGGCAGTTATGTAAAATTCAGCTTTATGACGTACTGACAAATTGTTCTCCAAAGTGATCTCACCTGTTTATCTCCCACTGGAAGTGAATTCTCATCTTCCTTGCTCCACGTATATTCAATATCTTAAATTTTTGCTAAATTTGTGGGTGCAAAATAGTGTCCTATTTTGGCTTCAATTCTAGTAAAGTAATATATTTTATTACATTTTAGTAGTATGCAAATATATCTTATATATTTATTAATCATTTAAATATGCTCACCTGTCAAATGCTTGCTTATGACTTGTGCTCATTTTTTTTTTAATTTTTTTTTTTCAACGTTTTTTATTTATTTTTGGACAGAGAGAGACAGAGCATGAACGGGGGAGGGGCAGAGAGAGGGAGACACAGAATCGGAAACAGGCTCCAGGCTCGGAGCCATCAGCCCAGAGCCTGACGCGGGGCTCGAACTCACGGACCGCGAGATCGTGACCTGGCTGAAGTCGGACGCTTAACCGACTGCGCCACCCAGGCGCCCCCATTTTTTTTTAATGTTTATTTATTTTTGGGAGAGAGACAAAGAGAGCACAAGCGGGGGAGGTACAGAGAGAGAGGGATACACAGAATACAAAGCAGGCTCCAGGCATTGAGCCATCAGCACAGAACCCAACATGGGGGTCGAACTCGTGAACTGTGAGATCATGACTGGAGTCAAAGTTGGACGCTTAACTGACTGAGCCACTCAGGTGTCCATGCTTATGACTTGTGATCAATTTTTATGAGTTATCTGTTTATTACTGATTTGTATGAATTCTTTTTTCAAACAAGATTTTCAGGTTAAATCTTTCTATCCTCTGCCTAGTTGTATGTGTTGCAAAATATTTGCCCAGTTTGTTACTTGCTTCCCTCCACCCCCTCAATTTTGGTTTCTTTTGATGAAAAGGATTTGTTTGTTTTTCCTCGGCCAAACCCATCAATCCTTTTCTTTATGGTTTGCACCTTTGAGTCTTGAGAAGTCCTTTCTTTCTATATTCTCCTTTTATTTCCATCTAAAAGTTTTTAAACGTTGCTTTCTACATTTGACTTTTAATGGTTCTAAAAGGATAAGTTTTGTACATTTACCTTCATCAACCGTGTCTTTATGGTCACATAGCAGATACTCTGTAGCCCCCTGACGCCAGTGAGTTAGGGCATGTTACAACATATCTGCTCAGATGTGGCAACTGTACAAATCAGAACTACTAACTTTTCATCCTGAAGTAGACTTGCAACATCAGTCCCAAAATGCGTGCGTGTGACTCTTTGGAAAGCAGTAACTCAGGATTTCGAATATTTTTCACGTTGCATGCAAATTTTGTGTTTCAAACTACATTTGCAAAACTGGGAGTGTTTTCAGTCCCTAGGTAACTAATCTGATCTTTTCCAAACTGGAAAAAACAAAAACAAAAACAAAAAACGCTTTGTTGTCATGTGGGATTAAAGGGGCTGACTAAGGACAACACCATGAGAAACACTTGGAAATGTTGGATGTCAATAACAGTTGCCAATGTTGTTGGTGAGAAGCAGCTTCTGTTCTAACAGTTTAAAAGATTTTACTTTTAGGCTGTTATTAGTGACTTTGAATATTTTAGGAAATTCAGTTGGGGGGGTCTTACTTTATATATTAAAAATCTCTCCTTATATAAAGTAAGAAGAAATGTGTTCATGAAAATTATCTGGAATTTTATGTATTTCCTCTCTCTGAAATGAGTACTTATTAAGAAATTTTCAATCCTTTCCCCCTAAATAATATTAGGGAAACTTTTTAAAGAATGTCTAGTCTCAATGGAAAGTTAGGGAAAATAGCTTTAATGTTTTTCCAATATAATTTTTCTGTAAGGAAAGGTTAAATACCTGATTTTCTCCTGATCATTTCCTTGGGGAATAGAAGAAGATGCAAATCACATTGATAAACATTAGTCTCACCCGGATTAAATCGAACTCAAATTACTGTTATCATGCATTGGTCTTGATCTCCCATTTCATATCTGTGTTAAAATTAAGTGATACAGTTTCATTACATGAGAAACCTGCCCCTATGATCTTCATAGGACAATGTCATGTGGAATTAATGATTCGATTTTCAGAAGTGGATTTAAGCTATGCTGGGTATTAAAGCAATTTGAGAGAGTGCCTTTGTTATTTTCCTGGGCATTTAGAAATATGGGTTGGAGATAGGAATATAGTCTGGTTGAATCACTACAGGATAGTAAATATTTAAGTGTGTCAGAATAAAAAGAGGTGATGTAGTTAAGTTTAATCCTGGGTAATGACCATCCAGGCCACTGTCCCGCTTTTGAACTGAGAACACACCTGCTTCCCTTTGCATCCTCTGCCAGAATGTGTGTAACACTTCGAGCTGGGATTTCAAGGCCAGTCAATACAGATTACTGCAGAATCTCATTTACATGACACCCTGGGTGTTCTGAGAAGAACCTGGGAAACCTATGCAATGGTTTATAGACCAACAGGACTTCCATATTAGGCTTTGCCTTGGCTCTGGGCATGATATGGGCCCCTGTTGCATAATCCTTCTTGATGGAGAGGTACCTCTTGCAATGAAAGTCAAATGCATTATTTTGGCTATTCAGTCTTCCCAGCTGCCACATGTCTTATTTTATGTCAAGTAGGCAGCTGCTTACAGCTGCCTGGAGACGGTTTTATCCATTATAGTCTTTTGGTGAGGGCTTGTGCTTCTCGAAATTTAGATCATGGGTGGTAGGTGTCTCTACAATGACGATGATGAGAGAACCCAAGCAGCTTTGGGGCTTTGAGAGGACTTCCCTAACTGCAGAAGGATCCTAAAGCATCAGGTTCCAATCCTGACCCCATATACTGTGTTTTGTGGACTAATTACTCATCCTCTTCTGAACTTTATATTTCCTTTCCACATGAATCATGGTCATCCTGCTTCTACCCCGGAACCTCAAAAATGGATAGAAATGTTGGTACAGGGGAAAAACACAAGATGGCCTTTTAAAGCTACGTCTCTGCAGAACGCTCAGTATTTTAGCACTATTAAAAGAGTTTGGAGTCTTAAAAGGTCTCATTACAGCTTTTGCTGCCAAGGCAGTCTGGGACCATGGGCTGGAAGATGTTTTGCGGATGACAGAGCAACAGAAGAGAAGGAGCAAGCAGAGCAGCTCTGGAGGCCTACGCTTGGGCTGATACGTGAAAGAGAGACAAATTTGTATCTCATCTGAGTCCTGATGTGTGTGCGTGTGTGTGTGTTGCATTTGTCAGAGGATCACAACAAACCTGCATCTTAATATATTATTGTGCTTTCTTTCCCTTATGAAGAGCCTATATGTATTAATTTTTAGGAGTGTTTTGTGGTAAAAATATGCAGAGGTGTTGATTGGTCATAAAAACTTAGAGTAGAACACGTAATTGATCTATGAACTAACAGAGACATTTCCTTTAAGACTGTTAGTGTACATGCCATCTTCCACTGGGATACCATCATCCCACTGCTTGGGAGATACTATGTTCTGTAGGTGGACAACACGAATGAAAGTTGGATACAGAGAAAAGCACATCCTACTCTTCATTCACAACTTTATTTTCAAACTATATTGATTTCTTTCTTCTTTCGAATTTATCTCTGTCTCTTTGTAACCCCTTCTTGGTCCCAGTTTTGGCCTCTGTAGGAACCTAGCAGAATCTATACCCTGTTCCTTAGAATACATGAAGGAAGAGTGTGTTCTCTTAATAATAATGGATTGAAGGCCAATCATATGCCAGGCTCCATTCTGTATTTCAAAGAATGGCCACATCTGATCACTATAATCTTATTAGATAATTCCTATTAATGGCCTCATTAGTTGAATCTTAGAACAATTGGCTGACTTGCCCATAGCCACACAGCTGGTAAGAGGTTAAGTCAGAGTTTGAACTCAGGCTCATGCCAGAGCCCAAGCTATTACCATTTCTCTCACCTTATTTTTCTCTTTTTTTCCTTTCAGATATCAATATCTCCCCCTGTCAGTGATTACGCAGGTGATCACCTGGTCTTCAAGCAATTAGAAAGGTCTTCATCACTTTTTTCCTGTCGTTTCTCTGTAATCCATGGTCATTTTTATTTGTCTAGCTTGAGACCCCTCTCCAGCAGGTTGTGGATGAGCCGTGTTGACCAGGAGAGAGCCAAGCACGCGTCTCCCGCTGTGGATAAAATCAAGCCATTAGTCAGCCGTCTTTGCACTCTACTTTCTGGCCTCTCTCACTGAGATCTTGTCAAATGTTTTGCTGATTCAGAGCTATAGTTTTCTTCTTTCTTTGTCATCAGGGAAAGTATATTACATTTTAGAACTAGTTCTAGATATTACTTTCCCCTAACTTATTACACATGGTTTAGCATGCCCACTTTAAGAGGAGGCCCTTGGGGGTATTCATGGTTTGATGGAGGCAGACATCTCAGAAACTGTGATGATGTTTTACACCTACAAAGGACAACAAATAGCAAACTCTGGAAAACTAACAACTGTTCTAAGCAGCTTTAGTAATTGGGAAAATAATCATATGTTTGAATACTTTTATAAGTTTTTCCTCCATTCCATTTACTGTAAACTCATAAGCAGTGTACTATATCCACATATTAAGAAACTTTCATCAGAATACATTGAAGGTGGATCTAGGAAAAGCATATCTGACTTGACTCATCAGCTGACTATTCCCTTATTATAGATGATGCTCGTTCTTGGATGAAATTTCTGTTTCTGCTCTGTATCACTGAAACTACATTTGAATTTCAATTCAGAAAGAACAAAGAACATTAGTGAACCCTGGTAAAAGTTCAAGTGTCATGTGGGACAAATCAGTTTGATATCAGCCAGGGGAACTAAAATATTCACTATTTTACTATGTGTTTATTGGACTTTGCATTTTGTACAAACTCCAGAATGCAAAAATAAAATAATGATTTGGTTCTTGGTCTCACTAATTAGATACCAAGTATACCCTAGGAGAGGAAACATGTTGAATATGACGGCATTTACTATACTGAGTTGGAATGCTCATTTCCATCATGTGACCTATTGCAGAAGGGAAGGAGAAAGAGAGGTAGGGGAGGGAGGAGGGTTGCTGGATGAGCCACTCAATCCTCTTCCAGTTTATACTCAGTTCCCAATCATGTTTAGAACCAAGACTTTAGAATTTCTGGAAGAGAAATAAATGGCACCAAGTAATAGTGCAGACACTCCCAGTTTTCTTATTGGCATGTGATGTTTGGGCCATTCATGGCTTAGAAACATTTTTTTCTTCACCGTGATTCTGATAGGCAGGCATAATTGTCTAAGGAAATGTCTCTGGGGCATTAGTGTTAAAAGATACCTTGTACAAAAACATTTAAAAGTTGGTCTTGGTTTAAACAAAGTTAAAGGATTTCTCAAAGTCTTTTATATGCTAATATACATTGAGAATCTGAGGGGTAAGTGTGGGGAGAAGGAATAACACTCAGTAGTTCCACAAACTTATTTGACCATAGAATCCTTTTCTTCCCCCTACAAAATGCCATCCAGATATTAGTATTACATGGAATACACTTTCTAAAATACTCTTTGAAGACTTGTTGGATATTTGCAAGATTAACATCAAATTACAGTGATGTTAGGACCTCCTTACATTAGGAATAGGACCCACTCACATTAATAATGACATAAGCTACTAATCGCTGGTGGATATTTTATAAATAATGCTAGAAGCTCTGAATAGCAACTATAAGAGTAAGGCTCCTGATGGCTTATAATTTCACCATGATAGCATCCACTAATAACATTTTGAAAGTTCTTTTGCTTACAAGAAAATCTGAGTTTGGTGACAAACCATAAACCCTCCCTCCCTTTCTTGTCTTCCGTATATTTCATGTCCTCTGAAATCCTTTTTGTATCTATTGAGTTTTTAAAAGTAATGTGTCAGGTTCTAATGCTCCTGCTGGTTTAAGGGAAAATGCTCTCACTAATAAATTATAATGAATTGTCAGTCTCAACAGGCCTGTGACCTTCAGTCAGTGGGGGGTTCGAGGCTCAACTCCATTTTCCCGTCTTCTTGTTGGAGCCACTTTTCTTGTTCTAGTCTGTCCCTCTTAATTTATGGGTGGGCTGCCCACAGGACAACTCACCTGCAAAAATAGTTCATGCTGTGGTGTTTATTATACTAAGTAGGTTTCATGCTGACTGGGAGTTTGTACAAGGGGATGGAGTTGCTGTCAAGATCCTACATCATCTGAGCTGAGCTGGCACTCAGCTTCTCTCATATTTCAGCATATTAAATGCAGTGGGGGTGGGGGGGATGGATTGGCGTGGGCCGGGACACGGCAATGTGAAGTGTGCTTTAATGTCTTGTTCCAGACCTCTCTGTAAATCTGACTTTAGTAAACTGTATCACTAGGACTGCAGAATAAAAAGACGTGCATTAAGAATAGTAAATGGTGCTCAGCTAGCACAAGGTAATGAAAACTCTCTGTAGTCTAGATGAAGGAATGCCAAGATAAGTAGCTTTAAACTGATTTTTTTTGGTGAGCAGAGTGAAATACTTACTGGGGGTATTTTCTTTATTCGCCACGTTTAAGCATTCCTGGCTTATTAAATTAATATGGACTCCTTACAGAGAATTTGCAAATAATAACACCCCCCTCCCAAAAAAAAAGAGAAAAAGAATGCAACCATCCTCTCTTGGGGACAATTATTCTTAACACTGTAGTTTTATTTCCAGTGGGTCTTCTCTGCATATTCTCCATAATTGTGACAATATAATACATGCAACTTTGTGCCTTTTTGCCTAACATTGTATCATAAGTATTTCTCATGTTACTAAACACCCTTTGCAAATGTACATCATTTCTAATGCTGAGCAGTATTTTATAGCATGCATGCATTTTAAGTCATTCTCCTACAGAATAGCCTTAATATTATGCTCAGTCACATGGGCTTTTATTTTTACTTTTCTTTTTTCCTCCCTCTCTTTTTTTCTTTT
Source organism: Neofelis nebulosa (assembly GCF_028018385.1). Taxonomy (NCBI): domain Eukaryota; kingdom Metazoa; phylum Chordata; class Mammalia; order Carnivora; family Felidae; genus Neofelis; species Neofelis nebulosa. Next base: position 93,926,207 of record NC_080787.1, on the reverse strand, counting down.
CTTCTCTTCCTCCTTCTTTTCCTCCTTCCCTTCTTCTTTTTTTTTTTTTTTTTGTTTGTTTGTTTGTTGCAAAAATCTCAAAAATCAAGTTTCTTTCTGGAACTTGGGGCCTTTGCACTGCCTTCTCCTCTGCTTACAGGATTCTTCCCCCAGATTTGCAGAGGCAGGCCCAGGAAAGCTCTAGGGGAATGACTGATGGAATCATTCAGTCACTGTTTGCCCTGGTCCTTCTGAAATAAGAGCTCCTTGTCTATCTTACTCAGCACTAAATTTCTAGCCCTTCTAATGGATCTGGGACATTGTACGTAGTCAATAAACCTTATTGAATGAATTAAGAAGTTATTTCTCTTAGCCTATTTTGGAGCTTAATAGTATTATGAAAATAAATTTGTGCTTAAATTTTTATCTTTGTTTGGAATTATCTCCTTGGAATTGATAATTAGAATGAAAAGTTCCAGACCAAAGAGCCTGAGCATTTTAACATTCTTAACACATGCCAATTGGCTTTTATGAAAGGTTGTACTGTTTATATCAGCCATGAAGGAGTGCACTCTTTTAACCTTAAACTCAACTACAATTCTCACTGCAACCAGGATTGTGTCATTTTTAAACCAAATGCAGCAAAAATTGGGATTATTCAATTTTAATTTAATGTCTTTGATTCCTGTAAGCTGACATCTTTCATTATCTGTGTTTCCTCCCTTGTGAATTGTGTAAGTTCTTTACCCAACTGTCCCTTGGAGATCTTTAAATTTTCTTATCAGTTTACATGGGGTTTTTGTAAGCCAAAATGTTAGTCTTTTGTCTGTCATATTTATTTAAGTTTTTAGTTTATTTTGACATTTTAAGAGTCATTTATAAATCAAATTTATCAGTCTTTCTTTCTTTCTTTCTTTCTCTTTCTTTTGTAATTTGTTCCCTAGTATTTAATCCTAGAAAATCCTACCATATTCCAAGATCAGATAAATATTTATCTGCCTTGTAACTTTACTATGGCTTGACCCTTTTTAAAAACTTTTAATTTGTTAATTTGTCTGAATTTATGGTTGTATATAAGGTGAGGTGGGGATCTAAATAGAATTTTTTCCATATGACATATCACTGTCCTATCTTTTCAACTGATTCATGATGCCTCTTTATCTTGAAAGAGTTTTGAAGTAATATATACAAATTTAACTATTGTTAAATTGATATTAAAGTAACTTAAATGTCTTCATAACTTTTAGAAAATATGTGATTTAGTCCTCCTAAAACATGAACAAATTTATTTTGGTGTTTTACTGACTGTTAATTAGCAGGCTGAGAGTGTGATCTTGAAGTATTAGTGAAGGCCTGTAAAATCTTCTTTAAAATAAACAAATTTTAACATCAAAATTAAAAAACACTTTAGTATAAGGAAAGATGCTAAAGTTAAAAAGCAAGACAAGACCAAAAGAAAATACAGTAATTTAAAAATACAAAGCTTTATTGCCCAAAATAAAGCAAAAGCACCAAAAGCACTTTTATGAATCAATAGAAAAGACAACCAAACAGGAAAAATGGGCCAAAGTTGGGAATATGTGATTTATAAAAGAACAAATGAAAATGACCAATAAATAAATGACATATTCTCAGACATGGGCAATTAAGGAATTGAAATTTAAAACAGAAATATATTTTGGGGCGCCTGGGTGGCTTAGTCGGTTAAGCATTGGACTTCAACTCAGGTGATGATCTTGCAGTCTGTGACTTTGAGCCCCATGTTGGGCTCTCTGCTGACAGCTCAGAGTCTGGAGCCTGCTTCAGATTCTGTGTCTCCTTCTCTCTCTCTGCCCCTCCCCCATTCATGATCTGTATCTGTCCCTCAAAAATAAATAAACATGAAAAAAAAATTTTAAACGTTAAAAAAAAAATAAAAGCTAGGGGCGCCTGGGTGGCTCAGTCGGTTAAGTGTCCGACTTCGGCTCAGGTCATGATCTCACGGTCTGTGAGTTGGAGCCCCGTGTCGGGCTCTGTGCTGACAGCTCAGAGCCTGGAGCCTGTTTCAGATTCTGTGTCTCCCTCTCTCTCTGCCCCTCCCCTGTTCATGCTCTGTCTCTGTCTGTCTCAAATATAAATAAACGTTAAAAAAAATTTTTTTTTTAATTTTTAATGAAATAAAATGGAAATATATTTTACTTTTATCAACGTGGCAAAAATTTTCAAAGACTAATAATAATATTCAGTGCTTCCATGAACTTTGTTGGATGTATAAACTAGGACAGTCATCTTTGGATATCATTTCCATAATCCATCAATGTGAATTAAAGACGAATCTATATTGCAACATAACAATTTTATTTTATTTCCAGGTTTTTAGATTGTAAAACTACTTAGGTATGTATCCAAAGAGGTATTTTAAATACTTTTTAAAAGATATTTAAAAGTTTGTTTATAACACTATACTAGTGGTCACAACCTAAATTTTCATAAATGAAGAAGTGGCTAAACAAATACAGCATAACCAAATTATGAAATACTAGTCAGCAACGAAAAAGGGTGCTATAATGGCATCCTGGCATGGAGAGAACTTCAAGACATGTTGTTAATTAGAGACAATTCTGGAATAATCTATATACAGTATGAACTCATTCATATCTACACTCTAGTCGCGAAACAATGCTTTATGTTTCTAGATTCTATCATCTATCTATCTACCTACCTACCTACCTAATATCTCTCTCATCAGTAAATCAAAAGCATGTAATCATATTTTTTTAAGTCTGGAATGACAGATACAATAGTAATAATAATAGTTATCTGAGGAGAGGAGAATGGGGGTTAGTGAAGGCAAAGGCATATTTTTGCTTTTTCCTTTAGTTTTAAATGCAGACTTTTAGATAGAGTGGCATTTATGTATGTGTGTATATATGTAGGTATGTATATTGGGTTGACTCTAATTTTGACTTTTACAAACCAATGTTGCAATTAATAATCTTGAAAATACATTTATTATTCAATCATTGATTTCTATAAGTAATTTACAAATATATTTTCATTAAAAAGAAATCAAAGTATATGGAGGAGAAATCAATTCTGGATTTAGGGGGTGTCAGGCCCACATACTACAATATCTTTTGCCAACATTAAATCTATATGAATGAAGTAAATATAAAAGACTATTCTGTTCTCTGACACCACCTAAGTATCCAGCAATTCAATTCGATTCTACCACTAATTAACTGGAGTTGACACAGATTCCACAGGTTGAGGTCTCAGTCCCATACAACTTCAAATGCCAGCTGTAAACGGTGTGCCCAAATTGCCCATCCTATTGCCCACATGACTACAAATTTGAGGGGTTTCCCATGACACCCTCCTCAGGCAATTCCCTAGAACAACTCATAGGATTCAGAAAAAAACATTTTACTTACATTTACTGGCTATTATAAAGGATGCAACTCAGAAACGACTAAATGGAAGAAATTAATGTGCAATTAAATAAATTTATTGAATTACTTATTTTTTAACTCAATTTTTAAAAATAACCTCACTTCAAATACATTGGAACACATTTGTCCTTACTTTTAAGGTAATTATTTCTTACTGTGTACATGAATGTTGGCAAAAATTGCCTGTTTCTTTTTTGTTTTGCTCTATTTTCCTAAGATTTTAAACAATACATTAAAGTTGCCAGATATTCCATTTCTCCTAATTGTGGAGCTTCTCAATGAAGCAGAATGTTAGGGGGAGAAATTTTGAAAATGTATTTTAAAATATTGAAAAATTATTTTAAATACAATTTCATGGAACAGTGTTTTAACTATAGAAATAAAATAGACTTGTTTTACCTGCTATTAATTGCCATGTTAATATTTATTCACTGTATTTTGTTTTCACTGTGAAGACAATGTGACTAGTAAAAGAATATTCTATCTTAAGTTGGACATTGAGCATTGGGCACAGGTTGTGTCTGTAAATCACACCTTTAATTGACTTTGTAGAGATTAGATGCTATTGATGTGAGATATGCTGTGTATGAGATACAGGTAACTCTTGCACAATAAAATGTTGTGGCTTTGAATTTTCTCCCACAGTTTTAATATTTTATATTAATAAAATAGTTCAACAGAAACATACACCAACATGCCTTATACATCAACATAAGAAAAATGACAAATGGGCTTGACATCTACACATTTGTAGATATTAATGTTCCAAATCCTAGGAAATACAGAAAATATTTACTTCTGAAAACAGAATTTCCCACCAAGTTAATTTTTTCAAATGAAGCTTACCCCTTTCCCTATTTTCCTTTACTTGGCTGAATTTGTATTCACAGACAATGTATCATGAGCATTAACAGGGCCCCACTGTCTCAACTTCCCAGATGGAAAATGTGTTTCCTTTCTGCTGGGACAAGGGAACTCAGAACTCAGTTAGTGATTGGTTTGACCCTAAATTTGATTTCATCTGGATCATCTGGCTGGTATTGTTTTGATTACAATGATCTTTTCCACCAATTTTCATTTTTATTTTTCACAGGTGAAAGTATCTGAGTGGTAGAACATCTGTAGAGAGGCAATTCCAGTTTTTGGGAATTTTAATAAGAACTCTAGAATTATATGCAACTATCTACTCTATGCGATCACTTGGATGTCTAACAGGCATTATAGACTTAACATGTCCAAAAGAAACCTTCTGATTCTCTTCTCACCCCAATACCACATTTAACAAACATTTTGACGTTTGTCAAAATCTGAAAAATTCTTCTCTCCCTACTCTTCTACAGCTTAGGAAATGGCATGCTCAGCCACTGTCCTCAGTTCCAAATCCCAGTTCCTCTCTGGTTCCTCTCTTTCTCTCATCATTCCCCTCCAATCCATTAGCAAGCTAATTGATTCTTCCACACTCTCTCATGATACAGCCTTTGCCTACCCTTCTGACTTTACGTCAGATGGGCTCTTCTTCGTTCTAGGTGCCCCAGCCACACACACACACACCTTTGTTCTGTTTTTGAATTTGATAAGCCCCTTTTTGCCTTAAGGACATTTTCCTGCTCTTTACTCGTCCTGGAATGATTGTCATACTGTTGCATAATTGGCTCCTCCTTGCCAGTTAGATCCCAGCTTAAATTCACCTCTTCAGAGACTTTTCTGATCACACAATCTAAAAGAGCTGGTTCAGTCACTAAACATTTTGTTTTGTTTTTATCTTAATAGATCATGTCTATCATATATTTTCTTGTTTATTATCTGTATGTTTCAAAAGAGAGACACTGATAAATTTTGTTCCATACTCTATACCCTATGCCTAGAAGAAGGCCTGGCACATAGTAGGTGTTCAACGAGTGACTTACTCGATGCATGACAATACCATTCCGGTATCCATGGCCCAAGTGATTTGCAGTTTGTCATCTATACTTGACAACTTACTCAAGCCTTCCACCTTCCCCCACCCCTCTTGACTATGTTGCTTTATAGTCTCTCCTTTTCCCTTGCTCTTTCTCACTCCATCTGCATTTCACTTTCCTCTTTACGTTGCTTCTCTCCCCCCTCTAACCTTTTCCTTCACCGTCACTCCCCCCTCCCATATTCTTTGTCCCAAACTGGACATAAAAGAGGCCTGAGAGATCTTTTAAAAATATTTGTTTCACTTGCTGAATAAATCTTTAGTTTCCCTACCCTTAATTTAAAAAGCAGGTGAGCTGAGTGCTTTATATTTTTCTACGAAAAAGAGATATAAATTAATTTTGAAACATTATTTCGCTCTGTCAGTGATCTTGGAGAGGTGGGGAGAATCTTCCCTGTGTCTGCTCCAGTTTTCATGGTTCAAATGCTTTTGAACGTCTGTGAATCTGGAGCTTCACTGGAAGAGTCTTTCCCAGAGAAGGAGAGGAACTTGATGTTGCATTGAAAGAAACCCAGACATCAAGAAAAGGGACACTTGCTGTCCTCTTCCTCCTGGGACTGAAACAACAGTGTTTCTGCAGAAATGAGAAGGTACTTGATGAGAATATGTCTTGAGGTTTTAAGAGTCAGTTCAAGAGAAAAGAATTAAAGTGAAAATAAAAGCGGATTGCTAGGAGGCTTAAGCTAATAGACTGTTAATCACCTATAACAAGATGAATAACCTCATCTTTAGTAGAGAATGGTTCTATTTATTAAGCCCAAGGGGTTAAGGAAAAATAGCTGGAGAACGATCGTGGGGGCATTATTTATTTCCTCTTCCTGATAGTTCTTTCCAAGTAAAAAAATCTCTTCTCATAGTACTTCTTATTGCCTTTAAGACCCCCAGTAGCTAATTTTACCAAAGGAAACTTGGAAATGATTAAAAGGCAATGCTTGGTTAGCACCGCTCTGCCCTTCTTTCTCTTGGGCATGAGTTTCCCACAGGCATGGGTTCTGATGCTTAAGAAGGTGAGGGCTAACCTCATCATTGAGTTATGGTGTGACTGAGTGGGTAAGCTGCTTGGCTCAGAGATCCAGTTAAAAGATTGTAACCTCCATATTAGACTTAATCACAAATAAAGTTTATATCTTTCTTTAAAAAAAAAAAAGTGGGTTGCTATAGAGCCAGGAAATGTGGTCACATCTGGTGTGTGTGTGTGTGTGTGTGTGTGTGTGTGTATGTGTGAAACACAGAGGGAGAAAAAGAATATAGAGAAAGGGCAAGCAACAAATTAAACCAAATAATTTCTTTGGTTATAGCTTCAAAATATAACCACAGTATTAGAATATGGTAACACCAAACTCAATGTTTTTTTTTTCTATTATGAAGTGGGTAAGAGGGCTTGAAAACTATTTATTCAACATTCATTGTATTTTCAAATTCTTCAATAAAATGTGTGACATCTAGGAATATTAGGAGTGACCAAGCAGATTAAAATCTTAGCATTGAAATTGTTAATATAAGTCAATTTTGTTTAATGAAGAAAATATTTCAGCTAAAGGGGAGGCTTTATTATGAATGCTGATAGCTTTCCACTTCAGGCACATATGTGAATTCTAAGATGTTTTGACAATTTAAAAAAGTTATGACATGTGACAACTGAGAAAAGTCGTTTATTTATCTGAGGTGGGAGAAAGAAAATTCCTCAAGTGGTTTCCATTCTTTCATGCCAATCAGGCTGTTCACATTCAAACAGCACGGGTCTTGGGAGAGGAGGGGGAGAAAGGAAAAAAGAAAAGGGAATAAAAGAAAATATTTAAAAATTTGGGTGGTGCATCAAGGATAAAAACATGAGAATATGTTCGCCTCCATCCAGACTGTCACAAATCTGGAGAGTAAGGTTGAGGCCCCATTAAGAATTTGGCCCAAGATGTCATGTTATCTAACACTTGCAGACGACATATAACACAGATTTTAGCTGTACAGCTGTGAAGACACCTGCCAGTGCCCTCCAACTCCTCAGATTTCTTGCCTCTGCATTACTGAAAGATCCGATCTGATTTCCATGGAGGTATTTCTCCCTGTAGATTTAGGATATGGCGACTGCAAATGTACTATTTGGGTCTCATGCACCTTCATTCTGTTACTTCTTTTGTTAGAGGAGTATATTACTAAGCACACCCATTCAGATATTGGAAACATAAAGCCACTTATAATCACCTTAATTGTCTATAAAATAAAGCCTCTTCATTTCTGGCTATTAGGTAATCAGACTACAATCTGCCTTTACGTTGAGAGGACCTGTGATATATCTTTCGTGAATGTGGCTTTCCTTCAAAGCTAGGGAATTCTCTCTGCAGTTTCTGACTTTACAATGGAGGAAGAGGTCTCAATTGCTGGAAGTTCCCAGTTATGACCCAACTGAGGACCCCTCGTCAAGCAGGCATCACACACAGTTCTAGGAGAGCTCTCTGAAGGCAGAAACACTCCAAACCAAAGCTCTGCATGCTCCATGGCCAGGGTCAGAGGAATCATTCATTCATTCTACGCTGTGCAAGGCAGTCCACGTTCTAATCACTGGGCATATATCAGAGAATGAAAGAGGCAGAATTTCATTCCCACAAGGAGATGATTTTCTTTTTCTTTTAATTTTTTTTAACGTTTACTTCTGAGAGAGAGCGAGCAAGCGAGCAAGCATGGGAGGAGTACAGAGAGAGAGGGGGACACAGAATCCGAAGCAGGCTCCAGGCTCTGAGCCGTCAGCACAGAGCCTGACACGGGGCTCGAACTCACGGACCACGAGATCATAACCTGAGCTGAGGTTGAATACCCAACCGACTGAGCCACCTAGGTGTCCCAAGGAGCCGATTTTCTAGTGGAGGAGACACCATAAAAAAGTAAATTTAAAAAGTATAGAACATGTTAGTATTAAGAGCTAGAGAAAAAAGAGCAAAGAAATATATAATGTATCGGGGTGGGGGCGAGGCTGCTAAAATTCAGTTAGAGGAGCTAAGGGAGGCCTCCCTGAAAAGTACTGATTAAAGGAGATAGTGTGCTGTGTCCCCCTAGATCCTCCCTCATGCCCAAGACACATGTGCCCCAGCGTCAGGTCATACCTGACCTAGGTCACAGGACTATCTTTCTGAAGCCCACATTCAGTGATTGTTGAACAAATTGTTATAAAATCCATGCCCCTCTGTCTTGAGACAGTAAAATCCTAGGAGACCCTCCCAGCAGCAGAACTCCGATGAAATAGACTGAGGTCTTTGGTATGACTTCATCACGGTTCAACTCTCTTGTCTGCATAGGAACTGAGATCACAGCTTTATTATAAGAATTTCAGGCATAATCTTTCATTGCAACCTATTATCACAAAACAGTCTGATTGGCAAAGGTGTACATTTGATGGAAAGGCACAACACTCAACATATGCCATTTTATATGCCCCTTTGTCTTTTTTGCCTCTAAAATTATATTTTGAGTTCTGCTGAGCAATCACAGAACACATTGTTAGAGATCATTTCAAATAATATTCTGTTAAAAGTTGACATAATTTGTACACTTGAATCCATATTATGCTATCGATTATTTCTTTCTTTGTCCCCAGGTCATAACCTCCAGCATAAACCCAACCCTGTATTTCAAGGGTTACAAACACAAATGACTCTAAGGAGCTGGTAGGTAACAGAGATAAACTAAGCAAGTTAATTCAGCAGGAAGTGGTGCAGATTGTGGTCAACTGGAGGGCACACACCGAGTCTGAAAGGGAAAGCCATCCTCTCTTACCAAGTTGTAATGATAGCCTGATGTTGCCAGATCCTCCGATTTTTATCTGGACAAGCCTGAAATTTTAAGATTCTAGTGTAAAATCTCTGAAATTTAGAATGTTGGTAACTAAATCAGAAGGTTAAGAAACACCGTGCATGACAAACCACATCTGTAGTTCACAGTCAGCTGCGAAGCTTTCCATTCAGGCTTCTGACATTGATAGGAGACTTACAGATCACATCTTCATGCAATCATTTGGAATCTGAGTTGCCTACTTTTCAGATAGCCCTACGCATAAAGTATCACTTCTTCCTTGAGCGTGGATGTCTGTCCCACTAGAGAGCAAGGTCGTCTTCATCTCTGTACCCCCCGGGTACCCATCCCAAAGCTTTCATGTGGGAAGCACACATACATGTTTGTTCCATAAATATCCCAGAGTTGTCATCCGCTCACCCTGTTTTAAGCATTTCAGGTTACAATACTATGGCTAAAACAAAGTAAATTGGGTATAAAAATCAGTTTTTGTGGGACAGTTACTTCATTAAGCTGGTGCCAAAGGACTTCTTAGTAAAACACTCTTATTCTGTAGAATCTTATTCTGTTAAATCTGTACATCAGAACTGGTTTCCTACTACTGTTTCCTAAAGTATGGTCATACTTCGGTAATATAAGTGGCTAATTTATAGAATAAGTAAACCACACACCATTGAAAAGATGTTTAAACTCAATAGTGCTTGTGCAAATGAAAATGATAATAATGCAAGTATTGTTTTACTTATCAAATTAACAAAAGTTTAAAAGTTTGATGATACTGTGTTTTGGCTAAGGTTTGGGCAAACGGGAGGTCATGCATGTGTCAAAGGATATAACTTGCTGCAAACTTTTTACACTGTAATTTGACAGTACTTGTAAAAATAAAAATAAATGAAATACCTTTGACCTGCAATTGTAACTTTAGGAATTTTTCATACAGAATTATGGCCGGAAGTGTTCAGAGATGTCTGTGCATGAATGCAGCATCCTTTGTAACAGCAAAATATTAAAACAACCTGCATGTCTGTCTGTGGCAGATTGTCTAGAAACACTGTGATTCTGTTATTATACAAATAATGTAGCTCTATCTAAATGTAACAACACAAAGACAGGTCCACAATAGAGTGAATGAACAAAAATTTTCAACTTTTGTAAAATTATAAAACATGTTTTTATAAACATATAGCTGAAAGACTTTTAAAGCAGAGGAAACTTCCAGAAAGGTAAACACCATAACAGTGAAAAACTCTGGAAAATGACACGGGGGAGGAGGAATTTTTTATCTTATATTCTTCTATATTTTTATTATTTTTGACAGCAGAGACTCCGCTTTTCCCTGTATGGTCCTAGTGAAAGTGTTGTTTTATGAAACTACCCTTAGCAGATAAACTCATACTCCATTATAAGTATCATGTTTTTTTTTCATTAGAAGTCTCAAAAATTTAAGAGTTCAGTATGGACATAATTTGTTACTAGACACCTCATCTGAAATGATTGGCTTTGATGCAGTTAAGATAGAACATATAATAATAATGCCTCAGTGTCAACTTTGTCCTTAATCTGAGTTAACTAGAGGGCTCTGGCCCAGGAGTGGGCAATGCCCCATGTTTGAGATTTAAGACCTAGTTTGGTGCTATAGCTGATGCTTGAACAACATGGGTTTGAACTGTGTGGGTCCACTTGTACATGTTCTTTTTTAGATAAATATAGCACAGTACTGGAAATGTATTTTCTCTTCCTTAGGAATTTCTTAAAATTTTTTTTTCTACATTTATTTATTTTTTGAGAGACATAGAGAGGCAGAGCACAAGTTGGGGAGGGGAAGAGAGAGAAGGAGACACAGAATCCGAAGCAGGCTCCAGGCTCTGAGCTGTCAGCACAGAGCCGGACGTGGGGCTCGAACTCACAAACCGTGAGATCATGACCTGAGCCAAAGTCGGACGCCCAACCAACTGAGCCACCCAGGTGCCTCTTCCTTAGGAGTTTCTTAATAACATATTCTTTTCTGTAGCTTACTTTATTGTAAGAATACAGTATATAATACATATAACATACAAGATCTGTGTTGATTGACTGTTTATGTTATTGATAAGGCATCTAGTCAACAGTAGGCTTTGAGTACTTAAGTTTTGGGGGAGTCAAAAGTTATATACAGATTTTTGACTGCACAGGGGTGCGTGCCCCCAACCACATGATGATCAACCCATGTGTAAGATATGGCTAACGCATTTTAGAATATGGTTCATTGTTGTATGAATTCATCTCAATTGTGGATTAAATTAGTACTCTTCAAATCTCACCATGTACAAAAAAAAAAGCCAAATGAGCTCCGGCACTAAACACTATTGTGTTAGGAGTTCCTTACTTTCTCAACAAAACTTTTGAGATATTGGCACAACTTTTTGTTCATTTTACAAATGAGAAAACTGTATGCTACTAAGGCGACACAAGCAATAATTAATAGAGTCAGGGTTGAACCTGATATTTCAGGGAAGCAATGTGGTACAGCAGAAAGGTTAGAGGCTGCCAAGTAAAAAGTACAAAAAAAAACTGCTTGATAACACAATAAACTATGTAACAAAGGAAATACATTGGTTCTGTGGGTCAGAAGATCAGGTAACAAAATGTTGCTATATTAGTACCTCTTCATTCTGTAAGTGTGAACTGCTCAGGTAATAAACCCTGTAATTTAAGGACAAGCCCAAGAGTAACAAACTTAATACAGCAGTGGAATTTACTGATGCACTCTGCCACTAAGGCAGTCCTAACCCAGGAACATATGCAGAGATGATAAATTCATGAGTGTGTCTGGTAGAAGAGCTGAAACAGATGTGCAGAGTGAGGGACATCAAAGTTAAAACAATTACCATCTCAACAAATGGGTAGTTCTCCTAGATACAAGCTTAGCCTTTTTAAAAGACCCGGGCACTCTTTATATCATCCTGGCAAATCAGAGGCGGTATATTCCATGTGAATCATATGTAAATCATTAAAACAAAGCAAAACTAAACAGAGTGGCCATTAGTTGCCTTAAAAGATACTTCTATTCAGCAGCAAATGTCACGGCATGCATTCAAATCATCTGGGGAACAGCCTTTTTTCCTCCTCCCTTCTCCGGCGCTCTCCCAGAGGCTTCTCTAATATGGATACATTTGCCATTGTTGCCGTGGCAAGGTGGAGAGTTGGGGCCAGAAAGGAGAGCAGCTATATTCTACTGTCAGGTGATGTTGACAATGGGGAAAACAGTAAGTGCTGCAGACACAGCCAGGCATAGGGGTAGATGTGACTGTTTGCAGAGGAGTTTTCTCTGGTGGGTAGAACGGAAGTCCTCATAGTGTGTGTTTCATTCAGATGCTGGGGATTTCAAATAGTTTAAAAAGAACAGTCATTCAATGTGCTGTTTTTCCTATGTCACATGTATAGGAATTTGAAAAGATTTTTCTATTAAGTGATTATTAAATGATTTATCCAAGTTTATTATAATAGGTAAAATCCAGATTTAGTAAATTAATAAGAAAATGAACCATGCTGGGGAGCCTGAGTGGCTCAATCGGTTAAGCGACCAACTTCAGTTCAGGTAATTGTCTCTCAGTTTGTGAGTTTGAGCCCCGCCTCCGGCTCTATGCAGACAGGTTGGAGCCTGGAGCCTGCTTCCAATTCTGTCTCCCTCTCTGCCCCTCCCTGCTAATTCTCTTTCTCTGTCTCTCTCTCTCTCTCTCTCTCTAAAATAAAACATTAGGGGTGCCTGGGTGGCTCAGTCGGTTAAGTGTCCGACTTCGGCTCAGGTCATGATCTCGCGGTCCGTGAGTTCGAGCCCCGCGTCGGGCTCTGTGCTGACAGCTCTGAGCCTGGAGCCTGTTTCGGATTCTGTGTCTCCCTCTCTCTGACCCTCCCCCGTTCATGCTCTGTCTCTCTCTGTCTCAAAAATAAATAAAAACGTTAAAAAAAATTTAAAAAAAATAAATAAAACATTAAAGCATTTAATTTAAAAGAAAATAGGGGCACCTGGGTGGCTCAGTCGGCTAAGCGTCCGACTTTGGCTCAGTTTTTACAGTTCATGGGTTCAAGCTCCGCGTCGGGCTCTGTGCTGACAGCTCAGAGCTTGGAGCCTGCTTCAGATCCTGTGTCTCTCTCTCTCTCTGCCCCTCCCCTGCTCCATTCGGTTTCTCTCTCTCTCAAAAATAAATAAACATTAAAGAAATTGTTTAAAGAAAATGAACCATGCTCCTTTTGACTTTACATGTAGATATTTTTATAATGAACAGAAGTGGGCCAAAACAGAAGTTTTAAAACCATATTTCATTTTCACTATATGTGTCTTCATTGTCTTACCTTAAAACCATCAATAACTGGAAAGACTTGCACCTGTGGATATTTCAAAGGGTACCTTGCCTGCAAATGGTATTTATTTGGTATTTTAGTAGCTTTTACATTTTAGATCTCCTGTTTAACAGTCTTTAAAAAATATAAACTACTTGTCTATATTTCTGACAAATCATAAATTGTCCAGATGGAAAAACAGTTTAATGAATTAATGGCTGATGACGGTTGAATATCAGATCTGAAGATTCTGCTTTTTCACTGTGTGCCCCTATTGAAAATGCTGTTTTATGAAAATGATACCTCAGCATGCAAACTCATACTCCATTATGACTTTCATGTCACAGTCACACAATTTACTGGTTCAAAAAAAAAAAAAAGGTGTTGCTATGCACTACGCTACTGGAATTGAATTAAATTATTAAACACAAGCTGCCAAAGAAATAATAGTGCAGCTGAATATTTTTGTGGATTTGTTGGTGAGCCTGTGTGTTCTTTAGTGTTTAGTTGAAATTATAGGAATTCTCCAGAAAGTATGACTGCAGTTTAAATGGCTACCTCCAAGAATAGAGAAAATGCTGTGTAGCAAGAGGAGTAAATAACATTTATTTGACTCTCTTTTATAAAAATAGATATAAATCTTATTTAGTGTGTATATGTAGAAATTGTTCCTTTAATTTCTAGGATTCTGGGAGTATATATTAAAGTGTTTTTGGTGGCCATATGGAATAAAACTATAGCGGCAGAGTTCCTTGACCTAAGTGGTCATGTGTTGGACTGAAGCAATCACTAGTTTGCCAATTACACTTATCTTGCCAGAACTTTCTTGTATCTGACAAGTTCCAAGTGTGAATCATCCATGTGAGAATACACCAGCATACTGTAGCTATGCTCTCTAATTTCCCCTTTTATGTATGCCTTAAAAATAAGCCAAGATATTTAATACATTGATTAAAAGGCATGCAGAATTGTGTTGAGATCATGGACAAATAGAAGAGTGGAGTGAGAATCTCTACCCTCACCCACTATTGTTCTGAACTTGAAATATTTTGTCCAAAGCAGGCTGTGTAGAGTCCTGAGGGACCAACCCAGGATACAAATTTAACATGCACTTTAAACTTTGGTTGTTCTATCTTTCAAGCTGAATTTAAATCTCATTAATTTTTAGTGAAAGCACAATAGTTAAATATCTTGCAGATGTAGCTTGTGTATTTAAAATTCCTTAGAAGTTTTCCATTTAAGGTTTTTACTACATTAGTTTGATCTACTGTGCATGACAATATGGCATGTGCATTTCTCTCAGGATGTGCAATTTGATTTCATACTGTGGAAAAATCCAGAGCGTAAAATATTAGCATGAACAGTGTCAAGTGTCGATGCTAATTCTTTTATTACTGTGACATTATTTAAGGACAGCAATCATTCAACTATTTTAAGTGATAGATATTAGAGTTTGAAAAATAGCTATGTGATCAGCTAAACTATGTCCTTGGAGAGATGAAAGTTCTAGAAAGTTCTAGAAAGATGATAGATATACATCCAATCGTGAATTTCTCCTGCTTGTGCAAGATTACAGAGAATGCAGCTGTTGAATAAAATCAGAATATAACACTTAAAAACTGTTGCATGTGTGTTACAAAACGAATTTGTTTCCTTTGGGGATCAGGGGCAAAAGGCATTTATTTCCAAAGAAGCATAGATACCTTCATTCCTTAGCAGACACATATATTTCGGCACAAATGATGATGCCTTGTAAGATGACAAAAAAAAAAAAAAATCCAATATTGATTTTGGAGACTTCTAAGGAATTAGAAAGTAAAAGTCTTCTGTTAAAATAAAAATTATTTAGGGGCACCTAGGTGGCTCAGTCGGTTAAGCATCTGACTTCAGCTCAGGTCATGATCTCGTGGTTTGTGGGTTCAAGCCCCATGTCAGGCTCTGTGCGGACAGCTCAGAGCCTGGAGCCTGCTTCAGATTCTGTGTCTCCCTCTCTCTCTGCCTCTCTCCAACTCATGCACACGCGCGCACTCTCTCTCTCTCTCAAAAATAAACACTAAAAATTTTTAAAAAATAAAAATCATTTAAAAGAAAAATATTCTGATTTGCATTGCCTATTTTTAGAAGCTATGCTAAATATAAACTCCCTAGAGAAAATGTAATTTGAATAGAAGAAAATTCCATACAACTAGTTTTCTCTTGGATTCAAATTTCTTACCCTTATTTCAGGAAAGGACCACAGGTCTTTTGTCCAAGTACTTTGTGAAAAAACTATAGTATATTCAGTGGAAGGATGCAGCAATGATATTTTACTTTACTATATTGCTTTCACAGTTGACAAAGCACTAGTACCTATATTATTTATATTCCTAAGATACATTCAGGACAAAAATATTTACCACAATTTAAAGTTCTAGAAATGCCAATTCATTCATTAAGCAAATGCTTTTCAAGAATAAAAACCAAGAGCACATAGAAAGGCTAGATGTGTAAGATGTTGAGGATTAAAGCGCATCAGGTTACTGAGGAGGTAAATTATAATATAATATCACAGCTCTACGAGGGGATCATTTTCAAAGGGCAGCAGGACCACTAATCTGCTTGGGAGAAGTTGGTGCATGCAGGGAGGCTTCAAGCAGGAGGCTGATGGCAAAGGACTAGGAAGCGTTGGTCACTGGCAAGTGAAGGGATAGCAGACTAGACAGGGCAGCTATAGGGCAGAGCACCGAACAAAGGTAGTGTGCTGGGGACTATACAAAGTTCATCGTGGACAGGAGCCCAGAGTTTGATGTGAGGAGAGACTGTGGTTGAAGCTGGGACCAAATCATGCAAAATCTTGTACACTCTGCAAGGAGGTTTGATTAAATCCAGTAGGTAAGAGAAAGCTTTGAATTTGAGCAGGGAAGTAACATGCTCAGATTTCAATGTACCATTTTGTCATCTGTTTGGAGAATGGATGGGAAAAAAACATCGTGAGTAATTCTTGGCTTCTGGCTCGGGTTGATTCTGGTGCCATTCCCTGAGCTTGGGAGTTTAGGAGGAGAGTGGGTTGGAAGGGTGGGGGTGGGGACAGTGAGAGGGACAGTGGGGTCTATTTGAATATGCTGAGATTGGCGGGCATAAGAAAGGTCAGACTTCTAGTAGGCAGTTTTATATACTGGTCAGGATTCAGTATGGAGCTAGACTGAAATGCTAATACATATAAATGGGCAAGTCACAAAAATGACCATAACTGGAGAAGTTGTAGGCCCCTATGACATCTCAACCATTTTGAGCAGGGAATCCCAGCCATGAGAGGAGAGAGGCTGTGCACTGTGGGTGTTGAGACTGCAGCCTACTGCCTGGCGTTATATCCAGGCTCTCTTGCTTATGACCTTGGACAGATTAGTTTCTGTGCCTCAGTTTCTTCAACTGTGAAACGTGGATAAGAAAAGTATTGACCTCAAAGGGTTGTTGTGAGGACCAAAGGAGTCAAAAATGTTTATATTTTATTCGTGTGTAAAGTATTGGGGGCTTATAAGTTGCTATTTTTTTCATTATTAATTATCTTTATTCTTCTTCTCCTAAGTCCTCACGGTGGAATCTCCATGGTTTATTGGGGTGCAGTGTGGTGGTTTAATTTTGTTCGGGTTGGACCTGAGGGATCTGATAAGAAATGATCAGCCATAATGACAGAGGTCCCTGCCAGAGGTCCCAGTAGAAAGTGGAATATTCTAGTCTTCAACTCAAAACTGTCATCTGCTTTTAAGAACATGGGCTAGCAGCCAGGTCAGCTTAAGGGAAGCTTGTAGGTGACCTCTGGAATGTAGACTCAGTGAGGTGGAGGCCTCCTGCTTTGAAGGACTGGAGTTGCCCTACAGAATCAGTGGAAGAGAAAGTGGGGGTATATGAAGGTGGCATGGAGACTCGTGACGAGCTGTTCCCCCTGGCAACGAATGAATGGTGACACAGCTGGTGCTTTGGACGCTTCTGAATCCTGTGGTGAGAAACGGCCAGATGTCTGAGCATCCCCAGGGTGCTCCACCCTGATAAGCCACTATTCTACGTGCACTTTGTGGGAATCTGAATTAAAGTCATAATTTAATATTTTCCTTATTTGGATTCCATCTACCCTTTAAGATTCAGTTCAAATCCTGCTTTCTCAAAAAAAAAAAAAAAAATCCTGCTCGCTCTGTAAATGCTTCCATGGGTATCCCAAACTAAAATAATTTTTCCCTTTGGGGCACCGGGGTGGCTCAATGGGTTGGGCATCCAACTTCAGCTCAGGTCATGTTCTCATGGTTCGTGGGTCGAGCCGCACATCAGGCTGTGTGCTGACAGCTGGGAGCTTGGAGCCTGGAGCTTGCTTCAGATTCTGTGTCTCCCTCTCTCTGGCCCTCCCCCGCTCACGCTCTCACTCTCTCTCTCAGAAACAAATAAACATTAAAAAATTTTTTTAAAATAATTTTTCCCTTCTAATAACAGCTATCATTGTGCAGAATGTTGCAAAATGAATAGGCCAAAAACTAACATTTATTAAAAGCTTGCTATGTACCAGGCACAGTGTAAGCACTTTGCATGTATAAATTTCATTTAATTTAGACCTTAGTATAATCTTAATAATCAGTTATTGCTGTGATTGATTGATTGATGTTTATTCACTTTTGAGAGAGAAAGAGCAAAAGTGGGGGAGGGGTAGAGAGGGAGACACAGAATCCAAAGCAGGCTCCAGTCTCCAAGCTGTCAGCACAGAGCCCAATGTGGAGCTCAAACCCACGAACCATGAGATCATGACCTAAGCCGATGTCGGACGCTTAATCCAGGCATCCCTTATTGCTGTGATTTTTAATTGATGTCTTCAGTTCTTTCTTTTATAGTTTATATCTTATGTAATAAATTTTGTATTTTTTTAACATTTATTTATTTCTGAAGGAGAGACAGAGAGTGAGTAGAGGAGGGGCAAAGAGAGAGAGAGCGCGAGCGAGCATGAGTTGAGGAGGAGCAGAGAGAGAGAGAGACAGACAGACAGAATCTGAAGCAGGCTCCAGGCTCTGAGCTGTCAGCACAGAGCGTGACACGGGGCTGGAACTATAAATTTTGTATTTCTAACATATACATACCATGAGTTTATTCCCAGAGTATAGCGACCAGAGAGCAGGGAGCTCATGTTATCTCTTTCAGAACTTGATAGAACACGTTGCTTGTTGATTTGATCTAATAGGATCAGGGCTGCCCTGTTGCACAACTTCAGAGGGTATCGGTTCAACTGGTGGTCTATGTGTATGGTGCCCCCTGCAGTTGTGCTGTGCACAGACAGGGTGGTCATACACTCTGTCCCTCGATAGGATGCAGTTGGATCTGTCACTGAACTGAAAAGCAACCTTGCACAGGGACTGGTGAGTTCTTTGTCTATTGGTCTTTTTTCCTCTGGTAGACTGAATTCTTGGCAAGCAGGGGCCCGGTGGTACTGGCCCTGCCCTATTTTGCATAGCACTTAAGACAAGACTTTGTAGCAAGAATATTTGCAAATGATATTTATTTGAGAATAGGGCAAGGGGGCTGAGACAAGGTAGCTTGCGGCCCCCATCTGTACTCTTCCCTTCTTGTGCTCCTGATAGTAAGAGTAAATGACTCTCTTGACCTACAGAGTGAAAGAAATAACACTAAACAAATTTAAGAGAAGGTGGATAGAAAATGAACTTCGTGGACATTACAACTCATTTGTCCTTCAGGTATTACAGATAAGGCTAGGCAGGCCAGGGAGGTTAAATGATTTGCCCAAGGTTACACAGCTTCCTGGCAATGGAGCTTGGTCTAGCTCATAGGTCTCTGACTCCCAGCCCAATGCTTTTTCCATTATATGCTGTCAGAAAGAAGGTCATGTAATGATTTCTCTTAAAGGAAAGGAAATCCCATATTAGAATTTACAGATTGTTTCCAAAAAAAAAAAAATAGATTTTAAATTTCTGAAATTAACCTGTGGTCTATTTCACAAAAGCCCTCCTGACTCCTACTACCTCCTAACACCTGCTGACTTGTGTGTCTCTATCTATGTATCTACATATGGGTATATATTTCTAAGCCTTTGCATTTCTGATCAAAAGTTACCCCTCCACGTAACACTGAACTAATTTAGAACATTTGCCTTTGTTGAAACAAAAGCAATTCGTTTCATTCACATCAATAACATGTAATTGTATGTACAGTGAGCTGAGCTCACCCGGGCTAATTGAATATTCAACCAGTAGTGAGAGAAGGGCGCCCCTGGAATGATCACGAGGGACCCTTTCCGATTTAGCATCCCACCCAAGAGTCAGGCAGGACAACACAGCTTTCTCTTCCCTGTTCGATAGCCTGGCCCCGTGGCTCCGCCCACCCTGACGCAGAGGCCCGCCTGTCTGATTTGGGGGCTCTGGCAAAAAGCCTGAGCCCATTGATTACAGATCGCTGTTAATAAAGAGCATTTGTAATGCAGCAGTGGCGAGGCGGTCTCCGCACGCCGGTTCATGATGGCCCTTCAGGCTCCACAATTAAGTCGTCCAGCAGGCATGCCCCCTGTTGCAGCTGCTCTGTCAATCTCATTTTGAAGCACAAATGATCTTAGACCCAGTGTTTGACATGGGGTTTTAACACCAAAGAAGGCAATTCTGCAACTTCAAATGAGCCTAATTGGCTGAGCGCTCGGGCGTTCACTCAAGCTGCTTCAGTCCATCAGAGAGAGATTTCCCGCTAATTGAACTGCTCAGAAGGAAAGGACCACGAGGAATCACAAGGTGCAGAACCATTGGAGAGGGTGGCGTGTGTATTTTTTTCACGATAGCAAACCTAAAGATACATTCCTCCTCCTTAATCAGCCACCTGTCAACATAAAATAGGTAGTTATCGCTGCAGATGCTCACGGAGTTATGATCTAAAATTGAGTTGTTGCTGTCTGGGGTGTAAATGTACATGTGTTGCTGATAAAAGACATTTCAAAACATTTGGTGTGTACAGCATTTTTCTGCATCAAACTGAATGCTGCCCGAAATAAAAACATGCAAATCCAGACTGTGTAGAGAGGGCTGAGGAAACTAATTAGAGGCGCCCTGGTTGGAGTCTGTGTGTATTCATCCAACACCTTCTTGTCTCTGCTCTTCCTCTGTTAAATGAGGATCCTAGGAGAGGAAACCTGATATCTGTAGCTGCATCTAGAGCCATAGTTATATCTTTATCTATATGGCTGATATATCTTTATCCGTATCCACACCTGTATCTGTATACCTGTATATTATCTGTATATTTCTTATGTGACCCAGAGTAAATATTATTCTGTGGGTAATGACAGCCTATATAGCAATATTAAGAGTATTTAATCAGGAGGTTGTGAAATTGATACAGTAATGTATCAGGCAGGACCTTGGAACTAGGGGAATTCATCTGATGTGAGGTTTTCTAAGCCAAAACATTGCCGAAAAAGTATTACTTAATAACGCCGGCTTTGGTGTCAGATTCTCCACATATGTATTTAATTTACACAAATGTGGTTTTACATGACATGGTGGTTGAAAAATAATTAGGGGGAGGGATAAAGAAATGAGAAGAAGATACATAAAAAGATTTAGGGCTGGCTTAATTTTTTCAGATATTTCATTTCAGATTTGCAGAGGATCTAGAAAACATTCCACTACATATTTTTAGGTACGCAGGGGGTGAGTGAATTGTGCTCGGCATCAGCTACTTTTTGGTCTGGGAGCACGTGGTGTACATTTTATGGCGCCCAAGCCTAGGGGCTCACGGGCCTAGCTGTGCCCGGGTGGCAGTATTCTCAATCTTCAGAGTTGTTCATCTGAGTTCTTCCTGTGCTTTACTTTGTGAGTTTGGATAAACCATTCACCTTTCCTGGCCTCACTTTTCTCATCTTAAAAAGCAAGACTGGGGCGCCTGGGTGGTGCAGTCGGTTAAGCGTCCGACTTCAGCCAGGTCACGATCTCGCGGTCCGTGAGTTCGAGCCCCGCGTCAGGCTCTGGGCTGATGGCTCGGAGCCTGGAGCCTGTTTCAGATTCTGTGTCTCCCTCTCTCTCTGCCCCTCCCCTGTTCATGCTCTGTCTCTCTCTGTCCCAAAAATAAATAAAAAACGTTGAAAAAAAAATTAAAAAAAAAAAAAAAAGCAAGACTGGAGTGTGATCCACTGGCAACGTCATCCTGAGGACACCTGATGAAAAGGATAAACCAGTGTTTTCCCAAGTTTGATCTCTTTTTGGGGGGAGGACGCCAATGATTTTGTAACCTGTGTTGTGGTCCCGTTTCTGTTCAAAATCCAAAAGAAGTCAGATCCTCCCCAGTTCTCCACTCAAGGCAGATCATAATTAGCAAATAATCTGGGCTCAGAATCTGCCCTACTGAAGTGAGTCCATGTTGGGATCAGCACTGTGACACCTGCTTGCTTGGTGTCTTGGGCCAATGTAGAGAGATGTTGCTGCTTTGCTCCCAGGCAAAGACTGAGTCAGGGTGACTCTTCACAGGCTAAACTGGCAGTAAGAAATGAACTTGTCTTACCTTTAATTTTTATTTTTAGTAAAGTAATAAACGCACATGGTCAACAGAGCAGAAGATAGCCCTAAGAGGCTTGTACTAGTAAGTTGCAGCTCCTACCCCTCCCTACCCTGCCCTAATTCCTGTTTTCCAGAGGAAACCACCTGCTATTCTTAGAGCTTCTTTTGGCATAGTTACCTTCAGTTTCTAAGTAACATGCTTACTTCTTGATTTGTCAATTTTAGGCACCATCTATTATTAATTTCTTGTTATGAAAGATGAGGAACTATCTTATACCCTTCCTAACTTCCCCATCCCAACCCTCCATCCTACTAGCATATTGACATTTTTGGTTAAGTCAATAATGTACAATATGATAACTATGCAAGTTCACCTATATCATGTGGTACAATTACTTTTCCTCTCTTGAACACTTTTTTTTAACTTGGAGTCAAGATTTTCCCAATGCTTCCATTTGCTTATTTGTTTTTAATAGGTTTATTTAGATATAATACAAAGTTCACCCAAAGTGTGCAATGTAATGGTTTTTAGTAGATTTACCAAGCTTTGCATTTATCACCCTACTCTAATTTTATGACATGTTCATCACCCCCTAAAGAAGCTTAGACTCGGGGTGCCTGGGTGGCTCAGTCGGTTAAGCGTCCGATTTCAGCTCAGGTCACGATCTTGCGGTCCGTGAGTTAGAGCCCCGCATCGGGCTCTGGGCTGATGGCTCAGAGCCTGGAGCCTGCTTCCGATTCTGTGTCTCCCTCTCTCTCTGCCCCTCCCCCGTTCATGCTCTGTCTCTCTCTGTCTCAAAAATAAATAAACGTTAAAAAAATTTTAAAAAAAGAAGCTTAAACTCATTACCACTTTCCACTCTCCCCTCCCACTCCCTCCAGCTGTAGACAAACCCTAATCCGTATCCTGTCTCTATAGATTTGCCTGTTCTGCACATTTTATATGGATGGCATCATGTGATATGTGGTCTTTTTGAGTCTGGCTACTTTCGCTTAGCATAAAATTTCCAAAGTTCATCCAGGTTGTGGCATGTATCAGTATTGCATTCTTTTTGATAAACAAATGATATCCCATTGTATGGCTATACATAGACATCCACTCATCAGCTGATAGACATTTGGGTGGTTTCCACTTTTTGGCTGTTATGAATAATGCTACTATGAACATTTATGTATCATTTATTTTTACTTGTGTAGTTTTCTCTTTGTCCATCCTTATTATTTTTTTCTATATATTCCCTCAGATCTGATATATAAGAATTAGGAATTTTTTCCTTGAATGCTCAAATAAACCAGATAAAGTTTTTTTTTCCCCTCTTTTCTTCTGGAAGCCTTTCTTATGAGTCTTCTTTCCTTCTGCTCTAATCTGGCTGGTTACTCTCAAATGTACTGCCCAGCTTTCTAATTGGAGCATTCTTTCAGTGTCCCTCTGTGCCAGAGCCCCTAGATCCTGGGTCCCACGTTATCCTGTTTCTCAGGTGATTCCCCTTTTTGGCTAAAGATGTGGGGGGGCATGAGAGAACACTTGGGGTCCAACTGCTCTGTGCACATGCAGGCTTTCAACTGACATCTCTGATCCTACCTGCAATCCCTGAGCCTCCTGGGATCCCTGGGTGGATTGACTCACTTCTCATTGGTAGCCTCTGTGCTCTGCTTTTCATCTCCCAGATGTGCATTAAAATCCCTTGTGTACAGAAGATTCCTCTTTCGTTTTTTTGCCCCTATGAGTTTATATTGTCCTTGTCCCTCTATTATCACTGGGAAAGGTCTCTGGAGAAAGAGAGAGGAGGTAAATGTGTGGAATGAATGAGTTGGGCATGCTCAGGACTTTATTTCAGTGATTTCATGTGGTTCCTTAAAACCACTCTTTCCCACTTACAGGCTTTCTCCTTTCTTTCGATTGGAATTTTAAATTCCCTGTTAGAAAAAATAATTGCCAGTTAATTTTATTTTACCTGTTTATGCTTGCAAAAATAGATGTCATTAAAAATTATGGAAGGAAAAAATGAAATGCCAGTGATTCATAAAGGATGGGTGTGCACCAAGCCCAACAGGAGCTGGAATTCATTAGACCTGGAGGGGAGATTAAGGACCTAAGGCCTAACTCAATCCTGTAGGAATGAGGAAACAGGTTCAGTGAGGCCACCTGCCATGCTCTGGGTCCCACAGTTGATAGGTGTGAGAGAGGCGCAAGGAAGACCCAGGTCTCTTGACTCAGTCAGTGAACCTTTTCTTCTACCCATGACCTCCCATATTGCCCCTTGACCTTTGCTAGCCTATCTGTAAAGACGTCAAAGAGGAATTTTGCAACCACTGTGGAGGCATATTCCAGTACCTAGTGATCCCCATGGAAGTCCTTTTACATGTTACGGTATAACCAGCCCTCTTGGGTCACAAAGCCTGCTTCTTGTTTGTTTATTTCTTTGCTTTACCATGTTTCCTTGGTAAGGACATATAGTCTCTGGTATAATTAGTTTTGATGACTATCAAGTCATTCCTCACTTTCTAGTTCTTTATGACTACAAATGAGGTAAGTAGCAGCCACCTCTCAAGGCTGTAAAGCTGAACTAAAATAACATGCGAAAGTGCCCGGTATAAAGCATGGCATCCTATAAATGCCAGGGACCACGTTTTATTTTCCTTTAAAGCAAAGCTGTCATATGAAACATTGCATTGATATAAAGCAGGTATATGATATATCAGGGGTCATTATCTGCTTACTACATTTTGTCAGTAAGCTTTTGAGTAAAGTTCACCTATAAGAAGCTGGTTAGTATCAGGTGTGAGAGGGGAATTTCAATGAGGCTCCTCTCTGGGTGTGCTCAATTCCAATTCTCCAACCCCCTGCACTGACTCAGACCCTGCTATGCCATATTTATCATGGTGTCTCACATAAGCATGAATTACTGTATCAACCAATTGCCTCTGTGTGACATTTCATTCTTCCAAGGAAATGCATGTTAGGAAAATTGTGTTCTAAAATTGTTATCTCTTCTTTATTCTTAAATTCTTTGTTCTTGATTTTTTGCAACTCTTTTTGTGGTTTTATCCCTTTTGTGGTGTATGCTTAAGTACATTATGTTGTATCAGTTTAGTGACCCATAACACTAAAAACAACTGCAGACATCAATTAGCTTTTATTTTTAAAGTCAAGGAAACTGAGGACCAGAGAGGAGGAATAAGTTGCTCAAAGCTAGTTGCTAATTTATGTCCCAGTGCTCCTGACCTCCTATCTTTCCATCCATCCTAATTGCCCTCTACTGAGCTATACTCATTTGTTCCAAACTATTATTCTTGTATATTCAGGCCATTTAAAATTCTGCATCCAAGATTCATTTAGATTATTAAGTGAGCAATTTTAAAACCAAAACACTTATTTAAACGCACAAAATTTATCATAAATCTCTAAATCGTTTCCCTTCTTCAAGTTTTTTTTTTAAATCTCAAGCCTACATAGAAGTTGAAAGACTAGTGCAATCGACACCTGTATAACCCTTTGCCTAGATTAATCAGTTGTTTTGCCACATTTGCTTACATAGTACATAAAGCACACAGATGTGTGGTGTGTATGGGCGCAGAAGGGAAGAGAGACATAGAGACTGAGATGTTTTTCTTTCTGAACCATTTGAAGTTGCAAATATCATGAGACTCCACCTCCCAAGTAATTAGCATGCATTTCCTAAAAATAAGCACAGTGTCTTACATAACCACAATACCATTATTATCTTTAAGGAATTTAACATTAATACGATATTATCTAATATCCAGTCTCTCTCCCTCAAAGTTCTCTAATTGTCCCAAGTTCATCCTTGATAGGTATCGTATTTAGCTTTGTGTCAGTTACCCACTAACATATAACAAACCTGCCTGAAAATTGGTGGTTTACAACTACATCTATTTATTTATTAATTAATTTACTTACTTATTTGATTTCTGTGGGCTGACAAGGCAGTTCTCATCGTGGTATCAACAGGGGTCACTCATTTAACTACATCCAGCTGGCAGCTGGGTTGGATGGATTGGAGGGTCCGAGAAGTCCTCCTCACATGTCTGATTTGGATGCTGTCAGCTGGATGCCTCAGTTCTTTTCCTTGTATTCGCTCTGTCCACGTGGTGTCTCATCTCTATCTCTCTATACGTGAACTCTCACTCCAGTAGGATAGCCTGGACCCTCTTATAACATGGCAGCAAATGCCATCAGTCCTCGTAAGGGCTAGTACTGGGACTTGCACAGTAGCCATTGCCTTTTATGGCTCACAGGTCAAAAAGCCAGCCCAGGTTCAAGGAGAAGAAATTTCTCTCTTGATGGGAGGAATAGCATGGGTGTACAGGGAGAGGGAGTTACTGGTGACCATCTTTGGAGACTACACTCTGTGATTCTTTTCCTTTCCTTTTTTTCTTTTTCTTTAATGTCTTTCAGGAAATTGCCATTTTTGAAGAGCCCATATTGTCCTGTAGAATTTTCACAATCTGGATATATCCATTTTCTCATGATTAGCTTCAGATTGAATATTTTTGGTGAGAACACTATGTAAATGTATTTTCCTAGGAGGTACAAAATGTTAGTTCGTGTAATTGTTAGTAATGCAAAGTTTGATCACTTGGCTAAAGTGTGCCTGTCTATTGTAAAGGTATCTTTTCCCTCTGTAATTAGTAAGTAATACATGGAGTGATACTATACTTCATGAAGTGACTTTCCCAGCAAATTTTCACCTAATTGTTTTAGCATTCAGTAGTAACACTTGCCTGAATCAGTTATTGCATGAGTGGTTATAAATTGGTAATTTCAGAAATTCTATCACTCCTTCTGATTTACTAGCCGGCTGGCACTTTTCAGCTTATCCTCACATACCTTCTCCTTCCTCCTACGCCACCAAGTTATGTTTTTGTTATCATATACAGCATAGATGGCAAAATCAAATGTGTTATAATCCATTGACATCATTATTATTTGGTTCCAATTGTCCCAAATTTAGCTGGCGAAAGCCCATTTGAACTGACTCCTATACATTTTTGACAGGTCCCATCAGTCATTAAACACATTCTTTCTCTGTGATGCAAAGCAGTGTTCCAAAAAATGAGCATGTTTTTAATCCTATTATCTGTATCATTCACAGTTTTTCAACAGACTGGATTCTTTCTAAATCTTTGAGAGAAATCACTATTATTCCACTCCAGAATGCCATCAGAGCTTCTTTCTGATTTGTTCATCTAGGGTAACCAATCATTTCAGTTTCCCCAGGACCAAAGGGCTTTTTGAGAAGAGGGGCCTTCAGGTTTAAAATTGGGAATGTTCTGGGCAAACCAGGATGAGTTAGTCACCCTATGTGCATCAAATCCTTTCATTTTATTATTTTTTTGAAAATTTTATTTTTTTATTTTTATTTTTAACATTTTTATTCATTTTTGAGAGACAGAGAGAGACAGAACATGAGTGGGGGAGGGGCAGAGAGAGAGGGAAACACAGAATCTGAAGCAGGCTCCAGGCTCTGAGCTGTCAGCACAGAGCCTGACACGGGGCTCAAACCCACGAACCATGAGATCATGACCTGAGCTGATGCCAGATGCTCAACTGACTGAGCCACTTGGCCCCCCTAAATCCTTTCATTTAAAATGGAGCTGCTTGTAGCTTCATCACGTTTTCAAGATTCTGTGGCATACACTTAAAAATAAATTTATAAAAACTTCAGGCAAACAGGTTACACAGTTGTGTACAATGTACTTTTACTTAAGGTCTTATGACAAACTCATGTTGAGATGAAACATGAAAAAAAATCAAATGAAAGAAAATTAAAAGAATTATTTTAATTAAAAAGAAAAATAGATTGGCTACTGCCTGCCTCCATAGGTTCTGAATAGCCCATTTGTGTAGAAAATATTTATGATGTGTTAGGTAATAATTAAACTAATGATTAGAGTACTCTAGGCCTGTGTGGTAGTTTTTGGAGAGCGTTCCCATGTTACCTCATTTATTCATCAAGTCTACAGTGTAGGCAGGATGCCGTCCTACTATTATTGCTGAGAAACTGAGATTCAGAGTGACTTCAGATATCAGAAATTAGAAGCATGAGCTAGGATCAACACACAGTCCCCTGATTTTCTGTCTTGCTTTTTTTTCTTATTACAGTACAATCAATCAGTTAAAAAACAACACACACTAAACAAACATGAGGAGGGCTTTAAAATCTCAGAACACACTTTAAAAGATATTGTGTTGTATGTTTGAAAGCTGCTAAGAAAGATCTTAAAAGTTCTTATCATGTGGAAAAAAATCATTATGTTGTACACCCTGAACTCATGCAATATTATATATCAATGTCAGTAACTTTTCAATAAAACTGGAAAAACATTTTTTTTTTTTTACAGCAAGAGAAACATTCTACAAACTTGACCAGATTAAACAGTTTCTTCAGGAGTCCAAAATCTCTTTTGCTTAAGAACTGACGTTCACAGTCTGATAACTGCTGAAGGAGTGGGTGCATCTGTATCTCTCTGTATGGTCCCCTCACTTGGCAAGGACCTGTGGCAGTTATTTTAAAAGTTCGTTTCCAATTCATTATACAGGCTTCGTGCAAGCTTGCGTGTCTGGGTGACTTGTAGGCCCGTGCGTAATGCTCAGGTCTTGGTTCTGAGAAGACACCACAGCTGGTGGCAGACTTTGTCTTTGCAATGCATCCTAAGAGAAGTCAAAGCTTTCTTGCAAGTTGTCTGAGTTCTGATACTTTAACCTCTCAGAGGGAACGATTAAAAGTAGAGATAAATGTTCATAAAACTTCCCAAAAAACATAAAGAAATCTTTACCGGAAAAGCAAGTTTAAAATTACCTGGACTCTTCCAATACTACACTTTTGGGGGGTTGGGCACAGATAACGTTGGTGGTAAATAATTGTTTTAAGTGCTAAATCAGAGGTCAGATAGAAAGTCTGTATTGAGATATACTCTAGGAATATAACAAGTCCTTATCAAGTCCTAAGGGTGATGTCTGTGTTGCTCTCTGAGCTGGCCCCCACTGTGACCTCTTATCTATTGACCCCCATCTGCTCCTCATCTCTTCCTTGCCCTGGTCTTTGCCTCCCTGGGTACCTCAAAGGACACAGGAACACTTTTACTATGACCCTTTGTCCTCTCTTCTGTTTCTACCTTGCACTGCCTTCCCCTAGATATCTACAAAGCTAACTCTCTCAACGTCAAGTCTGCTTAGGTATTTCTTCCGTGAGCTTACCCTGACCATCCCATTTCAAATTTCAGTTGCATCAACGAACCCCCATCTACCATGTCCTGTACTCTGGATCTCCTTGCCTCGCTCTTCCCGCACCCCCCCCCCCCCGAGCACTTACTACTTTCTGACGTAGTCATAATTTGCTTTTCTTATGTGTTTATTTTTCCATTTTTCTTTTAAAACTAGAGCATAGACTCCATGAGGGCAAGGATTTGTGTCCATTTTTCTCCCCAGTGCACCCAAACGCTTCAATACAATTTGATGAATGAAGGTCTGTGAGAACACATTCTTTATGTCTGATTAAAATAGTACTTTAACATTGAAAACATTAAAAAAATCCTAATTATTATCTTATTATAAAATTAATATACACTGATAGCAGCAAAATCAAAGAAAACAATCAAAATCAAAGAAAAATAATAAGAGAACATCTGCCTATCATCCTCATGTGCATCCCTGGAGATAACCACTGGAAATAGTTTGATATGCCTTCTTTCTGATGGTTTTCTTTGATTCCTCAAATATACATATTTGAATGCCTATATCTGGTATCACTTAAGATAGCTTGTTCATCTTTCCAAGTCAGTGCATTGGTTTTTCTTTTTAATAAGTATATATTTTTAGATTCTGTGTGCTATAGTTTGTTGATGGGCATTTATGCTACGTCAAACTTTTTTTTTCTCTTACAAACAACAATGCATTGAATATCTGACATGTAACAATGTAGGTATTCATGCTAATATTTTCATAGATACAGTTATTCAAAGGTATGTACATTTACAATTTTAAAATAGCCTCCCAGCATGTCCTCCAAAGAGCTTGTACCTATTTCCACCGCTTCAAACATTGCCAGACCCTGCTTGTTTCTCCACACTCTTGCAGGCATTGTCTCACTTGTTGCCAATTTTTAGATATATTTTTTTTAATGTTTATTTATTTTATTTTTGAGAGAGAAAGAGAAAGCATGAGCAGGTGAGGGGCAGAGACAGGAGACAGAGAATCCCAAGCAGGCTGGACACTGTCAGTGCAGAGCCCCACATGGGGCTGGAATTCACGAACCTGAGATCATGACCTGAGCCTAAATCAAGAGTCAGCCACTTAACCAACTGAGCCACCCAGGTGCCCCTCACTTGTTGCAAATTTTATGGAAAAAAAAATAATTTTTCTCTTCACTTAGCCTTTTCTCTTTACTTAGCGTTTGCTTAGCATTGTTAGTTAAATTGAATGTTTTTATACATGATCACAGTTATGTGCATTTATTGTATAAATTGTTTGAGTTGTTTCCCATTTTTTTCCTAATAGATTATTTTTTTTTTCTTGAGTGTTTATGTATTAGATAGTATCCCTTTGCTGGTTAAAGGGGTTACAAAATATTTTAGTCTGTGATTTGTCTTTGTACCTTTCACTACACAGCAGCTTAGAATATTTATATTATTAAAGCTGTCAGTCTTTTTCTTTAAGACTTCTAGGATTTGGGTCTTTCCTTACCACAAACAGTATGAAAAATGTCTTAAGTTTTATCTTTTAAAACATTATTGGATTTATTTTGGTTTGGCAATTTAACTTAGCTAGAATTTATTTTGTGTATCTTTGAGGTAGGGATCTACATTTATCTATTCTTAATAAACAACCATATTTTCAAGTCAAATAATTAACTAAATCAATTAGTATTATTCCCACATTTTAAAGTGTCACTTTTATATTTATAAGCTCACATATATTCATGTGTCTTTTTTCTGGACTCTTGATATTATTCCATTGATATATTTGTCTTTTCTGTGCCTGCATCACACTATTTTAATTAGTGTAAGCTTATAGTATATTTTGATATCAAGTGGAGCAAGTCCAGAAGAAAAAAAAATTGGAATATTTTTATTTTTCTTTCCACATTGCCCTTTCCAACCTAACAGCCATCTCTCCGGTTTGCTATGGCTGCACTGATTTCTGTGTTTATCTTGGCTCTTCCAGATCTCATACTTTACATTCTTATGTACTATAGCCACTTTCCCTCTCCTTTGAGGCTAGACCCCATTTGGTAAGAGCAGTGTTGTTACTAAGATTCGGAACAATTTAAATGGCATCTTTACATGCCGAGTGAGGTAGACTTTGAATAATTAATTGATAGTGGACAAATTTGGGTAATTTGATAATTTCCAGCTCATCGGGCTGTAAAACAACTCCCAGGACATCTTCCTGCCTCATTCTCCCAAATTATCCCATTTCTATTTACCCACTTGGACATGCCCAAATTCTCAGTCTATGCTGAAAAAAAAAAAAGAAAAGAAAAGCTATAGACTGTATAGCATCTCCATTCATTTCACCTCTTTTAGTGAACTTAGTATGGCTACGCAATCATTTGGCCAGGTAAGATCAGTGATAAGTTATGGAGAATAAGAATTAAATTTTATACCATAATACTTTCTGCTTCCTTAATAACAAAATAATAATAAATTAATTAAATACTATATTTGTAATGTACTTTAAAATTTTCAAAGTGCTTCCATTCACAATATAATTCCAACTGACCCATCAAAAAAAGTATCTCACGTGACATAGGATGGGTGTGGGTCTGTATACAGGTATTTTAAGTGAACTGTATCTTGGGAACACTGAATACTAAATAAAATTACATTTAATAATGAAATGTTAGAAGGAAAGAATTTTTAAAATTATATTTCCAAAGTGAAAGTGGGGTTTTGATTTCTGAACTTCACTGAAATAACATGATGACTTTGGCTATAATTTTTCCTCTTTTCATACAACGCTTTTCATATAACGTGGGATGTCTCCCCTCCTCCAGTCCTGTATTGAACAGTGATTGTTGACTGCTGGGTCCTTTGACAGTGGGGTTCGATGTGGACTCCAGACACCCCTGCTGCTGAACATAACAAACAAGCTGACCATGAGATTCCAGATGTTTCTACTTCTTTTTGTTTAAGACTATTGGACCTCCCAGGAGCAAATGTCAGCATGGTTGAGTGGTAGACCCTGTCCCCTTCGTGTTGGGAACAAAATTTTAACCTTGTGGCATTGCCAAAAATTTAGAGTTGGGTCCCTCAGAAAGGAAAGGTCTCATGGATGCGGAACAACTTGCACTGCCGCTGATACCAGTCGGAAATAGAAGTACGTTCGGAAAACATAACCTAAGTTGAAAGACAGCTGTACTGACTTGACACTGTAAATGGGCCAAATGAATTTTTACACTGAGCTCTGACTGATGAACACAGAGGGAGTGTTCTGGTTGTGATTTTTAAACCTGGATGGGGATGAGAAGGAGGTTATGGGGAGATTGAAGTAGAAAATTGATGGCACCTAATTGGGTTAAAGAGGACGCATAATAGAGATTCTGCCTGGAGAGAAAAGGGAAGGCTGGTGGAGAGAGTCATCAGGTGTTTGGTTTGATGAAGCTCATTGTTTATCTCATTTACTCTGCTCATCATCCCAAATGTGCATTTGGAGCTCAGTCAGCAAGAGCTGGTTTTAAAATGAGAAAGCCTACTTAAAACCCATTGACGGAATCAGAACTTTTGAAAAACAGTCCTCTCAGACTCATCACATTTTAGTGGTATGTGGGCCTTGAGGTCAATGCCATGGAATGAATTAATCTCCTCAAGTACACACTGGCTTACATCTGAGCTTCATGCGCTTGTTTTAGACTGATGGCATATTAATCCATGGCTGTTTTCATAATTTTATTTAATTTTTTGGTCTTGAAACCAACAGTCCTTTCTAACAAGCCCTCTAAACTTCTACTTAAGATTCTGCTAAAACCGCAGTGAGGCAATTAGTGAGAGGAATTGAGAACTATAAATGTTCCTCACAATGGTAGTTTGGCATTTGGGCTTTTGAGGGAAGGAAGGTGTGCTGCTTGGGTTATTTTTTGGTTGCATCTGGAAAGACAGGCAGAACCATTAACAGCAATAATTTTAAAAGCCAGTCAGTGAGATGAATAAAATTGAGCAGTGAAATAAGGCTCAAGAGTGCCTTGCACAGAGATGTGTGTACTAAACAATGGGAAAGGACAAAAAGAAAAAAAGTAAACTACTCCTTCGTTTCAAGACTCTTTTGAGGCCAAGGGCAAATGTTTCGTAGTGTGAAACTGGTGCTTTTGATTTTCTGGACTGAAGAACTGATATCCTGTGCCTCCACCCCCACCTCCCCCTGGTCTGTCGGCTCACTATTAAAGCTGAGTTTCACTGGGCTGGAAACTGCTTGTACATTGGCCATTTGACTTGCCAGCATTCTGCTCTCCTGTGGAAAATGTGGATCTTCGGCCACATAATGTCTTTCCATTAGCGATGGCGGCTCTCCAAAGTAAGGCTGTGGTTTAAACACAAATGGGCAGTGTGGGCCAAAATGAATGCAATTTTGAGTCTACTATCTTTAAAAGGTGGATCTGGAGGCAATTTAGTGAGTGTAAATTACAATTGACTTTGGAAGAAATAACTCATACACTTGAACCTCCTCAGATGTGTAGCCAATAGGGGGTAGCCAGGCTAACATGAAATTTTACACATCCATCAGCTAAAGAAGAGATCCAAATGTAAAAATCTAGCTATCATATGGATTCGTAACACCCCCTGGAGGACTTGCGGCCCACAAATCAATGAATGGTTTATGCTGAGCCAAAAATGTACTTTCACAGCGCTTCTCATTTTCCTTAACTGTTTCAGAACACCATATGTGAGAGGCACAGCAGCCTGGGAATTGCTCCCGCAGAAGGCACTCCCCAGCAGTGAGAGGGGCACCTTGTAAGGCAGCCAAAGCTATGTCATTGGTGAGCTCCTTAGCTGGGTAATAAACTGCATTTAGTTACTTTAAAACTTAAGCTGGGGAGGCATTTTCTGCCATACAGGTGTTTTGGTCTGTGGTACTCTAGAAGGCATCAGACACACTACATACTACCCCTGATTCTCTTCACTGTTATGTTACTAATCAGTGGTGGATTAAAGCAATCTGATTTTGGTTACTGTCTTGTTCTCTTCTGTGTGTGCGTGAGACCTGTTCTTCATCTTTACTTGAATCAGCAGCCAGAAATACGCATTCACAGGGTTTGTTCCTTCTCTGTGTGTTCCTTATTTAACATTGCTCAATAGAAACGTATTTAATGTTAGCTCTGCATAGGAGTAAAAAGAGCATTTTTTGTAGCTAAATTTTTAAAACATTAATAATTAAATGATAAACAGCAAGAACTGTTTATTAACAACTAAGTGAATGAAATACAGGTCATTTCTTTTTGGATAAGGCTGTGGTCTAAGGTGATATAAGTGATAAATCCTTTTGCATTCTTTGAGAAGGAGGTCTGGTGTTTATGTGTCTTGAGTACTGACATTTTTCTATTCAGCAAACTTTAATGACAACATCTTACACTGCCTGAATTAAAAAATAGGCAACTAAAAGTCTCAAAATGAAGGCTTATGTGGATTCTATGTGCACTAATCTAAACGAGTAGCTGTGGAAGAAAATGTTTTTCATTTATGGTGGTATGAGACTTGAAATTCCAAGTTGCACTGCATTTTATGTGTGTTTTTATATAAATATATAAAACCTTTATATATACATACACATATAACATATATAACGTTTTTGTTGTTGCTGTTAGGTGTCTCAGCATTTCAGTTAGGAATTGCATCTAGCCACTGAACAAAAGAGTGGTTTAAACCAATCACATAACTTGTTTTTCTGTCACGTAAAAGAATTCCCAAAGTTTGAAGTTCAGGGTTAGCACGGTAGCTTCACAGTGTCACCAAAGATCCAGGATCCTTCTAACTTTCTGCTCTGCCATACCTATGGTAGGGGGTGTGACCCTCTCAAATATGCTCAAGATGGCTGCCTGTGCTCCAGCCCCACACCTGGGTTTCAGACAAAAGTATGGAGGCCAAGGAAAGTATTCCAATTGAGTCAGCCCCTTTAAAGGGCTTTCACAGCAGCCCCACCTAGGGACTTCCACTTAGATCTCATTGACAAAAACTTTGTCATATGACCTGCTGCAAAGGAGACTAGGAAAAATAGATTTTTAGTGAGGCACATTGAAGCCCCAGATATTATCAGTGTTATGTTAGTATGAACCCTTGAATAGGCAAGTAGTGCTGTTTGCCACAGCTGTGGTTTCCAAGACACCAATGACAAGTATAGTACCAAACCCACAGAGTAAAATGTTATGCAAATTGGGATGTCTTTTAACGTAATTTAAACTTCTACTCTCATAGGACATGCTAGGAAACATAATGGCTGCCCAACATACTTCATTGTAGAGACCTTTGCCCTTTCTGTTCCCTATGCCTGAAAAACACTTCTCACAGAGGGTTACAGAGTTTTATGCTTTATTCTTTTATGCTTTATTTATTAAGCAGGTCTCTGCTTAAATTTTACATCATCACTGAGGTCTTCCCTGACATCTGGGAATGGCTCCAGGTTTTGCAGGATCTGAAGCTTACACTATTTGGGAAACCTTTAAAAGACAGAAAGAAAATTGTAGATATCAAATTAGATACTTACATATGAAAGTGAATATTGATTCAGAATGAGAAACCACATGTTATACAACTAAGAAGCTTATAACTAGAAATATCACAAATTCTAAAAGAATAACATAATACGTTTTATTAATCGGGGCTCCTGGGAGGCTCAGGGGGTTAGGCTCAGGTTGGAGACTTTGGCTCAGATCATGATCTCATGGTTGTGAGTTTGAGCCCCACATTGGGCTCTGTGTGACCGCTCAGAGCCTGGAGCCTGCTTCGGATTCTGTGTCTCCCTATCTCTCTGCCCCTCCCCTGCTTGTGCTCTGTCTCTCTCTCAAAAAAATAAAAATAAACATTAAAAAAAATAAATAAATGAATAAATAAATAAGTTTTCTTAATCAATGACTAAATGCACCTCTTCAATGCTTTCTTCCCCAAATATTTTGACTGTATATCCTTTGATCCCTCTACATGTAACAACAATTTTTATATCTTCTATAAGGAGAATAGAAAGATATCCTGACCTTTTCTGTAGCATGGTTATAAAAATATTTTTTATTATTGATACACTATAAAAATTCCTTTCAGCTTCTGAACAACTTGCAATTGGTAATATTGTATAAGTTTTTAGAATTGTCAAATTTGGGAAAACCTCTGTCAAGTTTTTTTGATATATGAACCTTAAAATTTTAGGAGATATCAAATTTTCTTATGCATTAAGTAATCTTAAATAGTATTTGATTGAGACACTCATTAACTTGTTTTTTGTTGATGTCCTTATTGTAGTGGTGAGTTATGCAATAGTCCCCCCCCCCCCCATCTGAGGTTTCACTTTCCAAGGTTTCAATTACCCATGGTCAACTGCGGTCAAAGAGCAGATGATACTCCTTCTGACATATGGTCAGAAGGTCAATAGTAACCTAATGCTACGTCACAATGCCTATGTCATTTACCTCACCTCATCTCATTGCATAGACTTATCATCTCACATCATTGCAAGGAGTGAGTATGGTACAATAAGATGTTTTGAGAGAAAGACCACATTTGCACAACTTTTATTACAATATATGGTTATAATTGCCCTATTTTATTATTAGTTTTTGTGTTAATCTCTTACTGTCCCTAATTTATAAATTCAACTTTATCCTAAGTATGCATGTATAGGAAAAAGCATTGTATAGATAGGGTTCAATACCTTCTGCAGTTTCAGGTATCCAGTGGGGGTCTTAGAACATATCTCCCATGGATAAGGGAGGACTACTGTATATAGCTTTATATTATCTCTAGTGATATCAGCTTTTTGTGTCCCATTTGTCAGGTAATTAGTGATACCAAGACTATTTCAGACAGAGAGGAGGTCATGGGCAGATGTGAGGTCCAGTAAAAGCAAAGAGCCCAGTTGGGGGAGTGCAGTGTATAGGCGAAGCTGTTGAAGGAAGTAAGACTGCAAAGATGTGTTTGAGCCAGGTGGGACAATTGTCAAATGCTGGCGTCACTGAGGAATATTTTAAGTTATGATTCCTTTAAGTTAAGGGATGGAAATCTTCTTAATGGAAAATGAAGCACAGAGCATTGAAATTAGTACCAGAGTTGGACAAATGCTCGATGTAAGTCCTAGCTCTAATGCCTACTGCTCTATGAAAACTTCCTAGCCATAGTGACAGTGAACTGCATAACGACATCTCACTAAAGCCAAACTAAATGGATTTCTAGTTCAACCCCCCCTTAGCTATATCCTCAATATACCCAAGACCTACCAACACCACCCACATGAGGCAAAGTGTGATGGGGAAAAACGAGTGGGAGAAGATGGCATTGTAACCAGTTTCCGTTAAAACTTCACATATTTGCACATTTTACAGAAGCATGTTGGAAAGGGTGCATATCATTGAGGGGCTTCATTAGTTTCAAACTAAATGCAGCTCTGTGATCCTCTCTTTCAAGATTACAGACCTTTCCCCAGTACCCTGTTTCTCTCAATTCCCTTTGCTCTTCTTATGTTCTCCACAGTACTTATGATATATATGATAAAATTGTAATATTATTTATTTGTTTACTGTCTGTCATTTAATTTCCCTAAGATGTTAAACCTCCAGGTTGAGAAGACCTTTTTGCTGCCACTGTAGCCCAAGTGTGAGGAAATTACATGACATGTTAATACCTGTTGAGTGAATAAAAAGAATCAATGGCTTGACTGTTTTGTATTGTTGTGTCTTTTACTTCTAAGTCATATCTGGTTTATTTCGTGGATGCAAACGAACTGGTCAAATGGTTGTCTCTATGCTATATTTTGGCTTTCAGAAACAAAATGGGAAAATTGCTGGCGGTGGAAGGTGTTGGGGGTAAGGATAAGGAGACAGCCAAGGCAAAGGAGAAAATTCAATCAGAATTAAACAGTGAGCAAATGAAGTTCCATAAAAATTAGTTCATTTAAAGGATCCCAGGAATAAGCAAGGCTACATTTCTTAGTTTGCGGGTCACTTTAAAAAAACTGTTCCTGATCAATGTGTCCTTTGAACCCTACCGTGAATTTATTTAAGTCACACATGAATATTTCAGACCTCTTGCTCCTGCTTGGTTCTCCTATCCAACATCTATCTGCTACCCTCTGCTCCACAGCCCTGGAGAGGCACAGCTTGATCTGTGAGTTCCATAAAGTCTTAACAAAGACTGAAACCTCATGCTGATATTGGTGTTCTCTCAAAACAAGAAACCTGACTCTGTGTGTAGGCACTGATCATAAATCTGGTCTCCTACCATATAGAATTATTAAATAAAAAGTTG
This sequence comes from Neofelis nebulosa, assembly GCF_028018385.1. NCBI lineage: Eukaryota > Metazoa > Chordata > Mammalia > Carnivora > Felidae > Neofelis > Neofelis nebulosa. The sequence continues at coordinate 93,887,766 of NC_080787.1, read as the reverse complement.
TAGAGGACTTAAAATTTGCCTGTCCATCTTTTCTGCAATACTTTGTCAAGGGAGGTAGAGTGGTCTGTCCAAACCAGAACTGGAACTCATCTGTTCTATTTCTTAGCCAATGTTCTTTTAGCTGTCATTCAGGGATAAAGCTTGAGAAGGAAGGACGAAAAGAAAATGACTATGCATTTGCACTTGTTTCAGGTTTTTACCTCCATGAAACTGAAGGTTTGAGGGGAGAGGACTCTGAGCAGCAAGTTTATGTCTTCCTTCACAGTGAGGGTGTCATTGGCGTGCCTGTGGACCTAGTGGCATGGTTTGGAAAAGAAATTTTCCAAACAATTTTGATCTTTCCTCAAAACTTATGATAAGAAAAACTCAGATAGGCTTTTGCAGAGAGTGCTCCAACGTCTGCACCTCAGATCTGCTCTCAGAATGTTCCTCCTGAGGTGTGGATTCTTGTGTTCAGAGCATTAGGTAAAGAGGACCACATATATATCCCTAAGAAATAGAAAGGGGTTAATATAAAGAAAGTTGCATTTTCATAGAAATCAGCTCGCATTCCGTATGTTGTGTCTGGGAAAACTCATTTGTGGTGTTTGGATTGTCAGTCAGTTGGTGATGCTTGAAGTGGTCAGCCTTAAAAAGAATAGGTCTAAAATGGTTCTAAATAACACTGCCTTTCTCCCCAATATCAAAAACAAATGTACTGTCAAATAAACCAATTATTTATGAGCTTTCCTCACACTTTATTTCTAGGCCTTCCATGTTTAAATTTTTTACACAGTACGACCTCTACGATAAAGAGTAGACCCAAGTTGTACTGGCCGATTGGTTCACAGGGATTCTGCAGTGAATTTATCTGGGCCCCAGTCTTTAAGAATCCCCGTCTTCATCCCTCTATTCCACTGTTTCCCACTGATACTCTATTAAAGCACCCTCATTCTTTGACCTCTGTGATTTGTCATGGCAAATGTCTCCAGCCCAAGCTAGACCAGTTATAACATCTTCTCTCCCTGCCAACTGTGATTGGTTAATTGGGTAAAATTTCTTCCTTGAGATGTTTCAAACTACAACTGAGGGAAGAAAGCTCTTCTCTTTGTTCATGGAAGCTTCAGGAATACAAGCTTGATAGAGGCCCTACGCCTGCCTCCATCATGTGGAAAAAGCAGGACTCAGAGAATGAAGCTGACAGATAAAGCTACAGAGGAGCTGAAAAGTGGATTTCTTGAGTTCAGGGCTACCATTGTCTTTTCATTTTGGTTATGGCAGCCGATTTCTTTTCCCTCTTCCTTTTCTCTCTCCCTCCCTTCTTTTCTTCCCTTCCTTCTTCTTAAGGCTAGGTTTTATGAATTTCCAGCTTCAGCAACTGGAGTCCTGATGGATACAATAAATCAAGTCATTTCTTCCTACTTGGTAGTCTAAAACTCAACACAGACATAAGCAAGTGTTTTGTAACAATACATATATACTTTTTATTTTAGAGAGAGAAAGAGTAAGGAAGAGGGGCAGAGGAGAGAGAGAGAGAATCTCAAGCAGGCTCCACACTCAGCACAGGGCCCAATGCAGGGCTTGATCCCATGACCCTGGGATCATGACCTGAGCTGAAATCAAGAAATCACTCAACTGGCTGAGCCACCCAGGCATCCCTGATACATATTTTTTTTTCTGAATAGAATTTTGCCACACGAAATTTCTGCTTTCATTTAAGTGTAAGAATATTTGAAGGCAAAATATATTATAGCGTTTCCACCATTGGTCAAATTCTGTCTGAGCATATTAACATTGTAAGGGATCAAGAGGAGGAAGGCAAAAAAGGATTCCTCTACAGCATCCTTGCCATGGTCCTCCCTGGGCTGCACCATCACAGCATGGACATTGCCCCGAGTAGACTTGCAGATTGTGGAAGCTGGCTGTGGAAGTGGGGTCTGGGGTGTGACCCATTAAAGTTGGGTACACAGAGTGGGGATGTGAAGAGACCTGTTATGTTATGGCTCAAGGCTGATGAAAACTGGACTTAATCAGGTGAGGAAGGTGATTCTCTCCATTTTCCTAGATTGCTGGTCCAAGAATTTGTGTTGAGATGCCCCTGTGATTTTCTGCTACTCCTGTTCCTGCCTTTCCCTCTACCAGATCGGGTTTATAGATGCTGTGTATCCTTCACTGCTTCCGCCTAGGGAGGAGAATTTCACTCTTTTTGAAAACTATGTGCCCTGTTAGTGCCTTAAAAATAGCTTTCTAGGAATGTAAAATGTTGCAGCTGCTATGGAAAATTGTATGGAAAATCTTCAAAAAATTAAAAAGGGAACTACCGTATGATCCAGCAATCCCACTTCTGCATATCTATCCAGAAATGAAAACAGGATATTAAAAAAATATCTGTACTTCCATATTCATTGTAGTGCTATTCACAATAGCCAAGAGGTGGAAGCAACTCAGTTACAAACTGATGGACGAATGGATAAAGAAAATGTGGTATACAAAATGGAATACTATTCAGCCTTAAAAAAGAAGGAAATCCTGTCTTATGATACAACATGGATGAGCCTTAAGGACATTATGCTAAGAGAAATAAGCCAGACAGAAAAAGACAAATTTGTCATGATTTCATTTATATGAAGTATGTAAAGTAGTCTAACTCATAGAAACAGAAAGTAGAATGGTGGTTGCCAGAGGTTATGGAGAGGAGGAAAAAGGTAATTGTTATTTAATGGGTATAGAGGTTCAGTTTTGCAAAATGAAAAAGTTCTAGATATCTGCATCACAACAATGTTCATATCGTTAACACTATTGTAGGCACACTTAAAAATGGTTAAGGTGGTAAATTTTAGGGGCATCTGGGTGACTCAGTCGGTTGAGCGTCCAACTCTTGATTTCGGCTCACGTCATGATCCCAGGGTCATGGGATCAAGTTCCATGTCGGGTTCCACACAGAGCATGGAGCCTGCTTGAGATTCTCTCCCTCTCTCTCTCTGACCCTCACCCCCTCATGCATGTGTGTGCGTGCACAGGCTCTGTCTCAGGCTCTATAATTTTTTCATGTCTATAAAAAATTATAATAAAATTAACAAAAAAGAAAAAAGATGGTAAATTTTTATGTTATATGTTTTTTATCACAGTTTTAAAAAGAAGATTCAGGATTACCATTCCTTCTCTCAAGTAGGGGTGGGGTACAATGTATCATATTCAAGAGTTCAGGCCTTCTTTTCCTTTCTCCTATGTTCAGTCTGTTTCCATTTCATCCTCCACAGAGGAACCAGTCTTGGATCTTGGGATTTCCCTTGGCAGAATAAGAAGGAAGTGGGGAGGTGAGTAAGACAACGTGGGGCCTAAGGGGAGCAGGATGGTACTTCTCCTCAAGGGTTTCTGAAGAGAGAAGGAGAGAGAAAAACTAGTGTGGGAAGATCGCATATGTTTGTATATATAAGAGTCACATCTTTGTAAATCCTGCTTCCTTGGGCCTTTTAAAAATTGTTCTAAGCAGGTTTGAGACTGTTTTGTACCTGAATAATGTTGTTACTACTTGTGGAAATGGATTAGGTTTTTTTTAAAAACAGTTATTGTCTAGTTAGAGCTTAGACATAGAAGCTAAAAGAGTTATTTCTATGAAACACTTTGCACGGCCCTGCCCACAAGCTGGGTGACTTTGGGACATGGTTGCTAAAAAATTATTTGTTGAATAAATGGAAGCAGGCTTTGAGTTGGGGTGCAGGACATTCTTTCCTGGATGGATTCTGGTGTCCTGTGAAGGGCTGTGGTAAGGAAGGATTCCTTGTGGCTTGTGAGCAAGAGAGCAGGAATCCCAGAGAAACAGAAAGTAAGAGGGCAGAGGCAGCCCTCTGGTTGTGACAGGGGAGAACCTTTGGTTAGCACAAATGATCACCTCCTCAGTGACTTCCAGAAATAATTGGGAGACATTTTCTAGGGGGACAGAAATCAATCAGGCAAAGAGACACTGTAATTTCAACATTGAGCATTAATACAACCTTGATATTCACAGGCCATTGAAAAACTTCTGCTGGTGAAAAGGGGAGTCTGTGTAACTGTTTTTTCTTTTGTGGAGCAGCCTTTAAAAGAAATGGCTATGTTTCTTCCCGTCCTTATGCACAGAAATCCTTTGGAAAGTGGTGAATTTTGCAGAGAGGGTTTTAGGCTTGTAAAGGAGGCAATGATGGAATAGAAATGTGAAAAGATTTTTAGCTGGCAATCCCAGAGGACTTGAGTTATAAATGTACTTCATATATATTTTGAATTAAATTCCCTACCTTTTTGTCTAACCTGAATGTTAAGAGTTTGTGGGAGGAGGGAGGAAAGGTCAAATTCAAACCCCTTTATACTTTCTGAGGTTGAGATTTCACATAGATTTTTATAACATTTTAATCTAAGCATATACTTTAAAAAATATCATTGAATCATTTTCTTTTTTGATAGGCTAATTATTAATTGAACCGAGATGATGTATTTTACTTTTGACTGCATTGACTAGATTTCTCAAATACGTTTGGCATATACAGATGATGAATATGTAGTATTGCTATCCTTGAGGGCCAGGAGATACCTCATTACTTGGCTGGATCATTTTGGACTTTAAAGTCCTAATTTTGAAAGGTATTGGTTTATTGTTGCTTTTAATTTCATTTTGAATTCTAAAGCTCTCTGAGACCCTGCTGAAGAAGGCTGTATGAATTTATTATATTGTTCTTATTACTGGTCATACATTATCCATGCAGTATTAAGGAGAAAACCAGGAGAGATAAGTAAGGTTTTAAAGCAAGAGACTCATTTACAAGAACCAAACCTTAGAGCCTTTTCTTTCTCCTTTTTCTTTTTTTTTTCCCCCCAGTTTCATCGTTTTTCTGCCTCTGCCTTGTTCTGTTAGCTTGTTAACAGTATAGTTTCTATAGCAACACCTATTGGTTGTTGTAATAATGAAAGCCACAGCAAGATCTCCTGCAGAGAAATCCTTGATGCTGACAAGATCAACTCATATTTTCTTTGTCCGGTGTTTTCTATTTCTTCTTGGAATGACCCTTTTAGCAGAATATAAAAGATCTGTACTAATTACCTGTGAAATAAACAGCTGAAGTCAGGCAGCCCTGACAGCATATTGGAAGTTAGCTTTATTCCAGCGATGGTGAGATACTGCCTGAAGGAACAAGCCAATTTCTGTTACTATAAATTTTACTAGCTAGCGCTGTTAACATGAAATAAAATGAAGGTCAGTCCACTTCTTCCAATTTGAGTTAAAAGGTTTTATTTAGAGACAATTCTCCATGTACTCGTGTTTTAGCACTTCATCAAAATAACAAAAGTAAATACCTGATGTTATTTTGGTGTATGATTTGGAATAATGGATTAAAAATAAAAATAAAATGCTGAATGGTAATTCTGATAAGACAGGTTTGGATAACCATTTAGACAATCACTTAGACAAAATCTTCTTTTATCTCTGTTTTTTGGAGCTAATGGGTACAATTTTTTTCTACCTAATATTCCTTTCTTGAATTATTCAGGTAGCTGCACTGTTTATCCATTTGCTTTATATGACATATTCATACTTGGTAACTTAAAATGGGATGAATTTAGAAGTTTTTCCTAGGGTTTTCTTTATTGTAAATTTACCCATTGTATATCATTAACCAAAAAAAAAGTATTATTGCTTAAAATATTGCTTAATGTTTAATCCCAGGTCCTTGAGGAGTTGAGGATCTTCGGCCTTATTTTCTATCTATTCCAGCTTCCTTTTGGGGTCTTCCTGATTTCCGTGTGAAGGCATCTATCTATTATTGTTCTAATGACATCTTCCTCCTTATGAACAACAGCAAGAAAAATCAGCATTGAGTTGGGCACTTTGAAAATCTACATTAATTCTTTCTGATCACTAACCATCTATTTCATTAATTTAAATAGTTTTTAAGGGTTTTAGAAAGTTATTTATCTTTCAATACTTTAAACATTAAATATCACTTAAATTCTTAATGCCTAGAAATCAAAAACAATATTAGATGGCCAAGCTTTTTTATTTCAATTATAAATATTAAGTATGCAAAGTGTTTAATCAAACTGAAACCCAGAAAATGACCAAGAGGACAGGGCCTTTTCAATTTCTTTCATATTTTTGTATTTAGGGGACGTTTTAGTGTCTACCTAGCCAAAACTGTCATCTCTTTGAAATACATAGACACACACACACATATGCATACATACATACATACATACATACGTCTATAGAAAAATGAGTAATATTAGGTTCTGAATGGTGGGCTTAAGGAAGAATTTTGTTTTCTTCTTAATGCGTTTTTAATTTTTTTAATGTTTATTTTGAGAGATCCAAATGTATCTGAGAAATCTAGTCAATGCAGTCAAAAAGTAAAATACATCATCTTGGTTCAATTAATAATTAGGCTATCAAAAAAGAGAGAAAGAGAGAGCGTGGGGGAGAGGCAGAGAGAGATGGGGACAGAGGATCTGAAGCAGAATCTGTACTGACAGCAGAGAACCTGATGCCCAGTTCAAACTCATGAACCATAAGATCATGACCTGAGCCGAAGTTGGACACTAAGCCAGCTGAGTCACCCTGGCACCCCTAATGCATTTTTGTATTTTTTCCAAAATGCATTCATTAAGATTGTCTTATTTTTACCATTAGAAAAAAATAAGCAAAAACTTCTTGGTAAAGTTAATTATGGTAAATGTCTTCCTACTAGGCTTCGTAAATTCTGGCCGGCCTCTGGGTGTTATTTCATCCTGAAAATCTGTAAATCTCATCTCCAGCAGAAGTAGTTATGTTAGAGATAATAAGGAAAAAGCATTAAGGCTTTTGCTACCTGAATCTCGATGAAAACTAGTGTGAACCCAATATATCCCTTATTTAAAGTACAAAGACATTGAATCCCGTGTGTAGGTTAGCATGAGTCTAAAAAGTTCTCCACCACACAGTCGTTAGAAGAATATCAGATGTAACCTTAGGCTATTTCTGCTATTCTGATTCATCAGGATATGTCTAGAGCACTTGTTTATTCACTTGCTTAATCATAGCCTTTAAATGCAGATGTTTCTTAGGACTTGGAATCCCTTCTGGCCTGAACATCAGCTGATGTTGGCTCCAATTCCATAATCTTGAAATTAATACTTCTGTGACTGCAACCTGCAGATTTCCAACTTCTACAGGTATTAAACCTTCTTTCTATTTGCACCAAGTGTCTAGTTATTTGATTCCTCCAGCATCACCCAACTTGTCACTAGTGTCTCCCTTGGAACCCACTGTGTCTGAATGCCACAGTTACTGACTCCTGTGTTTTGCTCCTTCTGCCTTGACTAGCTCACCCACTGCCCTCCTGTCATGGCATGTCATTAATCTAGGTTATTGCTGGTGTGTTCTCTGCGCATCTCCTCCCTTTTCTCTAGTTTGCATTTGTCTTCTCATCTTAAAAGAACCAACAAACAAAAAACCTTTCCTGTGCACTGTCCTACGGTTAATCACTATTCAACCGGTTTCTTTCTTTTTTCTGTCAGACTCTCTAACGAGGGATCTGAATTCTCTGCCTTCCATCTTGGTACTATTTCTTCCATTCTCTAATTCCACATAAAAGCAGGCTTCTGCCTCCATTCATTTTTTTTTTTGGACAGAGAGAGACAGAGCATGAATGGGGGAGGGGCAGAGAGAGAGGGAGACACAGAATCGGAAACAGGCTCCAGGCTCCGAGCCATCAGCCCAGAGCCTGACGCGGGGCTCGAACTCACGGACCGCGAGATCGTGACCTGGCTGAAGTCGGATGCTTAACCGACTGTGCCACCCAGGCGCCCGTCCATTCATTTTTTAAAACTGGCCTCTCAAAAACTGCCAGCGTGCTCCTAGACAAACCCAATGACTCTCTTTCAGTCCCCATTCTCTTGGAGTTTCTGTAGCGTCCACCAGTACTCACACCCCTCTTTCTAGATGCCCATCTCCCTTGACTTTCCTAAAGCCATTGTTTTCTGTTTGTTTGTTGGTTTATATTTATTTCCTCAGACAACTCATTGTTTGTCTTCTCGTATTTTTTTATTTTCTTACCTGAGGCCTTACCTGAGCCTCCAAGCCAAATTTCTGCCTTTGTCTCCTTATACTTTCTCTCTTGGACAACATACCAGACTTTGAAAATATGATCCCTGTGCTGATCACCTTTTTTTTTTTTTTTTAATTTTTTTTAACGTTTATTTATTTTTGAGACAGAGAGAGACAGAGCATGAATGGGGGAGGGTCAGAGAGAGGGAGACACAGAATCTGAAACAGGCTCCAGGCTCTGAGCTGTCAGCACAGAGCCCAACGCGGGGCTCGAACTCACGAGCTGTGAGATCGTGACCTGAGCTGAAGTCGGACGCTTAACCGACTGAGCCACCCAGGCGCCCCTTTATATTCCAGCCTTTACCCTCTCCATACCATTTCATATGCCAACTTATTCCAGGCACAGAAATCAGGAAACAACCCTATGATTCCTATAGGTCCTTAATATAGTTATTTCACTCTGTGAGAGGAAGGGTGAAGAGAGCAGGGGTGGTGATCAAGGAGATTTACCAAACTTTGTAGGGCAGATCTGCTCCCCAGTGGCTCAGCCAGGTAGAGTAGGCATGAGTGAACTTCCCTGGGTATAAGCAGTGTGTATTTTCAGTTTAGAACTTGAAAACAATAATAAAACTGACTCAAAGTTGATCTGCTTTTTATAAGGGTGTGCATTTTCAGTTTAGAACTTGAAAACAATAATAAAACTGACTCAAAGTTGATCTGCTTTTTATTATCACCATGTGCCAGCAATTCCAAACAATGTCAATGAGAAATTCCTCTTCACCAAAAAATTTCTTTTGTTCATCTACGTTCTAATTTTTTTTAATTTTTTATATTAGAGAAAGAGAGAGACTGACCATGGACATGGGAGGGGCAGAGAGACAGAAACAGAAGCGGGCTCCAGGCTCCAGTCTCTGAGCTGTGAGCTTTCAGCACAGAGCCTGGCACAGGTCTCAAACTCACAAACCGTGAGATCATGACCTGAGCTGAAGTCAGATGCTTAACTGACTGAGCCACCCAGGTGCCCTTCTTTGTCTGCATTCTAATTAACTGCTGTGATTACTGTTGAGTTTTAACTGTATATGCAACTTTCAAATTAGGACATTTTAATTAGTTATCCTTTAATAAACATCCAATTCTACATGAAGGTTAATTTGAAGAAATTCCCTTTTATAGAGTCACTCTAATACATAGGGATTCAGCTACTACATATGTTCCTTCTAGGAATAAGTTCAAAATTGTTTGAAACTTTTAAGTTCACCTCAGGAGGAGTTCTTTTCTCCAATCCCTGTGATACTTTATATTCCTGAATTTAAATGGAAGGTTCAAAATTAGCAAGTGACTGTGAGGCAAAACTTGAGTCATTTCCATTCTATCATACTAAATGGCCCTTAGGAGTTTTTATTTGTGTTTAAAATTTAAAAGAGTACGACAAAATGTGAACTACGAGGTGTGGTATTTTTGTTTGGTCAGTGAAAATTTTAGCTTATACAAGCAATGTTTTATTGAACTTGAATAATATATTTAAAATTTAAATTTGTCTTTTAGAAACTATTGGTTTGCTTTAAGTTAAAGAGTCACTCAAAAACAATGATTATTGATTATTACAAGTTTATTATTCAAAATAATTTTGTTTTATAGATGAAGTTGTTAACAGGTAACAACGAATGTACTCCATAGTTTCTCTTTTTTCTTTGTTATTTATTCAGTACTTTCATAGACATGCAATGTTATGTATTATATGATGTATATGCATCATATAGTATTCACATCACACACTAAAAGAATTCCACTCTCATAGATTAAATGACAACAATGCAAAAAGCTGACTCCTAGCAGTATCTTTATTTCCCTTTGTCCATGATTGAAATTTTCTGTGCTCAGCTCCTAGTTTATTTTCTACACCTGGAAGGTCATTTAATTCTCGTGATATCTTAATGGAACAATGGAGGTGTGTGTGTGTGTGTGTGTGTGTGTGTGTGTGTGTGTTGTCCATTTGGGCTGTTATGACAAAATGCCATAGACTGGGTAGCTTGTAAACAGGAATTTATTTCTCACAGTTCAGAGGTTGAAAAGTTCAAGATTAGAATGCTGGCAGAGTCAGTGTCTGGTGACAGCCCATTTCCTACTTCATAGATGGCTGTCTTTGACTAGCCCTCACCCGGCAGAGAGCAGAGAGAAGGGAGCTTTCTTGTGACTTTTACAAGGGCACTAATCCCATTCCTGAGGGCTCTACCCTCATGACCTCATCTAATCCTAATTACCTTCCCCAAACCTCATCTCCTAAAATGATCACATTGGGGGGAGGGTAGGCTTTCAACATACAAATTTGTGGGGGAGGGACACAAACATTCAGTGTGTATCTAATCTACATATTAATAATATCTATTTGTCTCTCTATATTATGTATATATCAATGTACTTCATACAATTTCTTTCCTGGACTCTCTGTAACACTTGATAGTATTGATCACATTTTCTTTCTCTTCTTAACTTCTAGGATAGCCTTCTTTTGATTTTTCTCCAAGTTTACTGACCAGGTTTTCCTTAACTTGGCCTTTGAATGCAGGATTCCCTAATGCTGAGTTATGGGTCCTCTCCTTTCTCATCCTCTTCCCAGGGCTTTCAGCTACCATCCATGAGCCCAGAACTCTTAGATATCTATCTTAGGCCACTTGCCTTTGCTTCAGGTCCATATTTCCAGATGGATATGCCACAGGCACCTCTAACTCAGCATGTGCAAATGTATTCTATTCCTTCCTCCAATCTGCATCTACTCTGGTTTTCCTCACTTTGGTCAATTGCATGAGAAACCTTGGAATCGGGGCGCCTGGGTGGCGCAGTCGGTTAAGCGGCCAACTTCAGCCAGGTCACGATCTCGCGTCTGTGAGTTCGAGCCCCGCGTCGGGCTCTGTGCTGACAGCTCGGAGCCTGGAGCCTGTTTCCAATTCTGTGTCTCCCTCTCTCTCTGCCCCTCCCCCGTTCATGCTCTGTGTCTCTCTGTCCCAAAAATAAATAAAAAACATTGAAAAAAAATTTAAAAAAAAAAAAAAAAAAGAAAGAAACTTTGGAATCATTGAAAGGTTAAATCTGAAATCATCCTAGGTTTCCCTCATCACCCCCCATTTCCAACTCATGTTCTTTCCACCTCCTAAATACCTTTCCAATCTGTTTTCTCTTCTCTAACCCATTCCCAGTATCCTAATTTGGGGTCTTCCTAAAGAGTTACTAAATTCCTAAAATTGGGCTCTCTTCCTCCTTTTTCCTCTCCTTCCTCAGAACTTCCAGAGAGTTTGTTCTACAACATCTATCAACCTGAGTCCCCTCCTTGCCTAAAATCCTCTACTAGATTCCTAATTCCTTCATGGCAAAATTTCCCATTCACACTCTTTAGAAAGGGAAGTAGAGTCTATCATAATCTGACATCTCTCTACCTTCCCTAAAATAGGGTGTGGTGGAGGAGGAATTAAGATGGCATAAAAGTAGGGGGACCCTGGGCTTTTCTCAAACACAGCTGTATTGAGGTCAGACCACTTTAACACCCAGGAAATCAATCTGTGGAGTGGCAGAAGGATCTCCACAGTTGGAGGGAGACAGCTTGATAGATGTGAGGTGCATGGAAGTGAATTGGAGGAGAGAAAAATGGCGGTGCCACGGAGGAGAGGGAACCCTTTCTGTGGAGAGACAAAAGGGAGAGAAACAGAGGAGTTGAGAAAGTGCGGCTTGAGTTTGCAAAAGAGGAAAACCTTTTTTGACCATGGACTGGGGTGTGAGAAGTACTCAGTATCCCAGATTTTTTTGTTTGTTTTTTTTGTTTGTTTTTTTTGTTTTTGTAAATGGCATTTGGAGCTCAAACTCTGAGGTTTTGGAAGTGTGAGACTCTCTGGACCTGAGGCACACATGCTCTTGGAGAGGAGGGAGTTGGCCTTGGAGTGCATAGCGTGGTGTAGAGATCTCCAGAGTGCAATGGGAAAGAACATCCCCCTGTTCCCCTTCCTGGAGTACTTTTGGAAGAGGGTATATTGCCTCCCCGATGACAAAAGGCCCTGTAGGTGCCAGCCAAAGCCTTTCATCAGCAGCGGACAGAGGTGCACCCAGAGGGAATATAACCTTTGCTGCTCTTGGCGGTGCTTCACCACAGATTCTGCACACTGTGCATGAACACTGTTTTTCAGGGACAGAGGACTTCACAAAGCATGGATAGGCTCTACTCCAGAGGAGGGGAGCAGATCTGTATGGTGCCAGGTCCTTTAAGACTTTGGGTTTTGAATCCCAGTCACATGCTAAAGAGAAAACACAGGAGAGTTGTGATGCAGGGCGAGCTGACTGCCTTCATTATGCCTGAACAGTGGGGAGTTCCAGATCCCCAGTCTGGGGATGAGAGTTTGGGGTGGTACATTTTTCCCCCAACACCAACACAGTGGGACTTCAGAGAACAACACAGCGACCCCCAGTGGAGGCGGAACCTGCTTACACCAAATTCCACCCTCCTCTGCCTGGCAAGTGCGTGTATAAGAAGGCAAGACTGACTCCGAGCCAATGCAGGGGACCTCTGCTCCAGACCAGCAAAGCCAGCACCCCGCACGCACCAAGTGTACTGAACATTGAGTCCTTCAACACAACACCTGCCGTTCTTTCTTCTTTTTTTTCTTTCTTCTTTTTTTCTTTTGGAATCAGGCTCATAGTTTCTTTATTTCTTTTATTTCCTTATCTCTTTTGTTTTGGATCGGGCTTTCTCATTCTTTTCTTTTCCTTTCTTTTTCTTTTTCTTCTTTTTTTCCCTTTCTTTTTCTTTGGAGTTAGCCTTATAGTTTTTGATTCTCTCTCTCTCTCTCTCTCTTTTTTTTTGTTGTTCTTCCCTTTCTTTTTATCTTTTTTTGGGAGGGGATCAGGCTTTTTTCTCCACTTTTCCCCCAACTTTTTTTAGAAAACAGATCAAAGCACATCTAGTTAAAGGTCCAAACACTCCCTCACTGCAAGCAAGGAGGAGGTCTGCAGAGGATTGACCAGGAGGAAAGAGGAGTCAGAACACAACAGCAGAGTGCACACAGCATACACCAGAAACATTTAATCAAGTGCCAGGCCCTGGACAGTGTATGACCCCTTTTTAACATAGCAGTACTCTTGGGTGCAGAAAACATAACAAGCTTTAAAAACATGCAAAAGACAGAAATTAACCAAACTGACAAGATGGAGGAATTCTCCTCAAAAGAAAGGAGAAGAAGATTTTAAGAAGAAATAACAGCCAGTGACATGCTCACAACAGATATAAGCAATATATCTGAACATGAATTTAGAACAACAGTCATAAGACCGCTAGCTGGGCTTGAAAGAAGCATAGAAGACACTAGAGAAACCCTGGATGCAGAGATCAAAGACCTAAGAAGTAGTCAGGACGAAATAAAAAATGCTATAAATGAAAGGCAAAACAAACTGGATACAGTGGCAATGAGGATTGAAGAAGCAAAGGAGAGAAGAGGTGAAAAAGAAGATAAAATTATGGAAGATAATGAAGGTGAAAAAAAGAAGGAAAGGAAATTATTAGATCACAGAGGGAGACAGAGAACTTAGTGATTCCATGAAATGAAACAATATCCATATCATAGGAGTCCCAGAAGAAGAAGAACAGGAAAATGGGGCAGAGGTTTATTTGAACAAATTATAGCAGAGAAGTTCCCTAATCTGGGGGAGGAAACAGGTATTCAAGTCCAAGAGGCAAAGAGAATTCCCCTGAAAATCAATAAAAACAGGTCAACACCATGACATATCATAGTGAAACTTGCAACATGCAAAGATAAAGAGGGAATTATGAAAGCAGTTAGGGATAAAATGTCCTTAACCCACAGGGGGAGAGACATAAGGGTAGTAGCACACCTGTCCACTGAAACTTGGCAAGCCAGAAGGGAGAGACAGGAAATATTCAATATTGCTGATTGGGAAAAAATGCAGCCAAGGATTCTTTATCCAATAAGTCTGTCATTCAGAATAGAAGGAGAGATAAAGAGTTTCCCAAACAAACACTAAAGCAGCTGGTAACCATTAAACCAGCCCTGCAAGAAATTTTAAGGGGGACTCTGAGTGGAGGAAAAAAAAAAAGACCAAAGCAACAAAGGCTACAAAAGACCAGAGAATATCACCAGAAACACCAACTTTAAAGGTAACACAATGGCAGTAAATTAATATCTTTCAGTAATCACTCTGAATTTAAATGGACTAAATGCTCCAATCAAACAAACATAGGGTATCAGAATAGGAAAAAAACCCAAACAGATCCATCTATATGCTGCTTGCAAGAGACTCATTTTGGACCCAAAGATGCAGATTGAGAGATTGAAAGTGAGGGGATGGAGAATTATCTATCATACTAATGGACATCAAAAGAAATCCAGAGTAGCCATACTTATATTAGACAAACTGGATTTTAAAACAAAGACTGTAACAAGAGATGAAGAAGGGCATTATATCATAATTAAGGGGTCTATCCATCAAGAAGATCTAACAATTGTAAACGTTATGCCCCAGAAGTGAAAGCACCCAAATATATAAATCAATTAATTAGAAACATAAAGAAACTCATTGATAATAATACCATAATAGTAGGAGGCTTTAATACCCCACTTACAGAAATGGAAAGATTATCTAAGCAGAAAATCAACAAGGAAACAATGGCTTTGAATGACACCCTGGACCAGATGGACTTAACAGATATATTCAAAACATTTCATCCTAAAGTAGCAGCATACACATTCTTCTCGAATGCACACAGAACATTCTCCAGAATAGATCACATACTGGGTCACAAATCAGCCCTCAATGGGTACAAAAAAATTGAGATCATACCATGCATATTTTCAGATCATAATACTATGAAACTTGAAATCAACCACAAGAAAAAATTTGGAAAAGCCTCAAATGCATGGAGGTTAAAGGACATCCCACTAAAGAATTGAATGGGTTAACCAGGAAATCAAAGAAGAAATAAAAAAATACATGGAAGCAAATGAAACTGAAAACACGACATTCCAAACCCTTGTACTTTCTTCTTAGGATGCAGCAAAGGCAGTCTTAAGAGGAAAGTACATTGCAATTCAGGCCCATCTCAAGAAGCAAGAAAGGTCCCAAATATACAACCTATCCTTACACCTACAAGAGCAACAAATAAAGCCTAAAGCCAGCAGAAGGGAAATAATAAATATTAGAGCAGAAATAAATGACAGAAACAAACAAAACCTTCAAAACAGATCAATGAAACTAAATGATAGTTCTTTGAAAGAATAAACAAAATAGAAAATCCCTTATCCAGAATTATAAAAAGAAAAAAAGAAAGAAAGAAAGAAGAAAGAAAGAAAAGAGAGAGGACCCAAATAAAATCATCAATGAAAGAGGAGAGATCACAACCAATACAACAGAAATACAAACAATTATAAGAAAATATTAAGAAAATTATATGCCAACAAACTGGGTAACCTGGAAGAAATGGACAAATTCCTAGACACTCACACTACCAAAACTGAATTAGTAAGTAATAGAAAATTTTAACAGACCCATAACCAGCAAAGAAATTGAATCAGTTATAAAAGATCTCCCAATAGGGGTGCCTGGGTGGTTCAGTCGGTTGAGCGCCCGACTTCAGCTCAGGTCATGATCTCACGGTTTGTAGGTTCGAGCCCTGTCAGGCTCTGTGCTGACATCTCAGAGCCTGGACCCTGCTTTGGATTCTGTGTGTGTGTCTCTCTCTGCCATTCCCCTGCTTGTGCTCTGTCTCTGTATCTCTCTCTCTCTCAAAAATAAACATTAAAAACAAATAAGCAATAAAAAAAAATCTCCCAACAAACAAGAGTCCTAGTCCACATCGCTTCCCATGGGAATTCTACCAGACATTTAAAGAAGGGTTAATACCTATTCTTCTCAAACTGTTCCAAAAAATAGAAATGGAAGGAAAGATTCCAAACTCATTCTATGAAGCCAGCATTACCTTGATTCCAAAACCAGACAAAGACCTCACCAAAAAGAAAAATTACAGGGCAACATCCCTGATGAACCTGGATGCAACAATTCTCAACAAGATACTAGCAACCAAATTCAAAAGTACGTTAAAAGAATTACTCACCATGATCAAGTGGAATTTATTCCTGGGCCGCAAGCCTGGTTCATTATTTGCAAATCAATCAACATAATGCACCACGTTAATAAAAGAAAGGATAAGAATCATATGATCCTGTCAATAGATGCAGAAAAAACATTTGACAAAATTCAGCATAATTTCTTGAGAAAAACTCTCAACAAATTAGAGATATAAGGAACATACCTCAACATTATAAAGGACATACATGAAAGACCCACAGCTAGTATCATCCTCAATGGGGAAAAACTGAGAGTTCCCCCCCCCCCGACCCCAGGTCAGGAATATCACAGAAATGTCCACTCTCACCACTGGTGTTCAAAATAGTACTGGAAGTCCTAGCCTCAGCAATCAGACAACACAGAGAAATAAAAGGCATCCAAATTAACAAGTAAAAAGTCAAACTTTCACTCTTCACAGATGACATGATACTCTACATGGAAAACCAAAAGACTCCACCAAAAAACTGCCAGAACTGATACATGAATTCAGCAAAGTCGCAGGATATAAAATCAATGTACAGAAATCGGTTGTGTTTCTATACACCAATAATGAAGAAACAGAGAAATCAAGGAATCGATCCCATTTACAGTTGCACCAAAAACCATAAAATAGCTATGAATAAATCTAGCCAAAGAGGTAAAATATCTGTACACTGAAAATTATAGTAAGTTTATGGAAGAAATTGAAGAAGACACAAAGAAATGGAAAAACATTCCATGTTCATGGATTAGAAGAATAATATTGTTAAAATTCTATATTACCCAAAGCAATCTACACATTCAATGCAATCCTCATCAAAATAACACTAGCATTTTTCACAGAGCTAGAATGAACAATTCTATAATTTGTATGGAACCAGAAAAGACTTCAAATAGCCAAAACAATGTTGAAAATGAAAACCAAAGCTGGAGGCATCACAATTCCAGACTTCAAGTTGTATTACAAAGCTGTAATCATCAAGACAGATGGTACTGGAACAAAAACAGACACACAAATCAATGGAACAGAATAGAGAACCCAGAAATGGACCCACAAATGTATGGCCAATTAATAATCTTCAATGAAGCAGAAAAGAGTATTTAATGGAAAAAAGACAGTGTCTTCAGCAAATGGTGTTGGGAAAACTGGACAGTGATATGCAGACGAATGAAACTGGACCACTTTCTTACACCATACACAAAAATAAAATGGATGGAAGACCTAAATGTGATACAGGAAACCATCAAAATCCTACAGAGAAAACAGGCAGCAACTTCTTTGACCTCGCCTGCAGCAACTTCTTACTTGACATGTCTCTAGAGGCAAGGGAAACAAAAGCAAAAATGAACTATTGAGACCTCATCAAGATAAAAAGCTTCTGTACAGTGAAGGAAACAATCAACAAAACTAAAAGGCAACAGAATGGGAGAAGATGTTTATAAATTGGATAAAGGGTTAGTATCCAAAATCTATAAAGAACTTATCAAATTCAACACCAAAAAAACAAAAAACACGCCAAGAAATGGGCAAAATACATGAATAGACACTTTTCCAAAGAAGACATCCAGATGACTAACAGACACATGAAAAAATGCTCAACATTGCTCATCATCAGGGAAATACAAATCACATGAGATACCACCTCAGATTTTAAGGGCTAAAATGAACAATTCAGGCATTGACAAGGATGTGGGAAAAGGGGAACACTTTTGAACTGTTGGTGGGAATGCAAACTGGTGCACCCACTCTGGAAAACAGTATGGAGGCTTCTCAATATATTAAAAGTAGAACCATCCTACGACCCAGCAATTGCACTACTAAGTATTTATCCAAAGGATACAAAAATGCTGATTAAAAGGGGCACATGCACCCAAATGTTTATAGCAGAACTACTAAACAATAGCCAAATTATGGAAAGAGCCCAAATGTCCATCGACTGATGAATGGATAAAGAAGAAGTGGTACATACATATAATGGAATATAACTTGGCCATCAAAAAGAATGAAACCTTGCCATTTGCAACAACGTGGTTAGAACTAGAGTGTATTATGCTAAGTAAGTCAGAGGAAGACAAATATCATGGTTTCACTCATATGTGGAATTTAAGAAACAAAATAGATGAACATAGGAGAAGGGAAGGAAAAATATGATAAAACCTAGAGGGAGACAAACCATAAGAGACTCTTAAATACAGAGAACAAACTGAGGTTGATGGGGATGGGGAAAATGGGTGATGGGCATTAAGGAGGGCACCAGTGCACTGGTTGGGATGAGCACTAGGGGTCATATGTAAGTGATGAATAACTGGGGTTTACTCCAGAAACCAAGACCACTCTGTATGTTAACTAACTTGAATTTAAATGAAAAACATATCTCCAGTATCTCCTGAACTGTAACCTTTCCTTCAGCCCTGCCGGGCTAATTTGGGTTCCCAAAGTTGTCTGTGCGCTCTCATTCAAGTCTCTTGTCTCTGCCTGAAGTTTTCTTGCTCCTTCCCTACTCCCCTCCACAACGTTTCTTTTCCCGGCTCCCTTTTCCTTGTCTGTTCTCCTTGGATCCTCCCAGATTTTCCTCAGACTTCTCTGATTGCTCCTTCTCAGGCTTACTCTCTCTTCCTCCTCTAACTCCCAAGTGTTGATGCTCTTCAAGGCTTGATTCCAGACTACTTTCTCTTTAAATTCTCTCTTTTGGAGACCTCATACAGTTCCACTCCTAAACTTATCTCCAGCTGAAGTCTCTTTTGCATACTCTACCTGGATGTTTCTGACTTTTTAAAATTTAACCAGTCCAAAGTGGAGCATCTGAAATTCCTCCCTTGTTCTCCCTGTTCCGCCTTTTGTTCTCTCATCTCAGTAACTGGCACCCCTGACTACCTAGACTTGAGTGGAAATAAACCAGGTTTGAACCATCTCTTACATCTGGCCCATCCCTAGGTCCCCTCTATTATACTTCCACAGTACATCTCAGGCCTCTGGTGTCCACATCTCCACTGCTGTCATTCCAGTTCAACCCCTATCTTCTTTCACATGTATTTGTGGTAGAGCCTCCTGCCTGGTTTCCTTGCTTCCATTTATGCCTCTTTACAATTCAGTCTCCAGATAGTCATCAAAACAACATTTTAGAAAAGTAAATCTGATCAGGTTCTTTTCCTGTTTAAAATCCCCTGATAGCAAAACAAATGAACAAACTAACCCTCAGTGGCTTCTCTTTACACTTTTGATAAAGTCCAGAGTTCTTGCGCTGGCCTTCAGTGCCCTGAAGAAACTGTCTCCTGCCTCCCTCCCCAGGGTCATTTCACACTGCTCTCCTGCTTGTGCACTACGCTCTGTCACATTGTCTTTCTTCACTTTCTAAAACAGGCCATTTTGTTTCCAGTTACTTACAGTTGCTTCTCCCAGAATCCTTTTCACTCTACCACCTCACTTGACTCCCTCCTTCTCATCCTTCGTGTCAGAACTCAGATGTCACCATTTTAGATAGGACTTCTCTAACCATATTTTTCTGAATAGCTTCATATAGTCTTAACATTTTATACCAGAACAACTGATCTCCTTTGTGCCATTTATCACACTATCAGTGTTTTATTTACTGACCATCAACCCTACTAGAATATTTGCTCCATGGAGACAGGAGCCATGTCTGCCTGGTCCAGTGCTGAATTCCAGTACTTAGCACAGTGCCTATACTCAACACATATCTGTGAAGAAATAAACACTTGATGAATATGCATTTTAGGTGTTAATCTCTTCTTGGAAACATTTCCTAATAATACCCAGTGGAATTAAGGGTTTAAGTGAATCTTGCCGAGTTAAAGACCCTTCTGGAACTCTTTCCTTCCTTCTGTATTCTACTATAGCAGTTTTTTATAGTATGGTTGTTGATTTTCATATTATTCTATTCCAATAGATTTCAGACTTTAACCATGTTCATCCCTGCATCTCTGATAGTCTTAGCACAGCGTCTGACCCACAATGGCTGCTCAACAGTCATTTGTTAATGAGTGAATGCATCGGGGTCTGCAGTATCAAATTCAAACTTTCCAGGGGTTTCTCATTTGGGTTTCAAAAGCAGTTGACATTTTGTGTTGAGCAGTCTTTGGTGTATAGAACCATCTAGAGTGTGGAGGAACTTGTAGATCTCTGATTTCTGGGCTCTAACTGCTGGTAGCACCCACCAGCCATTGTGTCAACCAAAACTGCCATTCTACCTCTCCAGTGTTATCTCCCTTTCTAGAAATTCCAAAGAGTTCAACTGTCAGCTTTAGATAGTGGTTGTGTCTTGACTTCTCCCTTTCCCATAGAAACAGTGCTACTCTTTCCACACATGTGCTTAGAAACTGATAAACACCTATTCATCTTTAATTCATATTGGAAGTCATAAAGTTTGTTGGAACTCTACACACCAAGATGAACTTTTGAGATCAGTTTAGGCATTGTCACCTTTCTCCAGTATATTTATTTATAAATTATACCCTATTGTCTTATTAAAAAAATAAAAGCAGTTGAAAGTATATACTAAGAGAAATCCAGAGAGTATCAACTTTTTTTAAAAAAAAGAGAAGGAAAAGAAAGGAAAGAAAGAGAGGAGTTTGCTTGGTACAGTGGTATCTAAATATAATTTGAATATAATATATAAATTGAATATACAATATACAATATAATATATAATATATAATTTGAATACTCAAAAATCATTGTATTCCCATACTTAAAAATAGCTGAAAGATGTTTTCAATGATCCTTTATTTTAAAAATATGGAATATGAGATAGAATCAAAAGTTTTACTTATCAAGCTAAAGTGGCATGTGATTTCAGTGCCTCCTTTTTCAGAGTGCAGTCATGATTTTTAGTATTTCCTAAAGCACTTTGTTATCTGTAATGCCCTCATGATATTTGTTAACTTGCTTCTAAGTGAAGCCAATTGTTTCCTTTTTATTTTGCTGTGAAATCTGCCAGAATTGTGTTTTTAATGTGTGATGATATTTCTTTTATAAAGTGATTAGTCTGGCACATTCTTCTCCTGAATTTGTTTCTTCTTGTTTCTTGTGAGATAGCATTGTACAGAATAAAAACACAAAGATTAGACCAACATCAGCCACAAGAGTAAATTTCTATCACATCTACCTGTGGGATGTGTGCAGTAATGTGTTTATCTTTTTTTTCCTCCTCTTATTCTAATGAGTTTTATTCAAATGGCTGATTCTGAATTATAAATTTATTATTTATAAAAAGTGGAATCGAATTCCTTTGCTGTTTCTAGCTCCAAATTAAACCTATAGTCTTGGGGTGCCTGGGTGGCTCAGTGAGTTAAGCATCTGACTCTTGATTTTGGCTCAGGTCATGATTTCACGGTTCATGGGATTGAGCCCCACGGCAGGCTCTGTGCTGACTGGATGGGGCCTGCTTGGGATTCTGCCCCTCCTGGACTCATACTTTCTCTCTCTGTCTCTCTCAAAATGAATAAATGAACTTTAAAAAATAACAAAAAAATAAAAAATAAAACCCATGATATCTCTCCTACTACCCTACCCTCTTGGAAGTATGTCTTTTTTTTTTAATTTTCTTAAGTTTATTCATTTTTGAGAGAGAGAGACAGAGCATAAGCAGGGGCTGGGGCAGAGAGAGAGAGAGAGAGAGGGAAACACAGACTCTGAAGCAGAGTCTCAGCAGAGACTGGAGCAGAGGCTCCAGGCTCTGAGCTGTCAGCACAGAGCCTGATGTGGGGCTCAAACCCACAAACCACAAGATCATGACCTGAGCCGAAGTTGGATGCCTAACAGACTGAACCACCCAGGCACCCCTGGAAGTATGTCTTATATAATGTTTTTTAAATATTTAAACTCACTTTTATCATTCCCATACCAGACTTCAGTAAGGAAATTGAGGACTCTATCTTTATAATGATTCAAACATGAATTTTTCTGATCAGGTTATCAGTACCAATTCCTCATTAGTGCTCATATGAACTGAGTCAGTTTATCAATTACTGTAGAAAAGGACAACTCAAAGCTCATTCCCTGGTGTCCCAATTTCTTCCAGACTGGTCCCACTGCCCTCATCCCATGTTGCTAGGTGAGCTCTGCCTGCCCACACCCTCCTTCAGTAAACAATCACTGAGGACAGAGGGAGAGGCAATTTAAGGGTGTAATGAACTTCTAGACAATTTAGAAATCCTATAATATTGTCATAAGCAGAATTCCATTAGCAATTTTTAAATACAACTTTTATAGTTTGTCTAAGAAAAACATTATTTCTTTCTTTTTCTAGAAAAGAAGCACTAGCATGAAGGGAGCTACCAAATCAAGAATAAAAAGGAAAAATAGATCTGAGACTTAGCTAATTAATGAAATGTTTAATCTCGGTATAGAAATGATCCCATGCTGTGCTTTCCACAAAATCCAGACTTGGTGCTATTTTGGCTCTATTACATATTCAAATTCATTCAGGTTTAACTGAGAAATCACTTACTAGTGCATGAAAACATGGACTACCCTTTTAACATTTTCAAGTGAGGTTGTCAACTTCGTTTTACCCCATGTGAAATGTATGAGCTCAGATGATTTGGATTGTAAATCATCTATATTCCTGTAATTGATTGGAGCCAAGTAAAATGGAACTTACTGTGAGCAGTCATCTGAGCTCAGTAGAATTTGGTGACAGCTTTATGAAATGGAAAATTTTAAGGTGAAGATATTAGCACACATATGAAAGAGACACTAAACATAACAACACTAATTTGTCTTCCTTGAAAAGTTCCAAAATTTGTTTGAAGAAAATATTGGAGCTGTATTGTCACATTTAAAAAAAGACTACGGCACTTTAAAAAATTCAGAAAGGGACAGTAGTTATTTGCTTGAGATACGCTTTGTAGTTTTATTTCTAAGAATAAAAAATCTGAGGGCATCCTAATTGGCAAGTTTATAAGAGACTTGAATAGTAGATTGTGGTCCATAAATTAGAATGTTATGGAGTTGCCAGAAATGATGATACGCAATGATCATTTAATATTTAGTTAAATGGAAAAAAAGAATGCAAATTGAAGCTGTGCTTTGATTTCAGTTATGTTGAATTATGTGTGCTTGTAATTATGTGTATTAGGATGATGAGAATGTGGAAATTTTGCCCTTTTTTCCCCTTTGCTGCAGTACAAATATGATTTGCACATTAAATAAAAATTAGGCAATAAAATAAATATTAACGGTGCCATTCCTAACATAAAATACTGTACAACTGTTTTCCATTGTTTTTGGTTCTGCTTCTGTTGAACTTGGTTCTTCTAAAGAACAGTGAGCCTGACTTCAGTGATTTCGTTGTTCACCAGATAGTCCCAGGGTAACTGCATTTTACTGTTAAAAACCATCTGGACTTTGTTCAAAATCCTCCTTAGCATGAATTGTAGTTGGCTAATGTCTCTCCCTGTACAAACACCATAAATTATCTACTCTCAGTACGGACCTCTATCACTTATAATTTAAGTTATTTCAACTTTTCAGGACACGGCTACTGAAACGTTTCAATACTTCACACTATTTTTTGGTTATAATTAACATATTTTTAAAGATACTTTATACTGAGTTCACCTTCCTCTTGTTTCTTTCTTTCTTTTTTTCTTTCTTTCTTTCTTTCTTTCTTTCTTTCTTTCTTTCTTCTTATGCTCAGGTTCAGGTATTATATACTGGGTTTTTTTTTTTAACTATCAAACAAAAAAATATGTTGGATACACTGTGTTAGAACAAGGGTAGCAGGGAACTGCTTCCGAGTTTTCTCTTACTTTAACCAATAGAGGTGTGGAAGTAATTTTAATATTCTCATCCAGCCATCTCACATTCCTTGGTCTTGCTCCTTGTCATCCTGGAGGTTCCTGCTCCTTAAGTAGCAAGCAGCTGTGGAGGTGATAAGAATGTGATAATAATCACCTCGAGGTGATTCTTTGTGTTGACTAAAGGCAAACACTCCAGCCCCAAGAGATGAGGAAGAGAGATTGACCTCCTGGCCCCTAACTGGAGAAACTAGAAAGAAGGCTTCACTTTGAATCTTCAGGAACACAATGGCTGCCCCTTAATCTCCTTCGAGCTGATAGGAGGGACTTTGCCTTTCTCCATGTACTGCATTTTTGGTCCCATAGGTATTTTGTTAACTTGACCTCAGAAGAGCCACAAGCCTATTCTCTCTCTCCTGCTTTCTGGGTGTGGCAGTGACCCAATAGTCTCTGAGATTTGGGTGTTAGGTTCACTTTGGAAAGAGAGTTGACAAGACAGTCTGTCAGTCATGCAACAGCCCACCTGGACAGAAAGGTTTGAAGTGATTACTTACTTCTCAAGCAATTATCCCATAGCTGGAGCACACTAGTGGCTCTGGATGGGTCTTTGCAATTGGCCTCCCATGACACCCCGGTCGGTAACCCATGCCCGGTTTATCAATCCACAGAGTAGTGGATTGATAAAAGGAATAAAAGGAAGTGCTGAGACATGGCTGTCTTTAGCACACACTGAAGTGGCCCATCCAACTCTACTCTCTCCAAAATAGTGTTTTGAGTGAGGCCTTCATGAGCCAAGTAACCCAACTGTTACCACAAAGTAAGGAAGGTGGGAATAAGGGAAAATAAATATTGAGTACCTACTGTGTACCATATATGGCACTAGGTGTTTTATGTATGCTAAATCTCAGAGTAACCCTGTAGTAAGTGATGTGTTATCGTCCCTGTTTGCTAGATCAAGAAACCACAGCTCTTACTCGATAAGTTGTGGAGGAAATATTTGAACTCTATCAGCCCATAGCCATCCTTCTAACACACACTGTCATTCATACATTGCCCAAGCCTAAAATAATTTCTTGGGCTTTGGGGGCTACTATACGGAGACTTGACTGCAAACAAGCAGAATGAGAAAGAAGCGAATGGGGGTGGTGCCGTCAGTGGATTTCAGAGCTGCAATGGGAAGGAGCAAGCAATGTGCTGTTTTTAGGTATTGGATGTTTAGTAGAGAAATGGTGATCACTAATAGTGTGTCTTTATATTTGAAACCATTAAAAAAGCTTTCCTCTCCATTTTATCTGCCAAAGTTCATCAATTACAGTGAGGCCAGGCCTGGCCAGACTAGATGTTTGTTGAACTGCCAGGGTGAGGACTTGCATTCAGTAGGGCTGAACTTGGAGTAGGGAATTTTATGCCCAGGCTAGAATAAGACCCTGAGAGTAGGGAATACAAGTCAAGTCAAAGTCCATAGGAAAATGTCAAAGGTCACACCCAAGGAGACCACGTATAAACATCAAGTCACAGTGCCAAAGGTAGGATTGAGGGCAGGGTCAGAGATCAAGAGTTTGAGACCAGATGGGGATGAGATTGGAGCAAAGGCAGGCCAGGGGACAGCAGGTTAAGACTGAAGGCTGGTGGTGCAGCTTAGGATGAGTTCTTTCAACCATAGTGGAAGTCTGCACTCGTTTTCCTGGAGGTGGATTCATTGTGTGTGGATACATAGGACATAGGACTTGGCTTAAAGTTCAAAACAGGGTTAACCTTGGCATTTGATTTTCAGGATGATAGGGGATGTAATACTATTTTTGTTAATAAAACAGACCAAGGGAGACTGACTCTCAGTCACACAGCATGTGAACGATGGAACAGTGGGTTGGTTTGCAGAAACGGCACAGGAAGAAGTGAACACATTCAGCACTATTCATGAGAATAGGACAGAGGTAGGCAGAACCCAGGTACATCATCTCCAGTTGTCTGGTTGACAAGCTGTGAGGTTAACACAGATGTGTGGGGTCTAAACTCAGTCCACAGACTCAAATGTGCATGAAAGGTAACTTTGTTATTTTTATAAATTATATTTCATATCATTTACGTTTCTATGATGATGCCCTGCCCCATGGCCAAACATCTCAGCAAATTCATGGAAAATACCCCTTCCCCCCAGAGCTGATTTAAGATGGAGATGCTGTGACTGTATGTGGGCAGGGGGAAGAAAGTGGGGACAGGGATCTGGTGCAGGTCTGTTTTTCCACAGTGATGTCTGCTGAGTTATCCTCAGTTTGTGCTCCTTGCCAAAGGAGTTGGCCCCTTGACATCTCTTAGTCCCAGAAACAAGTTTCCTGCAACTCTCACCAATGTCCGCAGGAGATAGGGCCTCACTTGCTTCCGTAGTGGGGTGTCCCAAAATCTGGTGGTGAGTTGGTGGGGATCTCTGGTCCCAGATGCAAGGGAATTGGAAAACTCCCCCCTGCTCCTTTAATTATTTCCACAAGTCTTGGTCCTCCATTCCACCTCTCCTCTGATGTGAATAATGGATATTTCCTCAAACTAATGTGAAATGTAGGCAAATGCCAATGCAGCAGCTGCCTCTTGCCCATAAGCCCTCCTGCATGGAAATTCTGGAGCTATCCTGGCTGGCTCCCCTGATAAAACCAGCAAGACTTCATGGGGTTCTGGGCAAGATGCAGAATACAGTGAATTTCTCTGAGGTATCCTGCCCAGTGTTCATCTAGCTACCTTGATTTTCCTTAGTGACTAACAGGATTGCCAAATATCAAAATGGGTATGGTTCTGGCTCCTTCATCAGAAATTATAGCTAAGGCCAGGTCAGCTTGACATGAAGAGAAGTCAATTGCTGGCAGCTGACCTCATCTCTGGCTGACATCCTTTTGGATTTTTTGTTTGTTTGTTTTTTAACATTTATTTATTTTTGAGACAGAGAGAGACAGAGCATGAACGGGGGAGGGTCAGAGAGAGGGAGACACAGAATCTGAAACAGGCTCCAGGCTCTGAGCTGTCAGCACAGAGCCTGATGCGGGGCTCAAACTCACAGACCAAGAGACCATGACCTGAGCCGAAGTCGGCTGCTTAACTGACTGAGCCACCCAGGCGTCCCTGGCTGACATCCTTTTGTAAAACATCTATAACCTTACATGTTTTGGGAACATTTGATGAATGCTAATAGAAGATTCTGCTACTATTCAGCTATTAAATATACTTTTCTTTGTATTATAATAATTATGTATTTTTACAGTTGATTGATTGAAAGTAATTTTTCTCTCATGCACACTATTTGTTGTTGTTGTTTATGTCCTAGGGTTGTATTCCTATGTCATGGTGTAAAAGATGAAGGTTATGCAATTTCTTGCATGAGACTGTGAGTCATTTTAGGTAATTGTGTTGTTATAAAATTTAACTTATTCCGGAGACAATTCTATCACGTATGTAAGTGGAGCCTTTATGGGCAACTGCCTTTCTCTTCATCCACAAGTAGAGATGCTCTGGGTACCATGAAATGGGATTGTATCAGATTGTGTTCAATTTCTGGCTCAGTAGTAATGAATGTCACCTTAAGTCATTCCTTTAAATTCTCTGAGCCTTGGTTTCTTCCTCTGTAAAATGTGCCAAAGTACCTGCTTTGACAGGAATGTACCTTACAGTGAGCACTTGTTCCACATGTACCTCATCACATCTTCTTCAGCTACCTAGTAGCTATTTACAGATAGGGTATATTTAGTAAAAAGTGAGAACACAACAATAAGGTTAAAAGAAGTAATTAAAGAAGAAAGACCTTTTAATTTCTTCAGCTGAGGCTGGAGTTGTAGCAGAAGGAGTGCAGGTGTCAGAAGACTTCATTTCAAATCTTGTCTGTTGTTTTTGAGTTCCTGGAAAATAATTTCTCTGAGTCTGAACTATGAAAGAAAGAAAAAGAAAGAAAGAAAGAAAGAAAGAAAGAAAGAAAGAAAGAAAGAAAGAAAGAAAGAAAAATGAAGGAAGGAAGGAAGGAAGGAAGGAAGGAAGGAAGGAAGGAAGAAAAAAGAAATAGTCATGAGTCATGTCTAACTTAAAGAGTTTTAGAACTTAAATGAGATAATACATGTGAACATTTAGAATGATGCTTGCCCTTTGGTAAGTGTGTAATAAATGTTGCTGAATTAAAACACTAAGGTTATTGAAAGTTAATTATTTGAATTGAATTCGTATTGAGATAGTTTTGTATTGTGGCACATTCCATAGTTTGTTCTAAGTAAAAATATCCAAAAATTTGACACTAGGAAACATTTCATAGACTAGCTTTTCCTCCACAAGAATTAGTGGCGATGACCTCATTTACACGAAGAGAATCCCTATGATAATATATCCTGTGATAACACAAATTTGGCTTTGACACAACTGGTAATCGGGTGCTGTCCTCCACAACAGGCTTATCCTCATCAGTTCTTTAATCTTACAATAACGACTGTAAATAATGACTCACAATCATGATTGCAAATCTTGCCATCAGTTTTTTAATTTTGCAATTTTTTGCAATAATGCAGAAAAGCCAATAATTGGAATTTGCAGAGCCAGTTATAGTATTATGGTAAGGTTAATGCAATTTTATCCCTGTGGCACCACTATGTTTGCTCAATATGTTAGTAGAAAAATGAGTTGTTACTACATTGCAGGTGAGGAAGCTGAACAGAGAGATGGTCAATGTCTGTTCTAGGAAGAGATGATGAAAGCAGAAGTGGGTTGGGTTTAACAGAAGATTGGGTTTGAGATAGTTTGTCTTCAGTGCTTTCCTACCCTCTCTCTTTTTCCAGGCTGCCATGTGGATCTCTTTTTTTTCCCCTCAGGTTTTAAGCTTCCTTCACTCTTTATCCATATCTTCATATCTTGAACTTGGTAAAATGTATGGGGCAGATTCAGTGCTCACCAAATATTTCATTTGCTCCTAAGTTTCCCCATCTTCCTTGGAGTTTACTGCCAAATGACTAAGACTGACCAATGGAATGTAAATGGAAGCAACACGTGTGATTTCTGAACCAAGTCATTTAAGAGCTGGTGTGCTTCCTTTACTTCTTTTCTCCCCTGCTTCAGTGACCTTGGAAACAAAGTGTCCAGAGGGCAACATCCCAGAGGGAGAGAATCTGAATCTCTGAGTCACAGGGTAGATAAGAGCCCTCATGGACCCGCATTAGGTTTCTGTGAGGGAGAAATAAACTTTTCTTGTGCTGATGCACTGAAATTTCAGGGCTCATCTGTTAACAGCACCTAGTATTAGTAACTTCAGTAAAGAACAAGGTATTCATTTGCACTTGTATAATTATGTCTTTATCTTCCTTTTGCAAAGAGCACCATAGCTCAGTTTGTCTTTTCAAGAATTCCATATAAATGGAATCATACAGCAGAAATCTTTTGTGTCTGGTTTCTTTTGCTCAGCCTAATGTTAATGAGATTCACCCAGGATTTTGCATGTTAATTCCTTTTGATTGTTAAGTATTATCCCACTGTATGGGATATATCACAATTTATCTATCCCATTTACCTATTGTTGAACATTTGGGTTGTTCTCTGGGGATCTTACAAAAAAAGGTTTTCAGAAATTTAGGTATCATCTGTATATGAATGTATGTTTCATTTCTCTTGAATAAATACTTAGGAGTGAAATGGCTGGGTCACAAGGTAAGTGTATATTTAACTTTAAAAGAAATTCAAAACTGTTTTCCGGAGTGGCCTTGTCATTTTCTGTTCCCATGAACAATGTATGAGAGTTCCAGTTACTCTGCATCCTCATCGGACCTTGGTCTTTCTTCTTATTTTTAAAATGTAGCTACTCTAAGGGAAGGAAAAAGAAGATACAAACAGAGAGGGAGGCAAACCATAAGAGACACTTAAATACAGAGAACAAACTGAGGGTTCCTGGAGGGTTGGGGGTGCGGGGATGGGCTAGATGGATGATGGGGATTAAGGAGGGCACTTTTTGGAATGAGCGCCGGGTGTTATATGTAAGTGATGAATCACTAAATTCTACTTCTGAAATCATTATTAAGTTATATGTTAACTATCTTGGATTTAAATAAAATTTTTTAGAAGATTTAAAATACAATCATTGTGTTCCATAACCAAAAAAAAAAAAAAATTAAAAAATTAAAAATAAAATGTAGCTATCCTAATAGGTACATAGTGATATCTCATTCTGGTTTAATTTGCATTTTCCTAGTGGCTAGTAATAGTAAGCATCTTTTCACATGTTTCTCTTTGTCATAATATCTCCTTTTTGGTCAAGTGTCTGTTCAAATCTTTTGCCCACTAATCAAAATCAGGTTGTGTATTTTCATATTGAATTGAAGAGTTTTTATCTGTTCTGAATAGAAATCCTTTATCAGACAAAAACTTTGCAAATATTTTCTCCTGGTATATGGCTTGCCTTATCATTGTCTTAGCAGTGCTTTTTGAAGAGCAGAAAATGTTAGTATTAATAAAGGCTAATTTATTACTTTTTTTTTATTCGTAGTCTTTGTGTCCTAAGAAATCTTTGTGTAACTCAAGTGAAAAAGATTTTGTTCTGTGCTTTCTTCTAGAAGTCTTATAGTTTTGCTGATATATTTTGAAGTAATTTTTGTTTGAGATGTGAGGTATATTTATGTTTGCATATATTTATTTTGTATTTTTGTTTGGGCACCATTTTTTTTTTAATTAATTAATTAATTTATTTTTTAATATGTGAAATTTACTGTCAAATTGGTTTCCATACAACACCCAGTGCTCATCCCAAAAGGTGCCCTCCTCAATACCCATCACCCACCCTGCCCTCCCTCCCACCCCCCATCAACCCTCAGTTTGTTCTCAGTTTTTAACAGTCTCTTATGCTTTGGCTCTCTCCCACTCTAACCTCTTTTTTTTTTTTTTCCCTTCCCCTCCCCCATGGGTTTCTGTTACGTTTCTCAGGATCCACATAAGAGTGAAACCATATGGTATCTGTCTTTCTCTGTATGGCTTATTTCACTTAGCATCACACTCTCCAGTTCCATCCACGTTGCTACAAAAGGCCATATTTCATTTTTTCTCATTGCCACGTAGTATTCCATTGTGTATATAAACCACAATTTCTTTATCCATTCATCAGTTGATGGACATTTAGGCTCTTTCCATAATTTGGCTATTGTTGAGAGTGCTGCTATAAACATTGGGGTACAAGTGCCCCTATGCATCAGTACTCCTGTATCCCTTGGATAAATTCCTAGCAGTGCTATTGCTGGGTCATAGGGTAGGTCTATTTTTAATTTTCTGAGGAACCTCCACACTGCTTTCCAGAGCGGCTGCACCAATTTGCATTCCCACCAACAGTGCAAGAGGGTTCCCGTCTCTCCACATCCTCTCCAGCATCTATAGTCTCCTGATTTCTTCATTTTGGCCACTCTGACTGGCGTGAGGTGGTATCTGAGTGTGGTTTTGATTTGTATTTCCCTGATGAGGAGCAACATTGAACATCTTTTCGTGTGGGCACCATTTTTAAAAATTGTATCATTCTTCACTGAATTACCTTGACAATTTGTTGCAAACCCTTTTACCCTATTGGTCTGGATTTATTTCTGGATTCTCTATTCTCTTCTATTGATCTTCATATTTATGCATATGCCAGTTTCACATTAGTTTGCTTACTGAGGTAATTCTTGAAATTTGACAATGGGAGTTCTCTAACTTTGTTCTCCTATTCCCATCCCAAAGCTATTTAGGCTGTTTTAAGTTTTATTGTTTTCCACATAAAATGTAAAATCAATTTATCACTTTTTACCAAAAACAAAACCAAAAACACTGTAATGATTTTAATTAAAAATATTTTGAATCTGTACACTAATCCAGGAAGAAACGACATCTTAACAATATTGAATTTTTAATACATGATACACCTGTTTATTTAGTTGTTACTTAATGCTTTTTAGTAATGTTTTGTAATATATATATAATATATATTTTTTAAATATGTCCTAAATAGTTCATATTTTATGATGCCATCCTTAAAAGTATTGTTTCCTTGTTCCAGTTACCAACTGTTCATTGTTAATATATGGAAATACAACTGATTTGTATATAGATCATGGATTGTGTGAACTTGCTAAATTCACTTGTTAGTTTAAATAGATTTTTGGTATATTTTTTAGAATTTTCTACATGGACGACAAAGTCATCTGCAAACACAGAAAAAGAAATGAAATTTTAATAACGGATTTTCAGACATGAAAGGAGTCCCAGAAGAGATAACAGAAAGGTGTCTTACAGGTACTATTTGTGAAAGTAGACACTAAATTGATTTGTGTATGAAGATGACTTCAAGCCCTATGGAAAAACAAACAAACAAGCGAACAACAACAAAACAAAACTCAAGTCTTCCGTTTCCATAAATCTGTGTTCTAGATGTTAATTGTAGGGCTTTTTTGAACTTATACTTAAGGTTAAACAGCATAAATTGTGCTAAAGGTTAAATTAAATACATTCAGTGATTCCTCAGGGGACTGAAATAATTAGTCATAATTTGAATTAAACTTCTAAGCAAAGTGACTGCAATCATTTCTTGAAGAGGTGCAAGAAAATCATAGTGTTATATTCATTCTTACAAGTCCATAACATTAAGCCTAAATAATTGTAATTAAGGAAGAGCAGATATACAAATATTATTTATTGATCGTACTCTCCTCTTTCAAGGTTACAATAAAAATAACTTGATGATTAAATATTTGTTGATAAAGGTTCACCATATTTTATTCATTTAATTTCTAATATCATCCAGCTCTCTCCCATTGTTGCCAGCTCTGGCCATTTCATCGTGTCTGTGGTTAATTTATATTCTACTGAAGGAATATCTTCCAGAAGAATGTGCTTGTCTGGTTAAAAGATCTGGCGTCTTAAAGACCATAAGTCTTTCAAAATTTCAGAAGGCTGTAGAGCCAATTTTTTAATCAAGGAATACACTCATAATGTTTTTATGGATAGTTCATTTTTAAATAATGCCAATCTTACATTATATTGATGCTGGCTTCTCTCAAATACATATAGAGCTTTAGGATGTGCATCATTTTTTAAAATGGTCAGTTTTATTCCCCCCAAATGTTGATTTACTCAAAATAGATTTTTTTCCCTCTGAGACTGCATTCCAGTCTATATGTAAATTGAAACACACTCAGATTAAATTAAAATAACCGTGAATTATGGGGCAGTTTCCTCACATGAAGTCTTTTCTTACTTAACCTTTCCACATGAAAGAGAGAATCTGTATTTGGTGTCTACTGAACCTGTTTGACATTCCAGAGATGTCAGAATCCCGAAGAATACATCTTAGCTGGTCTGGGTAATGCTTTTGTTGCATAAAAGAACTAAGCTGGAGAGGGATTTGTGATTTTTCAATTCTAGAAATGGTATGATGAAAAAACTAATGATCCCACACAGAGTTCAGTGTTTGTGCAATGTTTATTCAGCCAAACAGAGCTGTTTTCTCTGCTATTAATCCTCAGCTTTTCTTAGACTATGGCATAAAGTATTGGTGGAAAGCAATGTTTCAGTAGCATGTTACATTTCATTAAATAAATGTGGGCATATGAGTGAATCACACAGCTCTTTTTGAAGTCAAGCACATTTCCTAACCTAAGAATTTACCTCTTTAATTTGTATTCACTTGTACCCTAGAGAAAAATTATATTTTCAACCCAACTCCCTTTTACCTTGCAAATCAGTGTGCAAAAATTTAATGTAAAATCTGAAGATCTTTTCATGGGACCATTTTAAATGCCTTGAAGTAAAAGGAGATTTTTTGTGAATGGCACATTTTATGCATACCTCAGCTTTCTTAAATTTGTCTTTATTTTTTTCCAAGTTACTCTGAAAATACCCATATGAAAACATTTGGAATGACTTGATCCACTAAGAATTCAAATTCCACTGCATGTTTTCCCCAAACCTCTTATGTTTTCAGTCTTTATATTTTCCCAGTGAACATGACAATTCTGATGGGATTACCATTTTAGTTTCCCCAGAATCACTTATGTATCCTTTTGTGAAGCATTTTGGAATCAGTATTGTCAAATTGTCCATATGGTGGCAAATAATTGAGCTGAAATAGGTGAGAAAGACAGGGAGGGAGGAGAAAAGGGAGAGGGAATGAGAGAAATGGAGAGAATCTTTTGGAATCTTAATGAAGTTCAATCAAATTGCAAACCTTATAAAACAATTACAGCGACAACACTTGGCTTTTATTGAACACTTACTACCTGGAAGGCGCTGTAGAAAATGCCTTCCACAATTTGTCTGACTTAATTATCCCTCTTCTGTGAAGTAAGCAGTCTCATTATGCCCATCGTGAGGTGGAGGAAATGAAATACAGAAACTAAGTGGCTTTTCCAAAGTGAAACAACAAATAGCAGAAATGGGACATGAACTCAGGTTTGCCTGGTTCCATTGCAGATTGCAAATCCGTAGCGTCAGCACTGCAGCCAGCTCTGTTAGGAGCACACATTTCCGAAAAGGCTTGTTTGCTTCTGAAATTACTCAGAATGAGGCCAAGGCTTGTGTTTTTGGTTTTATGTTCCCCTGACACCTTGTAGCCAAACCCTCACCCTCGTCCAAAAAAACTTTGAAAGCTTATTCTAGGTTTTTTTGTGCAAGTCTCTTTGTAAATAAAGAGAAAGAAAAAAAAAAACGCAATAGAAACAGAGAGGTATTAGGTTCAAGCCAGCATGAAATTTGCCCGGTGTTAGTCAGTCAAGCCATGCTAACGGCCCCACAGGGGCTTGCTGGAGCCAGAGTAGCACTGTGAGAAGGGTCTCAGAACTGCACGCTGCTCTCCCAGCCAAGCCCCACTTCGGTGCCTTGCAAGCACCGTGCTTTGACTGCGCCTGCATCTTATTACTGAGCAAGGATCAGCTTTCCAGCACTTCGTCTCTTACAAACCGGAAGACCTGTGGTTAAAGATGTAGAAATTTTATTTAAAATCTGAACATCTCTTGTTCTCCCATCCTCCTGTCTTATTCCCATCCCCAAACTTACAGCCGTCTTTAACTTTTTGTCTCGGGGCGGACAAACTTTTTTGTGCCCTGATTTCAACTGCATTTGATCTCATAAAGAATGACTTCTGGGCAACAGAAGATATCATAAGGGGCTGTCCCAGTGGCCCCCTCTTTCTAAGGGTGGCACAGAAGTGATGTTCTAGCACAGTGCTGACAGATGCCAGCGGTGTTTTCTTTTACCTGTAGCTATCAGCACTTATATTTGCAACGTATTTTGTCCTCTTTTATGCAGAGGAATGTTTGTGCCAATTAAATTTTAGCTAAGGTAATTCTCCGTCTGCTGAAACTTTTCGCTTACAACTTTTGAAGTATTCCTATTACATAAAGTATTCCTTCTTCCTGTTGAGTTCTTAAGCAACAGAGTTGTGTTTACTAGGACTGGTTGAGGAAGTTTGTCTTCTGGCTAAGCCAATATTCTGATTAATTTGATTTAATGTGAAAGTGCTGTTGGTTAAGTCTTTGAATGTTCATTTTGTAAAAAGTGATTGGTAAACATAGCATATGTAACGTAGCACAACTGTTGACGGCCAAGGAGCATTCGGGGGCTGAGTTCGTTATCTGAATGCAGGTCCTGGGGAGAACTGGACAGATTGACAGCCAATGGACCTACTACTTGTCCTCTCTGTGGCCTTCCTTCCTTGAGTTCAAATCCCACCTCCTTTAGGTACGATTTGATCTTGGGCGAGTTTGTAATTTTCCCTGAGCCTCAGTTTTATCTGTAAAAAGAATAATAACTGCCTCAAAAAGATGTTGTGAAGATAAAATACGTTAATTCATAGTAATGTCTTACACAATGTCTGTCAGAGGACAAGTGCTGAATTAAGTCTTCAGGTCATTAATACGCCTTCTGAAACTGTGCTGACCTCAACACATGCTTTGAAAATTGCTTCCCTTTGGGTAAATACTACATGCATCAAATTGTTTTCTAGCCATTTGCTTCTTTTGAAAAGAGAGTTCAGTTGTAGTTCAGGAAACACTACTGTATCTGGCTGGACCCGGATCTGGGGGGAAGGGCAGACAATGTTGTGTGTCATTTAGCAGGCGTAATAGTTATTTTACAGAGAGTAAAAATAACTTGTTTAGGTTTGACGAATGCCAGGTAAACATAAAACAGACTGGCTGGCTGACTCACAAATATGAATTTTATATTAACAAAAATTCATTTCATATTAACAAAAATCCTTAATCATCTACATGGTTACTTTAATGACTTTCCAGAGTGAAGTGGCTAATGACAGAAGTTTGCACCCAAGTAGAGTGTCTGCCTGTTCCTCCCTCCTTTCCTTCTTCCCTTTCTTCTTTCCGGTAGATGCGTACGACAAAGAGAAATAGGAAGAGGCTTATTTGTCCACTCTCTGGTCCCTCTCTTTGGTCATCCTCTCCATGGTGGAAGGTCAATGTACAAAGGTCACCTTCCAGGGCCCCTACGATAAACACGCTGACCTCACTGCCAAATCACTTTTCCAGAAAGTGCCACCAGATCATGTGTCACTTTTATGAACTTTTGGTCTGGCAAACCTGATGTTGTATGTCACCTCCTTTTTGGTTAAAATGTGTGCTTCTTAAAAGTAAACACTATAGGCGGATAAAAGTATGTTTCCAGCCTCATTTCGAGAACTTTCTTCATTTCTTTCTTTGAAACACAGTTCTACAGCAGAAACCTAGAATCTACTGGTTAGCTCCTTGTTAGCATATCATAGTCACACAATGTACTAAAAACAAGGTTACAGTTCATGAAACTTTCTCATAATGATCTCTTTTAGGAAGTATATTTGAATTTCATGGAGTAGAAGAAGTCTGCAATTTGATTAGAGAGTTGATTCATATAAACATCAATTTTATATTTTGCCCACTTAAGAGCCAGTTTTTATGGCTTTGCAAGTGTTTGCTTTAATTTTATTAAACACTCAATGGTATATTGCTTACAATGTTGGCTTCATTGAAATAAATAAATGTTTCACATTTAACTTTTAAAACATTTTAACGCTTATTTCTTTGTATTTTAACTAATATATTAGAACACTTTTGCATCCTTTAACTTCAAAGCTAGAAAAAACAAGAAAAAACAAGCCACCTCCTCCACTTTACCAAAAACATCCAGCTAGATGTTAAATCTACACACATAGATTTCATGCTTTACTTTTCATTTATAGTCCTGAACAAGAAAGACGTTCACATTCTTAATTTTTAAAAGATGATTGGTGTTACTATTTGACAACTGGTATCTAAGTGTATTTTATATATTCTTCTAATCATTATCTTGTTCAATACCCCCATTATCCTTAAGTAGGCTGAACATATATACTTCACATCTGTGTATGATATCATTTTAAAAGAAATATTCACACAAAATCTAATAATTTTTGGCATTGGCATTACAAATGTTTATTCATACTTTTTAAATGTACACTCTTCTTAATCCTATGGATTTCTCTGTGTATATTTAAGTAATTGCCTAAGTTTATAACTAACTAAATTAATTAAAATTCTTCAGTACTGGTATTTTTTTTGAAAATCTAACCACCCCAAGTTGGAAATAGTAAGAAAAAGCCTGTACATTCATTTTATGTTTAAAAGCACAGTTGAAGACCCACAATATATTTGATTCTACAAGTCAGAAAAACAGATTTTTACAATCCTGCTAGCTGTGATAGGTTCACTAAATTTTGTTGATATTTTTATACATTGCTGGCAGTTCTTACACTCTAGCAGCTTGTGGCCTAGGGGAATGTCATTTAGATGTAAGAGAACTAATATATAATTTATCCGAGGATCAGCAAATATTTCCAGTGGTAGGCAGGCTGATTATTTTACAAGATGAAACACCCTTATAAATTTACTTATGGCTAGTGCAGCGTGATTAAATGCTATAAATACTTATAAAAGATAGTGTTTTGTTTTGTTTTTTTTTCTAGCTTGAATTCACCAGTGCAGTGAATGAAAAACTAGAGAAACAAAATCTTGAAATGACAAAACCATAGACTTACAACACCGGAGGGGAAAAAAGGAAACTCCAGAAATGGATCTTTCAGCCATGTTGTAACTATGTAGGCTCCCAAAGGTAGTGCTCTGTCCTATTTCTACAGATTCCCCACAGAAAGATACTATATAACTTATTATTTTTAGACTGATTAAAACTAAAATGCTAACAAAATCAGTAATTATATCTGACTTGCTTATGTCCATTCCAATTCAGTGTGGAAGTGACTAGATACAAAACCATTCCCGGCTCATATACTGAGTACTACCTGAGTGGGAAGCTCCGAAGCCTATCTTTTCCACCTGGCTGCCCGGTCTGGACAGAGTATACCAATCTCTCCATAAGACTACTTTTGGAGGAGTGAAAACCCATCACTGTCTTACATCCATTACTTTCTCCTCATTCTGAACAGTGTATCTCCAGTGGTTGGACATCTTTCATGAGGGCCCAGCATTAAGATGAGGGAGGCTATCTAGTCTGCTAAATTCACTCAGATCTCTTTCATACCAGCCCCCTACTACACTGGTGTCAAATTGGAGCCCTGACAATGAGTCAGGTTTGAGGCCAGGCTTTGAATAGTTGAATCCATAACTATTAAATCTGGGAATGTAAAGGGACTTCACTGTTGCCTCCAGAGCAGCTTACTTTTAAATACGAATGACCCTTGAAGGGTGACACACTGAGCTGATACAGGTCATCTTTTCCTTATCTGCAAGGATACTTGTTAGATTTCTTTCTTCTGTGGCCTACTGCTCAAGGTGGGGTTTCTGAGATAAACTGTCAGATCATTTGAAACCCTGTTAATGGTACTGGATGGGGACAATCTACCTTCAGGGATCCTTAAGGTGGGCAAATGGGTTGAAGAAGTATCAGGAGAAGATCATTTCTAGGCAGATAATAATGGGCAGAAGAGCCAGCATTTCTAGAGTGCCTACCAGGTGCCAAGCACTGTCCTAAGACTTTTTATATGCACTGACTCATTTAATTCTCATAAAAAACCTTAAGAAGTAGATTCTACAGTTATCCCCCTTCTACAGATGATGTAACGGAGGCAAAGTCAAATAACTCGAAGGTCACAGTAAACGACGGCATGGGGATTTGAACGCAGCTGGCCTGGCTCTAGAGTTTAAGGATTATTGTCCTTTAACCAGTTCCTTACAAATAAGAATGAAGATCTGGGACTGGGAACCTATAGGGAAAAAAAGCCCAGAAGAGGAGTATAGGAGCCTCACCAGCTAAATCACAAATTTCAACTTTGCTTCGGATTAGTTTTCACAATCTGTTCAGGGAAGGAGACAGTCTTGGTCCCATGATCTCTCCCAGAAGTAAGAATCTGTGTATTACGTCAACTTTGTTAAGCCATGCCACTCTGGATAAGCTGATCTTTTCCTTGTATCTCGCATTAATTTACTAATAAATAAATTGGCTCTATAAAAGAAAACAAATGTGCATAAATACTTTTAAACTGTAAAGTAATCATTCTATATGATGGTACGTAGCATTGGTTTTGATAAGGTTTTTTGTTGTTGTTTCATATGGGAAAAAACAGAAAATCTTGGTGGTCCAAATAAAACTACTGTAAATAAAGTGTGTGGAAAAGAAAGTCAAAAAATCCTTTTAAAGCAGGTAACTTTTAAACAATCATTCTGATGTTTATTGTATTCATAGATCTTTTCTCCAAGGCAAGGTGGAAAGTTGGTGAAATTGTCTAGATAATTCCTAAAGAAATATTACTTGTGTCCATATGTCCTGACAAATAAGAACAAGTATGATTAGTCTGCCTTACCATGTATGTGGGTTTCTTCCATCGATCAATTAATTGGTTGTTTTTTGGCCTTAAAACTATTGTTCTCCTAAATGCTCAGGAAAATTTGCCATGAGGATATATGCCAAGGGTAATTTCTGGAAATTTGCTTTCTTTTTAAATTGAAAGACATTTGGTAAATTCTCTGTTCTAAAAGTAGAAATTGAGGCAGGAACATTCTGGGATTGCTTTTAAGATCACGCTTCAGTTCTATACTTGATTTTGCCAGTAGAGATTGTTCACACTCCACCAGACTGGGGTTTGTGTTTTGGAACTTGGAACTTGCTATCACTGGGAGTCGTTACTACGTATTGCTCTGGGATCAACTACCTTGGTAGTTTCCAGGAAAGCCATTCCACTCACTTTCCTGCTCAGTTATTACTTGGCTCCCTGGGCAATTTCCCTAGGATGAGTCCAGCCTGGGGAGTAGGGAAGTAAGGACTAGGGTTGGGCACAGGGGAGTGGATACTTCTTTAGAGTCATGTGACAAGCATCACCAAATGATCTCAAATACTGCTTTCATTTCAAAGTGTAAGTTAGCATGAATTGTTTCAGGTGGATCAGAGTGTTTTGATGCAACTGGAAAGTTATTATTTAGCCCAGTTTCCCTTGGAGGGACTGGTCTTCTGGATGATGGCATGGAGGTAGATGATCAAGGTGATAGTAGCAGGGTGGAGAGCAGGAAGCTAGAGTCAGCTCATTCCGATGAGTAAAGACCTAATCAAGTGCCATATCAGCAAGGTAAAGTTAAATAGCATTTGGAAAGAACCACCAATGCCAAGGTTTTCTTGCATGAAATATAGCACAAGTTCAGGCTTCTAAACTCTACATACCTCTGACCTTTGGCTCTTTTATGTCTCTATTTTTCTGGCCTGACAGACCACATGCCAATGTGCAACCCAGAATCCCTCACCCTTGTGATTTATGGCTTACAGCTGCTTCAGTGTCTCAGACATGGCAGCTGCTTTTCAGATGTCTTCAAACCAGAGGGAGAGTGTTAATGTGAACTTGAGTGGCTGCAGAAGAAAAGAGGAAAAGTTGATGAAAAAATCATCTGAATTCAGCCCCAAAGCTTTCCATTGATCTTTGCCTTCGGGGCCAAGCAAAATGTTTGGTTTATTTCATAAGCTAATTAGGTGTGTGAAAGGCTACTTGGCATCTGCTATTGACTGAACCCAACAAAAGTGATCACCAGGCTGGGTAATCAATAAGGGATCAATAACAAGCGTGTGATTGGATTAGCCATTTGATCAATGCTGTGTGCTAATATATTAACAAGCAAATTACTGAGCAGCCCTTAAGAGCAGAATGCTGACTCTGATTGCATTACAAACTAGTGAGATCTAATGACCCGCCAAGTGCAAGGGGTTAGTTATACAAATCAAGACCTGAAAGTATTTTTTCCTTGAAGATTTGTCTCCCGCCAAAGAAAATGCTTTCTTAAGTGGGATTCAAATTAAATTACAATTAGCAAGCAGTTGCACTGGGACACCTAATTTCCAAGCAGATATCATTCATGAGGAAGAGGGCTTGGGAACTCAAGATACAATAGCCTGGAGAACTTTTAGGAAAACCCAGGTAAATATCAAAAAGGGCAAATGCAAAGAATGCCAGAATAGTCACTAATATTTTCCCCAGCACAATTTTGGTAAATAGATTCCCAGTTTGGACTTACAGAATTCCATCATCATAGAATCTAATGGTGCTGGGTCTTTATCAAAATCATATAGTCTTCCTAGCTCCCTTTTTGTCTTAAGGTGACCTATTAACTAGTTCAGTCTAAAAATGCGTAAACCATGAGACACATCTGTGTGAATATGTATGTGTGCACATACGTATACACACAGTGTGAAGGACTGTGGCTAACGGCAAAAAGTGCACTTTCAAAAGAAAGACAAGAAAAGAGAAGAAAAAGGAAAATTATGGCATGGGATGTGGAGGAGTGAAGGAGATGTCTTCCATTTTCAAACTTTTCAGAGCTTGTCACTATTAGATGATTCTATAAGAGCAAAAAGCCGCAAAGTAGAGCTTTCCTTCTCCCTTGCTGTCCCCATGATTAGGTGAACCATTTATTTCATTGATTGTACTCTTTCTGATTCCCTAAGTGGAGAGCAGGCAAGCCTTTGCTCACTTTCCCTCTTAATCCTTTTCCTTTTAAGAAACCTTTTTTTTTTTTTTTTTTTTTTTTTTCCTTTGCCTCAGGGAAGCTGAACCGATTAGTCGGAATTCTCCAGTGTTCTCTGCCGGATAGAAGGTCTCCCTGGGCCCAGGGCAGAGTGGCAGCCGGCAGCCAGAGCAGCAGCGGTGAGGCAGGCAGGGCGGGCTCCCATGGCCTGGAGCCTCCAGCAGCCTGACAGGCTGCCTGCGCCAGCCCCGGGCTGGAGGCAGCGACAAAATAGGTGGCCTGGCCCGCCAGAGCTGGGGGAGGCGAGGGGGGCAGGGGCAAGGCTGTCAGTCAGTATCCCAGAAGTGCAGGCAGGGTAAATATGATATCTGATGGAACTCTGTCACTTCCAAGAATTTAAGGTGAACCATGGGTGGTTGCCTGAGGCTGAAATGCCTAGTACCTCAGGATTGTGAGTTTGGACACTAGGAGCTATAGGTAGATTCTCCCATTTGAGGTGCATTTGGTGGATTTCAATTTTTATACCTTTATCAATTAGTTTCTATGCCCAAGTAGCTAATTCAGTGCCATCAAGAATGTCTCTTGACATTTTTATGAGCACTGTTTTTCCTTTTGTATAAAATTGTTGATATGCTGTGATCACAGTGATGACAATCCTCTTAGATCCCTTCCTTCATGGTGCTGTCTTGTGTGGAAAGCCCTGTTCGGTGTTTTAAAATACTTTTTTTTTTTCTGGTGCCTACCAAAGCGTAACTTATAGGAAGATAGCAACATACAGTTAAAGAACTTAACTCTCTTTTCATACAGCAGTACATGAAACTCTGAAGCCATTACATCTGGTATTGATGGATTCTCACCCAACACTTGACCACAGAGTGAGATTTTGTGGATAAATGACAAATCTTTGGGATCTGACAAAGCCTATGCTACAGTGACATATGGTATAATGATATAATAGTCTGTGCTACAAAATTAATTCTCTTAGTCATCAAAAATTACATCCATGGTAAGGAGCAAATACTTTGAACCAGCAGTAAAAGCCCATCTAATTAAACTCCACGTTCATCAAAAATCTTATAACAGAGCAGTTAAAGAATATCCCACATCTCATAAATGCAAAACAGGTGACTATAATTCTATAAACCCCTTATAGTAGTGTTACTGCTTAATGCTTCTCACATTATTCTACTGTTCTCCTTCTGCAGTGTTATAAATTTGAAGCTTTAAGTGATAGCATAATAGCTATTTCTGCAGGAAGACCCAGCTGCATGGTTCTGGGTAATAATGATTACTTAAGATAGAAACCATTGGAGGCCAAGCTTGCTTGTCACTGTGTCTGATTTTTGTAAAATGTTGGTTTGCAGGAAGAACTGAGATGGAAAAGTGAACGGTAACAGGCAAAACAAACAAACAAACAAACAAACAAACAAAAACCAATTTGCTGATATTCAGTAACTCATTTAGGAATCTGTGACTATTTCACTTGAGGGAAAAAAACACAAAATCTTAAGTGACTGGATAAATATGATCAACAGAATATATTACACTTTGCCCATCACCTAAAATACATACATCTTCTAATCAATACTTTCTTTTGACACATTGAAGATGGCGGCGTAGGAGGACGCTGGGCTCACCGCGCGTCCTGCTGATCACTTAGATTCCACCTACACCTGCCTAAAGAACCCAGAAAACCGCCAGAGGATTAGCAGAACGGAGTCTCCGGAGCCAAGCGCAGACGAGAGGCCCACGGAAGAGGGTAGGAAGGGCGGCGAGGCGGTGCGCGCTCCACAGACTGGCGGGAGGGAGCCGGGGCGGAGGGGCGGCCCTCCGGCAAGCAGAGCCCTGGAGTCTGGCTTGCAAAAGCGGAGGGGCCGGACGGACTGTGCTCCGACAGCAAGCGCAACTTAGCGTCTGGGAGGTCAGAAGTTAACAGCTCTGCTCAGAAAGCGGGAAGGCTGGAGGACAAAGGGAGGGAGAGCTGCTGAGCCCCCGGACGGCAGAGCTCAGCTTGGCGGGGAACAAAGGCGCTCGCCAGCGCCATCTCCCCCGCCCATCCCCCAGCCAAAATCCCAAAGAGAACCAGTTCCTGCCAGGGAACTTGCTCGCTCCGCGCAAACACCCAACTCTGTGCTTCTGCGGAGCCAAACCTCCGGCAGCGGATCTGACTCCCTCCCGCTGCCACAGGGCCCCTCCTGAAGTGGATCACCTAAGGAGAAGCGAGCTAAGCCTGCCCCTCCCGCCCCCGTGCACCTTGCCTACCCACCCCAGCTAATACGCCAGCTCCCCAGCACCACAAGCCTGGCAGTGTGCAAGTAGACCAGACGGGCCACACCACCCCACAGTGAATCCCGCCCCTAGGAGAGGGGAAGAGAAGGCACACACCAGTCTGACTGTGGCCCCAGCGGTGGGCTGGGGGCAGACATCAGGTCGGACTGCGGCCCCGC
The DNA here is from genome assembly GCF_028018385.1 of Neofelis nebulosa. NCBI lineage: Eukaryota > Metazoa > Chordata > Mammalia > Carnivora > Felidae > Neofelis > Neofelis nebulosa. The sequence goes on along the minus strand of NC_080787.1, from coordinate 93,843,481 downwards.
CCACCAACTCCAGTTATACACCACAGCACGGGGGAAGTGCCCTGCGGGTCCTCACCACTCCAGGGACTGTCCAAAATGACCAAACGGAAGAATTCCCCTCAGAAGAATCTCCAGGAAATAACAACAGCTAATGAACTGATCAAAAAGGATTTAAATAATATAACAGAAAGTGAATTTAGAATAATAGTCATAAAATTAATCGCTGGGCTTGAAAACAGTATACAGGACAGCAGAGAATCTCTTGCCACAGAGATCAAGGGACTAAGGAACAGTCACGAGGAGCTGAAAAACGCTTTAAATGAAATGCAAAACAAAATGGAAACCACGACGGCTCGGATTGAAGAGGCAGAGGAGAGAATAGGTGAACTAGAAGATAAAGTTATGGAGAAAGAGGAAGCTGAAAGAAAGAGAGATAAAAAAATCCAGGAGTATGAGGGGAAAATTAGAGAACTAAGTGATACACTAAAAAGAAATAATATACGCATAATTGGTATTCCAGAGGAGGAAGAGAGAGGGAAAGGTGCTGAAGGGGTACTTGAAGAAATTATAGCTGAGAACTTCCCTGAACTGGGGAAGGAAAAAGGCATTGAAATCCAAGAGGCACAGAGAACTCCCTTCAGACGTAACTTGAATCGATCTTCTGCACGACATATCATAGTGAAACTGGCAAAATACAAGGATAAAGAGAAAATTCTGAAAGCAGCAAGGGATAAACATGCCCTCACATATAAAGGGAGACCTATAAGACTCGTGACTGATCTCTCCTTTGAAACTTGGCAGGCCAGAAAGGCTTGGCACGATATCTTCAGTGTGCTAAACAGAAAAAATATGCAGCCGAGAATCCTTTATCCAGCAAGTCTGTCATTTAGAAAAGAAGGAGAGATAAAGGTCTTCCCAAACAAACAAAAACTGAAGGAATTTGTCACCACGAAACCAGCCCTACAAGAGATCCTAAGGGGGATCCTGTGAGACAAAGTACCAGAGACATCACTACAAGCATAAAACATACAGACATCACAATGACTCTAAACCCGTATCTTTCTATAATAACACTGAATGTAAATGGATTAAATGCACCAACCAAAAGACATAGGGTATCAGAATGGATAAAAAAACAAGACCCATCTATTTGCTGTCTACAAGAGACTCATTTTAGAGCTGAGGACACCTTTAGATTGAGAGTGAGGGGATGGAGAACTATTTATCATGCTACTGGAAGCCAAAAGAAAGCTGGAGTAGCCATACTTATATCAGACAAACTAGACTTTAAATTAAAGGCTGTAACAAGAGATGAAGAAGGGCATTATATAATAATTACAGGGTCTATCCATCAGGAAGAGCTAACAATTATAAATGTCTATGCGCCAAATACCGGAGCCCCCAGATATATAAAACAGTTACTCATAAACATAAGCAACCTTATTGATAAGAATGTGGTCATTGCAGGGGACTTTAACACACCACTTACAGAAATGGATAGATCATCTAGACACACAGTCAATAAAGAAACAAGGGCCCTGAATGATACATTGGATCAGATGGACTTGACAGATATATTTAGAACTCTGCATCCCAAAGCAACAGAATACTTTCTTTTTACAAAATTGTTTGGTTTCTAAACTGTGTCATTTTCCCTATTGCCATGTTAAGTTTAATGACAGTCAACACTGAATATTGAATGTGTTGTTTTTCTATCCATCTGAAGATTACTGCGTTTCAGAATCTTATAGTTTTATTTGGCTTTAGCTAAATCATGTAGAGCCTGATGTGGCCTATCAGTGTGGGGATGAAAGATGTGTTCCTTTTCCTGCTTTCACCCCCAGAGGATTCATCTTCCCCAGACATGAGCGGTTGCATTCTTGAAAGGTCCAAAAGGCTGGACTCTGACTTGGTTCCAGTAGATAGCTCAAGTGTTTTCCTGTGAAGGACTGGTAATTATCAAGATGAAAAGGCAAGGATGGTTAGCTGAAGCATATGAGCGAAGTGGTTTACAGGAAAGGAAATGGTTCTAAGAAAATGCTACAAAATACTAGTTAGGGGCCTTCACACCCAGTAGGCAGTTATATTTAAAAAAAAAGACTAACCACTTCGCACCCATGAGATGGCTGCTAAAAATATAGCAGACAATGACAGGTGTTGGCAAGGATACGGAGAAACTGGAACTCTTATGTACTGCTGGTAGGAATGTAAAATGGTGCAGTCACTATAGAAAACAGTATGATGGTTCCTCAAAAAAAAAAAAAAATAGAATTACCACATGATCCAGCAATTCCACTTCTGGGTGTATACTCAAAATAATTAAAGGCAAAGACTTGAACAGGTATTTGTATACCCATGTTCATAGCAGCACTATTCCCAATAGCCAAAAGTTGTAAGTAACCCAAGTGCATATTGATGGATGCATCGATAAACAAAATGTGACATATATACAAAATGGGGTGTGATTCAGCCGTAAAAAGTAAGGTATTTTGACACATGTTACAACATGGATCAACCTTGAGGGCATCAAGCTAAGTGGAATAAACCAGTCACAAAAGGACAAATACTATATGATTTTACTTTTATGAGGCATGTAGAGTAGTCAAATTCTTAGAGACAAAAAGTAGAAGAATGATGGTGCCAGGGGCTCAAAAGAGAGGGGCATAGAGTATTATTGTTTAATGGGTACTGAATTTCAGTTTGGGAATATGAAAAAAGTTTCGGAGATGGATGGTGATAATGGATGCACAACAGTGTGAATGTACTTAATGTCATTCAACTGTGCAGTTAACAATGATTAAAATGGTTAGAGTTGACCTCAGTTAAAACATACTAGCTAGGAGATAACCCACAGAGACATCTATGACCTTCATACATCTCCTCCCTGCATTTTGAGAAGAGGAAAGTAACAGTCACCTGCCAAAGTACATGCTGCATTTTTCCTTTTTATTAGGAGCTCAGGCTAGAGGAAAATAGTTTTCATTCTTGTGCTGCTCCTGATTGCCAGGGAGTGGGGTTTGAAGGTATGCCGAACAAGGAGTTGAATTAGTCATGCTTACCTTGGTCAGCTTTCTGGAGTAAGGTTTACAATTCACACAGGTGGACTTGGGCTACTAAAAGCTTCCTCTACTGCCTTGGGGGATCACAGTAAGAAGACTTGCAACTTTCACTGTTCTACTTTATTCAGCAAATATTTACCAAGTGATAATGTGCCAGGCTCTGTTATAGGTCTCACTTTACCCAAGACCAAGTCCTACATCCTCAGTATGAGTCACGGTCATGCCCACCCTTGCCCAACACTCTCTATACAGATTGCCATGATAATGCTTTTTGTCTGTCTCAGCAGTTAAGGCTGTAACCACAACAAACCAGTGTCCTTTAAACACATGTCATTGGTCAGTTAGTGCCGAGATTTCTAATTTTTTTAAAAATCTCATTTATGTTTTTTTTCTTGGCCTTATAGGGGACCAAAGTTTCACTTGTTCATGAATATTATTGAGTGATCATGACGAATATTACTTCTTCAATGTGTATAGCACCTGGAGTTTATATAGATTAATATCCTAAACTGACCATCCGGTAGTCTTACATTTTGAGATTTGTGTTTCTTCTTCATATATTATGTGACAGACTTTGGGTCCAGTCTTTATACACTGGAATTACTTGCTTTTTATCCTCATTTAAAAATAATAAAGTATGTGATATGTTCAAAAGGACTTATGCAATGTATGTGTAAATTATGAAGCATAATAATGAAATGAATACCTGTGAACTGACCATCCAAGTTAAGTCATAGAACTACATCAATATTGTTTAAAACAACCTTCTTACTTCTCCTGGATCCCATGAATCTTTTCAAGAGTATTTCTAACATAATTTTAAAAACCATCCTCTTCCTTTTCTACTATATAAGTATATATCCCTAAGCAATGTATTACTTTTCTTTTGTTGTGAATATTTAAAGCGGTACTATTACATACATGGTCTGCGACTTGCTTTTCTCATTCATTATTATGTTTCTGAAATTCATCTCTCTGCCCTGGTATCTATAATTCCATTCATTTTCACTGATGTGATAGTATTCTATTGTATGAATACACCAGAATGTGTTTATCCAATCTCCTATTGTTGGATATTTAGTATGTCTCCAGTTTTTGTTTCTATTCTACTGTGAACATTGATACTATGAACAGTATTGTGCATACCATCTGGTGCAAAAGTTTTTCTAAAAGTTTTTCTCTGCAAAACCTTTCTCTAAGATGCAAAGTTTTTTCCCAAGGTCAGGAGAGAAAATGCTGGATTATAGCCCATGTTAGTATCAGTTACCTATTTTTTTTTTTGCTAGAGATAAAACAAGTGGAAACTGACCTCTAATTCTCACCACATATGCACCACTTCTAATCTGTTTCCCTAGGTTTTTTTTTAAATTTATGTCCCCTTTAATTTGCCTTTTATAAACTGTGGTGCCTCCCCTTACTCCAAGGAAATACTTTTCCATCCTAATCTTTGTTTTTCCCATAAATGAGCTCTGCCTCCTCAGATTGTATGTTTCTGGCTGATCTTTAAGCCCAACTGAAAGCAATTCCTATCCTCTGTGCCTAACCTCCAACTATCCCAAAGCTTGTCAATAGAATATGTCCAGTTTTTAAAGGAAGTAATTAATTGCAATTGTTATGCACTACTTTAGTACTTATATTGAATTTAATCAATACCTGGAAAAAGAAATAATTTAGAAATATGCGAGTAAATTAAATGCAAGCTGCTAATATTCTAGCCAAGAGTTTAAAGCATCTGTACTTCAGTTAGGTTTTTTATTCGTTTAATCCACTCAGCTTGCTCTAGGATGGGCGCTGCAGTAACTACTGAGGTCATAGCAATGAACAAAACAGACATGATTTAGAAGACAGGTAATAACTAAATGTGATTGGCTTCATGAGGAAGAGAAGTGCAACGTGTTTTTAGACAGTGGGATGGGGGACCAACCATGTCTGCAGGTATAAGGAGTGGGGGCCTGGGAGTTCTTCCCAAGAGAAAGGTCACTCAGATGAGATGAGCAGCAGGATGTGGGATGGTCATCCAGGTTAGAGGGGCTTGGGGCAGCTGGCGGTAGAAGCAGTTTCCCAAAGCCCTAAAAAGCTGTAGGAGTTGGGGGTGAGAGGGATTTGAGATTGTAACCTAACGAGGTAAGCAGGGGTTAGATCACACATGTGTTCAAGAACAATGACATACTTTGGCTTTTTCCCCCAAAGGTTAGCAGAATGATCTGATGGAGTTAATGTTTTAAATCTGTTGTCTGGTAGCTATATGAAAAGTGTATTAAAGGCGGGTGCCGTTGTTAGGAGTGGAGAATCTATTAAGAGATCTCTTGCAATGAGAGAAGATGGCACTTGGGCTGAAAGGGTGGGTGAGGGAATGAAGAAGACTGGATATATTTGAGAGAGTTTTACTTTTTTTTTTTTTTAAAGTAGGCGTCATGCCCAGCCTGGAGTCCAACACGGGGCTCAAACTCACAACCGTGAGATCCAAACCTAAGCTGAGATCAAGACACTGGTGCTCAACCTACTGAGCCACCAGGCACCCTGCGAGTTTTAGAAGCTGAAATCAGCAGGGCCAGAAGATGACGATGCAGAAAAAGTTAAGGAAACTTTCAGATTTCTGGCTTGAGTATTTATTGCCTTGTAACTAAACACAAAGCAAGCAAAAGTAACATTTTAGGATTCTACTCTGGGACCAGTGGAAAAGAAACATTTATACTACTGGTGCAACAAGGAGAGAGGAAATTGCTGACATGTTTCACAGTGGAAATCATGCTAGAAATCAGTATCTGTCTTTGAACACTTTGCTTCATCTTTTTCTGAACTTGCTTCACAATCCCCACCTGTTTCAGTCTAAACCCTTCCCTCCGCCAGGGCTGTTCCTCCAACACCACCTCCTCAGCAGAATGGGTCCTAATCTCTCCACAGACAAATCTCTCTCCACAAACCCCTCAGCAGAAGGAGCTGAGCTTTCCTGGCGTTTGCTGCCTCCTCTTGCTGACACGACTCATCATTACTAAACTGGTTTATTCACCTGGCCTGACTGTAAGCCCTTTGAGGCAGAGACCATGTTTTACAAGCATTTCGCAGCTATCATATTCTCTGCTTCCTCCTACCTCTCTCTAGTCTGGAACCCTGTGCCTCCTGATGGAATTGCCATCAACATTGGGGATTAATCTGGAGACCCGTGACCTCTTGTTTTGTAATCTTCATGGTCACCCACAAAGAGATAGATTTTGAATGTAAGGTTAGCAATATAATAATATTATCTCCCCAAAATAAGCCCATTTTATTGCTATGTGTAAAGTAAAAGAATAATCGCATTTCAAAGTATCTAAATCACTAAACACCAACCACTTAAGCCACTTTATGGTTGACTCTTTGCTCAGGATAAAAATACAGCAAATATTCATATCTATTTGGTTGTGGGCAAAAGTTTCTGGAGAAATTTGAACAGTTTGCATTTCAAAATAGCGCACATGAACCATGTATTTTTCTAAGAAATATTTTGTAAATATGATTCACATTGCAATGAAGAATTATATGTCATTAGTCCTGGTAGTTTTCTTTAAATTAAAATGAAATAACACACATGCACACACACAAACACACACACACACACACATAAACACACATACACATGCATACACACATTCATGTTTTGTTCAAAGATAAAAGGCAAGAGGTAATTTAAAGTAGTGATGTGATGTGTAACTTAAAATTTAGATTTATAATCTAAGTTTTAAAATTCAAATCTACAGGGCCACCTGGGTGGTTCAGTCGGTTGAGTGTTGGACTTTTGGTTTTGGGTCAGGTCATGATCTCACGGTTCGTGGGTTTAAGCCCCATGTCAGGCTCTGTTTGACAGTGCGGAGGCTGCTTAGGATTCTTTCTCTCTTCCTCCTTCAAAATAAATAAACAAATTTTAAAAAATAAAAATAAAATTCAAATCTACAGCTTTAGGTTATTTTCTTCCCCCACTTAGCAGAAAAAGTGTACCCGCAATTTTATAATGCGTTTTTGTATTAATAGTCAGTTTATGCATAGCCAACAGAGTCTTGAAGGAGAAATATTCTGAGGTGTTTATGATACCCATGCTTCATAATAATGTAGTGTTTTGATTTAAATTTGTGGTTAAGACCTTGTGAAGGAAGAAGCCACAGTTTTACCAGCTTTTTGGTTTATACAAGAACAGCTAAGATAATGAAGGTTCAAGCCACATTCTTAAATAAACTTGGAGAAGGACTGTAACGTCTTCCCTTTCAGGCCAGTAATGCTTTTTCCCACTACATTTCACTACTGCCTCCCTAATCTGTCTTGGACTTATGTTTCTAGAATCAGATAGAACTTAGGGATGACTCACTGAATCAAATTTTTTATGAAGACTTAGAAATGGAAACCATTCTAGATTTTGGTCTAGCCCCAGATTGAATTGGATAAAATAAATGCTGGTTCCATTCAAGTTGGTTTTTCAGAATGGCAAAAACTTTTAAGATATCAAATTGTTTTCTTTTGAAACAATAGCATGAAATCCAGTAGGATTTTATAGTTTGAAAACCAAGGAAGACATTAATTTAGTTGAAAAGAAAATACAGGGGCGCCTGGGTGGCTTGGTCGGTTAAGTGTCCGACTTCGGCTCAGGTCATGATCTCACGGTCCGTGAGTTCGAGCCCCGCGTCGGGCTCTGTGCTGACAGCTCAGAGCCTGGAGCCTGTTTCAGATTCTGTGTCTCCCTCTCTCTCTGCCCGTCCCCTGTTCATGCTCTGTCTCTCTCTGTCTCAAAAATAAATAAACGTTAAAAAAAAAGAAAATTCAAAAATATTTTCATTATCTAGAAAGTGAATGTTAAGTATTGTATTACTTTCAAAGAAATAATTTCACATTATTTATATTAATACATTAGTAGTAATGACAGTTTCTTAGTAAATACAAATTTTTGTGAAACTTATTGTAATAGAAATATAGAGGGGCGCCTGGGTGGCTCAGTCAGTTAAATGGTTGGACTCTTGATTTTGGCTCAGGTCACTATCTCATGGTTTGTGAGTCTGAGACCATGCTGACGGCACGGAGCCTGCTTAGGGATTCTCTCTCCCCCTCACTCCCTGCCCCTGCCCCACTTGCTTGCTATCTCTCTCTCTCAAAATGAATAAATAAATAGTATTTTTTTAAATATAGAATAATAGTACCAATAAAAAAGTAAAAATCTCAAGTGATGCCCAGGAGCAACGTATACTTGTGTTTTGTTTTAATTAACTAGAGTTATATAGGAATATCTCTAAACTTCTTTTACACCTTCCTGAAGCATCAAGATTCTTTGATAGTGTGCCAGAAAAAGTGCATGTATTTCATATATTAGGTGTTATCTACCTATAAAAACCTTATGTCATCCTAGCTAAGTTATGTATTTGTATATTGAAAGTGTTAATATTACTACTTAATGTTAACACACATTAGAAGAAAGAAATGATTTTTTTTAGTGTCGGTATTTATTTTATTTTTTACATTTTTATTTTTTGTGTGTGATCTCTCCACCCAACATGGGGCTCAAACTCATGACCTGGAGATCAAGAGTCACATGCTCTTCCAACGGAGTCAGACCAGGTGCCTCAGAAACTACACAGGCATTTATGTATGCATCTTGTGTTGATAGGGCAAAATATGTCCTTGGATATGCCTTCAAACAACCTAAAAGCAGCCTTTTTAGCAACATTCGAGTCACTTAGCATCTGCCCCTAACTGCAGTGTACATGGCATCGTGCACTCTGACCATAACATTCCAACCAGCCAAGGAGAGCAACAAAAATGGGCATGATGTGAAGGGCAGAGATCCAATGGCATCTGAGTGGTATTGTCCTCTGCAGCTGGATTCCGTTCTCACACCGAAAGGGCTATTAGAGAAATATGGCCACCAGTGGCTTTATCCAGCATAAAAACTACAGAGCTATTCATAAGGAGATTTTGAAGCATAAAATACATATTAATTTGTAGAAACAAAAGATATAAAAAAGACTGATAGCCATCAATGGATAAAATATATTAATATTAGTAAATACATATTTTTGATGAAATGTATCTTTTAGTAATTGTGTCAATGTAATTTCAATAGTTCAGCTTAATATATACTCCAGTCATTATGAAAGATAAAGTGCTATACCAACAACCCAGTTTTTCTTTGATTTAGCTTTTATTTATCTCCCTTTTTTTTAGTATATAAAATATATACATTTTAACATTTATATAATGTCATCAATAAAATACCGGTTTTATCTTCACTCCTGGGTATGAATACTCCTTGACTCATTTAAGGATATGAATTATACAAGCCACGGACTCTTCCTTCCCTGTTACATAGGATGCTGGCTTGCCTTTTGTATTTTCAATCTGTATGCTGAATAAATTGGTGTGTTTCTTTCCCTTGAAGAGGCTACATATTTCATACATATGTGGCAGTTGTAGGTACATATGTCTGCTGTAGGTACAACTCCCATTCATCGCAAGTAATTACATAGAAAGGGTTATAGTGAGCAAAGTGAGTTGATAAAAATGATAATGCAAGGCTCTATATTTATTCATTTGCAATGATTTCCACATCAACTTCACTCAGTTTATAAATCTAAACATTAGTTCTCTTGCTGTCAGCACTTCAAACTCCACCTGGGATCAGTCAGCCAAGCTGTGCTTTCTGCCTCCTAGAATCATCATGCAAAATAAAGATTCTGCATTTGGAATGTAGCTGACAGGTTGGTTGATGATGCACCAGACAAAAAGGAATGCACTTTTCCTCCTCAGCTGTATAAGCTCCTCTGTTCCACGGGCTTATTTCTTTAGGAAGGAAAGCAGATGTGACTTAAGGAGCAGGGACCATGGGGTGGTCGGGAAGGAGCTACCCTTTCATAAGCACATTTTTAATTGCAACACATTTTTTTCAGCTCACCTTATAAGATATTAAAATTTCCTGGTGACCAATAGCTAATTAGGGCTGATATTTTTATTCCTGAAAGATAAAAAATATATGCAAGTTTTGCATATTTAAATGAAGGGCATGATAACAAAGTTACCAAATAATCAATTTTGTCCAGGGTGTAATTCTTCTCCTTTGAAATTTCTTTTTCTTTCTTTTTTTCTTTCTTTCTTTCTTTCTTTCTCTCTTTCTTTCTTTCTTTTTTTTACATTCTAAGTTTTGTTTTTTGTTGTTTTTTTTTCCTGCAGCACTGACTGTGGTGGAATTTATCAAGCTGTTTATCTTAAACATGCTAGTCATGTGTTACCTATCTCTGGGGCCAAGAATATTAAATTAATGTATTCTTCTTGACTTGAGGCTTTGATGACCATTCGTTTGTACATTTTTTCTTTTCTGTTGAATATTTATATTTCACAAAAAGAATTACCATTAAAACATGGTGTTTATCTTGCACTAAGCAAATACGAGATCTCAAAAAAATAAACTTCAAAAGTAAAGAATTATTCAGAATTAGGTTGCTAGTTGCTTCTGTGTCAAAGAGGTAGACTTTGTTAAGCAGAAATCTGGCCTATATGGGGTTTTGTTGGGTATCTGCAAATGTTACAGGTATAACAAACCAGTAAGTTGACTGCATACATAGCAGCTAGAAACCCATATGAAATTTTAGGTATCTTTGCCCATGGGCTTTAGCAAGCTATGAATGGAAATGTTTCCATAAAGGAACTATCCCATTTGTATATTTAAAGCTTACTTTTGAATCATTCTCTCTGCTGTCTCTCCATCTCCTCTTTTCTCAAATACAAGTTAATCTGTTTATTTAGATTAGACAGTCGATCAAATAAAGTACCAAATAAGAGTCTGAATAGCCAAGGAGAGTTGAAAATTACCCTGCAGTCGAAGGTAAGAAAATAGACTAATAAAAGTAATGTCTTGGCAATATGTAATTCTATTTCCTTTTCATATTTTGCCTGCTACATCAAACATAAAATTGTCTTGGATACACTGTATTGTTTTTTTAACTCAGTAAATTTGTTATTAGGTTGGTATTTACCTATATAATTTTTATGTTACTAATGAAAATATTTTTATAGCATTCGATTGTATCTTAAAAATATCTTTCTCGCCCAAGAAAGGCATCTCCATTTACAAATGGAATGCAATGTATACCTCTAAATGTGTCTTACAGGGCCTATTGTTCTTGTACTGACCCTTTGGAAAGTCAGTTCATTAAACAATTATTCTGTGCTGTGTTCTGAGCTTCTAATAGAGCAAATTTAAAGAATCTAAAGCAAAGATAATAGTTCTGACACAGAGTCAATGAATGAGTTGTGCACTAGGAGGGGTTCACTGACTATGCATTGCAGTGGGTTATCTCCATCCCCGGTTTCTCATGCCATTGGGGTTCATATGATAGCACCCAGGGGAGATCTTGTTTCATCCTTTCTTTCCTTTTGAACAGCCAAGATTCGGGATGATTTCATTGCTTCTCCTAACAACTGCACATTGACAAAATCCACAAACCGATCTTTCCTTGGAACCATAACATTAATGGAAAGCAAAACAAAATAAAAACAGATCCTGACTGCTTTGGTAAAAGAATTAGGTAGCGATTGGTGGATGGGATGGCCTGGTACAAATTGGTACTCAATAAATATGTGTTGAATGAGTGGAACTTACCAATAACATCAGCAACTTTTAGAAACGGCCCTGTGATTCATGTTTTATCCCCAAAGGGGTTATTTAGTCATTCAACAATTATTTCCTAGGTACCTATCCCATGTAAAGCTGTAATATCCATTCTAGGGAATATAAACATGGATAAATCATAATATAATACATACTGATAACTGAATTATCATAAAATTTGCATAAGGACAAATGTAAAGTGGAAAGAAAATGCTATGAAAGAGAGCCAGATAAAGTTAGTGTAAAGATAATTATTAGTTATTCCCTGCTGTGGTTAATGCACATCTCCCGCATGGTAACTATCAGTATACCCCCTTAATAAAAGTTACTACTGGGGACTCTGGTGGCTCAGTGGGCTAAGCGTGTGACTCTTGATTTTGGCTCAGGTCATGACCTCACGAACCATAATTTCAAGCTCCATGTCAGTCTCCATGCTGGCAGTGCAGGGCCTGCTTGGGATTCTTTCTCTCTCCTTCTCTCTTTGCCCTCCCCCCTCCCCACTCAAAATAAATAAGTAAACTTAAAAAAAATAAAAAATAAAAGCTACTATTTATTTACTGCCATCATGAATTGCCTTCTCGATGTCAGATACTTTGCTTCTATTTTCTAATTCACACAACAATCCAGCATGGAAAGCATTGCTGTCCTCATTTTATAAACAGGGTAATGGCAGCTCAGAGAGGCTAAGAAGAACATTTTCTCGAAGTCATAGAGCTAATCAGCTCCGGATCCAGTGCCTCTCACTGCTGCAAAGGAAAGACCTACTGAGTTCCTGCCTCTGTTTCCCTCTTCTTTCTGCAGCCCAGACCCTTCACTTTTAACGGCTCAACATGTTCCCGCCGACCACTCACCCCCTGCTCCTGCCTGCCAACTCCTCTCTCTAGAAGAGAGAGTTAAGAAACACTAGTTCAGCATTCTGAAACTCTGCTCCAAGTTACCTCCAATGCTTGTCTGGGAGAAACAGAAGAGTTCTGGATTTCTTTCTTGTCCCTCAAATCAGTCCCCACAGGATAATCTCTGCCCTCTTATAGCCAGTGCCCAAGTCGTGCCTGGATTGTCTAATAGATTAGGACCTACTAGGACGAGGGTCGTGACTTGCCTGGGTTATTTCTTTCTGTGGACTGGAATCCTATCCTTGAATTCCAGCCAGGAGTCTGAGGCCCTGCCACCTGGCAACAGAGTTCCCTGAGAGTCTCCTGGCATTTCCTGCTCGGATCCCTTGGGGCTGCAGATTACCTAACATGGAACACAAGGCCTTTGATGATGGGGCTCCTGGTCACCTGTCCAACCTCACCTTCATACCACCTCTCAGTCATGCTGAACTACTGCAAATCTCTGAATTTGGCCCATCCATTTTCCCACCTAAGATTTGGCATAGATTGCTCCCTCTATCAGGTTACTTTTCCTCACTCTTCTTCTGTTTTCTGCTTTGCTCTTATTCAGAGCTTAACGAAGATATCACCTCCTCCAGGAAGTTGTCCTAGGCTTTCCCAAGGCACTCTGACTTAACTTCTCAGTCTCCTTACTAGGATAAGAGTGATTTGACTACATCATCATTGTATTTACAGAAACTAAGCCAGGACTGACACACTGCAGACACTTAACAAATATTTTTTCATTGATATAAATCTACTCACAAGGCAATTTATAAGGACCGTAAAAATCAGACTAGTAGCACTTGGATGACACCGATTTTCAGTTCCCTATTCTTTGATACTGTAATTTCCCCCTTGATGTGATATTCTGATACACTAGCTGACTCTTGTGAATCTTTCAGGCAACCATGAGAATTGCACTTCTAATACATGAGAATTCTAAGTCCCTCCTGCTGGGAGAATTATTTCCACTCATAGTTGTTGCAAGGACTTACTGGGTACAATAGTGTGATTTCCAGGTGAGGAAGCTGGGACTTAAAAAAGTGTGCCATGCTGTCGTGATGAGTCTCATTAATGGAAGATTTGAACTTTTGTTCAAATTATACTTCTACTGAGATACAATGTCAACATCTCAGCTATGGTGTTAATTAAGATGATTCTATGCCTGTGAGTTTTATGTATGACAAAGCACTTGGAAATTTTAGAAATTAAGTAGCTATATTCCTAGGAAAAATGTCAGTCTTGCCAACTCTCTGTGTCTGCAGTGTGGGTAGTCTGCTCCGTCTCCGAGCAATGCCATCTGAGGAGGGAAAGGATCTTTGTCTGGGAGGGGTGATGGCAAACTCGGGAGATGGAATGAGCATCTTACGTGGCATGGAACTATTGCAAAAGGACTGGGACGCTGGCTGAAATGTGGTAAGACTTTTCTGGCCACATTCTCAAGTGATTAGGAACCTGTCATGCCTTTTTATGCTTTGTGGAAATCTACTGTGTTGTTGTCATCCTTTAAATATAAATTGCCTCTCTTTGCATGGAAGGAAAGGATTTCTCTGTTTTACATTGAATTGTGTTCCTTGAGGTTGCATTTGCACACAATGCTTCCTTAAATAAGCAGTTCCTGACTGTACCATTGGAAGAAAACAAAGAGAAAGTTCAAGTTTTCTGGCACACATTAGCTAGCACTAACATTCATTTCACATTCATTAATTTAGTGATGTTCTAGAAACCTAGATGATGCCAGGCACTGTGCTGGACACAAGACATCTGGGTGATACTGTGGTGAGCAGTGACCAAGGGACCATCACTGCCTCCAAAGGGCATTGGGGTCCTGGCGGTGGGGAGTGAAGGGGATTGGCTGTCATTAACCAGGATGCGTTTTTCCTTTTGACCCAAGGTTTTGGTTTTGGTTTTGGTTTTTTTCCCCAGATTCAGAAGGCAAAATGGCCCATCAAGAACAATACAAGGAATAAAATCCTTTGTTCACCTAGCTCTAATTTCCTTCTTAAATAAACTGGTAACTCTCAGGTTGTTCTGCAGATTCTTGATCATTGGTGAGGGAAGATTCATAAATTGCCACCCTGCCAGGAGGAGTTGGGCACGTGAGTCTACTTTCCACTCTGCTTGCATTCTCCGTGAGACTTCTGTGCTTGTGTGAATTTCTGTATAGAGCAGAGAGACACTTCATTCTTGCATGAACTCGGGAGAAGTGAATTAGCCTCCACATTTTAGATATATGAATTATTCTTTAGTCTTCTTTATAACATAAAGGGAAATACATTTCATCCCATGCAAATACATATTCAACCTTTTTTATTTAATTGAGTGCATGAGTCAGTCTCCTATTCTATTTTTATTTACTTATTTGGTAGTTTTGAGGAAATTCTCCATTTTCTAACCACTTTAAAATCCTTCTTCAGATTAAGATCAACATCCGAGGCTAGAATTTAAACCCCAGAAAAGGTAGTAAGTAAAGAATCTTTAATTTATGAAACTGAACAAGTTGACTTATCCAAACATCTCTAGGGCTTTAATGGGGGATATCTATAATTCTCTGAATTGTATTCCTTTCACAGTGATATTGTGTAATTCCATTCTATTACCCTTGCTTAACATTAATGAGATAAAAAGATCACATTATGGCGATTGATGTTCTTCAAATTGAATGCACGTTTCCATGTACAAAGCTGGCTGCTAATTTAAAAAACATAGCATGTAACATAGAATCATGACCATGGTCATCACTCAGCTGGGACCAGATAGCATTTTTTATCTATTCATTGGATTTAACAAGGCATGAGATGGAAGCAGAATACAAAGTGTGGGTAGATTATCCCATATCCCTCCTTTTGGCCAATTCTTGGCAATCTCAGCAAGGAAACTGAGGCTTCATGTTTCCATGGAAATAAACCTCAAGGTCAAAGGGGCATATGGAAGGTCAGACAATGACAAAGGAACATCTGAGAGGCCATCTGGATGAGTGACCTGACATAATTAGTCATTAATCCCACTCTGGGGAACAATAGAGCTGGCAGAGAGTGTGTTTGGGCTTTGATCGTGGTCTGGGTGATCTCATGGGGAAGAGGGAAAAAAGCTCCACTTGGTAACTAAGCAGATTACCCCGGCATGCTATTAACTAAAGACGGGGTGGCCGAGGAGGCCAGTGGGATACGCATTTTACATATTAGACTACATTTCCCTTTACTTACCACAGGCCCCTCTAGGGCCATGTGGCTTTCGGATTAGCTTCTGGGTAGCATTTTTTACAGTTTACAATGGAAAGAGAGCAAGAGTCCCAAAATGCGTTGCTTAAAATTCTCAGGCAACAGATGGGAAGATAGCTGGAGAGCCAACGGCATTAGCCAGCTTGGTTTACAGGTGTCAATATTTACTAAGCAAAGTTTGCCAGGGTGCCTTTTGGGAAAAAGCAGAGAGAATAGTTAATCAGTAAAACAATAGCAATCAGTCCGTTGTCTGTTTTTAGCAGAATGGTTAGAATTATAAGTTGTCTTAAATGGTAAGAAGTACTCATCGGCATCTGTCTTTCTCTTTGGCTCTTCTTTTTCATGTTTATTAGTCTTAGCTGACTGTGATCAGTTACCCCTCACATGTAGCTGGAATCCTCCTATTTGAAGAGTTGGTGATGTTTTGAGATTGATTGTGTGCATTTTTGTAGGATATGAACATGCTAGCAGTCTTTATAAATGCGTGTATTTCGACACCTGCTGAAATCACCCTCTGCCCCCCAGGGATAACTGATTATACTTGCTGTGTAAAGAATGGTGGCCAGATGAGGTAGTAAATATATTGGACCAAAGTCTCTTTATTAGAACAGCTTTCTGAATAATGAAATTTAAAAGTCATTGTGAGGATTTTAATTTTGAAACCAGAATCTGCTTAGTCATTTGGGTGTTATATTCTGGTAAACTACATGGGGCAGTGGAAAGAGCACTGGGCTGAGAGCTGGGGAGCCGACACAGAATGTTATACGCAGTCTGCCACTAATTTGTCATGCATTTTGTGAGCATTTCTTCGTCTGTGAAAGGATGGGTTGTGCTATATCAAGGATAGCAAATATTCTCTTTCTTGTAATGCCAATGATGATAGGTGGGTAGTGGCTGCCTACACATCCACTGAAAGTTGAGAAAGACCCTGAGGGGTGTCTATGCTTAGTGGGAAAGAGTGATTAGTAATGTCTGCCATTTGGTGGGGAAAGACAAATGGCATGAGTGTTAAACATGTATATCTCCAGATTTGAGTATCTTATATATCGCTCTCAGCTCTATTTTAGAGAACTTAGGGGAGGAGGCTATTTACATAAATACTTTAACAACTATTGAAAGTTGTGGCACACATTACTGTTATCATTATTCCCAGCAGTGGTAGTAGCAGTAATGGGAACTGCAACCCAGACTCTTGCATTAGGTCCGGTCCAGAAGTGACAAGGATGAAAAAGTCAAATGAGTTTGGTTACCAATATTTAACGGTATTTTCTCAAGCAGAATGTGGGTGCCTGAGTCATAGAATGTACTGACAGAATTAAGATGTCAAATCAAGGCTGAATGTAACTAATGACAGAAAATAGCTCTTATATAGTGACATGGACAATTGTTATTTGGTCATGTTTCTTCTTTCCGTGTGAAAGGTGAATTTTGAACGTACATCTTGAAAACTCTAATTGTGCATTCAGCTGTGTTTTGAGTTAACACTAATCCTCAAAGGCTGCTCAGAGTGGCTAGACATAGATAACATAGGTACATGTCCATGGACGTTTTAAGTTTGATGTGAAGGGTGGCATACAGAGCTTTCTAGATTTCTTTCTAGATTGCTTTCACTGAGGATAAAATGGAACTGAGCATCCAAGATTTTGTTCTCCCTCCTTGTCCCTTTAATCTATTATATCAGGAGTCTGTTTCTCTGCTGACATGTTAATTCACATGAATGATTTACTTAGGCATTCTTGCTGATGCAAAAGATTTCTGAATTCCCCTCTATGATTAGAAAGTACCTAAAATCAGCATGAAATATAACTCGAGTTATATCATCATAATGGCTTGAGTTATTCAAGGGAGTATCCTAATATCTTTTATTTATGGAATGTCTACATGTGGGAATTTTTACAGAGTTTCAGGTGTTTAAAAAATTTTAATACTCAGGGTGCCTGGATGGCTCAGTCGGGTAAGCTTTCAACCTCGGCTCAGGTCATGATTTCACAGTTGGGGAGTTCGAGCCCTGGGTCAGGCTCTGTGCTAACAGATCAGAGCCTGGAGTCTGCTTCGGATTCTGTGTCTCCCTCTCTCTCTGCCCCGCCCCTGCTCACACTCTGTCTCTCTCGCTCTCTCAAAAATGAACATTAGGGGCGCCTGGGTGGCGCAGTCGGTTAAGCGTCCGACTTCAGCCAGGTCACGATCTCGCGGTCCGTGAGTTCGAGCCCCGCGTCAGGCTCTGGGCTGATGGCTCGGAGCCTGGAGCCTATTTCCGATTCTGTCTCCCTCTCTCTCTGCCCCTCCCCCGTTCATGCTCTGTCTCTCTCTGTCCCAAAAATAAATTTAAAAAACGTTGAAAAAAAAAAAATGAACATTAGATTTTTTTCAAATTTCAATACTCAATTTTCACTGAAACTCTCTTAGGAGGTCACCTAATCACTCTCATGTTTGAGTCTATAAGTTCTAGGAAAGTTGTCTGAAGATACCCACACATGGAAAGTGCTGGGGTTTGCTTCCTTGGCCCATGTTTCCTGGTGTGCACCTGCTTCAGCTCTTTACTAGAGAAGTTCACAAGTAGATAGAAATGTGCCTCATATTCTCTTTTCCCCCCAAATTATCGTGGTGTAATTGACAAATAACATGGTAAAATATTTAAAGTTCACATCAGGGTGATTTGATGTACAAATACATCGTGAAAGGATTTGCACCATCTCAATAATACATCCATCATCTCACATATTTATCTTTCTTTTTTCCTTTCTTTCTTTCTTCTTTCTTTTTGTTTTTGTCTTTGTTTGGTGAGAACGTTAATGTTTTACTCTCTTAGCAAATTTCAATTATATAATACAGTGTTGTCAATCATGTTTTTTTTTTCTTTGACCTTTTGTCATTTAATACTCAAAACCTTTAAGTAATACTCTCCCAGTACAGGTATGTAACCCTGTGTAGCTATCATGTTTTGGGTTTTTTTTTAAGTAATCTTTACACCCAACATGAGGCTCAAATCCACCACCCTGAGATGCAGAGTCACCTGCTCTCCCAACTGAGCCAGCCAGGTGCCCTTATTGTCATTATGTTTTACATCAGGTCTTCAGAATTTATTCATCTTACAGCTGGAAGTTTATATACCCTTTTACCAACCTCTCCCTATTTCCTTAACCACCCCCAGCCCTTGGCAACCACTTTTCTGTCTTCTGATTCTATGAGTTTAACTTTTTTTTCTTTTAATCCCACATGTAAGTGATACGATGCAGTATATGTCTTTCTCTGTCTGGCTTATTACACTTCTCATATTGCTTTTAAGTTCCATCCATGTTTTTGCAAATGGTAGGATTTCCTTCTTTCTCATGGCTGAAAAATATTCCTTTGTGTGTGTTGGGGGGGTGTATGAAAAGTCTTAAAAATATGTTCGGCAGAGATTCACAAAAATCCCAGAAAAAATTCACAATTATCACACAAAAATTCATCATAAATTCCAGAAATTGCATTACTACCCATATTTTTATTTCTTTAATATTGATTCAAATAGTTTTCAAATGTCTCTATAATTGCAAACATCCACTAAAATATTTTCATCACAAAACTGATAAAAAAAATTCTGTCACTCTTGGTAAAAGCTCCCAGAGTTTTTCCTCTATGAAAGTCAGAGAAAATGGCTGGCATTTTTTGATCCATTTTTAGAATGAGTGTCCAGGTCTTGGTAAAAATAATTGAAACATTCAAACATGGCCCTTTGATTTCTTCTGATAATGAAATGCTATCATCTTTTGTCATTTGTCCTGCCACTGTTCTTTAAAATTGGATTCTTTTTTCTATGAAATAGTTAATGGCTTATTTCATAATTTCTGTGGACCAATCAAGGAGTGATTGTAAAGCTTGATGTTTTTATTGTTCATTGTTCAAAGTGAATGTCAGCTCTTTGTAAACATTTCTTTGCATCTGATTAACCTCATTTATAACTTTATGACTGAAAAAAATCTTTCAGAAAAGAAAAATTTATATAGTCATCGCTGTTTATTTCATATTTACTGTTTAGTTAGAGGACTATGTAGCACCCTAGGAGTTGCAGAGACAAATTACACCCAAAGTGAGGTCAAAGCATTTCAACCTGTTAAGAACTTTTGCATGTAAGTTGAGCTTACATGTATAACTGAGTCTGTGTATGTTAAAGTATAGCTCAAAAACTGGGAACTCTCTAGGCCAACTTCCACATAGGAAATAATGCTTATGAAAAGCTAAGTGACAAAAATATGCTCATTTAAAGCTTTCACATAGGGGTGTCTGGTCGGCTCAGTCTGTTAAGCGTCCAGCTCTTGATTTCAGCTCAGGTCATGGTCTTGCCGTTCATGAGTTCAAGCCCCATGTTGGGCTCTGTGCTGACAGCACAGAGCCTGCTTAGTATTCTCCCTCTCCCCCTCTCTCTCTGTCCCTCCCTCCAATCACACTCTTTCACTCTCTCTCTCAAAATATATAAATAAACCTAAAAAAATAAAGCTTTCACATATATCATTGAAAGTCAATGGCAGCCACACTAATTGTCTGGAACTTAAACAAACAACAGATTTGAGGGAGAAGTGTTTTATCACAGATACTGTTAAGAATTGTCCATTTGAGGTGATAATGAAAAGTGGACTAATTTTTCATCAATGTTATTATTTTAAAAAAATTCTTTACAATACACCCCCACCATATGTGTCTTTACTGCCGGTAAAGCCCCTGCCCCCCATACTGAGTATGAGAAAGAAATGGGTGACTCCATCACAGGGCAGTTTTTTCCCACCATACTCCTGACGTGTGAAAGGTCTCTTGGCCCAATCGGCAGGAAGATTATGGGGATTTTAATATAGTGAGATGCACATTGTTTCCCAAATTATTGGGACATAATTGGTATCAAGATCTCCACTTTCTCAATTCTTTTTTCTTCTTGTTGGACCTTACACGATTGGGTAGTAAGGCCAGCTACCCCTTTTACCTATGGTTCTCACCATTGTGTCTCTTTCCCAGCACAGCACAGATGCTCTTCCTACTTCATTATACTTTGTCACAGGACCTCCTCTCTTCAGTTCTTAACTTTTGCAGCTCGCTCAAATGTATTTTCTATTGCTCCATTTGACTGTGGTATTCTATATTTATCATTTACATTGGCTTCTTAGTAAATTAAAAAAATCCAAACACATCCAAGTTTTATCAAACAATTTCAAATTTCTCACTCTACTTTTCAGAGAAGCCTGCCCAGAACCCTGGCTAGAATTATCTCCTTCCTGGACTGAGATCTGAAACTTTTTTCTGACATCTCTAATGTAGGTCTTACCACAAATATTGTAATGATTTCTTATATATAAGTTTTTATTTTCCCCTTAGTATGTGAATTCTAGGGGAAGAAACAATTTTTTTCTCTTTCCAACATCTTGTACAGCTTGAGACATAACCAGTGATTAATAAATTATTTTGAAAGTAATGAATAAATGAAGATTTTAGTTGGTGTTGTCTAAGAATAACTCACTGCAATCTTCTTGTTCTGTAGATTTTTTTCCCAAATATATTCCCCTTCTTTTCCTCAAAAAATCATACATTGACTTATATATAATTAATGCTGTTATATTTCCCCAGCAATAATTTTTGTCCGATCATGTAAACATTCCACACCTTTCCCTTCACTTGGGTCAGAATCGTCAAGTCCCAGACAATCAGACCTTGGTTGTCAGAGGTGTTGTGTAGAGAACCCAACACAACACTAACTGATACAAGCTATTTCATGCTTTTGAAACCAAATAATAGCAACTGGTGGCTTAAGTAAGAATCAGGGAGAGGCTAATGAACCAGAACACAGAAGACCATATTGTTGGTTTACTAAGAAAACATATTTTTTCTCAACATACATAAGACAAAATGCATTTGAATGCACGATCATATTTTTTAATGAATATTCTTTATTAAGAAGATTTGCTTGTTTCATTGGCAGAGATTTTGGATTTCTCTGGTAATACACTTCAGGAGAAAGTGCCGAGCTAGATAATTCTTCATGATATACTTGAGTGATTATCATCATTGAACAATTTCCTGCAAAAAAACAACTATGAACATAGTACTCAGTTCAGTGTTAGGAAATATAGAAATAATATAAGATGTAGCTTTCCCATGAGGCTAATAATCTTTTGAGGGGAGATGTAGCACATGTAGGAAATGATTTGAAAACAATGCAGGGGGATAGAGTAGTATTAAATCATGTAATACAAGCACTTAGTACTAGCTTGGACTACAGAGTATTGGAAGAAGATTCTCTAAGGATCTGTGAAGTTTCTGCCTGTCTTGCAAGCAGAGGCACTGACTGCCTTTGTTCTAAATTATCTTTTCAAAGATGTTTGTATAGTGAACAGACTTGGAAGATAAAGATAGGGTCTTCGTAGGGGCAAAGAACACACTTGCTTACAGCCATTATTGAAAAGCAAAAAAAAGATTTGGGTCCCTAAGCACAGGATTTCTCTCATGTAATACAATCCACTGTATGTTTAGGCACCAATTTCTTTCTCCGTGGAACTTGGGAAGAAGAAAATTTAATGCAACTATAATGATACTCAGGATTCTTGGCTTTGTCTTGAGTAATGCAGTCCTTTATCTCTGAACCCTGAGTCTCATGTCCTCTGCCAGCATCTATGAAGTTATAGCAGGCTAATTTGTAAGCTTGCAAGTAGGGTAATGTCTTGGGACTTTAATAGCTCTTGACAGAGAATAGGAATAAAGCTTTATGGAATAAATAAGATTAAAGATGTACCTGAAAAATGAGCATGGTTTGGTAGTGAAAGAATGTTATTCCCAAACAGTGCACTATGTAAAATGGGCTCAGATTTTGGAGGTTCTTAAACTAAGTGACGTGGTTGGATTTGTTCTTACATACTGTATATTTTTGAAGAGGGTGATAAGATGAAAGAAATATTTTAGTAACATTAGTCTGTGTGTTAGAAAGGAGGAGAGAGAATCTAAAATCATGGAGGTCCTTTAGGAATTGTAGCAATCTTCTAAGAATAAGAGTATAGAGAGTGAACATGGTAAAATCGGTATCGTAAGAGAAAGAATATGAGAGAAGACAAAAAAAAAAAAGAGTAATGGGAGACTCTAGCTTCTTATTTCAGGTTAAGCCTTTTAGTGACTAATGGTGAGATGAGTTTTAAAATCAGATAATACTAGCAGTGTGATCTTAATCTAATTAGTTAACCTTTCTGAAACTTAGTCATGAACAAAATCTATCCCACACCAGTTATTTGTACAGATTAACAAAAATAATGTAGGTGAAAGTGAAGAGTCTTCATTCTTCAGCAGTCTTAATTACATAATATAATGCAAATAAAGGGTAGGATAGGAAATAGGATATTTTTGTAAAAGTTGCTGATTTTAAACTAGGTGCTTTTATCAAGTCATTCCTAGATAAAGGGTTTGATTATTTCAAGGTAAGGAAAATAAGGAATAAATTTATATTTAAGAAAATTTTACTAACAGTCATATAACCAATTAAAATATAACAGAAGAAAAGTCTTTATTGGAGGGGGGCGGCACAGACAATTGCTTTGGATGACCTTGACTAAGATTTTCAGTTGCAAATCACAAAGGTTTTTTTTTTTCCCCAGTTACTCAGGAAGAAAAGGGGAAAGAATGGAAAAACCAATGGACCACTATGTGTCAAGGTGACCCTAAACTGGTGCTTTGCCAAGTTCTCCCAGAGATGACTATGATGATTTCATGGGATTTCTGGACTGTTCCTTTTATTGTTTACATCTCATTTTTATGCCTATTTCCATTTCTCCATGTCCACCACATAGCCATTGGAAAAGGAGAGAGCATCAAGTACACATCAAGCTGTTTTGTTACTACGTAGCACCCTTAACAAAAGCTTTGCTTGTTAAGAGTCAGAATGAGATCAGGCAAAAGGCCCCTGGGTTTCAAAATCCTATCCATCCCTACCACCCAGTTCTCTATACCAACCACCATGATCAGGTACTGTGCTCTTTGGCATAAGAACTCCCTGTAGCCTCCACTTTAATTTTGCATCTCTGTTTTCACAGACTTAGGTCAGGTCATGTGTTCAGTATGCTCATAGTAGATATCACTGAAAAACAGGTGACTAGTGATTACTGAACAGAGATGCAAGAGAATATGAAAAAGTTGAAATACTGCATGTTAAACACTTGCAAAAATTAGTTATTTCTCATTCTGAGAAAAATTGATATTGGCTTTCAAATTCTAGAAAGAATGAATAATGGGATAGATTTATGGAAATTTCACTTATACCCTTGGACTTGTCAAATAACTAGGAAGCAGCCCCCACTAGATCGTGCAGCCTGGGAGTACTGGGGAGTATGTTCCCTAATCCCAACACATGCTCTCACTCACCTCTGCTGGATTTCTCTTCATAGTACTTACCACTTTCCAAAGTATCATTCACTTATTTGTTATATTGTCTGTATCTTTCAGTGGAATCTAAGCTCCACGAGGGTAAGCATGAGACAGGGCACAAACTTTTGTTTTTGTCTCCTTTGTTCTTCACTTTATCTCTGGCACTCCCTGGCCCAGAGTATGCCCAAGGAAACAGTTGTGGAACAACTGCAAATATGGAGACCAAAACATGGAAAAAACAAAAGGATACAAATTATGGGTGCTATTGGTGTTTTTCCTCAAGTTAGCAAAATTCTTATGTTTCTTAGGAAGAAAAATTTGCAAAGAAGGACGAAATGGGTAACTGAGTTAGAATTATAGCAGAGTTGAGAATGTGCTATCACAACTGGTCTCTAACATCTGTGACTTCTGCTTTCTGGCTCACGTACTAAGGAAGGACCTCTTAGAACAAATTGTGAGAACTCAATAAGTGTCAGCAGGACAGTTTTGCTGCAGCTCCACTTGGATACATCCCACTGTCCAATCTCCACCACTAGTGCCCCTCCTGCCAGGCTTTAGCACATTCCCAGGCACATTCAGTGCAGAGGATTCTGGAAAGCTAAAAATGCCCTGTGCTTGTTTTTATTTTTATTTATTTATTTATTTTTTAAAGATGGGTTTTTTTAAAATTTTTTTTAACGTTTTTTATTTTATTTTTGAGACACAGAGAGACAGAGCATGAACAGGGGAGGGGCAGAGAGAGAGGGAGACACAGAATCTGAAACAGGCTCCAGGCTCTGAGCTGTCAGCACAGAGCCCGACGCGGGGCTCGAACTCACGGACCGTGAGATCATGACCTTGAGCCGAAGTCGGACGCTTAACCGACTGAGCCACCCAGGCGCCCCAGTCCCTGTGCTTGTTTTTAAAGGGGAGTCTCTCTTGTTCTCTTTCTCTCTTGCTGTTGATGTTACATTTTTTTTTACCTATTACTTAGGACCTGTCTCCCTTATTGTTATTTGACCAGTGATTATTTCTTCTTTTGCTCTTATCAGACACAGTTAATCTTCCACTAAAACCTGATTATATCTCTTTAACATATCTTGCACAGGACTCTCCAAGATATGACTCTTTCCTATGGCCTCAGTTCTGACCTCTTACTACTATATCATGTTCTGGATCTAGGACCTCAAACTGCATAATTCAGCCAGAAAATGTATTTTACCTGGTTTTGGAGACTTTTAAGCATCAGGAAGTTTCATAGAAAGCTGTGGATTTCCAGTGACTTCTGCAAAACCCAAGTTGGCCATACTTTGTCTCCTTTATCACAGACAACATTCAGCTGAAGTTCTGTCATTACTATGACACAGAGTGGACATGTTCATTTCACCAGCTGCCCTTCCTTTCTGCCCCAGCTGGTGCTGATTATCCAGTTTACTGTTAAGACCAAAAGACATTGCAAAATGAGAGGGCCAAGGATGTACCAGGCCACATTCCCAATGACCTTATTACTAATATTTACCCATTTTGAAAGACTTAGATCAAAAAACTTCTACTCTATGACATTGCCCTGCTCTTCTCCATGCAAAAATGTATTCACTCATTTGAAACATTTATGGAGGATCTACTAGATAGCAGTGAGGATTCAGCAGTGAAAAGTTTGGAAAAGTGTACAGACTAGGGATATGAATTTGGCAGTCATCAGCATCAGAGGGTATTTAAGCCACACGATGGAGTACTGTCACAAAGAGACAGAGTAGGCATTGGGGGAAAATGGGAAAAGGCTTCCCAATGTTTTTCTCATGTAATTTTCATGATATGTGGCAATTATTCATTTTTCTTTTTCCAATAATTACAAAAGTCCTCAAATATTTATTTCAAAATAATGCAAACCTATGGAAAGGTTGCCAACTGGTACAATGGATAGCCATATGCCCTTCCCCTACATTTGTGGATGGTTAGTGCTTCATCGTATTTGCTTTCTCTCTCCCTCCACCCCCATCTCTCTCTCTCTCTCTCTCTCTCAATCATCTGAGAATTATTTGTGAACAACACTGTGTCTCACTCCTAGATATTTCAACACATCTCCTAATGAGAATTTTTACAACCAAGATCACAAAATTTAATATTGACACTATTATCTAATATGCATGTCCCTATTCAAATACTCTCCCATTGTGTAATAATTTCATTTATAGTTTTGTCGATTGGTTGGTTGGTTGGTTGGTTTTAGTATCTGATCAACAATCACTTGTTGTATTTGGTTGTTATATATATTTTTTGTCTTTAATTTCAAACAATTTCCTGGACTTTTGGTGAGGGAGGATGAGGATGGATAGAGAGGAATCTTTTGTGTTGACATGTTTTTGATTTTTTTTTTTTTTGAATCCTGGACAGTTGTTTTCAGAATGTCTGTCGATTTGATTCTATCTGAACTTAATGTTTTTTTATGATTAAATGTTTACTTATTTTTGAGAGAGAAAGAAAGAGCAAAAGTGGGGGAGGGTCAGAAAGAGGGGGACAGAGGATCTGAAGCGGGCTCTTTGCTGACAACAGCGAGCCTGATGTGGGGCTCAAACTCACAAACCACGAGATCATGGCCTGAGCTGAAGTTGGACACTTAAGTGACTAAGCCTCCCAGATGCCCCTCTCTATGATTAATTTAGGTTAAAAATTTTTGGCAAGAATATTACATAGATGATATTATATGTGCCTTATTGAATCACATCAAGGGTACATGGTGTCAGTTTTTCCTATTGTTAAATTTTGTAATCTAGTAAGATAATGTTTCCAATTCCATTTGCCTGTATACTGCTCCTAACAATGTTTCATCCAATAATTCTAGCATCTGAGGATGACCCTAACTGAATAAATTATTTTTATAGTGCTAGCAAAATGATGACTTTCTATTTCTATCATTCCTTCTGTATTTATTAGCTGACTTGTAATAAAGCAAGCATTTCCTTTTCTCCCTCGTTCTCTCTCTCTCTCTCTCTCTCAAATTAAAAAAAAGCTTTTAAAGTATCACTTGGGATTCATAAACTTTTAAGAAACATTTCATGTCTTTCTCCCATTCCTGTCATTCTTCGCTTTGATTCTCAGAAGTAATTATTTACAAGCTGTCTCCCATTTAACTGTGAGCCTTTTGAATGTAATAGAATCATGTCGCAATGGATCTTTTCCCCTAACACACATGGAAACCTATAGATGTTTATCAAATGAATGAATGAATGTAACTACCAAATCATCTATCAAATTTGCTCATAGTCTTTAGCAATTAAAGCAATGAGATATATTGCCCCTCCCCCGTTCACGCTCTGTCTCTCTCTGTCCCAAAAATAAATAAAAAACGTTGAAAAAAAAAAAAAAAAAAAAAAAAAGGGGCGCCTGGGTGGCGCAGTCGGTTAAGCGTCCGACTTCAGCCAGGTCACGATCTCGCGGTCCGTGAGTTCGAGCCCCGCGTCAGGCTCTGGGCTGATGGCTCGGAGCCTGGAGCCTGTTTCCGATTCTGTGTCTCCCTCTCTCTCTGCCCCTCCCCCGTTCACGCTCTGTCTCTCTCTGTCCCAAAAATAAATAAAAAACGTTGAAAAAAAAAAAAAAAAAAAAGCAATGAGATATATATATTTATTAATTTGACAAATATTAAAACATGTATCCATATTTTATATTAACATGTGTTAGGGTTTTAAAAAGGATATTCATCATATGCTCCTGGAGGATAATTTAGTAACATGTATTATAAGTATTTAATGAATAGTGGATAAGATTACAATGGAAATGATTAGAGTTAAAACACCTTTATAGTTTATAAAGAACAGATAAAAAACACATTTCCTTCAACTCAACAATTCTATTTCTAGTGGTTGGTACCAGAGACACATTTTTGAAACATCAAACCAATGTGTTATGTGGCAATCCCCTTTTTAGAGTAGACCTATGCAATGGATCAGTGGAATTCATTGCCTTGTAGAAGTGGGGTGGGGAGCTGCCAAGACCAAGGGAATCATTGCTTGACTGTATATTTCACAACAGAGGTTGTTGAATCCATTCTTAATTAAAAGGCTAAAACAAGTACTTTTGATTTTCAAAAGCCAGACTTTAGTGACAAATGGGAAAAGTTTGTATGTTTCAAATGAGTCAGAGCCTGAAAGACTGACCACAGAATAGATAATAAAGCAGGGAAAAATCTAGACTATTATGCAAGCCTTTCCTGGGGCATGAGAGGAGAAGCCAGAGAGAAGGGGATGGAAGTCTTGGAGTCAAATGCCAATGTCCGTTTGAACATCACGGAAAGGAGGTGGTTTGAATGGGAAGCCAATGCATGTGCTCTGTTTTTCATTTGCTATCCTTTCAGGACACTTGCAGAATGCCCTGTGCCAAGGGGAGAGTAGAAATGGCAACACGGCTAGCTTAAAACAGAGAAGGGTTAGGTCTCCATGGGCTGCCCGTAGCTGTCAATAAGCCAGAGGTCGTCATAGGCCCAAGGAAGAATTCTGGGCACAACTGAGAATTAAAATTGTGCATCTTCCAGGGTATCATGATGGTAGCAGGCAAAGGGAGGACCCAAAAGTGGACTGACTCAGAGGGTGACCACCAGGGTGTGGAGAGTGGGATGTGGACAAGCTCCCAGACCTAGCATTTGTCCTAAAATAATTTTTAAATGATATTTTTAAATGTTTAATGGACTGCAAATACTTTTAACATGTATAGTAAAATTTTTGGCCTTAAAACTTTTTTATATACATTATTTAAAAAATATAGGGACAGTTAGTGTTAGGTCTCACATTTAATCCTTTACCAAAAACATATATGATTATTAGATCCTAAAGGTTGAGTCATGAAACATTGGCTATTATATTCTTTATATTTAAAAAAGATTCAACTGACTTGTATATTTTATACCCCTGTATTTGTTTCTTTGTCCAGATTCACTTAAGGGCCAAACTATAAGATGTTCCTCCCATTTGTAACAGGTCACAAAAGACCTGTTAGTCAGGCCCATCTACTATGAAGTCCCATGCTTAGTGAAGTTAATACTTTCTACTTTGTTTCATTTAGTTTAAAGGAAAGAGCAAGTTAATTTTTACTACATAGCTGTTTGGGAAAATTTAATTCTGCTCTGTCAGAAATTTCCTATTCTTATTGCACCGGTCTGAGATCACAGCCAGGTCTGTAGGGAGTTTTGTGGTTGTTTGGGGGTGGGGAATGGATCAATCATAGCAGCTGTTGGCATTTAACAGGAAGTTTCCGTTCCATGCCCTACCCATCAAATTATAAATGAGTGGATGAGATGCGATTGGCTAGAAAGCCACACCTGCATCAAAATTTAGAGAATTGCTGATGTGCACAGTTCTCAAATGACTATATTTTTTCCTTTGGGAATGCTGTGAACAATTTGAGAAAGTTCAGTTGTGAAATATTTTCATCATGCTAATGAATGGCTTTTGCATTTGCTGCTTTGTTTTTTCTTTGATTGTTAAAGTAGATGTGCCTTCAAGTTTTTTTTACCCTTACAATAGATATTTTTGCTTTAAAGAAACAAAGTTTATAAAAATATTACAAGATATTTTGATATCAAATGGCTCTTACAAATGACTAGCTAATTCTTAGCTAATCAGGACATGTGGGTTAAATTTCTCCTCCTTAATACCTATTGGTTTAATATTGTAAGAGACCTCAGGATACCT
The DNA here is from genome assembly GCF_028018385.1 of Neofelis nebulosa. Lineage (NCBI taxonomy): Eukaryota > Metazoa > Chordata > Mammalia > Carnivora > Felidae > Neofelis > Neofelis nebulosa. Next base: position 93,813,691 of record NC_080787.1, on the reverse strand, counting down.
CAGCATATTTGTGTTACTTATTGTATTGACTTTCCAAATAGCAATAAAGTCATGGAGGAAATACAAATTCAAGATTTAGGTCCCTTTCCCCAATTATCCCAAACTTTTTGAAGAATAGTTTATATGTAGACATTTATACATAGGCATAAATAGCAGTTAATAGGACAAAATTTTCCTAGTAAAATGCTTTATTTAAAAATGCCCTTTCTGGAAAAGATGCTCAACATCATCTTCAGGAAAATGCAAATCAAAACCACAATGAGATCACCTCATACCTCTCAGAATGGCTAAAATAAAAAAGACACAAGGAAAAAAAACAAAAAAACAAGTGTTGGCAAGGATGTGGAGAAAAAAGAGCCCTTGTGTACTGCTGGTGAGAATGTAAACTGGTGCAGCCACTCTGGAAAACAGTATGGAGGTTCCTCAAAAATGTAAAAATAGAACTACTCTGTGATTCAGTAATCATACGACTATGTATTTACCCAAAGAATTGGAAAATGCTAATTTGAAAGGATATATACACCCTTAGGTTTGCTGTAGCGGTATTTACAATAGGCAAACTATGGAAGCAGTCCAAGTATCCATCGATAGATGAATGGATAAAGAAGATGTGGTATATATATACTATATATACATACATACATATATATGTATTATATGTATATATATGTATATGTACATATATGTATATATGTATACATATATATAAATTGTTGAATCACTGTATTGTATACCTGAAAGTAACATAACACTGTATGTTAACTATACTGGAATTAAAATAAACACTTACTGAAAAAAAAAATGCCCCTTCTGTTAGAATAGTTGACATAATGACTTACTCTTCTGAGGAGATAACTTCACCAGGCTTTCTTGGTTAGTGTACCTCCTGGCATTACCTGCTAGCATACTTTTTTTCAGTGATATTGATGTGCAGTGCTTGCTTAAGTGAAATTCTCGTCTCACATGACACATTTTGTAGGAATCATGTTTCCATATACCAATCCATAGACTGATGCACATAACCTTGATCCTGAAAAACTAAAGTGTGTTATCTTTGTGTCAGAACAAAGCACTGAGAACCAATACAATTCATTTCTATTTTTCTCTTGTTTTTTTTTTTAATTCTGTATGAGTATCAGCTGGTTTGTGTCTAGAATTAGTACCTTATACATTTTCTAGAAGTTGCTAATGTGTGGCCATTCCTCAGTTTGACAGTTGGCTCCACTGTGGCATTAACACACAATGGTACATGAGTCACACTAGCAAACTCTATTTTCAAATGAATTCATGATATAAACACACAGATTTTGATGAATGTGTTTTCTTTTACACTAGTGTGAAGAGCTGAAAACCAAACCACCTGCCATGACCTCCTGGGCCCTGCATGATCTTGCCTGGACCCACGCTCTGACCTCATTCTGCACCCCTCTCTGCCTCACTATTCTCCAGCTACAATTTACCTTCAGTTTTCCACACACAGCAAGTGCATTGCCACCTGCCTTCCCCAGGCTGCAGCACTAGTGGGGCTCAGAGATGCCTTCCCTGTGTACCTACCCTGTCCACCTTCCTTTCCCTGCCCAATGCCTTCCCTATGGAAAGATGTCACAGGTCTCCTCTCTCACTGATCTCCATCCACACTTAGATTTGTTTCCTACATTGCACATAGACTATTGAAATTAATTTAATGTAAGTGTTTCCGATCTGCCTCTCTTTGTTAGAAAATCAGCTTTAGAGGAGAGGTCATGTTCATTCATCCTATTCAATGGCATGAGCAAGGGCTTGGCACATAGTAGATTCTACATAAATAATGTATAAACAATGAGTGAATGAATGAATGAATGAATGAATAATACTCTGATATAACCCTTGCAGAAAACTGTATAAATTTCTTAGGCAAATTATTTGCTATAAAAAAATAGAATAAAAAAAGTTTTAATGCTGGGAACTCTATGAAACTGAAGGCTCTCAGCTTCTGCATGTTCTCTGGTCAAGAAAATTTCACTCCTGGGTAGGGAAAGGCCCTGTCCCCACCTCAGCATGATGCCCAACAGAAAGGAAAGGTCTCTAGGACCATTCCTAGAGAGATGGATTAAAATTATCAATGACCAAAGGGCAATGTCACAAGATGAACAGGATGTTGATGAAGAGGTGATGGCCAGGAAAGCCACACCATAAGTCCCCGAAGCATCTAAGGGAGGGAGTTACTCACAAGAAAGGCAGGCATGGGAGGTCTGAAGCCTTAGTGATTTCACTTGTGGGACTGACAAGCATGGAAATTATTACAAGTTTTGAAAATCATTATTATTGTGCCATTTCTTAATTTTATTCCCCATCTTGGTATATTCTGGCAAACTCCACTGCATATTTTCAGAAGACAACTGCCCGCCCCGCCCCCACAACACTGCTTCAAAGCACAAATATCTCCAGGGTTGCTACAATTACCCTCCTCTCTGTGTGAATTCAGTACTCCACTTTTAAATATATACTCCTCTCTCATCATTTAAAAACATTTCAAAAATAAACTGACCATTTTTAGGGGTGTGATGGGTCCTCCCTTTGTGTCTCTGAAAGAATTAAATTTGGGCAGCAAAAGTAATACTGTTTCACAAAGTTTTTCTTTGCACTTACAATTAGAAAGTTTTCAGAGTCTGTGGATTATGAAGATTTTTGCCACTACTAATTTCTATTTGAGGGGTTAAATGTATTTGTATTTGGGAATAATAAAGCTAATAATAAGCAAAGTTCTTGCCCCCCCCCCCCCACATAATGGGCAAAAGAATGAAGAATGTACATTTTCTCTGTTTGTCTTTCTCTTTGTTATAGACAAAATGACTTACAGATGGTAACACAAAGTGAAAGACACTTACATTTCCTCGTTCAATTTAACTTAAAACAAATCACGAATCATTAATTAAAAAGATACAATTTAGCAAAATTAAGATTTAAACACTTAGCAGTCTGTCTGTGAAAACAAGTGTGCTAATTTCCATGACCATATAACATAATTTGGTGATTGAAACTGACCTTATTTGGTGGGCAGTCCAACATCAGACAACAGATCAGGGAAGAATCCAAGTACAGAATAAAGACAAATGAGAAAAATCTAGATGCTGTTGGAATAATCCAAATTGTCACTTTTCTTTGGTTTAGAGGATACTAATGGGTAGCATTGCATGAAATGAAAAGTTTGATGAAAGTGGCGATTATGGCACTGTTCTAAATGTTTTATTTCTTGAATTAGTGGGTCATGTAAAAGAGAATGAAAGAGAAGGGTTGATGGTGGCAGTGGAGGAAATGAAATGAATGATTACAACAAAGGGACTAGGGAAGATCCCTCACCTGTGTTGATGAAGGTAAGAGCTGTTATTTGAGCCAAGCATTCCTTCCTCAGACTCCATTTCCATTTTATTTCCAAAATGCTAGAGGAAACAGCACAGGTGGCCGTGGCTCCCTCCAATAGGGCACAAATCCGGCTTGCCAGAACCCAGGATAGTTGAAGCAGCAAATCCTCCTGAAGCTCTGATATTTGTATCATTAATTAGTCACTCTTCTAAGGTCAGTGGAGCAGCCGACCAACTGCATGATCAGTTCCGAGGTCAGGGGCTCTCCTGTAGGCCACCATCTTAGATCTACAAGTTATATTACGTATTTTTAAACAATAGCATAATCATAGTGTATCACAGCTGGATAATTCTGAGATGTGTGATAATGTTAAATGTATTCAATTATGACTTTAGACCTATTAAGGTATCAAATTGTTTTACATCAAAATCTATTGTTTTAAAATACATTTTTGAAATCCAGATAATGGCATGCTTGTTTCAAATAATGTTTCCTATCATATTTCTACAAAAGGTCTTTGGACAATAGCTTAGAGCTTTTTACAGTGAGGTTTGAATTACCCATAAAAATCTTATGCAGTTGACATGAAGCTACTGGTGAGGAAAAGTTGCTATGGAGTGGGTAGCAAAAATAATGTTTCAACTTTCTATTTTTACACAAATAATTCTTTGAACTTATAATTAGAAGAAGGTCTAATAATCAGACTAGTAGTAAAATTTTTATGTGAACTGTCCAGGTAAGTCCATTCCTAATATGCATACATTTCACTGTTGGCATTTACACAGAAAGAATATATGTAGACAATGAGGAACATTCTTCATGTACTCACTTTTAGACCTGCTTTGCCACATTAACTCTGGCTTTCTTCTCTTTTTAAGGAAAATAAAAGGAACCTGAAGGCATAGAAACAAATATAGAAGGGGAAAAAAACCTTTCTTTAACTAAAAGGAATAAATAACTTTCTAGATGACAATGATGACATTGTTTTGCTTTTTTTTTTATTTTGTTTTTGTTTCTGTCTGAAAAGATAACTTAACATCTGTCTTCAAGTCACATTTCTGTAAAGGTTTGCATTGAAAGAGGCTTTATATGCAAGGAAAGTTTGGTCAAGGAACACAGAAGACCATTGAGGCCTCTCTACTCTGTCAGTACAATGGAAGACTGACTCAGAGCCCAATATCCTCATAAAGGTGCTTGTCAACTCGAGTAGGGCTCACTCATACAGGGTCACCTTTGGTGCTTAGTCCTGCCTCCACTGCATTCTTTTTTTTTTAATGTTTATTTATTTTTGAGAGAGAGAGAGAGAGCAAGCATGACTGGGGGTGGGACAGAGAGAGGGGGGGACACAGGACTTGAAGTGGATTCCAGGCTCTGCGCTGTCAACACAGAGCCCAACACGGGTCTTGAATTCACAAACCCCTCAGGACGAACCTTGAGATCATGACCTGAGATCATGAGTCTGACTAAGCCACCCAGGTGCCCCCTGCCTCCACTGCATTCTCATTGATCTACCACGTGCTGTTTTTCTATACTTTCCACCCTGGTGTTACATTGGCCCAAACACAGAATGCAGTTCGTTTCCTTGTTTCCACACACGTGCACGTGCACACACCGCATATACCATCTACTGACAAAAGACCCTTTTGGAATTAGCAGACTTTATTGAAGATTTGGGGCAGAAAGAGAGTGGCTTATATAACAGAAACTCAAACAACTTCACCTTAACATTTAGATGTCATAAACCCTTTGCCGTGCCCTGCCTATTTGCTTGCTTGTCTCTTATTTATACTCTCCCCTCTTCTCCTATTTTTCTGTCTTTCCATTGCTCCAAATTTCAAATGCAGAGCAGTTTAATCCTTTTGTTGTTTGTCTTCTGCCAGCTCTTGCTGACGTGGTTATACTTTTCAATTCAATCAGTTTATAAAATATTGTTTTCCAAAGCACTCACATCCTTCAAAGGAATTCTAACACTATTTTAAGGGATTGTTTTCCCAGTCTGCTCTAGTTAGAAATAAGATGAATATATTCACATGTTAAGATAATTAAGTGTAAAACAGACTGCCAAATGAGAAAATATATAGAAGATCCTTGAAATAGAAATGCACTAATTTGTTCATTCACCCAAGAAAATTTATGTGCTGGGTTATTCTGAAAATTGAAGAGATAGCAGGGAAAAGGAAAGCAAAGAAAGACCTTGCTGTCGTGGAGAGAAGACAAGCAATAAATCTACAAATAAATTAATACAGAGAATATGTCAGATAGTGACACATGTTATGAAACAAATGAAGGTGTGTACCAGAGAGTAATGGGGATATGTGGGTGGATATATGTGTGATATTTTATATGGGGTTCAGCAAAGCTCTGAAGGAAGTGAAGATGTAAGCCATGCCAACATCTGGCAGAAGATTCTGGGAAATGGAAATCGCAAATGCAAAGATCTAGAAGCAGGAGCATAATGGTTTTGTGTTCAAAGAATAGCAAGAAATTCAGAGTGACCAAAGCAGAGTAAGTGACAGATAAAATCAAAGTGTCCAATAGCCCCTTATCACATAGAGCCTTGTAGAGAAAGATTTTAGATTTTATTCCACATGAGATAGAAGCCATTGAAAGATTTTGAGCAGAGAAATGTCATGATATTAATTTTGTTTTGGTGTGGCTGTTGTGTGGAGACTAGATTGAAGGGGGTGGATAGGTGCAAGAGTGCAGAAACAGGGAGACAAGTTAAAAGATCACTGCAATAATGTGGCAAGAGATAAGACCAGCTTGGGCCAAGTCAACAGTGACGAAAGCATGAGAAGTGATCAAAACATAAGGCTGGGATTTTTCACTACATCGACTAGAAGGATGGAGTTGTTATACTGCAAGAAAAGCAGGTTTGGGGAAGAAGATGAAGAGCTCAGTTTGGGACACGTTAAATTTCAGAAGTCTGGAACACCAGTCAAAAGCTGTCAAGTGGGCAACTGTACACACTTCCAGAACTAAACAGGGAGGCTGGAACTGGATATATAGACTTGGGAATCATCACCATTTAAATGTTATTTAAAGGCACAGAAGACTAGATGAGATCACCCAAAGTGTGGTTCTAAGGATTGAGCCCACAAGAGACTCAAAAGATGTGGCCAGTATTGAACACAATCACCCATCATTCCACCAAATGAGACAGAGAAAAATATTCTTTAAGAACATTTTTCAGCAATAATTCTTTAATTTACCCTATTTTACAAGTGAAGAAATTTATGGTTGGGAATCTGGGAATATTTTTCTAAAAAAGATGCCAAGAAAAGGACTTCTCTGAAAAAAAATGGTTGAATTTATGAGAGAGGGTATAATTGGTAATGTAAATTTCTGAGGGGTTAGAAAAGATCAAATCCAAAGTGCAAGTACAGGGACTGGCTTTAGGATCAGAAGAGCTCCTCTACTGTTAGATTTAAATGCTAGAATAATAGTCCATTCGATAGATACACCATCCTTCCCCTATTGTTAAATGAACCTTCCTTCCCCACTTCTTATGCAGTGATAAGTGCTACAGTAGAGCTGGGCATAAAATCAATTAAAATTAATTAGAATGTATCCATTAGGATATTGCTGTAACAAATTCCAGAACAACAGCAACTTAAGCCAACTGGTTTATTGTCTCTTACTTAATAGTCTGAGCATCGACAGCCTGGGGCTGCTATGGCAGCTCCACAGGGTTTAAGACTGGAGCTCTTTCCATCCCACTGCTTGCCAGTCTCACATGTTGCTTCTCTTTTTGTGGTTTGAGATGGCCATTTCATCTCTATAATGACTAAAATCCAGAGAGCAAGAGGTGAGGGGCTGGGGGAGGGGAGGACATAAGCCACCTTTAAACAACCAGAAAGTGGCTCCAAGCATTGGGATCACATATCATTGGTCAGAACTTTGTTCCACAGGCACAGTATGGAGGCCAGAGATGTAACCTCCAGCTGAGTGGCTTATGTGCACAGCTCCATTCGGCATGGTGCTGCTGAAGAAGGAAGGATCCATGCCAGCCTGGGTGAAAGAAAAGGTCCAAGAAGTTATTGGCAAGACTGAGGTCTGAGCTGAGAACTTACTTTGAGAAAACAGCCTTGGATTTAAATAGTATTTTATTAATGACAAGTGATTTAATGGCAAGTGATTATTCAATACTATACCCATAGCAGCCCTGTTAGGTAAGCAGGGCAAATGCAATGATTCCTGTATTACAAATCAGGAAACAGAGACGGGTTAAATGATTTGATGAAGGTCATATGTTTAATACATGATCCTAAAATAAACCTATGTTTTCTGACTTCTCAAATCCAATGTTATTGCAGAGAACACAGCAAAATCTGACTAGTATCCAAATGGAATGGTGCTTAAGCAGAATTATGTCTTATTTCCAGATATTTTCTGCTTGGGAATTTTAGTTGCTTCAGCAATGTGGCATCCAAAATAACAGTCTCTTAAGTGTAAGTGGACTGAATGATAGAAATAAAAATAAATATCTATCTTTTGAGTTTAATTCATACTGAAAAAACATCCAGTCTTTTCCAAATGGTTTGCCTTGGGAGGGGAAGAAGGAGATTGGGGCAGCTGAGAGGTCCCGGTGATGAGTCATGGCTCCCTGCCCTGGCTGACTGCTTCTGTTCAGTGTGAGTCACTTCTTTGCACAGATGACTCTTGCTGCCAACCGCTGTCCTCTAGGGAGGCTATGGCTGTGGGTACCAATGTGTGAGCATCGCTTTCACACCTTCCATAAGCAGAGACTCAGTGGCAGCTGCTATGTGCAATATAACATTGGCTCTGACTGCTTTCGTAAACTCTTTATTTCAGTAGTGTCTTGGGTCCTGAAAACCTTGCAGGCAAAAGAGTTTTTTTAAGCAGCTATCATTTATCCTCTTTTTTGAGGTGGGGTTTCAGTGTGCAGAGTTTCTACCTTCTTGTGGGGTCCTCACTTCATATGACACATCAGTGTATGGGTGGCCTTTTGTAGCCCACACTTAGTATTTTTTATGAGTACTATTGCTTCCAAAATAAAAGACAAACTTTTACCCAGTTTCACAATTTTTTTTGCAATAATCAAAAAGAATGAAACCCAAATCTATCTTGGGATGTGTATGCTTCAGCTTCCTTTAGAAGAATGTACAATAATAGCCTTACTCCTGGACCCCAAATTCTCCATGTGCTTTTTTTCATCTTCTGCTTAAGAGTTTACAGTTTAGAAAGTCCTTTCTTTGTGATATGATATATATCAGAGAATATTTATTCAAATGGATAGAGAGATCCATGAAAATGGATTCAAAACACCGTAAAATGTGGCCAATGCTATGATTAATTCATGATTGAGAAATGATGGAGAAGATGACAAGGAAAAACAGAATGTAAGTCTGAGTTAACAGTCAGAATATCTTTTCGTCTGACACCTTATGGAGTTGAGAGAGAGCGTACCCCGAGAGTGGACTTTCCTTTTACTCAGTATAATTTTTGCATTATGGTAACATCTGTCAAACTCTCTTCTCCCCTTTGCTTTTCTTTTATTAATATAGGGATATGGTATATTTTCACAGAGGGAAGGGAAGAGCTGCCAGTGTATGGGTGCCCCCTCCCCATCATCTCCAGTACAAAGAATCTTAAAGAAAATCCCATGCGCATCCCCTAACTTTTGTTCTAACCAAGGGATATGATGGGAAGGGACACCGTTGTAATCTAGGAGAAGCATGGGTTTCCTGTCAAAAGAACTTGAAATCAAATGAAGGCTTTCCATCTGCTGCAAAATGCTCATTTCCTTGTGGGTATGTTTTTCCTCCCCTTCACTTTGGTGTCACACTCTAGGGACTGCTGTGGTCATTATTACCGTCATCATCATTGCGGGACATGCAAGACCTCACAGATCCCTTGATCTTTATACCTTGTCCCCAAGGGAGGATATGGTTTTCCTCCTTTCTGTCATTGGCCAGCTCTCCTCCTCAGGTAATAAATAAGGTCACAAAGCTGGTCAGCAGCTGCTCTCTCTCTATTTGTCACAACTAGTTGGGTTCTTTCTTCTGTCCCATTTGGCTGGAGACCTTCGCTCACCCCTCACTTCCTTTCTTATCAGACTTCACTGCTTCAAAATTCTCTTGGCCAATACAGAAATTCTCCCAGATTCTACAGTGTTTTATTATTTTTGACTCAAAGCTCAGAAAAAGTAGGTGATTTTTAGATTAAATTTGCTAAAGATAATGATAATGAAAGTATTTTTCAGAAAAATGAAAAACATTTTCAGAAACTTCATTCGTTTTTCATCATCCGTTTCCTAGTGATTTTTAATAAGGCCTAAATTTTCAAAGCAATTGACCAATTACGTCTTACATCCAGAAATAGTAGTATTTAGTTTAATTACCAAATCCAACATGTAGGTCTGCTGAGTTAGCACTTACTGGAATTTTAAAAATTACCAATTCATGATTTTGTGTTATTATCCAAAGACAGTTTTCAAGAGTTCTCCTTAGGAAGAAAATACCATATGATTTCACTTATATGTGGAATCTAAAAAAACAAAACAAATGAACAAACAACCGAAGAAACAGACGCATAAATACAGAGAACAAACCAGAGGTTGCCAGAGGGGAAGGACATGGGGTGGGGGATGGGTGAAATAGGTGAAGGGGATTAGAAGGTACAAAGTAAATAAGTCACAGAGATGAAAAGTGCAGCATGGGAAATATACTCAAAAAAAAAATAATTTTCTTTAGTTACTAGATCGATAGCTTGTAACTTTCTACGGATTTATGTATATGTCCCTAATACTTATAAATGGAAATATTTTTTTCTTCATTTAATATAGGAACAGAGTGTTAATCACATAAGGCTATTTTAACTCTGTTGCAATCTCATATTTTATTCACCCCTATATTTTCCTTCAATTCAACTCACCATCTTAAATGTTGGCCTCTCAGAAGTATTTGTCAATGATTTATATATTTGACATATATATTTACATATATAGCTGGTCTGAAGAAGGCAGGTAATTGATGTTCTTTGCAGCCTGTGTCTGATGCTATCTCAGGTACATACAGTCTTCTCATGGCTGTTGTTTCTTGTCACCTAGGACTCAGCTCAGACATTACCTGCTCGAGGAGGCCTTCCTTCTGCATCCAATCCAGCTAAAGGAGTCTCTGGTCCCCTGCCTCCATGTGCTCTTTGTTATCATTCTGATTTATTTTCTTCATGATCCTAATTTCTTTCTGATAGTATCTTGCTTCTTGTTATTTATGGGAAGCTCTCAGCTACAGTGAGCTATATTATCCATTTAATTATCTGTTTTGTCATCATTATGTCCTCAGTGCCTATAATGGTGCCTGACACAAAGAGGGTGTGCAATAAAGAAGTATTGAAAGAATATGTATTCTAAGTTGCTGTTAGGACCAAGGTCACAGAAAAAAAACATAGAACTGGCACAAAATTAGAAGAGAGGGAACCTCTCCCAAGCTAATGATATTGGATAATTCTTTACAAGCCACACTATTGTGCACCACAAGAGCAAAATCATTTCCTGTCCTATCTGTAGTCACCACTTTTAAAAGAAAATGGGACACTAATTAAAATTGTTATGCCTGAAAAGAAGTGGAGAAAAATCACTTTTAAAATAACAATTTTCTAGTTTATTTACTTTTTATTTTTGAGAAAGAGCACAAACAGGAGAGCAGTAGTGAGAAGGAGAGACAGAATCCCCAGCAGGCTCCATGCTATCAGTGCAGAACCTGATGTGAGGCTTGAATTCATGAACTGTGAGATCGTGACCTGAGCTGAGATCAAGAGTCCGATGCTTAACCGACTGAGCCACCCAGGTGTTCCCAAATAACAATTTTTACAAAGAGGAGAGGGGCACCTGTATGACAGTCAGTTGAGTGTCCACCTCTTGATTTCAGCTCAGGTCATGATCCCAGGGTCATGAGATCAAGCCCCTCATCAGTCTCTGCACTGAGTGCGAGCCTGTTTGGGATTCTCTGTCTCTCCCTCTGGCCCTCTCCCACACTCACATGCTATCTCTCTCTCAAATCAATCAATCAATAGAGAAGAAAATGAGGAGGAGATGGTATTCCTGAAGTGGTTAAAGAGTTGACATAAGTATTTTAAGAAGACTATAAATGATTTTTTTAAGTAAAGATTATTTTTATCCCTTTAACTTTCACTGGGGGAAATTTCATTTTGAAGCAGATCCTCACAAATCATAATTTAAATCCTACACACACAAGGACCCTTCTGTTTCCTTTGTCAGGTTCCATTAACCCTTTGGAGGGCTGGGGAGACCTTCACACTTGGTCGTGGCTCTCCTTTCTCCTTTCCCAATGGCACTGCCCTCTTCCTGGGACAGAGATGGCCATGCTGAGCAGGCAAGTACCACCTGGAAAGAGAACACACACTGAGTAGCGCTAGGTCCAAGTATAAAGGAAGTTGGAGAAGACTAGGATCCAGTCTGAAGGAGAGCTAGAAGACAGAGAAAGCCAGCAGGAGACTATACCTCATTTTTGTTCTTAACCTTTTACTCAAGGGTAATATTGTCAGAGAAAGTCCTAAATCAGGTGTATAAGAAGATGAACTTTTACAGACAGAGCACCCCTATACCATGCCTGGAAACAGAGCATGTATGACCAGTGTCCCGGAAGTTCTCCTTATGGCCCCTTCCTGTCACTAACCCTCCTCACCAAGGGTAACCACTCTCCTGTTTTGCTTAGTTTTATACTTTAAATAAATGGAATTATGCAGGATGTATTATTTGGGGTCTGGCTTCTTTCATTCTCTATCACGTTTATGAGATTCATTCACATTTGTCATGTATTATGTTTGTTCCTTCTTGCTGCTGTGCAGTGTTCCGTTGATGAACACAGCACATCTCATTCATTCTGCTGCTGACAGGCAATTGAATAGTTTCCTTCCTTGGAGAAGGGGGTGGGGGGCTATTCTGAATAGTCTGTTATAAACATTCTAGTACATCTCTTTTGATGAAAGTATGCACATACACACATACATTCCTGCTGGAGATAGAGCTAAGAGCAGGATTTCTGGGTCATAGGGTGTGCATATGTTCAGATTTAGCAGATGAGCCAGTTTCCAGAGTGGTTATAAGTATTTCCACTCACACCAGTAACACACGAGCATTTTAGTTCCTCTACCTCCTCCCAATATTTGGCATTTTCTGTTTGTTTTCATTTTTAACCATTGTGGTGGATATTCAATGAATGTGTTTTAATTTCTATTTCCTTGAGGTTACCTTGTTTTTAATTGCTCCAGTCACAAAGTTTTGGTATTATGTCCTATACTGAACCCAAAAGTGAGCTACCCAGGAGATTATACACAGAATGAGACAGGCCAAATTCATTCCAAGACAGAAAGGTTAAAGGTTCTTGGACTCAGAACCAAAAAGAAAAAATAAAAGAGGGCAGCAAGGTTACTTCTGAATCAACTTCACTTTTCCCCCGCAGTTCATCCGACAAGGCAGAACCCATCTTTTCAGATAAAGTAACTCTCTATTCTATCTAAGAAAAAGAAGAGTCGACTAAAACAATCTTCAGTCTTCACTAGAGAAATGGCTACATAAATACTAGACTATAAAATTCAGAAGAATAGTTTCATGATGGACAGATATGCGACAGACTTTGTCCTCATACTTATGACCATTCTAAAGTACCCAGAAATTCACAAATTAATGTCCTTGATAAGCCTCAGAAATCACAGTTCTCATTAACATCTCTCCAGGAGTAAAGCGAAGAGATATTTAATCACCACTGCTTGTTTGTTCCTGCCTTTCTCTTTGGCTAATGTGTCAAATTATGGGCCGAACTCATTTGAGGAAGCCAGATGGAAATACAGAACATTGTAGCCGAAATTCTGAGGCTACCCAAAGAATCACGACATTTGGTTTCTGCTTCTTAGAGACAAGCAGTGGGGCTGGATTTTGTGTCTTTGTAAGGGTCCTGCCTCAGAAGTCACGGGCTGGTCAAAAGTCTTTTCACTTTAAAAATCCATTAAAGTGTTGCAATTATACAAGTTTTTTCCATGGGAGAAGCTGGGCAAAGCATACACAGGGCCTCTCTCTTTTGGCAACTTCTTGTGGGCAACAGATATTTCAAAATGAAATTTAAACATCCTAAATGTCCGTCTTCTAAGACAGAGAATCCATAAAAATAAATCTCTTTAGATTTCCAACAGATATAAAAGTGTTCTGCAATTTTAACAGCAATCACGTGCATTCCTTTAGTGTAGGCATAGTAGAGAAACTCCCATCCAAAATGCCTCTTAAAAGATTTTTACACAAGTTGGAAGCATTGGTGCACTAAGCTGTGATGATACTGGAGCACGATGTCGCAAGTGCTCTGGTTTAATGATGCATATATGATAGTGATTTTCACCGCTTTATTTCTCCAACATGAAATTGCCACTTAGCTTTCATAAAAATTTTAATGAAAAAAATAAGAACATAATCAAATAGTCTGCAAACAAATCAGCAAACTAGTTGGATATAATGGCCTGCGGTAGGTCAACTATGTTAGCCTCACATAAGAAAGATAAATAGAATTATTTCTAAACTCCCATGAGAGGCTGATTGAACAGGAAAATACAACCAAATTATTCATCCACCTCCTTTAGCTTCTAAATTATTGCCAATTTTAGTCCTTCCGACTTAACTTTAAAAATAAATGACCAGATTTTTAAGTGTGAAATAGGAAGAAATTAAACACTTAACAACTTTAATTGCTTCAATTAAAACTGAGAATAAAATAATGAAGATTATGCATTTAGATTTCCCTGTGACCATAATATGAGAGTTTTCTTTTTATAAGCTGTAAAGGAAAACAGAAAACTTTTGAGAAATTAATTATGCTTTACTGATTTTTAACACATGAATTTTTCTTCAGGAATAATCTGCTATGTCTCTTTGTAGAGCTTGCTTTCCTGGAGACTCTCACACATCTTTTTTTTTTTTTTTTTCCCCAACAGATACTTGTTTTCAGTGAGGAAAGGCAAAAAGGAAATAAACAAAGAACGAGTGATTAAGTAAATGCCTCAGTGTAGATAAGCACCTCATAAAAAGTGATAAATATACCAGACATCAGGATGATTTAGTGGAAATGTTATGCATATTGTAAAACATATGTGAATTTATCCATAGGATAAAATAGAGTGAACGAAAGCTAAATATTCCCACCAGGTAAATAATACATGTGAAGTTGGATAATGCAAACAAATGCTAAATATGCATAAAACATAACCAACTAAATACATATTTACTTAAGAGGTCCCATAGAAATGTATGCTATTCACTAATATTCATATAATATTAGTATGGAACATATTAAAGGGCATTTGGTCACACATACCAAACATGCAAAGACTATGATGAGTGTTATATATCAGCTAATGTTAGCTTTTCACAAAGGAATGTGAGACCCCAAGAGAGGTAATTAGACATCATGGTAGAAGGAGGTGACTGGAGCATTATCTTACAAAGGAAGTAATACTTGTGGCAATATGATAAAGTTATGAACACACTTGCTCTCAGAGTCAAACAGTAGGAGCCTCAATCAATACAGTGACCTTGAAGCACTGATGGAAGCAAATTATTTTTAGGTAAGACTGAAAGAACCACGATGTGTATTTAATGTCACTTTCATTAGAGGAAACTTGCATTTCTTTGCTTTGAATGCTGCATATGTAACTAAATTTAAGGCTCACTTACTCTTTTATTCATTCATTCACACATTTGCTCATTCACTCAACAGCAGTGAACAAAATGACAGAAATCCCTGTACTGTGAGGACAGTAAACAAGTGGATAGTAAGTCCTACAACATAGTATGTCAGATGGGGAAAATAAAGCAGGAGGGAAAGTGGAAAGGGGATGGTTTGCAATTAAAATAAGGTCAAGGAAGTTGCAATCTGTGAGGCAAATGGAAGAAGAGGGAGGGAGCCTGGCAGCTCTCTCAGGGAGTAATGTTCTAAGTAGAGGGAACAGCAAGTGCAAAGAGCTTGTGATGGGAGAAACCCGATGTGTGTGAGGAACCGCACTGGGGGTGGGGGGCAGTGGGGCTGGAGTAGACTGAGAAGCAGAGATACGGAGGACAGAAGAGTAATGCTTATGTGGTATAGTGCATTTGAAAGGCTTCAGCTTTCACCCTAAGATGGAAGAATATGTTCTCTCATGGAAAGCAGCAGGTGGGCTGGTGGCGAGGGACAACTTAGCTGGAGAGAAAAATTAGGGGGGGGGGGGCAGTGGAGACCATGGCTGGTTAATCTGGTTTTATTCTGTTTGAAAGCTTATCAGTTATCCCTAAATCTACCTTCATGGGGATGAGTGAAATCATAAACCAGGGGTCCAATTAGGAGATGTGAGTTCCATTCCCAACCAGGACACTGATACCTTTCTGCCACTTCCCTATAGCCACAGGATTCTTTGGTTCCTCCTTCATTTTTGTACAGTAGAATATTGTGGGCAGGTGGACTTTCTTTCCCCCGTGGATTTTTAGTGGCCTCCCACGTAGAAACATTAACAGACAGCAAGCAAATATATCACGCTTGCCATATTTCTTCACCCAGACATACCGGCAGATTTTATGTTGATGAAATAGAACTTAAAGATATTATTTCATTAAAGTTGAGTTGCTGTGCACTTTCGCTCCCTCTGCTGGTCGTGAGGAATGTGAATAACCACAACTCTTAACATTGCTCTGCTAGAACAGTTCAAGAGCCACCTGCCAGATGTGGTGTTGCCATGGTTTAAGCTAGAGGAGACAGAAAAGCGAGCAAGTAGTGCGTATTTAGGCAAACAAGCCCACGAAGGAAAGATTCATTCTCTGACCTGCTCATGATAGAGCTGTGGAATCATGTGGAGCCTCAGGGCACCAGGAACTTAGGGGCAGAGTCAGGTCTTGGAGAAATGTATTCAGTGCTCCTCATAAGTAAGAAAACCTCACGGGTAGTGCGACTGTGCTGTTAACAAAGAGTTAACGTAGCTTTATTTGGAGGGCCCCTTTCTTGTGAGCTGATCATAACTTCAAGGTAATAACTGGTGGGAAGGAGTTTCTCTTGATGTTCGTTTTTTAATATGTTAGTAGGGCAATAAAATTGTAGGTTAAGGTCATTTCAATTATTCTCTGACCTCATTTAATGACCACTTGGATTGGATCTTAAAAATATAGTTCCATAAAAATAAGCGGAGTCCTAGAGTTTTTCTTGGGTTTTAATGCGTTTGCTCTGTGAGACCAGAAGGAAGTCATCACCACCAGCAAAGCATTTATTGTCAAGTCTTGTGTGTGCCTGGTGTGACCTGAGGACATGTGCCAAATTAAATAAAAGAAGCTTTGACATCATTTGGGAAGAAATTAACTTGTATCCTTATTGTTTTAATAGGTCAAACATTCCCTACTCCCTCCCATCCAATGACTTACACCAACAATAAAAGCAGATCCATTGAACACACATCACACTTCCTGGGAAAGCAACAAAGACAAGACTTGCATCAGTCAGGGTCTTTGCGCAGTGTTTGTGGCTCTTTTTATCTCTACAGGAGGCAGAGGACTGGAGGAGCTCCCGCTTCCATCCTCCATCCTGCAGGTGACCTACGGGTCGTGTTGATGCAAGTGGTGAAGGAGAAGAAAATGCCTGACCCTCATTTCTTGACAGCACTGCTGGCTTCAGGAGTGATGGCATTGTTCTCATCAGTCACATGGTATGTTTTGCCTTCTTCCTTGTATGACAGTTTTATATATATATATATATATATATATATATATATATGCTTTTCTTATCCAATTTCTTGGTTATAAACTCACCATCTGAGTGACTCGCCAAGTGAGTTATAAACTCACTTAGGTCTGATACAATGTCTTATTCCATACAGCCCCTAGTATGCACTAGTTTCCCAGAAGAGAGGTTGAATAGCTAAAAAGTTATTTACTCAGTTGTAAATAAATGTTTGCTGAATGAGAGAATTAATAAAGTTATTCATGTGAGACTTTTCCAAAGTATACCAGAAGTTATGGATTGCCTTTAATCAATAATAATGATATTATTATTAATAGCTACATGCGGTAAGCATTTGTAATATGTCATGGACTGTGCTCAACTTTACAAATACTCTCGCACTTACCCATATAGTTGGATGAAGTAGGTCACAGTTATTTATCTCCATTTCACAGGTGGGAAAAATGAGGCTTAAAGAGATTAAATGACTTGCTCAGGGCTAGTCAGCTAAGGACTGTGCCACAACCCATTTACATCTTCCTGGATTATTGTCTTATGAAATGACTTGGCCCTATGGGGCAGTGGTATCAGGAAAATGGGGTCTCGTTCTACTAACCTGAAACTGCTTGAAACCCCATTCCAAAACAGAACAATCAAGGATCATAGTAGCAACTAGAGTATGAATATCTTTGGATTTATAGGGATCCAAATATCTGGAATGCCTTCTAAGGGACTTTTATCACATGTTCACTCATTTAATAAAAATATCTTGCTGCAGATAAAGTGCTGCAGATACAGAGATGGTAGCGACACCTCAACTCTAATGATTCAACAATTAGAATTACAATCCAGTATGCTAAGGGCTTAATTCGAGGTGTGTAAGAGGCACCACGACAGCTTAGAGCAGGCAGCACGAAACTCTCCCTGAGGCTGGTCTAGACAGCCTTCTCAGGGAAGAGGACATTGGAGAGGTGTTTCAAAGGGCAGCTGAGAAGGAAGGAGGGGAGGAGAGGGAGGCACACTGACAGAGGACCAGCGTGGGGAAAGGCAAACATGTGTCCATAAAATAGAAGTTGTCTCCCCTAAACTCCCCATTCAGTTCACACTTTTAGCCATCCTTGGTGAATGCAGTGCAGTATGTATTTTGTAAGGATACTCAAGAACCCCAGGTGCAGAGTGCTTTCTCGGATAAGAAGGCTTTTTTTTCTTTTTTTCATTGAAAAACCCATACAACTACATATAAAATGTCTTGCTAAAGGCAAAATAAGGAATTGTTGAATGTTGGTGGATTGATTGAGACTGGTTACCAAAGTTGGCTAGAATACTTTGTAGAGGGGTCAGTATGAGAGCCCTTCCTGTGCCGTTGGTCTCAAAAGAAGCAGGTGAGAACAGGTAAATGGCACTGAACAAATGCATCCTCCCATGCCAATCTCAATACAAGAACAACAACCACATATATGTCTTTGAAAGAGTTATCGGGATGTTATGAAATAGCAAATGCTAACATTTATTTTTTGGCTACTGTGAAGCAGTAAATGCAAACTAAAATCCCTATGGCCTCTCTCTCAGTTTCTTGAGAATAGCCTCTATACTGATTTAAACCTTTGGAGTTGGCAGAATAGGAAAAGTACAGTTTTTAAAGATAATTAGCTATGATTTTAATGTTTCTTTTCCCTGTCACCTGTAATTAAAAATGCATATTTATTATTCTTTTGTATTTAAAGGTATGCTAAAAGCTGATATAGATTAGATAGATAGATAGATAGATGATAGATAGATAGATATCTCCTTGGACTAATGTTTGAAGTTTCTTTGTAAAGCCTGTGAAATCTGACTGCCCTATTTCCACATTATTTAGATACCCTTTCCTGCCCATAACTTTAATTGCCCATTAATATTATTTTTAAACATACCTTTTTTCATATTAGAGATGAATACTGCCTTAAATGGAAATGCATGCATAACCTGTTATGATCTCTACATGAGATCATATCCATGTGAGCCAGACCTTAGTTCAGCATGTGTTAGGGTGATGTATATCAATTTCACCATGCTCTGGTCAAAACATTTCCTGGACATCGTTCTCACTTCAGATGATAATTAGCAAAGCATCAGATTGTTTATTCCCTTATAAATTATTAAACATCAGTGAATCAGGAAACTATTTCTCAAATTGTATTTATAGGTATTTATTTTCTGAAAGGCTCTAACCATAAGATTTTCTATGTGATAATTATTAGTATAATTTCTTTGCGGAAAGACTATTTGCTGCACATTTAACACTAAGTAGTGTAAATAATGTGTAGATTGTAGGCTGTATGGATTTTTAGTAAATGTTAAGTCTAATTTCCCTTAACAAGTCTAGTTGAAAAAAGCACGTTTCAATTGATAAAAGAATATGCCACTTTCATTCTTCTCTGGCAAGTCAAAGGGCTTGTCCATTTTCTTGACATTCTATTTACTTAAAAGAGTTTATCTAAAGGGAAAGAGCAAGGTTGCAGGCAGCTTAGAACAATGTTGTAATTGTCACTAATTAAGTGCCCTCAGCTGTGTCTATACTGGGCCACTGTTTACTTGCCTTACACATACTCAGCTGTAGGTAGCCACACTAAAAATTCCTCCACTTATTACTTTCCTTTCCGTTTTCATCTCTATGTGGTGAAATATTGACAAATATGTCACATTTGACTTTCACACTTTGTTTTGTGAGTAGGTAAATTGATGATGCAACTAGTCTCCCTTACTTTGAATTATCTGTATAAAATATGGGTTGCAGTTGGAGGACACTGGCAGTTGCTCATGGACTTGACTGATGAAATGTTTCTGAGGAGCAGAAATGTAGCAAAATTGTCCTTACAGTATGCAGACATGTTCTCAAAAATCCTCTTTATAGCCATGGCAAGCAATGCCCAAAGCCGGCTGGAAATTGAGCCAGCATCCAACCACCAACAAAGTTAACTGTGACTTACAGACCTAATCCCTTACTGGGATCTATTTAGCATCATATTTTAACCACTGAAGCTTTCAGCCTTAGAGACCTGTAGGAGTTAATTTTTGCCACCTTGAACAATTCTTAAGCTTTTTTTTTTTGGCCTTAGCTGCCATGTCTGTACAAAAAAATAAGGAGAGACTAGACCACTATCCTCAAATTTTAATGCACAGGTGAATCTTCTGGGTATCATTAATTCACATTTGGATTTGAGAAGCCTACAGTGAAGGTGGAGAGTCCACATTGGTTCCCAGATGCTGATCCATGAATGCCAAGGAGCTAGCTGATTTCTAGTGAGTTCCTCAACTCTGACATTCTCTCATAGGATCTTTGCTTGTGAAATATGCTTTATCCCAGATTGAGTGATAAATGCGCATTTCACTGATTCTTTGGGGGGGGGGATATCATGTTATACATCATCTTATACTGTCAGTGAACAAGATAATGAAATAGCAACTGAATTTAACTTTGGACTGTTTTCTGAAGTCTTTAAATTCATAAATGTACAATAATTGTAACTGTAGAAATTGAATACCAAAACTGTGTGCTCATGATTGTATCACTAAATACTAAATGGCAGAAAAGTAGACAGCATCTTCATTATCATTACCATTTCAGAACTTCCCAGGGCTGTATGAGGTACCTATCAGTGTTAGCTATTTCACTTCCTTCATTGTCGATACAAATGCATTTTGAGAATAGAACGAGCTTTTGAATATTTATTTCTGAAATGTTTCATGGATTTCATTTTGATGCATTGATTTTCTTCAAGATACCCAGAACTCTGGACATCTTAAATTTTTCTGCAGTTTTGCCTCTGGCCACATTTCTCCCATATACCACAATACCACTCCACTCAAGCTCCCCAAAATCAAATTAGGTGGAATTTTATTGAAGAGAACTCTCCTTCTGGAGTCTTTTTATTGGATTCAATTGAACAGGTAGGTTTCTAAGAAGAGCAGAAATACACTCACAAAATTTAAAAGCCTCTATACTTCTTGTTTCTTGGGATATTTTAGCATCTGCACTCAATTTCAAAATCAGCTTGCCTATTTCATATTCTTAACAATTTTATAAACCTTGAACAACATTTATCCGTCTTGCTCTCTTGGTTTTATTGTACCAACTGCTAAGTGATGGTATGGAGAATTTTAATAGAAATATTCATTTCACATTTTTCTTTAAGAGATTAAATGCAGCAGGGGCAAATATTTTTTAAAAAGTGTTTCCAATGTTGTTCAAAGCGTAATATGAAAGGCTAGAGTAAGGGTTTATGCAGATAATGCATTCATGACTGAACTATTTGTATATTAAATATGGTCATGGGATATAAATTAACTTAAGCTCTTGAAATTTATAGATGAATTCAAAAATGTAAATCTTCTCAGAAAAAAGCTATTTATCTCATCCGTTTGTATGGTAATTGATGGTTCATAATGAAATAATCTGATGCACAGAGTCCAGCTAAATTAGTCTGCCCATAATGCACTATCTTGAAGTGACTTCACATTCTCATTAGAGCCTTTCTAATTTCTAAAGCAAAATTAATGCAATTAGTGATCAAATCAATACATATTGATCATGAGTTTCTTCAATATGGCATGAAAATATCAGGTCAAAAATAAAGAGCTTTTTTAAATCATGGAATTAATATAAGAAATTTAACTTATGAAAAAAAAAACCCAGCTTTCTGCTATTTTCCACAGTAGCTATTGTTTATGAGAAAGTAGCAATATTACTTTTACCATTGTTTGGGTGAAATTCAACATAATGTGCTATGCCCCCAACCCTTCCCCCCAACACATCAATACTGTATTCATTGTCCATATGGATTTTTCTCCCCATAAATATCCAAAAGCAAATTTTTTCCTCATGGTGCAGAATTTCAGATGACTAATTACTCAAAAGCATTTCTTTCTTTTCACATGCAAATGTAAGCAAGATTCCAAGGAGAAGTACACCCCCCACAACCTCTCGACCCAGTAAATGTACCAGTGTTGGAGTGGGCTGCAGTTAAATGTATGCAGGAAGGAACTTGAGGCCCAGAATAAAAAATCAAAACACATTTGTGGAAATCAAGAGACTGTTGCTTTTCTACATACTAATCAGCTTATTTCAGTGTGAAATAAAATACTTCCAAGAAAAGAAAAAAAAAAAAAAAACACCTCAGTCCCTGGAGTCCCTTCCATGCCCACCCAAATGGATTCTGAGATGAGTTCAACTGGTGTCTATGGAGGTTGTGAGGGCAAATTAGGGGTGGACTATCTCAGCCGTTCAACTTCTGGTTCTAAAAGTCACCAGATTGTGTAGATTGTGGAGGAAATTTCTGAGTAAACTCAGAGAAAGGGATCATAGTGTTGGGTCACGTCTACCTTTGAGATTTTCCAAAGGCTAAGCTGGAGAGACCTGATCCAAGGCCGTAAGACTATGGACAATAGCCATGGCCACAAGCCACTTTTCCTAGGTCTTATTTCATGACGGTATTTCGAGAAGTTTTGTGACTTGTGAATAAATTCCCTTTTTTGTCTGTGATAAAATTAAATTGCTTTGTTTTAAGAAAGGTAATTAATTTGAAGTTTCTCCTGCAATTTTTACACCATATGAACATGAATAAAGCTTTTCATGGCATGTAAATTTATAAACTGTGATTATGGAAATGAATGGCAGTGACAGGTGTACATTTTATTTTGTTTGCAGACTAGTCCCATTTACTTGAAAGTGATTTCACAGATTTTGGGTAAAGTTCAGACACGTTTTCACTGGTATGAAACTCTGGTGCTTCTGATGAAGCAACCTGGCAGAATTGATTTAATATCCTCACCAATGTCACAGTTCTTGAAATTAGAGAGTGTTTTGGTGAAAATAACGGATTTGTATTTGCCAAATCATTTTTTAATTCTCCTGAGGGAAACAGTATATATGTTTATAGTGTTTCTAGAATAGTATTTTAGAACAATATTTCCCTAAATGCGTTCTATGGTCGCTAGCCCTGTGTGATGCTTTGGTGAAAAAAAAATGATTCTATGGATAAATATGAAATTTGGAAATGCTTCATAGACTTCAACAGTTTTCAGGAATTTACAGTGCACATTAGCATAACAAAAGCTCTGAGAAGCCCTGCAGTAAAGAAACCTATTTAATGTTTATTTAGCTCAGCCTTTCCAAATTAACTTGGCACTCAGGTTTTTAGTATTTCTTCTTCTAAAATCTACCAATGTCCCTTTGGATCTACTTTGGGATACTTTGATTTTGATTTGGTAAGTGGCAGGGAAGTTATAAAATCTGAATTCTGGGAATATGCTGAACGACAATAGCCACTTCACATTTGATTTTGGCCATCAGGAGACAGCTGGCAAATCCAGTTCATGAAAATACTTCTCTACCCAATATTAATGTCTTGTTCCTCAACCTGAGATAGTTCAATCAAATCAGCACTTTAAAAATCCACTAAGACTGGGGCGCCTGGGTGGCTCAGTCGGTTAAGCGTCCAAATTCAACTCAGGTTATGATCTCGCAGGTCTGTGAGTTTGAGCCCCGCGTCGGGCTCTGGGCTGATGGCTTGGAGCCTGGAGCCTGCTTCTGATTCTGTGTCTCCCTCTCTGCCCCTCCCCCGTTCATGCTCTGTCTCTCTCTGTCTCAAAAATAAATAAACGTTAAAAAAATTTTTTAACCGGAAGATGGCGGCGTAGGAGGACGCTGGGCTCACCGCGCGTCCTGCTAATCACTTAGATTCCACCTACACCTGCCTAAAGAACCCAGAAAACCGCCAGAGGATTAGCAGAACGGAGTCTCCGGAGCCAAGCGCAGACGAGAGGCCCACGGAAGAGGATGACATGATATTATACATGGAAAATCCGATAGACTCCACCAAAAGTCTGCTAGAACTGATACATGAATTCAGCAAAGTTGCCGGATACAAAATTAATGTACAGAAATCAGTTGCATTCTTATACACGAACAATGAAGCAACAGAAAGACAAATAAAGAAACTGATCCCATTCACAATTGCACCAAGAAGCATAAAATACCTAGGAATAAATCTAACCAAAGATGTAAAAGATCTGTATGCTGAAAACTATAGAAAGCTTATGCAGGTAATTGAAGAAGATATAAAGAAATGGAAAGACATTCCCTGCTCATGGATTGGAAGAATAAATATTGTCAAAATGTCAATACTACCCAAAGCTATCTACACATTCAATGCAATCCCAATCAAAATTGCACCAGCATTCTTCTCGAAACTAGAACAAGCAATCCTAAAATTCATATGGAACCACAAAAGGCCCCGAATAGCCAAAGTAATTTTGAAGAAGAAGACCAAAGCAGGAGGCATCACAATGCCAGACTTTAGCCTCTACTACAAAGCTGTCATCATCAAGACAGCATGGTATTGGCATAAAAACAGACACATAGACCAATGGAATCGAATAGAAACCCCAGAACTAGACCCACAAACGTATGGCCAACTCATTTTTGACAAAGCAGGAAAGAACATCCAATGGAAAAAAGACAGTCTCTTTAACAAATGGTGCTGGGAGAACTGGACAGCAACATGCAGAAGGTTGAAACTAGACCACTTTCTCACACCATTCACAAAAATAAACTCAAAATGGATAAAGGACCTGAATGTGAGACAGGAAACCATCAAAACCTTAGAGGAGAAAGCAGGAAAAGACCTCTCTGACCTCAGCCGTAGCAATCTCTTACTCGGCACATCCCCAAAGGCAAGGGAATTAAAAGCAAAAGTGAATTACTGGGACCTTATGAAGATAAAAAGCTTCTGCACAGCAAAGGAAACAACCAACAAAACTAAAAGGCAACCAACGGAATGGGAAAAGATATTTGCAAATGACACATCGGACAAAGGGCTAATATCCAAAATCTATAAAGAGCTCATCAAACTCCACACCCGAAAAACAAATAACCCAGTGAAGAAATGGGCAGAAAACATGAATAGACACTTCTCTAAAGAAGACATCCGGATGGCCAACAGGCACATGAAAAGATGTTCAACGTCGCTCCTCATCAGGGAAATACAAATCAAAACCACACTCAGATACCACCTCACACCAGTCAGAGTGGCCAAAATGAAGAAATCAGGAGACTATAGATGCTGGAGAGGATGTGGAGAAACGGGAACCCTCTTGCACTGTTGGTGGGAATGCAAATTGGTGCAGCCGCTCTGGAAAGCAGTGTGGAGGTTCCTCAGAAAATTAAAAATAGACCTACCCTATGACCCAGCAATAGCACTGCTAGGAATATATCCAAGGGATACAGGAGTACTGATGCATAGGGGCACTTGTACCCCAATGTTTATAGCAGCACTCTCAACAATCGCCAAATTATGGAAAGAGCCTAAATGTCCATCAGCTGATGAATGGATAAAGAAATTGTGGTTTATATACACAATGGAATACTACGTGGCAATGAGAAAGAATGAAATATGGCCTTTTGTAGCAACGTGGATGGAACTGGAGAGTTTGATGCTAAGTGAAATAAGCCATACAGAGAAAGACAGATACCATATGGTTTCACTCTTATGTGGATCCTGAGAAACGTAACAGAAACCCATGGGGGAGGGGAAGGGAAAAAAAAAAAAAGAGGTTAGAGTGGGAGAGAGCCAAAGCATAAGAGACTGTTAAAAACTGAGAACAAACTGAGGGTTGATGGGGAGTGGGAGGGAGGGCAGGGTGGGTGATGGGTATTGAGGAGGGCACCTTTTGGGATGAGCACTGGGTGTTGTATGGAAACCAATTTGACAGTAAATTTCATATATTAAAAAATAAAAAAAGAAAAAAAAAAGAAAAAAAAAAATTTTTTAAAAATCCACTAAGACTGACAATAATCTTTACCTGTACCACCTATTCTCTAATCTCCCATTTTCTGAGGAAAATATAAAATAGCTCTTAAAAGAAATTAAGTAATACATACTCATTATAGAGAATACAGATAAGTAAATGGGAGAAAAAAATTCCCTATGATCACTACAAATGTATTAATGTATATTTCTCCTGTGTTTTTATTTGAATAGAACTATGTATTCAATTGCATTTGGTACATACTATTTCATAACCTATTTTGTTTCACTCAGCAATACACAGTGTATACGTTTCCATGTCATTCATCGTTTTTTTATAGCGTCATCGTTTTTTTATTGTGCTCATGTGCTATACCTTTTAAATGTTTATTTATTTCGAGAGACAGGGAGAGCAGGGGAGAATCAGAGAGAGAATCCCAAGCAGGCTCTGTGCTGTCAGCATGGAAGCTAACATGGGGCTCAATCCCACAAATCGTGAGATTATGACCTGAACCCAAATGAAGCGTTGGATGCTTAACCAACTGAGCCACCCAAGAGCCCCATACCATATGTTTTAGAAGGTACAAAACATACAGTGAGTAAAGAGCCATGTGTTGAAGCACTCCTGTGTGCTCCTGTTAGGTATCAAGCAGGGCAGGTCCTGTGCAGACATCACTGCGTTGCTGCAGGGGCTGAGGGATGCAAGGAGGTCTGTTCCTCCTGGGGGCGAATCCCTCCCTCAGTAGGGGGAGATCAAAGACCAAGCAGAAGCTGAGCACACTGTCAGAGTCGCGCCCCCCCCCCCCCCCCGTCCCCTTCTCCCTAGCTCATCTTCCCAAACACCTACCCTGGCATGGCTCTCCTTGTAAGTGCATCTTCCTCACAGGTCGGAGGTGACATTCACCTTAGAGATGGTCTCTGCAGTGCAGAGCAAGCACTGCCCTCCCCTCACAGTCCTTCAGTGCAGGATAGTCAGTGTCTCTGCCTATTATGACGTCTGGGATGATCAGAGCACCAGCCAAACCCACCAGCCAGCTAAAGCTGCTCTGGAGATGCCTGGTGGCTACTCTATACCAGAAGCCCCCATGGATTCCCCAGGATTGGACCTTGGTTTCTGGTCAAGCTCTGGAAACCTGTGTCCTGTTGCTGTGGGCTCTGATCTTGCAATGCCCTTGGCAGGAGCTAAGGGTGGTACCAATTTGATTTGATTTGATATTTAAAATTACTCCTTGTGGACACGCTGTGCACACTTATGCCCAAGGTTACAAGAATGCTTGCAGTAAGACAGGGGGATATAGAACAGTTAAACGGGGGGACATATAACGAGATTTTCAGAGGAAATGGAAACCAAAACTCATTATCTTTTTGAAAAAGTTTTCTCTAAAGACTCCAGTCTGAATTAAATGCTCCCTTATTTACATTTCCCAACTATTTTGCACATTCCTATGATTCCTGCCACCCTATAGTGTTTGCCTATCCGTCATTGTCCAGGCATGTGAACAACTGAAGAAGATACCACCCTGTCTTATTTGCTTATTTTTAAATTTTTATAATCCAGCAGAGACCCTAGACGCTAGTTGTGGAGTAGGGAGCTTGGGCTCTTATTCCAGCTTAGAGAAGTGGTTAAAAGCACAGACCCTAGAGTTCAGGTCTCAATCTCTCTCTGCTTGGGTTTCCCCATCTTAAAAATGTAGATGATGATAGTACCTGCTATTCTGAGTACTATTCCGAGTAATAATGGTTATTCTGAGTAATAATGAGTTTGTATTGATAAGGCACTGCAAATAATGTCGTATGGCTATCAATTTAATTGTAGTCATACCAAATTGCTACTGAAGCCTCTGGTTCTTTACAGGTACAAGTGAGATATATTGGAAGTGACCAGCACAGAACCTGAAACATGCTACAAGCTAGGTGGATACTTTCCGGGCCACACTTACAACCATTGTGTCTGCTCGTGAAAGTTTTAGATGGGGCAAGAACGACAGTACCTACACTAAAGATGTGCCCTTCAGCAACTTCTTGGGCCTCTTGCTTCCCAGCCCTCTTTCCTGCACATCTGTAGTTGGTCATGCAGCTGGCTACGTCAGTTAGGTTAAACCACCAGGTTGTTGTGGTCGCTTCTCGTGAAAGGAGAGATCAGAAAATGTATGTGTGTTGGGTGGGAGTACTCATGTTAAAAGAGTAGGAAATGCTCAACCATGTCTTCCCTGAACCCTTTCTCTCATAAGCCGTGACACTCTGTAACGTAGGCAAGACAAGAAATTACAGTGGGGTCTTCAGATGGGAGATGCGAAGGAGGCCCATTTTTAATGGCATTGAAATAAGAGGTGAGCCTAAACCCATCATTGCTTATTTATGGCTGTAGTTATTTCTCTCTGGTACATCCCAGAGGGTTACTTTCTGTTGTTAATTGGAACTTCTAAGCCGTTTTTATTTACAAAGTGTTTTACAGTCATTGGTATTGATGACTTATAATTCCCCCATGAGTTAGGTGTCAGGATGAGGCATTGACACAGGCTCCACTCTCAGGAAGCTGAGACGTGAGGGTGGATAAATCTGCCGGCCTCCTCCCACACAGCAGCCATGGGGTCCTGATTTGCTTTGTTGTGGCTTGTCGGAGGCATATTACCTTCTCCATGTGCTCTGATAGTAGCTAAGATCAGATTCCTGGATAAAGGGTCTTTACAGGAGGGACGGAGAGAAATAGCAACATGGCACGCTTATTTTGATTTTTAAAGAAGTAAGACAAATAACTGCCCGTTTATTGTTAAATTTGTAGTGCCAGTCATGACAAGCATAAGGATAGTAACACTTTTGCCAGCAGGGTGCTTATCTGTTTTACTAGTTCAGAAGGACTTGATTGATGTGAAAGGCCAAGGTCTCAGTGAAGATAATTTAGCCATTTCCATACAGTTTATGCTTGTGTTAGTTGTATCCTGCAGGGGAGTCCCAGGGGGTGGTTTCCCTGACCTCCCCTCTAAAAGGTAACACATAGGAGATTCCTGAAGGAACCATCGTCTAACAAGACTAATGATGGCTTCCATGCCTATTATCATTCAGAGACGTAGAAAGAGGCTTTAGAAATGCAGTTTCACATTCCTCCCTTGATGTTCCACATGATCTATTAAGGCGTTATGTGGCAGATAAATTAATCATTAAAAACTTACTGTTAAGTCTTTACAAATAATAACCAGGTGTACCTTGATTATCTTTGATCTCAGTATATATTTTTTCTGTCACTAAACAGATGATACATGGCAGTTGGTTTTACTGACAACTTTTCTGAGCGACTCAAAGAAAGAAGGCTATTTTCCTCCAGCGCTTTTTTTTTTTTGCCCCCCCCCCCCCACTTTAAGTTAGAAGGGCTACAAAGAAGTTTTTCACTCAGTAATAGCTCATGACAGCCAGGATCACTTTTTCATATTGCTTTTCTGGGATGTTAGTATGAAGCCTCTCCCCTGTTTATTATTCCAGCCACCCTCCCATTTGATTTATTTCTCCCACTCACTGCTACTTAGTATTTAAAAGTTCTGACCAAGGGACATGCTCCACATCTTGTGCGCATTAGGTATTCCGTGATACACTGGATTCCACTTAATGCCATCACTTTGGATTGACGTGGATTTTTTTAATATAATGTGTTTTTCGTCACATTAACCACTTCCAGAGCTAACATTTTCTACATTCCAAAAAAGAAAAAAAATGATAATATGAAATAATACAAATGCAATAATCAAGGTATATATATATATATATATATATATATATATATATATAAATGATTAAATCATTCTTAAATGATTTAATATGCTTCTGGGGAAGCTCATGTTAATAGAAATTGTTTGAGTAACTGATAGATTCAGGAACAGCACCAGGAATGTGGTGACGGAGATGAGTGGTAACAGGAGAGGAAAAGGTGTCCTTCTGTAGGCAGTGGGTTTTATAAAGCTTAAGGCAGGAAGTTTTGTTCAAATTCTTGTTCACACCACAGATTGCTACAATCTACTCCATTAAGTAACGCATGCTTTTTATTTACAAAGTATTTTTATTGCCTCAGTTTAAATATCTTAAAAAGGTATTTTTATTACCTCAGTTTAGAGACGTAAAAATTTTAATTTGGCATTTCAAAAATTCCTTCAAAAATCTCTTCTTTGGAGATGTGTGATCTCCTTTTGTATTTTTTTCAATACCTTCAGTAAGGACTGCTTTATGGTTACGTATCAAAAGATGGGGATTACTTGGGAGGGGGAACTAAAATTCTTTTTCTGATCTGTTAAATACAATATATGTGAAAAGGGTATCTCTATTTCCTCTGAATTCTGGGAAATTGATAATGATATGCATTTTTACTTTTTAAAAGTTTATGTAGAACATGATTAATAGGAAGCAAAAATAACCAGATCTTCATAAAGATGTTGATTACAACAAGAACTTACTAGGGATATTGATATAGTTTAATGTTTTCTTTAAAATAAAAATGCTTTTGAAGGGACTAATGGCTATTATTAACTATGATAATAGCTAAAATTTCTCAAATATCTATGTGTCAAGACTGTTCTAAGTGCTTCACATTTGCTACATCATTTTATTATCATGACATCATAATCTAGTAATTATTGTTTTTCCCTGTTTACGAAGCAAAGAGAGATGAAATAAATTTCTTAAAAACATAGGACTCTTAAAGAGTAGGGCAATGATAGATGAGAAAATATATGTTCTCTTCTGAACACGATATAAGGCCTTGATGATGTAAGTTTTTCTTTTTCTTTTCTTGGTAAGACTGACAATCTATCCAGTACCATTTTGGCATATATTGATAAAACTGAGGTCCAGAGAAGTTAAGTGATTTGCCTAAGGTCACACAGCAAATTCGTGGTAAACAGGGAAAGCTCTTCAGCACCCTACCACACTATCTGAATTGGGTTTGTTTGGCAGCCTGCACTAAGACCAGAATGGTACCAGTGGTGAATGGATCCCACTCTCCAAGATAAGGGGGGAAGGGTATTTGGTTAAATAATATCAACCCCCTCTTCAATGAAAAACAAGACACCTTGGGAGTAGAGTAGAGCATAAGTCAGGATGGATCCAAGTTTCATTTATGGGCAAATGATATTTTTCTTGGATATGATCCTAACTTCCTACAACTAACTATATCCCCATTTTTTTTTTTTGCGCTATCCAGTGACTTGAATTCAGATTCATAATGCTTATGCTGACTGAAATCTAGTCTCAACATAAGAATATCTACTCTAAAGTCTTAGTGCTTTAATAATCCCTTTCTGGGGAATTAAAGAGACCAGCTAAAAAAATCACTGCATGTGGATCTTTTAAGTATTTTAGCATCTAGAGACAAACTAATTTAACAGAAAAGAGTTTTTTTCCAAATATTCTTAAGTTCAGATAATATAAACAATGAGCTTTTCCATTTGTGAATATGTCTGACCCTAAAATAGTAATGAAAATTAGGGGGGGGACATTTACAATGTATATTTACAGTATACATTTACAATGTATATTTACAGTATACATATTTACAATATGTATACTGTAATATGTATTTACTTTAAGACTATCTATCTTTGAGATGTTCAATCATGGTCAGATTTTAAAAATAAAATCACCCCTTAGATTATTATCCAATACGGTAGCATTAAAATCCCTGAAGATAAAATAGAAGCATGGGGAAGTTGTTTTCCATAGAAAAAAACCAAGGTAAAGGTGGAAATTTCCTGATTCTCATTCTCATGAACCTTTATGCCGATTTCTTTAGTTAGAGTTGCATGGATGGGAATAGGCACTGGGGATACATACTCTTGGACTTCAAACTAAAATAATCACTTTGAGTTCTTAGATTTCTGGACTGCTCTGACTAAACGCTAATTTTCTAGGTTCTTTTTCCTGTAAATGAGTGAACATTCACATGGAGAATACAGACTCACAAGCAAAAATCTTATATGACCTCCTTTCTTCCCTAACCTAGTGAAGAAGAAAAACCTTAAGAAGGAAGCATTTTCTCCTTACTACAGACATAAAGTTGTCAGATTTAGTAAAGAAAAGTACAGGACACTCAGTTATATTTGAGTTTAAGATAAAGAATGTATATTTTTTTAGAATTTATTTATTTATTTATTTATTTATTTATTTATTTTAGTGTGAGTGCATCCCATTGAAGTATTTGGATGTACAGTATTTTATCCAGCAGCTCTAAGGAGGAACTCTCAGCCCACTCCTGGTTGAACATGGGTGTGGACATTGTCCAGCAACCTGTGGGTCCCTGTGGAAATGGTTGCCTCATCGGGGCTATGGAAGAAAAGCACCTTGGTCAACAGATCTTGGTCCCTGCAATTGCAGAGGCACTGTCCCAGTGTTTGTCCTGTTATCTTAGGCTGCACCTGGAGAGATGGTCATTTTATCGTCTCCATGTATTGAGACAAATTCATGTGGGGGAAGTGGCCAAGCATGTAGGAACTGGGCCACGAGGCAAAATTAATCCTTCAATTCTTTTACACTATTCTGATGGAGGCCATTTTAAGCACGGCATTGATGTCTATATTCAAACGGCTGCATGGTAATCCGTTTGCATTCGTTGGATTATATTCAAGGTCTACAGGCTTCATCTAATTTGGGGCATAATTTGCTGACCAAAGAAATAAATTTTATGACAAAGAAGTATTTGTTGTGGGCCTCCTGCACAGTCTTCCAAAGGGGATTTTTCCAGGTACCCTTCCCAACTCTACAGTAACCAAGCCAAAATCATTTGTCCTTCTCAGTCTTGGCTTTCTTACCTCACTTATATGCAGTACAGGAAGTGAAGTGGTTTGAGATATAAGACTTAGCTGAATATTATAACCAGAGCTGAGAAGTGATGACTTATCCAGCAAGTACTCAAATGAAAATCGGTGCGGATTTTTTAAAAGAGGTAAAGCCGTTGTGCCAGCAGTGATTTTATTCCCACCACTGGCTATTTATGATTTTTTAAAAAAAAGTAAATTAGAAGATGCAAAACATTTATAAGGAATTTAAATGTGTAGTGTAAAAAAAAAAAAACCCTCAAACCATCATCCTATTAAAAAAAAAATCTGATGAGTTATTTTAGCCAAGGACACTAAATTAACACAAATTGACCAGTGGTTTGAACAATAAGAATGATAACATTTTGACAAATCAATACACTAAAAGGCATGCCAGGAGCATTAAACAAAAGAGAAAAGCCAAAGAACTCTATGGAAAGGCATGTTTTCCAGCATAGCTGTTTCAATTGCTCAATGTTCTTTTCCTGCAGCATATGAAGGACGCCTAGTGCCCCCTAGCTGAAGAATCTATGTAGTTCCCCGCCCTTCCCCCACTTAAGGGACAGCTGACCTTCTGGGTGCCTCTGCCCCTGCACTCCTTTAGCCCTTGGAAGAGAGCGGCTCTCCCTGCAGGAAAGCACAGGGCTGATGTAGGCTCTCTCTGCCTTGTCTTTTATAAGTTGTAGCAAGCAAAACTAACATCTTGTCTCTCTCTTTTTTAATGATTTGTTTCTCTCCAACACTTAATCCAAAAGGAAGATGCTCAGAGTGTTAAAGTGGTCCAGAGCCTCTAATGTTGCAGTAATGAGGTATGAGGAGCATGCATTGCCCCCTGGAAATCAAGTGCATTGTGAGTCAGGGCTTCCAAAAGCAGCCCAGTGTGTACCTGCAGGTTTCTATACCAGTGGCTGCTATTAATTTGTTAGAAATTAAGACAAGCGTGTCTATGGGAAAAGCTTTTTAAAAAAATCTTGCAAGAAAATAGACCAAGATGGATGTTTTTGGCTGAGAGACTACAGTTGGTTTTTTGGACTGGTATTTGCTATAATTTAAAAGTATTCTCAAATGAACACTTATAACTTTATAGGTTAAAAAAATAGAGTAAACTTAAACAAAACAAGAGTAATTGGGGGTTGTGTATTCAAGTTTGTCTTTCATTAGGTTTCAGGAGTTCTATATAAACCTGATACCTTTGTGAGCTTTCATGGTAGTATCCACTCAGTCTATCAACCATGCAGGAGCAGTTTCTATACTTCAAAGACCTAAAGCAGGAGAATATTACAGAGACCTCTTGTACCCCTACAGCCCTAGATACAGAATGTAATGGATGTGCCTCTTGAATTAAGAGAGTAGTTTTTAGCTCTAAACCACCTGGGCTGAGCTAGCTTTGTAGCAAATCATGTGGCAGCTGGAGAACCAATGTGGAAGTCGCTTTTGAACATACAGAGATGGATCCCTTAAATGAAATGCAAAATTACTGGTAGTAATGCGTTGTCCAAATACACTCCATTCTCCTTTCCTTCTTGAGTGTTGCAGAATCTCTGTATTGAAGTCAGGGACTCTATGTATCATGACTATTTTCCCCCAGAAGTGCCTGGCACATAGTAGACATTCAGTGAACTTCTCTTGAATGAATGAACTGTGAATCAAAACTGAATCAAAATTACATCGTCAGATCTGATCAGAATCCAATTAAGAACAGGCACAGGTTAAGACATCTAGCACAAATCCAGAACAAGTGTAGGCACTCAGTAAGTGCTAGATAAATATCCTCCCTCTAGACCTCAGGTTTTTCTGCTGTCTACAAATTTGTGCTCTTTCTGCAAGATGGTAGTTACCAAATGGCAACATTGTGACTTTGAAGATGTTAACAAGTGGTTAAAGAAATAAATACAAAAGCTCTGGGGCCAAATAAGTTTGGAAAATGCTGCTTACCTTATTTTGCCCTTAGAAAAGTACATCAGTTAAGCAACTTGTTTAACAATTTTAAAAAATCCTTTTATCTTTATGAGTTATATATGCATATAGTTCTACAGTGTTTGTTATAGAAAATAGAAACCTCTCGTCCCAGCTTTACATTTCCCATTTTCCAGAGGCACTTTTGATTCTGTTGATATTACTTTCAATATCTCTAAATAGCCCTAAACAACTATTTATACTCCTCCATTTTTTGATATATTGGTTTTAGGTATTACCTATTGACTGTGACCACGAAAATGTTAAGAAAAGGGCTCAGGCAGTGCTATAGCATAGAACAGTGCAGGCTGAAATTCAAGGGTGGAAGGACTAACAGGATACATACCCACCCCAGTCTCTTGGCATCACGTGGAGAGGGGTGCTTGGGCAAGCATGGCCTGACAAAAGGATGTGCTCTGGAGAGAGAGGGACACTTCTATTGCTCCGGTTGCTTTCTTTGTAGGGGGGGTTTGGGTGAGGGAGTGTGACAGCGACATTTTATACAGATGAGGGTGGTGTTGCCAGTAGATATCAATACCTTGCAGCTTTATGCCCGTTGCCTACGGCAGTCACATTGGTCCCAGCTGACTCACTGCCAGGTAACCAGAGAAAACTTCTGGCTTCAACAGCAGACAATCCAGTATTGTCTCCACCCTCCTGGTAGTTATTTCACACTTCGGTTAGATCAGTATTTGGTGTGTTCATTATTATGGCCATTGAAATGCTATTCATGGTTGAGCTATATAGTCCCCTTTGATAAATTTCTCCTCCTGTACAACTTCTAGTTTTCTCTGGAGTTATTTCACTGTTTTATGTTGCAAAGTTTTCTATGTACCTATGACTAATTTACCCCCAAACTCTCCCTAAGTTGTATAACCTTCCTCTCAATATGTTCAAACACAGTCAACATTCCCTTGGGTTTGTCTTCTTGAAGACATCTCTCCCAGAGCCTTCAGATCTTCTCTAGTCTGGATGGCTTGCCCTCAGTGCCTGTCTCACAGTTGTGGCTGGCTTAGTTCCTCACCCTCATAGTGGTCACTGTTGGTGTCCTTGCTCAGATCCCCTTAAAGGGCTGGGGTGCCCATCCTGCAGTTGCTGTGTATGCTAATGCTTCACAGATGACTCTTCTCCAGCAAATTACCTGAAGTCAAATGGGAGCCACTTCAATCGATAGGTTACACCCTTCCCATAGTCAATGCTGGATTGACGCAGGAGTACAGAGGTCTGGCCTCCTTGCCTTTAGGTGCAATTTATGCAGCTGAGCTCCCCATGGGATTGGGCTGAGCTGTTCTTCAGCTGAGTCCACATCCTTGTTTGCCTCCTTCCCCTGCCCTATCCTGCTTCCCTCTCTCCCTTTATCCTGAGAGCTCTTTCTCAATAGATCTCCCTCAATAAAGAACATGGATTCCTGTTTCAGGCTCCACCCTAGGAAACCTGACCTAAGACAACTATCATCCTGAGGAGCCCTTTCACATTTCTCTTGAATTTCTCACAGTTCTCCCTCATCTTCTGAAATTGTGTCTTCCTCCCTCTTCGTTTATTTCCTTGGCTAAAGGCATACTTTTGTAATTTCCTGAGAAAGGTTGCATGGGAGTTAAGTTTTAGCTCTTGAATGACTTAAAATATTGTAGGCTACTCTTACACATGATCAATAGTTTAGCTTGGTATAGAATTTTATATTGGAAATCATTTTCTGGCAGAATTTTAGAGGCGGGGTTCCATCCCTTCTAGTTTCCAGTGTTGTTAAGAAGTCTGGTGACTTTTTGATTCCTGAACCTTCTTTCTGTTACCTTTTTTCCCCCTCACTGGATTCTCTAAAGATCTGTTCTTTTCCCTAGTGTTCTGCAGTTTCTCAGTGATATGATTTGATGCAGATCTATTCTTTGTTCATTATTCTGAGAGTGCAATGAAATCTTTCAGTCTGGCAACTCATGTGCTTTGGGGAAATTTTCTTGAATTATTTCTTAGAAGGTTTCACACTTAAGTTTTTTCTCTTTTCTTTTTCTGTTTGCAATTTCTATCATTTATATGTTGGAATTCATGAACTGATTCTTTTTTTAAAAAAAATCTTTTTATCTTATTTATCATCTCTTTGTCCTTTGCTCTGTTTTCTGGGAAATTTTTTTTTCAATTTTATCCTCCAGCTCACATTGACTTTTTATTTCTGTAATCATATTTTTTCAATCTCAAAAGCCATAACGGTCTCTGTTTCATTTTTAAAACATCCTTTTCTTGCTTTTGAACTCAAGATATTTACCTTATCTATCTGGAGTACATGATAAGTTTTGGATTTTTTTTCTGATAGTTTCTTTTTTCTCCAAATTTCTTTCTTATTATCATTATTATTGTAGTTGTTGCCTCTGTATTTTATGATAGCTCAAAGATCTCTCAAATTTCTGGTGATGTTGGCTGACCTCTTAACTTTGGAAATAAAGCTCTGTAAAGCTGTTTGGTACCTCCATGTGCTTGGGCAGGGCTCTTCAACTGTGTGCTTCCCTGTAGGGTTACTGGGCTGTGCCATTTCATTGGAGAAACATCTTACATTATTATATTGCCTAATATATATGTTCAGCTACATGTAACATAAAATTTTTAAAAAGAGTAGCTTAAACAAGGAAAAAGCTTATTTATATCTAATACAGGTTTGGGATTAGCATAGCACTCCAGAGTGTCCCAGACCCAGACATCCTCTACCTTGTTGATCTACTATTTTGTGGATGTTACACTGATTGATACAAGAAGGCTCAGTACCATGTCTACATTCTAATCAATAAGAAAATGGAAAAAGGGGGGGCGCCTGGGTGGCTCAGTCGGTTAGGCGGCCGACTTCGGCTCGGGTCATGATCTCGCGGTCCTTGAGTTCGAGCCCCGCGTCGGGCTCTGTGCTGACAGCTCGGAGCCTGGAGCCTGTTTCGGATTCTTTGTCTCCCTCTCTCTGACCCTCCCCTGTTCATGCTCTGTCTCTCCCTGTCTCAAAAATAAATAAAACGTTAAAAAAAAAAAAAAAAGGAAAAAGGGAAGAAAGTATATATATCCTATTCCTGTAAGTTATACATATAACATCTGCTTATATCTCAATTGGCCAGAAATATTGGCCCACATCTCATGGCAAAGTAGGTTGGCCTTTTATGATATACACATAGCCATATGACCAATTAAAAATTATACTACTATAGAAGAATTGAATAATGGATATTAGGATACAACTAGAAGATGATGGCATAGTCAGTATATTTAAGGCATTTCTCTTGGGCAGGTCAAATCTCCCAGGAAAGATTCTTCCAGAATCCTGACTAGATCGCTATAACTCTGGCTGTCAGAGTTCTAGGAATTGAATGAGACAAAAACAAGCAAACAAACAAACAAAACAAAAAACATAGAAGTAGCAATAGTGATAGTAATGGGGTCTGGGTCTCGTTATTTAGCGTGTAAACTTGTATTTAACATAGATAATTCTGGTTTTCTAGTCCAAAGACCAGTGCTCCAGAAATAATCTAGCTTTTGGTTGGGGGTTGGGGATGGGGGTGGGTTGGTTGGGTTGTTGAACAGTCAGCCACTTTTCTGCATGGAGTGGTAAGGAGGTTTGAGAATCTAATTTTCAACAAATCTTGGTTTTCAGTCCCGTCTTCACTTCTAGTTTCAGAAGTGTTGCCTCCAACTGCTGAGTACAGGAGAAATTGGGTTGCTTCTCAGCTTTCCTCACTCTTGACTTAGAATTCAGTTTTCTCAAGTCTCCCAAGTCATTAACCAGTCACTCATCTGCTTTATAGCTTCAAAATTTTGTTTTTTGTTGATTTCTCACCCATTCTCTTTATCTGAGAAGTTTGTGTTTAAAAAAAAATCCCTTACATTTAAAACAATCTCTTAACTTCTGAGATTCAACCCATTATCATTAACCGAAAACCTGAATTGTTCTTGAAAACGGTTCATTTTGAAACCTCACTTCTTTTATTCTTGGAGCATCTATTAACATTTCCTAAGGAAGGTACAATTTGGTGTGATGATGACGGTGATGATGATGATTATAGCCAACACATACTGAGTTCTTACTGGTATATAGGTAGTGTACTAAGTACTTCACCTTTTATTTCCGGGACTGACATGAAAAGCAATTATACAGGTAGTACTACCCTTAGACCTAGGCAGGCAGGCTCCTGCACCAGACCCCAAGATCAAGGGGTTCTGTGCTTTGGGAGTGGCTTCTTTGACAATTTTTAAGACTTTATCTGGGCCTTAGGACCAACCAGGGCTGGCACTGCCACCCAAGCAAGGTATGGCAAACTCTACTTAAGACCCATGTGAGTTCTGGCTCCAGTTTCTCCCATTTAAGGCATTCTCTGGCCCTCTATCCCTTGTGTTAGGTTGACCAGATGCCCTAAGGTACTCTATAACTCACACCCGTAGAATCATCCC
Organism: Neofelis nebulosa; assembly: GCF_028018385.1. NCBI lineage: Eukaryota > Metazoa > Chordata > Mammalia > Carnivora > Felidae > Neofelis > Neofelis nebulosa. Next base: position 93,774,697 of record NC_080787.1, on the reverse strand, counting down.
AGGGCCTGGTGGCCAGCCTGGTTCCAGTAGGCTGCCCTGGTGAGCTGATCCAGCTGACTAGAGCAGCATTCTTTCACAGACCCATGTAAGATTAGATCAGGAGAATGTGGCTGACATGCTAATCTGTGGGAATTCTCACTCAGCCACAGAATAAAGAATCTGGATGTGCACTGCTTATGCAGTAAACAAATAATGCATATTCCTTTTCTTTACCATTATTAAGTCTTCATTGATACATCACAATACCTCACATGAGCCGGTAAAGATTCTTCCTCCTGTGTCCAACTGTGTAAGAGTTACCCCAAACCAGTACTTCAAATCCAACTCTTACCAAGCATATGAGGAAACGTAAATGATAGTTCATTTTATGGCTATTTTAAACTTACTATGGCTATTTCAAACTTAAAATATGGCTATTTTAAACTTCATAGTGTAAAAGTAGAATGATACATCTTCCAACCATGTTTCCTCTTGAATTCTTTAGACTGTAATCATTGCACTCCTAAATTGTTATGTCTCTCAACTTTGACTGCATCTCTCTGCCTTTCCATGCTGCCACCAATGGAGAAGATAAGGCAAGAAATCTATGGGCAAAGTGAGAAAAATGGTCTCTATACATACCTATAAGCTCGACTGGTGATTTCTGCTGGTTCTGATCGTTGGGTGCCCTGTGCCACCAATCAGTATATATTCTGAACATCAATCCTTGTTACTTCATGTAACTTTGTTTTATTGTTCTTATTGCACTAACATAACTGAAGGACAAATGGAAGAAATATTTTGCTTAAATTCTCACGCTAAGAAGTTAATGGCAGAACAGGGATGTTAGCCTAGAGCTGTCTGACTCTAGAACTTGGTTTCCAGGCTACACTCTACCACCCATAAGATCAAAAACATAGATGCAGGGTTTACACATATTTTCCCCCAGAAGAATCCATTGCACTTTTTTATATTCTCCACTCCAATTAAAGTCATTACAATAAAGTATAATACTTTAAAATGATAACTCCATTTATCTGAAATCTCTGAAAGAGCGAATAAGATAGATTTATATGAAATGGTAAAAGGCTCAGAATGTGGTGCAGTGAAAATTCTTGGGCTTTTGATTCACAACAAAGTGAATCCCAATTCCAGAAAATTACTTCGACTTTCCAAGAGTCATTTTTCTCATCTGTAAAAGATGAATATTAAATAACTATCTCAGTAATTAATATTGGGGATTAATAAGATTGCATGGATAAACCATAGCAACTGTACATGTAGGCATTCAATGAATGCCAACTCCCAAACACACACAGTCAAGGATATGGGTGATTCTGGTTTACAGACCTATCTAGAAAAACCAACCTCTGACTGTCAACATATCCCCTTGAGTCCTATCAAAGATATACAAAATAAAAGTGTCAGGGAAATAATACATAGTTTCATATCTTTTACTTAATTTTGCCAAATGCTTTGATCCAATGACACACCTGAGTTTCTAGAAAATTTGTTGAGTATAACCTATGGCTGAGTCACTCTTTTTCAATATTTAGATCTTGGAACAAGGAAGAAAAAAAATTTCACAGAATACTTGTTAAAGACAGCTTTGAAACTTTAAGAAAAGGAAAAGAAAAAAAGAATGGAATCTTAGAACATATATAATTTTGGAGATTTATTTTGGAGACATTTTGAGCATGGAAGACACAATGAGGGCAAAAGTTATTTTTATGGTAAAATTGCTTTTGGTGAGTTTGCAAAAGCAAAGTTGGAGAGTTTTTTGAGATCCAAGTGCCAAGATTTATAGACAGCAGCTGGCTAGTATTATCCTCATATTTCCAAGCACAATAGACATATAGAAACAAACTAGTTTATGAATCTAACCTTGAGAGAAAACCAATCAGAAATTCTGCTGCTACTCACTGGCATGTGAGTTGCCCTTTTCCCTCTCCTGCCACCCCTGTCCACTTGTAGAACACACTATACTGGTCACCAGGCCTATGAGAAAGGTTTTTCACATTGATGCTCCACTGGCTTACCCCATCAAATGTGAAGGTCAATTCCTCATGGAGCTCTCTGCTCTCCACAGGCCTGGCCATGTGTGCAGAGAAAGAGTAATCACTCTGCGGATCCTACGTGGGGAAATACTTTTGCTGAATATTTACTATATGAAAAATAATATTTTATTGTTTGATGGTAAGAAGACTCTTTTGGGGCTTCTAGTAGAGCTACATTACATGAATTTGTAGCCTTTTTGCCTGGGAAAGTAGCATTTTTATTTTTAAAATAATATTCCCAATTTATTTTACTTCTTAAAATCTAAGTCTTCATACCCAGTCATGGCCACCCTGCTTTACCCACAGAAGTAAAAACATTCATACTCATGATGATTATGTTCCAACTATAATTTAGTGAACAAGAAAATATTCTGGGAGAGAGAAATGTATCACTCTAGAAGCACTGTAGAAATAGAAATTTTCTTTTAGTTTGTGGTTCTAACAAACACATTCTGAATAGGAAATAACTTCTACAAAGGCAACTCAAGAGGCCTAAAATTAGGACCATCCTTTGAGTTAAGTAGAATATAGTATCCAAGGGTTAGAATATAATGAGACTACACATTTTCATATCTGTCCTTTCATAAGGGAAATAGAGAATTGAAAATTAAACTCTTACTAATAGGATTCTGGATATTGGCTTTGTATATTTTGAAAATATAAGAGAAATGAAATTACAACTCAAAGCAGCTTTTAAAGTCTCATTGGAATCATGCTTACTTGAAATGTCCATGTGCAGGCTCAATAGACTGCCCATAACATTATCTAGCAAAAATAAGAGTCGGAGAGAAAACTGTTTATTGTGTGGAGTTGCTAAATACATATATACTTCAAAACAGGGCGACAGATGTGGAACAGCTGCTCATTACCCATAAGGAAGGGGGAGTCTGTCTTCTTTGAAATTATTTATAAGCTGCTTCATGTTCAGGTCTAATATTTTTTTCTTTGGGGTAAATAGAATTAAGCATTCATGATCAGAATTTTAAAGTATATGTTGATTTGCAACAACAACACTCACATATATCACATAATCAAAATGCTTCACACTTTAATTGTAGCAATATTCATGAGGGTCCTGTTACATCTAGTAATTATAGTAAACACCTATCAAATGCTTACTATGTGCCAGGCACCACTCTAAGTAATTCAACTCTTTTGATCCTCACAACTACCTTCAGAGGCAGGTACTATTCTCATCTTCATTTTACAAAGCTCAGAGAGGTTATTAACTTGCCTAAGATCACATAGCTAGTAAATGGTGTTTGCTGCCTGGATTCAAACACTAGCATTCTGATTCCAGAATCTACACTTGGCTCAACCACCACATTATATATTGCTGTTCATAAAACAAAATATAGACTATTTCAGGCATGTATGCTATGTAGTGTGTGACAGTCATCACCTTAAAAGAGAAACTTTCTGACCAAGAGGATTATCAGTCAGAATAGGCTTGGCTAAGATGCGGAAACAAAAGTGACACAGTAACATGACATGCCCAAGGTCGGTCAGCAAGAAGCCCTGCTTCCCCAGTTACCTAGGGACCTAGACCTCAGTTTTCTCTGGCAGGGGAAGACAGGACATGGCAGTGGCACCACAGTTCCTAAATGCCTCCTCTCAGAAGTCTCATATTTCAGAAGTAGAAGGAGGAGGAGGAGAAGGAGGAGGAAGAGGAGAAGAAGGAGAAGAAGAAGTCGTCTCACATTTCACTTTCACTTACATTTCATTGGATGAAACTAGTTGCTTGGCTGCACCTACCTGCAAAGCTGTTGGGAAATGTAATTAACCAGCAGAAAAATGTTAGAAAACAGCCACTGACCAAAGAAGAATAAGAAGATTGTAAGAAGCATTTAGCTACTCCGACTGTTTAGCTACTGTAAATGTTACAGAAATTTAGGAGACACGGTATGGCCATATTTCCACAAAGCATTTGACAATAGTGTCAAGAGGACAAGACAAAGAAATGATGACCGGAAGGTCTTGTGGTTAAAGAACAAGGATGGCGCCTAAGGACACAAGACACAGGGCAGCCCCTTGCAGAGGCCTCAGCCTGATCACTGGTTCTAAGTCCAGAAGCAACAGATGGCTGGAACACCTGAATGTTCAGGTGTCTCTCTGACAACAGTGATATTTAAATCAGATTGCTAAATTAATTGATTTATAGTAACAGTAAAGGTGGAGAAATCTTCTTATTTTGGCAGATACATTTGGTATTCCGGCTGATTTGTAAATTCCGAATGATATATAAATTCTGTATATGCATCGTATAAAATCAGAGAATATATGAAAAGAGCAAGTAGAGAGAATAGATTGTTTTCGTTGCCATTGGCTTAAAACTAGGAGAGCCCTGAGCTATGCCCGACTACCAAGGCAGCTCCACATATAAGAAGTGGTGAGAAGGGCATCTTGGATACAGCCAAGCCTACTTTGGGTCAGTCTGCCATTGCTTCAGCTGTCAAGTGGAGGGAAGGGCACACCAGATCAGGGATTCATGAAGGAACAAGAGGATGTGGCTCCCGGTCCTTCTCTGGTCCTCTCAGAGACACACCCTGCTGTCTGAGCAGATTATGAGAAGTAAGTGTGGATTCTGCCAGCTTGGAGGATCCCAGAACTTGAAGTTCACTGCCTTCATGCAGTCCAGGGCTCGGGAAAGGGAGTAGCGGCGGGGACATAGCCGTGCCACGAGGACTTCACATCTGAATTCCAGACTCATCGTTTATTTTCTTTTTAATTTTGGTAAAATATACTAACATAAAGTCTATCATCTTAATCACTTTTAAGTGTGCAGTTTGGTGACATTAAGTACATTCACATTATTAAGCAACCATCACCACTATCCATCTCCAGGACTTTTTCATCATCCCAAACTGGAACTCCACACCCATGAAACCATAATTTCTTAATTTATTTTTATGAAAGTATAATTGACATGCAATACCCTATTCATTTCAGATGTACATCATAGCAATTTACTATTTTTATACATTACAAAATGATCCCCATGAGAAGTCTAGTTACCATCTGTCACTATGCAAAGTTATTACAGTATTATTGACTGTATTCCCTATGCTCTACTTTATATCCCCGTGACTTATTTTCACCAAAGTTACAAAAACCTAGGTACCCCTGTGTTTTATTTCTTGTCTGTCTGCCGTCTGCCACAAGGCTGTACTCATTTACACGTGGCTATACCTACTTGGAGGACTGAACACTCGTCTCCTGGTTAGGGTTGTAGGCGCACCCAGAACAAATTTCTCTGCTCCCTGACTCTGTTCCCCAGCACATGAACATCTGCTCCCTGCGTGACCACATTCTTTCTTCCAAGTTAGTATTTATTTATAACAAATTTGGACAGTAAATACATTCATTTTTAGTCCATTTCTGCTATAACAAAATACCAGAGACTTGGTAGCTTATAAACAACAGAAATCTGTTTTTCACCTTTCGAGAGGTTGGCAGGTCCAAGGTCAAGATATCAGCAGATTTGGTGACTTGCAAGGGCCTGTTTTCTGGCTTATAAACAGCACCTATTGCTGTGTCCTCACAGGGTGGAAAGGGGGGCAAGGAAGCCTTCTTGGGCCTCTTTCATATGGGCACTAATCTCTTCATAAGGGCTCTGTCCTTATGACCTAATCACTGCCCAAGGGGCCTAAGTTCCTAAGACCACATCACATGGGGTATTAGTTTTCAACATATGAATTTAGCCAGGGAGGAATACAAACATTTAAACTATAGCACGTTCTTCATAGAGGCTTATGCCTTATTTATCAAGATAAGGGTTTCTCAAGCTATCTCAGGTATTTATTCATAGATTACTACTACAGAAGAACAATCTTATTCTTATATGTATTTGTTTTCTAATCTAATTTTGAAAAATATCTTAACTGGATGATAGGAAAATACTCTGTTCCTCCTTCCATTTATTATCTACAGATCCTAGGTCAGTTAGACAATCCAGATCTGGTCAAACAGCACTACAGATGCTGATGGAGAGGGGGAAACCAGCCTGGACTACACCCTCTGGAGGCATGTTTTAGGTAAGACTCAGTTCTTGGCCCTGTTCAACTAAGAAGTGTATCCCTTAACCGGATAAAACTGTAAGATCAATATGGATCAAAATTGTTGAATAACTTCAAGCAAGGAAAGAAATGTAAGATTTCAGAATCAGAATCTAAAAAGGGCTAGTGAGATGAAATGATGACCTCTAACACTGAGACTGGATGGTGGTGGTAAATTCAAGGCTCTGAACCTGGATCCCAAGCTTCAACTACTCAAGGGCAGGGCAGGGGTCATGGGGTTTGTAAATGCTCACTCATCTGACTTTGCTCTTTTATACTTACCCGGCTTCCTTGTACTTAGGTTTGCTAGTGACTGATTCTGACAGTGGAATGTGAGTGGAAGTGACATATGTCACTTCTAAAATAAAGAAGCTAAAGATCAGGTGTGCCTTTCCCCACATTCCCTTCCTCCCTTCTGCAGCAGGATGATGCCAGGAGACCAAGAAATGACAAGTTGGAGGAGCCACTAGATGAAAGCAGCATATTTCCTTAGTCACCTCTTTGAAGTGAGCAGCTCAAGTCTCCCTGGAATAGGATGTGAGGAAGAATATACCTTGATTCTGTTAAGCTATTGAGATCGTGGGGTGGTTTGTTTACATGTGAAACGCAGTTAAGGATTTTAGTTGGCAGTAACTTTATATGAATCAACTAGGAGGATGCTTCTTATTCTTAACTTCTCAGTTGCACTTGACCACCAGCCCCTCCCTCTTAATGGAGATACTGATTTCCTCTGGAAATCTCAGCACTTTCTAGGTTTTGTTCCTACCTTGCTAGCTGCTCCTTTCTCTTTCTTTGCCTTTTCTTCTCAAAGGCTATTAATTATGGTGAGTTTCTCTAGGTTCAGTGTTGTGTCCTTCCCTCTTTTTATTTGATGTTCTTCCATATGGATTCAATTACCATCTATATGCAGAAGACTCACAAATTTATTTCACCATCTGAGGACACTCTTCTGAGCTCCAGACACACATAATCAAACTTTCTACTTGATATTTCTTCATGGACTGTTCAATGACTCTTCTTACAAAACTGTACTCATAATCTTTCCTCCCAAATCTGGCCTTCTTCCAGTGTTTCCCACCTCAGTGAATAGCACACCACTTCTCCAGTCACACCAGACAAAAGCTGTACATCCATGAATCCCTCACCTTTATCTAACGCTTCCCTTCCCCATTTTATACGATCCATGATCAAGTTCTACCAATTTTCCTTCTAAATACTTCTCAATTCCATTATCCTCTTGCTAGCTACACCAAGCCACCTTGCCACTATCTGTTACCGAAGTTCCTGCAATAGACTTTTCACTGACCCACGTGCATATACTCTGGTGTCTTCTCAATCCACTCTTCATGGTAATCTTTTAAAAATTAAAATTTCACCTCCTTCCTGTTTAAAACTCCTCATGGTTTCCCATTTGTTGTATTAGGCTGAAGGTAGAACAGGGCCTTGAAGATCCTGCGTGACCTGGCACCCCCTACTTTTTGGCTGACCTCACTTCCTACAGCTTTCCTCTTTCTTTGCTCCATTTGTGTTGGACTTCTTTCCATACTTCATACCTTCACAAGGGTTTTTCCTACCCATTCCCACTGCATATGCTTGTCTCCAAGACAATTTTCTGTCTTCTCATCACCCTATTAGCTCTATCCTTCTTTCAGCATCCTGCTCAAGAGAAGTCTCTTTGAGCTCCCTGATTAGCTCAAATCCTCCAACTACAGGTTTTCATAAGACTGTATACCTTTTCTTAGGACTTATCACAGATGCAATAGTACATTTATTTGTCAGATTATTTGTTCTTCTCTGTATCCTTCACTAGATTCTAAGCTCTATGAAAGTAGTGGCCATGGTTTTTTTTGCTCATTTTTATCTCCAGCACCTAATACAGTGCCAGACATAGATTATACTCTCAGTATTTGCCAAAGGAAGAAAGGAAGGAAAGAAGGTAGAAAGGAAAGATGCAAAAAAAGAATAAATGAAAGAAAAAAGAAAGAAGACAGTTGCTTTCTTCTCTGTAGTTGCCAATTTGCACCTGGAGAATTGGGTTAGGTTGTGAGTACCATAGTTTGAGACAAAAACAAACTAGAATATATTCACAAGAGAGAAACCAAAAAAGTAAGGGAAGGCCAAGTTGGGAATCAGCACCAGATAGATGATTGGAGGTGTTTTTTTTTTTTTTTTTTTTTTTTTTTTTACAATTTCTTATAATCAAGGGATTCTATTTTAAAGAAAAATATGATGTACTATTTTATGATGTGAAACAATTTACATCATTTCTCTTTTGCAAATAAAGGAATTTAAAAGAAAAACACCTTCAGATTTATAAATAACCTTCAAAATCTATTACTGGGCAAAAATACATGCAAAAATTCTGCAATGTCTCCATGCACACATACTGATTGACACTTTTGTCCCCTTTTCCAGCTTCCTATTTCTATACTAATATAATGGAATTATCTGCTTCAATAAATCTCGTGAGTAGTCTCCTGTGAACATCTACAGTTTAATTCAGGAGGGATAGTTTATAATGATTATCAAAACCGTTGTTTTATGTTAGGTAGAATTACTGCCTGATTGCTTCTGAGTTTGATTTTTTGACTTTTAATAATATTGCATATTAATATGAAAGTTATAGTCATGTAGTCCTTAATTTTTTAAAAAAATATATAAATACACATGCACATGGTAGCAAAGTTAAAATTAATAACCAGGTTAGCTACCAACTTGGACACTGATAAAAGTGAACCAACCAAATTATAGAACCATCTGCGATGGTCATTTATTGGGAATTTCCAAGTTCCTAAAAGTTGTTGATATTTATCACAAAACATATTATATGCAAAACATATTTTGCAGTTTTTTCACTTGTATTTCTTTTTTTATAATTCAGAATTTCACAACGCCAAATATATCCCTTTCACCACTTCAGAGACTTTGAACTGCATACCAGAGGACCTTTTTTTATTTGTTTGTTTCACCACCAGTAAAAATAGAGGAAGAATCAAATGACTTGATTCTGGATTAAGGAAGGATATATTCTCTGCAGCACTTAGCTCACAGCAGAATATCAAACTGGATCACCTCAGTCAGTCACCAAGGGCTTCATCAGTGACTATGTTAAGGGAGCAGGAACAAGACTGCGTTCCACATGGCCAATCACATTGGCAGGAGAGCGGGGCCCCCACCGTATGTGGGGAAGAGGTCTGGATTCAAGCATTGCTCACAAGAACATGGTTGAGGAACAACTCAGAAGTCACATGGGACTGGCCTCCAGCTTCAGATCTCCAAATAGGTAAAGGTCAAGGATAAGGCAAGTGGAAGAACTGGATTTCAGCCACTGGCAAAATCTTATGGGATTGTTTTAGAACAGAGTCCAGATCAGCTGCACTCCTGAATGGATCAGAGTCAGAAGGAGCCAGCACCATAGAGTCAAGAGAAAAATTGCTTCAAATAAGCCTTATGTAAATGGAAGGAATTTAGAATCTCCCCAGGTAGTGGGCAGAGAAGAATGTGAAAGTAAAATGATCGCATTGAGCTATGAAAGTCATATGTGAATCAGAAAGTTAATGATTTTAAAAAAACACTTTTGTGTCAGTTACATTCATGTATCTTATGAAAGTATTCTAAAGAAATGAACCTTGACAATAAAAAATTGTATGGCTAACAGACTCAGATCCTCTCTTCATCATTCTTGCACAAATCTGGCCATTGGCAGCATCTATGGAATGAAGAACAAGGAATGAAGATTTAAGGTTGCAAAAAAAAAAAATCCTGAAATCCCTTTTAAGAAATATTTTTTAAATGTACTTGGCCATCTTATCAGAATAAATACATTTATAAACATTGTTACCAGGTAGCAAGAGGTGATCCTGTCCAATGTTTGCAGAGATTTTAGGGTTGGCAAATATAGTGTAAAATTTGCAAAGATACTGGGCTAGGAGTAGGTTTACATTGGATAAGTGAAAAAGCCCAGCTAATGCAGTGAGCTTCATTAATGTCGACAGTCAATTTGAAAACTATAGGCCCCAAAGTTCACTCTGCTTATCAAAACTTTTGGGTCAAAATTATTAGGAAAAAATATTTCAACTCACACCTCTCTTGGTTTTTAAGGGAAGGGGTGTTAAGTTTATGAAATATCAAATATTTGTTACTTGAAAAGATTAAAAGAAATTCCACTTAAAAATGCTTGCTGGCAACATATTCTATGATTGTTTAAAAAAATCCATTAATGAGGTGTGTGTGTTGGTTAGGGGGTGTTTAACAGCCTTAGACCTTGTAAGCTTGAAGTAGTCACATATAACTTGCAGTAATTCTTGGAAGTAACACATGTAATTCAACCCTGAATCTAAACCTCTAATCATTTAGTTTTGACAACTTCTGTTTAGTGTGTTCTGCCAACAGCATATTAATTAGATGTGACCCAATGGTTCCAGGTCATTGCAGGAAAGCAAACAAAGCTTCAGAGATTACATGCTAAAACCCAACCATCTTCTTGGCTGCTTTGTGAAATGAAGGGAGTGAAAATCTAAAGTAATTCTCATAAAGACCAGAAACATGAGGACAAAGAAGAGACCAGGGACGCATGGATTACTACGATTATATGTCTCTGTGAATTGTTTACGTTGCCTGCATAAACCTATTCAGAGTGGTCTTCACACACTCCTCACACAATCTGCTGAGTTTCTAAGGAAAACATAGAAGACTAAATAACCAACTTTGATTCTGCAAAACAGTTGGTATAGAAAGAACACTTACTGTGGTGGTCACTGAGTAATGTATAAAATTGTCAAATCAACATGTTATACACCTGAAATTAATATGATGTTGTATGTCAATGATATTTCAATTTTAGAAAATCCAGCCATTTATCTGGGCATATCTAAGTGTTCTAAATATGAAACAGTATTAGTTTGCTAGGCTGTCGTAACAAAGCACCACAGATTGGGTTGCTCAACCAACAGCAATTTATTATTTTTTTTAAGTTCACTGCTAAGTAATGGAAGCGAGTGTGGAAAACATGTGTGCACCACAACAAGGAATGTAACTTAGTCACTTAGAGGAAAATTATTATATCATCTGTCCCAGTCATATTGGTATTTCATTGGTATTTCAAAGTAGTTATTCCCCCAAAAGATTAATATCAAAATGATACTTCTCATCTTTATTATTATTATGGCAATAAGGGTCACTGGTGAAAATCAGTATTGATCAACAACATTGATTTGAATTAAACTTCTTGCAGCAAAAATCTTGGCAGTAGAAAAAAAGGGAAGTGATAGCAACAGGATTTCTATGATTGTAACGTTAATGATTAAAAATAAAAACACTAATGGAAAATAAATATCTGTAGTATATTTTGGTTTTTTGTTCCTAGATCATTACAGTAAGAGGTATCCTGACCTTTTAAGCAATTTTCCTGTCAGAAACACTAATTTCTTTCTATATTCAGTGCTGGGCAGGGATATAGATGCTTTTGCTTTTCCCAGCATGTGGTATTGACTTTGGAGCAAAACCTAAATGGAACCCAGATGTTTCTGCCCTTAGCCCCAACTCTTGCCTCCAGGCCTGCGGTCTCCGGGTTTCCTTAGGCCAACCCTGATTCATAACTCAGCACCTTTTGGAATTCCTGGAAAAGAATCTACCCACTCAAAAGTATTATTGAGATATATAGACTTTATTGAAACCTCTGAGGGAATGGTTTGCTTTTCAAACTCCGTAACAAGCAACTAAAAAATTAATACAAAATCTTCTTCTAAGCTCTTAGACACCCTCCCCCGCTTCTAACCATCCTGGCTGAATTTTCTGCCCTCCTTCTGGAAACTCTGACAATTTCAGATTACTCCCCCATCTCCTGTGCAGTGCCATTCAACTCTTCCCGCATCTTCCATGCCAAACGTGGTACACTTAAACTCAGCATGGCATTTAGGCAAAGGGCCCTCCAGGTAACAAGACACACTTGCTTTATAAGGCAATTTATTGACCCATTAGGATCTCATCTTTCATACTAAGAAGTTCATCCAAGTGGTTTTTTTCCCCTATAAATATAAAATGTTCTCCCTAAGAAAAATTCTGTAGAATAAAAATTTCTCCATTTTTCTTAATAAAAGTCACTTTCCCTGATTCAGAAATTCCAATAGCCTATAACTACACCATAAGAAATAACAAGGAATGTGACAATCCACAAACATACCTATCAACTCCCTAGAGATCTCTCTCTCCTACAATAAATTCTAAAAAATTCTAATTTCAAAGTATAAATTTCCACATATGTTTTGGTCTATCTAGAAGATCTGGTGTTAAACAGATATCCTTGTTTTTGAAAATGACCTTTGATCACCCAACATCATTTCCCCATTCTACTCCCCAAGATTACATATATTTTTTAGAAGAAAAGCCTCAGAAAATTGTATATCTCATAAGTTCATGTCAATAGGACCCAAAATTTTTAAAAAGCAGATTCATCTAGTAAAATAACTTACTCAAAGATCCTCTTTTCTTGTAATAAACCATAGTAAAGAGAATTTGGACTTGCAAATGTGTGTGTTATGGCATAACTAAGATATAATTAACAAAATGAAATAAGCATTAGAATATGAATCTAAGAAGGGCCTTGGTGGAGTGATGAGGAGTGGGGGTAAGGGTAGCATGGAGTGGGTGGAAATTACACCTGTTTGATTTTCCACTTGTGTGCTGTGACACCATGTGAACTTAGTGTCAGAGCTTCAGGTCTGACTCTGGCTCCCTCTATAACATTAGTGAATTATGTCATCTTTTGAGTTCCAATTTTCTCATCTGTCAAAGAGGGCTAACAAATCCTACCTCATAGCATTATTGTGAACATTAATTATATGAGTATTTTACACATGGGAAGACATTAAGGCAATGCAATTGGAATTTCATAGATGCAGAAAGGGAGCCTCTTCTTCCTATGCTCAACTCGGGGTGCCTCTTTGTGAGCCCCCCAGATCATCTGTGCTTAACACTCAACGAGCTTCCATGGAGATTGTTTTGATCCAATATTTTGTCTAAAATTTGCTAGGTTAGCTCCAGGGCCACATTCTGACTTTCACGGGCCCACACACTTTTGCCCTTGTGGGCTCCTTCCTCCATAAAAGCATATTCAAAATTATGTTTTCTGAATGTGTTGGCATAAAGATGAACACAACCTGGGCTTGATCTATTTTTATATACTTATTATTATAATACTCATTTTTCTTCTGATTTTTTTAAAGGAGTGAAAACATTTTTGTGGGCCTCTAAAAGTATCTTGGGCCCTGGGCACTCTACCTACTGAGCCTACTGGATAAGTCAGCCCCAGTTAGCTTCTTGCCCCTCTTGGAGGCTCCAACTTTTCATTTGTGGTACTTTTTCTCAAGTTTTTAAGGAAAAGTCTCAACCTCCTCTCTTCTCTTACTCTTTGCTGTACACATTAATTTTCTCTAATCTCTCTTCATAGACTCAAACCTCTTATCCTTTTATCATCTGGTTGATTTCCTTGGGTGCCTTTGAATTCTAGCCAAGGTATTGATGTTTCTCTTTGGTTAAGTGTAAAACTGTATATGATATCCTATGCCACCTGATGTAGGCCATATTGAACAAAATGATTTATTTCCTCTTCAGACATGTGAAACTCTACTTTTTGAACTTTTCTAAGTGCATTTGGGCTTTTTAATTTTTATTTGTTTTTAGTAGCTGTCAAGGCATATTTAATTTCTTCTGAACTCTTACCCTCAGATTTTACTGCTTCCCAAATGTCATTGTTTCATTTGTTCCTTTTTATACTTCATACACAGAATATTCTCAAATCAAAACTAATAATAAATCAAACACTTAGCCATGGAGATTCGGCATACCATCACCTGTCTCCAAAGTGTAGCCATTAAAAGAAAGGGGCAACCTCAGCGACCCAGTTTTTAAGAGTGTTTACAACAGAATGGCACATGAAATATGACACAATTCACCTTTCTTTGCTACATGGTGATCACTTAAAACATTCACTTTACACTTATCTAAAAGTCATTTATATTAGTTTTTGCTTTATATTAATTTAAGTAGTTTAAATTTTTATTTTATTTCTGGTTTCAAAATTCTAGATGCTTAAAAAAATGGTTTCTCTGGGGTGCCTGGGTGGCGCAGTCGGTTAAGCGTCCGACTTCAGCCAGGTCACGATCTCGCGGTCTGTGAGTTCGAGCGCCGCGTCAGGCTCTGGGCTGATGGCTCGGAGCCTGGAGCCTGTTTCCGATTCTGTGTCTCCCTCGCTCTCTGCCCCTCCCCCGTTCATGCTCTGTCTCTCTCTGTCCCAAAAATAAATAAAAAACGTTGAAAAAAAATTAAAAAAAAAAAAGTTAAGATCTATAAAAATGCATGCAATATGGTATCACAAAATAAATTTGAAACAAATTAAGAAACAAAAGTAAGGAAATAAGTTAGAAAAAGAAATAAGGAAAATAGAAAAGGAAATAAGTCAGAAATGTATGATAATATATGCTTTGAGTGCACACACTCTTGCTGGAAACTGGCCACAGATTTGACTTGAAGCACAGTTTTTGAATACTAGGGTAAGGCAAACAATGTATGTCTCATTTCTTCCACCCAAAAACTGATAAAAAATATTTACTAGATACTTACTTGGGATGAATAAAAATAGTATCAAATAATTTTTTTGATCACATGGTATGACTCCTTTAAAGGGAAGACAAAATGTTATATCATAAAGTTTACCTCTGTTCCATCCCCCTTAAGCTTCCCATCTGCCGCTTCTGATTTCTCAGGAACACAAGGAAAATTGTCAATTATCTACAGCCAGAAATTCTCATCTGCTTTTTAAAAATCATCAGGGCTGTCAAGCTGTGCACTGCCAAACTAAGGGATGCTCTTCACAGGCTATATGTTAGAAATTAGAAAACAAAAATATAAAGACTATACAAAAGAGTATAAGATGCATCTTAATTACACAGAGACAATATCTGTTAACACTTTGTTCATCTTTTATTTTTTTAAGGACAGCTTCCTACAAGGGGAATTCTTGCATCAAAAGATATGCTTGTTTATGGGGCACCTGGGTAGCTCAGTCAGTTAAGCATCTGACTCTTGATTTTGGCTCAGGTCATGATCACATGATGGTAAGACCCAGCCTCATGTCAGGCTCTGTGCTGAGTGTGGAGCCTGCTTGGGCTTCTCTCCCTCTCACTCTCTCTCTGCCCCTTCCCTGCTCCCCTGATCATGCGTGTTTTCTCTCTCCTTCTCTGTCTCTTTCTCTCTCAAAATAAATAAATAAACATTTTAAAAAAAGATGTGCTTGTTTTTAAAACAAAATTTGTCAAATCAACCCTCAATCTGTAGTATATGAAGATGGTCATTTCAGTATATCCTTGCTAAATTTGTGGTTCAAGTGTTTCCTTTATTAACATGAAGATAATATTATCTAACAATAACCCTATTAGCTCATAGGGTTACTGTAAATAATAAATGAGTTAGCAATACATAAAATACTTAGAGCAATATTATGCACATTTTTTCCATTATTTACAAATTTCATAGGTAAAATTGGTTTCTCATTTTTTTCATAGTTATTAGGGATATATGGAATATATTTTCATATATTTATTGGACATTTTTTCTTTCATTAATTGTCTATTCAGATCTTTAGCATCACTTTCTAATGGTTGCTTGATTATTTTATGCCTTCTTTGTATATTGAGGATATTAATTGTGTACCTGACATAAATGTTTCAAATATTTCTCTCAGTTCCTGGTTTTTTACCTTTAGTTTTATGTTTCTTTACAAATATGTTCTTTACAAATTTTCCTCTTTTTATATAGAATTTAGGACCTATATTAATCCAGTATGACCTCATCTTAATTTGACTGTATCTGCCAAGACTTTATTTCCAAATACAGTCGCATTCACAGGTTTCTGTGAACATGAATTTTGGCAGAACAGTATTCAACCCATTACATGAAGTAATTTTGTATCCCAAGATCACAAAAATATTCACCTATATTTTGTATGTATGTATGTATGTATTTTTACATTATTCTTTAATCTATCTGAATTTCTATTGTTTTCTGATGTAATTAATGTTAATCATTTAGGCTGGGTACATTATCTTGAAACTTTTTTCAAGTGGTAATGGAAAGGTAAAATATCAAATGTACCATTTAAATAAAAACTTAGAAGTTTCACACACACACACACACACACACAGTGAGAGAGACAGAGAGAGACAGAGAAATAAGAAAAAATTAAGAGGACAATTTGATGACCCAGAACAAGCCAAAGAAATACCAGCCTTACCCATTGCAAAATAAATGTTCATCACTCTTGGAAATCTTAGTATTCATCCTAAATCTTAGATTTACATAGTTTTATGAGGATGAACTCACACCGTGATTTATCAGGGGGTGCTCAGCTGAACAGAAGACATTCATAGTACAAGATGCCTTTCAGTATTTTTTGTTTTCTATGACATCACATGTTTGCTTTCATGTCACACTTTCCCTCAGATCTGGCTTTCAGATGCATGAATGCTCCACCTAGTGCACTGGCTTCATTCATTTCCATGTTGTCCCTCCTCATCCTGGAGCGGATGTCCTGGCAGAACTCTGCTTGTTCCCCATATACTTTCCTGTAAGTCACATTGGATTCTTCAGTGATCTTCAATTATACCAGCGTTTAATGGGATCCTCCTTGGATTGTATTGCTGTCTGTGTTATGTTACAGTTTGCAATGCCTTGTGCTTTGGTTCTCCCTAACAGTAAAGAATATATATATTTTAGTCTCTGAGACTAAAATCCTCTCTATCCTGCCTGAAATGTCTGTGAGTAGACTGGTATGCTAATTTATCACACACCGGTTATTTTTTTCTGGAAAACTGTATACTTCTACTGAAGATTTTAGGTGGTTGTATATCCTATTAAAAAGATTGTATTCAAGAGGTGCCTGGGTGGCTCAGTCGGTTAACTGTCCGACCTAGGCTCAGGTCATGATCGTGGGTTGGAGCCCCCCATCGGGCTCTGTGATGACAGCTCAGACACTGGAACCTGCTTTGGATTCTGTGTCTCCCTCTCTCTCTGCCCCTCCCCTGCTCACACTTTGTCTCTCTCTCTCTCTCTCTCTCTCTCAAAAATACATAAACATTTAAAAAAAAAAAAGGTTGTATTGAAGAAATTGCATCCACTGCAGTAATTTCTGGGTTGTATAGCTTCCAATTAACATAAGATTTAAGTTGTTCTTCAAATTGATGCATACATTGAATATTAATCTACCTAACAGCAAAATTGGAAGAAATTATTTTTCAGTCAGTTACTAAATACACCCTAGTGAAAATACTCCTTTTGGATCTAGACTTCTGGGTTCTGGGAAGAAATAGGAGCTAAATCAATAGGCTAATATTAAGTTACATAAATATTAAAATACAAGAAAAACCATTTTTTGGCAGAATGAATCACCTTATCAATAACTTTTATCTTATAAAGCTTAGTTTAGAAAGTAAATGGCTAAGTACTATTAGGACACATGGACATTAGAACTCTTTGGGTGTTCATTATTTCATATATGAATATATCTAAACATTGTTATATTTAGACACAAAATTTGCAGATGTATGCCAGGCCCCATTCTCAACTGCTTCTGCAAGACCACCAGCAAAATTGTTTCTACATATAGATATTACCATAAGCTCTCTGGGCTCCCCTGGGTTTTTCTACATCATTGTCATCATCAATACCCAGTCATTGGAGATCAACTAGATGCTTTCCTTGGAAACAAGCTTTTACTCTACCACAGTTATGGATGCTGACAGAGGACTTTGGTTCTGGGAGAGTCAATCTATCCTAAATAGAATATTTAGTCTAGAGATTTTAACAAATTTCTAAAGGTTTTGTTCTGTAACCAGATTGCTGTGAAGGCCTGATTATCATTATGACCCATCCATTCTATTTATCCAACAAATAATTATTTAATGTCTACAATGTGCCAGGCCCTGTTCCAAGTATTAATGTGCTAAACAGAAAATAATTCCCTGCTCCTATAGAATGTACTATATGGTAGATCCTCTTTAACCAAAACTGCAAGTTCCATAATCTCTTAAGACGAATGTTCCAAAAAGGATGTTGGAACACCAGAAATAAACAGACTTTTTATTGAGATCTGATAAGAATAACATTTTTTGATACAAGAATAAATAGGAGATCTTAATCGTGTAGGTATGAGTTGTGAGAAGGAAGAGGGCCCATATCAGTATTTTAATAACAGTGGAAAAAACTATATGACGTCAGGTGTTACTGTCATCGGGGTGAAATGGCTGTATAGAATATATGTTGGGTCAAAGAAGGGTGTTGGCCAGTTGGGCCCCCTCTATAGTCATTGGAGGAGTATGTTCATTAATGGGGCGGGGGAGGTTCCAAGCAGCAATGCAAGACACAAATTAGCTGGTTTGGGGTTACACATTTTTGGAATTCTAGGTTATGGGTAAGAACATCACCAACCCAAATGCTGTGCTCATTTGGTCCTTCCTTGAATCTTTTTGTCCAACAGTGGAATGCTCAATGACAGGAGAAAGCCTCTTCATAAACAATAATGATTTGTGTCTGATGTCAGCTGCGAAGCCATCTAGAAACAATCCCCTACCATCGCCCTGCTCAACTGAACAGCTGCCATTTCCCTGGCCTAGCTTGTACCCTTGTAGATCTGGGCAACACAAACAATGGTCCTGCACCTGCTGCCAGGCCTGCCAGAATGACAGTGGTGCCATCGTTCAAGCCAGGAGGAACATGACCATAAAACACAGACACGCGCCCTTGCTAGCTCAGCTGTTCTCCTCCCTGGTGCTCTCTCCTGCCAGACCAACAACGGGTCCAGTTTGCCTCACAACTGTGGCATGGACACAGAGGCATCACGGGAAGCAGACCTTCTGGAGAGACAAAAAATAAATCTGGTCAAGTCCAATTTAGCTTCATTAACTTCCCGTGGGAGAAAAAATGTAACTTGAGTGTTAGGGTCACACATGAGACTCCCTATTCCAAATGCCGGTTCTCTTTGTTTTCTTCTTATACTTTCATCTGTCGTTTCCCTTTGTCAGCAGGATTGGGCTGAGATATAGTCTTATTTACTGGACCCAGGGAAGGGAGATAGGGCTTTCACGATTGCTATCTCCTCCTTGACTCTTTCTTCCCTGGTGATTTTCTTGACATCCAGGCTGCAATCACCACTCCTCCTGTGATGACTCCACCAAACTATAACTTCAGTTTAGATCCTGGACATTTGGTGCTGGAAGCAACCATTGAAATGATCCTAACTCCCAAATTTTATAGATGAGAAAACTGGGGGGCACCTGGGGGGCTCAGTCAGTGAAGCAGCTGACTTTTGATATCGGCTCAGGTCATGATCTCACAGCCCGAGATTGAGCCCTGTGTCAGGGGCTCTGTGCTAGGCGTGGAGCCTGCTTAAGATTCTCTCTCTCTCTCTCTCTCTCTCTCTCTCTCTCTCTGTCCCTCCCCTGCTCGTGTTTGCATGCTCTTTTTCTCACAAAAATAAATAAATAAACACTTAAAAAAATTTTTAAACATGAGAAAACTGAAGCTGTGACATGTTAAGTGACCTTCCAAGCTTACACAAAGAAGGGGCTAGTAAAAACCAGATTACCACCTGGACCCCTGACTCCCAATTTAGTGCTCTCTCCATCCTACCCTGTTGTCTGTGGTATCTCTCACAACAGCTCATCCCCTCCCCTTATTTTGATTTATGTTGCCACTTCTGTGTTCCAAGTGGTCATTAATTTTTACATGCCTCTGTAATAGTTTTCTGGCTGATATCCTACCTGCATTCTCAAATTTGCTCTAAGATAAACAGTGCAGATTACATCTTTAGAATCTTTAAAAGAGCTGGGTTTTTTTGTGATTATTCTAACTCAAAAACCTTTAATGGTTTCTTATTGCCTCAAATTAGGTCTAAAGTGGATTCAACCCACTGTATCTGCCTACCTCCAGTTCCCTGTTCTTGCAATGATGCTCATGCTTTTCTATTTACTGCTCCTTCTAGTTGGAAAGACCACCCCACATCTCTGCCTGTCAATATCTCCCCAGCCTTCAAAACTCAAATCAACTGTCGCCAACTCCATCTATTATTCCTCACATTGACTGTGCTTTCCCATGACACTTAATTTTCTCTCTCACATGACATCCAATTCCACAGTGTAGTTACTGGTGTATGTATTTTATCCCTTCAAGTAGACTTCAGATTTTTCCATGCCTGAGATTCTCTCCTATACAGTTGTATACTTGCCTCCCCCCACCCCCAACAGCACTTGATACACTTAAATATGGTGGATCCTCAATTGAATGTCATACTATTTGAGCAAAATCTGACAACAATATAGTTTCTTAGCTTAGAAAGTTCATTTTGACTTTGTAATCTGCACTCGTAGCTGCACTGTATCTTGGAATTAGGAACCAAGGCTTAAGAAAAAGGGATTTTTTTTTCCTTTGTGTCTTATTTTTAAAAATTTTTCAGCAGGCAGTATCTTTTTAAAAAATGTTTCATGGGGGTGCTTGGCTGGCTCACTCGGTTGAGTGTCCGACTCCACCTCAAGTCATGATCTCACGGTTCATGAGTTCGGGCCCCACGTCGGGCTTGCTGCCGTCAGTGCAAAGCCTGCTTTGGATCTTCTGTCTCCCCCTCTCTCTGCCCCTCCCCTGCTTGCATTATCTCTCTCAAAAATAAATAAATATTAAAAGATAAAAAATAAATAAGTAAAAATGTTTTAATTGCAGTAAAATACACAATAAAACAAAATAACATAAATGTACTATCTTGACCATTTTTAAGCGTGGTATTAAATACATTTGTATTGTTGTGTTACCGTCATCACCATCAATCTCCAGAACTCTTCATTTTGCAAAACTGAAACTCTACCCGTTAAACAGTAACTCTCCAGTCCCCTGTTCCTTCAGGCCATGAAAACAACCATCCCACTTGCTGTCTCGGTGAATTTGTCTACTCTAGGTACTTCATGTAAATGAAATCATACATTATTTGTCTTTTTGTGATTGGATAATTTCACTTAGCATAACGTTTTCAAGTTTCATTCATCTTGTAGCATGTGTCAGAATTCCTTCCTTTTTAAGGCTGAATAATATTGTTTTTTTAATTTTATATTTTTAAGTAGGCTCCATGCCCAGTGTGGAGCCCAATGTAGGGATTGAACTCATGACCCTGAGGATCAAGACCTGAGCTGAGACCAAGAGTCAGACGCTTAACCAACTGAACCACCCAGGGTCCCCGAGGCTGAATAATATTCTATTGTGGGTTTACGTCACATATTATTTATCCATCCATCCATGGATGGACACTTGGATTGCTTCTATCTTTGGGCCATTATGAGTAGTGCTGCTATGAACATAGGTTTACAAATACCTCTTTATGACCCTGCTTGCAATTCTTTTGAATATATACCTGGAAGTGGAAGTGGAATTTCTAGATCATATGCCGTTTTTAATTCTATTTTTAATTTTTTGAGTGACTGCCATACTATTTTCCACAGCACTTGCACCATTTACATCTGAAAGTGAGATTCCTTTTTTTTTTTTTAATCTTCCAAAAGTCTAAGATGTAATAGAACAACTGAAGTAAAAGATAATAGAAACTGCAGCTCTACGATCCAAGCTGCTTCAGTCAGATGAATCACAGCTGGGTGTTCGGAAGCCAATTCCATGTGAAGAATATGACACAGAACCCTGGAGTTCCTGAGCCTGACTGCGCATCCTCCCACCAGATATCTTGAGCTAGAACCTCTGGGAACCTGCAAACACATAGAACTCCTCCGGTGGTCATATGGCCCGGGTGTATGTGGAGAGTTTTCTCATGGACTATGAATATGCCCACAAACTTGTTTTGCTGATGGTATTGGGGCTGGCAGAGAGGAATAATGAGTTAGTATTTGTTTTAAAATATCTACTTGTTTAAACAGATTCATAGTCATAGTCACACCTGGGAACAGGACCCCTTCAT
This sequence comes from Neofelis nebulosa, assembly GCF_028018385.1. NCBI lineage: Eukaryota > Metazoa > Chordata > Mammalia > Carnivora > Felidae > Neofelis > Neofelis nebulosa. Next base: position 93,752,606 of record NC_080787.1, on the reverse strand, counting down.
GTGCTTAACTCCAGAGTGGTGGGGCAGATGGACTCTGGGGCCACATCCTGCAGGGAAGAATTGAATGGAATAATAGATGGGTGTCCAAGAAATCAGTGACTGTGGAGTTGATTGGCTCTCCGTGTGGTGGACAGAGGATGGTAGAAGAAGGAAGGCAACAGAGAATCCAAGAGTAGGCAGAACTTGGAAACCAGGTAGTTGGGAAACAAGTTGGATCAGGGGAATTCATCAGTAGGGAGCAGGGGTAAGACAAAATAGAGGGTAAAGAAGAAAAATCCTAATTCTAGAGGGAATGAAGTTTTTGGAAGTTCACAAATTAAGAAATCAGGCATAAAATAATAACAAGGCTAACATTAAAGGTGACATCCTTCTTTCCATAACGTTTTCATTTGGTCGCCCTTTCATCTATGCAGCGACAATCGATGCAGACCTTCTTGGTGCTTGGCATTATTACTCTGGGCCCAGAGTGCTCTCCCGGAATCCTCCGATTCTTGTTACTCAAGGTAAGGAATGGTCCAGCGGCCTCACCATAGAATATTGTTCCTAACACCCTATAAACTGGTTGATTCGCTTACTTTAAGTAGTGTGTTTTCCAAACAGTCCTGGCCTGTAAATAAAAAATGGGCGCTCTTTCAGCAGACATTTCAATAATACCATTAAAAAAGGCCATTTGGGGCACCTGTTGAGGCTCAGTCAGTGAAGCGGCGGACTTCAGCTCAGGTCATGATCTCATGGTATGTGAGTTCGAGCCCCGTGTCGGGCTCTGTGGTGACAGCTCTGTGCTGACAGCTCAGAGCCTGGAGCCTGTTTCGGATTCTGTGTCTCCCTCTCTCTCTGCCCCTCCCCCACTCATGCTCTGTCTCTTTTGCTCAAAAAATAAAATAAACATTAAAAATTTTTTAAAAATATAAAAATAAAAAGGGCATTTGGTCTTCAGCATTATTTTGATTTCTAATTTTGCTGACACACCCTTGATTAATTTAGGGAACCATTGCCTAATCAGTAGATATTTTCCCCCGATGTTGTTTTGTCTTTAAAAAAAAAAAAAACCTCTCTCCCCTGTGCCCTGCTTTATGCACTTTCATTGCTTATTAATGTGTGAATAGGGGTAGGAAAAATAACAAAACTAAAATTAGTCATGTTTCCTACTTTTAGCAGCAGTGATGTGATTTACTAGAGGAGGAAATTGGAACTGTGAACTAAAATTAAACTCTTGAATTATCTGAAGATTTCACTCATTCTTGTTATTCCTAACACCAGGAAAGAACTCTGTGTTTACCACGAGGCAGGAAGCTTCATGCAAGAACACAGTTCAATTCCAAACACTTCCTGCCAATTCTGAACAAGCATAAATTGTGTTTGTATCTCAAACATTTAGGTTAGCAATCTTAATTTAAAATATGCTTCCTATAATTTCATCACTTATGTATTTGTTAATTAAACTGGTAATGTTATAAAAGTCAAATTGAGTTTCGATTTAGTTTTGCAATTATATTTTTCACCACCTAAAACAGTTTTATAGCTAAGTATAAATACAGAGCATTCTTTGAATAGATAATCATCATTACCTAAATTAAGCAAGTGTTTGGGGGTTCCTTCAATCTTCTAATGGCACATTATTTCTGACTTTAACTGACAAGAGGCTGACTTACCTGCCCCATGGTAAGTGAATCACCAATAACTTTAATTGCATCCAATATTCCCTCTGAAACTGTGCTCTTTTTTTTTTCTTCTTGATTTGTACTATCTTCGTGACAACTTGGTTGTTAAATAGGTGTTTAGGGTTATCACCTCTGAGAGTTTCTGTGGAAGACATTCAATGCATTGGAAGTAGAGACAGAAATACTTATTCTGCTCTAATCTTTGTTATCTTAAGCAAAAATTTAATATAAAAATTCAACAGAAATGCTTTGTAATGGCAAAATCCAATGTATTATGACTGGTCCATCTTTTTATTTCTAGTCCATCATTTGTCAAAGTTGTCGTAAGTATCTCTAACCCACAGGATGCTCCACAAAAAGTGGCTCTGAGGTAGAAGACTCTGGAAAATGTTGAGCTGCATTCTCATCTTTGGAGAGGTCCAGGCCAATTAGTGTATTACAGATTGAGTAACCTGTGTAAATTTATTCGAGTCTTTCCTACGGTTATTCAGAAAATCTTTCTCCTCCATGGAAATAATATTCCAAAAAACACTGCTTTTTTTTCATGCTTAAAGCACATTTACTAGTGTCTGTGTCATGACCCTATGGTAAACCCATAGCACAAAAAGAAACTGCTTTCTGATCAACAAGTCTTGTGTTACCTTTAAAACACAATGGGGATTCCCCATTACATGGCATATCCTTCTGTTCAGAAAGTTGGCTAGATGATGCCTAGCAAATAATGCCAGGCGGTTAAAATTGGGTTGCTGAGGAAAAGTACAACAATCGAAATATTCCTTGGGTTTATAGCATCTTCAATAAATTATAAATCAAATGTATACATGCTTGAAATTACTATTAGCTTCTTGCAGAAAGAACAAGTATTCATAGGGATGTTAGCATTGATATGTCTTCCTTCAATGAGACGAACCATTAAGTTCTAGTTCTTGTTATAGACCGTCATTCTTGCCAACACATTTTTAATTCTTATAACTAAAGAAGTGACAGTTGTCTCCTTCTCTGTTTTGACTTTTCCTTAAACTGATACTACTTTTCAACAAAAATTTGCTGTTTTCCTCTTACACAAATGAGTTCTTACTTTACATGGGACTGATATTTGCAGGAGCCTTTCAGCTGTTTGAGGACATAGCACAGGATGGACATTGGCATCCATGCACTTCTGTCCCAGTTTTGCAAACAAACCCATTTAGCCTCTTGCCAAATTTTCACACTGTGGACGCTGATGCAATGGGCCTCAAAGTATCCAGGCTTGGGGAATAGATTAACGTTGAATGTAAAAGATGGAAGTCACCTCAGAAATCATTCAGTTCAGGAGCCCTCAGTGCTGGGCAGCTTGAACACAAACAAACCAGCAAACAAACAAACAATGCTTAAGGGCCCAGCACATGAAAGATTTAGATCTAATTGATCTTGGGTGGAGTCTCAAGTCTGGGATTAATTTTTTTTTTAATCTCCATTGGGGAGGGGAGATAAAAGTGCAGAGCAATTGAGAGCAATTAATCATCACAAATTTCATTTTATGAGTGAGGGATTTCTTGAGCAGTTAAATGATTTGCTTGCTTACTGCTGCAAACTTAATTAGCTCATTTGAATCAGGACACATTCAATCCAGATCTTCTGACTCTTCACCAGTACACTTCTGTCATATGGAGCTACCTCTCCTCACCACTCTCCTTAGCTGTGTGACCTGGGCAAGTCATACAACTCCTCTGTTACCTTGTCAATCGTACCTGACAAGAACCACCGCAGGATCAACTAATCAATGGAAAACATGCCTGTGCAAATTTAGATAGCGTCGCTAATTCATTATAAATGATCCAAACCACATTGTTCATTTGCGCTGATTAGTGCAATGCTTCCCATCAGCTTTCACTTGGAAAAGTGTTTTCCTCAATTCGTATTTGAAATACCTTGGCATGTTATTCACTCCCAGATTCCGTGTCTTTCTGGAATCTACTGAGAGTTTTTCACACTTCTGTGCCACCATCGAACCCACCCTGAGACACAATCCCTTTTTAATAGTTTTTCAAAGGGAAACAAAAAAAGGAATCCTTAAATAAGTGTTCTACCCCCGTGTCCTGGGCTATGACAGTGCTTTGCGATACCACAAAATAAGAAGCAAGAACAAGTGAAGAGAAAATACTTTCTCCACACTTTCCCGTGGGGACCCAGCCAGCAGCCTGGCCCCTGGGAAGTGGCCCGCGTGCTTTCCTCACCTGCGGCATTCCTGCCCCCATGAGCTCAGCACGGCCCGTTCTCCACACTCCCAGCTGCTGTCTCCATGCCAGCAGAGTGTCCATTCTCAGTGGGTCAGCTCTACACCCAGAGGAAGACTACAGCAGAGGGCAGAGGAAGGCCACACATGGGGTTGTGTGCGGGACCGCCAGTGTGTCTCTGCAGAGCGTATGAACTGGGTTGCCTTGATGCTGGAACTCTAGCTAGTTCTTGGAGTACCCTTTAGAATCTCGACATTGTAGGCCACTGGGGATAGTTGGGTTGTCTGACCGGTGACTACCAGTCTAAGCTCTCAGCTACTAACCTGGGAAAATGCAAAAAGTACCACTGACAAATGCCTAACTGACCCCTGGATACACAGACCCAGAAAGTGCCATTATTTCTAGGCCATCAGGATTTAACTTGATGTTCCACTGGGAATTACAGGGCTTCCTGTGTGATCCTCATTACCGTGAATAACTGAATGTTGGAAGTATGTCAGAGAGTTTCTATGGACAATGTTTTCCACCTATCTTAAAGTGATGGCGGTTTGTAGGAAAATCATTTCATGGAAGGTTCCTAGAACGTGCTGATCTAAGCAGCTAACATCCGTCTCTCTAAATCAAGTCATGCCATGGTTTCAGCTTAATTACCGGAATAGGTGTTCAAGCTAAAATCAGTAAATACCAGAAAGTAAGTATTATCGTAAAACAGATTGCAGTTCCAGTAAAGGTGCTGTCTATGAACAGCACCAGTCTATGAAATGTGCTGGTTACAGATGTCCATCAGCCCCAATCCTAAATGATATAGATTATAGAACAAAAGGGGAGGGTGCCCACAGTAGCCAGGACAGATGCTCCTAGTAAGGCACCACAAATCAAAATCAAATCTAAATGTTCACAAATGATATGTTGTGACCAGGCGGAATAACATCAGACAGACTCGGGTTTTATAACTGCTGTAGGTGACAGTCTTCTCCAGGAAAAAAAGGAAGAGCTCCATTTTTAATTCAATGCCTATTTTTAAAATTTGTTTTATGTTTATTTAGTTTTGAGAGAGAGAGAGAGAGCGAGCAGGGGAGGGGCAGAGAGAGAGGGAGACACAGAATCCAAAGCAGGCTCCAGGCTCTGAGCTGTCAACACAGAGCCTGACACAGGGCTCAAACCCATAAACCCTGAGATCATGATCTGAGCCAAAGTCTGACTGAGCCACCCAGGTGGCCCAATTCAATGCCTGTTCGAAAACCTTCATCTACATCTATATGACTTGCATACAGCAGGCGCCCAGTGATGTGAGCTAAATGAGTCTTGTAGATAGGAAGAGGAGAGAACATGTTCCAAAGAGCTTTCCATCAGACTTGTTGCTCAGCATTGTCTGCCTCCAACTCACAGAGGAGGACCAGCGGAGGGGCGGGTAGGAGGGAAGGCAGGTGGTTGTTTTGCTATGAGAATTTGAATCAAGTTTCCTAAACTTCTGTCCAGTATCTTTATGCAAAACTGGTATCCCTTTCTGGGAGTCTGATCTTTTCACCATTTATTTCCTAATTTCTTTTCCCATATAGGGGGACATAATGATCTCTTTGAACCTGAGGATGTGTTAGGCCTTTTACCCTCAGGCTGTAAACTCCCTGAGAGGGTAGCTGTATTTCTTTCCTAGCATAATAGGTGTTCAACAGATAATTGTGCATTCATGTTAGATGTATGTCTTATGCAACGGCTTCACCAATGAGGCCACTGTCAGCCAAGAGATTTTTCAGTTCATGCCTTTATATTCTGGACACTTTCCCATCGATACAGATGTGCTTCATTTCTCTCTTAATTTATCCTCCTGCCCTCCCTCCCAGTGTCCTCCTCAACCTCACCCCCTTCTATAGCTTAAGGCTCTAGGTCTCACTGCTTTGGGGAGAATTAACTCCTACTTCATTGATATGACTAAAGCTAGTGATAAAGATGTACACAGCTTACCTTGAAAATTTGTTTCAACTTCTAAAAAGTATAATGCCCGTGCCTTCCTCCTGAATTATTTTATTACAATTAAGTTTTTCATAAATGAAAGGAAAATTGGATTGATCCAAATTGGATTGATCCAAATTCTTAGTTCAAGACATGGTCACTAGGGGCTCACGCATACTGTCATCTTAAAACCTTTTGTTTATTTATTTGATAACGTAGTGAACCTTCAAGAACACACTGCCTGACACAAACCCTGGAATGTTGCCAATAACTTAGGTCAGCCAGTGTGTTCCAGTTACCGCCTCCAGTGCACAGGAGCCACTGTCCTGAAGTTTGTCTTTATCTATCATCCCTAGGCTTTTGCAAATGTGGTTTTCATCACATATATGTCTAGATGATATATTGTTTAGTTTAATTGCTTTTTGAACTTTTTGGAAAGGATATCCTGTTGTCTGAGGTACTCTCGCACTTGCCTTTGTCACTCAACACTACCTTCCAATGATTCATCCATGAATCTCCTTTTACAACAAAATAGATTTATCTTTAAATGTAAAAAAAAAAAAAACCCACAAAAGCAAAACCCAAAAACCCACAAAAAACAAAACAGCAAAAAAAAAAAAAAACCCAAATCACCACCTAAAATGCTTATATATTCTCTTGCTATAAATAGTAGGTCCCTGAAATTTAGGTTATGTTAAAGCATAAGACCAACTTCTGTAGAATAATATCTAGAGTAAAATGTGAGACTTTGTCTCATTTATTCTCAGTAACTTCAAGTAAGGCTAATACAAGAATAAATGACCCATTAATGTTCATCTATGTGTCATGCTGTTGCTATTTTCTACTACTTTTTTTTAAACATTTATTTATTTTTGAGAGACAGAGCAAGACAGAGCATAAGCAGGGGAGGGGCAGAGAGAGCAGGGGACACAGAATCCCAAGCAGGCTCCAGGCTCTGAGTTGTCAGTACAGAGCCCAACACAGGGCTTGAACCCACGGGCTGCAAGACCATGACCAGAGCTGAAGTCAGACGCTTAACCGACTGAGCCACCGAGGGACTCCTCTAATACTTTCTATCAATTTGTTACACGAGGTAGGATACAAAAAATAATTTTACTTTAGGGGTGCTTGGGTGGCTCAGTCATTTAAGTGTCTGACTCTTGGTTTCCGCTCAGGTTATGACCTTACCATTGATGGGTTCAAGCCTTGAATCAGGCTCTGCAAGAGACACAGTTCAGAACCTGCTTAGGATTCTCTTTCTCCCTCTCTGCTCCTCCCCAACTCATGGTGTCTCTCTCTCCCTCAAAATAAATAAACAAAAGTTAAAAATTATATATATATATATTTTTTACCTTAATATATACAAACATTTTCTGTGCATCTTTTTAATATGATGCTCAACAATTTGATTCAAAAGATTTCTCCTGTTAGCCTCATATCTAGTCTTTCTAGATTATGAAAATACATCTCAGAAAGGTATTTCTGTTGCCATTTCTTGCCCAAACAGTAGCAAACACCCCTCAAACTTTTCTAGATAAGTTTTCTAGGCTCCATACTATTATAACTCAGAATTAAACTCCCTGGACTCTTTTGGGATTGCTCATTGGAACTTAGTCTTTGAATCTTCTGAGACTTAGCCATTAATAATCTAAGCTGATTCTGTCACTCAGTAGTTGCCCAACTCACCACAGAGCTGCAGCAGCAAATCAATCTGGCCCCAGACGTCCACTCTGCAGGCCTGGAGGAAGCTGGGCAACTCCTCATTCTCCAGCTGGAGGACTCAGACCCTCACACACCAGATCTCTCCTGCCAGGCTATTTGCACAGCAGCATGGAATTCTGATTTAAAAACAAAAAAAAAAAAAAATTAAGCCTCAGGAGCTGGTGTTGAGGTTCTGGCTGTATGAAAGACGAGTCTGAGATATCAGAAATAAAAATACAGGATGAATGGCTGAAAAAAATCCAGAGTCTAGTTCTTGCCTTGGTAATAGTACAGAGGAAATCTCTAAAATGTTAACCAGAGGCTGTGATTCTAACAAAAGAGGAAAGGTTTCTTCGTTTCCTGTGGCCTCAAAGAATAGCTGTAGTTAAGGAAGCAACTTTGAAATGAATTACTTTGATTATATGATTGCAGTCTTCTTGTGTGTTTGGCCAAGACCCTGCTGTGTTCAGCATTCTGGTGGGTGGTAGAGAGGACACAAAGGGAAGAAAAGAAACTAACATTTATTACATGCCCAGCACTGTGTGAGAGACACTTCTCCTTTACAGCTGGGGTAACTGGTGGTCAGACAGGTTACCTAACTGCCATGCTGTATAATAGTTTCAGCACTAGGTCTGAGTGCAAAGCCCATACTCTTTCCATAATAGCATTTCCTACTCTTAAGTAATTTTAGAATCTAATTGAGGAGAAGGGTGCACATGGGCACGTGCGCGCACACACACACACACACACACCCTATAGTATGTTTATTGATGGCCAGGAGACTGGATTGGACGAGAATTGTCACTGGAATGAAAGAAGAGAGGTAGAATCCATACGGAGAAATGCTGGTCCAGGGTTCAAGCTCAAGCTAATAACCATCAGGCAACAGAAGAGAGGCTTAAGTAGGACGGCTTTGTTAAAGACGGATCTTAGAAAAGCTAACCTGATTATAGCAGTCCAGATTTGATAGCAGTGATCATACGACAGAAGAGAAAGTGTCCCATAGGAGGGTCCCATTTTTTTAGAACATGGTACATGGTAAATAAAGGTTTATTAAATGAAAAATGGAGATATTGTGAATGAGGATGCGACAAAACTCAATATATATATGTATATATATATATATATATAGAGAGAGAGAGAGAGAGAGAGAGAGTGAGAGAGAGAGTCATTCAAAAACAGTTCAAAGACAGAAATTGTTCCTTTTATTTCTTTCATATCTTCAGTGCCTATGGCCATCTGGGCACAGAGGGGGTACTTAATAAATACTTTTCTAATCCACTAAATGTCTTTGGAGCATTATCTAAAAAAGACTTATTTTCGTTTACGCAACATCAACTCACCACATGGAAACTCTTTATCTTTTCTGCTCTCATCCACACCCTGCTGGTTGGAAGACTACAGTTAGAGTTCTAAGAGAGTAGGATTTTCTAAAACTGTGGAGGGAACACAGAGCCACTGTGGTGCTACGTTGAAATAGTAAAAGATGCTTTGCAGAAGCCTTAGAGAAGTGTTAATAAAAAACAAAATAAAAGAAAACAACAACAAAACCCCAACCCTCTCTCTCACATGGTCACTACTTCCATTTTTACCTTATGTATTATCTGAAGCCTCACCTCTTCTTCCTTGTAGATATAACTGGTTTGCCCAGAAGCGTCCTTTTCTTTGTGGAACCTAATTTCACCTTTCCAGGTGGTTCTGGTGGGGCTGTCAACAACATCTCCCCATTGCTGAAAGGTGCACTTGACCTGTGAGGGTCAGTCAGACTAGCCACTCTCCCAGCGGAGTAATTTAGCAGCATGACGCAGGGCCAATTACAGTCTTTCATGAGTCTTGTCTCCAGGCCACCCGGCCACAGAGGATCTCTTCTGGAATCACACATTGTAAGAACAGGCTTATAGATGCCCTCAACTATCTTCCCCACCATATGAAAAGACTGCCTTCAGAATGAAGCCATCAACAGAGAAGGCCAAGTTGAGATACAGGAAGAGAGATAGATCCTGGCATCATCTGAGTTCCTGCCTCATTCTGTGCTCACGGTAGGTACCACCCCTGGACTTCCCAGTTGCATGGTCCAGAACTCCCCTTTCTGCTTGCTCTATATAGAGCTTGAGTTCTGTTGAACCTGAAATAAAATCCCCGATGAAAACCCTTCCTCCTTTCGCCACCCCTCCCGATCTGATTATTATTACCCGTCTCTCCTGGTTTCTTTCGCACCTCTGCTAGAAGCTCTTCTGTCAGAAAAACTTCTCTAAGGGTAGAGTTAAATTTCCTATTTTAGGACGCAGAAGCATGTAGAATAATGCACAGTGTGGTAGGTGCTGCTAAATGCAGATACTCTTCTTCGCCTAGATCTGATATATTCCATTTCGTCTTAGAGTGGATTCTCCACCAAGTACTTCAGGGAAGATCTGCTTTCATCCCTGGGGCTGAGCAATCAGGGGGCTCCTTTCCTTTATGGAATGCCCAACCTTTAGTTCTGATTTAATTTTATTTTTTTAAGTTACTTTTCTCCATTTCCTTTGCTGCCCCTTTCTAGAACTCATTTTAAAGACTTTGGGATCTCCTCAAAGTTCCCCTAATTCTACTGCATTTTATTCCCTATCACTAGCTTTTTGTTCCACTTTCTGGGGGGAGATTTGAACTCTATATTTTATGTCTTCTTCTGAGCCTTTCATTTCTGCCATCACAATTTTAATTTCTAAGAATTCTTTTTTGACCTTGAAAGTTGTTTTTATGGCATTTGGGGAATCATACATTGCATAAATCATATTTTGCTGAGGATATCAATGATAGATTTTAGGGAAAACTTTTATTTCCTCATGATTGTTTTGTTCTATATCATTTATGTTGAAGGCTTTTCCACAGGTTCTGAGGATCTGAGGTATTTGCTCACATTTAAGGAGGAGGCCCATGGTGCTTGGGCAGAGCTTGTCAAGGGTGGACCCCCTGCAGTGAGACAGGCTCTTATGTCCCCCAAGGACGAGTTTCCAAACACCAACAGGAAGGCGTCTGCTGGGCTGAGCCTATGGGTGGGAGCTGAGTGCGAAGAAGAGCTAGGGGTGTAAGTGATCAGTTACGGATTTGGTACCCTAACCTTCTGCTTTACCCTCTTTTCAGAATAAACCTCCAATCTCTTGCTTGTGTGGAAAGGGGCTGAAATCCAGGTTATGTGTGGAAGAAGATGAATATGGGGACCTAAATACTTCTTCAGCTGAACTTCACTAGCCTTCTGTTATTAGCTCACAGAAACCTCTCACGCCTGAGCCTTTGCGGGGAGTCTGTGGTGTGAGTCAGGTGGACCGTCCGCTTTCCCTACTCCTGGTTTTGGTTCTGACTCTAAAGATTCTGCTAAGTCTTCCATCTGCTTTCCATTTTCTAAGGTTTTGTTGTTGTTTCACCTCCTCTATTTTCTTAGGCTTCAGGTTTATGCAGTTTTAAGACATCCCTTTTGCCAAAATCCAGTCAAATATTTTCAAGACCGAGAAGGTAGTTCTATATACCATTTTTACCTGAAAGTCTTCTTTCATTATTTTCATGGTATGGAGATCTTGCAAAGAAAATACATCATTTAAGTTATACATATCATAGGTTTAACCCAGACTGGACAACATCTCAGAAGGCAGTGTCTCCTCAGGCTTCACACTCATTTTGAAACAGGACCCAGCGCCAACCCACATTCCTGACAAGCCAGCTGGATCCCATGAAGCCTTAGTGATCAAGATCACTGTTTTCGTACTTTCAACTGAAGACGACACATTGTAGCGAGTGATGCGATAAAAAACAAAAAATGAAAGTTTTCATATGCTATATGAAGAAAAAATAATACTAATTAGAGATAAGATAGAGATTATGGTATGGGACTTAGAGAATAGGCAGATGTGTTTTGACAGTGATTGTACGATGGAGTAAATGAAAGCTCAAAGCCTCAGCCACCACAGGGCTGAGAATGCCTCTGTAGGGACACATAGGGACCCTGGAATATGACAGCTGAGGAGCTGAGCAAGCACGTGGCAAGGCACACTTCATACTACGGCACACTGAAACCCACGGCTGTCACTGCCTCACTTATTCTAGCTTTTTTATACTAACTGTACATTCTAATTATTCATAGTTGATATTTAGGAATATAATTGATTTTGGTGTAAGTTTATATGCAACTACCTTGCTAAATCATGTACTCTATTTGTTTACTTAATTGTAGATAATTTTGAACTTTCTACATATACATGCATGTTATCTGCAAATAATTCATCTCTTCTTTTACTATCTTTATACCTTTTTTTTTTTTTGTCTTGCTCCATTGCACACTAAGGACTTCCATTTCAGTGCTAAAGTAGTGATAGCTGATATCGTTTTGTTCCCAACCTCAGGGGAAAAATTTTCAATATTTCAGCATTAAATATGATGTTTGCTACACATTATCATAGATAATCTTTTATCAAATTAAAGAGCTTCTCTACTATTCTTACTTTGGTACATTTTTGCTTTTTGTTTTGTTTTGTTTTGTTTTGTCTGTTGGTCGTAAGTGGTTGTTGGATTTTATCAAATGCTTTTTGTTGCATCTATTAAAATTATAACATAATGTTTCCCTTTTATTCTGTTAGTATGGTGAATTATTAAGATCAATTTTTTAAATATTAAAGCAAACTTGCATTCCTGGAATAAGCTGAACTTAGTCTTGATATATTATCTCTATCCAGTAGGGATTAAATTTGCTAATATAGTGTTGGGATTGCTCATGAATCTCTCATGAAGTCTATAATCTTTCTTTATTTTAATATACTAATTCGATTTTAGTATAAAGGTTACACAGGCCTCATAAACAAGTCGAGGATAAGGAAGTGTTTCCATTATTCTTTCTCTGGATGACTTTGTATAAAATTAGTATTATTTCCTCTTTAATTATCTGCAAGAATTAATTGTTGAAGCTACTGGAATTAAATATTTCTTTGTGGAAAGACTTCTAATTATACAGCCAATTTAGTTAATAACAGATACTCATCTTCTCTAATTTTTAGTGTCAGTCAGTATTGGTAATTTTTTGTGGGGGATTTTGTCTTTTTCATCTAATTGCTTTAATGTATTGACATAACATTTTTCATAATATTACTATACATATTTTATGTCAGTAGGTTCTGTAGTCTCCTCTCTCTCATTCTTGATATTGGTAAATTGTTGCTTGTCTTTTTTTTCTTGATCAGTTTTACTATATGCCACATAATTGTATTAGTTTTTTCAAATAATCAACTTTTGGCTTTTTTGCTTTCATTAATATACATCTGTTTCCTATTTCAGGACCTTTCATTCTTATCCTGATTTATTTCTTCTTACTGTTTTTCAAACTTTTACTCAAGTTTGAGTGTATTATATTTTAATTATTTTGATCAAAATTACTCCTAACTTCTGATGTGATTCCTTTGATCAATGGGTTGTTTTTGAGAAGCATATTGCTTAATTTTAGAAGAGTTGATGAATATTCTAGTCATCTTTTTTATCTTGATTTCTAGTTTAATTCCTGGTTAATAAATTCTGTGGTGAGAGAAACTACTCTAAACTCAAAGCTTTGAAATTTGGTAAGACTTGCTTTATGGCCCAGCAGATATTCAATTCTTGTCCAAGTTCCTTTTGAGTATTTTGTTGCTTTGTGTAGTGTTCTGTATATGTTAATTAAATGCAGTTATTAATCATGCTGTTAAGGTATCATATATTTTAATTTTTTGGCTTGTTTTTAATCAGCACTGAGAGATGTATTAAAATCTCCCACTATTACAGTGGATTTGGTTATTTCTTCTTGTAGTGCTAAGTTTTGATTTATACATTTTGAATTTATGTTATCATATGCTTACAAATTTAAAATTGTTATATTTTCCTAATGAATGACCATCTATCTTTAAGAAATATCTCCCTGGGGCGCCTGGGTGGCGCAGTCGGTTAAGCGTCCGACTTCAGCCAGGTCACGATCTCGCGGTCCGTGAGTTCGAGCCCCGCGTCGGGCTCTGGGCTGATGGCTCGGAGCCTGGAGCCTGTTTCCGATTCTGTGTCTCCCTCTCTCTCTGCCCCTCCCCCGTTCATGCTCTGTCTCTCTCTGTCCCAAAAATAAATAAAAAACGTTGAAAAAAAAAAATTTAAAAAAAAAAAAAAGAAATATCTCCCTTTATTTCTAATACTACTACTTTCTCAATCTACCTTTCTTTGTAATTAATTTATAAAGTAAGTAATTTATAGTTGGGTTTTGCTTTTTAAAAAACCCAGCCTATCACTATATTTTTTCTTGAAGTTATTTTATAAACCAAGACAGTATATATAATCACATACTCTCTGTTGTCTCTAAAAAGGCATATAGTATGAATCCAACAAAATTATTAAGTTCAACTCTCAAATGGCAATAAAACTCCATTTATTCTCTTCTTTTCCTTTGTGTAATTATTGTAATGTGTTTTGTGTTTAGGTATAGTATATTTATAGCATTAGATATTTAGGTATTATAGGTAAAATCTGTTTATTTCTTATTTTTAAAATCTTTTTATATTTTCTATTTCTCTTCAGCTTTCATCCTTTGTGCTAACTGCTCTGCCGCTATTTCTAGTTTCGTGTTTGCTTTTGGAATGATCTTATCCTTTATTTCAAATTACTTCTTGAATTCTGTCACTTCATTACTAAATTTTTTCCATTCTGACTTTTGTTCTTCCAGCTCTTGCAATATATTCTCAATTTTTAAAATATTTTTTGAAATAGTATATGACAGTTTTTTTCTGTTTTTAAATGTGTTTGTAATATTTAACTTTAATGATTTGTCTCTCATTTTAATGTGAATTTAATATTCATGAACTTTTATAAAGAAGCAAACTTCAAGATAGATTTCAGAGTTTCTTTTCATGTTCTTGTGTCATGTTAAAAAAAAAAAAAAACAACAACAAAACCTGGCAGCTCTTTTTGAGGTTTTCTAGCTCGGTTTTCCTCCCCCATTTTAATCTGAACCTTCTCTTTCCTTCCTCTCTATTGTCTCTGTCCTCAGCTTTTATTCAGATCTAATTTTTTTCTCCTCACTGTGGGGTTCTGTTATGAATGGAATCATGACTAGTCCACTTTAGGAGTTCGCAAGGACCGGTCTGCTCCGTCCCTCCAGTCCTTATCACCAGACTGTTTGCACTGCTGTTGAATTGGGCAAAATCTCTCCTGGCTGCACTTGTCATGAATATGAATGAATGTGGTTTATGTGGGGACGCTCTGGTCCTCAGGTCTGACAGATGTCTGGTACTTCCCTATGCTTCTTCTCACATGGAAGCTAGTAACTGCTAGGTCTTGTGGCTATTAGTAATCTGTTCCTATATTCTTGTATTTTGAAGTTAACAGGGATATTCCGTCACCCGTTGTGTTGTTTGTGGATTTTTTATGTTGCTGTCTAGTTGTCTATCTCTTTTTATGTGGTATTTGGGAAGATCCAAAAATTATGTTGCCACCTCTGCCCCCAGTCATCTCAGATTTCCTCCAAATAAGTTAGCAGTTCAAATGTAGTTTTTCTCTCTAAAGTCCTTACGAATTACATAGAAAGTTCCCATGACTTGGAAACTTATAAACATTTTTATAATATCTGCATTTATTACAGGAGAAGCTTTATTGCCTTGGGAAAAATTATAAAATGAATCCACAGTAATTTATAGTTGATTCACAACCCACAAATCATAAATTACTACCTAAAATGAGTTTTTAAATAAAATTTTTATTGATCTTTAGGATAAGGGAAATGACATAAAACCCAACAATGTCAGCAACGTTGTTGCTGGCAATTAATATTTTCTCAGAGTTTATATGTCCTACACACGTTCTGATTGGATTTATATGGATTGATTTATTTAATCCTCACACCAATCTTATAGGACAGGACTTACTGTTATTTTCATATTATGGATGATAAAACTGAGGCACAAGGAGGTTAAATAGTTAGCAATAATCACACAGTCACACAGAGGTAAGTAGGTACCAGCCCACTACTCTACTGTCTTCAAACATGTACTATCAGAAAGAAATATCTTCCAAAAATGGTTTAGAGGGCAAATTTTATTCTTCAGGTACTGTCATTGGAGTAAAATATGCATTTAAAAAATCAATATGGGATTTATAGAACAGAGTTGAATGTAATCCTGAGTAATTCTACATGTATCTTGAGTCAAGCTAGAATGCTCTCCTAGGCACACAACTTCCTCTCTTCTTGGCTTTTTCTACACTTAGAACAACAGAAAATGGCATCAAGAGTAGGTAGGGAGTCATGGCAACCTTAATTCTGTCGCTTGATCCTGAGAACCAACATGTTTCTGCCTGGTTTTCAGAAGTGTATAAAGAGGAGTTAGGCAAGCAGCAGGGAAATCGATGTTCTCACCTCACCTGAAACTCTGGGCTGTGCCTGCATAACAGCAGACCACCAAGATTTCAGGTGAACAAGTTCCTCCTTGACTCATACAAATGGGTCTTGACTTTCAATAACAAGGGGTTAATTTAGACAGACATCAGAAACCAACGCAGGCCCCAGTCACAGAGAGAGCCAGGAAAGACCGGAACCAGCAGCTTCTCCTGCAGGAGGCTGTGGTCTGCGTTCCACTCATCTGTTAGTTTTCCTGGTATGTTTTACACATCTTAATTTGTCCCTGTCTCCAAACAACCCACAAAGCAGATAAGAGCATTTTAAATATATATTTCCTTAAGCTTTTTAATAAGAAAGCATACATGACTTCTCTGCCCCTAAAAGACTTTCAAAGTCTGTAGGCTTTGAAGATACAGAGAGACAGCAAGGTAGAGGCAATTAGGAGAGAATGGGAAGACTCTTCCCCACTCTCCTCCACACAACTTCCCTCAGACCTCTCAGCCTTTATCTACAGATATTACGGAAATATGCAAGACAGAGTTCCTGAAAGGGGCCCTGGAGAGGAGTAGGTTCTGAATGATGGCATCAGAAACGGAAGGAGGGGGTAGCACTGTGAGTGAAATACCCACCCAGGTTCATGTATGGTGGAAATGTATGCATTTCATTCATAGATTATGTCTTCTAATGAACTGCCACTCTAGGAATTTTGCTTCTTTTTGTGCATCTTTCTTTTTTTTTTTTTTTTTTGTGCATCTTTCTAATACCTTAATTTTTGGAAGGAATGGAGAATACGTTGGCAGTAAGTCAGAAGATGGAGTAAAACAACTTTTTATTTTTCCTCTCAAATTGCCCATCAGTCCATACTAAAGCCATCATAGCTCAATGTCAAGGATCTTCTCCTTTTCTGTCTCCCTCTCCTTTAATCACCTCCCAGACAGTCCAGGCTACATTTTCACCTCTCTACCTCTACCCCAAGGTATTAGATTTCACTAATGTTTTACTGTCTGGATTCCGCAGCTCTTTCTCATGGAGCTAGGGAGTGAAGGTGGGAGGGTTTTAAATTCTTCAGATACTTTGAAGCAACATTTACAAGGTAAACATACCCCTATCTCTTATAATATGACCACTTCTCTCAGCATAATGCTAAGGCATTATTGTCACATGGTACCTTTATTCCACTGTGTCAAATATCTACTTCTAATGCTCTAGATTGACATGGGCAGCACTCAGAGAGATAGATGAGCCAGCTCTTCCCCCTGCCCCACTATGAAAAGGGTTCAGGAGGAGGAAAGCCCTTCCTACCTGGTGCAGCCTTTGAAATCCAGCACAGGTGTTTTGCTAAAGCTCACCAGCCAGGAAATAATTTCCACAAAAGCTAGAAAACGCAGGTTGCAAAGTTCGTCCAGGTTGCTCATGCAAAGACATGGAATACACTAGTTAAGCAAAACAGACCATCTAGTCAAATGGCAGAAAAATTGATTTGGGGCGGTGATTGACAGGGCTAATGGCCAATGATGGAAGCCCCCTGGACAATTCCTTTCCCCCAGGGTTTTCGCCTTTTCTGCTAAAGGTTTTCCTGCCTTTCGCCGTGGACCATTTTTATGAATCCCTATGCAGTACCAGGTGCTTGGTACATGTTAACATGCTTATCTGTGGAATGTCATCTTTGTAAATCTGAAGGCTGCTTATAATTAAGGGTAGTTACACCAAGGATGGAATATATAAAGAAGCACGAGTAGTAACAGAACACTCTTTAAAAGATTAGCTCCTGAATATCCTATGTTTTTTCGCAGACATATAATTGCATTATCTATGCTTTCTTCAGGAGACCTAAGTGTGTCCTAAAGTAACTACTGTATCTGAGGCTGGAAATAATAGCCACATCATCCTCTTTCTCCCCTCTCTGCTGCGTCCCAGGAGGCTGAGGCAATACCAGTAATGGAGACACTGGGATACGGGCAAGATACACATTTAACAAGTCCCATGAAGGAAAGCGTGTTTGCTGTGTCACTATGCTCTTCAGAGTCAACTGGGATGATGGCAAAGGGCAACTGTCTTACGACCCTTTACTTTAGTGCAGAAAAACATCCTCCGTGGTCAGAGTTACTCACTTTATACAGGGCAATCATCAAAACACTTCTAAATATCATAATTCACCACTATAGAGACTGTGTTATTAGAGAAAATACAATTCTTAAGGTAGAATAAGAGGTCAGAGTTAACATGTCATAACAATGCACATATTGCAGTGACCTGAACTTGCTGTTTAAAATGAAAATTGAGTATAAGCTTTTTCTGTTACATTAACGATCATGTAATCCTCTAAAGGTGGCTTTTACACCATGAAAGATTTAACATTTTCTAGTACATATTAGGAATATTCTTAAATTGAATCTTTTCTTTTATGAGTAGAATGACACCTACTCTTCCTTAAAGCTGCTCCTTTGGAGACCAGTGAGCATACTGGACATGTATTGGTTGACCACTGGTATAGAAAAACCATTCAATTGGCTAAGCGCTTTTCAATAAGCATTTCTTGACCACCTACTTTGTGCTGAGCACAGTGAGTGAGACAAAATGAGTCAAAGATCCAGAATATATATGCCTTTCCGAAGAATATACACTCACTGGGAAAACAGCAAGTGTTAAAAAAAATAGAACGTAAGACAAGGCAGAATATGGAGTAGACATAATAAATACCATGGGAGACATTGCAATGAGGAGACCAGGAATGTTAGGGGAGGCCAGGAGTTTGGCAAGAAGGTAGAGAAACCATTCTGGGCAAAATGCCAGAGGGCAAAAGAGCATGGTAGTTGTAGGGCACAGTGAAGAACCTCGATAAATAAGGTTATTCTCATAAGGAAGGGTCAGATGATAAGAAAATTTCAATTCCAGAAAAATGGATTTTTCAGTTGATCCCATAAACAATGGAGTCAGAGTAGTGAAAATGAACCATGCAAGTGGGTGGCAGTGTAGAGAGAAGAGACTCAAAGATTAAGCATGAGCAAACATGAACATTTAGAGCAGGGCTTTTGCAGTAATATACCCATTACGTGAGTAGACGTTATGGTGAAGTCCATGGGGCTACACAGAAAAAATAAAACTGGGAATATGAGGGAAGGGCTGATGGATGACAGGGTTGAAAGAAAATCAAGTGCTAAAGATCAGTCCATAGGACAGGGCCTGACAGAGTTAAACAAGGGTTTTCCAATGCAAGGTGTTTGAAAAGGTGGCTAAGAAGTAAGTCTCAGATTCTGAGCCGGGGCGGCTGAGACTTTGAGAGAGAATAAATAAGAGACAGTAGTGGCACAAACACCCTCATGTTGGCTCAGCTGAGACCACACGAAATTGAAATTATGATTACCCAAGGTCAGTTCACTTAATTCAGCAAATCAGGTTTTTAAAAAATCCATCTGACTAGTTTAAGGATACCTAGGAGAGACAGCCGCTTCCCCATACTCGCCTTCTTACCCCCTTGTTTTGGGTATTGTGGAGAACTCGAATCATGAATGAAGAAGGACAAAGCCTTATCAGGGACTGTGGAATATGCTAACCTTTCCTACATTCTCTTCTTTTACAGAAAAGATTGCTGATGGAGCGGACCATATACTTTCAAGGAATAAATATTCTCCATAGGATCATTTGCAAAGGCCAATAAGAAAGAGGACTTCTCATGGAACAACGTGTGGCTTTTCCTAAGCACAAGAAGCCGTTCCTGCCAGGGCATTTCTGCTCACCCCTCACTAGCCTTCTGAATAGCTGTCACTCTCTCTCTTTTCCTGCTCCTGCTTTTAAACCATTTCTTTACTGTTATTACCTCAGCTCAAAGCTCCCATAATAGCTTTTTCCTTAAGCACAAGGACATGGAAATCAGAGCGACGATCACAACCGAACAGCTCTGCTGGCGTGAAGGATGGGAAATGCTGGCCTGTGATGACAAACGGGCAGACACACAGTATTATGTCAGAACGGGAGACCCAGGCCACAGCCTCATTCTCGCAATCCGATGCTCTTGTTTTATTTTCAAGCCTGTAAGCTCACAATATTTCCTTGAAGGGGACTGTTCTCGTATGAAAGTCAAAACAAGCAATATTTAGTCTGAGGCTATCAATCATTAATAATTGAATACTGCTTGCACAGCTCCAGGTTGCTGGTGCCATAGAGGTGTTATTCCTGGATGCACTATTTGTATGTGGTCACTGGATCTTCTAATTAAAAACTTCAATAGGGGAGGATTTGAAAAGTATGAAGGTGCTGCCACCTTGAGGATTCTTCCTGCCTGGTTGGAGATTTACCTTTAAAGCAAGGGTAGATTCGGGGTGATATCATTTTATTCGATGAAGAAATTGAACAAACTTGGAATTCCCCAGTTGGGGATGTTGCGGAACCTGGGGACAAGCATCCCGAGGGCTGGCTACACTCTTCAGCCGTACGTCTCAGCACTAGGTGCCACAGGCACCCATCAGAGGCAGTCTTTTGAATTTTCCTTGCCGATGACGGCTCAGACTCACACAAATCTTATCATACAACCCCTCTTTTTTTCCCACCTCCACCTCCCACTTCTCCCATGAGAAGTATAAAATGGCTGGAGAAAAAAAATGATAGGATTCTATTTCACTGAGGCTGAAAATGACATAAAACGAGCAGATAATTTAAAATACAGATTTAATCACAGATAAAGAACTACAAACCCCCCACCTATCCAACTCTCCTAAATGCTGTCAACTCTTTCTGCATTAGTGCTTTAACTACAATAATAGTGCCCTAAAAATGCCCTGCTCAGAAAACAGAGGCATTAGAGATGGATGGGATCCCATTCCCTAAATTTATAACAAGGGGCAGGATGGTTGCCAAATTCATTATCTACAAATGAAAAGGCAATGAAGTGTATTATCAAAGGTATTCTTTTTTTTTTTTTAATAATTTTTTTTTTCAACGTTTTTTATTTATTTTGGGACAGAGAGAGACAGAGCATGAACGGGGGAGGGGCAGAGAGAGAGGGAGACACAGAATCCGAAACAGGCTCCAGGCTCCGAGCCATCGGCCCAGAGCCTGACGCGGGGCTCGAACTCACGGACCGCGAGATCGTGACCTGGCTGAAGTCGGACGCTTAACCGACTGCGCCACCCAGGCGCCCCATCAAAGGTATTCTTTACCAACTAGCCCCCATTTGATGAGATTTAGTTCTATGTACATTAGACTGATGTATTTTTGAAAAATCAACCTAAACAGGAGGCTGTTACTTTGGGGGAAATTTTTTGTATTTCTTGGCTTTCAGAAGCCCTACTCATTAAACCTTTAGTATGTTCCCCATGAATTCTTCAGAACATGTTTACCGAGATGCCTGCCTTCCGCTTGCTGAGAAAAAGACTTGAACTTCTATTGAACCTGAGGCTTCAGCACAACTATGGGGCAGAAGTGGTTCCATTTCCCCATTAAAAAGCTTTCATTTGCAAGCCACAGATGAAATTTCATCTGCTTTGCATCAGCGTAGTTTTAACTTGAGAGAACTTGGCACCGCAAACCTCACCCCCATTACTGGTGTTCCCCTTCTGATGGGAAATAATACATTTACGGCTTAGTCTTTATTTCGTTTGTGTGCAAAATAAATAAATTAATTAAACACAGTGGTGCCCTCACAATTTTTCGCCCCTCATTCAAAGCTTGGTCTGGGCTGCTCTCAACTGAGTGTCTCTAGAGTAACAGCCACATGTGGTTTTTGGTCTTTGCGTACTTTGCCAAGCAACCTGGAACTCTGTTGGCACCTACAAGCACCCTCCTGGAGGGCTGAAAATCCACTTCCACAGAAAACACTGTTTTTTATATATGAAAATAAAATGGCCCATTTCAAGTTTTTTCTTAGAAAATGTAATCACAGGACAAATAAGCTTTCTCTTTCTCCATGTTCTTTTAACAAAGGTGCGACCCAGGGGGTACTTACTAGACCCGAAATGCAGTTTAATTTGAGGGGCCCGGAATCGTCTTAATGGGACACTGATAGCCATGTACAGAGCTCCTTGGGGATCACTGCAGGACACATCTACGCAATAATAAGTTTTTTGAGAACAGGAGCTGGTCTCTCGCATTTGGAGACTATGTATTTATTGAATAAGGATATAGAAGAATGAGAGAGAAAAAAGAGAAAAGAAAGAGTGCTACTTGCTGGAGAGTGGTTGAGTGCTACCACAATTACCATTGCTCAGAGAGCGCCAGGCACCGAGGGGGGGGCGGGCCCTGAATGCCTGTCTTCATCCCTTGCCCAGAGCAATAGATTCAAGAATTAACCATTTCCAGTTCTCTATGTATAGAATGCAGAAGTAGTGGTAAAGTGAATGCACAAGCAACTGGAATAAGCCCCCGTTTCATTCCTGCCTTCCTCTTTTGGAGAGGAACTTTTCATCTTCCTGAACCAAGTTCTTGTAACTTAGCTATCCTTAACCATTAGCATTTGCAACTTACCTTAGCTATTACCATTAAAATAAGTGTCTGAGTCAACGTTTATTCTTCCAGGACAGAGAAATGGTTTGGCCATAGAGTATTGAGCCGAACTGAATAGATTTTATCATATAACAGAAAGAGGGCAAATCTTTGCAAAGAGTATACTATAGACATTTTCCACTCAAGTGAAATTTAAAAAGCAAAATGTTCAACTTGTTTTGTAAAGCTAAAAATAAAAGAAGGGAAAAACGCCATCATTGAACTCCTTGACAGATTAAGTCACACTACATCACGGATAGTGTGACTCACATTCCAAACTGTTATCATATCCCACTATTAGAAGCACTTCTTAAAATATCTTAACATTTAACTCAGTGATAAAATCAATTACATGTTATTCATTCTATCTCTTTTCTTCATCTGAAAACAGAAACAAAATGTGACTTAGAATGTAACCACCAATGCGGAGAGCCAGAATTATGAGAATTTCAAGATAAGCAATTCACTTAATCCTATGAATTTATGTCACTGCGTTTAGATTATAATAACATAATAATGGTAACTGGAACCAGGTCTTGTGTGAGAAGCTTCGGGTCCACCACCTCATTTAGTCCTCGGGCATTCTGAGGAAGTCACTCTTACAATTTCATTTTCTTCTGACACTCAACGAGACCATACAACTTCTCCTGAGTGATACAACAGTAAATGGCCAATCAAAATTCAGACAGCCATGGGGCGCCTGGGTGGCGCAGTCGGTTAAGCGTCCGACTTCAGCCAGGTCACGATCTCGCGGTCCGTGAGTTCGAGCCCCGCGTCAGGCTCTGGGCTGATGGCTCGGAGCCTGGAGCCTGTTTCCGATTCTGTGTCTCCCTCTCTCTCTGCCCCTCCCCCGTTCATGCTCTGTCTCTCTCTGTCCCAAAAATAAATTAAAAACGTTGAAAAAAAAAAATTAACAAAATTCAGACAGCCAGAGTCCAGCACCAGAAACCTCCCTGTGAGCCTCCACGCAGTAAAGATCACCCAGTTATAATCACTCACCTACTCTATTTCCATTTCAAGATTCTTATTTACAGTGACTATTAACCTTAGCTCACAGGGTCCTTTGAGTGGTGACTTTTGGCATCTACCATGCCTAAATTCGTTTAGGGAAGTTCTAAAAGAATTTGCTCGTTTTTTTTCTTTTTCTAAGTTACTGGGAATGGAGAAACAGATCAATTTAAACTACCAAATCTATAAAACATCAAAAGAATTTTATTTTAAATGAGCCAAGTCTGCATAATATAGTTTTCTTTAAGTGTTTATTTATTTGGGGCAGGGGGTGGGGGGAAGCCAGGGCAGAGAGGGAGGGAGGGAGAGAATCCCAAGCAGGTTCCGAGCTGTCAGCGCAGAGCTGGACTGGGGCTCAAACTCACGAACAGTGAGATCATGACCTGAGCTGAAACCAAGAGTTAGATGCTGAACCGACTGAGCCACCCAGGTGCCCCTGCAGTATAGTTTTTAGGTCTAAAAGAGGAAGACTGAGTGAAAGAACCAGCAGTTGAACAACGCATTCATTCTGCACTCTGTTAAGCTTCCAAAAAAAGGAAAAAAGCTTAAGGATAAAACTAGTAAACTTTGTTGTAGTTTTATAATATTGGCAAGAGGGAACAGCCTTCTGGCTTTAGAACTGATGCTAGTTAGGAAGAGATCCCTAGAACATTGTTATAATGGTAATGGCAGTACGTCTCTTACAACTTTGTCATACGAAGAACAAAGGGAACTACATAAACCCCATGTCCTCAACTTACTCGTGTGGATCATCACAGCCTCAGTCTACCCACGAATTTGTAGCATGTGTTGTAATTAATGAGCAGCTTGTAGTGTGCCTCTTACAGATTTATCATTCATTGTAGATGTTAACTATCACAACAAGTAAAGAAAGAGGGTTGAAAGAGTTCCAAAAAATTGTTCACGGTTCACATAGCGGACAGGCATGTGTAAGGTCAATTTACAACAGAGGGCAGAGGTTGCCATGAGAGCTGTTCCCTTCATTTTATTTAAAAAAAAAAAAAAATAGGCACGGCAGACTTAGGAAGTCATTTTAATGACCTTATTAAAAGCTTTATTTGGTAAGTAGTGGTATACAATATATTTTAGTTTTTCTGTAACTAAAATAAATAATAAATAAAAATTCTTAGAAGTTTTGTGATGACATAATAAAAGCAAACATAAGAGGTTTTGTTCACCTCAAAATGATCCATCTAATGCTTTTTACTCACTCCCTCCCCCCAGTATTGAAGTGAAGGTTTGCAGGGCGCCCTCAGACACAACATTTTCCACTAGGAAAAAAAGGATCTTGATGCTCTTCAAAAGTAAGATAACATTTAATTTTTTTTTAATGTTTATTTTTGAGAGAGACAGAGACAGAGCTTGAGCGGGGGAGGGGCAGAGAGAGAGGGAGACACAGAATTGGAAGCAGGCTGCAGGCTCTGAGCTGTCAGCACAGAGCCCGATGTGGGAGCTCGAACCCATGGACCATGAGATCATGACCTGAGCCGAAGTCGGACTCCCAGCCGACTAAGCCACCCAGGCACCCCCAAAAGTAAGATAACATTTAAATGCAGATTGCCCACATTGTTTTCTTTTCATATATAGAAAAACAAATGTGTGTGTGTGTGTGTGTGTGTGTGTGTGTGTTTCCACAAAACACTAACTCCATTCCTATATTTCCTGCAGAACCCTGGAGAAATATCAACCCTTCCTTGCTTTCTCAATATTCCTTGGCTTCAAGTGGCTTCCAGTACTTTTCATATTCCCCTCAAACCCTGGGAGAGTTTGACAACAGTTTCACCGACTAGAATTTTAAATATCAAATTTGTGAAGATCATGATATTATTTATAGACTATGTATAAAATGTACCTGAAACATTTTCCTACCTTTAAAATTAGATGAATGCGGTCTAATTTTAAATTATATTTGGCTAAGGGTGCTTTTGTTGCTTGGGATTTTATTTATGATCTAGGCTGTGGCCATCGTTTGAATAAGATGCCTTGCCTGTGAAGAGCTTGGCCTGATGAAAGGGATAAATCACCTCTTATTCATGATGCTGCATACAACATGACATAAGCCACCTTGCTGCTTATTCTGGGCACTTCATTATTCCCATTGCTGTCAGACTCCTTGGTAATCCTGTTTTAGAAACCTGAACAAACTTGAAGAGTCACAGAGCACTGAGACACTCCTTCCCTGAAAGGTAGTTGGATAAGCAACCTCTTCTCTCAGACAAGTATAAGGAACTTGGCTTATTCATACACTTGGCCATCTTTAACCATTTTTAGACAAGCAAGCCCACCTTCCCTTTGCAGGGTTTTGAGGGTGAATTTTCTTGCGTGTTTGCACTGGCTCCTTCATCGATGTATTTTCCTTTCTAACAAAATACCATCACCTTGTGTCAGCTTCTTTACCCATGGCCTGACTCTTCCGTAAGAAATGATTCCTGGGATGGTCAAAGGGGCGGTCTGTCTCACACATCATCATGAAGAACTCTTCAATCTGGAAGCTATGTTTCAAATCCTCCTTCCAAAATAATTGGGTTTTTTTTAGAAAATAGCCAACAGTAACTTTCACTACTATGTTTTACTGAAAGGAAGTCTCCTGGCCTACACAATAAAAACAGAGAAACAACTCCCTCCCTGCCAAAGACACAGTTAAGTGACATCCAGGAGAGGCAGTGGCCTAAGGTGGAAAGAGCTCCTGAGTAGAACACGGGCTGCCTACTAGACTGGGTGACCTTGAGTAAACACTGAACTACTCTGAGCCTCTAGAAAATGAGGATCTATGTGAGGTGATCCCTAAAACTGTCTCCAGTCTTATATATAAATATAATAGCTTTATAAATACGACAGATGGCACAAGCTTTGATGTTTGACTGTCTCCTGTGCACACATACCTGTCCTTATTTCACATATTTATTCCATAACAACTCTTCTATTTTACTTCTTGTCTGATAACTAAACCATGCAGGTAAATCCAATTAGGGACTGGCTTTCTCTCTGGGCACCAGCAGAGCAACCAGCTGCTGATCATTAGTGCCCCTCCACATCTAGGTAGTTCTACTAAAACTAATTAGAGGGCTTATATCAGGACTTTTAACAAAACGATGTTGTCTTTGAATAACTCCAAAGTGGTATGGACAAAATGATAAGCGGCTTTCTTAGACACTGAGTGAAACACTGAACAAATTACAGTATCCGTAAGTGAGCCAGCTGTTGGCAGCCGCAATTTCTCCCCCCATATCCTTCCCTGCTAATGAGTTAACCCATTTCAACACGCTTCTTCTGTCTTCTTGGGTGCCTTCTTCACGAGGCTCTCATGAGTTGTAGTAGAGGAGGCTGGGTGACACCGTCTGTCCACATTGGTATGAATGCTGAGGGCACAGACATTTCTCAGTTTGCAAATTGCATGATTATTGTGGGAGCTATTTGTGGAAAATTCTTATAACTTTGTTCCTCTGCCTCTTCCGTCTGCCCTGTTTATAGGCAGCTGTCTTCTGTGTTCTCTCCTCCTCTGGACTCTGGCTTTCTGAGACGGCCTTCCCCACACTCTGCCCTGTCCTGCCCTTCCCTGCCCTGCCCTGCAGCAGACAGTGGCTGCTTCAGCTCTCTTCCTGCCCTTTTCTCCAATATGGGCGGGAAGTCATCTATAAAACAAGAAGCTAAACTAGGTAATTAATAAAACCCAACCAGCCTACTTACGTAGGTAACCATTTGGGGTTGTCCACACAGATTCCGAAGTTCTTGGAACTTACTGAGGAGTTGAGGTTCCTTACCACTCAAATGATGATTTGGTGGGAAGGACAAACTCTGGGGGCATGCCAACATAGGAAAAAAGATGCCTCTTGGAAGCTGAAAGGAGTTTGTCTGTAATTCATTTTTCTTCATTTTAAAGCATTCCCAGACCATATGAAAGTCCATAGAGTCTTCCTTACCAGTACATGTAGATAATAATTATAAGCAATGTTTTTTGAGCACTTACTATGTGCCTGACCCTATACTGAGTGCTTTATTCATCCTCACAGCCAGCCTTTAAGGAAAGTACCATTATTATACTCATTTCACAGATGGTAAAAATGTGGGTCAGAGAGGTTAAGTCATTTGCCCAAGGTCACATAGTAGCAAACAGCAGAGCTGGGCTTCCAAATTAGGCAACCTGACTCCATGACATACACCCTCAAACTCCTTGCATTCTACTGCTTCTTCATATGAGTTTTGTATGCACAACAATTTGGTTGGAATCATGTGTGCATGTCATGGCGGGGGGGGGGGGGGGGTTTGAAATGGTATAATTCCATCGAATAGCAAGTGATTACCTGGATTCTCTTTCCCCCTTTCAAAACAACTGCTTGCCAAAAGCACATCTTATTTGTTTAATTTATTGGTTCCTATAAATCTAAAGTTGGCAGAACTGCTCTTCCAAAATTATCCATCCTGATTTGGGTTGGGAAACAAAGATTTTCATCTGGTTTGGGATGGGTACAGGCACTTTAAGAGGGTGCCATGTGAATCACAAGAAATACAAAAATATAATAGAAAGAGACTTGATCTTTTCTTATAGGAAAGAAAACTGAGGCCCAGGAAAAATGAGGGACCTGTCTGGGTTCAGAAAGTTTGTTAGTGATAGAGCCTAAATGTCCATCAACTGATGAATGGATAAAGATGTGGTTTATAAATACAATGGAATACTACTTGGCAACGAGAAGGAATGAAATCATGCCATTTGCAGCAACGTGGATGGAACTGGAGGGTATTATGCTGAGTGAAATAAGTCAGTCAGAGAAAGACAGATTTCATGTTTTCACTCATATGTGGATCTTGAGAAACTTAACAGAAGACTATGTGGGAAGGGAAGGGGGAAAAATAGTTACAAACAGAGAGGAAGGGAGGCAAACCATAAGAGACTCTTAAATACAGAGAACAAACTGAGGGTTGGTGGGGGGGTGAGGGAGAGGGGAAAATGGGTGATGGGCACTGAGGAGGGCACTTGTTGGGATCAGCACTGGGTGTTTTATGTAAGCAATGAACCACAGGAATCTACCCCAAAAACCAAGAGCACACTTTACACGCTGTGTGTTAGCCAATTTGACAATTAATTATATTCAAAAAAATAATAAAACACTTTGAACTTAAAGAAAAAGAATAGAATTAGAATCACTGATTTTCTCCTTTAAAATTCTTTCTAGAAATGGATGGTGCTTCTTACCTGGTAGAATCTGAAAATATCTAAAATAGCTACAATAAATGCCATAGCCCTGCCACTGTCAAAGGACTTATATTTTTGATAACATGGTATATCTTTTCCTTTCTTTCTAGCATCAGTATCCAAGGGAAAAGAATATGGGAAACCAGCAACCATAGCTACTGTACCTCTTTTGTCACCGCGACACTGAGAAAGCAGTCCCTCACACTCATTTCTGGACCAGAGAGGTTACGGCAGATACTAGAGTAAGGGAACATGATGAACAAAGCAGAGCCAGATTCACCACCTGTGAGCTGGCAGTTGTATCACCTAATCCAGTCATATTCATGGCACATTTCCCTTAGAAGTGCTCTTAAATCTTACCAGGCCTTTTATTAGTCAACCTTCCTGGAGTTGAATCAGGAGAAAAATGTATATAAAAAAACATACTCCCTCTGTCCCCAAATCCTCAGTCTCAGATATGCAAATAACCCAAGTCAATTATTAGACCTCCCTCCATGCCATCCTCCCAAAGATAGGCATGAAATCCTTTCCAAATTATTTGTCTATGGAAAAGAATTTATTCAATAAATTTAATAATTTACTCATTTCCTCAGCTTGGGTGCCCCCATCATGCAGCTTGTCTGTGATGTTCACTTGCTGTGTTACTGGATCTGCTCTGCTTCTCTCTGACCTTTCAGTTCAACCTCTGCCCCCCAATGATTGTAGTGTACCTGTCGCCATAGCCCATTTCTCATGAGGGAGAATCTGGCCAATCAGTGAATTGATAGACCATGGAGATGTGTTCATCCCTGGTCCAAGAACCATAGTGGCTGGAAAAGCAGCAAGCCTGCTTTAAATTCAGTAAATTTCAATGAAAAGTATTAAGACATCAAACTGAAATGAAGAAAAAGATATGAGTAGTATTATAATGCTCTTAATAATATAGTTCAACCCTTTATGCTGGAATAAGATCAATCCCAATATATATAAAACCAGATAGTCTATTCAAAGTACAGCATCACTTTATGTAAAGAGAAGTATTCTAGAAACTCTCCAATTTTTACCTCATGGGATTTTACTGTGTTTAAATACAAAAAGGAAGGACAAGAAGCATTTACTCAGTCTGGAGTTCAGAGACAGAAAAGGACCATGTGGCTTTCAAGGTATAGGAGATGGCAGTTCCATTGTTCCCTGAGGACTGGTGTTCCCCAGCTCCCATCTTGACGGTTATATTCTCTTCCTTTGAGTTCCTTAAGCTATTCCTGTAGTCTTTAAATTATTCCCCTTTTGCTTAAGTCAAGTAGGCTTGTGGAGTTTTGTTTCTTTTTAACCAAATTCTAACTGGCAAGTCTACATGATCACCCCTATTCAAAAGTTTTATTTGTTTGTTTAATCATTCTTTCACTATAATGGTGAAACATGGGAGTCTCAATTAGAAAGAGACAAAGTTAAATGCGTCCACAATTTGAAAGGTCTTTATTTAGAATGTTTCTACACCAAATCTATGTCCGTGTGTGAAATCAGATTAATTAGCAATATGGTTAGTGTGAATTCTGCTACCATCACAGAAGTCATTTGTTGAGCAGGAAATACATGTAATTTCAGGCTTCAGATTAAACTAGTTATCATCTGGCAAAGCTGAATCTCCACAGCCAAACTCAGAGAGCTCAGGTTCAGTAAATAGAAGCCTAGCACCTGATATTTCCAAATCAGAATGTATACTATACTTTTAATATCAGGCATCATAAATATAAAAAGCAAAGACACACACACACACACACACACACACACACACACACACACACAATTTAAGAGTAAGCAGCACCACATAGTGGTAAGATAGGGAATAGCCACTGTGGGAGAGATGCAGGAGCATTTGTTCCCTTGGAGACAGAGGACTGGTTCTTTGTTATTTTTCCAGAGCCTTAGATGTGATCAGTGCAGTGTTATTTTCTGTGAGAAACCATTTTTATGATGTTTTCACTTCTTGACCTCTGGACAAAAACAATTGTTGGCTAAATTTCAAACTCACAGATGAAATGCTAACAATGAAAAAATAGTTGTCGTATTTTGCCATGTGTGTTTGTGTTTATTACAACCAACTGCATTTCAAAAAACAAAGATTGAAAAAGTGTTATTGCCCGAGGACTTTCCTTTTATGCTTTGGGACAGAGAACATTTTACTGCTAAATTTAATCTACTGAAAATCAAATTTAATAACTGAAAAATTAACAGAAATGTAACCATGGGCATTATAGTGATCACATTAAATAAATGAAAGTAAAATACACCTGTAATATGGTAAATTTAGCTAAAATTCGGCTTATAATTTATTCTGTGTATGAAGTATAAAACAATGATCTGAAAAACATTCCTACCTCTTTCAGTCTA
The DNA here is from genome assembly GCF_028018385.1 of Neofelis nebulosa. NCBI lineage: Eukaryota > Metazoa > Chordata > Mammalia > Carnivora > Felidae > Neofelis > Neofelis nebulosa. The sequence goes on along the minus strand of NC_080787.1, from coordinate 93,721,670 downwards.
AAGATATTGCTTCTTCAGTCCTTTGAAGAATAAGACCATAATTTCTAGAATGTATTCTGTTTGTGTCACAATGAGATGTTCATCTTTCCTCAACAATGCTTGATCTCTTAATACCTTCACTGACACCCTCAGTGGACAGCCTTCCTAGGCATTTCTCCATAAGTGAAGAGTTTTCAAGAGAACTTCAGCAGAATCACCGGTGTCTAAAGAGTCATTTTCTCATTATTTAACTTTTAAAGCCTTTTTGCTATTGAAGGAAACATGATTAGCATCAGAGCTGCAAAATAATCTGTAGTTGAGAAGAATGCATGGTCAGGACCAGCAAAACTCTGATAGCATCTCTGAATGGTTAAGAGAGCATAAAAGTAAAGACAGTCCTTAGCACAGTTGAGTGACATACTGAGTGATGCCAGCCCAGTGTTTTCAGTACTTTTACACTCTTCATATCCCAGAACACAGAGAATGAAAGGTCCTGTATTGTCCACATTTCCATATTTTCTCTACATTTCTTGATGCTCTGGAGCCTCACAGCCATGGGGAGATGGCCCCTGGGGGCAATCACTTGTCTGTAAGAACCCCTTTCATATGTGAACCAACCAATCCAGAACCCTTACTCCCCAATTACCTCTTGAACTGAAATTTCAAATACCAAGCCACCACCCACCCTACTGCCCCCAGTCACCTCAGGACTAGGCAAAAGACAGTTCAGAACAACCCATACACCCCCGAGCCTGCTGGAATTATTCACACTAGCCAATCCTAACCCTGCTTACCTTGCTTTGCGCATTCTTTCCCACAGAAAATACAATAAAGGCTTTTGCCCATTCTTTCCCTTGCTTTCCCTCTGCTTACTGACAGACTCCAGTGCTTCCCATGTGGACCTGCGTGGCATGCCTAGCCTCCTGCTTCTAAAGACCTGTGAGTATAAAATTTCCTTCCTTCACCATAGTCCTTTCCATGTCTATGTGTCTTACCATAAAACAAATTAAAACAGCTCCTGGGTACATTTTAAAGCAGGTTCCTAACAATGTAGTGCCCTTTCATCTCCATCATTTTCATTTCCTGATACCTCTCTAGTCCCCCAAATTATGTGAAAGTATGTTTTGTCCAGGACTGTGTGTGGATTTGCCCAAGAGATGTATAACGAGAGGATGATGCCTCTCTTTGTTACTTTGTTTGTGGATCTTATTTATGCCATTGAGAAAGTTCTCCCATAAAACTTAGCCCAAACAGGGATTCTGAAACCATGCTTTCTGGGGCTTTATGACCCAAATTTAATTTCTTACTTTGAAATTTGATTATGGCTCTGGTCTCTCTGTATTAGTTCCAACCATTTTTTATTGCACTGGCTTTTAACTGATTTTAAAGTGCTAAAACAAATATAAAACTGATTAAATAACCAAGGCATTAATTTGGTGGTAATCAATAGTCGTCACATTTACGTATTTGCCTCACGTGGCTTGATGCATTTGGCATATTGTGACATATTATATTTTGACTAAATAATTAACTTCCAGTCTGCCTGAGACATCGTTTCACTCTCCTCAGACCTTGTGCCCAATTGACTCTGCTGCCCAATTTCCTCTCTTGGATTCGGAGTGCCCCAAGGCTCAGCCTGTTTCATTTGTGTAACTAAACACTGTTCTCCTAGGGTTACATTTAATTAAAACAGCGGTATTTAAGAGAAATATTTCACTTCTTAGGTCTAAACCATCCTTTGCTAGTATAATTACTTCATAAAAATCACACTGTGGCAAGATAGGGAAAAGACAGATGCAATTATGGAATCACTCTCTGAAAGCTGGAGAATAAAATTATCAGGAAGCAGCTGTCATTTTTTTTTTGCCTTGTTTCTACTTAATAAACTTATACCCCAACTATATCAACAAAATACCATCCACAGTAGGTGCCCAGGTCTTTCTTGCTGAAAGAAAACAGCTTCTGAATCTTATATGTGTGTAGGTGTGTTGTACATGTGTATGCATGTGTGTGTATGTGTACTCACGTGTGGCTGAATGAATGTGTGTGTGCATGTGTGTATGTCGAGGGCACGATCATTAATTAAGCTCCTCCTACACACAAGGCACTTTGTTTAACCACCACACATTTTTTCTCTTATTTAATTCTTACAATTCTAATAAATATTATGATTCTTACAATCACAGCCCTGTGCAATGAATTTTCAACTTTAAATGTTCTCAGTAATATAAAGATAAACAAGAATGGATGTTTCTGTTTAAACAGAGAGAACTTAACTGCTGAAGTGAAAAATGTCTTAGAAACTCTACTTACTTTATAAGGAAGTTAACATTTCTGTGCCAGGCCCTACGTTAAGAATTTTATATATGTTTTCTCATTTGAGCCTTTCAACAATTAATGAGATGGGGTTTATTATTCTCTTTTTATTGTTGAGGAAAATCAGGCTTCCGACAAGTAAAATGATTTTTTACGTTTATTTAATTCTATTCTCCTGCATTTTTTGTCAAGGATGGTGAGGTAGACATCTTCGTCAAGATGGTGAGATATTTTAAGATCTTAACTGAGGTTACTTTTTGTGAATTTTCTTGATTTGTGGGACTCATGGCATCAGGGGAGTGAGCAGACACTGCTTTCCAGAGCTCACAGAGAAGCCCAAGCCACGGCCAAGATGGCGCCTGAGCAGGAAAAAGCAATCATCCAGGCCAAGACTTCCCAAACTCACTCTGGTGAAGGACCAGTTACTTTTTTAATAAAAATAAAATAATATAAATAAAATAATAAAAATGAACTTTCAGGTATATGAGATAGAAAATCCAAAGATATCAAAAATACAAGCCCCAAGTTTTAATTATTAAATTCAGATTTCTACAAAAGTTTCTGAATGTTTACTCTCAATTCCTGTCTGATCTCATTGATAACTAGCAACAGTAATTTAAATAGTTTTATTTACTAGTATCATGTCCATATAACACCCTTTTTATAGCCCTGGTCCAGGCCACAGGCCTTAGTGTAGCCATTCAGAGTTCTACTCACCTTAGTTTGGGGTGGGGACCAGTCAGGGATTCCTGGTCCGTAAGAAGACAAAGAAGAAGTATGTAAAGAAATGATAGACTAAAGAACCCTGTGACTGGGTCAAGAAGGACACAGAGCATGGATTATACAATTGGAAGCCAAAGTAGAACCAAGCATCCATGGAAGACAAAGTGGAGGCAAAAGTCAATCCCTAAGACTTGGTGAGGTGAGTCACACCTCAGGGAAGACCTCTGAGGGCAGGAGATCACCAGGGATAAGAAATGCACTCTTCTGGGAAAGCAAGCTGGTGCAGCCACTCTGGAAAACAGGATGGAGTTTCCTCAAAAAACTAAAAATAGAACTACCCTACGACCCAGCAACTGCACTACTAGGCATTTATCCACGGGATACAGGTGTGCTGTTTCGAAGAGACACATGTGCCCCATGTTTATAGCAGCACTATCAACAATAGCCAAAGTACAGAAAGAGCCCAAATGTCCATCGGTGGATGAATGGATAAAGAAGAAGTGGTATATATATATATATACAATGGAGTATTACTCGGCAATCAAAAAGAATGAAATCTTGCCATTTGCAGCTACATGGATGGAACTGGAGGGCATTATGCTAAGTGAAATTAGTCAGTCAGAGAAAGACAAAAATCATACGACTTCACTCATATGAGGACTTTATGACACAAAGCAGATGAACATAAGGGAAGGGGAATAAAAATAATATAAAAACAGGGAGGGGGACAAAACAGAAGAGACTCATAAATATAGAGAACAAAATGAAGGTTACTTGAGGGGTTGTGGGAAGGGGGATGGGCTAAATGGGTAAGGGGCATTAAGGAATCTACTCCTGAAATCATTGTTTCACTATATGCTAACTAATTTGGATATAAATTTTAAAAAATAAAAAATTAAATTAAAAAAAAATTTAAAAAAGAAACGCACTCTTCAAATGCAACACCATTCCCCTCAGATAAGCCTCCATAAGCCCAGAGTCTCTCAAAAGGAAAGGAAGAAGGGGGTAAAGAATCTTGAATGGCTGAGTAGTAAATTTCCCAAAAGACTGAGTTTAAAACCAGAGGTGACTAAGCTATCTGAAATTGGCAAAATTCAGTTTTCTGCTATTGAAGAGAAAGAGGGTATTGTGCAGTAAAACAAATGTAATTCCAGAAATTTTTTAATTATATTTTTGAAACTTGAGTATGTATTTTGTAAAACATCATATCTCCTACATAGAATTATTTACATTTTTAACAGAAGACACTGTTCTGATCTAGAAAAGTGAATTTTTTTTTAGAATTCATTTATTTATTTTGAGGGAGAGAAACAGCATGAGTGGGGGAGGGGCAGAGAGAGAGGGAGAGAGGGGGAGAGAGAGAATCCCAAGCAGGCTCTGCACTACCAATGTGGAGCCCAATGTGGGGCTCAAACCCATAAGCCGGAGATCATGACCTGAGCCAAGTTGGATACTTAACTAACTGAGCCACCCAGGCTCCCCTAGAAAAGTGAATTTTTAACAGAAGAATGTCTAGTAACAAGCATAAGTCACCAGGAGAGACATTTTTTTTTTTAAACAGGGAATTTTAATCTCTTAAATCACAATGTCACAGAGAGTCACTTACCCATATGTTGAGGCCTTTTGAGAAGTTCTGTTACGCCCCACAGAAATCATTGGCAGATCTGTAATAATAGATGACATTGTAGGGCTTTGCATTTTAGGAATCATTTAGTATTTCATTTGTTTAACTGAGAATTAAGTGTGATACACAGTTAAATATCTGAGTGGTAAATAATCCATCTAGATGAGAATGGAAATTGCTCTCTCAGTCAGGTGTTTTGCTAGTACGCAGACTATGGCATCAACATATTGACCTTCACTGTCTTATCACAGTGTTCGCAACTATGTCCTCTAGGCATGGCTCCTCACCCATCCTGCATGGCAACAATAGTGAGTATCCAAACTTTTTAGCCACCAGCTTTTCTTTTTTTCATATAAAACTGAATATAGAATTTATAAAACAGAGACAAGAGGAATGAAAACACATCCACCAGTAAACTCCTCCTCATGTCAGTCCCTGAGGCTATGCAGAACTCTGGGTCTCTGAAGAACAAATTTGGAAACCAGTTCAGGGGCTCCACCTATGCAGATGGCTGCCTCCTCTCCCTAGAACAATAAACTATGGGCTTTACCCAGCTGTGGACTTTCCTCATATTTAAAGTGGTCAACAGTCGGGAGACGCTTTGGTGGGAAAAGCTTTGGCTGTTTAACAACAGCTGATGAAGAGAATGTCTTACCTCTGAAGACATGGCCTGTGTGATATTGCAGATTGGGGCTCAACAGAAAGCCACTGTTATGTGGCCATATCATTGGACTGGAATGAAAGATGCGGTTGGTTTTATTCATTATGGTTTGATAATAAGGCAATGCCTTAAGGCAAAAACGTAGAAAGTCCTGCGTTCCCATCTTTACTTGTTGACACTGACTTAGCTAAATGACATCAACAACATGTTTTTAGTCCCATATTTTCAATGAATATATCCAGATTTACTATTTTGATTTCTTGTGATGACATCTTGTGACAACATCTGAAACAAGTTTTGAAAAGTAATGATATGAATATTTTATGCTGTCTTCCACTTCCTGTACTTTAATCTCCATATTGAGGGTACAGTTTCTTCCATGAATCATCCTCCTAACTTTCTGTTTGGTTTTATAACGACATATGGTAGCTATTATCACAATCAATAGCAAAAATAACCAAAAATGTTCAATTTTAAACATGACCACTTTCTCAAACCATTGATTTTAAAAGATATTTTTAAGACAACGTATTTATACTTTGTTTAAAGTCATGAAAATAAGCCATTATTAATTCATTCTTTAATTTCGCATTATTTTAAATATAGATTACTTGAACACTTACTTTATATGACGCCCTGTTTTGAGATAACCAAAGTGAATGAGCCATGATTGACCTGAGCTATCCACAGTTTAGTAGCATTGTCAGAGATTTAGAAAAGAGTGGGGTGCACATTCTCTTCCTAACAGAACCTCGAGTCTCTCAGGCATGCATTTTGGTCATAATTGACCTCAGCTCTATTCCAAGGACAGTCTCTGATTGGCTTAAACCGTTCCGCATAATCCCATTCTCCTGACCTAGTCCCAGAATGAAAGACACAATCTAATTTGATCCAATCAGAGTGAAGCCCTCCTTGGAGCTTTTTACAGGAATAGGGAAAGAGAAGCTTTCTCTTCCTGGGTACTACAGTGATGGCAAGTGTGACAGATTGTATTATCACTGTGAGAGAAGCGGCTGGAGGACAAAACCTAAAACAGAGCTGAGAGAACTTAGAGAAACAGAATCAGAACCATGATCAAACCGATTGTATAGGTTTTTATTGCATGGGCAACAGACTATCTGGGTTTTCTGTCACTTTCTACAAAGGCACTCCGGCTAAAACAATGTCAGTAAGTGTCAACCTCAGGGAAGGTGAGAAGTTACTAAAACTATAGTCAGAAGTTTCCAAAATAATCTTACTCCTTTAGATGACATCTAAAATGAGCTGATATTTGTCAACAATTCTAAGTGATAAATTTTCCTCTAAAAACGCAGGAACAAATATTCCAATACATCTCTCCAAAACAATGACATCTGTAAGGAGTTAACTTTAGGATCAATGATGCTCTTAGATACCATCTTATCTTTAGATAAATGTTTTACTTAAGTTCTTCCTTAACTTTGGAAATAGTTTAATATAGTTCTGGAGTTTGAAATCATGTGAATCAACTAGAAAATTTGTGAAAACAAATCACAGCATATTTACAGTGACCCCTGTTATGACCATCGCCCCCATCAACTAGGACATCCCAGCTCTAGCAGTCTATGATTTTAAGTATCTGTTAGGCAGCTACTCTGGACTTGACATTGTGTGAAGCTATGCGAATTCCAAACATTTTGGTGAAATCTGTAGAATACTAAACATCTCAGCCATGACCCACATGAAGTTTACTAAAAATAACTGGTTGTTTTCTTTTGGTAAAATTAAAAGTTGAGTTTAAGATATAATTTTTGTTTACTCCTAATCCATTGGTATGAAAAAAATTTAATTAAAAAAACCCCTGCTTTTCTACTTTAAAATATTCACCCATGAAACACAGACTTTATCACTTTATTTCTTTTCTGTTTTTACTTGAAATTTTAACTTTATTTACAAATTATCTCCTATAAACAAAGATGCCATTCTATCCCTTTAAACTAGTGTAACTGATTTTTTCCAGAAAACCATTTACATAGTTTTAATCTTCCTGCACATCACTCTCTTAAAGAGAATGGGCCAGAGACATTGTATAACCACTAGGTGGCACTATAGTTCGAAATAACACTCAAATAAAAGACAAGATATTTATGAGAAATGGTAAAACAGAAGAAAGAAAACCAAAAGAGTATAATAAATCCATATTTAAGAAGAGATTAAACACTGAAGTCCTTTAGTGTTTATTAGAGAAAATGAATTAACCTTATTCAGTTAATAAATTAACTCAATAAATTAACTTATATAATCTGTCTAATCAAAAATCTAAGCTTTTTCCTCCAGTTGAAATAAGGCCACTGGAAGGCAATAACTAATTAAACAAGTCATAATTATTCAAAAATATTTTTGTTTTTCCATATGAAGTCTAAATTTAGGTTCTAGCTTATCTACCAAATTTTACAAATAATTTTTTTCTCAGGAAACAAAAACAAAATATCTACTGGCATTCCTTGGTGAAAGAATAAGATGTTACTAAGAGGTTAAGTATATGGTTTATTTCTTTCTTCTATTTGGAGCACAGGCACACAGGTAGTTTATATCCAGTAAACACAGTAAATTATAACTTTAATAAATTTAGGATATTGCCTGAAGTATGAAGTTACTTTTATATACTTTATTATGTATATAATATTTATAAATATATAAATATATAAATATAGATGCAGTATTTTATTGATCATGCATAGTCTTTGTTAACCAGCTTGTTGGGGGGTGGTGGGCTGAATGGATGATGAGTACTAAGGGCACTTGGTGGGAGTAGCACTGGGTGTTATATGTAAGTGATGAATCAATAATTCTACTCCTGAAACCAATATTACGCTATATGTTAACTAACTTGCATTTAAATAAAATCTTGGAATAAAAAACCCTGGAAGAGCACACAGGAGTTATTGGCCCCCTGAGTGAGTAGTCCATTGGACTTTACCTTGTCTTGGACCTTGAGCCATCCAGAGATCTTGGATAGTTTTCAAACCCATGTCTTCTGTCCTTCAGACCAGTCTACTTATATGATATCAAGCAGTGGAGAACTCCTTCTCCAAGTCAAAAAGTAAAGCCTAAGAGTGAAATACAATTGATTTTTAAAAATTTAATCCGAATATTTGATTTCATGGATCAAAGGCAGAGTTAAAATGTAAGCTTGTTTTTGCCCCATTTAAGAGGGGGAAAAAAAGTGCTCCCTATTTTAACAGGTCACTTTGTCCTTTCTAAATGTTCTCTGCCAGGCCCCATTCTCTCTTATGGAAAACAGTTCTGTTAAGTCACTAGGAAGAGATATGTTCAAAGTAATTAAGTAGGTTCTGTTAGGGATTTCTCTAATGGTGCTTGTCTTTGCTCACAAAATATTTCTATTGTGGCTGGATAAGCTTAGACTACATCCACTATCTAAGGCAGAAATATCATTATCATAGCATAAAGAGGCCAAAATAATTAAGCATGAGATTTTTAAAATTTGGACTGATAACATATTACTTTATTTTATTAATTTAAGAAATGAAAATATTATATCTTTGGAGCCAGAAACTTGAGTTATAAACAATGAAAAAGAATACAGGATATCCAGAGTAGCCAAAAATCACAAATATATATTGAACTCTCCTATTTTTAAGGAACAATATTAAGGATCATGTAACATACAAATTTATAAAAGAGAGTCCCAGTCTTTTAAGGAGCTTATAATTTTGGAGAGAAAATCTATAAGCGCTCATAAAGTCAACTAACAATTAAAAATATAAATAACATTTTAAGACAGAGATACATAAGAAATTAAAGGTAATACCTAAGACTTCTTACATGAATAGTACAAATACAAAAGTGTAAAAGTAGTTCAGAGATGAATATATTTATTAGTTGGGGTATAGACTAAGCTACTGCAGGAGAGAGAGAGAGAGAGAGAGAGGCCTAAAACTTTAGAGGCTCAAACAACACAGGCATTTAGAGGAAAGGTGGCCAGGGGAGATATATAACTTGTCTCCACTGGATCATCTGGGAACCCCAAAACCCCTTCTACTTAGTTCTTTCACTGCCTTTCAGGGTATCATATTGGTTAGAGTGATGGTAACATCTAGGGTAGACAAAACAAGTATCTCAATGCCACCGCACGATCATTTCTCACCTCCATAAAGTCTGGAGGGTGGCCAGAGTGGGAGGACACCTGCTTCATGCAGACATTTTTTTTTTTTAATTTTTTTTTTCAACGTTTTTTATTTATTTTTGGGACAGAGAGAGACAGAGCATGAACGGGGGAGGGGCAGAGAGAGAGAGGGAGACACAGAATCGGAAACAGGCTCCAGGCTCCAAGCCATCAGCCCAGAGCCTGACGCGGGGCTCGAACTCACGGACCGCGAGATCGTGACCTGGCTGAAGTCGGACGCTTAACCGACTGCGCCACCCAGGCGCCCCTCATGCAGACATTTAAAGACCTAGGCTGACTGAGGCTCTTCCATCTTTGGCAGCATGGACCTGGGCATAGATATCCAGCAGTGATTGCTCATGAAAACTGGAAGGCTCCAAAGGGTTTTTATTTTATATTTTTGTCATTTTTTAGTTTCTTTGACAATAGAAATCTCTCAAAACCTTAGTAAGCTTCTAACCTATTTATTCTCTTCAGTTCTAGGCAGAATTCTAAGCTAGACCTCTAACTTCTCATCCTACCATGTACATGCCTTATATACTATATATAGTATATAATGCCACCTTGAGTTTGGGCAGACCTGTGAATATGATAGGACATCACTTCCACGATTAGGCTATCAATCAAATGACTGAGTTAATGAAAGGGGAGAGAGTATCTGGATGGGCCTGACCTAATCAGGTGAGCCTTTAAAAGGAAGTGAGCCATTTCTGAAGTCAGAGATGCATGTGAGGGAGATTCTCTGTTGCTGGCTTTGAAGATAGAGGGGGCTACCTTTCAAGAATCTGATAGCATCTCTTGAAGCTGAAAGCAACTCCCAGCTGGCACTCAGTAAGGAAATTGTGACCTTAGTTCTATAATTTGAAGAAATTGAACTCTGCCAACAACCCGTAATTTTGGAAATGGACCTTGAACCTCAGATAAGGCCACAGCCCCAGTCAGGACCTTAAATTCAGCCATGTGAGACTTGAGCAGAAGATTCAACTATACTGTGCCCAGACTTCTGACCTACGGAACGATGACATAATGTTTTTTAAGTTGCTCAATTTGTGGTAATTTGTTAGGCAGCACTAGAGAGCTAATATAATTCCAAAGTTGCTTTGTAATTCTCAAGCCCAATTTCTTTCTTTCTTTCTGCCTTACACTCACTCTTTACTCCTCAACTTAAAGTATCTTCCTTGAGGTCACCAGACTTGGGAAAAAAGGCCACAAATGGCCTTTTGTTACTTAAAAACTTACTTCTTCCCTTTGAAGCTGTCTGAGTCAGTTCAGGCTGCTGTAACAAAGTACCGCAGACTGGGTATCAACAACATACATTGGTTTCTCACAGTCCTGGAAGGTGGAAATCTCAGATCATGGTGCCAGTATGGTCAGATTCTAGTCAAAGCTTGCTTGCTGGTTTGCAGCTCACTGTCTTCCATTGTCTCCTCACATGGCAGAGAACAGAGACAGGAAGGAAGCTCTTTCCTGTCTCTTTAAATACAGGCACTATTCCCATTCCTGAGGGCTCTACCCTCACAACCCAATTACCTCCAAAAGGCCTCACTTCCAAATACTTTCACACTGGGGATTAATTCAGCATACAAACTAGGGGAGGGGGATGGGAGAGATGGGCACAAATATTCAGTCCATAACAGGGGCCTGTAGGCAGTGGGTATTTCCAATCCCTCTAAATCCTAAATTTCTGGACTGACTCTAGTCCCCATCCTTTCTCTTGCAAACCTACTAATTCTTACTTATGTTATTCTCTTTCTTATTAAACCTTGCTAAATGAAACCAGTTACAACCACACACACTACTAACATTCTGTTTTCCAACTATATTTGAAAAACTGAATAAAAAGGATAATTTTCCAAGAAAAACATATATTATATAAATTTGTCAATAAAAAGGACAACTTGTACAAACAAATAGAACAAAATGACAGTTTTGAAAAAAACAACCTTGAAAATATTGGCTCAGATAGGGTTTTTTGGTCCAATTTCAATAAAACCCATAGGAGCAATTACTCTCATCCTATTTATATACTTCTAGAGCAGAGAGGAAAAGAAAACTTCATTTTTCAAAATAAGCTATTATAATTTTGAATCCCAAACTTGACAAAGATAGAATATAGATAGAATTTGGACCAATCTCATTTTTTATAATCCAAAAAACCTGGCAAAATATATATACATTTTAATATATATGTAAAAATCCTAAAATATTAGCAAAGAATCCTGAAATATAACAAAAGAATAAAACTCAGTCACCACAGGAGGGATATTAAAGTACTGTGAGCATTGTTGAATATTAGCATTGGTTAGCAAGATGAAAATACATACTATTATACAAATAGACCAAAAAAAAAAAAATCAGATCTTGATAGACTTTTACAAAGACGTTTCGTGAAATTTAACATTTATTTCTGATTAAAGTTCTCAATAAGATTGGAATATAACATATATCCTTAATAGGGGAGAGGTTTATAAACCTATTTCCAACCAACAACCAATGTCATGCTTAGTGTTAAGATAGTAGGAGAGGGGAGCCAGGGTGGCTCAGTCAGTTGAGCATCTGACTTTGGCTCAGGTCATGACCTCACAATTTGTGATTTCAAGCCCCACATAGGGCTCTGTGCTGACAGTGTGGGGCCTGGAGCCTGCTTTGCATTCTGTCTCTCTCTCTCTGCCCTTCCCCTGCTCATGCTCTCTCTTTCTCTCTCTCTCTCTCAAAAATAAATAAACATTAAAAAAATTATTTTTAAAACAGTGATGAGAGAATCAGGACTATTTATTATCACTATTATTGTCTAACAAAGTCCTATAAGTTCAAAGCAATGTCATTTTAGCCAAAAAACTATAAATATGATTGTAATTTGCAAGTATACCTGAAAATGTCAAATAATCAATTAAAAAATATTAAACATAAATTTAATTTATAAAAACATTATGGTTAAGGCAACAGATTAAAAAAATAAACATACAAAATATTCTAAATAGCAATTATAATCAGTCAAAATATAGTAGGTAAAAGGCTTATTCATAATAACAACACAAAAGTAAATACCCAAAATGTACTTAAGAAATGTAGAAAATACATGGGAAAAAAGCCTACAATGATTTTTAAAAAATCAATCAAGAAAAGCTGAAGTGTTATTGACCAAAACAGGACATTTAGGACACATTGATAACCACCTGGAAGCATTTGGAAGCTCCTTACCTCATAATTTAAAATGTAATGTCTTTCAAGCTAAACTAAAAATTAACTATAAAACATAAGATTATAAAACTAAAATGAAGGATCAGTGAGTATTTTTAATTTTGGTGTGAATATGAACTTGTAAACTTGAATTCAAAGGCAGATTCTTCAATGGAAAAAAAATTGGTAGTTTTTATCATATAAATTTAAAAACCATCAACCATCATTTTCAAAGGAGAGGAGGGAGTGATCAAAAGGCAAGGCCTCTCCCATAGACAGAAGCATATCAGAATCTTCATGTATATGAATTCTAAAACTACTCTAGCTTTGGTTTTTATTTTTTAACTGTCATTCATTGAGTGTTTAATATGTGCCAGGCAATGACCATACAAGGTAGACATCACTATTCTCCTTTTAAAGATGAAGACTGACATTTAGAGATGTTTTTATCATCGGTATTATTAGTACCAAGGTAACATTATTAGCAGCTTGCATATTCTGAAAACAGTGCTGAGTACTTTATAAGGATTCTCACTTAAGTCTCATAATGATTCTATGTGATAGGAATTATTAGTATTCTAATATTCAGATAAGAAATCTCAGTTCAACGAGGTTAAAGAATTTGACCAGGCTTGTAAGTGGCAGCCTGGAATTGAGCCCACATCTGCCTTCACACACCCCTCCCCCACAAGCCAGAGCTCAGAGCATTAGTTATGCTATTTAAATTGTGTTGAAATCCTCAAGCAATCTTAAAGATGGTTTTCATGTTTTTCAGAAGCAGATGTTTGTTTGAAGATGTCAAGAAACAGTGACTTAAAACTTCTATGAATTCAAAAAGTATCAATGAATAATGTTAAGATATAACATAAAAAATTAGGAAAAATTATTTGTAACATGTAATAAGCATTTATTGAATGCCTATTATGGGTTGGATACCATTTTAGGCACTGAATATTTAGAGAAGGAATCAATAGGTCCCTAACTTTCCTTCTCTAAAGGGACTTTAAGTTCCCTTAAAAGTAAGGTTAATGTTCTTACAAATTGTTAAAGAAAAAATGGGCAGCCATCCAATATAAAAAGGAATAAGGTTGGAAATAGGCAAGAATGAAATGGATTTTTAGGAAAATACACTCACATTCTTATTAGTAACAAAAGAAATGAAACTTCAACAATAAGATTCCAGTTTTGATCTATCAGAAGAACAAAGATTAAACAAGAATGATTTCATGTAGTGTTGTGGTTGGTGTGTGGAAGGACATACTCTACCAGTCAGAACATAAATGGGCCCAGAATTCATGTGAAGCTAGCCGTGGGTACAGGACTGTTACCAACTCCAAAAGTTGGATGTAAACAGCCAACAATAAAGAATAAAATAATACAATGGAATTTACATATAATGGAACATATCCAGTGATGATACATGATGATTTGATCACTACTTACCAAAAGGAAAGACTGTTAAGAAATGAAGAATATCATTATGTGAAGGAGTTATAGAGAAAAATATATAAAATGAACTCATTTTTTATGAATCAATGTATCTACATCCTGTGACAACATTAGGATATTTTTAAAATTTTTGCCTACCTAGGATTTAATCATAATAGTATAATTTCTATGCTCTTCAGGCTGTACCTACATCACACTAAAGTTGAATAAGTCTAAGTTGAATAAGTTGAGGAGAAGGTCAGAGACTCACTCAGCTGTTGGGATCTTAGAGACAAAAAGCCTAAGGTTAGAATCTCCCTGCTCCTGTTCTATTCTGCCTTTGCACATTGGCTAACTTTTAGCAAACCTGTTACATACAGAGAGATAAAATATACTAGAATTACAGGGCATATTTCAAAGCATTGTCCTCTAGAAAATAGCACAAACCACAATTATTCAGCATTTGTTAGTCTCTAAAAATAGAGTATTACTATCCATGTCTCAAATAGGCATTAAAGATGCAGAAGCTCTGAGTCATGCTTGGCAGGTTAAATATCTTATTTGCCCCTAGAACTTGGACCACGTCTTTATATTTCATCAGGTAAGCCAAATATGGCATCAGGGGAACAGCTAATTCCCTCTGCTGTCCTAGGTCACTGTTGATATTAAATGACCCTTTCATCACTACTCAAGTGCTAAGGAACTGACTGAGGCAACTACAACTTTGTTTATTTTGGGAATGATATAATTTGATAAGCTCAGGACTTGCCGAATTGGGGCTACTGGTCTAAACGTTTATTCAACTGGCAAACCAGTTGAGGGTGCCCCCCACTAAATCAATTTTTTTAATCAAGACAACTGCCAGTGGTATTGGCATCACATAGGTATAGTCTCAAATATTTTATTAACAAAGGATCCTTTGAACCTAACAAGAAGGGCATTTCTATTAGAGAAATAATACATCAGCTATGTTTAATTTCTAGCTGGAGATTGCCATCTAATCTAAGCCAGAGTATTGTGTTTATGAAGAGTAGAAAGCCTTTCGTTGTGGGAAAGCAGGGTTTCCCCATCAAGAAAAGATATGTTTTTTTTTTTTCATAGTACTCAATTCTGCAAAAAGATGTAGAAAGCTGTAGAAATGGGTGTGCTAAAGCCTCACAAGCTGTTGACTAGCTAGCTAACTTCTCAAAAGCACCAAAATTTAAATTTCATGGCAAGGTTTAACTCCATATGTCAAATTATTATCTAAAGCTTTTACTTAGTGTCTTACAGTTCAGAGGGAACTTAATGTAGTTCTCATTTGAGATCATTCACAAAACAACTCTTGCAGCTCAGGAAGGTTAAGTGCCCTGTCCTGAAATATTCAGGTAGTAAGCAGCAAGGTTCAATTCAAACCCAGGTCTTCTGAGTCTATATTTGGTCAGTCATCTTTATATGCCCTACGTTTTCTTTGGGTTAGCTTTGACCCGATCACAGCTTTGAGTAAAATGCCCCATAAATCTTCCATGCCCATCACAACACTAGGCATTAAGGCAAAGAGCATGAATGACAAATAGCTGACATTTATGCTGGCTCTCCCCACTCTGACACTGCACTCTTTCCTGCTATTCCTGGATGTGGCCTCAGAATCCTTCACAACACAACCCTCCATGCATCCACTATAAATTAATCAGATTTGGAATGCCAGAGGAAACCTATTTTTGTCATCCCTGCAATAATGTTCTGCCATGTTCCATCCTCTTAATTCTTAACAATTATAAATTCATAAAAAATACTTCTGCGCATCTGGAATGAAAAAATTCTCCACAATTTTAATCACAGATGATTATTTCTCAACTTTTGAATTTCCCCCCTCCTCTCATTCCACAAGTCTGTTTTCCTGAAGTCCTGTTTTTGTTATAGCACCTCTTTGTTTAAAAATCCTCATTGCTTCTCCAATGTCCACTGGAGTCCAAACTCCTTTCCCCAGCACCCAAGTCTCACTGTCACTATTGCACAACATGAACATCGTTCCCAGACAATTGAGACCGCTCATTTTTGAATACGCACTCTCCTTAACACCACCCTCTTCTCTTGATGAGCTCTATCATTTCTGATTTCATTATCTTACTCCAACTTTATTCATCAAAATCCCTACTGGTTTTTCAAGTTGACTAACTGCTATATAATTTCTTATTTTGGTTCTTCCACTTATAAGCAGGTTACTTAACTTTTTTGTGCCTCTAATTCACCATCTATAAAGTGGGAATTATGCCATTCTTGTTATCAGTATCATCATTATTATTTAAGAGTGATTGTTTCTCATTATACTCTAAGCCCATTAGGTATTATCTTCTGATAAGATATCGCATACTGCCTTGATGCATTAGTATTTGTATATATGCCCTATAGGCATATTAAGTTCCAGTAGAGAAGTAACCATGATGTTAAGACATTTTTATTTCGCAAAAACAGTAATACAGGGCCTTAAACACTGTGAGTAATAAATAGAGATCTAATGAATCCCATGTTTTCCCAAAAGAATGCTATGCATAGTCATGATTTAATAAGTATCATATTTTCAAATTCCGTTGACTTCTTCCACCATACATACAATAAGAAGTAAATTATTTGCTAGAATCTCAGAGCAGACAATGAACTTGAAAAGGATTACAATTCACTCTCTGACTTCTGGTTTAGGGAAATCTAAGCTATTCAAAACAAATGACTACTTCTCCACAGTTAATTGATCTCAAAGGACAAAAATACTTCAATCACCCCATTTGGCTTATTCCAGTGTTTATTTAGCTAAATGTGTTTCCTCAAGCCTAGCCAAGTTCTCTTGACACAGTGAATATCTCCCCAAGATATTATCTTCTCTGTCTTTAATCCAAGTAAAGCAAGATTATTAGTTTCTTCTCAAAGGATCTATTTTTCTTGTCTTTAAAATCAACTTGAATCCTCTTTCAAGATTCATTCTTATTCCTGCACTGAAAGAAAATACAGAAACCAGTGCCAAGAATCAAGGATGAATGACTTTCTGGATACATTAAAATATTATCTTGTATTTTTCACAAAAGCTACATTCTTGCTCTGTGCTCACTGTGATTAATAAGACCTTTGGAACTTGGCTGCATTTGTGTGGATTTTGTCCATCCCAGAGCTGTCTGACTTAGTTTTAGTCCCTAAGTGAACTGTTTTGCAATGGGGTCTATAAACCACTCTCAAGTGTATCAAGGAAACTCTAGGAGGTGTTATTTGCCCCAGCTAATTTAGTGTCATGAACAGACGTGATGAAATCTCAATTTCTTCATCCAGGTCAGAGTTATCCAATAAAATCAGCCCTTGAGGGGCTCCCGAGGAACAATTCCTAATGGGTGATCTTTCAGCCTGTTATTTTATGCACTAGCAGGGGTTTGGTCTAGATTTAATCTTTTTAGCTTGTAGACAAGACTATCAGAAGGCAAGTAAGTGGTAGTGGTGAGGGGAAATCTAAATCCTTATTAAAATCAGTCAGGATATGCCAATTATTCCTCCTTTGCCTGAATGCAGCCCACATCTAATATAGCACGAACACAATATTTTATAACATGACTCACTGCGCAAAGAACCATGCCTCTCACATCTAATACTTTGTGTTCATTTACATCATTGGAGCAGACAATTGGATCATTTTTAACAATTCAAGAGATTTTTCTATTATTTTTAAGGTTGTACCAGTCTAGAAAACTATTTTAAGAATGCTCCTATACATTATAGCAAAGACTAAGAAGTTTACAAAATAGTGGATGAATTTGTGGTTGAAAGCCTAAAGTGATAAATGATAACCACAAAAATCCCACATGTGAGGAAATACTCTGTTCTTTTTGGCAAAGGAAAGGCACTAGGGAAGATTAGATCTAAAGTTTTCCCAAAGGCTTATGCCCTGAAAATTGGAAAAAGACCAAACTCTGGAAACTGTTAAGATTTTTTTTAAGGGATTAGGTCTGAAAGCAGACTGAGGGATAACTACTCTAAACTGAGAGATGGATTGTGCCCAATTGATATCAGATGTCCCAAGTTAAACACCAAGTAATCTTTCCATTTACTTTTCATGATAGTGACAGGCAAATCAGAATCTATTTTTGATGCTCTTTCATGGCAGATACTAGAGAATCTGTCCTGCCTTTGTACATTTGGTGTTTATGACAGGTCATATTTTCTTTGAAAGCCATAGGGATTGAATATATACTAACCCAGGAAGTGGCATAAATGATCCAATAGAGATGTTACTCATCCCTAAATGGTATCCATAGCTTTGAAAATCTACAAAAGGGAGTAAAATAACAGCAGCAACAACAATAATCATAAAATACTAATCCTTCAATGCAGCGCATTTTCACTTGGAAGGAAAATGTGTTGTTTCGCTTATTTTTGTAATAATAAAATTAAATAAAAATAAAACATTACAGATATTCACTGTCTACTAAAAATACTAAGAAAATGAAGAAAATCACAAAAACATAGAGTAAAAATCACTGACAGCCTTTCATTCAGATAACTACTTTTAATTTGTCTGTAAGCATCCTTCCATCTCTATGCATACATTAGCACATGTAAAATTGTATTTCCAAGTTTACATATACAGGATCATATTGTGCAATATATTTTCATTTAACAAGATAGTATGCATATTTTCATGTTGTTAAATACATTTTTACATGGTTGCATAGAATAGTATTGGATGTACGTATGTTTAGGTTATTTGATATTTAAGCTATCTTCAATTTTTTGCTATTAAAAATAAGATTTGAACAAGCAATCTTTAGTGTATATATTGGCAGATTTGTACCACTGTGTCTTCATGAAGAAGGACTGTCTTTACATTTTAATACATATTGCCCTCCAGAAGAGTTTTGTTTATTACTCTCAAAGCAATGTATGATCAAATTCATTTACTTTTCTAACATGAAGCTTACTGTTGCAAGCACTAAGTTCTATTATTTTTTTCATCTTTGCTAAATTGATGGGTGAAAATGATATCTAAATGCTGTTTATATTAATTTCTTGAAGTCATAGTGAAGCTTAAAATAGTAACTTGAATTCTTAATTCTTTTGTCAATTGTCAATTTATTATGGTTTTGGTCATCTATTTTTCTATTATTGATTTCAAAAAGCACATTTTTACAGTATGTATTAGGGATTGTCAATTTTGTCTGCCTTGCTTAGTTGTTCAAATACTTTTATGAATTGTTATTTGCCTTTCAGCTTGGTATACAGTATTTTTTAATTGTATAAAATTTGTAGTCCATATAGTCAAAATTGTATGCAGTCCATTCCACACTTCTTATTTTCACATCATGGCATGCTTAAAAAAATACTCAGCCCTAATAATTTTATGTCTTACTTTTCACATTTAAATTTTGTGATCCATCAGGGATTGATTTCCAGATGAGGGGAAAAACAAGATTTTTAAAATTTAAATGGCTAAACAACTGTCCCAATATTCTTCAGTTAAAAAAATATTCTTTTGGGGTGCCTGGGTGGCTCAGTTGGTTAAGTGGCCGACTTCGGCTCAGGTCATGATCTCGCGGTCCATGAGTTCGAGCCCTGCGTCGGGCTCTGTGCTGACAGCTCAGAGCCTGGAGCCTGTTTCAGATTCTGTATCTCCCTCTCTCTGACCCTCCCCCGTTCATGCTTTGTCTCTCTCTGTCTCAAAAATAAATAAACGTTAAAAAAAATTAAAAAAATATTCTTTCGCTCATTTATTGAAAACCTTCTCATTATACACAAAATTGACACAGATACATGGTCATCTTTTTGCAGTCTCCCTGCAGCTCAGTTGGCATGTCTCTTCTTATAGAAGCACCACCAGCTTTAATTACTACAGCTCTATGGTATGTTTTGATACCTGATGAAGAAAGAACTCTTCATGATATTTAGAAAATATTTCTAGTTCTTCTTATGTATTCTTCCAGATGAACTATAGAAACATGTAATCACGTTCCAAAAATTTTCCCGGATTTTTAATTGAGTAAATAGATGAATTTAAGTAGAATTAGGTAGAATTTAAGATGTTAAGTAGTGGTTTGTGATGTGTCAAGTTGGGTAGACCAAACTACCATTACAAGAATTCATTTTCCTGTATGTTTCCCATTTGCGTGTATCCTGAGAGAGATTCTTGGGTGAGATTTGGGGGGGTGGAGGTGAAGAAGCGGCTATTTTGCAACTCACACTTTATCAGTGATTTGCTGACTCACTTGGTTGGCATAAGGCAGCTCTGGACCTGCAACTGTTCTACCTTCTCTTAGATCCTTCTTCAGCTTCTCTGACTCCTAGAACAAGACCAAGGTCCCTAGCGTCTGAAGCAGACCACACCAACAAGATCTGAAACGGATACCACTAGGGTGAGGAAAGCAAGGCAAATAACGAGGGTGCCAGACTCTCAGATTTGTGCAAGTACCACTTTATGACTGCACACACCTGAGCACGCACACTTCCTTAATTCTGCACTCTAGGATCCCCTTACCTCACCCTAATTCTAACACTATGTGATGCAACAAGAACTGTCCCAGGCTTTTGTTGGTCCCCTTGGGCTCCTGATTTTGTTTGTGAGTTCCAGCTTGTTCTTGCTCTGTCCCCCCTTATATTCACGCTCTGGCATCAGACATAAAGACAACTGCTAGGTGAACTAGTTCCCATAACTGTACAAAGTCAAATCCCTATACCAAATCCTACACACACACACACACACACACACACACGCACACACACACACCAGGAAAATACTTGAACTAATTATGGCAGGCAAAGTTGAACAACCCTAAAATACAAAAATGCTCTTAAGAGTCAATAATAAAAAAATAGAGAAATAGACCGAGGACATAAGAAAACACAATTCATGAAAATCCAAATTAATATTTTAAGCTTCACTATTCATCAAAGAAATCAATATAAGCACAATTAAACATCATTTTTCACCCATCACATTGGCAATGATGATGTGTAGGTATTCTCCCCTGCTCCATCCCATTGTCCCCTCCTTCAATAATCCAAACCCTATGATAACTTACGTTTTATAAATGAACACTACTCACGATTCCATGTTGCTACAGTCATCTGCAGAACTCCAATGACTGAAGATTTTATCCCCTGGCTCACCATTTTCTCGGCTACTAATGCTGTCATCATTCTTAATGTCTCACAAATTATCTGTCCAACACCCTGGACTCTCAGTTCACAGAAATCTTCCCTCTCAAGGATTTTGCCCTTCATGTCACCCCAGCTACTCTTTCTCACACTCACACCCTCTCCTAGACTATCCCCAAACACTGCACCACATCAGAAATCTTGATGTCAATCACTTCACTGTCACTAAGCAAGTGGTCAATTCAATGTTTAACAATTATAGAAGCAAGGGTTTAGAAACTTAAGTAATGACCTCACAGTACTAGTATTTTGCCTACTACTGGTTTTCATGCATCTTAGCTCCCCAATTATAGTCTCTAATGCCATTCTCTCTCCAAAGGAACCAGGAAAATGTGCTGATCCCATGACTTTGGTGAGGAATAAATCCAGATAGTTAGGTCTACAATATATTGTTGTTTCCAGAAATCACTTTTTAAAGTGCTTAAACTACAAAGGAGTTGCTGTCGAAGACTGTTACCACAATTTAATACCAAAATAGGATAAGTATTTGAAGAAATTTAAATCTGTGAAATGCCATTAATCTATAGTGAAATTCATAAAGGGAGAAGTTAATATGATATATTTTTAACCAGTTACGATATAAAGAAAGGTAGCAAGATTAGAATATGGCCACTTTTAAAATTCCATTTTTAAAAATTTGGGCTTTTGTATATATAGATGTTGTTTTTTTCTATACTTACATAATTGTCTATGAAATGCATTATTAAATCTGAAATCGATGGTCATTTTGACTCACAAAAATGGCAATTTCTAGGGCACTTGGGTGGCTCAGGTCATGATCCCAGGGTCATGGGATTGAGCCCCACATCGGGCTCCATGCTGAAAGTGGAGCCTTCTTAAGATTCTTCCTCTCCCTCTGCCCCTTCCCTCTCTCTAAAATAATTTTTTTAATGTTTTAAAAACTGGCAGTTTCATGTGTTCAGCCAGTACATACACATTTATATGTATCTGTGTAAGAAACAAAGGGTGTAAACAGATAAGTGTAAATGCCACAAATACTAGAGACTAGTCAAAGATTGTAAAGAATGATTTTCTTTAGGGCTCACTCAAAAGTAATGGATTAGCCCAATATCCAGAAAAGAGAGCTCCTAGCACACAATTACCTCCTCATCCTTTGGATGACCCTAATATTTACAATTAAATAGCAAGAGTGCCCAAGAAAGTGAAAAAAGGAGACGTATCTGACAAATCCTTGCTGAGAATGAAGAGAGAAGCATCATCAGATGTCAACAGATCCGGTTTGGAGTGTCCCATGTAAGTAGTAACTGTAAAAGGCTTTGATCTGAGGTAACAATCAGATCCTCATAGGAGAATGACTTACCATAATGCCTTGGTGATATTGCAACTCCTCATGTAAGTTACCGAGGCAAAGCTTAACTGCAGTTTGACCAGTCTTGGCAGAATGTCCCACAATTTTTCACACAGCAAGGGGAAATGTGATGAGGAGCCACCAGGAGACAGTGCCTCATCACTATCACGTGAGAGACTGCCAGTAGGCTGTTTCCCATCCATCTCCACAGCTCCAGCTGAGCACAGGACTTTGATCTTGACCCTCCCTTAGGGTACAGCTGCAGGCTTCTGTGTAGGACTATAAAACTGCTTGGCTGTGTTTTAAAGTTGGCTCCTCTACAACAGAGCATGCATGTAATCTGGACTCTCATTTGGTGCCATCTTGTGGTTCTAGGGAAACAGGAAGCTGACGCTATGCTGCTTGCTTTTGCTGTCTGAATCCATCTGGATTCATTGCTTTCTTTCTTTTTTTTTTTAATGTTTATTTATTTTTGAGAGAGAGAGTACAAGTGAGGGAGGGGCAGTGAGAGGGGGACAGAGGATCCAAAGAGCGGTCTGTACTGACAGCAGAGAGCCCGATGCAGGCAGGGCTCAAATTCACAAACCATGAGATCATGACCTGAGCTAAAGTTGGACACTTAGCCGACTGAGCCACCCAGGCACCCCTCATTGTTTTCTTGCCAGCTGAAGCTATGGGAGGTATATGGCAAGCCAAGCTAACAGGTACAGTAGTAATACTTGTGGCCCATTAGCCGCAGTGCTGCTGCTTTGGGAACACCCAACTGCTTGGCAGTCTTCTGGCCCAACTAAGAACCAGTTGTTCAGTAGTTCAGAAACAAACATCTCAGCTGGTCTGAAACATTATCCTTTTTGTTTTGAATCTGACGTGATTAATGACACCTTGAGAAGTAAAGAAATAAGTACAAAGAAAGAAAAGAAGCAAACCTATCATTTTACTACTTCGAAATACCATAAATGAAATAACAAATGTTTATCATTGTAATAATTTGTGTTGATGTTTAAGGTAGAAGAAGCACTTAAGAAACTGGTATGTTAAATCACGATATTTTTTCTAATGTTTAGAGATTTGTGTGTGTTTGAAATTAACATCTAAATGTTTAAAAGGAATTTATTTATAACTAATACATTTTTGCTTTATTAATAATGTATTAGTTGTACTAGTAGGGTTTAAATTTTTAAAACTTAACAGATTTATAAATTATTACATTGAAAATTGGAATAATCATAATTAGTAGCAAGTGTTCTTTCCTAATACAAAGAAGCCCAGACATTATAGATTCCAATTACGTCATTCCCCTCCCCATCCAGCCTCCTTATTCTGAGGCACAGTGCAATTCTGTGACTCTGACAGCATTTGGGAGTCCATTGACCTCAATAATTTGCACTTCCCATTACCTCCTTGGTGTTCTCATATCTCTCGTTCCTGGATTAGAGTCTGTAGTCCATCACCAGGATTACTCCTTTGCAAACACACTCCATTTTCATATTCTCTTTCTACACATACTCAACTGGCAAAAACATAGGTACAAGGTTCACCCAAGTATTCCCTTACTTCATGCCTTACTACAAGTGGCTGACTGTTCATACTTTAAATATATGACTAAAACTCTAACATGGGCCTTTAGCATTGCTTAGCGATTCTAGAAAATTCACTCTCAATCCAAGAGGACAACTTTATACTTCCTCTCTATTTCAAATCTCCAGTTCTTGGGGTTTTTTTTTTCCATTTCAACTGATGACCTTGCTTTTCTGTTCACTGGGAAACCAGAAGAAAATGATCTCATCTTCCTGCCAGCAATCTTACTAACATACCCATTTATATTGCCATAAACTCTGCCTTCCTCCTATTGTTGGGGATGGCCACTACCTCCATTTATGAATTTAATTGAACACTCTCTTACCTGTTCAACTTTTTTCCTACAATTACCTGCTATTTTCTCCTCCAATTACCTGAATCTCTTTGCAGCAGTATAAAAATGCACTAATTTTCATAGTTAAATAAATCCTTATTGACTATAAATCTTCCTCCAAGCTCCATTTTTCAGCAAAACTCTTCTCAAGAGTTTTCTATACTAGCTATCTTTCTTTCCTAACATTCATTCTCTCCATTTATTTAGTCCAAATCACTTCACTCGAAGGGTTTGTGTCAAGGCCGCCAAGGATGATCTTGCTGAATCTAATGGTTAATTTTTACTCTTCATATTCCTCCAGCCTCTTGGCTTATCTCCTTCTTGACTTTTGTTGCTTAGCTCTAAGGCTTCCATACCTTCCTGTGTTCCTATTGACTATTGCTCCTTCTCAGTTGTCTTTGCAAGCCTCTTGGCTTAGTTCTAGGTCTCCTTCTCTTCTCCATGTCTTGCTCCCTAAAATACCTCATCTAGCTCCATATTTTTATTTTTTTAATGCTTATTTATTTATTTTGAGAGAGACAGAAAGAGCAGGGGAGGGGCAGACAAAGAGGAGGAGAGAATCCCAAGCAGGCTCTGCACTGTCAGCACAGAGCCTGATGTAGGGCACTATCTTACAAACCACAAAACAATGACCTGAGCTTAAATCAAGAGTCAGACACTTAACTGACTGAGTCACTCAGGCGTCCCTCTGTCCATATTTTTAATACCACATAGATTCTGAGGAGTCTCAAATTTCTGTCTCCATCCTGACTTCTTCCTTGAGTTCCAGACTCCTATATACTGCCTTCTCAGTTCACTTGGATGCTCCGTAGGTATATTTGTCAGGATTTCCCAGAGGAACACAGTCAATAGGATGTGTATATACACAGAAACACATTTATCTTAAGGAACTAGCCCATGCATTTATGACGTCTAGCAAGTCCAAAATCTACAGAGTGGGACAACATGCTGAATACCCAGGAAGAAGTCCATGTTGTATTTTTAGCTCAAAGGCCATCTGCTTAGAATTCCCCTTGCTTGGAGGAGGTCAGTCTTTCGTTATATACAGGCCTTCAACTGATTAGCTGAGGCCCACCCACTTTGTAAAGGGCAGTCTACACCAAGTTCACTAATTTAAATGTTAAATTCATCCAAAAACACTCTCACAGAAACATCCAGAATAATGTTTGACTGTATATCTGTGTACTGTGGCCCAGCTAAGTTGACACATAAAATTAACCA
Organism: Neofelis nebulosa; assembly: GCF_028018385.1. NCBI lineage: Eukaryota > Metazoa > Chordata > Mammalia > Carnivora > Felidae > Neofelis > Neofelis nebulosa. The sequence goes on along the minus strand of NC_080787.1, from coordinate 93,696,006 downwards.
TCACAAAAGACTTCTTCAATTGAACATGCCCTCAAATGTGCTTCTCTCCAAGGCTTCCCCATGTCAGTGAATGGTACCTCCATTCACCCAATTGGTCAGATCAAAACTTTATATTCATCCTTTATTTATCTGTTTTACTTTACTTCCTATCAACTACTTTAACTCATTTGTAGACTCTATGTTCAATTTGTCCTGAATCTGTCCATTCATACCTAACACCTACACCTAGTATAAGCCACTATCATCTCTTGCATGGAGGACAATAATAACCTCCTAAATTGTCTCCCTACCCTCATTACTGCTTCTATTTTCTCCACAGAAAAGCCAGAGCAATCTTTTTTTAAAAAATACATCCCATCATGTGCCTCTCCCACTCAAAGCCCTGTAAGAACTCCTCAGTATACTTGGTATAAACCCTAGAGTCCTAACCTGGCTCAAGACTCTGCACTCTTGTTCTCATAGCTCTCTCTCCTTCATCTTCTACCACTAACCTCCTCAATCACTCTTCTCCAGTCTTGCTGTCTCTCAAATACTTCAAGCTTCTCTCTCAGGGCCTTACCCTTGCTGTCTCCTCTGCCTGGAATGCTCTTTCCCTACACCACCTTTCCATGGCTGATTCTGCTTCTGATAGGATCACTTCGGTTGCTGTGTTGAGAATAGACTAAAAGGGCAAGGTATAAAACAGACTGACCAATGGGGAAGTTTCTGCAGGAATCCAGTGGAGAGATGATGGGGGCTTTAGAGTTAATGAAAGCAGTGGGAGGTAAATAGATCCCCAGTATATTGCAAAGATGTGACCTGCAAGATTTCCTGTAAGATTGGATATGGAATGTGGCAGAAAGGGAAGATTCGGGGATGACTCCACAGTTTTCAAACTGAGACTGTAGAAGAATGGAGGTGTGGTCAACCAAGACAGAGAAGACCGTAGAGGTGCCAGAGACATCCAAATGGAAATGGCGAATAAGAAGTTGGATATGAGACTGGAATTCAGAGGAGAGGTCTGGCCTGGAAATAGAATTGATCTGTTTACATATGACAATCAAAGCTTTGAAACCAGATGTGGCCACACAAGAAGAATGTAGATAGAAAGGAGAGAAGGTTCAAGGCCTGTGCTTTGAGTTACTCCAACACCAAAAGATCAGGAAGATGAGAACAAACAAGTAAAAGAGGCTAAGAAGAAGCAGCAAGAAAGAAATTTAAAAATCAGGTGTTCTAGAAGACACTTGAAGAAAGCATCATAAGAAAAATCAGTACTGGTAGAAGATTTCTTTTTTTTTTTTTTAACGTTTATTTATTTTTGAGGCAGAGAGAGACAGAGCATGAATGGGGGAGGGTCAGAGAGAGGGAGACACAGAATCTGAAACAGGCTCCAGGCTCTGAGCTGTCAGCACGGAGCCCGATGCGGGGCTCGAACTGTGAGATCATGACTGTGAGATCATGACCTGAGCTGAAGTCGGCCGCTCAACCGACTGAGCCACCCAGGCGCCCCGAAGATTTCTTTAAAAAGATAAATAGTAAGATTTGAAAATTAGACTCCGCAATATGTTGATCAGTGGGATGTCAACAAGTACATGTTTGGTGGGGTAGAGAGGACAAAATCCTTCAGATGTTCAAGAAATTATGGGAGAAAAGGAATTGGAAACAATGAGTATGGGCAACTATTTTAAGGAATCTTATTATGAAAGAAAGAAGGGATATGAGCTGGTAGCTGGAAGGACCAAGGATGAGCTGGATTTTTTAAAAGATAACCAAAATAACTGGAATGTCCAACAGAGAGTAGGAAATTAGTTTCTGCAGAAGGAAAAAAAGGAGAACTGTCAGAAGTGGTGAGCAAGGATGGAACTCAGTGCTCAGATAGAACAGTCATTGGGTCCCTAAGGCAGATGGCAGCACATCCATACTGACACTGGTCAGAGACAAGTGTGCAGGAGAGACAAGAGTGCAGGCACAGACACACCTCACCTGTGGAAGCTCTAGGTAAGTCCCTGTATAATGTGCCCTGAGCTCAGACAAAGGTGTCACTTAATGGCACCCTCAAATGCTGACATCTGATGTGTTGATCAGGAATCTTAAGATAAGGAATAGACCTTGGGGAGCACAATGTTCACACTGTTTAAGATTTCTGTGTATCTGGGGCAGGTGGTTTTAAGCCTCAGCTTCAGCAAGATTTGAAATATGAATTTGTTACCCACAGGAGCTTGCTGAAGCTCAAAGTGGCTTTTCAACAGGTAAGTGGCCAGTTTCAATCTTTAGCTCATTATTTTCCTATGAATTTGTGTTTAAATTGGGGGTAGCATTTATTCATTAAACTTATCCAGGTGCCTTCGGTAAGCAGAATCTGCACTGTGCCCTGTTGGCCCTATTAGGATACCCGACGTTCTGTCTGTGAAGCGGCCTAACAAGGAGTGGCATACCCTGACCAGCTGTTGATCTCCTTCAGGTAAATGGATATAGGTCACCCAGGGGCTTTATGGCTAAGTCCAAAGTGTTAAGAGGAATGAATCTGGGAAACATTGTTGGTAGAGGGCACATTTATATTCTCTTTCCCTGACATTTCCTTCCATGTAGAGGGACATAATCCTCTTGACTCCTCTCTGTTTCCACACCCCCACAGAGGGATGGAATGCTTTATCTGATTGGTGAGTGTACAGGGAAAAAGTTGGGCATGCAAAGTCCAGTTGCTTCCCCTTCCATTTCTCATGTAATCCAGGTTGCCCACAGAGCCCATGTAATAGAGGTGGCTCTAGGACATGTGGTAATATTACAGATAGAGGTCCTTCCCTCAGCAGTTTTGTTCTGCCTGTGACTAGGAGCACAAATCTGCTAAATTCTGGGATTCACATTTGGAAAGCCCAGTATCCCACAGATATGAGCAACCTACTCAAATACCAACTTTACCAGTAAGATCAAACTTCCATAAGCTCTAGTCCTTGTCTATCTTTTAAATAGCTCCAAATTCAGGTGGAGAAGAGGGTACTGTTTACTGGACCCCTTTAAATTCCAGCAATTTCACTCATAAAGGCCCAATACAAAGGCTATGGCTACTCTGATTAGAAAGATTTAGGTTTAAATACACTTAAAAGTATGAGTTGGGTCTATTTTCATTACTTTTACATTTATTCTGAAATATTTGCATATGTAAAAATCTATTTGAGTATTACTGCCAAGTGCTTAAAATTAGTCCACAAAAAAATGGACTACAGACAGAGTAAAATTAACATAGGTTGTAGAAAAACACAAAATGCCTTAGGCTTACCATTTTATTACTAGTACTAAGTGTGAATATATTTCCTTCTGCATATTTTAAATTATTTTGAGTACCACCAATCTCTAGGATCTATTTACATGGATGATTATACATTAAAATTAACCTGCAATATAAACCAGATTGAATTTTTTTAATCTTCTAGGCAAAGAATGACATTGTTTGGCATCTCACACAAGTCAACAAAAAATAGAAAAGCAGCTGTTTAATGAGGTTTTTGCTAATTTTTTAAATAATGAGATGCCAAAGTGGTACCCACACACCAAAAAGCTCGACTCTAATTAAGGTGATATCAGATATCAGTGTCAATGGGATTTCTTAAATATAGCTTCTTCATATGGGCCCTTCCCAGTCTGTCACAACTTAGTGGTTTTACTAATGAAAAATCATGCATGAGCAAAATGTTATTTACAAATGCAAATGTGCCTCCAAAACTAAGTTTTTAAAAATAAATCTTACAACTTTTCTGAAACAAGTTAGCCATTTGACTCGTGTTCATTAGGTTCTGGTACTTAAAAATATAGCTCCACTTAACATAACTTGTATTCAATTTTAGTAGCTTTTATTTTGTTCATCACCCACACAAAAATTTCTTATGTCATATATAGAAATTTCCATTACATATTTCACATTCATAATTAGACATTATGTATTTAGGTATTGTGAGCTCTCACATCAAAAAAGACAATGGAGGGGCGCCTGGGTGGCGCAGTCGGTTAAGCGTCCGACTTCAGCCAGGTCACGATCTCGCGGTCGGTGAGTTCGAGCCCCGCGTCAGGCTCTGGGCTGATGGCTCGGAGCCTGGAGCCTGTTTCCGATTCTGTGTCTCCCTCTCTCTCTGCCCCTCCCCCGTTCATGCTCTGTTTCTCTCTGTCCCAAAAATAAATAAAAAACGTTGAAAAAAAAAAAAAAGACAATGGAATAATATAAATACAGTATCTTTCCCGACTATCCTAGGCAATCACTAAATTGAATATTTTGGGTACTAAATTTAGAGACTTGATAGTTTAATAATATCTGTCATTTGGGGATATGAATTCATCATTTGGGTAGCCTAAAACATCAAAGTAATTAACCAACCAATCAAAAACATGTATTCTTTTTAATAAAGAAGATCTCTGGCTGAATTCAAATAATAATAATATTCTAATCTTTGAATTAAATATCAAGTCACATTCAGCAGTAATAATAGTCACCACTTATTGTGTCAGGCACATATCATATGCTATACATATCTTATCTCATATAACTTAATCCCTAAAACAATACTAGGGTACATAGCAATAGTCTAGTTTAACAAATGTGAAAACCGAATCTCAGAGAGGTTAAGTAACTGTAAGTAAGATCACACAGCTTGTAGGTAGTAGAACTGGGATTTAAACTTAGGGATGTCTACCTGCAATGCTGCCCTTTGTCTTTATAGAATAAAGTATTTCAAGTGAGGATCCATTTGTGCAAAGTCATCATTTGTGAACTGGTTGATCTGGCACGGGGTTGAGTTCATGGCAATGGTTTAGAGCAAGGCAAGCCATTCAGGCTCAGGGTGAATTCTAAAATCTTTTCCTTCATTAATGTTAAAAGCTAAGTAGTTGAACTAACTTATCAAAGTATCCCTAATGACAGGGTGAATTTGATACGGAACTATAATCCCTAGTCAACTCAGGTCTGTACAGATATGCTAAACTTCTGAAGTATTTGTGACCATTTATTATTGAACTAAGCTGTCCATAAAAGCTGTACGGTCTGTTGGTCTTGATACTTATTGATACTTACATCGACAGAGGAAAATTAAGGGCAATAAGATAATTAATACCTCCCAACCAAAGGTCCTTCTCATAGGATTTCTTAAAGTTAAAAAAGATTATGGAATCTTCTGCCAACATATAACTCAATTTTTGTATACGTGTATTTCCCAACCCAGCCTCGGCTACAGTTTGAAGCCCCAAATAACTACTGAATAAGAATCGCAAATAAATGAAATGTGTTTGTAATAGAAATATATTATTAAAAGTAAAATAATAATGATGATGGTAATAGGCCTGAGTATTATGGCACAATTATTTAGACATGAATAAAAATTGAAATTAACAACTGATTTTCTGAGAAATCTCAGAAAGATACAAGAGTTTGAGTCAGTGAACAGTACTATTTGTCACATTCATGTTCACAACACCACTCTTTCCATTTGGTTGTCCACCTAGCCTAAGAGTTGAGTGGTTCGGATTACAAATCCCCGAGTTCTAAAGATACTAAGCATGCTAAACTTTCATCACAGACACATATAATCCACTCCATTAGGGAGAGTAATGCATGCTGATAGCAGCAGTAAATGTCAACAATCTGCACTCAAGAACTCAATCAGGAGATTTCAGTGAATCCAATTTCTCAGAATACTTCAGTCTTGAATATGTTCATATCCTTTGACCCAGGAGCTACACTTCCAGAAAATTATCCCACAATAATAACCACCCATATATACTAAGATATATGTACAGAGATATTCAGTGTCATAGTGAAAAGCAAGGAAGAGGGAAAGTTAAACCTCTATCAATAAAAGAATGATTAAATAAATTATTATTATTATGGAGTCATCAAAAAGAATAAGCTAAAATTTTTTGTACTGACATTAAAAGCTCTTCAAAATACACTGTTAGGTAAAAATAAACAAGATAAAGGATAATATCTAAAGTATGATATCATTTCTTTAAAAACAAATGTGTTAGTATACGTGCACGTAAATGCATAGGAAAGGAACAGGGAAAAACTATACCAAATATTTGGCATTAGGTACTTCTTGGGAAGGGAGAGAAACTGGGAAGAAAAGTTAGCAAAGGGAAGTATTCTCATTTTTTCTAAATATCCTATGTTGTTTGAATATTTTATAATAAGAATCAATTCCTGTAGTACTCGTGTAATAAAAAGATAAAGAATTTGGGGCACCTGTGTGGCTCAGTCATTTAAGCATCTGACTTCAGCTCAGGTCATGATCTCACAGTTTGTGAGTTTGAGCCCCATGTCAGACTGTGTGCTGACATCTCAGAGCCTGGAGCCTGCTTCGGATTCTGTGTCTCCCTCCCTCTCCGCCCCTCCCCCACTTCTCTCTCTCTCTCTCTCTCTCTCTCTCTCTCTCTCTCTCTCTCTCTCTCTCTCAAAAATAAATAAAAAGACTTAAAATATTTTTTTAAATAAAGAATCCAGTTATAATACGAAAACATTGCTTTTAATATATTAGACTCATTAAAGGATATTATTTGTGGGGTCCCTGGGTGGCTCAGTTGGTAAGTGTCTGACTTTGGCTCAGGTAATGATCTCACAGTTCCTGAGTTCAAGCCCCACGTCGGGCTCTGTACTGACCACTCAGAGCCTGGAGCCTGCGTCAGATTCTGTGTTCCTGTCTCTCTCTGCCCCTCCCCAGCTCGCACTCTGTCTCTCTCTCTCTCAAAAAAAACAAACATTAAAAAAAAAATTTTTAAAGGATATATATTTCTGTGTGGTGGGTGTGTGTGTGTATATATATATATATATATATATATATATATATATGAAATAGTTTTTAACTAATTTGACTCCCTGATCCAAGATACATTTAGGGTAGTTATAAATTGTACCCAAATCTGAGTAATTTGAAAACTTTTTGTTGAAATCATGTGGGGATTTAAAAAGTGCATATAATTCATGTAACAAACCAAGCTAAACCACAACAGGGCTATCAAAGTGCAAATGCACTGCTAAGTTTAGAATTCCAGACCTAAAATATTCTTGGGAACATTTGTTTCCTCATGATTCAATCTTGGTTTTAAATAATAGCATTTACAGTTTTCCCACGTCTAAGTTGTTGAATAGAGGACAGTTACATGGAATGATCAAGACTGGTTAAGTTGGAAGGAAGCCTTAGGCCTTGATTTGTATTTTAAAATTAAACACAAAGACCCCTCTATCAGTATTCATTGTGTTATACTCCATCATACGTGCATGGCATTGCATAGTATGGTGCTTGAACTTATCATTTCAGCACCTGCAGTGTGGAAGGAGCAGATAAGAATTTTCTCCTTTATTAAACTTCTGTTAAAATGTCTAATTCAAATAAGAAACACTTTACATCTACATGTCATAGTTACTTAATGAAGAAGGCATAGGAATGGAAGGACTGCTGGATCTAAACATATTAAGAAATTAATTAACCTTCAAATGTTGTGATCATGGACATCGATGATTATTAAGTAGCAATAAAAATGCAATCAAAGACTCATAAATCAGGAAGCTTATCACAAAACTCCTGAAGTACTCAGAACTCCCTGCCTTTTTAAACTTCTAAGGGTCGTTGCTATTCATTCACTGATTTTTTTTATTTCTAATCAAAATCTTCCCTATATTAATCCTACTTCCTTTTATTTGGTCTATTGTTAATATGTAGAATTCAATTTCCTTGTCACAAAATCTCCTCAAACGTTTCACTAAGGCATGAATGAAAATGGTTTTTTTTCTTATGATACCTGAGCTTCACTGAGTAAAGCCAGTGCAATCTCATCATGACCTATAATTACTTTGATAATAACAGCAAATATCTGCTTTCACCCTTGTAAGAGATTCTTTAACTGGATGGAAGCCCCAGTTGTGTTGAATATTTCTACCCTTATGCCTCACATGAAGGTTATGAGCTCTATTTGTTTCAATTCTTTTGGCTGGATAAAAGGGAGGGATGAACATATTGAGTACCTACCTCTGCAGGTTAGGTACTGTGCTAGGTGTTTTCACAAGTTTTCCTGTTTAATTTGCCCAACAAACTACTGAAATGGATATTACTTTCTTCACACTCAGACAGTTGTGTGAATTGTTGCATATTACACAGCCAGTAAAAGGCAGAGCCTGGATTTCATGCCCGTGTGCCTCCATAATACCAGTAAAATCCAACTCTTGAAATATGAAATTCCAGGTCTAGCTAACACTCATTGCCAAGTTGATATTTCTCAAACACCTGTCCAATCTCCTTTGGACTTTCTGGCATTACACACCTCTCTGCTCTCAGCTATCTGTAACCCTTCCCTCAAATGAAAGGAATATTGATCCCACCAACAGGAACACTGGGAAAAACATCACCTGCAATCGGATTACAAAAACATTCAAAGAAAAACAACATTGAATCGCAATATAGAAATGAGTCATTCAAATATTTTGCTGCATACCATCTCTACAAGTCATAGGATTCTTTTAGACAATGAACATAGGTTGCATGAGATTTCACTGGAAGGGCTAACATTCAATGAACTGTAAATGACAGAAGTGACAGACAACACTTTCAGGAAAAGAACGCTTACTGTAGAGGGCTTAGTCAGTTAAGCATCTGACTTTGGCTCAGGTCATGATTTCCCAGCTTGTGAGCTCTAGTCCCACACTGGGCGAGCTCGAGACCCACTTTGAGTGAAAACAAGAGCCCTGCTTCTCTCTCTCTCTGCCCCTGATGGGATTCTCTCTCTCTCCTTCTCACTCCCTCAGTTGCAATCTCTCTTTCTCTCTCTCTCTCTCTCTCTCTCTCTCTCTCTCTCTCTCTCTCAGGAAAAAAAAAGATCAGCCATTGTAGAAAGAGTGTTTTATAAGTGCAGATGTTTGATCTTAATTTAAACAGTTCATACCATCAGCAGAAACAACTCTGATTCCAACATTACTGGGCTGCATAAAATAATAACCGGTTCCTCCAACCTGGGTGGTAGGTAACTAAAAGGGTTCCTGAGGGGGCAAAGTATACATTTAGGATAACAGAGGATGGGAAAGATTATGCTGCCATAAGGCATTGGATGGACAAAGGGAAATACTAAGTCTATAGATAAGGATAATAGATAAGGTCAGTGATGCCCTGAATTATTTGAGGAACTGGGCAAAGAATAAATAAAGGACTTAATAACTTACTTTTGAAGCTGGTATATAGTAATATAACATAGCATTTATTAAGGGAAAGTAACATGAGAATCCAGCTTTCAGAGATCTTGATAAAGGAGAGAATGGAGACAAAGGAAAAGTATACTTGGCCAGAAGCCTTTTATAGGCTAGTCTGTGGCTCTGGGAAAAATTAATTTTTACCGGTTTTCTGTTCTGTTCCTGAATAGAGGATGCAATTGCACAAGTATTGCAAGGATTAATAATAGCTACATATTTAAAGAATTAATATTACCAAAATGCTTTTGAATTTCAGATATTTATAAGGTAATACCAAATGTTACTATAAGGGCTTTTTGTGGGTTTTTTTGTTTTTGTTTTTGTTTTTTTAATTTTTTTTTCAACGTTTTTTATTTATTTTTGGGACAGAGAGAGACAGAGCATGAACGGGGGAGGGGCAGAGAGAGAGGGAGACACAGAATCGGAAACAGGCTCCAGGCTCCGAGCCATCAGCCCATAGCCTGACGCGGGGCTCGAACTCACGGACCGCGAGATCGTGCCCTGGCTGAAGTCGGACGCTTAACCGACTGCGCCACCCAGGTGCCCCAAGGGCTTTTTGTTTTAATATAAAAAGTAAGGTACATTGATCATTAGAAATTTAAGCAACACAAAAGTATGTAATATAAAAAGTGAGAGATCCCTCTGGGTTCCCTCCCAGGAATCATATGCTTAGTTTCAAGAGGTAACCACTGTTAATTCTTTGATATGTATCAATACCATGAAATTACAGTTCTGCAACTAGTTTTTTTTTTTCATTTGATTTTTTGCTTCCATGTGAGCACATGCAAATTCTCATTCCTTTTACAGTTATGTAATATTCTGTAATATACACAATAAGTGGATGTTAGTGTATACATACCAATTACATACCAATTTTTTTTCATACCAAGTATTTTTTAACTTCTTGAACATTTAGAAAGTCTATAGTTTGGGCATTTTAAATACTACTGTGATGAACAATCATGTATACATGGATCTCTGTTATGTCATTAAAAGAAAAATAAACCATTAAGTCTAATTTTGACAATTTTTCTTTGGTGCTATTATTAGGGCTAAATCCTCTTATTTTGTAGCTCCATTTAATAAATTTAATTGCTTAGGGGTGCCTGGGTGGCTCAGATGGATGAGCGTCCAACTTCGGTTCAGGTCATGATCACAGACTTGTGGGTTCGAGCTCTGTGTTGGGCTCTGCACTGATAGCTCAGAGCCTGAAGCCTGCTTCAGATTCTGTGTCTCCCTCTCTCTCTGCTCACATTCTCTCTCTCTAAGATGAATAAATATTTTTTTTAAATTTTAATAAAATAAATTTAATTGCTCATAAACTTAATCAATTTTAGGACAACTATTTAGAAAACTGATTAAATGTCAAGCAAGAGAAGCTTTCAGTGTGTGTGCATGTTAAATATGAAAATCAATCAAACAAAACAAACAAACAAAAAACAAACAATAAAAAAAACAGTACGAAGGCCGGGGTCTGGGTAGCTCTGTCAGTTGAGCTCTGGACTCAGAATGTTGGCTCAGGTCATGATCCCAGGGTTGTGGGACTGAACCCCATGTCGGGCTCCACACTGAGCATGGAACTCGCTTAAGATTGTCTCTCTTTCCCTCTGCCCCTCTACTCTGCTTGCACTCTCTCTCTAAAAAAAATTTTTAAAAAGGAAAGAAAAAAAGAAAATAAATCTTCACATGGGAAATGTTGGAGAATGAACCAAGTAGATCTATGGCAATAGACTAAGGACTGTGTTTGAGAGTCATCATCATATATACCAAAGTCTTCAGCCTCAATTAATTACTGGGGGTAACAGAAGAACTGATTAGTGCTTTTTCACTGATGTCTGGGGTAGAGGGAAATGTAGAGATAGATTTTGGTGTTTCTTTCCTAATGCTCCCAAATTTATTCAATTATGTGCTTCTCAAAAACAAAAAAGCACATTAATGTAATGTTTTAGGCTCATACTCTGAGATACTCGGTTTTTTAAAGAGTGGGATTAATGCTCTTTTTAAAATGAAAGATCATGAGCAAATTTGCTTGTGTATATCAATGTCTGAAAAATGCCCTTTAAGAGTCCTAGCACATTAGAACTGGAAAAAAAAAAACTATATAGGTTGCTTATTCCATTGGTAAGAGAAAATGAAGCCCAGAAAGGCTAAATGAATTCCCTAAGGTAACAGCCAGTGAGTAGCAGAGATAACACCAGAATCCAGGCACAGATACCCAAACCAGTGTCTTTTTCATTATACCATTTACATGACAAGCATAATTGATAAATATGAATCAATTAAACTGTTTCTCTGCACCTATACAGTCAGAATTGAAGGGAAAATTGATAAATCTTTGTGTGATTAATGATGACACACTCAAACTCCGCTGTAGGGCCTGAATTATCCTGACTTGTAACTGACTGAAGAGGCTGCCTTACCGGCCCTGTACTCTGCATGGGCACCCCTGCCCGACTGGAAATGCAGCTGGAACACAGCAATGCTTCATAACCACTGTCTGGGATCAAGCAGAATAACAGCTGTCCAAACGATAATTAACCATTTATTAACAAGCAGGCTATATGGACAAGGATTTGACAAGAAATCAAGCTTGAGCCATTTGTGACCTTCTCACTAACAGAGCAGCTCTGCTTTGTTAGATTTTCTGTCCATATAACACAAGATTTGGTAATACCAAGGGAAATCTACCATAACTTTACTTTAAAATAGTGAAAACTGGGGCACCTGGGTGGCTCAATCAGTTAAGCATCTAACTTCGGCTCAGGTCTCACCATGCTCATGGGTTCAAGCCCCACATTGGGCTCTGTGCTGACAGCTCAGAGCCTGGAGGCTGCTTTGTTTTCTGTGTCTCCCTCTCTCTCTGCCCCTCCCCCGCTTATACTCTGTCTTTCTCTGCCTCTCAAAAATAAATAAACTTTATTTTATTTTTATTTTTTAATGTTTATTTATTTTTGAGAGAGAGAGAGAGACAGAGCACAAGCAGGAGAGGGGCAGAGAGAGAGGGACACAAAATCTGAAGCAGGCTCCAGGCTCCAAGCTGTCAACACAGAGCCAGACACAGGCCTCAAACCCAGGAACAGTGAGATCATGAACTGAGCCTAAGTCAGATGCTTAAACTGACTGAGCCACCCAGGCATCCCCAAAATAAATAAACTTAAAAAAAATAAAATATATCAGATAAAATAGTGAAAATAGATTATATAACTAAGCCAATAATACTGTAGACCACCATGATATCTCTGGGATCCCTTGTTTAGTTCCTGGGTCTTCCTCTTCAACCTGAGATCGCAGATCTTCACATTACTGCAGCATCCACTCTAACACACAAATGATAATCAAAGACAGGGCCCCAGGGTACTCAGTGCTTCTTCCTAACTCCATCAGACTCCATCCTCTAATATTGAACGTATCTACTAGAAGTCCTGGAAATGATAGAGGAGAGAGAAAGGGAGGAACAAAGTACATAAAATCCTCTTTCTGGGAAATGACAGTACAATTTCTGCTTAGCTGGAGAAATCTTGCTCATCCTTCAATGTGGAATTCAAATGTCACCTCCTCAGTGACAATTCTCTGACTCCCCAGGGGTTATCATTCACCTTTAAAACTATGATTGTGATTGTATGTGTATGCCTACTAGGGTCTTATTGCATTTTTATAAAAAGCCATGGGAATCTATATCTCCCATAATTGTGAATTTTTAAAGAGATAAAATTTTATTCATCATTGTTTGCCAAAAGCCTATCACACTGTAGGTAATCAGCCAACGTATGCTAAATTTCTACAATGACCTTTGTGTCATCTGATGTGGTCCGAAAGTACAGTTAACTAGTCTGATGAAAAGAAAAATGTATGCCCTCTATGTAAATGGTCAATTTGAATAGAAGAATATGTAATAAAATGTACTTACCACCTGAATTGCACTAACATTTCATTGTTCTTTGATAATTCACACAGCATTTACTGTGCCTCAGGGTCATCATTAAAAATGTCAGTTGCCGCTGCGTAGAATATGTGCAGACATGCGAGTTAATTCAAATCTCTGGTTGATAGAGTACCAGATACACCACCTGTCTCTTTATTTGTTCTGCCCTCCACAAGGCATCGCTTAAGTATCCACTTTGACACCTGTTAGGGTTACTCACGAGTTGTTTATCTGTGTGCTACTTCAATCCTTATTTCTAAGAATCAGGACTGGATGCCTGCAGCTTCTTATTTCTCTTTCTCACTCTACATGCTCTTCTCCAGTACACACGTGTGCACGCGCACACACACACACACACACACACACACACACACACACATCTCATCATATTTTAATATCCATATTTGGCTCTGTAGTCACTCATCACATAAAATGAAAGTGAAATGAGCCAAGCAAGCATCCCCCAATAGTACTCAGCTTATGTAGTTTAAGAAATCTAATGTTTTATTCAAGCACTGTCTCTCTGGTAATTCTCCTCAGAAGATGTTAATGTATATCCAATTACTAAGGCCAACTACACTTACAGTAGACCAATAACCTAATTTGGGGCTCAGTAAAGTATAGCAATAGTACAGGATTCAAAATCTCAGATTTTTCTCATTCTCGATTTGACTTCCAAGGAAAGAAGAAAATTTAGTAATTATAATGCAGAATTCTAATAAAAAATTGGGAAATATAGGTCTTCTGACTTCAAAAAAAAGAGTGCTACTCTGCCAGATAGTAACTACCAAGGATAACATTACATAAACAGCTCTGACTGTTCAAAAAAAGAAATGATCTGCTCTTGGGGCACCTGGATGGTTCAGTCAGTTGAACTTCCAACCCTTGATTTCAGCTTAGGTCATGATCTCAGGGTCATGGGATAGAGCCCCACGTGGGGCTCCTTGCTGAGCATGGGGCCTGCTTGAGATTCTCTCTCTCTCCCTCTGCCCCTCTTCCCTGCTCATGCTCTATCTCTAAAATTTTAAAAAAGAAGAAGATGATCTGCTCTTGACATGCCAAAATTAGAGAATATTTGGGCCCCAAAACACCAAGAATCAACCTTATAAATTTATAACTGGGTGATAATTATATATTATTATATATTTTTAATATATATAATAATAATATATATTAATTATTGATTTAGCAGAAGTCTACAAATCCAGAAATGTTATTCCTCTTAAAATACATACATGTAGCAAATGTGAGTATTTTCACAGGATACACAAAAATCAGAACCGCCAAATTTGGCAAATAAAAATAAAGACAGTTAAATTTGAGATAAACAACAAATAATCTTTAGTATAAGTATGTCCCATGCAATATTCTATCTGGAAACACCAATATGAATCTACTAAAAAAGTCAGTTACCCAGTGAGTTTTGTGGCAGAAAAGGAAAAAGGAAAAAGAAAAATCTGGCTTTACTCAAATCTATCACATCTGGATTTACTCAAATCTATCACTCATTCCCCAAAACAGGGAGTTTCTGTTCAGTAAATCTATTCAGAAGTTTGTACTTTTTAAGGTCTAGAGAGGTTCAACCATTTAGTAATGTATTTCCTTTCCCCAGTCACAGCATTATAAGCCTAAATGTGGCTCCTAAACAGCTATTGTGCAATCATTTGATACCCTGAAGTCCTCCAAAGACTGAATCTCCCAAACTCAGCCCCGTGATCCCTCATGCAAACATGCTGGGCTGCTTGTCACCTCTTCCAAGCATCAGAGGTCCCTGGATATGGGTCATAAATGAATTAATGTTGTGTATAATAAATTGACACTCCCAGAGTGCCTGGGTGGCTCAGTTGGTTAAGCATTCAACTTTGGCTCAGGTCATGATCTCATGGTTTGTGGGTTCGAGTCCATGCTGACAGCTGGCAGCCTGGAGCCTGCCTCAAAATCTGTGTCTCCCCCCCTCTCTCTCTCTCTGCCCCTCCCCCACTAATGCTCTCTCTCTCTCTCTCTCTCTCTCTCTCTCTCTCTCTCTCTCTCTCCCCCTCCCTCCCTCTCAGAAATGGATAATAAAATATTTAAAAATAAATTTAAAATAAAATAAATTGACAATCCCTTATGGAATAACTTTATAATTAAAAAGTAATAGTTTCTTTCAGGCACTGACTAGCATGGGACATTTTCTTGATATATTTAGACCTCCACAAGATGCATTCAAATGTCCAGACTCTCCCAGGCACGCCTGAGTGGCTCATCCACTAAGAGCTGCTAGTTCACAGACAGGTCATTTTCCCACTTTGTTCTTCTAATGACACAGAACACCAAGGAAGAGTCATTCACCTAAAAAGGATACTTCAGCAGTGACTTGATCTCATTTCTGGGGACTTTGCAGCCATAAGACCACCATGGTCTCCACCTGTGGCATTGCACTGGACATGAACAACGTGAGGCCAGTGATCTACCATATATCATTGAACTAAAGATGCTATCAATTGTAAGACACATCAATACTTATATCCACTAAGAAAGAAACAAATGTTGATACTAAACTGTGATGCGTTCTTAAGATTGGGGATTTTAGACTTATTGAAAAAACGCTTATGCACTTTTTAAGCATAGATTTTTACAAGCAGCTATGGTTTTCATGCATACATAAGAAGAAAAATAAGTAACATAATTTGATAAAGGTACTCCTAAAATATTTTTATAGTTAGCATTTCACTCATCTGAACAGATCCATCTCTAACATTGTAGGGCCCAGGAAGATGAAGGGCCAAATGCCATATTTCTAAATAGTTTGAAGTTATAAATTAAACTATACCCACAGCCTGGACCCTGTTTCCACCTATGCTCTCGAGGGATTGCTCTCATTACACAGAAGCTGAAGGAGCATTTCCTGTCCCAGATCAGCTTTGCCTATTGCAAACCAGAGGAGTTGCTAAGCAAGGCAGGGCAGAAGTGCAGGGCAGGGTGGTGCCTGGACTTATCAGAACTGGGTCAAGTCCCCAGGAAGTGGAAAGAACAACTACCCCTTACCCATCTCATTTTTCTGACTCAGAATTCCAAGTAGCTCTAGTCCCATGCCACAAACTATGCCACACTGTAAAGGGGAGGAAGCACACGCTGTCCTGGGAGCCTGCTCTACCATGGTGTGGAGGGCCAGCTGGAACCAAAGCAGCCGCTCTTTCCCTGGCTTCCCACAGGAAGTCCAGAAACCTTTTTAACTGCCTCCTCCTCATTTCCTCTACAAAGTTTGGGGGGCACCAACCATAATTCCCAAATGTTTAACTTTCCAAAAACTTACAGAATGTAAAAAAAAAAAAAAAATAAAGCATGTTTGTGTTATAATGTGTGCAAACTATAAGTCCTCAAAAGGACAGGACCTACAGCAGGGCCCCTCTAGCTGGATTGATGAGCAGTACTTCTGAACTGTCTTTTTACCCAGAGTCAGAGGTGTGCTGTTTTCCAGTGAATATTATTCTTTGTGCTATTAAAAGTATTAGTGATGAAAGTTTCTTTAAAAGTCTTATGAGGGGGCGCCTGGGTGGCGCAGTCGGTTAAGCGTCCGACTTCAGCCAGGTCACGATCTCGCGGTCCGTGGGTTCGAGCCCCGCGTCAGGCTCTGGGCTGATGGCCCGGAGCCTGGAGCCTGTTTCCGATTCTGTGTCTCCCTCTCTCTCTGCCCCTCCCCCGTTCATGCTCTGTCTCTCTCTGTCCCAAAAATAAAAATAAAAAACGTTGAAAAAAAAAAAAGAGTTTAAAAGTCTTATGAGGATTTGGGGGCACCTGTGTGGCTCAATCGGTTAAGTGCCTGATTCTTGATTTCAGCTCAGGTCATAATCTCATGATTCATGAGTTCGAGCCTCACATCAGGCTCTGTACTGACAGCACGGAGCCTGTGTGGGATTCTCTCTCCCCCTCTCTTTCCTCTTTCTGCCTCTCCCCTGCATGCATGTGCGCAAAATAAACAAGCCTAAAAAGAGCTTTACCAAAATTTTTTTCTAAGTCACTAATCACTAAGAAATGTTTTCAGATTATTAAGCAAAAGATAAAATGTTGGCACATGATTTTTAGTATGTTTTCTCCTTTTGAAGTTGGTAGGTAAATACACTGTTATGATTAAATCTTAATATTTGTTTGTATTCATCAAATAAATATCTAGAAAGTTCCCACAAGACAAACATACATCTTTTTTTAAGTTTATGTATTTATTTTGAGAGAGAAAGAGAGAGAGCACAAGCAGAGGAAGGGGAGAGAGAGAGAGAGAGAGAGAGAGAGAGAGAGAGAATCCCAAGCAGGTTCTGCACTGTCAGCACAGAGCTTGATGTGGGACTTGATCTCATGAACTGTGAGATCATGACCTGAGCTGAAACCAAGAGTTGGAAGGCTTTACCAACTGAGCCACCTAAGCACCCTGAGAAAAACATATTTGTTAATGCTTAAAAAATTATACTTGTGCATTTTTCCTTCTCATATATTTTTCAACTTACAAAGTCTTGAGAAAAAAATCAAATAAAATGTGTTCACTGTATAATTTTCCAACCCTCACTTGTACTTTTTATGCTTTAGAATAACAACTACTAACAGTAAAGAAAGGTTGTTGTTTTAAGGATAATAAATTGTTATCTAACAATATAAGGAGTTAAATTTAAGAACAGCTTACTGTTTGTTGATGGTAAAATTGTCCAGATTCACTTTTCAAAGTCTCCTCATTTTTTACTTCTACCTTCCCTAGGGAAGGTATGTATAGGGTACAGGGAAAAATTGTCCTTTCAAAATAAAAATAGTCTTGGTTAAAGTGTCATTTTGTTGTTGCTGTTTTTAGCTCCAACCTATTGGTAGAGATGTAGCTATCCATTAAGAGAACTTAGATTCAAAGAGTTCTCTTGAGTGCTATACAGTCAATAAGTCACAATTACTTTCTAGATAACAATGAACGATAATCAAAGCCACAAAGAATATGATATACCAGGTTATGGTATAATACCCATTCCTATTTAAAAAGAAAATACCAGGAGGGTGCCCGGGTGGCTCAGTCAGTTAATCCTCCAACTCTTGATTTTGGCTCAGGTCATGATCTCACAGTTCATGAGCTCAAGCCACATGAGCTGGGCTCCACAGTGATGGTGAAGAGCCTGCCTGGGATTCTCTCTTCCTCTCTCTGACCCTCCCCTGCTTATGCACATATGTAGTACTCTCTCACTCTCTCTCAAAATAAATAAACTTTAAAAAAATAAAAGAGAGTTTGGGAAATACAGCCTTTTTTTAGCTGACCACATTCTTCAAAGTTATGTTACAAAGGGAAAGGGGAAAATGGGTAATAGGAAACAATTACTTATCCTTGTGGAGTGGGATCAGTTATTTTACTTCCCAGTGGAGGTAGCCTTCCTATGATAATTAGAAATCTAAGATCGACTAGATATGTCATGTGTCCCCTCAAACTCAGATAGCTCCTAGGCTTTTAAGTCCTAAAATCCCCAATGGGGCAAGATGGTCACTGAATAAATAAATATATTTTGTTTTAAAATATATTTTATTTAAAAATAAAATCCCTTTAGATTTTATTTGGGGAATATGTGAATGTGTTTATATGTGTAATGGAAGATGAGCTTAGCTTACACTAAGTACAGAAGCATTATTTCACAGTGACAATAGTTAAACATTGAAATAGAATTTCTCAGAGAATCTATAAGAGGTCACTCTTTTTTTTTTTTAAGTTGATTTATTTATTGAGAGAGAGCATGAACCAGAAGGGGAGGGGCACAGGGAAAGAGAGAGAGAGAATCCCAAGCAGTCTCCACGCTCAGTGGGGCTCGATCTCATGACCATGAGATCATGACCTCAGCTAAAATCAAGAGTCTGAGGCTTAATTGACTAAGCCACCCAGATGCCCCATAAGAGGCCAATTTTGAGAGATGGTTAAACATAGTAGATATTCATCATGCTGAAAGGATTGGGAGGGAAGTAGAGGAGTAATTGGGGTATGGACATGACTTGTCAAAGTTCTTAACTTTATGATTTTATATGTAGATTCCAAGTGAATCACTGACATTTTTTTTAAAAAATAAACTTTTTACAATATTGGATAATCTATGTTCAAGAGCTGATGCGAAGACATTTACTATAATTAATCATGGTATTTAAAAACCCAGGCTCTTTGATTTAGATCTGCTAAAACTTGGGAGGATTCTGCTCTAACTTAATTGAGATACTAGACTCTCATTATAAATCTATATGTTTAATATGCCTAATATAAAATGCCCTTATTTTAAAGGTTTTAAATAATTGTATTTCAACCTTGGTTTTAATTTCCTACCAACCGCTCCTTTCTCCAACCATACTCTGATGGTGACTGACATTGCAAAGGTCTAGCCACCTGTGAACAGTTTTAAATATCACTTTCTTGAATTAATTATGCATAAAGCTCAAAACAGGTTTGGAAGGCACCCACTGAAGCAGACTTAAATCAGAAAGAAATGTGGTAAGCACAAAAACCATTTATTTTTTTTTGTATGATAGACAATTATCAGCATTTTATAACCAATAATAAATTGAGGCAAGCACAATTAAAATTACATATTTTGCGCCAAATATATTGGCTCATGAAATTTAATGTATAAATGTCATGTCAACTGAAAAAATGACACATTTTATACTCATGAAGAGAGTTCGTAGGCAGTATCTTTTTTTTTTCTTGCTAACACATTAGTCTAGTTGGTCCTAACTCTAGGCCCTTTGAGAAAATGCAAATTAAACAAAAGGTATGGTCTTAGCCTTCAGATGATCTTCTTTTTTTTTTTTTAATTTTTTTTTTTAACGTTTATTTATTTTTGAGACAGAGAGAGACAGAGCATGAACAGGGGAGGGTCAGAGAGAGAGGGAGACACAGAATCTGAAGCGGGCTCCGGGCTCTGAGCTGTCAGCACAGAGCCCGATGAGGGGCTCGAACTCACGGACCGCGAGATCATGACCTGAGCCGAAGTCGGAAGCTTAACCGACTGAGCCACCCAGGCGCCCCTTTCAGATGATCTTCTATTTGCTGATGTAGAAAATATAAATATTAAGGAAATACAAATATACAAACCATAAGTACTTAATTGCATTCATATTTTAAGGAAATGCATTCATATTTTAAGGAAATCTAAAAACAATACAAATTTTGGAAGAATATATCCATTTGGATTTGGATTTTTGTATGCTATTTTTGTAATGTTATCATGAACTTGATTTAATTGGATTTCATCTTAGTAAATATACCTTTATTACTTGAAATCATTCCACTCTTAGTTTATAATTATACTTTTTTACCTCATTAGACAGAATCTTATTTCCTCCCGGTATTCATATTCATTCAATATAATTTTTACCCTTACTGTGTGCAAGGCACTGTTCTAAGGACAAACAGTAATTAGGTCTTACTTTCTATCCTGTCCCATATAAAGGTCTATTCAATTGTTGAATCATCAAGCATCTTCGAACCCCAGGTAATTTTTAAGTGATTCATTTTCTCACTTCTTTCCATTCTTCATTCTTTTTTAAGGCTTCAAGTTTTGCCTTTAAAAAAATGACCTCCAATTCTTTTCTTCATCCCTGATGTCTTACCTGAATTTTATTCTCATGTTGTCAAACACATATGGAACACTTCCATTTAGATACTCTCTTCTAAGCTGATCCTCTTCCAGAACATCCTTGACATCCTATGGATCCATCCTTGACTATCACTCTTCCTCTGCCCTCAGGCATAGCCCTTCCACCAGATTTTATGAACTACTCAGTAGGAACCCTCTGGTTTACTAAGAGAGTCTTTTTCTGCACAGCTGATGAGCCATACTCATATTATCTCCTTTGTTCCTTTATTCCTTTTGCTCTTCAAATGTTTATTGGGCACAAGTTGTGCGTCAGGCACTCTTCCAAGTGCTTGGGTAAAAACAAAAACAAAAAGCAACACTCTGTCTGCATAGAGCCACATTCTAGTGAGGTTCTGATATTCTCCTGGTTGGATTAGTAATAATAATAGCTAACACTTAGGGAATGTGTGGTTATGTTCCAGACACTGTGTTTATATACAATTCAACAAATGCTTATCAAATGCTTAGGATATTCCAGAAATATCCTAAGTGCTTTGGATATAACATTGAACAAAATATATCCTACTGATGGGAGAGAGACACTCAACAATTACCATAATAAATTAGCAAATTATACGGGCACCTGGGTGGCTCAGTCGGTTAGGCTTCCAACTTCAGCTCAGGTCATGATCTCATAGTTTGTGAGTTCAAGCCCCGTGTCAGGCTCTGTGCTGACAGCATGGAGCCTAGAGCCCACTTCAAGTTCTGTGTCTTTCCCTCTCTCTCTGCCTCTCCCTGGCTCCTGCTCACACTCTATGTCTCTCCCTCTCTCTCTCTCAAAAATAAATAAACGTTTTTAAAAATCATCAAATTACAGGGACACCTGGGTGGCTCAGTTGGTAAAGCGTCCAACTTCGGCTCAGGTCATGATCTCACAGTTTGTGAATTTGAGCCCTGCATCAAGCTCTGTGTTGACAGCTCAGAGCCTGGAGCCTGCTTCGGATTCTGTGTCTCCCTCTCTCTGCCCCTTCCCCAGCTCACACTCTGTTTCTCTCTCTCTCTCTCTCTCTCTCTCTCTCTCAAAAATAAATAAATATTAAATTTTTAAAAAAATAATAATAATAAATTAAAAAATTATCGAATTATAGAATATGTTAGAAGATGACCACTATGGAAACAAAAAGAATAGGACAGGATAAGCAAGAACAGGAGCCTTTGCAATTTTAAGTATGGTAATCAAGATAATTTACATTGAAAAAGTAACATTTAAGCAAATGCATCAAGAAAATGAGGAAGTTAACCCTATTGATATATGGGGGAAGAACATATAAGAAAGAGAAAACAGCCCATAAAAATATTCTAAGAAGATAGCATGCCTGGCATGTTCTAGAACAGCAAAGGGGCTGAAGTGTCTGCTGTAGAATGTGCAAAGTGTAGAAAGAGTAGAGGAGGTCATAGGAATAAGGGGGACCTCTTTAGCCAGTGTAAGGATTTCAACTTGGACTCCAAGTGAAATAGGTAACTTTGGAAGGTTTTTAACAAAACTAGGATATGTCTTAGGATTTTAAAAGATCATTCCAACTGCAGAGTTGGGAATTGAGCATAAGGGGACAAGGATAAAAGGAGGGAGATCAGTGAGAAAAGTATTTTAAAAATCCAGGAAGAGATGATAGCACCATTGTACAGCAGGAGAAATTTTACTGGAAGAAGAAATAGAACCTTAGAAAGCAGAAGTGACTTGTCCTCCAGGCCACCTCCAAACACCGAGCTCTTTAACTACTATGTCTGCTGCCTTCCACTGAGACCCCCTTGAGCTCAAAAAGGATCTAATGAAGTCAGTAGGAATGGTGCCTTAAAAATAGCAGATCATTTGCTGGGATACTACTTGACGACGAACAAGAATGAAATCTTGCCATTTGCAATAAGGTGAATGGAACCAGAGGGTATTAAGCTAAGTGAAGGGAGTCAGTCAGAGAAAGACAAATATCATATGATTTCACTCATATGTGGAATTTAAGAAACACAAGAGATGAATATAGGGGAAGGGAAGGAAAAATAATATTGAAAAAAAAAGAGCAAACCATAAGAGACTCTTAAACAGAGAGAACAAACTGAGGGTTATGGGAGGGGAGGTGGCAGGGGATGGGCTAAAGGGGTGATTGACATTAAGGAGGGCACTTTGGGGAATGAGCACTGAGTGTCGTGTGTAAGAGATGAATCACTAGGTTCTACTCCTAAAACCAAGACTACACTGTAGGCTAACTAACTTGAATTTAAAGTTTAAAAAATGGCAGATCATCTCATGAGGTAAGACTTCAAATTGTTAAAGGGAAAACTGCTTTTATAGCCAAACTACAAGTCTTGCCCATCCTTCAAAGCCCATTATCGAGTTCCAAGAGCTACTCTGGTTCTTATTTGAAATACTGTTACATTGTGTTTGATACCATATTTTTTCTTTCATATCTCTGTATAAGATCTTATAATTCCTCAATGCTATTATGAATCCTTGAGGGCAGGAAACAGGATCACATCTGTATCCCCAACACTGCCTGTAATAAAATGGGAATATTAATATCTTAAAATATTAATTGATTTTCTTTTTTTAAATTTTTTTAATGTTTATTTGCTTTTGAGAGAGAGAGAGAGAAAGAGAGAGAGCAGGGCAGAGGCAGAGAGAGAGGGAGACACAGAATCCAAAGCAGACTCCGGGCTCTGAGCTGTCAGCACAGAGCCCGATGCGGGGCTCGAATCCATGGACCGTGAGATCATGACCTGAGCCGAAGTCGGACACTTAACCGCCGGAGCCACCCAAGTGCCCCGTCAGCATTTCATTTTGAAAGTGTTCTGCAAATAATGCAAATGTAAATTTATTTTAAAATGCTCTTATGGAAGGGAAAGGAGTAGATAAAATGTCTGTACTTTATATATAAACCCTGACAATAATAACACATGATAGTTGAGGAATTTATTATTGCTTAATTATTCTTATTACTGCTTGTTCATATAGCGCACTGATTACTTAGTCATTTCACTCAAATTATTTAATTTGATCATTGTATTGCCCATGATTTTATTCTCACATTGATAATTTTTGAAAAGACCAAAATTACCAAATAGTGCTAGATGAAAGATGCATAATGTATCAAGGGAAATATCATTCCAAAGTTAAATTTAAATTCTGTGCACTGTATCTTTAGGATTTCTATTTTATAAGAACTACTAACAAAGTGGGGAAAATGATTAATTAAGAGTATATTCTAGTGATTTGAAAGTATTGTTCGTAAATATTTCTAATTTCCTCAAATATGTCCCCACATAGATCCACACAGACTCCTTCCACAGGTGAATTGAGCATATACTGAAAGCTGACATCCCCATCCTCTTCCAGCCTTGCCATCTGGTGTGGGTTTTAAATGCCATGTACTTGCATTGCCTTTTTTTCTCAACCATACCAAGACCATTAATCATGCTCATCGGTATGCAACATTGTACAGAGTCATATTAACTCCTATGCATGCCTATAGCTCCCATCCCTCTCAGATAGGATTACCACATCTAGGTTCTCAACCCTTTAGATTTTCACCATGCATTCCTTCTGTGGAATTATAAATACCTTAACACAGCTTCCTCTTTATTATCTGTGCTAACGGCACACCAGGGTAAGTGAGAGTCACAGAAAACTTGTAACCCCAATTTAGCCTTTGATCCTCCCCTTTACCGCCCTTTACATGAGTTGCTAATGAACAGTGAAGTTGACAGATTGAAATGTCACCTCTTTCCGCCCTCTGATATAAGTGTTAATGAAAATGAATATGACAAGAGGCTGATAGGACATTAGGCAAAGAAAAGTAAGGGCCTGCCTGACCTATATGACAGTCAACTCTTCTTCATAATTGAGTTTATTTTAGTTATTTCTTTTACAAATTATCCTATGAGTTGGGGCTGCATATTATACTCTTCTTATTTCTGATTTTGTGACCAACTAAGTCACTGAGTACTTCCAAGTCACGGATTTTCTATCTATTCGGGTTGGTCAACTAAAATATTCATGGCAATTTCATAATTCAAAATGATAGGACATAGCTTTCCATTTCCAATTTGCTCTCTTTCAATTTCTCATTAATGAACCCATAAAAAGGCAGAAAAGGATTACAAGTCATAACAGAAAATCATGACTCAAAGCCACCCTATTGCCAGGAAATGAGAGGATTTTCTACCAACTACATCATCAATGGAGTGGACTTCAGAATCCCATGTGGTATCTCATGCATATTTTGCTGCCACAAATGGAACATATCTACCAAGCTGAAAAAAAGAAAAGGGAAAGTTTATACCCTCATAATTTTCTACTCCCTCACAGAGACCCAGAGGCCAAAGCAGCAGGAAACTCAGCAGCTATCCTTCAGAACAGGATACTGTTGAAAACAACTCCCCCTCCCAGTGCCTATTTTTCTACTTCTCTTTAGAAACTCTAATTTCTAGAAACCAACACACTTAGAAATGAGAGGTAAAGAGAGGTAGCAATGATACATCACCATGTGATAGATCCAGCATTTGACTTGTTAGAGTCATAACAACAGCAAACAGAAACAGGAAGAGACTGGCAACAGCATATACTAAGAAGGAAAACTATAATGCCCTGCTCAGGGAAAAATACCACTAAATTCAAAGAATTCTTTGAATTTAGGCATTTCACCCTAAAGAAATGCCCACTAGAGGGTGGGAATTTGAAGACAAGCTTTATAACATCAACCTGTCTTCCAATTGAAGATCTGAGGGTATTTTTACCAATGCCCAAATAGTCACGGAGCCAGGAGAAATGCAATCCATTCACCTGGCCTATTGGCAAACATCAAGATTAGAGAGACCTCATATTATTCAGAGCGGGTAAATGAAAAGAAAAAAAAACATGGAACCCTGAAAATGCAGAGTAGCACTGGAAGAGAATGGAAGAGAAATGGAAGATCACCCTGAAAGTTTAGAGTAGAAGTACGCTTTTCAAAATAAATGAACACAGTAACTAGAAGGTTTTTTTTAAGATTATTAATTAGGAATTATCAATAAAGTAAAAAATGTTATGATTTCTCTGGGGCAGGATAAGAAAGTCATGAAAAAAAGAACATATAGACAAAATAGCAATCCAATAAGTTAAAAAGAAAATATGGTGAAATTAAAAGAGATCTGAGTGAGATAAAGAAGGATTAAAAGGAAAGGAAAATGCAAATGAGAAGGAAGATGGCACTAAGAAGACCAGACAACAGAGATCCAGTCCCCAAGTGATAGATACTCCTAAGGAAGAATTTAGCATGGCTGAAAACAACATAACAACGAGGACATAATTAAGGAAAGAATCTCTGAAACTGGAAAGCAACTAGCTAAACATGTCAATTGAAATGATCCTCTTTTTCCCTGAAAAGTTACTGAGATTAGATTCATGTTTATGTATGTGTATTACTTTACTTTTAGATAAAGTATTTCAAATATACAGAAAAACCAAGCTACTTTCATGTTTTCTTCATTTTCTATTTTTAAAAGATGTTATGAAATGTTTATTTATATCTTTCAAATTTCACCAAAAGCTACTTATGTCTTTAAGTGAAAGTTTTCTTTGAAAATTATATATTCTAATAATAAGTCCATCGCCCAGAGGCGTGAACCTATTGTCTTGTCTATACAAAGGTGTGTTCATGGCAATAGCTAAATTGTTTGGCATATTAGATAGTGGGAGTTGAGTTTCTGGGGCATACTGAGTGGGAGAAGTGAAGAAACTAATGGCATGGAGACATGAATGATGTAAAGGGAGATAGAATTGAGGGTCCAGGGAAACAGGAAGCCAGAGAGAGTCAGCTAGTGACAGATTCCCGGGATCTTTAAGAATAGGGTGTTAGTTATTGTACTCACCCAAAATAAGTATAGATATTTATCAAAAACATGAATAAGAATATTTATAGTGTTTTACCCATAATAGCCCCAAACTGGAAACCACCCATACGCTCACCAGCAACAGAATAGATAAACGGAATGTGTTTTGTTCACATGAGGGAATACTACAAATACTCAAATGCAAATAGAAAGATGACAGTAAACTATAACTTCAAGCAACAACATGGATGAATCTTACAGGTATAATTTTGAGCACAAGAAGCCAATACAAAAGCATGCTTTACAGTGTGATTCCTTTTAGATACAGATTAAAATAAGGAAAACTAATTTTGGTGTTCAAAGTCAGGACAGTGATTGGTCTTGGGGGATTTTGACTAGAAGAGGACACAGTGAGGGAATTTCGGAGTACTGGTAGCATGCTAGGTCCTGATCTGGGTTCTAGTCACAACTGTGTTCAGTGTGTGAAAATTCGTTGAGCTTTACAGCTGTGGCTTACACATTTTTTTTCTGAACATGTGTTATATAATAAAAAAGGAAAAGTAACAGGGACAGTTGTGTTGTTGGGGGATCCTTTTGCTGCCTCAAGAACTCTAGTTTAAGTGTACTACACCTGAACCACACTGAGAGGAAATCAAGGCTCTATGTTCTCCACACATCTATCAGATGGTCCATTCCTGCTTGTTCCCCTTTTTGGTATCTATTTCCTCCTACATTCTCTGAAATATGGCTTCTAGCTCAGCTGCTCTACCAAGATGACTGGTATTGAATTTTATACAAAATCTAATTACCTTCCCTCTATCCTTTTTTTTTTTCATCCAATAGAGAAATATATATTGAGAAGCAACCAGGCATAGGCCAGCATTCTAAGGTCAGGGATATGGAAGTGAATAAAACCAGACGCAAATCCCAGGCCCTGTGATGCCTATACTTTCCATCTGGGGACAAATCTGGCAAATGATCATTCTCTCTGAATCAACCATTATCATATATCATATTGGTACCTTACTACTTCTCTAGATTTCACTGTAGACACTTACTCCCAACTGCTAACTTTAAGGTATTACCAGTCCTTTGCTTTTCTCTGATATTCTCCTTTGGAGAGTTCACTTTTACACAAAGCTCCAACACCAGCCTGTTTATTAGTGCTTCTAGTTCCCTCTCTCCAGCCCTGAACATGTACCCAGCCTACAGCCCATTTCTATTTGCATGATAACTCCATTGGAACACCCACTTCTCACTCCCATAGTACATGTGCCCAGTTGAACTCCCCTTCTCATTCTCCTCAAATTCCTCATGTTTCTCAGTAAAAGATACCATTTTCCATGTCATTTAAATGAAAAGTTTGGAGCCAATTTTTACTTTTTCTTCATTTACTACACTTGATTTGTTCTTAAATCCAATTTTTTAAATCAAATATGTCTAAAAAGTTCAGTAATCCAACGCTCTATCTCTACATGACTATAATAAATAGGTTCTGTTTCCCAATTTCTTTCCAGCTCCCAGGGCACCCTGCGTACCATGGTCTGGATAACTTCCCATGACCCTACTTTCATAGTCAGATACCAATGTCCACATAAGTGGGGGTCCAGGACCTGGTCCCAGGTGGAAAGGAGCATCCTGGGTGAAGGACACTGTCAAAGGTTAGGTGGGACAAAAAAATAAAGACGTTGCATAAGAAGATGGAAATGTGGGCATCAGAAGAAACCAGGTAATTATATTCCTGATTCTTCATTTTAATACATTTCTTATATTTTCTAGCTAAAAGCTAACCAAATTCAATACCTAATGAATTTTTAGAATATGAAAACTTGTCCACTTTCTCACACCATTCACAAAAATAAACTCAAAATGGATAAAGGACCTGAATGTGAGACAGGAAACCATCAAAACCTTAGAGGAGAAAGCAGGAAAAGACCTCTCTGACTTCAGCCGTAGCAATCTCTTACTCGGCACATCCCCAAAGGCAAGGGAATTAAAAGCAAAAGTGAATTACTGGGACCTTATGAAGATAAAAAGCTTCTGCACAGCAAAGGAAACAACCAACAAAACTAAAAGGCAACCAACGGAATGGGAAAAGATATTTGCAAATGACACATCGGACAAAGGGCTAGTATCCAAAATCTATAAAGAGCTCATCAAACTCCACACCCGAAAAACAAATAACCCAGTGAAGAAATGGGCAGAAAACATGAATAGACACTTCTCTAAAGAAGACATCCGGATGGCCAACAGGCACATGAAAAGATGTTCAACGTCGCTCCTCATCAGGGAAATACAAATCAAAACCACACTCAGATACCACCTCACGCCAGTCAAAGTGGCCAAAATGAAGAAATCAGGAGACTATAGATGCTGGAGAGGATGTGGAGAGACAGGAACCCTCTTGCACTGTTGGTGGGAATGCAAATTGGTGCAGCCGCTCTGGAAAGCAGTGTGGAGGTTCCTCAGAAAATTAAAAATAGACCTACCCTATGACCCAGCAATAGCACTGCTAGGAATTTATCCAAGGGATACAGGAGTACTGATGCATAGGGGCACTTGTACCCCAATGTTTATAGCAGCACTCTCAACAATAGCCAAATTATGGAAAGAGCCTAAATGTCCATCAACTGATGAATGGATAAAGAAATTGTGGTTTATATACACAATGGAATACTACGTGGCAATGAGAAAAAATGAAATATGGCCTTTTGTAGCAACGTGGATGGAACTGGAGAGTGTGATGCTAAGTGAAATAAGCCATACAGAGAAAGACAGATACCATATGGTTTCACTCTTATGTGGATCCTGAGAAACGTAACAGAAACCCATGGGGGAGGGGAAGGGAAAAAAAAAAAAAAAAAAAGAGGTTAGAGTGGGAGAGAGCCAAAGCATAAGAGACTGTTAAAAACTGAGAACAAACTGAGGGTTGATGGGGGGTGGGAGGGAGGGCAGGGTGGGTGATGGGTATTGAGGAGGGCACCTTTTGGGATGAGCACTGGGTGTTGTATGGAAACCAATTTGACAGTAAATTTCATATATTAAAAAATAAATAAATAAATAAATAAATAAATAAATAAATAAATATAAAAAAAAAAAAAAAAAGAAAACTTGTATGTACAAAGGGAATAAAGAAACCTGTTTAGTGGAAACACTAATAATATGTTCTTCTATGTTTCTGTTTGAGTTTTGGCTCTTACAAAACAGAAACATAGAAACAATTTTCCACTTCTGAACTTTTACAGAGGATGTCACAAAATTCACCTATAGAAAAGATCCATCACAAGAAAGTGTGGGGAATAAACATTGACTGCTCCTGGACAGGAGTGGCCCACAAAGCAAACGGGCTCTGAAATGAGGCAGCATGCTGGAGAGCAATTACTAAGGAAATGGATGTTCCTGTCATTGCAAGAAAGAAAGGAAATGCTAATGTTTTTCCTCTGAACTAACATTTTCTTTCCAAGATCACAAAGTTGTGCCTAGTTAGCATAGTTGGTTTTATCACATATTATATATATATATTTTTATATTATATATATATATATTTTTTTTTTTTTTAATAGGAAGAGCATGTGCTTTTTAGAAAGTAAAAGTCAACATAAAGAATTGGGTGGAAAATTCTCCAATTCTTTAATAAAATTTGTGGCACATAATTTTTAAATCTGTTTTTAAAACTCAAAGGCATTTCTAGATATAAGATATGTAATTGGTGGTGGCCTTTCTTTACCCAGTGAGATAATTGATATTTTTAAAGAAATACTGAAATTCCTGCATTTTGAGGTGGTATAGGTTTATTGGTCTATTTATTAGGCTTCTTTTTCCTAATAGTGACAGCTCTCCCCACTTTACTATAGTTTTGTTTTTTATTGTGTAAAATACATATAGCATAAAATATATCATTTTAACCATTTTTAAGTGTCAAGTTCAGTGACATTAAGTGCATTTGCATTGTTCTGCAGCTATCACCACCATCCATCTCCAGAACTTTTTTATTTCCTCCAACCAAAACTCTGTCTCCATTAAACACTAACTCCCCATTCCTCCTTCCCCCAGCCCCTGGCAACCACAATTCTGCTTCCTGCCTCTGTGAATTTGACTATGCTAGGTACCTCAAAGTGGAATCATACTATATTGTTATTTTTGTGACTGGGTTATTCACTTAGCATAATGTCTTCAAGGTTCATTGGTGTTGTAGTATATATCAAAATGTCCTTCCTGGGGCACCTGGGTGGCTCAGTCAGTTAAACGGCCGACTTCGGCTCAGGTCATGATCTCGCGGTCCGTGAGTTGGAGCCCCGTGTCGGGCTCTGTGCTGACAGCTCAGAGCCTGGAGCCTGTTTCAGATTCTGTGTCTCCCTCTCTCTGACCCTCCCCCGTTCATTCTCTGTCTCTCTCTGTCTCAAAAATAAATATTTAAAAAAATTTAAAAAAAATGTCCTTCCTTTTTAAAGCTAAATAATATTCCATTATGTGGATATACCACATTTTGTTTATCCATTCATGCAATAATGTACCCTTGGGTTGTTTCCACCTTTTGGCTACTGTGAATAACGCTGATGGATGTACAATTTGTAATAATGACAGATGTACAAATAAATATTCAACTTTTTGCTTCCACTTCTTTCCAGAAATGAAATTCCTAGATCATATCATAGTTTATGTTTATTCTTTGATGAATAACTATACAGATTTCCACAGCAGCTGTACTATTTTACATTCCCACCAACGATTCAAAAGCATTCCAATTTCTCTACATCTTTGCCAACACTTGTCATTTTGTGGTTTGTTTTTAATAGCCATCCTAATTGGTATGAATTGCTTAATCTTATATTTGTTTTGAACAAGAGGAAGAATGCTGTGCCAGAGCTAGATTAAGGGGTGGTCTTCGAGGGAAGTTAAAACATTGGGGGAATAAATTAAAAAGGTGACACCACATAACCTAATTTCTTCATGCCCCTATTTAATGTAAAACAGACCAGTTGTAAATTGGCTAGCATCTTGAGTTAAGAGCAGGGGAAGTGGCACTAAATTTCTCTGCTGAAATTGGGCAAGACATAGGCTACACATAAAGCTACGACACCAACTTTAGGACTCTCAAATACTCAGTGTGACATTGGTTGAAGTCAATAGCTGCAGTTAATTAAAATTATGAAACCAAATAATATATTATATAAAACTATTTACTGGAAATTTATTGTAATTTATTGTATACACTAAATTTTAAAACTTTCACTACCCTTTGGTGGAAGCTTTCTGGTTTTCACACACACACACAAACTGCACAGATCCAGAGCTACAGAAATATAGAAAAAAAATTACATACATGAAAGCCAGAGAAAATAAGTTTTAGACATGAATGGGATTTGAAAATGACTTTATAACTGAGACCACAGAAGACATTATGTCAGAGTTCAGAAAGATGGCACACTTAAGCTGGTAGAACTTAACAGATGGGGTATCTACAAAGTTGTGAGCAGGGTCCAGCAGAGCCAACAAGGGATGGTGCCTTTCAGTGAGCCCTCAGCATTCCTAGACCTACAAGGGCAATGGAAGAGAGTAGTTTCCGGGGAGAAATGAAGCCGATCCAGCAGCAATCCAGCAGGGAGGGACCTAGGGAAATATACACCCCAAATCTTTCCTCTTGGCCTCCCATCACCAGCTGATATTTCCAATTGTCTGAATCTATTGGGAAGCCAGAGGACAAAGGAGCCCATGAATGCAGGCCAACAGCCTCGTGGAGCAAAGAGCAAGGTGAAGAGTGGTGTGTGGAAATAGAAGAGGAAATGTAGCATATCCAGCAGAGTAGCCTTTATCTTCAGAAACTGTGTGATTAACACCATCCAGTTATGAGTAACTGAAATACTGAGAAGAAATACTACTCAAAGGGCGCCTGGGTGGCTCAGTCAGTTAAGCGTCCGACTTCAGCTCAGGTCACGATCTCGCGGTCCGTGAGTTCGAGCCCCGCGTCGGGCTCTGGGCTGATGGCTCGGAGCCTGGAGCCTGTTTCCGATTCTGTGTCTCCCTCTCTCTCTGCCCCTCCCCCGTTCATGCTCTGTCTCTCTCTGTCCCAAAAATAAATAAAACGTTAAAAAAAAAAAAAGAAATACTACTCAAAATATATATCTTAAAATATACATTTAAGGGACATATTTACATAAAGTGACTATATGTGAAATATGTTTTATATTCACTGACCTAATGAATCTTACATTTTAAACATAAAGAGATACATAACTTTAATTAAAAATCAATTTTTCCTTCCTTCAGTAAACCAATACAAAGCCAACCAATACTAAAAAAAGATATCATTTAGAAGGAGTGCCAATTATAATTCGGCCTCCAGTTCACATCTGCCAAAATCTAGTTCTGATTGGGACCTAAAATAACTGGATGGCCTTCCCAGTGTGCATTGTTTTGACACCTTTGATGGGGTGAGGTGAATATTTCTTTTTTTTAATTTCTTTTTTTACACTTATTTATTTTTGAGAGACAGCGAGAGACAGAGTACAAGTCGGGGAGGGACAGAGATAGAAGGAGACACAGAATCCAAAGCAGGCTCCAGGCTCTGAGCTGTCAGCACAGAGCCCAATGCGGGGCTCGAACTCATGAACTGTGAGATCATGACCTGAGCTGAAGTCGGACGCTTAACCGACTGAGCCACCCAGGCGTCCCTTGAATATTTCTTATAAATGTTTGTGATCAGTAATTCCATTTTGATTGATAGGCCACAAAGATTTTTAAATTATTAATAATTATTAAATTATTTAGTATATTTTCATCTTAGACAAATTTTAATCTCTAGGCATTTGATTAGGGTCTTTTTTTATATCCTGTATGTTCTACTTAACATTTTAAACACATGGAATATAAATACTTAAGTGCTTAATGTGTTTGTTTGTTGGCTACTTCTAACATCTGTGTCAAGTCTGGTTTGGTTTTATATTGATTATTCACCTCAAACTGTGTTATATATTAAAAAATGTATACCACTACTTCTCTGCATGCTGATAATTTTTAGTTGGATGCCAGCAATTGTGAATTTTACCTTGGTGGGTGCTGAACATTCTTATATTCCTATAAGTATTCCTGAGTTTTTTCTGGGATGTGACTCATTTACTTGGAAACAGTTCTACCCATTCAGACCTTGCTTTTCCTCTTCATTAAGGAAGACCAGAACAGCTTTCAATTTAGCTCCAGTTCTGTCCCCTCGTGAGGAAACTGCTATCTCATCTTGATCAGTGCCACTGTTATCTCATCTTGATCAGAGGTGGAAGTCCTTGCTACTGTTAAACACTCATTTAAAGCAGTTTTATTTTTGGTTTAAAAGTTTGTCAAAAAAATAATTATCAGGGTGACTGGGTGGCTCAACTGGTTAAGCATCTGACTCTTGATTTTGGCTCAGGTCATGATCTCACAGTTTGTGACATTGAGCCCCATGTCAGGCTCTGTGCTGACAACATGGAGCCTGCTTGGGATTCTGTCTCCCTCTCTCTCTCCACCCCTCCCCAATGCACTCTCACTCTCTCTCTCTCAAAATAAATAAATTAATTTTAAAAAATTATTTAAAAAAACTATCAACAGTCTTTCAAGTTTCATATATTCAAAATATAATATAATTAATTTTCCCACTTGTATTTAAAAATACAGAAAACAAGTACCAGTAACCATTATTATTTAATTTCATTTTTATATAAATATCAAATGTGACTTGATAAGTACAAGAAAATTATGCTTACCCATTCCCAATATTTTTAAAAGTTCCATTAAATTGTATTTCTAAACCCAGTGGAAAAAATAAGGGTGATGTGTCAGAATTTTGAAACTGGTGTCTCTGGGTCCTGGGAACCCAGGGGAAATAATAAGGGCGATGTGTCAGAATTCTGAAACTGGTGTCTCCGGGTCCTGGTGCTTTGAGCACAACCTTCGCCATAGCAATGCCACTTTCATTTATCTCGCAGGTAAGATACTATTGGTTTTGGATGCCTGCTTCCACCACAAGTAAAAATTAGAACTCTCATAGTCTCTTTCAAGACTGTTAGAGTTGCTTGCTACAACTGTAAGCAAAGAACAGCTTCAAAACAATGTCAGTTCACCAGCAATTGAAACATCCCATGTATCTTCTCTTCCCTAAGATTCCAGTGTGTTCTTGGACTTAGAAAATTCATATGTGTTCTGTCCCTGGTAAATGCCAGATGTGTTTAATGATAATATGATATTCAAGAATAAAAGATGTTTATGCAAACCCTGGTTCTTACTGATACTTAACTACCTGTTCTTTGCAGTAAACATAGGATGTGCTGTATAGATATCAGAACTGCGTCTATAACCAAAATGCTACAAGAGTTTCCTCCTCACTGGAACAAACCAGGCACTCTGGACACATGACATATGTTCTGCTTCCATACTCCATCTGTCCCCCCTACTCCCAGAGCCTCTCCAAGGACTTCCCAGTCTCCAGAGATCTGAGCTGGCACATCCCCTCTCCCTGCTGAATGGGCTCATGCCTCTGTTTGTCCCCTTCCTATCCTCCTCTTCCCTCCCTTCAATACTATTGTCAAATAGAGGATTTTCAAAATCCTAGCCCAATACCTCACTCACCAACCTCTCCACAGTGCATTACCCACTACTGGAGTCAATTACTGTCCATGAGCAGTTAATCCCTCCAGAAGGTTTCAGTTTTCCATGATATATGCAGATTTTCCCTTCAGGAAGGAGCTCACCCGAATTCCATCCCACATTGGAAATAAATTCAGAAGCATGCAAGGGAGACCAGAACTCCAGGGTTGGGGAAGCACTGCTTTTTGCAACCCAGTTCATCAAACCAGGTCTCTTAAGGACAGAAGTCAGTCAGTGCTCAGTGATATCTGCTGCACTATGCTTCTTTTCAAATAACACAGAGAACATTTTTTTAACTAATTTCTTGTATCTGAACTCTTTGGCTTTTATATTACCTGGCATTTCCAGGCTCTAGTGACTTTAGTCAATAAATTATTAGTCTCTGTAGAGTATCATATATCCATTCTATACTGTAGTAGGGCATTTTTTTGCAGTCATCAGAATTAATATTCTTCTTCTCTAATCTAGTCATGATAACAATTCCAATTTTAAATTGATCCTATCTGGCTTCTATTTGCCATGTTCACTGTTAACGTCTCATTAAACTTTTCACAAAAGATGCAAGAGCCTCCCATGTGTCTTGGTTTTCATGGACATTTATGGCATGGCACACACCTCACCCCAGCTGGACTCGCCTCCCAGTTGATAAATGGTTCATGAGTGGAGCCAAGATGGTTTCCAGTCAGCCTGGCCTCAGAGTTTCCACGCCCACATCCTACCTCTGTAGTAGATACGCTGCCCTTGCTGTTTCTGCATATGCAATTGGTATCTGCTAACTAAACTGAAAGGAGATACAAAAGTTTCTGTCATAAAGTAATATGCAGAATTAGACAATATGCAGAAATTTATCAAAGCAATAGGTAGAAATGTGTAACATGTATAACATGCTGGTTTTCTAGGATGCTAGAAAATAATGCTTTAATACTTAAGGAAGGGGAGTGGGTAACTTCGAGAATATTTCTATTTTTTAATGTTTTATTTATTTATTTTGAGAAAGAGAGAGAGTTTGAGTAGGAAAGGGGCAGAGAGAGTGGGAGAGAGATAGAATCCCAAGCAGGCTCCGCACTGCCAGCACAGAGCCTGACATGGGGCTGGATGCCATGGACCATGAGATCACGACCTGAGCCAAGATCAAGATTTGGATGCTTAACCAACTGAGCCACCCAGGTGCTCTGAGAATATTTCTATTATGATGATGTATAAACTCAAGACACTTTCTGGAAAAAATATGGAAAGGTACCTTAATGAATATTGAGCTTTTTACTACTATGTACTTTTCTGAAACTGTGATTCATCTATAAAGCATTATTCTGTGAATATAAATTTTTATCCTCAGCATATATGAAGACTCTTCAAATGTACCCAACTCTGCTCAAATGGTTTAAATGTAGTTTTTTAATATGCAAGTAGCTCTGCCTAAATGATTTCTATGTGATAAATGTTTCAGATCTCAAAAAGCCATTAGTAAAAATAACTTGTCGACATTGTGATTGATACTAACAGTCTCTTCCATAAATAATTAAATTATATTATCAAAGCTAAAACCACATATCTGATTGTTATGGGTTATATTGGTAAAACTTCCCACAGTGCCTAGAATACAATAGGTGGCCTGTAACTTCAGCACAGCCCCTCCAGACCACAGACAGATAGTGTGACCACAGAGTGGCTGGGGGCCATGTGGACACTCTCCGACCTCCACAGTTGATATTTGGCTCTGATTCTGATCCATCCCCTTAGCTCCTCCATTCCCACAGCGGCTCTTTCTCTGTCACCAGCCACTGATATTACCAGGATGCCCTTCTTAAGTCTACAGTATACTGGAGTCAATGCATGTTTCTGATACAAATAGGTTTTAAGAAACAGTAACATAATTAATTCAGATTATCTAGGGCAGTGATGGCCCTTTGGGGCCACTCTTTTCCCATTTCATATTATTTTAGCTCAGCACAGAGGAACCCCACTCCACAGCCCTGTAGGACCAAGGGAGTTCTCCCTCCATCCCTCTCATCCACTCCCTCACTGCAGGCTGGCCTGGCCCTCCCCTTTCCTTACCTGCCTCATGTCTTCCCAAAGAAATCACACTATTCGTTGTGCCCCAGACCTGAACTGTAACATCATCAATGAAGAATTTCCAACAGAAACATTCATTTGCCATCATATAAAATGGTGTGACCATTTCTGGATGTTTTTCCACAGTGCTGACTGCCATCTTGGGTTTCTACTCTTTATTCAAGGGCGCCTTCTAACAGAGTAATAGGTGAGTAGATCAGGAAGACCTTTGAGAACACATTAGGACACAATCAGCCCTTCACAAAAAAAAAAAAGACTCAGGACCTCTTTGCTTGACTGAAAAATAATTATGGATTTTTAAAAATTCTCCAAAGTTTCAGAATCCTCATTATATGGATGCATATTTCACAAATTCTCTTGGTTGGATATTTTTTGGTTATAAAAATAAGTACCCAGGATATTTTAAATCATCTTTTTAATGATATATTAACTTTTTCCCCCACACCAAAATGAGGTAGGAATCTACTCTTCCTGAAAATTAAAATGTAAAAGAATGATATTGTCATATTAATAAAAATCCCATTGATATGCCCTCAGACATTCCCACAGCATTTTTTGGTATCCAGCTCCAATTTAGATGTATTTGTGCAATGTGACCTGAGACAAGATTGAACTGGCACCAGACATTTATGAATGGTTTAAAGTCTCAAAGTTTATTCCTAAGACTTTTTGTTCAAAAAAATAAAAGCATCCACTAATCCCACCTGTTGGGCAGAGCTGACACACGTCTGCTCTGGTAGGAAACTTTCTTCATTTCTGTGAAATTTCATAAATGGGAAGTTTTAAGTCTAGGAGATTCCTTAATAAAGAGAAAGTACTCTATATTGCCTACTGCCATCATCAAATCTGAGCTCATCAGAGAAATCCAATCATCAGTATTCTATGGACTAACCTGACTTTTAAAACCTCAATATGAATAGAAACAGAGTTTCAGACTGAATGTCCTTTCACATTTGGTCTTTTTTGAAAAGTAACCACTGACACCACCACCTTGTTTCTGAATTTACTCCCAAACAGAGCCCCAAATGAAGTTAGGAGTCACAGAAACAGTTGAAGGATTTTCAGCTATCTTTTGTTTCACAGATGTGTAAACTGAGATTCAGGGAAACAAGGCTCTGGTGCCAGTCATCCAGGACGTGGGTTGTGGGACTCTCAGCCCAGGCCTCCTACAGTGGTGAGGTCCTTTTCCAATCATGTAAGACTAACAGGGAGAGTTGAGAGATTCAAAGTGCTTTTTCTAGCTTGTTACCTAAAACTTTGATTAATCTAAATAATAGTACTAAAGTCTGGTACACAAAGGCTTTCACTTCAGTTATTTTAGAAATCAAAATAAATGGTAGGAGTATTAAAAGGAAGATCCAGACTAAGAGGTATTTTTCAGCTCTATTATAAAGGCAAGATCTGAGCATTTGAGATTCTAGATTCCCAGTCAATCTACTTTCTTCTGCGTAGCATTAGGAAACAACATTTCCCAATGACATTTCATCTGACGATTACAAGCCCTCCTCTCCCAGGTTTCTCAACTACAAATTATAGTATAAATCCTCTGTGGTATAAGAGAGCTGAACTAAAGACTACTCCATTAAACCTGTTACCATTAATTTCTGGTCTGCCTCAACTCCATGTGTGAGTAACAACAAAAAGAAAGTCCAGGAGGTTGAAAGAGAGATACAGCTAAATAGTCACATTATTTGGCTTTCCTTTATTGTCATGGTTTATGGAAAATGTAGCTGTCTTAAATCTTCTATGTGCCTCTTTTTACAACTAAAGTGTTCCTTCACTTAATAGTCCACTTTCCTATGCTGCCTGGTTCGGAGAATGGTCAAGAATGTCCTAGAGGAAAATGGTCAAGAATTCCCTAGAGTTGAAGTGAGATCAGCCACAAGCCATTCTGAATCCTCCATCACAGGCTCAAGAAAGAGAAGAGAAACTACCCGAAAAGATGGAAGGAGGAGGGAGTGTAAGAAGCTCTTATGTATATTTGGTGTGATGGGTCCAATGGGTGGCACCTTCTGACTTTCTCAAGGCAGATGACAGAGTCTAAGTGGTGCCCATCTAGTGGGCTGAGCAAAGCATCAAGGCAGTAGCTGTACTGTAAGCTTTCTGGAGCAGTAGCTGTGCTAAGACAAGCTTGTAGCAGTCTCATGGCTCCTAATGGTCTGATGATTTGGCAGTTAGGGTCCAAATTCTAGCCAGTGGCTGGGCAAAGAAGACACTTCCAGTCCAGGAGTGAGAACCAACCAGATATAAGGCAGAATCAGACTTGGGCCTGGGCCTTAGAAAATCCCAGGGACACCATTCAGATTATATTCTATGCATCTGAGCTCACACCAGCCACACTCAACCTAATGAAGAATAAAAGACCAAGAAGCTGGACAAGAAGAGAAGCCCATGACATGGTCTGATTTCTGTTTGAAAATATCACTCTGTTTAGAGTATAAAGAATGTAGCTATTAGGAATCTTTTTAAGAGACCCAAAGATAGCTTAGAAAGCATTGGTTAGTTCATGTTGCTGAAAAGTTCAGAAGAAGAAAGGGCTTTAGGCATGGATTTTTCTCCATTTCTCTGAGATTCTGATAGCTCTGCTTCCTACTGTGGTAGCTTCATCCTCGGGCTGGCTGTGCAAGCTGGCCACCAGTCTGCATGCTACCTCATGCTATCTCCTCCACATCCGGGAGGAAAGAACAGGATGCCTTCATCAACTATTTGACAAATGCCCTAAGTTTTATACTAATTGGACCATTTTGAACCAGTCTTTTGGCCAGATAGATGTCAGGGGCTGATTGGATTTGTCCTAGATGGTCCAAACATGAAAAGAGATGGCTAGATTATCTTTTTTTGAATGTTTATTTATTTTTGAGAGAGAGAGACAGCAAGCAGGGGAGGGGCAGAGAGAGAGGGACACAGAGGATCTGAAGTGGGGTCTGTGCTGACAGTAGAGAGCCCAACGTGGGGGCTTGAACTCATAAACTCTGAGATCATAACCTGAGCTGAAGTCTGACACTGAACCCACTGAGCCACCCAGGTGCCTGGAAGTGAATAGATTCTGAAGATAGAGTCAAGAGGACTTATAGCTAGATTAGGATTGGGGGGGGGGGGTCGTGCAGTAAATGTTTAAGTATGAAAAACAGGTTAGAAAGCACTGAGTGTCTCCAACTTCTGCTCCTAGTTTGTCTCCAGGCAAAGATGATCAGAAGAGTTGGATCCTGAATGAATTCATTACAGTTGCATGTGCCAGGCTTTGTGTTAGGACTTACATATATTGCCTCATTAATTCAAAGATAAATATTATCCCCATTCTCAAAATGAATAAATCCAGGTTATGTGGGCTGGAGATTTGGAGTGAAGGAGACTACAATTTCTGAAAGGCCACTATGTGCTGCTTCACACCTTCTGTGTTACATAATGGTCATAACAATGCTAAGATTGTCACATGAATAAGAAAAATGAGACTCTGAAGTATTCAGTACTGTGGACATGGTCATATACCAAATTAGGGGAAGAGTCGGGACTCTAGGCCTGGTTTTTGTTGTCTGGATTCCTAGTCTTTCCACCACACCATGATGTCTTTCTGGGCAGGGATGCCCACCACAGACTCAGGTGTGAAAATGCTAAGCTGAGCTTTGACAGATGGAGAGAGAGAGGGAGAAGGTGCCTCTCAGAAGCCATCAGCACAATCTTCTTTCCTGACTTTAAAGAAAGGTCCCAAGACTTTCTTGAGAGATCTTCCCATTCCCACAAATATACTATCATCCTTCATCACCCCACCACCCTGTTCTGCTCACCCCGACTCTCCACAGCAGTCTCTGCTTGAATATGGACACTCTTGATTACCATAATCTCCATGCCTGCACATGGTCATGTACATATGGGAGGGGGGAATGTAAAAGTATTAATAATATATGTTGTAGCTTTTCCATATACATTCCTTCTCCCAATGGATCTTTCAGCAATTCTGAGAGATAAACAGAGTGATCTTTTTATTCTTTCTCTGCTTATGAAGAAACTAAATCTCAGAGAGGTGAAGGGACTGATCCAATACTATTTGGTGCCAAAAATGATACATATTTTCTAAATGCAGGTAAATGTATGCTACTAGGGAGACTTCCATCCTCTAACAACAGTGGAATGGGTTAGGTAGTTGTTTCATGAGCAATATTATAGAGAAGGATGAGCATATAAGTGGCATTATAATTATCATAAAAACCCTCTAAAGATCCCCAGCTTTCCCATCTGCAGATGACACTGGAGAAGGCAGCACTTGGAGGTGGATGGCTCTGAATGCTAATGTAGTTATTGTTTTCTCCCGTGTACATCCCAGGACCCACTGCCCTGTGTGGAGGTGCTGGGGAGGCTGTGTGAGCCACACACTCCCGCTGTCTTTCAAGGGCAGATTTAAGGTCATGTTATTCTCCACAGGGCTGGCACTGCTCTCTTCTCACCCTGCAGGGCCCCACACTGTCATCTGTCAAGAGCATCCTCCAAATTTCAATGCAGATGAAATTCACCCAGACCATGTGTGACAGCAATTTGAAAATAGCAATATGCATGGAACAAATTTGAGTTCATTCGGGGAAAAGGCACTTATGGAGCACCTACTATCTTCTACACAAGATGCTGAAAGATGATTGATTTAAGGCCACAGATAATGATGCACTTAAAATAAAATTTAATATCCCCAAAAGACAGTATGTGTATATGTGTGTGCGTGCGTGTGTGTATATATATATTTATATGTGTGTGTGTGTGTGTGTATTTCAAAATGTGTTAAACGGAAAAATTTCCATCAGTGTGCTTCCCTTATTTACACTATTTGAAAATAATGTCTCCAAAGCAGGATCCATCTTTGCTATATTCTCTTTATCTTTTCTTGGCACCCAGTGCAGTAAAACCAAATAAATGCTATTCACTGATTCAATACAAGTCAGTCTGTTCAAATGAAAGGAGAATTGATTTGGATGGATGCCTATGCCTCTCTATTTCCTGCCTTCTTCCCCTCCCCCCCCAAAAAAAATGCAGTGACCAAGAGTGACCAAAAGATGATATCATGCAGGAAAACTGAATGAAAGTTAAAATACTTCTTTATCCCCATATTTGACTATTTATTCACACAAATCATAATTAGCACGTGGTGACGTGCCATTTTATTCCAAATGTGCTCACAGTATAATGTTTGCTGCAAAGTGCTTTATATGTATAACTTGTAAAAAATTTCTTTTCAAATCTATTGTGCTTCAAAAATTACTTACTGGGAATTTTACCTGATATTTTTGAAAAGAATAAATTATCAACAAATTATAAATGATTACTTCTCCAGTGAAATAACTGAGTTTTTTTTTTCCTTGACTATATGGGTAGGAGACCTGTCCTGTATGTTAGATGAAATCTCTTCACATTGTGACTGGCATTTATGCCTAAAAGCCCAGTTCTCTAAAATATCCTCTAATAAAATGGACCTTAGCCACATGTTCTTAATTCACTTTACAACATTTTAAAAACTTAACAGTAGACAAATCCAGAATATAGAACATTCTCTAAGACTCTTAAAAAGTCAATGATGTAAAACATGAACAAAAGAAGACAGTGGACTGTTCTAGATTAAAAGAGGTAAAAGGGACACAGACAAATGCAATTCATGAAGTATTATTAGATACAAGACTTGGGGGGGGGGGGAAGGCCATACAATAAGACATTTTGGAAACAATTGGGAAATGTAAGTGTATTTTCCACAATAGGGTATTATTATTAATTTTCTTAGGTGGAAAAACATGTGTGTTCATTATATTAGACTTTCAACTTTTTTATAGATTTTAAAAACTTCAAAATAAAAAAAAATGAAGAGAGAGAGATTCCAGGAGGGAGTATATGTGAAAAAGGAGGTGCTCCACCCAGTGTCCGGGTCTCTACCAGGAGCACCAGGACAGGGTTTACCCAGGTATTAAATGTCCATATACTGCAAACAGGAAAAGTGTTGATGTCAAGCTTTGCTACCGCTTACCTTTCATTATTGGCAACACCACTGAATATTTCACAGGCCAAAAATGTTCATTCATTCATTTACCCACTCAACAAGCATGTACTATATATCCCCATGTTGCCTGCTCGAGATACAAGAATGAACAAGGAACCAGTGTCTGCCTGCGGGATGCTCAGAAAGATCTGTGTGTTGAGTGACCATAGAATTTACCCACAGTTGGGGCGCCTGGGTGGCCCAGTCGGTTAAGCGTCCGACTTCGGCTCAGGTCATGATCTCATAGTTCGTGAGTTCAAGCCCTGCGTCAGGCTCTGTGCTGACAGCTCAGAGCCTGGATCCTGCTTCAGATTCTGTATCTCCCTCTCTCTCTCTGCCA
The DNA here is from genome assembly GCF_028018385.1 of Neofelis nebulosa. Lineage (NCBI taxonomy): Eukaryota > Metazoa > Chordata > Mammalia > Carnivora > Felidae > Neofelis > Neofelis nebulosa. Next base: position 93,652,428 of record NC_080787.1, on the reverse strand, counting down.
CTCCCCAACTCGTGCTTGCCCCTGTCTCTCAAGGGTGAATAAACATTAAAAGAAAAAATTTTTTTGAAGAATTTACTCAGTGAATTCTGTAAATTCTATAATTTTTTTTAAAAAACGTTGTTACATTTACTATCTGAATGCTTTGAAAATGAAATAAACAGAACAGCTATTTAGAGTATATACTCATGTGTTTCATCATTTGCTTAGGTACCTCTGTCTTAATATGTCACTAGTATTTCCCTGAAGAATGTATTTTTTATTTATTTTTTTTAAGTTTCTGTATTTTTGGGGAGAGAGAGAGAGATCAAGCAGGGGAGGTACACAGAAAGAGGGACAGAGGAGCTGAAGCAGGCTCCCTAGTGACAGGAGGGTGCCCAATGTGGGGCTTGAACTCATGAACTATGAGATCATGACCTGAGCTGAGGTTGGATACTTTACCAACTGAGCCACCCATGCATCCCAAGAATGTATTTTTATTTATTTATTTTCAATGTTTATTTGTTTTTGAGAAACAGAGAGAGAGACAGAATGTGAGTGGGGGAAGGGCAGAGAGAGAGGGAGACAGAATCTGAAGTAGGCTCCAGGCTCTGAGCTGTCAGCACAGAACCTGATGTGGGGTTCAAACTCAAGAACCACAAGATCATGACCTGAGCCAAAGTCGTATGCTTAACTGACTGAGCCACCCAGGTGCCCCTCTTTTACTTATTTTTATTTTTTCAATGTTTATTTAAGAATGTATTTTTTTTTATTTTTTTTAACGTTTTATTTATTTTTGAGACAGAGAGAGACAGAGCATGAACGGGGAGGGGCAGAGAGAGAGGGAGACACAGAATCCGAAGCAGGCTCCAGGCTCTGAGCCGTCAGCCCAGAGCCCGACGCAGGGCTCGAACTCACGGACCGTGAGATCGTGACCTGAGCTGAAGTCGGACGCTCAACCAACTGAGCCACCCAGGCGCCCCAAGAATGTATTTTTAATATGATATTATTCTTAGCTTATTCATCAATTGTAATCTTCAGAATTTTACTTTGGTTGTTAACACATTTGAAATTGTTGACACCTGAAACTGACACATGTTTATAATTTTCTATAATAAAATACTCTCTCCATAAGTCCTGAGGTATACCTGGTAAATTCAGAGCTAATCATAGAGAATATTCCCAATTCCTATTTTTCTGCTCAAAATACACAAATAGTTTACTCCAAATATTGTAACAGGTACTGATTTTGCCTCCATTCAGAGTACATCCCAGGGTTCCTGGATGGCTCAGTTGGTTAAGCATCTAACTCTTGATATCACTTCAGGTCATGATCTCATGGTTCATGAGTTCAAGCCCTACATCAGGCTCTGCACTGACAGCATGGAGCCTGCTTGTGATTCTCTCTCTCCCTCTCTCTCTGCCCCTCCTCCTCTTGCATGTACGCTCTCTCTCTCAAGATAATAAACATATTTTTAAAAAGAGTACATTTCATTGATAATTTCTGCAAGAGAAAAAACTTGTCAAAAAAGTTTCTATTTATTATTCTTTTGAATATTTTGCCAAATATACAAACTTTGCAAAATCTAAGCTTTCTCAATATCTTTCAGTTCCATTTGATGATATAAATTTATCCAATTAAAAATAGGCATTCCATCCATATATTCTTTCCTTAAGTCAAGATATTAAAAGCTGAACTATAAATTTCAAAACTTTGCACATGTACATACTATTTGAGTTCTCTATAGTTTCTTCAGTTCCTCTGTGGTTTAGTAGAATTGAATTTCAATGCCTTCCATGTTATAGATTTTTTAAATGAACTTTCTCTTTTAGAATAATTTTAGATTTATAGAAAATTGCAAAAGTAGTGAAGTAGCTCCTATATACCCTTCACCCAATTTCCCCTATCACTAACATCTTGCATAACTATAGTATATATTTTGTCATAACTAAGAAATTACATTGGCCCGTTACTGTCTTAGTTTGGACTGCTGTTAACATGTGAACACAGACTGGGTACCTTAACATCAAACATTAATTTCTCATAGTTCTGGAGGCTACAAGTCTGATTTCAGGGTGCCAGTATAATTGGGTTCTGGTGAGAACTCACTTCCCTTTGTATCCTCACATGGCAGAAAGAGCTAGCTAGTCTTCTGGCCTCTTCTAATAAGGACACTAATCCCATTCATAAGGGCTCTGCTCTCATAACCTGATTACTACCCAAAGTCTCACCTCCAAATGCCATCATGTTGCAGTTAGGGTTTCAACATATGGACTTTGGGGAAACAAACATTTATTCCATAACAACATGAAATAAACTCCATCTTTTATTCAGATTTCATTAGTTTTTCCCTAATGCCCTTTCTCTGTCCAGGATCTCATCTAGATTACTACATTACATTTAATCGTTATATCTCCTTAGTTGTTGCTGGTCTATAAGTGTCTCAGTCTATCTTTGGTTTTGATGACCTTGACCATTTTGAGTAGTCACATGATATTTCATAAAACGTTCCTCAGTTTGGGTTCACTGATGTTTTTCTTATGATTACACTGGGATTATGGGTTTTAGGGAAGAATATCAAAGACAATGCCTTTTTCAACACATATATCAGAGGGCATGTGATATCAACATGACTTATCACTACTGGTGTTAATACTGATCACTTGCTTAAGGTGGTGTTTACCAGATTTCTCTGCTATAAAGTTACTAATTTTTTTTTCCTTTCCATATATTATTCTTTGGATATGAGTCACTAGATGCAGTCCACACTCAAGGAGGACAGAATTGGGGGCACATGTCTGGCTCAGTCAGTAGATTATGCAGCTCTTGATCTCAAGATTGTGAGTTGAAGCCCCATGTTAGGCATAGAGATTACTTAAAAAAAAAAAAAGAGGATGGAATCAAGCTCTATTTCCTAGGAAGGAGCCTGGTATTTACATACATTATTTGGAATTCCTCTGTAAGAAATATTTTGTCTCTTTTTCTCCATTTGTTTATGCTAAAAAAAAATATGTGTGCATATAAAATCAGCTATAAATCTGTATCATCAAACTACTTGTGAATATAGTATCCAAAAAGTCAGCTTTAGAACCATTTATTGAGCTGCAGTTATTCAAAAGAAAGCCTGCATCCAGTTCACAGATTTTTGCTTCTAAATAAGATTCTCCAAAAAATCAGTATATAGACAAATATACAGAAAATATACACTTTTAGTGTAAATAAGACTTTTAAGAAGCATGACTATAAAAGCAAAAAGATAGGGCATTAGCTTGAGGGGATCAAAGCAAAGTTTTAAGTTGTGGTTTAAAAACAGGAAATGAGGGGTGCCTGGGTGGCTCAGTAGGTTTAACAGCTGATTCTTGATTTTGGCTCAGGTCATGATCTCACGATTTATGAGTGTGAGCCCTGAGTCAGGCTCTACGCTGACAGTGTGGAACCTGCTTGGTATTCTGTCTCTCCCTCTCTGTCTGCCCCTCCCCCACTCACATTCTCTCTCTTTTTTTTCTCTCTCTCTCTCAAAATAAATAAGTAAACTTAAAAAAATGAAAATATGAAATGGGAAATAACATTTAAATTTTGATTAGAAACAGTAAATAGAGGGGTGCCTGAGTAGCTCAGTCAGCTAAGTGTCCAACTCTTGATTTTGGCTCAGGTCATGATCTCACAGTCATGATCAAGCCCCAAATCAGGCTCTGCACTGACAGCATGAAGCCTGCTTGAGATTCTCTGTCTCCCTTTCAATCTGCCCCTCCCTCACATGCACACACTCTCTCTCTTTTTCTCTTTTTTTTAATCAACATTAAAGAAAAAAAAGGATCTTAATCCAGTCCCCATGAAAATAGAAGGACTTGAGGCCCAGGGCATGTGGAAGGATGAGGCATAGGGAAGGGAAAGGAAGAAATTCCATTATGATAGGAAGTAAAAAAGGTCAGCAGCAAGTAGTTATATTGACTGGAGCAGGAAGTTGAAGGAGTTACTTCCTGATCTTTTTCATTTTCTCTGTAAATCAGGAGATAGTTTTAGGGAAAAGTTTAAAAAGCTACCAAGGAGAATAGGAGAGCCAACTAAGGGTGTGAAAAAAGACCACCAGGCAGTGTGAGAGCCCAAGTGAAGAGAAAAGCCATTGTTCTGTGTAATGGACATAATCAGTGTATTCTGCTTATCTCAGGAAGCTCTCAACCTGTAAACATGGAGGATGTAGAGAACTGGGTTGATCCAGGCATGGGGTTCCTCCAGGTAGGTCCTATATTAGTTAAAAGTTAAGCTGGGGTACCTGGATGGCTCAGTCGGTTAAGCCTCCGACTTCAGCTCAGGTCATGATCTCGTGGTCTGTGAGTTCAAGCCCCACGTCGGGCTCTGTGCTGACCGCTCAGAGCCTGGAGCCTGTTTCGGATTCTGTGTCTCCCTCTCTCTCTGACCCTCCCCCATTCATGCTCTGTCTCTCTCTGTCTCAAAAATAAATAAACGTTAAAAAAAAATTTTTTTTTAAAGTTAGGCAGCTATGACAAAAAGACCTCAACTCACAGTGGCTTAAATAAAATAGAAGTTTATTTCTCTCTCACTTCATAGTCACAAGATGAAAAGTCCAAGTTGACCAGAAGACTTGGATTCAGGAATTTATTCATGGACCTGATTTTCTACATCACACCCCCATCTGTGTAGTCAAAGTTGGTTAGCTGGTTCATCTGTGTTCTACCTCATGGGGAAGAGAGAAGGGGAAGTCTAGAGCAAGGTATTTTCTTTTTATTTTTTATTTTTTTTAATTTTTTTAACATTTATTCATTATTGAGAGACAGAGAGAGACAGATCGTGAGCATGGGAGGGGCAGAAAGAGGAGGAGACACAGAATCTGAAGCAGGCTCCAGGCCCTGAGCTGTCAGCACAGAGCCTGATGCAGGGCTGGAACTCACAAACTGTGAGATCATGACCTAAGCTGAAGTCAGATGCTTAACTGACTGAGCCACCCAAGCGCCCCAAGGTATTTTCTTTTTAAAAGAGAGGTAGAATTGAAGAAATCACTTGCAATCATGTTCATTGGTGACAACTTAGTCCTATAGTCACCCCAAGCTAAGGATGCTGGAAAATATAGAAAGGATAGGAATTGGCATGGGGGTGGTGGTGTGGATCTGCAACCTTCAGGGGTATCAAAAAGGACAATGGCTAATGGAGGGAAGGGTTGCTTGCTGGACCCTGGTGCCTGGATTGGATCAAGGAGTAATGAGAAGAACTCAAGAGACTGTGATCTGGATAGAACACAGCCTTTGTAGTAACAGTGAAACGGAGACAGTAGGTGTTTGTGATCGGAGAGTAGTTTCACATTTCAGAGGTGGAGAAGTTCAGGGTTATAACTTGTTCTGGGATATGGCCCAGAAAGTGTGTGACTAATGTGGCATGGAGGTAAGATGACCCTAGGACACTGCAGAAATGTTCATTTTTCACCTTTCCAGGTGAAGTTAGGTGGGATAGGCCCACCTAACTATGGGCCTATCCTAATAATGTCATAAACTAGAGTAGGAAACTTATTAAGATGTTCACTACAGCCTTGTTTTCAATTAGCAAAGTTTACCCTAACCCATTAGATTGACTGGACACCTCTTATAGGTCCTAAACTTTGAATGGATAAAACAGAAGTTAGGGGTAGCACATTGGTACGTACCCTGACCTATTAGGTTGGCACTTAGTTGGCACTGCCACCACGTGCCCAGTTGTGAGAACTACACCTGGTGTTAGAATCATCCGTGAGGTATTTGTCTTTCCAAGACCCAGCGTTCAAGTTGTGGAGGTCCACCAACTCTCTAGGGAAATTCTTGTGTGACAGCTTTCCAGTGAAATGAGAAATATGTCAACCCATCAAGTGAGAATTGCATTAAAGGGGTAGCCTGATACAGGATCTATTCCAGCACGTTTACAATTTTCTGTTTGACAATTTGGGAAAAGGCTATTTTCAGAAAACTTGTACACGTGCGAAAAAAACTCTAAAATATTGAAAAACAGAAAAAGTAACAATGCTGATACCGTCTTTTAGACAGAGCTGCATCTTCAGATGCTCGCAGATTTCTCAGTGCGGATGGGCACTGCAAGATGGCAGACGACATGGGTATTCACAAGTGTCATGAACACAGCCTGCTCTTCCACCTTTCACCTTCTCCTGTAGAATGAAGCTATTTGTACTCAATACATAAGGACACTGTGTACCTTTGAAGTGGCCATTTGGAAGACAAAGATGAAGCAAGTCAGAACTGAGAAGCACACAGTAAACCAGTGGACCCTCTCCAATCTCTCCTTGATTTAACTGTGGCTTTTGGAAGAACTAGGGCACAAGTGGAGACAGGAAGCTAAATAACTACCTTCATTTATTCAACAGATTCAACAATTAATTATTGAGGACAGGTAAGTGTTTGTTGAGTTCTGAATGATGGAGATAATCAACAAAAGAGGACCAAGTCCCCGTCCTCGCAGAGTTTATGTTCCAGTGGGCTGAGCTAGGTATTATTACCCCTGTGTCACAGATAAAGAAGCTGAGGCTCAGAAATACTGTAGAGCAAGTAACTGACATAATGAGGTTTTAGGCACATGTCTGTTCTACAATAAAACCTGTGCTTGTATTGCTATGCTACAAGCAAATACCTCTGATCCATTTGTAAATCCCACAAATTCTACCATAATGGTCCTTACAGAGGCTTTCTGATACACACAGTATCCTTGATGCCTAAAATATCTCTTTAAACCTTATGAGAGTCAGACTTACCTAAGGGTCTCCACATTCCTCTGTGACTGTCTTTTTATTATACTATTCACAGCATTATATTGAAACTAATCTATGTATGTGTCTGTCCCCTCACTGGATTATGAGCTCTTCAGTGCAGGAACTATGTCATATTTATCTTTATGCCCAAAAATAAGCTCAAGCACTGGCAAGAGTGGGAACCAGTGGTAGAGAATTTACAAAGACTAGCATCTTTGAAGTGCCCATTGACTAGTACCCTCTGCCCCCCTCACCTCCATTACTAACCCTGACAGATTTCTTTTATTAATTCTTGTTGACCTGAACTTGTTTGATTTTAGTCTGCAAAGAGGGAGTGTAGTTGCTAAAGGAAATAGAGCCAGACTAAGAAGCTCAACCTTGCAGGTAGATATATTTTGTTATTTCCACAAGTACAATACCTCCAAATAGACTTAAAGACAAATGCCTCAACTACCACTTGATAAAGTATGCTCTTATATTTAATCTATATTAATAATAAGTTATATTTAACATTTTCTTACCTTGTAGAGTGGGTAAGGCAAGTTTATTCTATTTTATCCATGATGGAGTTGAAACTCAGAAACACTAAATGACTTTCCACACAGCATAAAATTTATAAAATGAGTCCTTAGACTTGATTCCAATTCATACTTAGACCCATACCCAGATCTGTCTTCCTTACCATGTAGTCCCTCTAATTTTTTAAAAATTATATTTAGTAAGACTGGTATGAAATGTTCCTCTAAATTTTAATGTCAATTCTGCTATGAACATGTTTTGTAATCCGGAATTTGTCAAATACCTCATGTCTCTTTTACTGTTTGGTGTAGTTATTTTGCTCGGTACACAAGGATACCTTATACCTTTGAAACAAAGAGAGATGAAATTTGCCAGAATTGAGAAACAAATAGTAAGCCAGTGAATTCTCCTCAATTTCCGCTTTGGATTTCTGTGACTCTTTACTAAAACTGGGATAAGTTAAATCACTTTCTGAGTATCTGTGTTAGTAAAATGAAGAGTATTTATAAATTATTAAAACAATTTGAAAATATAAATGCAATAAATATAAAATGGTGAGCTTTTAAACATTTCATAATTTCTCCTAAAAATGAACTCAGTATAGATTACAGCAATGGAATTAAGAATTGGATCTTTCTAGGACACCTGGGTAGTTCAGTCGGTTAAGCATCTGACTTTGGCTCAGGTCATGATTTCACAGTTCATGAGTTTGAGCCTTGCATCAGACTCTGTACTTTCATCTCAGAGCCTAGAGCCTGCTTTGGATTCTGTGTCTTCCTCTCTCTCTGCCCCTCCCCTACTCGCAATCTGTCTCTCTTTCAAAAATAAATATACATTAAAAATTTTTTTAAAGAATTGGATCTTTTTAAGAATAAAATCATTAACCAAAGACTGCAGAGGTTATCACTCAATGGAGCACATGCAAAATAATCACTCCAATTTTCTACCCAAAGCTGGATGAAGTAGGGTTGCTCCTGCTGGTAATGGACTTACTAAGGTAGATCCCTTTGCCAAAGATCCTTTTGTATATCTGGACTCCTAACTTTTCCAATGAGCACGTGTCTGCTAGTAGATTTATATATAACCAGTTGTAAATCTGCACGTTTATAACTCATAAGCAGTAACATACAACCAAATGGCCATCTTGCATACATTTGTACTGTGGGATGACAAGATTTTTCTACCTGCTTCTCTGCTCATTTTCCAAAACCAAACTCAAACCACCACTGCTGAGTCTTTGCAGAGCCCTCCCACACAGTTAGTCATACTTCTTCTGTGCTCTCAGAGAGTGTGTGTGTGTGTTTGTGTGTGTACATTTGTGTGTATGTGTGTTCATGAAGCTCATGTGATGGGGTTATGAAATGGTAAAACCTTAGAATTCTAAGCTACCGCCCCCAAGGAATATACTAATGATGCTCTACAGGAAGTACCATGGTATCCACATTTCTTCTCTGTTTCTAGTTTACATACACCTAATCTTGAAGGCTAACACTACCATCACTTCCCCACAGGATAAGTAGGACACATAGGTAGCTGTCCCAGACACTCACCACACTGCCATTAGACACTATTAATGATCACACTAGAACAAAGGCATTGACTGGAATTGTCCCAAGCAAACTGAAATATATAGGAAGTTGAGTAGTAAGTAGTATGCACTTCTTAGAGCATTTTGGAAGTCAATTATCCCCATAAACTCTGGACTCGAAGTGAAACTTGAACAAATGAATTAGCTGAGACTGAAAATGAGGTCCTGGCATTTCTATCTCAGGCCAGGAAGGCTGGAGACCTGGCAGAGGGTTATTGAACCTGATGCAACAGGAGAAATATCAACTGGATTAGACCAGGGTCAGTTTGCTTTAAACTTGCTGGTCAGAGTTTTTCACAATTTCTTGAGGATAGAGTTGTATATTAACATCTACCCCCCTCTTTCTATATTGTATGTGGCTTATCTTGTACAGCTATGTTTAGGGTAACTCATTAGTAGACAGTATGTGGTTATCATTCCAAAGATTAAAGGCAGTGATTCACAGTGAGTCTTTGTGGTTGTCCTTTTTGAAACTCAAATTAAAGCACCTCTTATGTTTTTTCAAATGACAAAAGTGTGGCTGAGTATTCTCTACCTCACTAACCAGTCAAAATTCTGATCCCTAAAATGAGCAAACTCATTACAGTAGACCTCTTTCAAGAATACCGAATTCACACGTTTTACTTCTGTCTGGAAATGCATATCATACCTCCATCTCACGCTGTTCTGTAATTATTGTTTATTTTTCAATAAGATTACAAATATCTACCTTCATTGGCAGGGATGATATCTTATTCATCTCCATACCCCCAGTGCCTAGAATAATTACTGGTGTGTAGTAGATGGGTTGGTTTGATGGGTTGGCTTGTTAGGTGAATTGCTGTTTGGCTGCTTGGTTGATTTTCTAGTTAGTTGCTTGGCTGGTTGGTTGATTTCCAACTAGTTGGTTAGCTGGTCAGTTGGCTAATTAGCTAATTAGTTGGTTGGTTGACTCGTTGGCTGGTCAGCTACATAGCAGATGAGTGGGTTGGTTGTGTGGGTGAATGGCAGGTTAGTTGATGTGTAGCTACCTAACTGGTTGTTTGATCAATTTTTGCAATTTTCTATTCAAAAGTTTATATTGACACAACTTTATTATGCCACAAAATCCCAAGAAAAGCAAATTAAGGTTAAGTCACTAATTATAATCCCCTTAAGCAGCAAATTATAATCACTTCAAGATGTGAAATCCCCATTTTATCATTAGCCTATCCCTAAGAGTATTTCCCAGGAATTTCCAGCTGCACACAAGATATGATTGAGAGATTATTGAACAGAATATGGTCAAGTTCATCACTTGTCTTTCTACCCTTATAGACTAAGTTCTTCAAGTCTCTGATCATTTTATCATTGGATATGGGTGTCTTTAAGCATGCCCTTAAAAAGTACCACTTAAATGTTTAAAGAATAATGAAGCTTTACTAACACACTTCAGTTTATATAACACCTTACTATAGACCAACCAGCCATGGGCAAATATAGTAAAGAAAGAAGTTCACCTTAGAGAAGGAAAAGGCATAAAAGGTCAACTGACTTTTCACTTTGTTTTAAAACATTCTAGGTCAGGGGCGCCTGGGTGGCGCAGTCGGTTAAGCGTCCGACTTCAGCCAGGTCACGATCTCGCGGTCCGTGAGTTCGAGCCCCGCGTCAGGCTCTGGGCTGATGGCTCGGAGCCTGGAGCCTGTTTCCGATTCTGTGTCTCCCTCTCTCTCTGCCCCTGCCCCGTTCATGCTTTGTCTCTCTCTGTCCCAAAAATAAATAAAAAACGTTGAAAAAAAAAAAAATTTAAAAAAAAATAAAAAAATAAAAAAAAATAAAACATTCTAGGTCATAGTGATTTATGGTTTCTAAAATAGCATACTTGAAAATCTATGACCATTCTTCAAAAAGTTGGAATAAAATAAAGTATAAATCATTGCATGTACCTCATTGCCAATGGTAAGTTTTGAACATAAGCACTCGTGAGTGTTTGAAATGAATACTTATGCCAAAGCCTCTTAAAAAATACAAACAGATATTGACAATGGCACATAGTTACTGAAATAAATACAAAGGGAGTTGTTACTTACATGTTTCCTGAAACCCTGTGTTTTCTTTGGTGCTTGGCATTGTGGCTAGGCTTGAAAAAGAGCTCTCCTATACATGCTCCACATGTCTCAAAAATGAGAAGAAACAGGGATTAACCAGTATTTCAGGTAACTCATTCTCATTTTTAACTCAAACATAGCTTTAATAGTAACTTTAATAGTAAATATTAGATATATGGTTTGGGGGGAAAAAACAAAAATGGAAGTAATTAAAATTGATCAATTTAACTCATTGGTCATTTATTTAAAAACAAATGTTCTTATACTGATTACAAAATCATTCTGAAATATGGCTGGCAACAGCAGTGGAAAATAACTTTTAATCATTTAGGAATTTGGAGCCATACAAGTCATTGATGTGAAATTCAGCAGCCATGACAAGGTAAATGGGAACTTACTAATAAGCAAAATTTTAGAGACTGTAATTGATTGGTAAGGCTTGAAGATCATTAACAATTGTTCTAAGAGTTCATTTCAGGTTTCTTAATAGCAAGTTTAGGATTTATATAGATTACCCTTAATAATTTTAACAAATTTTGAAGTGTATATTCTAAAGGATATTTTTATGATACAAAGGTACAGAAATGAAATGAGTTTGGGGAGTGATCCTTACTGCAGTCCTTCTCAGAGTCTTTAATATGTCAATGTGCATTATGACTCTTAAAAAGGGAGTGAGGAGTTATATAGCACACATTGTGTCCCAAGCCCTTCTGACCACTACATCAGTTACCTATTGCCGCAGTAATTCTGGATGGCAAACCATCCCAAATTCAGTAGGTTAAAACAATCATTTACTCTCACAGGTCTACAGTTTGGCCAAAACAGCTCTGCTTCAAGCTACACATCTGTGGATCTGGGTGCTCCACACTTCTCTCACCCTCCTCAGCCTAGTGGGTTAGCCAGAACATGTTCTCGGGCCGTATCTCTTAAGTTCCAGTCTGAGAACTGTTACACTGTCTCTAATCCAAAATCAACTGGACAAAGCAAGTAACATGGCCAGGCCAAAAGTAAAGGGGTGATGAAATCTGTTCTCTCCATGATGAGGCATTAAGATGAAGTGGATCCAGAGAGGGGTAAAAGACCTGGGACCAATAACTCAATCTATCACAACCATAAAACCCTTTGTTTATAGATCATGTAATGGCATTAGTTTTGTACGGAACACACTTCCAGAAACATCGCCATATGTCATTGGTGTTTATGCAATGGTCATGTTAGTAGGTACAAAATTACATAAAATGGTAACATCCGGAGGTGCAGCAGTCTGGGAGTTTTAAAACATCAGAATCTACACGAGCATCCACTACTAGATTCTTAGCAAAGGAAGAGTCTTCCTGTTAATGGGACTTGAAGATCCTTCTTACTGTCATAGCTCACTAAGAATTCAACCTCTAGGGGCGCCTGGGTGGCTCAGTTGGTTAAGCGTCCGACTTCAGCTCAGGTCATGATCTTGCGGTCTGCGAGTTCGAACCCCGCATCGGGCTCTGGGCTGATGGCTCAGAGCCTGGAGCCAGCTTCCGATTCTGTGTCTCCCTCTCTCTCGGCCCCTCCCCCGTTCATGCTGTGTCTCTCTCTGTCTCAAAAATAAATAAACGTTAAAAAAAAATTTAAAAAAAAAAAAAAAAAAGAATTCAACCTCTAGCAGTGCCTGGGTGGCTCAATCAGTTGAGCATCCGACTTTGGGTCATGATCTCATGGTTCGTGAGTTTGAGTCTTGCATAGGGTTTGCTGCTGTCAGCACAGAGCCCACTTCATATCCTCTGTCCCCCCTCTCTCTCTGCCCCTCCCCTCTCATGCTCTATCTTTCTCTCAAAAATGAATAAACATTAAAAAAAAAAAAGAGGATTCAACCTCTGAAGTGAATGTGAGCACAGTGAGTTCAGTTTGGGAAGACAGCACTTCTCCCTAGCCTCAGCCAGAATACCATTAAGTTTCTTGGAGGGAGGCAGATCCTTCTCTGGGAGTGAATGATGAGAACTCAGCTCTCAGAGCCTGTGTTTTGAATAAGTGTAGAGCCAAAGACCAAGCTGACAGCAAGTGGATTATGGAGAGAAGTGACATCCCAGTCCCGGCCAGGGTCCTCAGAAGAAAGCCATGGCAGGTCGGTACAGAGACATCCCTGAACATTCCCTTAATGAGGAAGAATAGACACCAGGATGCACTGCATGCCCTTGCCACCCACAGGGCATGCCCTTGCCACATCTGTGCACGTATGTGGACCACAACAGACCTCGTTCACATCAGCAGGTATGGTCAGTCATCTCATTCATTCCTTTTGTTGCTTTTATAAGACCAGAATCAATGAACCCTACCAAAAATTCTTGAACGAGATGAAGGTTTATCTGATAAGCACAGTCAGAAATCTGTGTCCAGTGTGGGACAAAAACCAGGCCAGCACAAGCTTCCCCACACACACCAGTAACACGGAAGTAGCTTGTCTCACCCTTGCCCTCCCCCCAGTCCAGTTTCCAGCTGAGAGAAAAGGGCACAGATGTTTCAGAGATTGGGCTTTAACTCTGATTTCTAGCTCCCCTGGTGCTCCCTAAAGCAGGTAACATCTTCGAAAGAACTCATGATTTAGGGTAAGAACTGGATGGGATTCTGTTCCTGGATTATGCCTCTACCCCACTGCCTGTCGTTTATCCCCACTCTGACCTCAGCTTTGTATCAGTGAAATTGGATTAAAATCATCCTATACATCTTCCAAAGTTGTTATAAGCATGTGATGACACTTTTTAAAGTATATATAAAAGTGCCACCACAATAGGAGAGGAGGCAACATATCCTCCCTCAGTGTCTATGAAAACTGTCAAACACAGACAAGGATGCAATTCGATCTCATCTGGTGACATTTTCCTGAATAGTGGTCTCTAGCACAGGCCTTTCCACTACCTATGCCTAGGTGACACACAATGCAACATGCTGGGGTTAGGAACACAAAAACTGGTTTCTTCGCTTTTACAATATGGCAACAACAAAAAGATTTATTCAGCCCTCCTGTAGCGTGTACACAAGTAGATAGGATTTGACTGTTGTCATCATTCTCAGTCACTGGAACAAAGGATTGAAGTGGCAAAACTTATTACTGCAGAGAGCCCTGCCTTCTGTAAATGGATGCTTCCAAGGTAAGAACGGCAAGACAAGCTCCCCCTTGAGTTTACTTGGAAAAGACTCAAAGCCTGGTCTGGGATAATAATGTTGCACAGGGAAAAAAGCTTCAAGAATTTAATGTGGAGAACACATAAGGTGTATGAACTCAGTAGACTGTGTTGTTATATTAACAGAGAAATAGTAAAGGCTTTGAGACAAGGGCATTGCAGTGGAAGTTTCCATAACAGGTAAGAATCAGACTAAGAGACAGGTGGGGTGGGATTTTTTTCCCTCTTCCCTCAAAGGTGCTGTGATAAAATCTCAGATATCACATTTGCTAATAATCACACACCCTTCTAGGATCTTGGCTGCGAAGTCTCCCGCTCTGCACTCTCTTTAAGTTCTCTTTAAATTTCATTTCCCATACTCATCCTCTCGGCTTTTCTGCAAAAGATTTTAGAGCACATACTCATTTAGAGGCAGTATCTTTTTGCGTAAATACTAAGGCAACTTCCAGTTCTAAACTTTATGATCAATGACTCCATACTTGCTTTTAAAAATGCTGGTCTGTTGAATTTTTTAATCTTTCAAGGTTTCTTAATTTTTCTAATATGTAAATACATGACATTCACCACGGCACACTCACCACTCAGGTTATAGAAGGAAGGGGGATTCAGAAAGGTGCTGTAATCACTATTAATTATCATTGGGACTATTTATTCAACACTTACTACCTGCCAGGCATGGTTTAAGTACTTTGCATATGCCATCACAATGAAGCCTCCCAGCATGCCTAGGAGGGAGGTACTTACAACCCTCATTCTACCCAAGGCGCAACTGAGGATTGACGACATTAACAAATCTGCCCAATTTCATATGCCTAATAGTAAATGATAAGGCTGGGACAGAATCAGGGCTCTCTCTTCATGACCCTGTGTGACTCTCTTGGGGAAGAAGTGATCCAGGTCCAGCTGTATAAATGTCACCTTATTTGCTAAGTAGCAACTGGTCAGATTTGATCAATAGGAAAGCATGATGTTCCTGGTTACCATCAAGCAGCTTTGTTGGGTTGGGTTTACAGTTTGGGGGATACCAGAGAGATTTAATCCGGCTAAGCGAAAGTTCCTGAAAAGAAACTAGCTCCTTGGTGATATTGTAGGTTTCTTCTCCCTCCTTCCCTCTGAATCTTTGGGACATCAATAAACATTTGTTGAAATACAAAGTCAGAATTCTATTCTTTCACTCCTTAGCTGAAAACACCTACAAATGTTCACAGGAACCTATGTGATTACCGGTCACTAGAAACAACAACAGCTCCGTGAAGAGCAGAGGCGTTTTAACATTGTATTCGTTAGGGCCTCCCAAGCTCCTATAAGCTCTCAAGGCACACCAAAGGTGCTCAGTAAAGGTGCTGATTGAATAAAATGGCATTAAGTGGTAAAGTAAACCCCCGTTTGGGGCTGCGGCTGTTTTTCTCCTGACACGCCCTTTGGAAGTAGAGGTGGGTTTGGCTCCAGACCTGTCTTAGATCGCGCTCCCTCCCACTCCTCCCCACCTTTCCCCAGCTGGACCGCTGGCTGCTGGCGGCTTTGCATCAAGGACTTGTCTGCGAGGTCTCCAGTCCCGCACAGAAGGGCGCTCGGGCCGCTTGACGCCTTGTCACTCCATGGGGAAGACAGTGAGCACTCAGGTGACGTTTCAGCTGGCCGGAGCTCGAAGGCACAGGTGCCGAAAGTGGGAGCGCCCAGGGTGCAGCCGTCTGCGTTGGGGGTGGGGGGTGGGGGGCGGTCCCTGCCGGCTCCACCCACCCGCTGCTCCTCCCAAGGGGAGGGTTCAACTACAGGTGTCGGATCTCTGTGAGCATCTTCTCTTGGCGGAAGGTACAGAGTGTGCTTCTACGGAGGCATCTGCGGGACACAGGGGGCGGGCGGCGACTAGTTTCATACTCGGTAAAGAAAATGGAAACAAAAATGGGAAAAGAAATGCAGTATGGCTTTCAGGGAAGCGTCAGACTCAGCTCAGAGGGATGGAGCACAAGGAACTTGTGCACCTGCCTTTCCGGTAGTAAAAAGGATGGAATAGAGTGGCGACGGTGAGGAATTGATCACTGGGTTGTTTTCCTAACCAGGAGTTCAGGCATGCCTTTTCTGAACTAGAAAAGCCAAGTACAATTCCACACCCTTGGTAGATCTCCCTCTCTGCCTCTGTGTCCATGTTCACTCGCCCCTTTGGGCAGCCTTCTGTGAAGTCCCCGCCCCACTTGGTTAACTTTATATTACTCATTGGTCACATGAGGCATGCAGGGTCATTTGAACTCCTCTGATGGCCTCCGAGTTATCAGGGAACTGGGGTGAGAGGGAAGGAGGTAGCGTGGACTTTTGCACATCAGCCTGGGGCTTCTTAGAGCTGTTGAGAAATTCTTTCTGAAAGTTCTTTCTTTAGCAATTGAGAGAGCTATGTGCTTTCTTATGCTTCTTAATAAGGTTTTGCCCCAAAGTCTGGTATCTTCATGTGTAGTGGAATCTTATTAAAATGCCCCTGAAACTACTAGTAAAGAATCTGACATAAACATGAAATTGTTTTCACTTGAGGTATGCACAGAACTTTCACTGAATTTAGCTCAGCATAGATTTGGGGGTGGGGTGTTTTCTACCTAAATATGTTTGTTAGTATAATATAGTGGGTAGAGATGTGGGGAGGGGGGCGCTGACTGGCTGGTTATGACTGGGTTGGGTTGGTAACCCATTATTTGTATTTCATTTGGATCATGACATCTGTTTAAATGTCACAATTGAAACGGCATTTTGCAGAGCAGACATGCCCTCATCTATTGTCTCATGCCATGACAAGATAATTACAAAGGCTATATTGTTTGACTCTTAGCCTGGCACTGGTTGTTAAACTGCCCAGAGCAATCTCATTCCAAGAAAAGAGTTTTTCTAGCCTAGGGAATAAAGTACCATTGACACACAGGCCACCTAATGTTTCTGGAATGAAGATCAAGTTGGGAAGGTAAACCATCAGGCAGTTTAAAGAGAAGCCAGGAATAGTCCTGTGGGTCCAAGAGGCTATGACAGAACCGATTTCATTTTTAGTATCAGCTCAGCTTTTCCCAAACACCAGAAATGGATTTGGGGAGAAGGTCTACTGCAGTATAGTGCTGAGTACAGGCTCAATCAAGAAGTGAGCCTATAGCACTTAACACAAGTGATGAGCTAAATGCATAAGGTGCAGCAATGGTCCTCTCAGACACCCCAAACTCCCCAGCCTACTATGTTAGTCATAGGGTAGGATACAAGGCTTTCCCTAGACAGGACTTTTGGAAGCACATTAGATCTCATGGATGGGGCAGAGGCCCTAGGTGCCTTGGGAAGGACGGCATCCACGGCACCCACTCCACAAAGGACAGAAGATGGAAAATGGTCCTGTGCCCTGAAGACACCCTACCTTTCACCATGACAGCCTCTCCAGCACTGTAACACTCCCTTCTGCAGCCCACTGGGAAGGAACCAGAGGCTGTCACTTATCTTCTGTCTCATACGTACTCACCCCCAAAACTCTGCACACTTATTTTTAACATTCTGATCCTCAGAAGTGAAATGATATACATATAGGTGGGGAAAACTGAGGAAAGCTGGAGATGGTGAAAGATCACGATGGGGCAGGGTGGGAAGCCTTCTTAGTACTTCAGGGGAGGAAAAAAGAAAAGAACTTTTGTCAAGAGCCAACTTTGTGTTAAACAATGTCTGGATGCTTCATTTCATTAAATCTTCACAAGAACTGTGTAAGATAGAGAGTATCCCTGTTTCACCAATGGGGAAACCATCATTGGGAAAAAAAGAGGTTTGGAGAGGGTGGTGACTAGTGGGAGTTACACAGGTAGGAAGTGATAGGACTAGACTGGGCCCTAATCTGCCTGATTCCTCCAGAAAGGTGAGCATGCGAGGGCTGGTGAGAAAAACCCAAGTGGCTCTGTTCTCCTGGCCTATCCATCTCCCAGCTTTCTCCAAGAGGAAGAGTTATGCCCCAGGGACATGTATGGACATAGGGTCTCTCACAGAGGTAGTGAACCCCAGAGGCTGCTCTACTCACCTCCCTTCCCCCGTCCTTTATCTCCATCACTGTGCTCATTCCTCTTGCCCCAAACTGTCAAATGCATTGGCACAGACCCTCTCTCTCCCTGTTGTACCACGTTCTCACCCTGTGAGAGGTTTCTTCTTTCTGTCCCACACCAAAATATGGGGATGTCATAAAGATCCCTATAATAAAGCAGGAGATGTACATTTAAGGGCCCAAACTAGGCACAGCTTCAAGATCTGCAGAATCCAGGGCCTGGCATTTCCAAGCAGCTGGATCCCTGGATGAGGATGGGAAGAGGGAGGGAATGATGAGCGGGAATGCTGAATTGAGGGTCAGAATTGGGGGACCCTTCACCTTAGGAAAGGACAGTAGGAAAAGCAAAAGGAGACAGAGAAGAAGGGAGAGAATGATTCTTATCCAGGGAAAATTGTATGATTGTAGAGAAGCTTTTAGAAACTAGATTTGACTGTGTAAAATTAGTTAGTGCTGACAAAAAATTCATGCTGGCAAAATGACAGTCATTTTAAAATTTCTTATGACTCGCAGCTAATTACCATGCAGCACATTAACAATTGTGTATTGCGTTAAGTACACATCAAAGTAACTTTGGTACATTTTATTTAATTAAAATAATAAAATTCTTATCTCTCTCTATACTCAAGTATTTTTTATGTTTTCATTTAAATTCCAGTTAGTTGACACACAGTGTAATATTAGTGAAGGGTGTAGAGTACAGTGATTCAACAATTGTGTATATTACTCAGTGCTCATCAAGACAAGTGTGCTCTTCATCCCCATCATGTATCTCCCCCACCCCCACCAACCTCCCCTCTGGGAAGCATCAGTTTGTTTTCTGGAGTTCAGAGTCTGTTCCTTGGTTCACCCTCTCTTTCCCCCCCCCACCCTTTGCTCATTTGTTTTGTTTCTTAAATTCCACATGAGCAAAACCATATGGTATTTGTCTTTCTCTGACTGACTTATTTCACTTAGCATAATATGCTGTAGTTCCATCCATATCATGGCAAATGGCAAGATTTCATTCTTTGTTATGGCTGAGCAATATTCTATTGTATACATATACACCACTTCTTCCTTATTCATTCATCTATTGATGGGCAGTTGGACTGTTTCCATAATTTAGCTATTGTAGATAATGCTTCTATAAACATCAGGCTACTTTTATCCCTTTGAATTAGTATTTTTGTATTCCTTGGGTAAATAGCTAGAAGTGTGACTGCTGGATGGTAGGGTAGTTCTATTTTTAACTTTTGAGGAAACTCCATACTGTTGTCCAGAGTGGCTATGCCAGTCTGCATTCCTAGTAACGGAGGGAGAGTTCACCAATATCTGTTGTCTATTGCGTTTTTGATTTTAGGCATTCTGACAGGTATAAGGTCATATCTCATTGTAGCTTTCATTTGCATTTCCCTGGTGATGAGTGATGTTGAGCATTTTTTATGTGTCTGCCAGCCATCTGTATATCTTACTTGGAAAAACATCTATTCACCTCTTCTGCCCACTTTTTAATTGGATTATTCATTTTTTGAGTGTTGAGTTTTATAAGTTCTTTATATATTTTGGATACTAACCCTTTATCAGATATGTCATTTGCAAATATCACCTCCCATTCATAGGTTGCTTTTTAGTATTATTGACTCTTTATTTTTTATTTTGATGAAGTCCCAATAGTTTATTTTTGCTTTTGTTTCTCTTGCCTCAGAAGACATATCTAGAAAGAAGTTTCTATGGCCAATGTCAAAGAAGTTACTGCCTGTGTGCTCTTCTAGGATTTTTATGGCTTCATGTATCACACTTAGGTCTTTAATCCATTTTGAATTTATTTTTGTGTATGGTGTAATCAAGTGGCCCGGTTTCATTATTTTGCATGTTGCTGTCCAGTTTTCCCAACACCATTTGTTGAAGAGACTGTCTTTTCCCACTGGATATTCCTTCCTGTTTTGTCAAAGGTTAATTGACCATGTAGTTGTGGGTTCATTTCTGGGCTTTCTATTTGGTTCCTTTGATCTGTGTCCATCTTTGTGCCAGTACCATACTGTTTTGATTGTTACAGCTTTGTAATATAACTTGAAGTCTGGTATTGTGATGTTTCCAACTTTGCTTTTCTATTTCAAGTTTGCTTTGGCTATTCAGGGTTTTTTGTGGTTCTAGACAAATTTTAGGATTATTTGTTCTAGTTCTGTGAAAAATGCTGGTGATCTATATATTCAAGTCTAAGAGAATTGCTCACAAATGCAAATATTTGGCATGATCATCCATTACAATAAATTTACACATACGATAGTGTGTTTATTTTGTGACTCTAACATTCTGAGAGACCTAGATGGAAATCATGCTTCCTAAGAAGTTTTATCCTTAGGGATTTATATAAAGCATGTAAAACACTGGCAAAGCTTTTGCCACACTGAACTCTAGTCACATACATTTAGCAGCTCATTGCCACAATTTTAAAGCATGTAATGTGAGTACTATTGGGTTGCAAAGCCATCAAATACAGGAAGTCTCATCAACTAGTTCCCACTTTGTCCTAAATGTACCTGATGTCCCAAGCCTTCTAAAAAAGTTGAGCTACTCATTTTACAATCCTCTGATCACTCAAGTTCATTAAGATGGTAGTTTGGGGTTTTTTAAGCCTATGAACTTGCAAATAAACTGGCATAAAAATGCCTTTTAATCTTAAAATTTTTTAAAATAAATTCATGTACTGAAGCTCTTTTTAAAGTCCAGGTGAATATTTTCCTCCAACAAAATTATTCATAAATTTAAAAGAAAGGCTGCACTCTTTGGTGGAGATTATTTCATAGAACACATATGAAAACATCTTTTCAAATAGAAAATGGAATAAAATTATTTACTACTAAAGCATTTAATTGTATAAATTTTACCTAAAATATTTTATATTTTCAAAATCTAGAAGGGAATTTATAGTTTGTTCTTTATATAGAGCTTCTATATGAGATATGTGTAATTTTCTCAAAGTGTTTCTTGATTCTTTTCAAGCAGCAATGATCATGATAAGCTATTAACCCAATGTCCCATGGGCTCTTGGGAGCAGTTTGGGCTCCTAACAAGAAGGGAACATTTCAGGGGAAGTGTGTCTATTGTTCACCATCTTTTCAGTAGAGACCAGTCACCCAGCTTTGGAAGCCGACAGAAATAGGAATAATTTTTGACCCTACCACTCATTATCAGGGTGAACTGAGTAATGTCCTTGTCCTCTTAGTGTCAGTAGTCCCATTTGCAAAATGAAGGTAATAGTAGTATCTGCCATGAATGTGACTATAAGAATTAAGTGAGATAATATAGTAAGGAGCTAAGTACAATATATGGCACATTATACATATTCTATACATTTGCTTATTATTATAATTGACACTTTACTTCTCTGTGTTCGTTTTCATGAAAATCTAGGCAGTAATTTTAAATTTGGGGTGTATTTCTGTACATACGATATTGGACCCTCTTCAGCCATTGGAAATGCTTGTTTTTAACATGTACCTTATATTTATTTTTTCTCACTGGAGTCACAGGTGTGTTTGTAAATATGACTACACATGCGTGTATTTGTAAATATACATTTAGATCATGCAGACACTAAGCTTGGTCTCTTCAGTGACTCATAAATACCTTGATAATTTCACATTAGGGGTGCCTGGGTGGCCCAGTTGGTTGAGTATCCAACTCTTGATTTCGGCTCAGGTCGTGATCTCACCGTTCATCAGTTTGAGCCCCATGTCAGCTTTTGTGCTGACAGCACAGAGCCTGCTTGGGATTCTCTTTCTCCCTCTCTCTCTTCCCCTCCCCCACATGCTCTCTCTCTCTTTCTCTCTCTCTCTCTCTCTCTCTCTCTCTCTCTCTCTCTCTCTCTGTCTCCGTCCCTCCCTCCCAAGATAAATAAACATTAACAAAAAGAATTTCACATTAGTCATGGGTAAATATTTATTATGGCCATTCTTGGAGACAAATCAGTATGTCATTCATTATATAAAAAAATTATACAATTATAGACCTAATAATAGGAACTTGTGCCCCAATCAGCTGTTGCAAGCAAAAAAAAACCCAAAAAAAACATGAAGTTGTATGTCTTCACCCAGCCCATCCTGATCCTCACTGGTACTTGAGAGTCAAAAATGAGAGGCAGACAGGTCAAAGGGAAAGGGGAAAGTCTTTCTAGTGTTTCTACCTATGACAAATGCTGTTGGTTGATTATGCTCTTCTTGCATTGGGTTTGGATGGCTGTGTGCTTCTGGTGAGTTTATGTCCATCCCTAGACCCAGGGTGGACAGGAGGAAATCTAGATTATTTTAGACCAGTCACTGTAATTGGACTCCTCTTACTATGTATGAGTTTATCAATGAGCAAATGGTACATTTCCAGCCATTGATACTTGTGGGGAAGTCTGCAGGAGAGGTTGCTTGGAAAGGACTGCACATTCACCAACATGTCCACAAAAAAGACATGGTTTCTTTTCTGGTCTTTGTGGTTATGTGAGGATATGGTGTTTGGAGATGCTGCCTCCTTCTTGTATCCCTGAAGGGACCAGCCTTGGAGAAAAGCTCACCTGATGAGGGGGCTGCAGGGGAGAAAGATGGAAAGGACCTAGAACCTGATGTCAAATGAGATAAAATAGTTTAAATACTTGGCTAGAGTCTATAGCTGCCTTTGTTCAAGGAATGTAGATTACCTCTAATGATTTTTAACCTATTTTAATGCGTTTAAAAATATTAACCCTCTCTAGGCTTATTAATCTCTTGTTTGATTTGATTTTACTTTATTATTGGCTTGTGAATATCTTATCAAAATACATATATATATATATATATATATATATATATATATAATCATGTGTACCCACATATAATTTTTTAATAATTTTTATTGCTACATGTTTTATGCCAGTGAAGTGAATTTTAATCTCTTTCATATATCTATTTCTATTTTATCACGTTTCTTTTTTATCTTTTTATATTTTTGCTTACTTTCCCCATGTACTATGTTGATCTCTTTTGCTTTCAGTATAATTTATCCTTTATTTTTTTATTGTGTGCTTATTTTTGGGAGAGACAGAGTGTGAGCACGGGAGGAGCAGAGAAAGAGGGAGAAACAGAATCTGAAGAAGGCTCCAGGCTCCTAGTTGCCAGCACAGAGCCCAACGTGGGGATCGAACTCAGGAACCACAAGATCATGACCTGAGCTGAACTTGGACGCTTAACCAATTGAGCCACCCAAGCACCCCTGTTTATCTTTTAAATATATATGTGTTTCTCTTTTCAAAAGAAGCGGGATGTAGTAGGAAAAAAAAAACACAAAAATTTGTGTCAAACTTTGGTTTAAATACTAGCCCTGCCATCTACTTTTTGTAGGGCTCTTGGCAAATTCCTCACCTACAGCAAAGGAATGGCAGGAGGCCCAGAACGTGTTAAACTGTAGAACCAATCCTAAAGTTGAGTATAAGGGTTAGAATGGCACACTGTATGGCCTGAAAAATTTTAATTGCACACCTATCAAAAATTGGGAGAGGAAGGGGGAGAGAAAATGGGAGGTTTCACATGTGATACATGTGAGTCAAAGGGTAATATACTCAAGTGGACAAAACAAGAATCCAAAGTATAAAAACATTAAAACGTACAAAGCTAAAAACTAAGAGTATAATATGTGGACCAAAACGGAGTAAAGAGGAGAGGCCAGATACTTAAAGGCAAAGGGAAGGGAGAGTGTGAAGAGACAAAGATGAAGCCGTTTGTGGAAGGCTCCGGGAACTGCACAAACACTGTGTGAGGAACAGGTGCACACGCTGAGGCAGAAGAGAGAAGCACATGTGTGTCATGTAGCCACACTGAGGCGTAAGTCTCTGGCCTGTGGTCAGCGTGGAGGCACTGAAGGGTATTTAAGCAAAGCGTATCATCTGTTTAGTACTGGCTGCAGAGGGAGCAAGACAAGAAGCAGGGAGATCAGTTATGAAGCTATAACAGTGACATAGACGAAAGTAGCATCAATCGAGGTAGTAGCAATGAAGCTAGAAAAACATGGTTGGATCTGGGGAAAGGAAGAGAATGGAGAGAATCTGCTGTCTGATTAAAGAGCAGGTGAGAATGAAGGCAAAGAGAAGGCCAGCTGTGCAGCTCGGCCAAATGGGGGGAATTGGTGCCATTCTTGACATAGGGGACACAGGAGCAGGAGCAGTACATGCAGGATGGTAAGTTTAGTTCTTAATATATATTACTTATTTGAGGTGCCTGGGTGAAATCCAAGAGTGATATTCTGGAATAAGGACAGAAGTGTAAAACTGAAAGAGGCAGTGCATGATCCAAGGCCAGACGGTTTGGTCAGCTCCTAACTCTGCACTTACCTGTAAAACAGGATTAATAATCATTCTACCTCCTAGTCTTACTGTGATGATTAAATGACTTCATGCAAATGAAATCCTTAAAGTGCATATAACAAGAACTCAGTACATATCATCTTCATCAACACCATGATTATCATTTGGGCAGCAATACAGACACAAACACACACAGTCACTGACATCAGGAAGAGATAAGACCTTGCAGGGGATGAGGAGGGCTAAGAGGCAGTGGCTTAGGACCCAACATTAGGGAGTGTCAACACTTCAAGGACTGGCAAGCAAAGAGAAACCAGCAAAGGAGACTGAGCAGGACATTCAGCCAGTAAAAAGAGAACCAAGTGATATTAAGAAAGTCAAGAGCAAAAATTGTTTTAAGGAGGAACTATGCAATGATGCTAGCTATTGCCTGGAACTCAACTAAAATAAGAATTCACTGTATTTAGCCAACCTGACAAGCATGGTTTCATTGGAGTGATGACACAAAAGCTAGAATGAGGATCTCAAATTCTCTTTTTGGAACAACTAGGAGAAGGCTTGCTTCTAGAAGTACAGAGTAGCAGACACAGCTGTGTAATAAAAGAGGAGAGGGTCCTAATTACAGGAAGGATGGGTGCCATGCATATTCTGCTGGCTCAGATGGTGCTTTGAGACATAATTCTCTACTCATGACATCCTCTATGAACAACATCTAAGCATGAGGACCCAGGAGCGAGAGAAATCCTTTTACCAAGCAGGGTTGCTAACATCTACATAATGCTACATACACCTTGAGAAGGACCACTGTCACCACAAAGCACCTTTTGAGATGTAACATTTGTAATATGCATTGGTACTGTTACATTTCTAGACAGCCATCCTGAGTACAGTTGAAGAAAGGTGAGTTGGGGTGAGTCAGAAACTAAGACTTAACTTAGGAGGCAGCCTTGACATGGACTATGAAAAACGGAGGAGGGATTCTGCTGAGGTGGCTCAGAGGAAGCTACCCTAACTGAAGGAAGCAGTGGGGCTATGAGAAAGAGAACCCAAAGAAGGCCCATCTGAATAGAACACAAAGATGGGCGGGGAGCTAGGGGTCTCAGGGGCCATGAAATTAAGAGTCCAGAATATGAAAATAGATGCAAGGTATATGGGAAGTGGTCAGGAGGAATAAGGGTTGGAGAGAGAAACTGTTAATTCAGTAAAGAGTGGATGTTAAACATATGCCATGTGTTTACAGTAACTTACAGTTTGGGGGGAGGGACATGTGAACACAGCACTAAAAATCATGAGCACGTACAAAACCTGACAGCAATGGATGCAGGTGAGACTCACAGCACTGGAAAAAAATCAGAGGATAGTTCTCCAAGAAGGTGAGCCGTTCCTAAAAAGAAGAGTCCTCCACATCATCCAGGAGGAAAAGGTACATTCATGCAGAGAGAACATGAGCAAAGGCATAGGTAGAGAATTAATAGTAACAACAGCAAGAACCAGCACTTGTTTCATGGTTACTGTCTGCCAGGTGCTTCATCTGTACCATGTCATTTTCTCAAAACAATCTGATAAGATGGGCTGTATTATTCTCATTGAACAGGTAGGAATCTAAAATTAAAAGGAGTTAAGTAATTTGCCCATGTTCTCACTCCTGGCAGGGCAGAACCTGGATTCAGTCCCAGCATCCCCAGTCTTATACCCCCAGCCACTGGCCAGGTCCCCATCAAGGACAAGGATTTTTCCAGAGGCCAGACCACAGTTTTGAGGAAAACCACTCCAGTCACAGGCTAACACCCAGCATTAAAACATCTTTTCTTTGTGGCCACCCTCTTCTTTGTTCTTGAAACTCTTACCTCTGCAGGGGAGTGTTTAGCAGAAAAATACCAATCAATTTCATCTCAACTCTAGTAAATAAAACAACTATCAAACCTCCTAAATGTCATTCCCCAGCAATTTCCTAGATACACAGAAGAAGGAATTACAGAAGATGGTGATGGGGCAGGAGATGCTTATTTAATTGACTAGTCCCTTTTTGCCCTCTGAAATCTTAAAGCAACACAGTGTACTTGTGTAGGGGCAAGTGTGACTGAGTAAGAGAGGAGGCAGTGATGGTGACAGCAAAAGGAAGGCAGAACCCCAAAGTTTGGAGAAAAGAGGAGGCCACTATAACAACAGATATCTTCACATCACTGGAAATGCAGCAGATTAAGAACGTGTTACGGAAATATATTAAAGAAACAAATAGTTGTCAATTTCATTTTCTGCACAAATACTTTAAAGACTTGGGCATAGAGCAGTGAGAAGAATTAAATTATAGCTAATATTCATGAGCACTTACTCCACATCTGGCATGGGGCTTTAAATGCATTATTTCACTCAATCCTCAAAACAACCCTTATGAGGTAGGTACTATTATTATTCCCCAACTTACAGATGAAAATTCTAAGGCATAGAAAAGTAAAATGACCTGCCCAAGGTCACAGATAGTGTCAGAGTCAGGTTCAGTCTCAGGCATTCAGGCTCCAGAACTTTTAATAGTGACACAAGACTCTAAATCCTCTTATCCTTTGTGAAATTATTTTAATAGGTCAGTGGCTTCAGGCTTCCGAAATGTTTCCTAGGCTGTGACTGGGTTCATATCAGGAATTCTTTCCCATAAACACCCCTTATCAGGGGGCACCATTCAACTCACTCTAAAGACAGAAGGGTCCAAGTCTTAAAAAGCGGGGATGAAAATCAAATGTGTGCTAAACAACAACAACAACAACAAACACTATTTTCATATGAATCTACTTAAATAATGCTAGCAGATTTTTAGCAACAAGCAACTTTTTTTTTTCTTTCCAGGATGAGAGCTCAGGTGCCTGAGATGGGGAGGTTAGGTGCTCATGGTTATTATTTTATTGTTAAATAAAATATCTTTGTTTTCTGCCTTCAATATAGAATAATGAGTGATAGATATATGAACTGCTACCTTTTTATTTGGACCACAGCTTAGGGAAGTCTGTACTTTTGAAATTAAAAATAATAACAATAATAAAAATAAACAAGCAGATGAAGCATTACCTTTGACGACCAAGTAAGGATCAGCAGTTAGGAAGACCCTTGTTTTTACTGTAGTAGATTTCCGATTGTCAGACTAAAATGTCTCTTCTTCTATGAGCACCTGACCTATTTGAAAGAAGTGTAAATTTTTTTTAACATACGAAATTTCTTGTCAAATTGGTTTCCATACAACACCCAGTGCTTATCCCAAAAGATGCCCTCTTCAATGCCCATCACCTACCCTCCCTTCCCTCCCACCCCCCATCAACCCTCAATTTGTTCTCAGTTTTTAAGAGTCTCTTATGCTTTGGCTCTCTCCCACTCTGACCTCTTTTTTTCCCTTCCCTTCCCCCATGGGTTCCTGTTAAGTTTCTCAGGATCCACATAAGAGTGAAAACATATGGTATCTGTCTTTCTCTGTATGGCTTATTTCACTTAGCATAACACTCTACAGTTCCATCCAAGTTGCTACAAAGGGCCGTATTTCATTCTTTCTCATTTCCACGTAGTACTCCATTGTGTATATAAACCACAATGAAATAAGTGTAAATTATCTAAGGGTTTCTTTTGTTAAATTCACAACCCCATCTTGACATCTACTCAAATGCGTAATAACTTTTTATCCTAAAACCTAAAGCAGAAATGAATACTAAATATTTCATGCATCCCTTCTGGGATTGTACCATCTGAATGAACATATCTTTTCTTTGATGTTTTGGAAATTAGTGTTATGTGAGCATTACCTATATGTGGAACACTGAATACTGACACAATAAAGAATTCTTCTACATTGTCATTTCTGCTACACACCTCACTTCCAATTTTTAGGACAAGCCAGGGTTTGATTCAACCCTGAAAGTCCCAATATAGATGATGTTTTATTGGTGCTAATAGTCCTTAGAAAGATTATATCAGAAAGTTCTCTTTCTCTCCCTCTCCCTCTCTTCTGTTTTCCTCATCCAGTTCCTCTCTCTCTCTCTCTCTCTCTCTCTCTCTCTCTCTCTCTCACACACACACACACACACACACACACACACACACACAACTTCCACACAAAAGCAGCTTCAATCTCAGCCTGACCTGGCCTGGCCTGGCCTGGCAACCAGATACTCCCAGGCAAGGTTATCTCTACTTAGCATGAGACCAGTCCATATTCAATGAAGTATATTGACCTTCCTTTGGTCCATCTCACTCATGCCCTTAGGAAAAGCTGTGGTGCTGAGGAAAAGTCACATATCTAGAAGCTACTATTCAACAAAGATCCCTAGTTAGTTGAGTAAAGCTGGCTAGTATGCTTTTACAATGCTTACTTTCTCATCTTATAGATAAACTACAAAACAAACTATTACAAAATAATACAACTGTAAAACCATAATCAGTATATAAATTGAAGTGATCAAATTAAACAAAAATCTTATACCAAACATGAGTCACTATGTTCATATGAAGCTACTTAAATAATGCTAGCAGATTTTCAGGAACAAACAACACTCTTCTCCAAATAAAAGCTTGTAATTATCTGGGCAAAGTGCCAAGCGATAAAAAAATGATTTTTTTTCTTTTCAACTTAACATCTTTGCCACGAAGAAACATACATTTTTCAGAAATGTTCTTCTTTAACCCTATTTAAGATTATGCCTCATGTAACTCTTAAAAATAATATGAAGTGGATCAGAATACTATTAACCAAAGGGTACTAAATTGGAGATAATGTAAATGATTATTGTATACATTATTACCAAGGATTTTTTTTTCTAGTCAGCCTTCTAAGGCAGAGCTCTGTACAGCAGAAATATTAGCCACCAACGCAAGCCACATATGTAACTTAAGTTTCTTGTAGCCACATTTAACAATCTTTTTATTTTTTAGAGGAACAGAGCACACAAGTACACACACAGGAAGTAAGGGGGGGGGGGAGAGAGCAAGAGTGAGAGAGCAAGAGGGCGAGAGAGCGAGACAGAGAATCTCAAGCAGTCTCCACGCTTAGCACAGAGCCAACATGGGGCTTGATCCCAGTGCACTGGGTTCACAAACTAAGCGGAAATCAAGAGTCTGATGCTCAACTGACTGAGCCACCCAGGTGCCCCTCTAGTAGGCACATTTAAAAACTAAAAATAAACAGGTGAAATTAATTTTAATATATTTCATTTAACCCATTATATTAAAAATTATCATTCCCATGTATTTTCAATATAAACTTGTCATTGAGGAACTATTTTATATTTTTCACACTTTGTCTTAAAAATCCAGCGTGTTTTACACATACAGTGCATCTCCATCCAAACAAGCCATATTTCAAATGCTCAACAGTCACATTTGGCTGGTGACAACGATGGTTCTTGGGAAAGTTCAATTTCAATTAGCAATAATCGCGCCTCAGATAGACCTCATTGGCTACAATACTGCCACTGCACAAAGCTTGGGGAAAGTTCAGTTTCGTCGGTAAACTGTGCTCCTATATTATGTGATAGGAAAAAAATCATGGGGGCGGGGAACAAAACAAAACAGGACTCCTGTCCTCAATGAGAACAAAATGCAGGAATTTTTTCAAGCTAAGGAACTTCCTGAGGGGGTACAAGGATACTAAACAAAATGTGCCTTTCTGAAATTTAGAGACTCTCTTCTTCCCATCTGTCAGAAAATGGACAAAATATGCCAATTTAATTAAAACAAAGTACTCTACTACCATCAGCCAGAAAACTGTTTTAATAAATATACAAACTTATGATGTCTACAAATAAATAAACCGCCCTCCCTTAGATGTGGCACCCTTGAGCTGTGCACAACCTGCACAATTGTACCAGGAGCCCTGCTGGTTCTCTTGGCCTAATTTTAGTCATGGCACCTTCTCGTCTCCACAGTCCTATCCCAGTCTACACTCCAACCAACATCAAAAGACCAGGACTCTCTAACACTGCTTTAGAAAGTCCACTGCCCTCTTACTCTGATTATAGTATCAGTTGTGAAGAAGGGTACTTGTCCCCCTTTGTATCTTCCCCATCCCACCCCCACCACGCTATCTTCTTCCTTCAGGGAAGGCCAGTGGATGACCTATGCTTCTAACGAACCATCTTGAGCTCCCATAGCCTCTTCTAGATTCTAAAAGCTAGGCAAAACCAGAACATTTCCCCTCAACACAACCTGCTTTCAGAGAAAGTTCAGGTGGCGATCTTTAATTCTGCATCATACGTTTAGTACAATACTTTATTTTCTCAGGAGTTTTCACATTAGAAGCAATATTTTAACTATGGATTTGAAAGTCTGCATTCTCGGTTAAATTAGTTTCAAGCATCATCAAGCAAGTAGGTGGAGGGTCATCTTCCTGAGGCTGCTGAAACGTTGCCTTTGGTTGTAGCTCATCAGACAGGCTGTCCCATTGCTCTTTCTTCCTTCACAAATCTCCATACCTTTGTCACATAACACTGGAATCTGCTGAAGTTGATTCTCAGAGTGTGTTTTTTTCCCTGCCCACTCAATTTTTGGCTCTAATTATTGAGTTCACCACATATTAGAAGTGTTTACATTCAGTTTATATTTATTTCCAGAAATAAACCTATGATATGGCCCAAGACTGAATGTTAGCATTATAAATTTCACTCATCATCTAGTAAGCTTCATGGTGGCTCCATGGACTGGTTATAGCCTTGCTTTTAAGTGAGTCGTCTTCATTCAAAGCTGAGGGAATAGCATGGCATTTTGAGTTTCCAAGTCAATACTTTGTTGTATTTTTTTTTAAATATAAAGATAAGAAGAAATGACTCATCCATTAGGCACAGAAGCCACAATGCCCAGGGCCCACAAAACTTTTAGAGGCCAATGAAAATGTTTTTATTTCTTATAAATTCAAAAGGGAAAAATAAATAGAATCCAAACTGGATTATATTTGTATTTATACCAATACCATTATAAGGTATAATTTTAAGTTTTTATGGAGGAAGGGGCTCATGAAAGCAAAACTAGGTCCCATGAAAGTATTGACAGAGCCCTACTCTGGCTGATCCCACACGACAACTCCTGCCAACAATGTCATAGATACTCTGTTCTTCCTAAGCAAAGAGTAAATTTCCTTCAAAATGTATTTCCAACAATTGTTTAAAAAAAAAGAAAAGAAAAGAAAACCTTCTCTGGCAAAATGATAAACTGGAGTTTTCCAAATAATCTAAAGAGTTTAGGAGTCTGGACTTTCTAACCTGTTTTGAAATCTGCAAAGAACATTCCCTTCCAGTTAATACAGTTCAAGGTCAAAGGAGATTGTGAACGTGCTAATTAAAATGTTAGATAATGCTTGAGCAGAGGAAGGCTAATTTTTATTCACACATTTGGAGAGTGATTCATGAATGAGTGGGATAACATGTCAGAATGCATCCCAGACCTTAATCACTTATCAAAAGTTAAGCATTTACTTACATCAAACCAAGTTCACTAAATGTAACTCCATAATAAAAGTGAAATTAAACTTAAAATCAGTAAGTCAGTTAATGATTAGCGTCATGGTCTCTATAAGCCTAAGATCGCTTTTGATATGGAATATGTGAGTAGCTGACAAAGAAATGTGTGTGCCAAGGGGCCAGCAAGTGTATGAGGCGAGAACTAGCAAAGAAAGCAAATCCCTTAAGTTAAAGGTAAAACAAATTTGAGCAGCAGGCCTTGGATCCCAGCCAGCACTCCTTACCTTGGCCAGGCTTGAGCAGTCCAGATGCAGAGACTGAAAGGTGCCGGTGCAAAAGAAGCTGCCAGAAAGTGAGCTGAGGTAGGACCCAGGAGCTTGAAGGCAGCTGGAGGTCAGGTAGGGGCATCAGTAAACATGAGGTAGGTGGGGAGTGCTGTCAAAGAGTTACAGGTGATGCTTCATGAAAGATGAAAGCCTTGGCTGTCTTGTAGCAGCCACACCTGGGGTAGTGTTTTGGAACAAAAGCATGAGTAGGTGCTGGCTTGAAGGACTGAGCTGTGGAGCAGCTGGGCTACACGAGCAGCACCTCCAGAAGCCAGCCTCCCACACGCCAGTCACCACCATTAGTGGCTGTATCTCCTAGAGCCCTGAGGCCAACCAGAGATGCCCCAAATCCGTGCACAGTTGGTGCCCACCAGATGATAAATGGTTTTTCCTTAGGCTGAAAAAAAAACATCAGACAGGGGTGCTGGGGTGGCTAAATTGGTTTAGCATCCAACTCTCAATTTCGTTTCAGGCCACGATCTCGTGGTTTTGTGGGTTCGAGCCTTGCATCAGGCGCTGTGCTGACGGTGCAGAGCCTGCTTGGGATTCTCTCTCTCTCCTTCTCTCTCTCTCTCTCTCTCTCTCTCTGTCCCCCCCACCCCCACTCACACTAGGTCTCTAAGTAAATAAATAAACTTAAAAAAAAACTCAGACATAAAAAGTTGAGGCTTATGCAAAATCACATAGTTTCCTAAGGCTATAGATTCTGAACTGTGACACAGATGATATTTCATATGTGTTGTCATTTGAAGAGATAATTAAAGATTATGCAACCAAAACATGTAGGAGAAAAGTACTTGTTAGGCAATTAATAAAATATTATGTTATTTTCCTGGATTTTGTGTTTAGGGTATTTTTAGCTTTTTAACATTTGTAATGTGTCGTGTCTTTTCTCATTCTAAAGAAACATTTGTACTGAAATTTGTATTTGTGACTTGTTTTTTTCTTAAAGAGCACCCCTCCCCACTGTATAAGCTAATGGACCCACAAATCTGCATCTGCTCCTGACTGTCAGACCACTAGATGTGAGATCCAATTCCTTCATCACTCCAATGAAGAGAAGCTTCTCTCTGGTTAGTTAGAAAAAGAATTCAGATGAAAGATGGTATGAATGTTTGAGATAAAAAGTGAAATGCCTTTGTATCATTCAACTTTGAACATAAAGTTCAGTTGTTTAGGCTACGTTGATTACAGTGTTCAGCTCTACTTATTCAAAGTAGATGAGAGGCAGAAATATAGGGGCGGGTATGTTTAAAACACACCCCCAGCCTGTCTGACCATACTTTTTCATCATCATCACCAACTCATGGTATATTCTTCATTAGGATAAACTCTGTTAGTCCCTTCTCTCCAGCTTCCTTTGTCGCTTAGAGATATATGGGAAGCTGACAAGTGAGAGTAATCCCTAGAAGGTTTTCTTTCTAGCTGTAAATGGTGACGAAGCCTGGTTTGCCATGGTTAGATCAGGTCATTGTAGCTGCTGTCTAGATAGTCAATAGATAGAGACAGAGTCATGGGAGTGATCCCCTTTCTTCTGCTTCTCTTTATGGTCTGAAGTGTTTTGAGCTAAAACTGGTACTATGTTTTGTTAAAGTAATTAAACAAGGAGGCCATTAGACCGAAGTGCCCCTAATGCTTTGGTACCCTATGTAAGCAAATGAAACCCTATGCTGAAGTCTATGCCCTTGAATCTGAGAAAAATAACACTTAAGAACAACCAGTCACAAACAGCCAACTAGGCTTTCCCAAATAGGACAAGTGTAAGCTAAGCCAATCAAATAATTTTCTTGTGTTGCTTCTGCACCTTCTTTATAAAAACTTTTCCCCTTGTCCCTGTCAATGGGGCACTCCCAACCACTTTCAGTTTGGTGTTACTTGATTTCAATCGATGTTCATTCAAACTCTTGAAAAAAAAAATTTAATGTGCCTCAGTTTACCTTTCAACAGTTTCTAAAGGTCCTCACTGTAGATTAAAGATTAAGAAGTGGAGGGGCGCCTGGGTGGCTCCATCAGTTAAGCGTTTGACTTCGGCACAGGTCATGATCTCGCAGTCTGTGAGTTTGAGCCCCGCATCAGGCTCTGTACTGACAGCTCAGAGCCTGAAGCCTGTTTCAGATTCTGTGTCTCCCTCCCTCTCTGACCCTCCCCCACTAGCACTCTGTTTATCTCTCTCTCAAAAATAAATAAACATTAAAAATACATATATAGTGTATTTCTTACTCATCAGTGTGGGGGGTATGGAGCAGGGGTATAGCAGGTAAATGTAAGTGTTACTTTTTGTGCTTTATGGCTATTGAAACATCCTTATTAATTTTGCTAGGTATTAGCAGCAGGATTTTTCCCCATATAATTTTTTCCTGATATTTAACTTGAAAGTAGTCATGAGACAAGTAGCCATAAAGCTGGCTCATTAGAGCCACTTAATCCCATCAACATGATTATGTTCATTGAAAAATAGTTGAGGATTATTATGTTAGGATTTTTTTTAAATAATCGAACTTGTGTGAAATATGGCTGCAATGTAAGTGAACTCATCATCTGTTCTTTTGATTTATTCTCTACATCATGCTCTTCTTTGCCATGTACGTTTTCTTATCACTTTTCAGACTTCTTAACACTCTTTTTCTTTAAAAAAAACATCTAATTTCCTTTATATTCATTCCTCCATTTGCTTGTCCTACCCATCATGAATAAATTGTGTATGTATGAAGATGTCAGTGTATATAGATGAACAATGTGAATCAGAATACATTAAACTGACACTGTCAGTCTTCTCTCAACACCAACCTCACAAGCATAAATTTCCTTTTTTTTTCTTTTCTTAAGAAGAAAATCTTCCTACAAAAAGATGTCTTCAACTATTTAGGACCAGTTTTCTGGAGTTATATTTCAAATAAGCGTGAAAACTTGCAATTTAGTAAATTAAAAATAGTTTTATGCCTAGAAATTTCAAGGGGGAAGTACTGTCATGTAATACCTGGGTGGATGGGTTCACTCCAGAGGTACCATGAGGGTTGATAGAGATAATGTAGATAGTTTTCTGCAAAGGAGTATTTATTAAGTTAATCTTATTTAACACTGGTTTTCTTTTTTTTTAATTTTTATTTAAATTCCAGTTAGTTAACATAGAGTGCAATGTTAGTTTCACATGCATAATTTAGTGATTCAACACTTACATGTACAATACCCGGTGCTCATCACGACAAGTGCCCTACTGAATCCCCATTCCTATTTCACCCATCCCCTCACCCACCTCCCCTCTGGTAACCATCAGTTTATTCTCTATAGTTAGAAGTCAGCTTCTTGATTCGCCTCTCTTTTTTCCCCCTATGATTGTTTTGTTTATTAAATTCCATATACGAGTGAAAGGCACCCCAATGTTTATAAAAGCATTATCTACAATAGCCAAATTATGGAAAGAGCCCAAATGTCCACCAACTGATGAATGGATAAAGAACATGTGGTATACATGTAGAATAGAATATTAGAAAAAGAATGAAATCCTGCCATTTGCAACATGGATAGACCTAGAAAGTTTTATGCTAAGTGAAATAAGTCAGAGAAAGCACTGATTTTCATTATACCATTAGAGGGAGTTGTCCTGGATGAAATGGCGCTTAGATATAATGAAATGTTACCTAAGAATT
Source organism: Neofelis nebulosa (assembly GCF_028018385.1). Lineage (NCBI taxonomy): Eukaryota > Metazoa > Chordata > Mammalia > Carnivora > Felidae > Neofelis > Neofelis nebulosa. The sequence goes on along the minus strand of NC_080787.1, from coordinate 93,616,623 downwards.
GAGAGATTCTTGGGGCACCTGGGTGGCACAACCGGTTAAGCGTCTAACTCCAGCTTAGGTTATGGTCTCATGGTTTGTGGGTTCAAGCCCCATGTCAGGCTCTGTGTTGACAGCTTGGAGGCTGGAGCCTGCTTCAGATTCTGTGTCTCCCTCTCTCTCTGCCCCTCCCCTGTTCGCGCTCTGTCTCTCTCTGCCTTTCAAAAATGAATAAATGTTGAAAATTCTAAATAAATAAATAAATAAACATTAAAAAAAGAAAAGAATTGAGAGATTCTTTGTATGAAAGATTGTAAAAAAACTTTCTATGTAAATATTAACAATATTTAAAATATGAACATAATTTAAATAAATAATGCTTAAAATTTCTAATAGCTAATATTTATCAATGATCAGTGAATTAATATTTTGTTTCTGTATATTTAACTAACAAGCAGTGTCTACTAAGGTATAAGAATAAGAAATAAGAATGAGAAAGATAAGATTATGGTATTTTCTAAGCCTTATGAAGCACAAAATATTGTTAACAGTAGCTTTTCATGTTTAGCTTTTTTCATGTTCATATACCTAGAGGGAAGGAAGGCAGCTACCTGCCACAGCTAACAAGACAAGGTAAAGGACAAGAAGGTTATTTTCATTGATATGAATTTATTATTCAATGGATGAATTTCTCAAATTGGAAATTAGGTGAATTAGTAAAGCAAGAAACTTCTTATAAATATTACCAAAGGATTCATAAAATTTCAATTGTATAGAATTTTTACAAATACACCCATTTGCCTTTACTTTAAATTGCAACATTTACAGGAGATGCTCAATAAAGGTTTTAATCGACCTCGGGAGAAAAACAGTAACTGCCAAGGTCACAGGGTTCTTACCTTGTCTAGTTTGTAACGACATGAACAAAGGTTTTAGATTAAGGTTTACAGTATACTTTCAGGGTTCTTTCCACACATCGTATTCTTTTACAGATAACTCCTTTTCCCACTCTCTGAAGTTCCTATCTTCTTCAGAGAATTCAAGAGCCAGGAGTTGAATAAAGGAAAAGGTATAGGGAGATAGAAAGGTGGAGCTGAAGAGATTTGGGTTAAAACTTTAATAGCCTAGGAATTGTCGATCACAGGCGAGCCTTCTGACTTAGCAAAAAATTTTTTTGTTAAACGTTAAAAAAAAAATAATATTTAGCCTTATCAATTATACTCCCAATCTTAGACACAAGGCCATTAGCCTTAGAAACATACTTATTAGCATGACTGTTGACTAAAACTTAGGGAGTCATATACCTATAGATTATATTTGGAGAAGAGATATTTAAATACATAAATGATTTGGGAGGTAACAGATTTTGCTATACATAATTCATTGAAAAATGTTTACCTATGTCTAAAACTTAAATCATCATTTCCAAAAATGCATATATGTGCCCAAACCTATTATTCTGAATATGTAATCCATATTTTCCTTATTGACCTTGTGGAAATGCTTAAAAAGCAATTGTCATAAAAGTTCATTTTTACCTATTAAACACTATTTTTGTGTATCCCCCAAAATCTTTATTAAGCATTGGTTTTTCATGATCTAAATAACAGAATGAAAACTGAAATAAATTAGTCATCTTGGCTTTTTCAAATAGCCACATTTGTTGTTTTTAAAACAACACGAGGTGCCTGACTGTGAATATGTTTCTCTGTATGAGATTATTCAATGAGTTCAGCCAGTCATATATAACTGTTTTGCCTGAAAATGGCTCTTTTGCAAGATTTTTGCATATATTTTGACATCGAAATTTCAGCATAACAGAATCACAATCAAATTTAACATTTATATTAGCTGATTTTTAATGTTTGAAGTAACTGGATGAAAAATAAAAGAGAACAGAAGCAAAGTAGGAAAATTAAGCATAAGGTAAGAATTACTAAAGAAGAAAGAACAGAGATTTGGATAATTGTCTTCAAACCATATGATTAGATATTGGACTGCATTTTTGAAATTTTTACTGTTAATATAACTGGCAGAACCATACATAAAAGCCTCCCATCTTCTGACTTTTCCACTTATCACTCTTGCTTTTCTTTCTATTTTTACCATGATTAAATCTATCCTTAATAATATAGATTAGTTTTGCCTGTGTTTTTAAATTCCGTGTAAATGTAGTCATACTGTATGAAGTGTTGCTTTTGCCTAACCTTAAGTCATTAGATTCATCCACGTTACTCTGTGTACTTGTGATCTGTTCCCTCTAGTATTGTGAAGTATTTCGTTGTATGACTATATCACAATTGATTTAACCATCCCATTGTTAATGGGCATTTTGACTATTTTCAGCTTAAGACATTTAAAATAAACATTTCTGTGAACACTCAGGAGCACTCATCCTGGTACATATAAGCGTGTATCTCTAGGTATATCCCATCTTGGGGGAAGTTTGTGGGTCATGGGATAATATGTATTCTATTCAACTGTAATAAATAATGCCTCCCCGTGTTCCACAGTGGTATATCAATCTACACTCCCACCAGCAGGGTTTTTTTCTGGGCTCCAAATCCTCACCAACACTTGAAACTCTCAGACATCATCCCCTACTAGCTACGGTACTTTCCCTTCCTACATTGTCCCTTACTGAGCTAACTCTTATTCATCCTTTCAGATAGTCCAAGAATCATCTCAGGAAGTCTTATTGAATTCCATTCATAAATAATCAGAGTTGGTGTTCCCCATGCACTTTATTGCAGAGACAATGTATTTAACAACTTAAGTATTGCAGGGGTTCTAGCCAATACAAGTAGATACACAGACCAATAAGAACAGATACCAGCTGTAAACAACCAGTATCAGGGAATACTGAGTAAATATCAGCAATGTTCAAAGAATGCACCACAATAAGGCATGATAACATATGCATACTATCACAGTACACTGTTCTGTAATTTCCTATTTACATATCCCCTCTGGTAATCTGTGAGGCCACTATGGACAGGGAGTAGTAATATTCACCTGAAATCTTATGGCGCATCAATTCTTGTTGCAAAGAAGGCCCCAATAAATTTTTTTAAATTAAGTTAAAGAAAAGCTGTGTTCACGGAACTGCCTCAACAATTCATTAAATAAATCACGTCCTATTCCTTCACAGCTTTAACCACTGGAAATTCATGAACAATGAATTCACTTTATTCATCCTGTTGGAACACCTCTGCTGAACTTTTGAACAAATCCTGCAATAAAGAGATTGCTTATCAAACCCTCAGCATTGTGGATACAATTATCCTCCCTTCTATGATTGGGGTTATCTGTTCACTGGGGCTGGTTGGCAACATCCTCATTGTATTCACTATAATAAGGTAAGATCTTCTTATTCTTTTCCATAATTTAGGCACATTCTATACTCCCTAAATGAATCTCTTTCCCTCTATAGGATTTTTCTTAATGAAATCGGTTTGGAAATATTTGGTTAAGATAATTAAACAGGATTCTACAGATATTTTCATCATGTATTAAGTAACATCTGAGTTGTAAAACTCAAAATGAAAAGACCTAAGCCAATGCTTCCTGCTGGGTTAGGGAATTTTCTCAATCTTAGCACCATATCAGATCACCTGAGGAGCTTTTAAAAATCTTAATACAGGGGCGCCTGAGTGCCTCAGTCAGTTAAGCATCTGACTCTTGGTTTCAGCTCAGATCATGATCTCCTGGTTCATGGGTTCAATCCCCATGTCGGGCTCCATGCTGACATCATGGAGCCTGCTTGGGATTCTCTCTCTCTGACCCTCCCCTGCTCATTCTCCCTCTCTTTCTCTCTCTCTTTCTCTCTCTCTCTCTCTCTCTCTCTCCCTCATTCCCTCCCTCTTTCAAAATAAATAAACTTAAAAAAAAAAAAAACTTAATACATAGTTTCATCCTAGACTAACTAATTCAGAATCTCTAAAGGTGGAGCCCAGGCATGGAATAAAACTTCAATGCAACCATTCTATTTTCTGGCAATAAGAGTTATCCTAACAAATTGCCCTGGTCGGTTGATGAAAGAGACTCTTTTTCACTCATTTGAGCAAGAGAGATACTCTACCTGATCACCCAAAGATTCAGGCAGTCATAGATGGTAGGCTCTTCCCTTCAGTGTAGACTATCCCCATGTAGGCCAAACTGAGAGATATCTGCTCCCTAGTACCTCCTGCCTTTGCTTCTCATCTCCCACCTCCTTCAGGTAATTTCCTCGTTCCTCTCAAACCCAGGGCATGAGGTTCAGCCTGGAAAATAGGAATAGGTTACTTATTTCCTATGGGTTTTGACACAAGGATTCAGAGTTCGTGTACATGTGCCCCATCACTACTTGATATTTTTGCTATCCTGATTATTTTCACATTTAAGTTTTACTTCTTTTAATCAATATAAGATGTTTAATTATCCTGGTCTCCAATCATGCTTATAACCACCATAAAAAAAATTGTCCATGTTCCTATATAAGAAAACACTTTTGAGAGTAACACTTAATAATAGTGTTTTCAGCATATTAACATATAATTACACCAATCTTTTGTGTAGCATATTACACTTACAAAGCACAGTTGTAAACCCACTTAATCCAAAATAGCAGTACAATTACTATACCCATTTAGGCAAAGAGACTTAGGAGAGAAAATAACTTGCCCAGCATCACACAGTTAGTGACAGTCCTGGCATTGAACTCAGATCCCAAGATCCAGAATTCCCATGAACTCAGATTCCAAATTCTAGGTTATTTTCTCCACATTAATAAAAACAAACAGAGGAGCCTGGGTGGCTCAGTTAGTTGAGCATCTGACTCTTGATTTTGGCTCAGGCCATGTTCCCAGGGCCATGAATGGAGCGCCGTGTCGGGCTCCATGCTGAGTGTGGACCTGTTTAAGATTCTCTCTCTCTCTCCCTCTGCCCCTCACCCAACTCGTGTGCTGTAAATATATATATAAAAATAAAACCAAAAGGGGCTGCTGGGTGGCTCAGTCAGTTGAGCATCCAACTTCAGCTCAGGTCATGATCTCGAGGCTTGTGAGTTTGAGCCCCACTGGGCTCTGTGCTGACAGCTCAAAGCCTGGAGTCTGCTGTGGATTCTATCTTCCTCTCTCTCTGCCCCTCCCCTGCTCGCGCTCTCTCTTTCAAAAATGAATAAATATTAAAAAATAAATGAAAACATATAAACAAGTCACCAAAACTAGAAAGATGGTTGGATTTACTATGTACATAGAAGAATTTTCACAGAATCAATTAAGAGCAAAAGCAACCCAGAGGATGGTGATGCAGATGACTTAAACTATTCCGGAGAAAGTTCATAACTGGTCACATTCCCCAGGTGGCTTCTTATCAGCCAGCCCACTTGCAATTTTTTTTTTTAATGATTGCCTTTTTTTTTACTTTATTTACTTATTTTGAGAGAGAGAGAGTGCAAGTAGGGAAGGGACAGAGAGAGAGGGAGACAGAGAGAATCCCAAGCAGGTTCGGCACTGTCAGCAGTGTGGAGCCTGACACAGGGCTTGAACTCATGAACTGCAAGATCATGACCTGAGCCGAAATCAAGGGTCAGATGTTTACCAACGGAGCCACCCAGGCACCTCTCAAATTTTTATTGTCATTATCTCTGCAGTTAAGTGTAGCACATCAACGGTATTTACACCATCCATAATTGAAGATTTATTTGGTATATTAGAATTCTACTCTTAATGAATTCAAGCATTTCGTATTGTGTCCTGTAAAGCCATTTGTGAACATCAAGCATTTTAAAATAATTTTTTAAGTGCTGTAAGTAGTTCAACTCAATACATATTGCTAATACCTATTGCAAACCCAGCACTAAGTATTATACAAATACCAAAGAAATGCGGTAGCATCTGACTCTAAAAAGTTCAAAGACTAGCAGAAAAGCTAAGATTTAAACACATAAAATAATTTGAAAAATAATACAAGACATTAAAAACAATCAAGTGAAAAAAAAAAAAAGATGCTTCAAATATTAAGTTCCAGGAAGGAAAACAGAAGTAATCAGATATTCTCTGGAAGCATCAAGGAAACAATAGTGCCAACTAGAGAGTTTATAGTCAGAAACGGGAATGTTTCTCGCTCTCCCCTGTTTGCCTGTTGCTCCTGCCCACTTCTCCTTCTATCTTCCCTCATACCCCTCAGGATCTTTACTGTCCTCTCCCAGAGATACATATAGGATGTCTCACATCCATAGAGCCCCACTGGTGAGAAATCAAGTTATCATGTGTTGGCCCTACAGAAATGGTTGCATTTTTTACAGGCAATTTTTATATGCAGAGACTCTTCAGTGTTAGATTTCAGGCCCTGTGACAAGCTGTTGAAGAGATATTTGGGGCTGGAAAAAATTCTTGGTTCCCCTCTAATTACACCAATAGACAATGGCCTGATCTTATCTACTTAGCTGGAGAGAAAGCTGGAAAAAAGAATAAATGTGGAATGTGAACTCTTCTAAAAGTCAGTACTTGAGCTATAATTCCTGGGAACAGATTCTCAACATAAAGCAAGTAATCATTTAACTGGAAAAAAAAAGAAAACCTGAGCCATCATACTGACCAATTTATTTGCAATGGTTGTGGAAAATCTGTCCTTTCTTCTTATCATTACCATTTTATAGATAATATGTGAGAAGATACGTTAATGGAGCTTTTAAGATGAATCTTTTAATCTTTCAAAAAAAATTTGGGAGCAACTTAATTTTAATTTTTATTACTAGGACTTTAATATTTTTCTTTGTAAATTGCTGTCCAAAAATGTATTAGTCTTTCAAAAATCATTTGAAAGTAAATTAATTTTAATTTTTTTTTTTGGCTTGGGATTTATCTAACACTTTGTTTTTGGAAAATTGCTCTCCAAAAATTTTAAGGCAATTTGTATTAATATTTTCATCATGCCTTGCCATGATCTTTTATTTGTTACCTTCTTAACAGATGGGTGGCTTAATTAAAATATTAAGATTACACTAAAAATAAGGAGAAGTAGATACATTTAAAGAAGATTTAGTGACTTTTCCATTTATGATGAATATTTGTATCAGGAGAGGATGAATAGAACTGAAAGTCAGTAAGATCATTAGCGATACTAGGAAACAAGAAATGAACTAACTTCTGACTTTGCCAAAGGAAGACTAAAAACATATAAGAAAAAAAATAAGTTTAAGAAATATGGAGTTTCCAGAATAAGAGGTTCTATGTGGCCATTTTAAAGAGTAAGAAGCAAATTGTGCATTAGGAAAGTGACTATAAAGTAGTGAAGCCAGATCATTACCAGTTGGTCACACTTTAAATTCACAGCAGGTCAAAAGAAAGCCAGATTAGAAAATGTAGGAGGGAAACTGGGCCAATTATAACACAATCATTTCCCCCTTTTATTCTTCAGTGGGAGACTAGTGAACTCAATCCCATTACACAACTCTGCTCCACAGTCACAGTGGGCCCTGGGAAGCTACTTCCATAAAGGGGAGGATGTTCTTCTCCATCAGATCCCTACCCCCACCTCCTGAACACATCTTTCACCTGTCGACTGACAGTCTACTGGCAGAGACTCTCTAAGGGATGCCCTGTTTCCTGATAAATAAAAAGTCCTTGTTCTGTCATTCCCTGACACTGTCAAGTCAATGAATTCATACTAAATTATGAATTCTGAAACACCTTACTTTTAGCCCTCCCAGTGGTATCTACATTTTATACAGAGGTTACAAGAGGGTCAGTACATTAACCTGAAGCAATATTAAGAATCTAATACTCTTTTTTTAATTTTTATTTATTTTTGAGAGAGAGCAAGAGCACATGCACATGAGTGGGGAAGGGGCAGAGAGAGAAGGGGGACAGAGGATCCAAAGCAGGCTCTACACTGACAGCAGTGAGCCCAATGTAGGGTTCAAACTCACAAGAGATCATGACCTGAGCCAAAGTCTGACGCTCAACCCACTGAGCCACCCAGGTGCCCCAGGAACACAAATGATCTAATGGTGGAATACCAGTTGCTAAAACAGACAGGAAGATTAAAAAGTTAGAATAAGACCCCTTCATTTTTCTACCCAGCTTAAATCATAACTACTGGTTCCCTCTGACCCAGCCCTCAGCCGTTCTCAGAGTGTCAGCCATATGTAAGTTCTTGTTGGAGTTAACCATACTCTTGCTGCACACATATCCTATATTTCAGATGCTATAGAACCTTTCAGCCACATCTGTTCACCCGACGTGGAAAGTTGTTGGAAGAGCCTCATTGCAATGGTCCAATGAGCCAAGAAAACTCTGGAATCTAAAGGGGTTGAATGTCTTTTCCTAGGACATAAGGAGGGCATAGAAATGAAAATGGAATTGCCAGTTAGGTTCTCTTTCAACTGTATCCCACTATGTATCTAGAGCAGCATTGGCAAGTATGTCATTCTACTCTCCCATTCCAAACTCTCCCATTCATACCAGCCATCTCTAATCTGTGCACAGATCTGTCCTGTAAGTAGTGACCGTGCAAAGATTCAGAATTCTTCTCATCACAGTGCTTCACAAAATCACTACTAATACATTGGGGTTTTTCCATAAGTGGGATTTAATTCAACTAGAGTTAAATGTCAGACATCAACCCGAAGATACACAAAAGCAGGAAGCTTTGGGGATACCTGGGTGGCTCAGTCAGTTGAGCATCCAACTCTTGATTTTGGCTCAGGTCATGATCCCAGGGTCCTGGAATCAAGCCCTGAGTCAGGCTCTGCACTGACAGCATGGAACCTGCTTGGATTCTCTCTCTCTCTCTCTCTCTCTCTCTCTCTCTCTCTCTCTCTCTCTTTCTCTCTGCCCTTCCCCTGCTAGCCCTTAATCTCTCTCAAAATAAATAAACATTTAAAAATAAAATAAATAAAATTTTTAAAAATCAGGAAGCTTCTACCATGTCCTACCACCATCTCCCACCCTAACACCACCACCCCTCTCCCAGCCCTGAGCTGGATGGAGAAAAGAAAATAGGTAGTTTTATAGACCCCAGGAATCTAGACTGCCTTGTGGGAGCTGTAGCCATAAAGGGATCTGGGATAATGGAATTGAGGCTATAGGAGGAAGATGGGGCCATGGAAGATGTGCAGCCACTGCCAGAGATGCCAATAGCTTAAAAGGATAAGAAAATGCCTTGACCCCTCCTCCTCTCCTCCCACCCTCCAATTTCCCTCCAACAGTGCTTCCTACTGGCCAAAACCAACCAAAAGCCAGTTGGCAAGGACACCTAGGAACAAAGCTGGAGAAGAGTGGGAAAAGGATTTGAAAGCAAGTTGATCAGCAAAGCAGCCTCCCGCATGTGTGGTGTTATGTGTTTTATTTAATCCATAGCATATGTTGTTATTTATGACCATAAAATGTAAACATGTTATTAACAGTCATACTACTGTTTAAACACAAATAATAGTTATACTACTATTATCCAGTAGATAATCATTGTAATCACTTGGCATGATTCCAGAATATTTCTAAACAAATGTTGAAATAAATTATTTAAATGTTAAATAAATGTATGCTATATACATAATTGGGACTTTTTTACTTAATCAGTATGTTTCCCTTTTGATTAAATATTCTCGCAAACTATGATTTGTAACAACTACATAATTTATTGTAAGGTACTGTGCAATACCATAATTTATTTTATCATTCTCCAAATTAGTGAGCATTAGATATGGCCATGTTAACCATATGGAAAACATGTTAGCTAAAAGGATCACTAGTCTACATTTTTTATTTTAAATGTTTGAGTCATGACAGAAATTTAATGAAGTCTGGCAACAGAAAATCTGGAGATGAATTAGACCTAAAAAAAAAAGAATGCAAGTTGTATAGGTAGAAATTTTACAATTCCTCCTTAATTTTTTTAAAATTTCTATGCTGTCACTCTTACCACAGAAAGCAATGATAAATATAATGTGTTATTTTTATTGCCCTATCTATCATCTTTTGCCCAGATCATCATTTGCTTCAGAATTCTCTTTTTCTATACAGAATATCACCTAGAAACACTTTATTTAATTCATTTTAATTGCCACTTAATGGCTTGCACTGTCCTCCACAATGGTACTACCATAATTCATTATCAGTTGATGATGGGTACCTGTCTAGAGAAGAGCAAGGGCTGTGAATCTAATTGCTGCAATTAGACCCTAAGCAACCACTTAGAGTTTATATCCTAATTCAAGTGGAAATAACATCTGTTTATAGGCTAAAATTTATGGGGGATTTTATGGTGTTTTGCTTTGTTTTTTGTTTTTTTTTAATGTGGAACTCTTTCTACCTGACCTCTGGGAGCTATTCTCCTCCCCTGTCCCCTCCCCATCTCCCACTGCCAGTGGCCTGGTGAGGACAGAGGATGAGAGACCAAGGACAGTCACTTGGCTGATCTTTTGGTTGACATCATCTTTTCCTCAAATCTCTTCTCATTCTGGGTCTTTCTGATATGAGTCACCAACCTGCTGGGGACAGGGAACCAACATGCTTTATAGTGTCATCAACCATGCCCGAAGTGCGGTTGCTGAGTAACTATTCGATGGCAGTAACTTCCCACACAGTGTGTGCTTGCCAGGATCTGGAGAAAGCATCCTCTCTGATTTGTTGTACACAAGGATTTTATGGCTTAGAAATAAAGTTCACAGGCTGTAGAATTTTCAGCTCATGGATAATAAAGACACACATTAGCTTCCAAACCACAGAGCAAAGCCGTGAATTCAGAGTGAACTAGCAATTGTGGCATAATCTTAGGGCTAATTTTTATGTGCTCTGTACAGTCTTATTTGTCCTCAGTTCAGATGCCACTTCTGCCAAGAAATCTGCTTTGACTGTCTCCAGGGGGGGGTGCAGGGGCCCCTTTTGTGTGCTCCTTGCGCTTGCTCTAGCTTTCTCTCACCACACTGCAGTGATCTTTATTTATACACATCTAGACTACAAGCTCCTTGATGTTAGAGTTTATAGATTATTTAGCTTTGCAGCCCCAGAGCACAATATGATGCCTGATACATAATTGGTGCTCAATAAAATCTTTGTTGAAGTAATGAATAGCATCTCCCAAATAAAGATGTTACCTTTTTATTACTGAATGTCCTAACACGTTGAAGATAGGGACCAAATGAATTTTTTCAATGTTTATTTTATTTATTTTGAGAGCAAGAGAATGCACACACACATGGGAGGGGCAGAGAGAGGGAGAGAGAATCCCAAGCAGGCTCTTGTGCCATCAGCTTGGAGTCCGATATGGGGCTCCATCTCATGAACTGTGAGATCATGACCTGAGCCAAAATCAAGAGTCAGAGCCTTAACTGACTGAGCCACCCAGGTGTCCCATGGGACCAACTAAATTTTAAATTTAAATTTCTGCCCTTAGAAAATTCTTTTGCCTACAGAGAAGAGAGCCACATCTAGACAGCATCGAATGCACTCCCCCCAGCAGGGGTCATGAGATTATTCTCCATGCCCTCTAACAGTTTACTCTTCAGATTTCTTCTCCACACTGTCTGGATTTCATGATCTTAATTCATAGTCTTTGCTATTGGGTTAGATATTATTGGAATATTTCTAAGTAATGGTTGAAACTTTTTAACAATGATCTGTTACTATATGACTTAAGCTTCAGTGGGGAAAAAAATGCATTGTATAATGCAAACCACTTATTTTCCCTGTTCAGCTGTTTTTGGTGGCAGGGATAAGTAAGGAGTAAGCCTTTTGCCTGATGGAGCTTGGAACTGGTATAATTTGTTTCTATGTAGAAATTACCCCCCAAAACTTAGTGGTTTGAAACAATCAACATTTATTATCCCACACAGTTTCAAGCGTCAAGAATCCAGAGGCAGCTTAGCTGGGTGGCTCTGGCTCAGGGTTTCTCATAAAGTTGCAGTTAGCTGTTCTCCAAGGCAACAGTCATCTTGGTGGGAGCTGAAGCGTCTACTTCCAAAGTAGCCTACTCACATACCTGGAAGACTGATGCTGGTTGTAGGCAGGGGGCCTCAGTTCCTCTCCATGTGGATCTCTCCAGAGTTGCTTGAGTATCCTCCCAAGATGGTAGCTGGCTACCCCAGAGAAACTGATTCAAGAGAGAGCAAGGAGAAAGCCTATAATGCCTGTATGCTCTTATGTCACACATTGTCATTCCCACCATATTCCATTTGTGAACAGTTGGTTACTAAGTTTAACCACACTCAAAAGGAGATAATTAGGCTCCATCTTTTGAAAGCAGTACCAAAGAATTTGTGGACATATCTTTAAGCCACCACAGAAAGTTATCAGGTATATAGTTCAAAATGTTTAAGTACACACAAGACTAGACATTCATACATGAATTTGTGTAGGTTTTCCTTTAATTTCTTTTAAAATTCATTTAGACAATTAAAAATTTGTAACAGGTGGCATAAATTGAACAAGGTGCATAATTTCAGTATCAATCCTCAGTTTCCCTGCTTTTCTTTCAGGTCCAGGAAAAAAACTATTCCTGACATTTATATCTGCAACCTGGCTGTGGCTGATCTGGTCCACATCATTGGAATGCCTTTTCTTATTCATCAGTGGGCACGGGGAGGAGAGTGGGTGTTTGGGGGGCCTCTCTGCACCATTATCACATCCCTGGATACTTGCAACCAGTTTGCCTGTGCTTCCATCATGACTGTAATGAGTGTGGACAGGTAAGTGATGAAACTCTGAAATGACTTAACATAATTCAGAAGTGCTTGTGCTTTCCCATGTTTATCCCAGTTTAAGCAACATCTGCTGGTTTGTAACAGCAAAGTTCCTCTTACTTTGCTTATTTCATTGTAGGACTTCAGAATATTTTTTCCAACTTTCATAGAATTATATTTTTAATGGAAATTTTAAAACACTAAAATCTTTTTCCTATTCATTCTTTACTTCAGTATTATTTCTAATTCACTGCAAGATAAAAAATATCTTGAAATCATGAAATGTTAGAAACAAGAATGAGTGCCCCCCATCATTCTTGCATTAAGGAAACTGAGGCCCCAAGAAGTGAGGGTATTTTCTGAAGGCACACAGGAAGTCAATGGCAGAACTGAGAACTGAAGTATGTCTCCTTACTCTCTGTCCAGGGCTATTTTTGGTATGTTCAATGTCTCACAGACTCTTGTTATCACCTGGCAGTTTGAAGGAATCTGGGAAATAAATTTGGGCTCCTGGATAGCTATGAAGAGACATTACAGTACCAGGAAGACCATATTTTACATCTTTTACACCCATCATTATATGAGTTAACACAAATGCTGATATTTAATTAACATCGTTAGAAATGCATTAGACTGTGACCTGGAATGTACCATAGCCGTATTCACCAACCATATAAGCTAATGTTATTCGAGGAGATGACAGTGATGGTGAGTACTTATGGAGCCAGGGAGTGGTGGAGCCCAGTTCCAAGCTGTCTCTAGAGATGGCAGATGGCTCATAACAACTTTATCATCTGACCTCTTCAGGAAGCAGGCAAGCTAGGATGTCCCTGCATTATCTAGATGCAAGGACCTCCAGACTAGGTCTTAGCAACATTCCCCAAATAGAAACAAGCCCTAAAGATACAGTAACATGCAAAACAGGAATGGTCTCAGAGAACAACTCACTTAAAATCTCCATCCACCTTCTTCCCACACCAACCCCAACCCAGCATACTTGACCCCCTCTTGCTCTGATCTACTTTTTCTTTCTCCTTTGTTTCCAATATATTATATAGTATAATTTGCTTTTTGTTTGGATGTGTGTGTGTACTGTTTATTGTTCAGTTTCCCCTACCCCTCAAATGTAAATTCCATGAAGTCAGGGTCTTTGATCACTAATAAATCCCAAGTGTCTATGTGACAGTGCCTGGTATATAGGTGCTCAAAAAATACTGACAAATGAATGACTGTCAGTCTTGAGTGCTATGTTAAATTTCCCTGGGTCCTTCCAGGACCTCTTCCTGAGCTCTGCCTCTTTTTCCACTCCATGTGTGTCTTTGGGTTGAGGATGTGATGATCAGTTTTTCAAATGAAAAAACAAAGGAATAGTGAGGTTCATAGAAATCATTCAGTGGATCATTATTCAGACATGAATAATGATGGTGATGTTTAATGCATTTTTTATATCCTACTGCATTTCTGCAAAAGAATTCTCAAAATATAGATTGTGCTTCTCAATTTATAATTAACAGCACATTTAAAAATCAATGTAGGTCTGTTTGGTTCATCTGATGCCAGCCATTGCTGACAATGTCTTAGGTAAAGCCTGGTGAGCTTGGCCGCTGTTCCAACGCAGGGTGAGGGCTCAGCAGAGGACAGGCCCACTGAAAGAAAGCAATCTAAAGCACAGGTATTACCAATCATAAGCACAGGTATTACCAATCATAATCCCATTCTCAGAGATAATAAAAGCTTATTCAGACCCTGTACCCTGAAGGCAGGAGAGTTTTTGGCTTTTTCTTTAAAGAAAGGAAATTGTACCTCTTCTGTAAACCTCTTACTGCAAATAAAGTGAATGGACGTGGTCTGCACTGGAACAGACCAACTGTATACATTCCCTAATGTTCACCGGTTCTTTTCTGTGAGTGTATGTGTACATGTGCATGTGTGTCATATATATGAATGTCACTTTTTAATATTTTCATTCTTTTTTTAATGTTTACTTAGAGAGTGAGAGAGAGAGAGAGCAAGTGGTGAGGGGCAGAGAGAGAGAGAGAGAGAGAGAGAAAGACAATCCCAAGCAGGCTCCACGCTCAGCACAGAGCCCAACATGGGGCTCAATTTCATGACCATGAGATCATGACCTAAGCCAAAACCAAGAGTTGACACTAAACTGACCGAGGCACCCAGGCACCCCTTAATGTCACTTTTTTAGTCTAATGGACACAGTATGCTAAAATTTTATTTTAGAATTAAGGCACTTGAATACTTACCCTTCTCTCTGTCCTCACTCTAGAGATTACATGGCCAGAGAGAAATTAAGAGTCTGTAAAACTGAACCTTTTCCTTCTTGGCATTTCTTATGGTTCCAACTGTACTAAATGCATAAAACTTCAACAAAATCTGAGATTTTGTAAAACAGAAATGGAGTTTTCTTTGCAAGGCCATAACCATGGCATTGGCCATGTCAGTGCCAAGAGTAAGCCTTATCACTTACACATTTAAGTCATTTTAAATATTTATTTATTTTTTGAGAGAGAGAAAGCACATACATATCCACATGCAAGCAGGGAACATTTAAGCCATTCAAGTATTGCCGGTTTAACAGATCAGAAATTTCAAATGCATTTGATAATTTCTCTCCTTCTTTCTCTGATTAATAATAACTACAGGTGTGTGGAATATTTCAATAGTAGGTTCCTACCTCCAAACAATACCCATATTTATTCTTCCAATCCATGAGCACAGAATTTTTTTTCCATTTCTTTATGTCTTCTTCAGTTTCCTTCATAAACTTTCTGTAGTTTTCAGCATACAGATCTTTTACATCTTTGGTTAGGTTTATTCCTAGGTATTTTATGATTCTTGGTGCAATTGTGAATGGGATCAGTTTCTTTATTTGTCTTTCTGTTGCTTCATTATTAATATATAAGACTGCAACTGATTTCTGTACATTAATTTTGTATCCTGTGACTGTGCTGAATTCATGTATCAATTCTAGCAGACTTTTGGTGGACTCTATCCGGTTTTCCATGTATAATATCATGTCATCTTCAAAAAGTGAAAGCTTGACTTCATCTTTGCCAATTTTGATGACTTTGATTTCCTTTTGTTGTCTGATTGCTGATGCTAGAACTTCCAACACTCTGTGAAACAACAGCGGTGAGAGTGGACATCCCTGTCGTGTTCCTGATCTCAGGGAAAAAGCTCTGTTTTTCCCCATTGAGGATGATATTAGCTGTGGGCTTTTCATAAATGCCTTTTAGGATGTTTAAGTATGTTCCTTCTATCCCAACTTTCTTGAGGTTTTTATTAAGAAAGAATGCTGAATTTTGTCAAATGCTTTTTCTGCATCGATTGACAGGATCATATGATTCTTATCTTTTCTTTTATTAATGTGATGTATCACACTGATTGATTTGTGAATATTGAACCAGCCCTGCAGCCCAGGAATGAATCCCACTTGATCATGGTGAATAATTCTTTTTATATGGTGTTGAATTCGATTTGTTAGTATCTTATTGAGAATTTTTGCATCCATATTCATCAGGGATATTGTTAAAATGTCAATACTACCCAAAGCTATCTACACATTCAATGCAATCCCAATCAAAATTGCACCAGCATTCTTCTCAAAGCTATAACAAGCAATCCTAAAATTTTTATGGAACCACAAAAGACCCCGAATAGCCAAAGTAATATTGAAGAAGGAAGACCAAAGTGGGAGGCATCACAATCCCAGACGTTAGCCTCTACTACAAAGCTGTAATCATCAAGACAGCATGGTACTGGCACAAAAACAGACACATAGACCAATGGAATAGAATAGAGACTCCAGAATTGGACCCACAAAAATATGGCCAACTAATCTTTGACAAAGCAGGAAAGAATATCCAATGGAAAAAAGACCGGCTCTTTAACAAATGGTGCTGGGAGAACTGGACAGCAACATGCAGATGAAACTAGACCACTTTCTCACACCATTCACAAAAATAAACTCAAAATGGATAAAGGACCTGAATGTGAGACAGGAAACCATCAAAACCCGAGAGGAGAAAGCAGGAAAAAACCTCTCTGACCTCAGCCACAGCAATTTCTCACTCGACACATCCCCAAAGGCAAGGGAATTAAAAGCAAAAATGAACTATTGGGACCTCATGAAGATAAAAAAAAAACTTCTGCACGGCAAAGGAAACAATCAACAAAATTAAAAGGCAACCAGTGGAATGGGAAAAGATATTTGCAAATGACATATCGGACAAAGGACTAGTACCCAAAATCTACAAAGAACTCACCAAACTCCACACTCGAAAAACAAATAATCCAGTGAAGAAATGGGCAGAAGACATGAATAGACACTTCTCTAAAGAAGACATCCAGATAGCCAAGAGGAACATGAAAAGATGCTCAGCATCACTCCTCATCGGGGAAATACAAATCAAAACCACACTGAGATACCACCTCACGCCAGTCAGAGTGGCTAAAATGAACAAATCAGGAGACTATAGATGCTGGAGAGGATGTGGAGAAACGGGAACACTCTTGCACTGTTGGTGGGAATGCAAACTGGTCCAGCCACTCTGGAAAACAGTGTGGAGGCTCCTCAAAAAATTAAAAATAGATCTACCCTATGACCCAGCAAAGCCCTGCTAGGAATTTACCCAAGGGTGACAGGAGTGCTGATGCATAGGGGCACCTCTACCCCAATGTTTATAGCAGCACTTTCAACAATAGCCAAATTATGGAAAGAGCCTAAAATGTCCGTCAACTGATGAATGGATAAAGAAATTGTGGTTTATATACACAGTGGAATACTACTTGGCAATGAGAAAGAATGAAATATGGCCTTTTGTAGCAACATGGATGGAAATGGAGAGTGTTATGCTAAGTGAAACAAGTCATACAGAGAAAGAAAGATACCATATGTTTTCACTCTTATGTGGATCCTGAGAAACTTAACAGAAGACCATAGGGGAGGGAAAGGGGGAAAAAAAGTTACAGAGAGGGAGGGAGGCAAACCATAAGAGACTCTTAAAAACTGAGAATAAACTGAGAGTTGATGGAAGTTGGGAGGGAGGGAAAAGTGGGTGATGGGCATTGAGGAGGGCACCTGTTGGGATGAGCACTGGGTGTTTCATGGAAACCAATGTGACAGTAAATTTCATAAAAAAAAAAAGAGAGGTACATTAAAAAATCAATACCAAAAAAATTTTGTAAACATCCAAAATATTAAATGTATATACCTCCAGATGAAAGCTGCCTAAACTCTCATAGATGGCTACTTTTGTAAATATATTCTCTAGAACATCAAAAGTCAGTAAGTAGGAGCCAAATCCCCCATTCAACAAATATTTATTGAGTATGACCATAGGTCAGGAACTATGCTGGATACAAATGATACAAGAGCATTAAACTAATAGTCAAGGTTCCTGCTTTCCTGGGGCTTCCATTCCTGAGATGTAGACAGACATTAAGTGAAGAGTCACACAGCAAATGTGTGTTTCCACACAGTGATACATACTAGGAAAGAAAAGCAGAGTTTCCCCACCATCTGCATTTATAGTCATGGGCCCTTGTATAGAGTAAGTAGTCAAGGGAGGCTTCTCTGAGACACACAATTTTTTTAAATAATATTTTAAGTTTATTTCTTTATTATTGAGAGAGAGAAAGAACACAAGCTGGGGAGAGGCAGAGAGAGAGGGAGACAAAATCTGAAGCAGGCTCCAGGCTCTGAGCTGTCAACACAGAGCCTGATGTGGGCTCAAACCCACAGACCCACAGACCATGAGACCACGACCTGAGCCGAAGACAGACACTCAACCGACTGAGCCGCCCAGGCGCTCCGAGACACACAGACTATTAAATGGAGACTCAAAGGAAGAGCAAGAGGAAACAGAGGGAGATTCTGCCAGGCAAGTAAGACAGCATGCACCTGGCCTTGAAAGGGGAGAGAGCTTAAAGGAAGGCCATAGTGAGACTGGAACAAGCTGCAGCCTGAGTGACAGGCAGGGCCAGGTGAAGAAAGACTTGGCAAATAATGGTAAGAATTCTGAATTTTATCTGAAAGGAGATGGAAAACCAGTGAGGGGTTTTCAGGTGGGAGAAGGGGGGTGTTGGGGTGAAGATACAATCAGAGAAGATTCCCTAATCTATTGATGCCATGACTCCATTATCCTTTCATCCCAGACAAAATGATGGTTGGGCTGCTGTACAATCACTACCTCGTGATTGTACATGAGGGAGGGAGGGGTCCTTCTCTCCTCAGCCACAGGTAATGAAGGTGCAATGTGCAGGAGAGGAGCAGCTGGGGTACCCTGGGCCACAAACGTCTCCCTGAATGCCAAGGGGTCCCTTAACTAAGTGTCCCTTAAAAAGTTCTGCCTCTCATGCAAAATTGAAAGAACAGGGGACAAGCAATTTTTTTTTTTATTTTTAGAAATCTTAAGTAGCTCTACAAAAATTAAATAACCACCAGAACATGTTTTACATTTATTTGATGTGTATGGATACTGCCTCCCAACACCCCCACCTCCAGCAAAACTGTGCTTTCACAGATAACCTTCCCTTTGGGTCTAGGCTGTTTCTCACCTTTTAGCTTTCAGTTGGCTCTGAAACATTCTTGGACTTGCTGGAGAACCAAATATATTTAATATGTCAGGACTTCAAGCTTCATTAATGATTATGCTTTTTTTCTGAATTAAAAATGGGGGGAAAAAAGAAAAGAAAACCCCTTCCCCATGAAATTAGCCCATTTCCCCTCTTTGGCCTGCGGCCTAAATTCCTGGAAATCTGCATTGTCTGCACTAGTCATGTTGGTTTATCCTCACTGTGATTCCCATGGACTGCTTTCCAAGAGCCTGGGGCCCCCACTGGAAAGTCATCTGGGCAGAATGTCTGTCCCCATGGGCCAGAACCTCATCCTGCCTGGGGACTCTCCTACCAGCCAGTGCACTTGCCTCCTTCCTGCCTCCATGTCAGTAAATCCTACTGGGAAGAAGGCCCCTCTCTCCTGGAGGAAATCCCCGCTCAGAAGCAAAGTTTTCCAGAACCCAGCCTACATAGGAAGCACTTTTGTAAAGACAGTTTTCACAGGGCAGAATTTTACCATTATCAGTGTGTTCGGGGAAGTGACAGCTATTTCAGTGAGTGGTTTATTCAGACTTGCAGGGTCAAGAGTTGTTTTCTCTACAGGTACCAGCCAGCTCTTAAAAAATAGAACTTTCTTTTACCCTGATAGAGGTGTGCTTCAGGGAAGATAATAATACTAATAATTTACTCTTGTCATGAACCTTTCATCCTGGCAGCTCAGCGTTTTATTGATTGTTCCCAAACCCTTCTTAACTGGCTTTGCAGGTACTTGGCTCTCGTCCAACCATTTCGACTTACAAGTTGGAGAACGAGGTACAAGACCATCCGCATCAATTTGGGCCTTTGGGCAGCTTCCTTTATTCTGGCATTGCCTGTCTGGGTCTACTCGAAGGTCATCAAATTTAAAGACGGCGTGGAGAGTTGTGCTTTTGATTTAACATCCCCTGACGATGTACTCCGGTAGGTTGTTAAAACTTAAGAAAAATAGAGTTGAATTAAGTTGTGAAGTGCTTCATCCTCCTTGTCAACACGTGGGCAGCTGCACACAGTGTCCTTGGGGATCCTCTAAGGGGCAGTCTCCCCGCTTCGCTTTCTGCTTTCCACAATCAAGTTGGTAGCCTGATTTTAAGGAGAGGGTAACCTTTAGAAAAAGATTTGGAGTTTAATTATGTAGCCTCAGTGGACACAAGTATATTTAAATATGGGTTTTAAAGATCCATGGCAACCAGACACAGCAGGAATGCAAAAATCAAGGGAGGGGCAAAATTTCCAAAAGGGTCTAGGCGTTACCAAGATTCCAACCTTAACAGTGTGCCACTGGAGTTTGGTTTAAGTTTGCCCTCCCTCCCAAAAGATATATTCAAGTCCTAATTCTTAGTACCTATGAATGTGACCTTATTTAGAAATAGGGTCTTTGCAGATATCATCAAGTTAAATGAGGTCATACTGGATTCGAGTGTGCCTTAAATCCAGTGATTGGTGTCCTCAGAAGGAGAGTGAGGTTTGAAGAGACACAGAGAGGAGGGAGCCTGTGAAGACAGAGGCAGGGATTGGAGTGATGTGTCTACAAGGGAAATAACACCAAGGATTGCCAGAAACTACCAGAGAGGCATGGCATAGATTCTTCCTCAGAGCCTCCAAAAAAAACCCAACCCTGCCAACATCTTAATTTCATACTTTTTTTTTTTTTGAGAGAGAGAGAGTTGGGGAGAAAGGAAAAAAGAGAATCCTAAGCAGGCTCTACGCTCAGCAGACCCCAACTTGAGGTTTGATCTCACAACCGTGAGATCATGCCATGAGCTAAAATGAAGAGTTGGACACTTAACTGACTGAGCCACCCAGGTGCCCCTTAACTTCTACCTCCACAACTGAGACAATAACTTTCTGTTGCTTTAAGCCACCCAGTCATTTGTTACAGCACCCCTGGGTAACTAACAAGGCAGCTTATTTCTCACATTTTAATTTGAAAAGAAAAATTAAGTCAAAAATTTTTGTTCGAAATTTTGAATATATCCTTGGAGTCTATGACTAAAATTTTTTGACCGCCTACTACAGGCTACGTATTGTGCTAGGTGCTTTTCACATACATTATCTCCGGTCAATTTGGAAGATTCCTTTTTCCCATCTACCACTTGTCAAATAGGTGAGTCATTTCTGCGTCATGTAGTCACAGCCCAAGAGGGATGGAGGTAGAGGCCCTTGCAAGGCTACAAATCCAGTAACAAAAATCTCCAGAGGACCACAACATCAGTAGGAGTGATTGTCAATTCATTATTTTCTCCCACCAGTACTGGCAGCACTCACAGACAAAAACCATCTGCCAATCTAAAGGTGAAATGATATTTAATCACTGGTGGCTGACAGATTATTCATATGAACCCCAACCTGTCTAACAGAGCAGCACAACCTGAGATGTCTAGAGGACTCAGCCTGTGTCAAAGAAATAATAGTGATTATTTTGTACCAGCAGCTGAATCTGCTGGTTTTGGTTGGTTATCATAAGGGCAACCCTGAGGTTCTCGCCTCTGTTGTTACTCCCCAGAATTAAGTTCTTATGGTGAACTGAGACTGGAACCAATGTGTGGCTTTCAGTGTCCCTCTGCTCCCAGGTGCTCTCCCTGCGCCACCCTGTGCACACCTACCCAGTGTGGGCTGCCTTCTTTCACCAACACCAAGCTTCTTCCAGGCAGGAGGATACCTGGAATCCATGCAAAAATGGAATTGGCTTACCTGAGAATTTTCCCCAGGGGATCTCAAGGAAAAGACTGGCTCATTTCACAACAGGCCCTTTGAGAGGCCATCGGGGTCTTGATTACAATGGTGGGCTGTGCAACTCAACTCTCTTGTGGATTCAAATCCCACCTCTCCTACTTACTAGCTGGATACCCTCAGGCAAGCCACTTAACCCCTCTGTGCCTTAGTTTGCTCTTCTATAACAGGAGAATACTAATGGCAATTGTAATCAGGCATTGAACAGATTCAATGGATTAAAATATGTCAAGTACTCAGATCAGCATATACTATATAATAAATGCTACTTGCTGTTCCGTATTGTTGTAGATAACACTAAAGATAATGGTAATAATATGTATTCTCACCTGTTTGTACTCAGTAGTGCTGGGCTTGGCTAGAGAACAGATGAGCACCATTGTTGGCAAATAATGAAGAGCAAGACTTCTCTACATAAAAGCAGCAAAGATCCTTAACTTTTCCCCCAAAGACTTTTATCCTGAGCCCTGAGAAATTAGAAAATCATGCCTCATAAACTGTAAAAGCCAGTTCCTGGCAATGTGAATGTAACAGCCATGTCTTCTCTCTCTCTCATTTTACAGGTATACACTTTATTTGACAATAACAACTTTTTTTTTCCCTCTGCCTTTGATTTTGGTATGCTATATTTTAATTTTATGCTATACTTGGGAGATGTACCAACAGAATAAGGATGCCAGATGGTAAGTATTTACCCTATTTTGTTTTATTTGTTGAAAGAACAATTCAGAGATCCTAAGACATCCACAACAGAAATTTAAACAACAATCACTTGAAACATACCACATTTAGACATACGGGCATTAATGTTTATATGAGGCATTTTCTGAAATAAGATATGTTCTGAAGCAGCTATTTGAGGACCTCCCAGTGATAAATCTTGCGATACTAATGTTATAGTTTCATAAAAATCTAAACAGAACTCAATATACCATTAAAAGAATAGTTTTATATTTATCAACGTTACTTAAATGTTTTGTTTGTACACTTTGAAGAGTTGTGTACACATGGAAATATCCTAGATGCCATGTATAACTTTCTAATTTTGTGCTTAATCTTTTAATTTGGAGGAAAAGAATCTCATTAATACTTGAATATTTAGGACGAGATTAATTAGGACTGAATAAAACCAAAGATTTACCTTAAGACAATAGACTTGGGAAGAAACTTTAAAAATAGTTGTCAGTAAAACTGTATGAATAAATCTAAATTATTTTCTACTTGAAACTGTCTATATCAAGTTAAGTAAGTCAGTGAACACATAACATGTTGGATTTTAAGACAAATATTAAATTTTGTCTTTAGAATAGATTACTGTATTTTGGAAAGACAAGATCACTAGATCTCCCACACATCACCCCCTCTTAATCCCCTTTACCTATTTCACCCATCCCTCCACCCACATCCTCTCTGGCAACCAACAGTTTGTTCTCTATATTTAAAAGTCTTGGGGTTTTTTTCCCCCTTTAAAAAAAAACAAAAAACGTTTACTTGTTTGAGAGACAGAGAGAGAAAGAGGAAGTGAGATAGAGACAGAGAGAGGGAGAGAATCCCAAGCAGGCTCTTTCACTGTCGGCTTGGGGCCTGATATGGGGCTCACAAACTGTGAGATCACAAACTGTGATCATCACAAACTGTGAGATCATGACCTGGGGCCAAAACCAAAAGACAGATGCTTAACTGGCTGAGTGCCCTAGTATCCCAAAGATTTGGGACCACTGTGTTATCATTTTTATTTGTGTCCACATTTTTTTATTTCCTGTTTGATTTCTTGATTGACCCACTCATTATTTAGTAGCATGTTATTTAACCTCCATGTATTTGAGCTCTTTCCAGGTTTTTTCTTATGGTTGATTTCTAGTTTCATAAGTATATGGTTAGAAAAAGATGTATGATATGACTTTGCTCTTTTGAATTTGTTGAAACTTGTTTTATGGCCTATTCTGGAGAATGTTCCATGTGCACTTGAAAAGAATGTGTTTTCCACTCTTTTAAAATGGAATGTTCTGAATATATCTTAGATCCATCTGGTCCAGTATGTCATTCAAAGCCACTATTTCCTTGTTGATTTTCTATCTGATCTACCCATTGATGTAAGTAGGGTGTTAAAGTCCCCTATCAGTGTATTCCAATCAATTACTTCCTTTATGTCTGTTAATAGTTGCTTTATGTATTTGGGTGCTTCGATGTTGGGTGCATAAATATTAACAATTGTTATATCTTATTGGATTGTTCCCTTTATGATTATGTAATGTCCTTGTTTGTGTCTAGTTAGAGTCTTTGTTTTAAAGTCTATTTTGTCTGATATAAATAATGCTACCCCAGCTTTCTTTGTACTTTCATTTGCAAGGTAAATGTTTTTCCATCCCTTCACTTTCAATCTGCATGTGTCTGTAGAAATGAAACGAGTCTCTTCTATGCAACATATAGATGGGTGTTACTTATTTATCCATTCAGTCACCCTATCTTTGATTGGAGCATTTAGTCCACTTACATCCAAAGTAATTATTGATAGGTATGTACTTACTGTCATTTTCTAATTTTATGGTTGTTTTTGTACTTCTTTGTTCCTTTCTTCTCTTGCTCTCTTCTCTCATGGTTTGATGGCTTTCTTTAATGATGTACTTGGATTCCTTTCTTTTTTAAATTTTGCATATCTATTACGGGTCTTTGATTTGTGGTTATCATCAGTTTATATATAACATCTTATGCATATAGCAGTCTATATTAAGTTGATGGTCACTTAAGTTTGAACCCATTCTAAAAGCACTAAATTTTTATTCCCACCTCCCCAGTATTTTAGGTATATGGTGTTATAATTTACATTCTTTTATTTTGTGAATCCCTGGGCTGATTTTTATAGATACACTTATTTTTTCTGCCTTTCTGCTTTCTACTTTTCTTATTCCTACTTTCAGTTTTTCCTTTACACTCAAAGAATCCCCTTTAATATTTCTTAGGAGGTTGGTTTACAGGTGATGAATTTCTTTAACTTTTGTTTGAGATATTCTTTATCTCTCCTTCTACTCTGAATGATAGCCTCACTGGACAGAACATTCTTGGTTGCAGGGGCTTTTTCTTTCAGCACTTTGGATATATCATGCCACTCCTTTCTTGCCTGCAAGGTTTCTGCTAAAAAATCAACTGATAGCCTTATGGCACTTCCCTTATATGTAAATGTTTTCTTTTCTCTTGCTGCTTTTAAAATTCTCTCTTTATCGGGGCGCCTGGGTGGCGCAGTCGGTTAAGCATCCGACTTCAGCCAGGTCACGATCTCGCGGTCCGTGAGTTCGAGCCCCGCGTCAGGCTCTGGGCTGATGGCTCGGAGCCTGGAGCCTGTTTCCGATTCTGTGTCTCCCTCTCTCTCTGCCCCTCCCCCGTTCATGCTCTGTCTCTCTCTGTCCCAAAAATAAATTAAAAAACGTTGAAAAAAGAAAAAAAAATTTAAAATTCTCTCTTTATCACTGTTTTTGCCATTTTAATCATTATGTGTCTTGGTGTGGATCTCCTTGGGTTGATTTTGTTGGGAGCTCTCTGTGCCTCCTATATCTGGATGTCTGTTTCCTTCCTCAGATTAGAGAAATTTTCAGCTATTGTCTCTTAAATAAATTTTCTGCCCCCATTTCTCTCTCTTTTCTTTCTGGGATCCCTGTTAATACAAACGTTATTTGTATGCTTGACTGCATCGTTGAGTTCCCTTAATCTATTCTCATTTTTTATTATTCTTTTTCTCTCTCTCTCTCCTGTTAAGCTTGATTGCTTTCTATTATTCCATCTTCCCGATCACTGATCCATTATTCTGTTTCCTCTATTCTACTATTTTATACTCACTTTGGTAGTACAAATATCTTTATTCTGCTATTAATCCCCTCTACTGTTTTTTTTTAATTTCAGTAATTTCTCAAGTCCAGTGAGTATCTTTATAACCATTACTTCAAATTCTCTATCAGGCATATTGCTTATCTCCATTTCATTTGGCTCTCTTGCTGTGATTTTGTCCTGTTCTTTCATTTGAGATCTATTCCTCTGATTCTCATCTTGTCTAGCACTCTATGTCTATTTCTATGTGTTAGGGAAATCAGCTACATCTCCTGCTTTTGAAAGTGATGTCCTAATGAAGAACGGGTTCTATAGTGCCCTGCAGTGCAATGTTCTCTGTTCATCAGAATCTGCTGCTTCACGGGTGTCTCCTATGTGTGTTGCATGTGCCCTACTATTATGGCTGAACTGCATTTGACTTTAGTCCAGTCATTTGCAATGGCTCTCTGTTGGTGGTGGGCAGAATTTGGGTCCTGTATTGTTAATGGATCAGTATGGGGCTATTGTGGGCTTGAGTTGGGTCAGACCACGCATCTGCCAGAGATGCAATAACATCAAACTACAGGGGACTCTCCCTGTGTTGTCTCCTGAGAAGCTTTCATTGGTGGTCAGGGACTATAGTCAGACC
This sequence comes from Neofelis nebulosa, assembly GCF_028018385.1. Taxonomy (NCBI): domain Eukaryota; kingdom Metazoa; phylum Chordata; class Mammalia; order Carnivora; family Felidae; genus Neofelis; species Neofelis nebulosa. Next base: position 93,590,197 of record NC_080787.1, on the reverse strand, counting down.
AGATGTCTGCCCCCAGTCCACTGCTGGAGCCACAGCGAAACTTCTGTGTGTGGTTATCTTCTTCTCTCTCCGGGACACAGTCACTTTGTTTTTGTTTTTGTTTTATTTTTTAATGTTTATTATTATTTTTTTTTTTTGAAGAGAGAAAGACAGAGTGTGAGGGGTCAAGGGACAGAGAAAGAAGGAGACACAGAATCCAAAGCTGGCTCCAGGCTTTAAGCTGTCAGCACAGAGCCTGATACTGGGCTAGAACTCACGAACCACAAGACCATGACCTGAACCGAAGTCAGACACTTAACCGACTGAGCCACTCGGGCACCCCAGACAGGAGTCATTTTGGAGTGACGCTAGCCACTGTCAGGGCTGCTTACACACTGCCAAGCTTGTGGCAGTGCTTTGGATGGGCTCCAGCCAAAGGCATATTGGAGGAGGCAGGTCTGCAGGAGAACGTGGGGGTGGGGTACACTTTTAGCAAGCTAGGTAGAGAGTGTTCATGTTGGTTCCCCAGGTGTCCATGCTCTTTTATTCTTGGATAAGTCTCCTAATGATTTCTGCCCCTCCAGCACATGTTCTGAGATTAATAAATAAATCACAGATATTTTTCAAACTGCTGCTTCTGTGCTGTATCTACGAGGGACTGTGGTTGTGCTGTCTCTTTAGGGATGGGAACTCAGTTTCCTTCCGCCCTTTAACTCTCCCAGAGATGAGTCTGCTGATTTTTAAAGTTCCAGGTATTAGGCCTCACTGATTGTAAAAACTTGTGAAGTTAAGCCCCTCTGGTTTTAAATCCAAATGTGGAGATTCATCTTCCCAGTTCAGATCCCCCCTGCCTAGGATGTCTAGTGTAGGCTCTGCTCTTCTGCCTTCTTCATGCTTGCAGCTTCCTGCCCTCCTGTGGACAGCCTTACATGTCAGTTTTGCTCCTGACCACACCTTTGCCCTTCCTACCATTTTTGATGTGGCCTCTTCTCTATGATTAAGTATGTAGAGTCTGTTCTGCCAGGTTTTGGGTCATTTTCTGGGTTATTTACAACTGATGTGGGTGTTATCTAGTTGTATCTGTGAGATGAGGTGAGTTTAGGATTCTCCTAACCCACCATCTTCCCTGGAAGTCAAATAGGTGATCAATTTAACCATGAGTCAAAATCTGTGGCAAACTCTGGTGCCAAAGGTTTAGGTGTTTTATTGACCCATGACATTTTTTCCCACTTAGCTTCCTGAAATTCTCTGGAAATGTTGCATTCCCATTTAGAATGGAAAAGGGAAGCAGCCACAGTTATAGAAAAATAATTTAGCTTCTAAATGTATCACAGGCAGCTGAGCTGGGAAGACAGTTGAAATGGAATCACATGGAGTATTAAGACACTGACAGTTGGAGAGGATGCTTCAGCCCTTTTAAGACCATTCTCCAAAACAGATCACTTTGTTCCCAGCACTTTCCTCAGAAATGCAAAGAGCATCTTATGAAACAAATCTCATACTGTCCAATTATCCCTCAAAATGCAAATAATTAGAGGAATGATGGTGCCTACTCAGATAAGCTGCAGAAGAATCATTATCTTACAAAGATTTTCAGTTGCCATGTTTTTTTTTTTACTCATTCCCTGGGCTTTTTCATCTGCTTCAACTACATCCCTGGGACATTTCTATTAAATATCTAAATATAACATGATAAAACTTGGGAAGTTTCAAATTTTATCTGGAATAATTTTAAATTAATAGAAAAGTTCCATAAATAGTACAGAGTTCCTATACAGTCCTCACTTTGTTCCTCCATGAATATACTATCCTGCCATGATGCATTTGTCCAAGCAAAGAAAATGGCATTGGTACATTACTACTAACTAAACTCTACCCTTAATTGGATTTCTCCAGTTTTTTCATTAAAGCCTCTTTCTGGCCCAGGATTCAATGCAGAATACCAGATTGCATTTAGTTGTCATGTCTCCCCAGTCTCTTCTAGTCTATGAGAGTTTCCTGCTCTTTCCTTGTTTTTCATGACCTCGAGGGTATTAAGGAGTACTGGTCAGGTATCCCATAGAATGTTCCCAATCTGGACTTGCCTGATATTGTATCACAATTAGACTGTAGTTATGTGCTTTGGGGAAAGATCAGTTCTTCTCATCACAACACATCAGGGGGCTCATGGTAACTGCATGACATCTCTGTTAATGAAAGCTCTAGGAAATCACTGCCCCATAATTTCTATGGTTGTTTATGTTCTGTCTATCCTGATGCTTCCTTTGTAGTCATAATCCCGGTGTTCCAAAGCAACGAGTGATGAAGCTGACAAAGATGGTGCTGGTGCTGGTGGCAGTCTTCATCTTAAGTGCTGCCCCCTATCACGTGATACAACTGGTGAACTTACAGATGGAGCAGCCCACGCTGGCTTTCCATGTGGGTTATTATCTCTCCATCTGTTTCAGCTATGCCAGCAGCAGCATTAATCCTTTTCTCTACATCGTGCTGAGTGGAAATTTCCGGAAACGCCTGCCTCAAGTGCAAAGGAGAGTGACTGAGAAGGAAATCAACAATATAGAAAATACCTTGAAATCCAGCTTTTAGGAGAGCACACGTATCACCAAAAGTCTAGATAGGCTTGTCTATGTTATTGGTATTATTGAAAGAGCAGGTGAAACAGTGTGCTTATGTCCATCCTTCCAGTGTATTTGTGACTCTCAGTAGCATGGAATGGAAGTGTAACCATTCAAATGCAATGAGTTTAATATGCTAACTTTAGTAAGATGTAAAATATTTGTTCACGTTGGGAGTATAGAAAGGGATAGTCTAAGATCCCTGAGTTCCATGGTTATGGGTGTTACTTCAGCATATTATAAACTAGTCACTGATAAAAGGGCCATGACTATTGACTGAAAATTCACCAAGGAATCTGGCCTTGCCATCCATACTTTGGCTTCACAGCAATAGTGCTCTTGAGATTCCTAGGAGGGAAAAACCTTATCAGGAAGTCTTAAATTTGGCCATTTTTTATCTACAAAATTTCACATGATTCAATCTAATGCCTTCAATAATCAGCTCCATCTGTTAGCATAACAGTTACCATGTATTGAACATATGCAATATGTAAGGTTACATGTAACAAATCCATGAGGTAAGTATCAACCCAATTTACTTAGGCTCAGAAAGGTTAAATGATAGGCTTGATGTTGAGCAGCTTCATAACAGCTGGGCTAAAATCCAGGTCTGCCTGTTTCTGTACTTTGAAAGCACACCTTGGCAACCTGTACTATCATACTGGAGAGTGTCAATTATTTGGGAGGGGGGAGGATTTGCTTTCTCCTACAGTGCCATAAGAAAAGAACTGATTAAGAAATTGGTTGATGGTTTAAGAATATTCTTTTGCATTTAGCTTTGTTCTCATGCTTATGAATTACAGAAAGCAGTACATGCGTTTTAATAATAGTATTCTTCAGGATGTGAGGCATACACTCAGATACATTCTCTTTAGGTTACAGTATGTTTGCTCAAGAGTCCAAAAGTAATTAGCCCTTAAATGTGTACATGTTCATTATAGCTACCTTTTCTTCTTTGGGTTTGTATAAAACATGCATTTTGTGCAGAAAGAAAAGAAAGAAATGATTTTAAAGCCTGTATTCTCAACAAAGGTAAACACTGCTATTTTATTTGTGGATGAAATCTATAAACCCACCCACTTCATCTAAATTCATAGAATCACTTGCTTCATGAACGTCTTAAACTCACTTTTACTCAACCCTTTACATGAAAGAGTCACAGAGACCAACTTTTTTAACAATCTGATTTCCATTTTTATATATCAATTGTCAAGACATATGACTTTTAACCCAATGTATTTGGTTCTAGATCTTTTAGAGACCATTTTGAAACAAGGGAATATATAAACGCACATCTCGATGAAAGTTCACATAAACAACGTGATACATACAGGTCACATTGAGGCATTTTAGTTCTGTAACTGAGCTCTGCAGAGCTACACCCAGAGCCTAGATGCTCCTTTACAACTTCAGAAAAAGCTGTATCATGGCTACAATTCCAGGGGCCTTTATTCTCACTTTCCTATGGTGCAACAGTCAGGGTTCAGTGAATAACCCTGACATCTGAAGACCCAAAACCATGGGTCATCAACAGATGTTGTCATTTGGTAATTGAAAAATAGTTGAAGAGTTTATCTCCATCATCTTTTTTATTACAAAATATATTATGATTTTAAAGATTAAAATTATTTTAAACCAACATACATTTTTCTAATAGCATCTCCAATAGATATCAAATAATTCCAATATGTAAATTGGTCAGTGATTTCTTTTAATTTACATTTATTAAGAGTTGTAAAGAACTTTAGCATTTAATCAAAGTGCAAAGTAAAAAGGATGACTATTAAATTCATTTTTGTGCTTTATATACTTTTTCTATGTATAAGTATACACACACACACACACACACACACACATGCAAATTTGCTAAGGTTGTTTGACAGAGATTCTCTGTCTTGTATTTTTTGCCCATGATATGTATACATGTTTATTTTCAAGACAACATAATGATCAGTTTCCCATATCTAATTAATACCTGGGTATTTGTTATTACTTACAATCATAACTGCATGCCTCCTCTATGCTTATTCAATTTTAGGTACCTCATTTAAATTTTGACCAATTAATATAAATCAGTGAATGCTTGAATATTAATTTACTTCTAGCCTACAGCTTGTATTTTTTTATATGAAATTTATTGTCAAATTGGTTTCCATACAACACCCAGTGCTCATCCCAATAGGTACATATTCCTAAGGATTTCATATTTCCTTAATATAGTTTCTCATGAACAAAGCATAAAGAGTTCAGGATTAGTAAAATGTACCCTAAATATGGCTAATAATTAAAAGGCACCCATCATACCAGATTCTCAGAAATCTAGGCACCTGAAGTCTAGATATTACTGTTTTTCATGGGTTATGATGTCACAGGGGTCATGGAATCTGGACTTGAAAGATGCTTTAGAGATTATCAGATGTTACAGATGAGAAAAATAATCCCCAGAAAGACCAAGTTATTTTTAACACAGTCCAGTGTGTGTCCAGAGACCCAACCCCAACGGGCTGCTAGAAACCAGCCCTGAGTTCTTGCCACCAAACTTCCCTCCCTTGTGGGGACAGTAAAAAACTGCTAGTAAGAAAATTAAAGTTAACACTTAATGGCTATACCAAATTCCTGAGAGTTCAGTGAATAAATCAAGATCATATGTTTTAAAAGTTGTAGTTAGAAAAAAAAATAGCTGATTCTTCATAATTTGCTTTGACTTCTTTGTCAGGATGGCAGAGATTAATTTTCTATTTATTTAACAGAGTTCTTTTTTTAAAATATTTTTGAGAGAGAGAGCGGGAGAGAGAGTGAGGAGGTGAGGGGGGAGGAGCAGAGAGAGAGGTAGACAGAGGATCTAAAGTGGGCTCTATGCTGACAGCAGGGAGCCCGATGTGGGGCTCTCGCACCCTGAGATCATGATCTAAGCCAAAGTCAGAAACTTAACCAACTGAGGCACCCAGTCATCCCTTTATTTACAGAGTTCTATGGAACAAGCCCAAAGCAAAATATAGAAATTAACAATATATTTTTTTACTATCCCCAGTTCTTTGTTGACACCTCTCTACACCAAAAATTTAGTTCATTGTACAGATAGCCTCCTCCTTTGCCTAAGGCTAGGAACAATCCTATAGCTATGAATCCTTTATGACTTCACCCCCATAGAGATAGTATTGTTTCATTTGCCCTTTCAGTAATTAGCTCAAATACAGCAATGTCCATCCAAAAACCTATGCTAAATTGGTATCTTGATTTTTGATGTTTGTATATTCATTATTTAACATACATTTACATAACAATATCTCCAAGACGTTATTCTGGGCTCCACTGGGGGGAAAAAATAAAATTTAATGCCTATGGGGCGCCTGGGTGGCTCAGTCGGTTAAGCGTCTGACTTCAGCTTAGGTCATGATCTCGCGGTCCGTGAGTTCGAGCCCCGCGTTGGGCTCTGTGCTGACAGCTCGGAGCCTGGAGCCTGTTTCAGATTCTGTGTCTCCCTCTCTCTCTGACCCTCCCCCATTCATGCTCTGTCTCTCTCTGTCTCAAGAATAAAGATTAAAAAAAAAATTTTTTTTAATAAAATAAAATTTAATGCCTAAAACATTACCCAATCTCAAGAATTGAAAACCCATTGTCTCCTGTGTTTCCTATAGATCAATTCTACCTACTTGGGTGAACCAGAAAACAATCTCCAGTGATTTCTCAATTCTAAAGTACAATTGATGGTAAAATGCACAATGAATTTAGAGGCATCTGGATGGCTCAGTTGGTTAAGCATCTGACTTCAGCTCAGGTCATGATCTCATAGTTTGTGGGTTCAAGCCTCACATCAGGCTCTGTGCTGACAGCTCAGAGCCTGGAGCCTGCTTCGGATTCTGTGTCTCTTTCTCTCTCCCCCTCCTCTGGTCATGCTGTCTCTCTCTTTCAAAATTAAACATTTAAAAAATGCACAATTAATGTAATAACTTTAGGAACCAAAAATACAACATTAAATATTCATATTAATAGTAAGGCACATCCTAGTTATTAGTTTAAAAACTAACATGTGGGTAAAGTGCACATCACTGAATTGAGGAAAAAATACACTGACAACTCATCATTGCATTTTTTTCTAAAATTAAATGTACCCATCTCTATCATTCAATGAAACAAGTCTCTACCAACTGACTTCCTCCCTACTAATAAATGCCTAAATCCAAATACATAAATGAATCATATAGAAGGATCAAAATTAACTAAATACCTCACAAAATGTTTTACTTTTTTTCACACACAGGATTGAGAAAAAAAAATATACAAATAATTTTGAAATAAATTGTACTGTTGCGGGATTTTTTTTACCTTAATACCTAGGATTTATTGTATTCCCACTTCAAAGAATGAAGAGGTGGGCACAAAATAAAATGAGCAGCAGGCAACAGTTTATTAGAGTATACAATCAGAAAGGAAGAACAGTATAAGAGCTTTCTAAACTGAATAAAAGGATCTTTTTTCAGCTATATTAAAGTATAACTGACGAATAGGGATAGTATTTTTTAAGGTGTACAACTTGATGTTTTGATATATGTATACATTGTGAAATGATTACCACAATCAAGTTAATTAACATACTCATTTTATTTATTTATTTATTTATTTATTTATTTATTGGTGAGAACACTTAAGATCTACCCACTTAGAAAGCTTCAGGTATACAACACAGTATTGTTAATATAATCAGCATACTGTACATTAGATCTCCAGAACTTACTCACCTTGAAACTTTGTACTCTGACCAACATCTTCCCCATTCACCCTTCCTCCTGACCCCTGGCAATCACCATGTCATTCATTGCTTCTATGCATTTGACTATTTTAAGTTCTACATAAATGAGACCATGCAGTATGTATCCTTCTGCATCTGGCTTATTTCAGTTGGCATAACGTCCTCCAAGTTCATCTATGCTATCACAAATGAAAGGATTTTCTTCTTTTTAAAGGCTGAATAGTGTGTGTGTGTGTGTGTGTGTGTGTGTGTGTGTGATCTGTGTGTATCACATTTTCTTTATCCATACATCTGTTGATGGACATTTAGGTTGTTTCTGTATTGACTATTGGGAATAATGCTGCAATAAACATGCAAGTGCATATATCTCTTCAAGATAGTATTTCATTTATTTTGGACATATACTCAGAAGTGAGATCACTGTGGCGCCTAGGTGACTCAGTTGGTTGAGCGTCCGACTTTGGCTCAGGTCATTATCTCACCATTCATGCGTTCAAGCCCCATGCCAGGTTCTGTACTGACAGCTCAGATCCCAGAGCCTGCCTGGGATTCTGTGTCCCTTCTCTCTCTACCCCTCCTCCACTCATGCTCTGTCTGTCTGTCTGTCTCTCTTTCTCTCAGAAATAAACATTAAAGAAAATTTTCTTAAAAGACGTGGGATCACTAAATCACATGCTAGCTCTATTTTTAATATTTTGAAGAACACCATACCATTTTCCATAATGGCTACACTGATTTACATTCTCACAAAGGTTCTCTTTCTCCACATCCTTGCCAACGCTTATCTTTTGTCTCTGTGATAATAGGTATTCTAACAGATATGAAGTGGTATCTCATTGTGGTTTCAATTTGCATTTCCCTGATGACTGGTGAAGTTGAGCAGCTTTTTCCCCACGTGTTGTCCATTTGTGTATCTTCTTCAGAGAAATGTCTATCCAGATCCTTTGCCCCAATTTTAATTAGGTTATTTGTTTTCGTGCTATTGAGCTGTTTGATTGAGTTCCTTATATATTTTAGATGTTAACCCCTCATAAGATTTATGGTTTGAAAATATTTCCTCCCATCCTATAAGATCTTTATTCACTCCATTTATTGTTTCCCTTGCTGTGCAGGAGCTTTTTACTTTGATGCAATCCCACTTGTCTATTTTTGTTTTGGTTACCTGTGTATTTGGTGTCATATCCATGAAATCAATTCCAAGACCAAAGTCAAGAAGATTTTTCCTTATGTTTTCCTCTTGTAGTTTTACGTCAGATCTTACATTAAGCCCTTAATCCATACTAAGTTGATATTGTACCAATTATCTCACTTTTTACATGGTGTGGGATGAGTCCAATTTCCTTCTGCATGTGGATATTCAGTTTTTCCAACACTATTAAAGAGACTATTGTTTCTTCATTGTGCGTTTGTGGCACCCTTGTCAAAGATCAGTTGGCCAAAAGTGCATGGATTTATTTCTGGACTTTCTATATCCCATTTCATTGGTTTGCATGTCTGTCTTATGCAAGTACTGCACTGTTTTAATTACTGTAGCTTTTTAACTATATTTTGAAATCAGGATGTATGATGCCTCCAGCTTTGTTCTTCTTGCTCAATGTTTCCTTGGCTATTTGGGGTCATTTGTATTTCCAGGTGAATTTTAGAGTTCTTTTTTCTATTTCTGAAAAGAATTCCATTGGGATTTTGATAGCACTGAATGTATAGATCACTTTGGGTAGTATAGACATTTTAGCAATATTATTTCCAATCCATGTATGAAGGATATATTTCTATTTATCTGTGTTTTCTTTAATATCACTTATCCATATTTTATATTTTCAGTGCATAAGCCCTTTACCTCTTTGATTAAATGTATTCCTATTTTATTCCTTTAGTTGGTATTGCAAATGAGATCATTTTATTAATTTCCTTTTCAGGTGGCTTATTCTTAGTGTACAGAAATGCCACTGATTTTTGTATGTTGATTTTATATCCTGCAACTTTATTAAATTTATTTATTAGTTGTAACAATTTTTTGCTTAGTCAGGGTTTTCTGCATATATATATATATATATATATGTATATATATATATATTATCATGTCATCTGCAAATAGTGATTAATTTTCCTTCTTCCTTTCCAATTTGGTGTTTTTTATTTCATTTTCTAATTACTCTGGCTAGGACTTTAAGTAGTATGTTGAATAGAAGTGACAAGAGTGGGCATCCTTGCCTCTTACTAAATCTCAAAAGAAAAGCTTTTAGTTTTTCACCATTGAGTATGATGTTAGCTGACAGCCTTTCATATATGGGCTTCAGTGTGTTGCAGTAAGTTCCTTATAAACCTATTTTGTTTAGAGTTTTTATTTTGAATGGATGTTGAATATTATCAGATGCTTTTTCTGTATCTATTGAAATGATCCTGTGGTTTTTATCTTTCATTCTGTTAATTTAGTATATCACATCAATCAATTTATATGTGTTGAGCCATCCTTGAATCCCAGGGATAAATCCCATTTGGTCATGGTACATGATCCTTTTATTTTATTTTTTTTTTTTTTAATTTTTTTTTTTCAACGTTTTTTAATTTATTTTTGGGACAGAGAGAGACAGAGCATGAACGGGGGAGGGGCAGAGAGAGAGGGAGACACAGAATCGGAAACAGGCTCCAGGCTCCGAGCCATCAGCCCAGAGCCTGACGCGGGGCTCGAACTCACGGACCGCGAGATCGTGACCTGGCTGAAGTCGGACGCTTAACCGACTGCGCCACCCAGGCGCCCCGGTACATGATCCTTTTAATGTGCTGTTAAATTCAGTTTGTTAGAATTTTATTGAGGACTTTTGCATCTAATTTTATTAGAAATATTGGCCTGTACTTTTCTTATTGTATCTTTGGTATCTGAGGATACTGGCCTCATAAAATAAGTTTGGAAATATTCTCTCCTCTGCTGTTTTAAGGATGATTGATATTAATTCTTCTTTGAATGTTTGGTGGAATTCACCAGTAAAGCCATTTGGTTCCGGGCTTTTCCTTGTTAGGAATTTTTTGTTTGTTTTTTGTTTTGTTTATCGACTTGGTCTCTTTACTCATCAATGGTCTGTTTAGGCTTTATATTTCTCTTGATTCAGACTTGATTGGTTGCATGTTTCTAGCAATTTCTTTTAGGTTACCTAATTTGTTCGCATATGATTGTTCATGTTCATTGTTCTTATGATTCTTTGTATTTTTGTGATATCATTTGTAACGTCTCCTTGCATTTTTAATTTTTTTTTTCATTTTTTATTTTAGAGAGAGAGAGAGAGAGAGAGCTTGAGCAGGAGAGAGGGGCAGAGGGAGAGAGAGAGAGAATCCCAAGCAGGCTCAGCATGGAGCCCAATGTGGGGCTTGATCCCACGACCTGAGATCATTACTTGGAATCATGACCTGAGCCGAAATCAAGAGGACACTCAACCAACTGAGCCTCCTAGGCACCTCTCCTCTTTCATTTCTAATTTTATTTGCCTTCTCTCTTTTTTAAAAAATGTGGATTCTGATTTAGCAGTTCTAGGTGCAGTCTGAGATTCTGCATATCTAATAAGTTCCCAGTTGAGCCAATATTGCTAGTGCACAGACCCCACTTTGAGCTGCAAGGAGTTATGTCCAATGGAAATGCAAAGGAGGAGACAGACAGGAAAAACTTTCCAAAAATAAAGTTGGTTATGCGGACTGAAGAAGAGGAATTGTTTTGAGATTTCTAGCCTATGGGAAATTTACCAGCTGAAATGATAACCCAGGAGGAGGACCAGCTGCAATCTGTATTCATTAAATAGAGTTTCTGCCTGTCTGTTCTTGAGTCAATTTTAAAAATAAAAAAGACTGAACCCATTCTTTTAGCAATTATGAAAATCAGGCTACCAGTAGTAGCTAACAGTGCTAACAGTAGTAGCTAACACATCAACTTATGTATTCAACTCTATTGTTTATTAGCAACCCACTGAAAACAATCATCTCTGGTTACTTAAATCAGGATTGATGTTGACATGGAAAGACATAACACAGACAGCAGGGACTAATTATTTCATTAAGAGTTCAGAGAAAGGGAAGGGGGGGGAAACTATAGGCTATAAAGTTAATCAACCTGTGTTTGCATCCCTAAATTTCTGCCTACTAGCTGTAATACTTTGAGCAAGTTCTTTAACTGTTCTAACCCTCAGTTCCCCATCTATACACTGAGAATGATCATATCACCTAATTCACAGTTTTTTGTGCGTGAGCCGTAAACAGCGCACTTAGAACACTAGTTAGTGTAAATATTTAGTACTTTTAGTACCATCATCGTCTTCATTATCATCATCACTTTTAAATACTCTAGAAATTGAAAAACACATGAACAATATTTTACAACCTCTCCTGTTGAGAAGTACAGTCTATTTCTCCATCCCTTTAAGCTAGGTTGATCTTGTGACTGCCTTTGACCAACAGACTAGCAGAAGTGACATTGTGTAAGTTCCAAAGTGTAGGCCCTCACGAGCACTTGCAGCATCTACCTGTGCCCTCTCGAACCCTGCAGTAAGACACCATGTTATAAAGCCAGTCTAGCCTACCAGAGGATGCGAAACTATGTGGAACAGAACTGAGGCACTCCAGCTGGTTGCCAACACCAACTCCCAGATGTGGCTGAGACCATCTTGGACCTTACAGTCCAGCTGACTGTCCAGCATTCAGTCACTTGAGTGACCCAGGTAAAAGCAACAGAGGAACCACCCAACCAACTGGGAATTGGGAAAAATTATAAATTGTTATTTAAGTCATAAGCTTTGGGGCAATTTGTTCCACAGCAATAGGTAACTGAAATAGCATCCATGAAGGTAAAAATTAGTAAAATGGTCTTGGATGGGGCGCCTGGGTGGCTCAGTCGGTTGAGTGTCCGACTTCAGCTCAGGTCGTGATCTCGCGGTTCGTCAGTTCGAGCCCCGCGTCGGGCTCTGTGCTGGCAGTTCAGAGCCTAGAGCCTGCTTCGGATTCTGTGTATCCTTTTCTCTCTGCCCATCCCCCACTTGTGTCTGTCTCTCTCTGTCTCAAAAATAAATAAATAAATGTAAAAATAAATAAATAAATAAATAAATGAAATGGCCTTGGTGATTTAAAAAAGTTGTAAGCCTCTAAAGTATTACAATTATTATGAACCTTGATTCCTTCCTTTCTTCCTTTATTCTATAAAGATTTATTGAGCATCTAGCATATTCCATATAGTATATTAAGTTTCAGTTATGGATTGATGAACAAAACATTTTCCTGCCCTTACAGAGTTTATGGTCTGGTTAGCATCACAAATGTGAACACAGAAATACATATATAATTATAAATTGTGATGAGTGCCTAGAGGAGACAATAACAGAGACAAACCTTAGTCCTACTGGACAGTTTTTTATCAGTGCTTAGACACAGAGATGCTGTGAAATAAATTCTTCCCCATTGATTTTATTCTAAAGGAAATGGCTGTTGCATCAAACTCAAAATGCTTAGACTATGAGGAAACTGTTGTTCCATCTCTTTTCTATTTAAAATAGTAGATATAAATAAACTATCTCCAGAGATGGAGAAACCAGATGGATTTGAAAATTCAAGCTCACACTGAATATAATTAACTTGGAAAGGGAGAGAATCTAATGACGCCTGAGATTATAGGTGCCCAGGAGACAGGCAAAGGGCTAACTTATTTTTAACACTACACTAGTCTCAGCAGTAAGGAAAATTCAAACTTGATTAAAGTCTCTGAGGAGGTGAAAAAGCAAATGAAGAGAGAGAAAAAATGTGGCTATTGGAGAGTAATTAACATTTTGACCCGGTTGCCAGCCTGAGTAGGTGTTCACTGCTTATCAACAAAGCTGGGTTTCCTGGGTCATTGCAAACGAGAAGGTCTCGTGAAAGCACTGTGGGTGTTGTTTACTATTTATTTCTGAAGAATGTATACCTTAAAAGATAAGTAAGTTTGGGTAAAGCACTTTCTCAGCAGGAATGGAGGATTGCTTTCTGCACAGAGGAGGCCTTATTTGCATTCCCAAATGGAAGCTTCTGGGATAACTGGATCAGACAGATGACAAAATGACCCTTAACCCTGAAGGGCTTGATAATGGTCATGTCCCAGGTGACTGTGATTGAGACTTAAATATAGCCTGGTCTACAAAGCCCGTCACAATTGAACCCTAATGGTCATTCCCCTCTACTTACCTTAAAATTTGGTCATATACATAGGGTATACATTCACTTATCCAGGCTTTTTTATGTGCCATTCCTGCTACCTAGAATACCCTTTTGCTCTCCACCTGAGAAACTCTTGTTCTTCAGACCCAATGTAAATGTCATTTCTTTACACTCCTACTCCCAAAGTAAGCCAAATTAATCATTTCTTTGTTGGTACTTACATACTACTCTGTGGTGTCCTCTATTATATGTAGCATAACCAGTAATAGCATTTATGTACTTGTCTTACCCACTACACTTGTAAGCTCCTCCAACCAGAACAAATCTAACTCATCTTAGTACTGGTGAAATTTCAGTAGCTATCACATAACAGGTGTCCAGGTAACAACTGAGTGAATAAATAAATCAGAAAGGAAAGAAGATAAAGAATACTTTGAAGGGATGTTGGGGTGTCTGTGTGTATGTGTTGTGTGTATATATATATATTTGAAGTTGCCATGCCCATATATGACTATGGGTATAAATATATGCATACACACATATATACACATATATTTATACCCATAGTCATATATGGGCATGGAAAGATATATATCTAAATGTTAACATATAGGAAGATTTCTCATATAAACCACGGAAAGACTTGTGATTGAGATACCTTACAAATCTCTTTAAACTTCTCCTTTTCATTTTTTTTTTACTTTGAATGTAGCAATAAAGCACTGGCATATCACTTGTGTATTAAAATGCTTGCAGACATTTTGCCTTTACTTAGGTTTTAGCTAGGGTTTTCTAAAAGGCATCTGATTTGCACTTCTTAAGATTTAATGTGAATAAAGAAGATTATATATATATATATATATATATATATATATATATATATATAAACTGAGGGTTGCTGACGGGGTGTTGGGTGGCAGGGATGGGCTAAATGGCCAATGGGCATTAAGGAGGGCACATGTTGGGATGAGCACTGGGTGTTATATGTAAGTGGTGAATTACTAAATTCTATTCCTGAAAAAAAAATAAAGATTTAATGTGAAAAAATATAAATAAATGAGACAAAAAGATTTAATGTGGTTTCAAATGTCTTACTATGAATCTATGAGAACAATATTTGATAAATGTTGCAAGTGCTTAATGTAAAACTTGGACCTCTGTAAACTAATTTCTAAACTTCAAAAAATTGTAGTACATTTTAAGAATATTTGAAAGTTCAAAGAATAATACTCAATTCTATCTTCTTTTCAAATGAATCGAAATCCCATAAATGTTATCAAGCAAATAACTACAGGTTCTAAAGACATCTGGTTGTACCCAGTGTCTTTTCTACCTGAATAAGTTCATCCTTGCTTCCATAGAATTATTATAATTTGATGGGCATTTGAATATATTCTTGCTTTCAAGATATGTTTTTAAATAATGCTTATTTCTTCTCTGAATTTATAAAGAATATAAAAATGCTTAGTATAGAGAATTTGGGAAGCAAATATGTAATTTTTTAGAAGAAAATAAAAATCATCCCAAATTCAGCAGCTTGAGATAATTATTGCTAATATTTTATCATAATAATATTTTATTAGAAAAATAATATATATAGAAAATTTAGAAATAAAAAATAAAATGAAAATCACAGTATTTTATATATTGTGTTTTCCTAAGCATATACATTATTTTAACATATATTGGGCCATGGTATACATTTTTAAATGTTTTAAATGTAGATTACTCCCAGTTTTGTTTTTTTTTTAAACGTTTATTTATTTTTGAGACAGAGAGAGACAGAGCATGAACAGGGGAGGGGCAGAGAGAGAGGGAGACACAGAATCCGAAACAGGCTCCAGGCTCTGAGCCATCAGCACAGAGCCCGACCTGGGGCTCGAACTCACGGACTGTGAGATCATGACCTGAGCTGAAGTCAGACGCTTAACCGACCAAGCCACCCAGGCGCCCCTACTCCCAGTTTTTTTGAGGTTATAACTAATACTGCAGTGGTGGACTTTGAATATAGGTATTTGTCTGAGTTTTTAACTACTTTTTCAGAACATGTTTATAGAAGAGAAAGAAATAGATCAAAGAGTACCCAGTTTTTAAAACTTTTAATATATGCTGCAAAAATACTTTCCAAAAAGCTACCACCGTGGAACTTCCTACCTGGAATGGATAAGAGTATTTGTTCCCCCATCTCCTCAATAACCCTCGGCATTATTACTACTTGTCTCTGATAAATGACAGGCCAAAGTTGTTTCTCAATAATTTTGCATATTTCTTTGATTATGAGGTGAAGTTAGGCATTTTTCAAATCTTAACTGGTTATTTGTATTTCATTTACTGGGAATTAAGCCCCTCGAGGACAGGGGTGTTTTCCTGTACCAAAATCCTCCGTGTCTGCCATACTGTAATCACTTAATAACTGCTGGAGAAAGAATGGTATTTTCCCACACTCTTACCATTCATTACATTGGTTTTTAACCTTTGTTTTAATTTCCAAAAGCTAAAAAGTATACTAGATGCTTATTGCAATTATTTTCCCCCAATTTCTCATTTCCCTTTAATCTTGTTTATAGTGTTCTTTGATGAACAGTCTTTGATTTTTATAGAGTCATCCACTGGCTTACTTTGTGATTTCTTCTATTGTTTTTACGGCTTTATGAACTCCTTTTCAATTCCGAGATGATTTTCAGTGTAAACATAGTTCTTGTTGGATAGGAGAGGGTATTTATTACTTCTGTTAAGGTATTTAATTTGCAGACAGAGATTCAGAGCCTCATGAGAATGACTTGAGGAGTAATTGGTGTGTTCAGGCAGTCCCTAAGAAGTGAAAATGTGAGACTTTGGAAAGTATACATATTTCCTTACAAGTATTCTTACTCTGGGGTGAATCACCTGAGCCTATAAAATTCAGTGTGCACTTTTCTGGGTAGGATCTGAACAGATCTGTGATTCCAAAGTGGTTCATAAGAATCATAAGATGTTCTTCAAAGAATTTTCACATTTGACACTATCCCCAACGTTTAAACTTAAGCAACTTTTCTTCAAATCCAGAGTTTGACGTCCCACAAAAAGAAGAATAGACTGAAGAACAGCAACTGAAGTTTTTAAGTTGAAGAATAAATTTAGCACGAGCTTTTCTGAAGATGCCGTCATGCTGAACCCAAACCTAACTAATGATAATGTAAAACACTGGGTGCCAGCATTATATGGGAACCAGCCCATGTGTATGTCATTGAAAATTCAATGGACCCTATGGTCTAACATGTCAATCTTTTCACATAATTTAAAATCATAAAAATCTCCCAATTGGATAAGACCATATAAACCTATGAGCCTTACAATCCTACCTCATCATCTCTCCAAAATATCTCCAACAGCAGTCACCAAATTTATGATTACCGATATCTAGGAATGGGAAGCTCTTTGCTTTTTTTAGACAGTTTATTGCAGAATTTCTCCCTCCAGGCCTTATTTCCTGAAGATCTAAGTTTTCCATTTATCTTCCTGAAACAATGGAGCACAGGTAACCAGGAACACAGGTTATCTGCAGGAAATCTGCTGAAACAACTTCTCAGCCTTCTTAAATGGATAAGCTGAGACATAATCAAAACAATATGTCACTGCTCTGTACAGATTTCTTGCTGAAAAAGTGTGAGATTTTGAACACAGAGTGTTCCTTAAAAATGAAGGCAGAATTTAAGTTATAAAAAGAATATAGTAAAGTATAAGCTATATTGGTGTTTAGACTTCCTAACTTGGGGAAACATATATGGTAGTTAGTTTTCTGTGTAGGCAAACATTAAAGTATAAGGTCGGTCTATTTCCACAAAACTGGCCAGTTATTTTGACAAAGCTAAGCAAATGAGCAGAGATATTGTAGATTTTGCCTTGGAGAAATTCCCAATGCCAACATGGGCAAATGTCTCTGGGGATTGCCCAACACCAGACTGTGACTTAGAAAAAAATCCTGCCATCTAGATTCCTATAACAATGTAAGGAGCATGTAGAACTGAATGTGCCATTATCTTTTAGTAAAAATGTGCATATGGATGCAAAAACACATATGAAATAACTTCAGCATCTTTAAATACTTATTTTCTTTTTTTTTTAATTTTTTTTAATGTTTATTTATTTTTGAGACAGAGAGAGACAGAGCATGAATGGGGGAGGGTCAGAGAGAGGGAGACACAGAATCCGAAACAGGCTCCAGGCTCTGAGCGGTCAGCACAGAGCCCGACGCGGGGCTCAAACTCACGGACCGCGAGATCATGACCTGAGCTGAAGTCGGCCGCTTAACCGACTGAGCCACCCAGGCGCCCCAATACTTATTTTCTAAAAAAAAAAAATTTTATTATTTACCAAAAAAAAAGCACATAGACTAGATACTGGAATTAGCCTGTTAATTTCTACATCACTCAGGGCAATAAAGAAAGTTCAATCAGAAACCTATGGGGAAGGCAGTGCTCAATTAGGATGAACTCAAAGGTAACATGTTATGGACTTTCATCACCACATCTAGATCTCTAAAGAAAAGAATTCTGCTCTAGTTAAAACACTCTTTTGAGTCTTGTGCTCTGCTTTAAGTTATTTTTATGATGGGTTTTGGCATATAGCTTTTTTAATGCTTGTCTACTTATATAAAATACTACTAACAGTGCTTTTCAAGGTGCAGGTCACAACCAGAGAGCCATGAAACCAGGTTAGTGGCTCTCAACCAGCTGTTTTTTCTCTTTCCCCCCTTAACTGAGTTGTGTATTCATGTGTATGCTGCATGTCCACATACATGCACTAGTGTGTGATATAAAATGTATTTCTTATTCTAGGTCAAAATAAAATATATTTGAAAGACATTCTTCTATAGATTAGAGAATAGAGATCAATAAATGATAGATTGGTGAAATCTATTTTGGTGAAAATCTAGACATGATAATATTTTTCTTAAAAGTTGTTTCTACCATATGCTATTAAAGAGTTTTTTTAATGGCTTCATCTTCACAACTCTCCTGTGTGGAAGAATTAGACTTAATTAAATGGTGCTGTCAACTTTACCTTAAAGGAATGGGTTTCTACAGATAGTAGCTGCCAATTTTTATTTGCCAAACCAAAGATCTTTCAAGAACGCAGAGTAAGATTTCTGAGTTGTGACTAAGAATGAAATAGCCATGGTAATTTTTTTAATGTTTATTTATTTTGAGAGAGAGAAAGAGAGTGCACGTGCATGCAAGCAGGCTAGGGGCAGAGAAAGTGGAAAGAGAACCCCAAGCAGGCTCCACACTGTCAGCACAGAGCCAGACATGGGGCTAGATCTCACGAACCATGAGACCATGACCTGAGCAGAAATCAACAGCCAGATGCTTAACTGACTAAGCCACCCAAGTGCCCCAATTATAATTTATTTCTGATGACAACAATTTAGATCAGGTCAAAGCACAGACATAGGAAGCATAAAATATCATGTATACAGCATGCTTCTTAACTTGCTTCTCTCAACAGCCAAGTCCCAATTATCTATAAATTGACTATCTACAGTGTGAATTGTTCATGTAAAATTCTCACAGATAAAACCAGGGCATGCATAGATATTCTCCATTGCCATGCTCCTCTTGCTTCTTTGGCTTAGACACAAGATGCCAAATGCTTGCCTAAACCACAGCTGGGAATCCAAGCTCCTAGATCACCATCTCAGATTTGCCTGATTGAGTCTCTGACATTAGCCAACCCCACTTCCCACCTTACCTCTGCCTGTCCACCTCCAGTAAAGAGATCTCTGCCAACCCTGCAAGTCCCCCTTCTTGATTATCTTCTTTGTTTATACCACACTGCTTTTCAACAATAAATCCCAATCCATAATGGCCATGCATTTAATTTGGAGTCTCATGGTAAATTACAAATTTCATGGACTGTGAGACTCATCAACTACAATAAACTCCATCTTGTGTACTGGTCCAAATGCAGCTAGAATTTTTCATTACATTATTCAGGCACTCTGACAATTTTCAAGAGACTTAGTAAGGGGGAAAAAAGTTTTGTGATCATTTGACTGTATGGTGGTATGCTTAGAGAACAGAATTAAACACACTCAGCATGTTTCTACTTTTCCCTCAACTGCAAGAGATCTTCAAGGCTACAACCAACCCCACTAATGGCACACACACACACACACACACACACACACAAAGCTCTTAATTGGGAGTCATGATAATATGATAGTTCCTATTTTCTATAATGGTAGACCCTAAGTCCTGTTCCTCTATCACTAAAATGATGCAGAATAGAACTAAGTGTTCATAGATAGGCACTGTAGACACCCAATTGAAGCAAAAGTAAAGCCAAGCAAAAGTAGGGGGAAGACAGAAACATTATGAAGGACAAATACTGGAAGAATATTGGACTTAGAAGAGTTGATTAGAGATACTGAGCAAGATGGTGGAACAGCATGGAAGTTTTTTGTCTGTCTCGCATCCATGATATACAGCCAGACCAACACTAAACCATCCTGCACACCTAGAAAACTGATTTGAGGACTAACACAACAATCTGCACACCTGAACCACAGAATTCATCAGGTACGTGGTGCAGAGGTGAACTTGGGGAGCGAGAAGCCCAGCAGGGAGGGAGCCACTTTTGCCGGCCGAGACAGACGGAAACGGGGCCAGGTGGGGGGGTGTAAATACGGGAAAAGCACCCCTCCCCAAAAGTAGATGGAGAGAAAGTGGAATATTGGAAACAGCCACAGGGACTAAACTAAAAAGGGAGAAAGGAGAAAGGAGAGGGTTTAAATTCCATTAAGACTGTAAACAAGTGGAGCACAGAGTCTGCAACTCCATAGCTCTATACCTGGCAGTGCTCTGGTGGGAAGGGCAAATCACCAGGAGCAGAGTGGAGTCCAGGAGGTTCTCAGGCCATACGGGGAGAAGCGGTTCCACTTCTGGAAGGACATTTGGTAGAGGCTGTGAGGCAACCTGGGCCCAGCAGACCCCAGAGAACAGCCACATTCACTGGTGCTGGAACAAGGTCGTTAAGGGTGAAGCCTGATGCCAGATGTGTGTTGTAATTTTCCATAATCCCTGAAATGCTGCTGCTACACTATCTTGCAAACTTTTTCTGGGGCGGGCTGGGACCTGGCTGCAACATCGGGGCACCAGCAACAGCAGGGTCCCGCAAGCATTCCTGAGTGCAGCTGGCATTCAGCCATTGCTCGGTGAGACTGTCCCACAGAGGGTTGGAACGGGTCAAAGCCGCAGTCCTTCAGAAGTAAGGGGCTGGGGAAAACAGTCACATCTGAGACAAAACTTGGGAGAGAGGTACTGCCTGGGGCCTGGTCACGGACAGTGAAAAAGCAGGGAGTGGACGAAAGCAGAAGACAGAGGACAGATGCACAATTGCGGAATGGGGAGAACAGAGTTCCGATACTAGACACTGGGTAGCTGGGTGACACCATTTTCACCGCTCCCGCGCATATGCATACGCACCTACAAGCACCGCAACAATCCACCTCAGTAGGCTAGTAGCACCATCTAGTGGAAAATGGAGCCGTAACACTAAGCCCCGCCCAACTGGGCCAACCTCACTCTTCAAGAACACAAGTCTCACCGCCTGCTTAGTTTATGGACTATAAAGTGCTTCATAGTCTGACTTCTAGGGGAAAACAAAGTAATTTCAGTCATATTTCAATCTGTTAGCAAGTCCATCTATTCAATTTTCTTTTTTTTTCTCTTTTTCAGTTCTTTTCTTTTTCTTGAATACAGAAAAACTTCATTTTTATTTTCAATTTTTATTAAAAATATTTTCCTTTAATTTCTTACTATATTTTTCATGTTTATGTAAATTTTTTCAAATTCTATTTTACTTCCATCATTTTATTTCAGTCTACTACAGTGTATTCACTTTTTCAAATTTTCAAACTATTTCCTTTTTTCTTTTTTCTCTTTTTCGTTTCCTTTTTCATGAATACAGAAAGAGAAAAAATTCATTTTTATTTTTAATTTTTATTAAAAATATTTTTTAGTTTTTTTCTACTATATTCTTTACTTTTTTTTTACTTTTTTATTATTTTCAAATTCTATTTCTTCCATCATTTCATTTTAGTCTACATCAGTGTATTCATTTTTTCAAATTCTAAAATGATTCCCTTTTTTTCCGCTTTTTTCTCTAATCTATCAAACCACTTTCAACACCCAGACCAAAACACACCTAGGATCTAGCATCATTTATTCGATTTTTTGTATCTGTGTGTTTTTAATTTTTTAATTTTAATAGTTTTTTTTTAATTTTGACTTTTTTAATTTTAATTTTTCTACCTCATTAATTCCTTTTCTTCCTTCAAAGTGACAAAACAAAGGAATTCACCCCAAAAGAAAGAGCATGAAGAAGCAACAGCCAGGGATTTAACCAACACAGATACAAGCAGGTGTCTGAACCAGAATTTAGAATCATGATAATAAGAATACTAGCTGGAGTCAAAAATAGCCTAGAATCCCTTTCTGTGGAGTTAAAAGAAGTAAAAACTAGTCAGAATGAAATAAAAAATGCTATAACTGAACTGCAATCCCAGATGGATGCCATGGCGGCAAGGATGGATGAGGCAGAACAGAGAATCTGCGATATAGAGGACAAACTTATGGAGATTAATGAAGCAGAAAAAAAGAGGGAGATTAAGGCAAAAAGCACAATTTAAGAATTAGAGAAATCAGTAACTCATTAAAAAGGAACAACATCAGAATCATAGGGGTCCCAGAAAAGGAAGAGAGAGAAATAGGGGTAGAAGGGTTATGTGAGCAAATCATAGCAGAAAACTTTCCTAACCTGGGGAAAGACACAGACATCAAAATTCAGGAAGCATAGAGGACGCCCATTAGATTCAACAAAAACCGACCATCAACAAGGCATATCATAGTCAAATTCACAAAATAGTCAGGCAATGAGAGAATCATGAAAGCAGCAAGGGAAAAAAAGTCCCTAACCTACAAGGGAAGACAGATCAGTTTTGCAGCAGACCTATCCACAGAAACTTAGTGGCCAGAAAGGAGTGGCAGGACATATTCAATGTGCTGAATCAGAAAAATATGCAGCCAAGAATTCTTTATGCAGCAAGGCTGTCATTCAAAATAGAAGGAGAGATAAAAAGTTTCTCAGACAAACAAAAATTAAATGAGTTTGTGACCACTAAACCAGCCCTGCAAGAAATTTTAAGGGGGACTCTCTGAGGGGAGAAAAGATGAAAATATAAAAACAAACAAACAAACAAACAAACACCAAAAACAACAAAGATTAGAAAAGACCAGAGAGCTCCACCAGAAACTCCGACTCTACAAGCATCATAATGGCAATAAATTCATATCTTTCAGTACTCACTCTAAACATTAATGGACTCAATGCTCCAATCAAAAGACATAGGGTAATAGAATGGATAAGAAAGCAAGATCCATCAATATGCTGTTTACAAGAGACCCACTTTAGACCTAAAGACACCTTCAGATTGAAAGTAAGGTAATGGAGAACCATCTATCATGCTAATGGTCAACAAAAGAAAGCCAGAGTAGCCATACTTATATCAGACAATCTAGACTTTAAAATAAAGACTGTATCAAGAGATGCAGAAGGGCATTATATCATAATCAAGGGGTCTATCCACAAAGAAGACCTAAAAATTGTAAACATTTATGTGCCAAATGTGGGAGAACCCAAATATATCAATCAATTAATCACAAACATAAAGAAACTCATCGATAGTAATACTATAATAGTAGGAGACTTCAACACCCCACTCACAGCAATGGAATGACCATCTAATCAAAAAATCAACAAGGAAACAATGGCTTTGAATGACACATTGGACCAGATGGACTTAACAGATATATTCAGAACATTTCATCATAAAGCAGCAGAATATACATTCTTCTCCAGTGCACATGGAATGTTCTCCAGAATAGACCATATACTGGGACACAAGTCAGCCCTAAGTAAGTACAAAAAGATCGAGATCATATCGTGCATATTTTCAGACCACAACGCTATGAAACTTGAAATCAACCACAAGAAAAAATTTGGAAAGGTAACAAATACTTGGAGACTGAAGAACATCCTACTAAAGAATGAATGGGCTAACCAAGCAGTTAAAGAGGAAATTAAAAAGTATATGGAAGTCAATGAAAATGATAGCACCACAACCCAAAACCTCTGGGATGCAGCAAAGGCGGTCATAAGAGGAAAGTATATAGCAATCCAGGCCTTCATAAAGAAGGAAGAAAGAGCTCAGATATACAACCTAACCTTACACCTTAAGGAGCTGGAAAAAGAACAGCAAATAATACCCAAAAACAGCAGAAGACAGGAAATAATAAAGATTAGAGCAGAAATTAATGCTATTGAAACCAAAAAAAAAAAAAAAAAAAAAAAAAAACCAGTAGAACAGATCAATGAAACCAGAAGCTGGTTCTTTGAAAGAATTAACAAAATTGATAAGCCGCTATCCAGTTTGATCAAAAAGAAAAAGGAAAGGACCCAAATAAATAAAATCAAGAATAAAAGAGGAGAGATCACAACCAACACAACCAAAATAAAAATAATAAGAGAATATTATGAGCAATTATATGCCAATAAAATGGGCAATCTGGAAGAAATGGACAAATTCCTACAAACATATACACTACCAAACTGAAACAGGAAGAAATAGAAAATTTGAACAGTCCATATCCAGTAAGGAAATAGAATTAGTAACCAAAAATCTGCCAAAAAACAGGAGTCCAGGGCCAGAATGCTTTCCAGGGGAATTCTACAAAACATTGAAGGAAGAGTTAACACCTATTCTCTTGAAACTGTTCCAAAAAATAGAAATGGAAGGAAAACTTCCAAACTTTCTATGCAGCCAGCATTACCTTGATTCCAAACCCAGACAGAGACCCCACTAAAAAGGAGAACTACAGACCAATTTCCCTGATGAACATGGATGCAAAAATCCTCAACAAGATATTAGCCAACCGGATCCAAGAATACACTAAAAAAATTATTCACCACGACCAAGTGGGATTTATACCTGGGATGCAGGGCTTGTTCAATATCCGCAAAACAATTAACATGATTCAGCATATCAATAAAAGAAAGGACAAGAACCATATGATCCTCTCAATAGATGCAGAGAAAGCATTTGACAAAATACAACATCCTTTCTTGATAAAAACCCTCAAGAAAGTAGGGTTAGAAGGAGCATACCTCGGGATCATAAAAGCCATATATGAATGACCCAACACTAATATCATCCTCAATGGGGAAAAACTGAGAGCTTTCCTCCCCTAAGGTCAGGAACAAGACAGGGATGTCCACTCTTGCCACTGTTATTCAACATAGTATTGGAATTCTTAGCCTCTGCAATCAGACCACACAAAGAAATAAAAGGCATCCAAATCAGCCAGGAGGAGGTCAAACTTTCACTCTTCACAGATGACATGATACTCTATATGGAAAACCCAAATGATTCCACCAAAAAACTGCTAGAACTGATTCATGAATTCAGCAAAGTTGCAGGATATAAAATCAATGCACAGAAGTCGGTTGCATTCCTCTACACCAACAATGAAGTGACAGAAAGAGAAATCAAGGAATTGATCCCATTTACAGTTGCACAAAAAAACAGAAAATACCTAGGAAGAAATCTAACCAAAGAAGTGAAAAATCTATACACTGAAAACTATAGAAAGCTTATGAAAGAAATTGAAGAAGACACAAAAAAATGGAAAAAGATTCCATGCTCCTGGATAGGAAGAACAAATGTTGTTAAAATGTCCATACTACCCAAAGCAATCTACATATTCAATGCAATGCCTATCAAAATAACACCAGCATTCTTCACAGAGCTAGAGCAAATAATCCTAAAATTGGTATGAAACCAGAAAAGACCACAAATAGCCAAAGCAATCTTGGAAAAGAAAACCAAAGCAGGAGGCATCAAAAACCCGGACTTCAAGCTATACTACAAGACTGTAATCATCAAGACAGTATGGTACTAGGACAAGAACAGACACTCAGATCAGTGGAACAGAATAGAGAATCCAGAAATGGACCCACAAACATATGGCCAACTAATCTTTGATAATGCAGGAAAGAATATCCAATGGAATAAAGACAGTCTCTTCAGCAAGTGGTGCTGGGAAAACCGGACAGCGACATGCAGAAGAATGACGCTGGACCACTTTCTTACACCATACACAAAAATAAACTCAAAATGGACGAAAGACCTCAATGTAAGACAGGAAGCCATCAAAATCCTTGAGGAGAAAGCAGGCAAAAACCTCTTTGATCTTGGCCGCAGCAACTTCTTACTCAACACATCTCCAGAGGCAAGGGAAACAAAAGCAAAAATGAATTACTGGGACCTCATCAAAATAAAAAGCTTCTGCACAGCAAAGGAAACAATCAGCAAAACTAAAAGGCAACCAACAGAATGGGAGAAGATATTTGCAAATGACATATCAGATAAAGGGTTAGTATCCAAAATCTATAAAGAACTTATCAAACTCAACACCCAAAAAAACAAATAATCCAGTGAAGAAATGGCCAAAAGACATGAATACACACTTCTCCAAAGAAGACATCCAGATGGCCAGCCGACACATGAAAAAATACTCAACTTCACTCATCATCAGGGAAATGCAAATCAAAACCACAATGAGATACTACCTTACACCTATCAGAATGGCTAACATTAACAACACAGGCAACAACAAATGTTGGCAAGGATGCAGAGAAAGAGGATCTCTTTTGCATTGTTGGTGGGAATGCAAGCTGGTGCAGCCACTCTGCGAAACAGTATGGAGTTTCCTCAAAAAACTAAAAATAGAACTACCCTACAACCCAGCAATTGCACTACTAGGCATTTATCCATGGAATACAGTTGTGCTGTTTAGAAGGGACACATGCACCCCCATGTGTATAGCAGCACTATCAACAATAGCCAAAGTATGGAAAGAGCCCACATGTCCACGGATGGATGAATGGATAAAGAAGATGTGGTATACATATACAATGGAGTATTATTCGGCAATCCAAAAGAATGAAATCTTGCCATTTGCAACTACGTGGATGGGACTGGAAGGTGTTATGCTAAGTGAAATTAGTCAGACAGAGAAAGACAAAAATCATATGACTTCACTCCTATGAGGACTTTAAGAGACAAAACAGATGAACATAAGGGAAGGGAAACAAAAATAATATAAAAACAGGGAGGGGGACAAAACAAATGAGACTCATAAATATGGAGAACAAACTGAGAGTTACTGGAGGGGTTGTGGGAGGGGGGATGGACTAAATGGGTAAGGGGCACTAAGGAATCTACTCCTGAAATCACTGTTGCACTATATGCTAACTATATGAAATCATATGTTGCAATATATGCTAACAATTTGGATGTAAATTGTTTTTTAAAAATTAAAATTAAATTCTCATTAAAAAAGAAGAAGAGTTGATTAGAAGTGACTGATTAAGTGATGGGTATAAAGAAAATATAAGTGACCTGTACTGCAAGCTAGTCCTTCTACCTTGGATAAATCTTTGGAAAAATATTAAGCTCTGGTGGTGATCTTGTCATACAAAGCAAATTATTTCCAAACCAGTACACAATAATTCACTGGTAATAATAAAAATACATTTCAAATAACAAACAGGGTAGAATGATGAAGTGCTGAAATAGTCATTTTTAATTTAATTAATCACTCAGTTCTGTTAAACTTCTGGTCAATTTAGCAAAGGGGAACATAGACAAGTAGCTATTTGGCTTAATTAATTAAGCAAACCAGTTTAAATGGTTGATTCCTTCATTCTACATAGACACACCTCCCAGCCACCCCCCCAAAAATTAGAAAACAAGGATTCAGTTTCATAGCATTTGTTTTTGGTGCCAATGTACTAGATTCAATTCTACCATAGTGTGAGCAGGGATGTGTGGTGTCTGCCCACAATTCAGGACCAATCTGTAGGATAAAACAGATAAAGGATAGTCCAGGACGGAAGGATTTCCATAGAAAAAGAGTGTTGGATGCAGAAGGGTGCAGGCGACAGAACTGCCCAGTCAGGTTTGTGGACTTCAAGGATGTGTTGGTCTGAGGATGTGTCAGAGTTCCTTCTTTCCTGAATAGCTGCAGCAGATAAACAACAAGGACTAATTCATAAACCAGTAAGTTATGCTTTGAATTATAAAGAGAAACTCCAAGGAGAGTTTAGACTTTTGGCATGTGAGAAGGCTTACATTTTGTGACTAAAGGAAATATAACCACCCCGTGCTAGAGAAAAGGAACATTGTGATTATAGTATCAAATAAATTAATTCCCCAAATTCTTGAGGTGGGCTTCACTGTCCTCGATTCAACAATTTTCTGTAAAACTTTATTCTCAGTCATCAGTGAGTCTACCACATTCATTACTTCTCATCTATAAGAAATACAGAGCCATCATTCCCCAGTCCATCTTCAGTGTATTCTTCTTCCCTCTCTGCACACAGCTCACCTATGGATCTTTGGCTGCTCAATGAGAACATCTCACCTCTTTGTAACTCCTAATGTAGTAAGTGCCTCTGGAAGCAGCAGCAGCAGGGTTCCAATAGCAGCAGCTGCACTGGCAGTAGCAGGGGATGGCACCTGATGTCTGGGTAACATACTTTTTTCTGATTTGCTCCTCCAGCCTTCCAACAAGTTATCAACCAACTCCCTGCATTGATTACTCTCTGCTTGAAATACCTAGGGCTTTCTATTGTCCTGATGGAACCCCAACTAATACAGACCATATTTACCTTCATTGCTCATGTTTCTCCACTTATTCCTAACATTTTATCAATTTACATATAAATATTATAAAATTAAATACTGTAAATACTTTATATATTTATACATACTTTACTTTTTACAAGTAAATAAACTTCAACCAAATAAATTATTCCTTAGTTTTATAACTCTCAGGTGACTATCATATTGCCCATTTATACATAAGAAGATTTAACAGATTGATCTGAAAGTCTGTTTTGATATTCTGACAATAGGATAACCAGGATAACCACTCCAGAAAATATGAACTTTATTTTTACCAGTCCAGTATCATTTAATGAACTAACAAAGGGACCAGCTGGCAGAGTATTGAAGAGTATTTGAAGATTAATTCTTCTGAATCAATTTAGAACGAAGTATGGCAAAAACAGACCATATAAGTGAACATTAAATGAAATATAGTATTAAATTATCTCTGAGACACAGGTGGGCCCTAAAACTATTGAAACCAAGTCTAAACGTGTTTTAAGTTGAGCATGAAATGTTCAGTTCGGTAAATATAATACCAAAAAAGAATTTTTTAAGCTTGATAAAATGGCAATACTCCATTATCCAAAGGCATCTTTTTACGTACCTTGGTTTAAAATAACTAGCAACTAACAGTATTGTTGCCTAAGCAATCAGATTTTGCTAAATCTTGAGAACCAATTAATGCCCTTCTTTGAACTGTCAGATACATTTGAAAGCAATTAGTTAAGCATGGTGTCAGAATCCTCGTCTGATTCTCTGTAAGTGCCAGTTCTACTCAGTTTCAAGATATTGGGCTGCTGTCAAACCCCAAACCACCACTCTTCAAATATATTCTACTGGTCTCCAGAAAATGAAAGAATCTAAGAACTATAGCATTTAGAACTTCATCAGACCTCAAAAACCTTTTCAAGATATTACAAGAGTCATAAAAAGGTTTATCCAAAGATTTATCCACATTGATAAGATGAACAGTTAGGACAACAACCTGAGTCCCTACACAGGACATTTTGCCTTTAGTGCATAGAGAAAGAAAGATCTTGGGAATGTGTAACCATGTGCAGGAAACTCATGTTCTGCTTACAGTCAGTAAACCACACATTCGTTCACCCTTCCTAGGTCTTCAGAATCTGTTAGACTCCAACAGCAAATTCTAGGTTGTGGTTAAAAGTCAATCTGTAAGAAACTGTATTTTACTTGTATATTTGCTTTCAAGGAGAATGTATGCCTTCAGCTATTTGCTTATTTTTAAGAAAATTTTTGCAGAGCTTTTATCTGGGCTATCAAAGTTAAACCACAGATAATTCTACAGTAAATCAATAAATACCAAAGTTGGTGAGTAAAACCCAATATAGCTTACAACCTTAAATGAATACAATTTTATATAACAATGTTCTTATAAATGTTGTTTCTTATAACAAACATTCCAGTCCAAAGGTTATAAGGTTATATGTCAATAGAGAACCATTTAAATCTTTTTGTTGTTTCAAGAAAACTGTTTCCCCTGATAGGCAAAGAGTCTTAAAGAGAATTACAAGTTTATACTGATGGGATACAAATAAATATCAAATTTAAATTATTTAGTGACAGGTATTCAAACACTCACTAATATTGTTCTTATCTAGCAATAAGTAATGGCCAGCTGCATGCCTGTCTTCCTAAAGCACATGTATCCAACCTGTGTCCACAGTGCCCATTTTTCCAAAATTCTTCATTTATAGCTATTAACTAAGGATAGTAATTTCTGCGCTAACATATGTTTTTGATAAGGCTGAGGCAAAGTATGCAAGCTTTATAATTTTATGTTTCCACAACCTTTCTTTTCATTTTCGTTCTTCTAGATCATCATTAGTACATGATATGGATATAGGAAGGAGGCTGTGGGAATAAACTCCTTCAGGTGTCTCCCCACTCACCTGCTCCAAGAAAAGTCTATTATCTCACTGAAGTCAAGTTAATCCTCAAAACCTACATCACAGTCCCACTCACCCCTCTTGCCTATTTACTCAACTAAATCCTGTATTTCCCTCCAGGATGGATCAATGAAGTCTGTCCTTAACTCCTCAGTGATAAGTCCTTCCACTGACTTCTCCTGTCATGTATTGTCTTTACTGCTTTCATGGCTTTTGTATACCACTTTGAGTTGTTATTCATCATTCATACTCATATTCCTAGGCCCTTATTTTATACTTTGATACCCTGCATAATGCCTTACTCATAGTAGACAATTAATAAGTTACTTGCCGATTTTGGCAGTCAGTTGGTTAAAAATAGGAGTTTTGGGATCAGACTGACTGTTGCAAACCCTAGCTCTGCCCTTAAGACTCACGGTTCTCAAAATGAAGATAACAAGACCTATCCTGATGGTTTCTGTAGAAAAAAGAGAGAGAGAGAAATACCAAAGTGGTATTTGCTAGAATAGTAGCTGACATATATTTAGTGCCCAATAGCAGTAGCTTTTGTAATGAATAAATGCCTGTGTGGCATTATTAATAATCATATTGTTATGAACAGTATTATCAGTCATTATTAATAATACATCCCTGACTTCACTGCCATCTCTTACACTCATCCCAAGTCAGCCCATCATTCAGCCTCTACCCTTCCCCAATTTTGTCTATTCCCATTATCCAATAATTACGTTGTTATCAAAACAAAATGTTGAACTTTTCAAGCCTGATTGGCTAGTATCTACATTTATGCACTTTATCTATGGAAGCTATAAAGCAAGTATTTTTAATATTTTTATTTACCATACAACATTTGTTTAATTTTCCCTTCCATCTATCATAAGTTTACTTTATTCTTCTGCAGCAAAGTAACATGTGATTATAGCTTGACAAATGTTCTATCTTTGATATGCCAAGTTGTAGTAGGGACATTTTTAATCTTGCTCTTAACACCTACATGACATTTCAGTAAGGCACAGAGAAAGCCATCGATTTTTCATGATGGAATTTTATTTTGCCTTCAAAAGTTGGCAGATTAAGTGATCTATTTCCAATGACCTTTATAAATGAAAAATAAAAATTAAACAACTTCTAGAATCTTTTTATCCAGAAAAAAGGCAATGAATGACAACTGAGGCATTCAAAAAATAACTTGGTCTATCACCAGAAGCCTCCATTTCCATGTCCCAAGCATGTATCCTATAGGGACAAAACAAATCTACTCATTGTGTTCCGAACATCTCAAACCAGTCCCTGTGACAGTGGAAACATCAGCAGACCCACTGGCTCACATGCATCATCTCACCATAACCTTAATCACTCTCCTTGACTGTCTTCAAGGTATTCACAGCATCTACAACCCCGACCTTACCGCCATCTCTTAACACTTATCCCAAGTCAGCCCATCATTCAGCCTCTACCTAATCTGATAACTTTGTACTTGGTTATAAAGCACCAGGCTATGCATTGTATTTCAAAGCATCCCAACATTTCCCAATCAAAAGTATCATCTGGGTAGTAAATGAGATAGTAGATAGAGATAGATGATAGATAGATAGATAGATAGATAGATAGATAGATAAAGATAGATTCCCAGAACCTTTTCCTGAAGATTCTGGCTTAGAAGTTCTGAGGATAGCTCTGGGATTCTAGCTTTTAACCAGACTTCATAATCATATGTCTGATTTGATAACACCATGTTAGTTCCAAAACCCAAAACTCATAGACTATCGGCTATAGCCCACAAGGTGCTTTTCAAAAATTTGAACTGACTGTCTTTAAGTGAAACACACACTCACCAGTTTTCTATGAGTATTATTCCTTAGGGCCTTACCCCTTTAAGTCACTTGTCTGTCATCTGAAGGCATCTGAATTTGTGAATTCTGTTTTAGTGACTATCTATATTCATGTTTCCTCTTTCAAATAAAACTTTAATTCACTAAGAATAAGTAGAATATAACCATCAGAGAAATGCAAATCAAAACCACAGGAAGATATCACCTTACATCTGGGGTGCCTGGGTCGCTCATTCAGTTAAGTGTCTGACTTTGGCTCAGGTCATGATCTCAGTTTGTGAGTTTGAGCCCCGCATCGGGCTCTATGCTGACAGCCCAGAGCCTGGAGCCTGCTTCAGATTCTGTGTCTCCCTCTCTCTCTGCCCTTCCTCTCCTCACAGACTGTCTCTCTCTGTCACTCAAAAATAAATAAAAGTTTAAAAAAAATTTTAAAGAAAAGATATCACCTTACATCTGCCAGAATCCCTAGTAGCAAAAAGACAGGACATAAGACATGTTGGTGAGAAAATGAAGAAAAGGGAATCTTCACGCACTGTTGGTGGGGATGTACACTGGTGCAACCACTATGGAAAACAGTATGAAAGTTCCTCAAAAAAATTAAACATAAAAATAAAATACAATACGATCCTTGGGACACCTGGTGGCTCAGTCAGTTGAGCATCTGATTTCAGCTCAGGTCATCTCACGGTTCATAAGTTCAAGCCCGACACTGAGCTCGTATTCTGTCAACACAGCACCCATTTCAGATCTTCTGTCCCTCTCTCTCTGTCCCTCTCCCACTTGCGCTCTCTCAAAAATAAATAAAACATTTTTAAAATGTTATACACAGGGGCACATGTACCCCAATATTTATAGCAGCACTTTCAACAATAGCCAAATTATGGAAAGAGCCTAAATGTCCATCAACTGATGAATGGATAAAGAAGATGTGGTTTATGTATACAATAGAATGTTACTTGGCAGTGAGAAAGAATGAAATCTTGCCATTTGCAGCAACATGCATGGAACTGGAGGGTATTATGCTAAATGAAATAAGTCAAAGAAAGACAGATATCATATGTTTTCACTCAGATGTGGAACAGGAGAAACTTAACAGAAGACCATGGGGGAAGGGAAGGGGAAAAAAATAGTTACAAACAGAGAGATAGGGAGGCAAACCATTAAAAAAAACCTCTTAAATACAGAGAACAAACTGAGGGTTGATGGGGGGTCGGGGAGAGGGAAAAATGGATGATGGGCATTGAGGAGGGCACTTGTTGGGATGAGCACTGGGTGCCATATGTAAGTGATGAATCATGGGAATCTACCCCTAAAACCAAGAGCATACTATATACACTGTATGTTAGCCAATTGGACAATAAATTATATTTTTAAAAAACTATACAATCCAGTAATGCCACTTGTGAGTATTTAGCCAAAACTCCAAAACCACTAATTCAAAAAGATATATGCTCCCCTATATTTACTGCAGCATTATTTACAATAGTGAAAATATGGAAGCACACTAAGTGTCCATCAACAGATGAATGGATTAAGAAGGTGTGAGATACACACACACACACACACAGAGGAATATTACTCACTTATAAAAAAAGAATGAGATCCTATCATTTGGAACAACATGGGCCTAGAGAGTACTATGATAAGTGAAAAGGTTAGACAGAGAAAGACAAATACCATATGATTTCACTTATATATAGAATCTGAAACACAAAGCAAATAAATGGAAACAGACCCATAAATACAGAGAACAAACTGATGGTTCCCAGGGAAAGGGGCAGGAAGATGGACAAAATGGGTGAAATGAAGTGGGAGATATAGGTTTCCAGATATGGAATGAGTAAATCACGGGAATGAAAGGTTCAGCATAGGGAATATAGTCAATGGTATTGTAATAGCATTGAATGGTGACAGACGGTAGCTACACTTGCAGTAAGCATAGCATAATGTATAAAGTTGTCCAATCACTATGTTGTACTCCCGAAAATAATGTGACATTGTGTGCCAACTGCACTTCAATTTAAAAAATAAATTTTTAAAAAACACTAAGAAGATTTTTTACATGATTTTAAGACTCATTTTTAGGTATTATTATTAATAGAAAGTCTATTATTCTGATCTACTTTCTCATTTAAGGTTTTAAACTCAAAATTATCCATTCAAGTTTCAAGGGCATTTTGTATATATGGTTATAATAAATTTGTCATCATATGCTCTTAGTATAGGAGAAGTAGGGTTTTCATGTGTGTTTTACATTTTATACTATGTAAAAATTAGGGATAAAAAAGATTAAGTAGAATAGGTAAAATAGAGTCTTCTCTTTTTGCAATATATTTAGTATTCAAGGAGGGTTGTTTTTTTTTTTTTGCTTTGTTTTGATTTATTTTGTTGTTTTTTAAAGAGTGGCCCTCTCTAATGTATTCACTGACATTCTCTTAAACACCGAAGAAGCAAGCTGACAGGCACAGGATTCTGATTTCACCTTGACTCAGGGTTAGAGCAAGCTGAGTTTATCTCTGCAATATTAAATCCCTCTGGCTTGAACTATGAGACATTGTTCTCTGAAGCAAAGATGACATAGCAGGTATGCTGAAGCAGTTAGCATCCTGCTGAGACAACGTCCCCTCTGCACTCATTTGGAGTATTTACTCTGGGAAAAAGTGCCATCTACTATTCTCTATGCTAGTGGAGAGACTGGGTAATCCCTTACCTTACATAAAGCTCAGAGGATTGACCCCAGTGTTACACACAGCCATTTCTCCAACGAGAGAGAGGATCAGGCTCACTTTTTTTTTACTCACCTTAACAATACTATTTTATAGGATTCAGAAGAGAATAACAAAAAGAAAAGAAAAAAAGGAGGAGGAGGAGGGAAAATGTGCTCTAGGAAGAATATATTGGGGTTAGAATATATATTCCCTTTCAGCTTGAGAGATTTTAGTTAATTAGGGAAAATTTGCCAGTTGAGAGTAAATGGCTTCTATTGACAGTCACAATTTCTCCTTTTCCAGAACTCTCCAAGAGAAATACCAAGAGCTGGGTTCTGAATGTTTCAGGCTTGTCTCTACCCAAAATAGCCGAAGAATGGAAAAAAATGTGTCCTGAGTACATTCAACAAATATGTCTTGAGCACTTATTGTGTGACAAGGACAGTTCTAAGCACTAGGATCCAAAGATAAATAAGTCACTGCCCTCAAAAATAGACCAGTAAAAATTAATCAATCTGGCTACCATATTGGAAATAAATGCAAGGTGATTTGGAGCACAGAAGATGAATTCTACCTCTATCTAAGGGTGAGAGCAGAAAAGTCATTAGCAAAAACTGAAAACAACTGAGACCACTTGGGTTCATCTTGATAGCAAGTAAAAGCTCACATAAAATAGGGCAAGGCATGTCAGGCAGAGGGCAATTCATGCACATGGAATTTTTAGAACGTATTTTATGTCAGATTTACTACAATATGGACCAGCAGGGGCTTGTGGGCCACGAGGGATAGAGGGAACTCAAGACTGGTGCTGGACTAACAGGAAGATGTTGGGTGATATAAGGCTCATTGAGTACGCCATCACCCTCAACAAGATAGCCTGTCCCACAAACACATCTGATTGGCAACAGAAATGTACATTCAAGCATTTGTCCAAGACTTGAAAGATTTCATGATGGTCAGTAATAGCCACAAAGATCACCAGAAATATGATATCTAGAGCAAGAAGTCCCATCTGAAACCAAAAATGGTAACCTAAGTATTGAAAATGAAAGCAAACTTCCAGAAAAATGTGGTTAACACAGCATGCATTTTTATAGTCTCTCTCCTCTGCACTTGCATCAAAAAGTCAGTAAAAGGGGGAGAAAGTAGAATCCACAAGGGCAAAGAGAATCAAAGAGAGAACCTAAGTGCTTACAGAGAGAGATGACTAAAAGAAGCAAACCCAACAAAACACGGGAAAGTCCAAGTACTGAGGATAGTGGGGTGAAGCATGAAACTGAATAAAAGAGGGAATGCACATCTTTCTACTAAATAATTACATATTTCTCTACCCTCTTTGTCACCTTTGCAGCAAGAGAAGATCTCTCACCCATTCCTACTCACTCTTGCAGTCAAATGCTGACAATCAGGCACATTTTTCTTAGGAAATTAGACAATTGTTTTCTGGAGATATTGGGTCCATATTAGTCAGGAAAGGGTAGGCCTTGCTGCAATAATTAATGAATCCTTTAAATAGTGTATGTCTTATGGGGCGCCCAGGGTGGCTCAGTCAGAGAAGTGTCTGACTCAGGACAAGTGTTCGGCTCAGGTCTGATATCACCATTTGTGAATTTGAGCCCTGCATCGGGCTCTGTGCTGACAGCTCAGAGCCTGGAGCCTGCTTCAGATTCTGTGTCTCCCTCTGTCTCTGACCATCCCCCACTCGCACTCTGTGTCTCTTTCTCTCAAAAATAAATAAACATTAAAAATATATATATAGTGTATTTCTTACTCATCAGTATGAAGCATGCCAAGTTGTCTTTCCCTCTATTGTGTCTAAACATCCAGATCATGTGACATCCAAGGGCCACAATAAAGATTTCTGCCCACACTTTCCTCTCACTCATTATGCCTCCTGGATGACACTAGTGTTTCTTCATGTGGCTTTACATGCCATGGCATGCCCCCTCCTCTTGGAAATTATGAGTGACCAACTATGTTTTCAATGGTAATCATCTCCTGCTCTGTTAGAACTCACCATACCTTAATAAAAACAAAATCATAGGTACACTTTAAAGCAATGTCCAAGAATATCTTCCAACATGGAAAACAAAGACAATGTGAATAAACAAAAAAAGGGGTGACCAAAAGGAAATATAGACGGTACAAGGAAAAGAAAACAACTTTTTAAATACTTACAAACACTATCCTCAGATAAAAGTGAAAATATTACATCTTTTACACAAGAATAGACCATTAAAATAAAAACATACCAGCAAATAAGAAATATCTCTTAGAAATTAAAATAATGATGTTCCAGCTAAAATTCAAAAGAGGTGTTGAATGAAAAAAGTCAAAAATCTCTAAGAAAGAGATTTTTAATGGAAAATGGAAAAAAATAAGAGTCCAAGGATCAATCTAGGAGATCCAATAAAAAAAGGGGAAGTGAATATCAAGAGTTACCAAACATTTCTCAAAACTGAAGTATATGAGTTTCCCAACTGAAAGGGCCTGCAAACGCCCAGTACAATACATGAATAAAGACCTACACCAGACATATCATCTTGAATTTTCACTGTGTCAGAGATCAAGAAAAAATCCCAACAGATTCCAAACTGGAGAGAAAAAAAATATGAGAAATCATTTTGGTATTTTGTATTCCTCATTTCCCAGGAAGATTCTGAAGAATCTACTTTACCAAAATTGACAAGGTAAATCAAGAAAAAATAAGAGATAGGAGCCAAAAGGAAAAAACACTCAATGAAGGAGAAAGGCAAAGGAAATCCCCAGACAGTGGTAAAGACAGTACCTGGACAATGATACTGCAGTAGGCTTTAGACTATTTCAGTCTGGATAATGGAAGAGTCCAGGAAGGAGGTCTCTAGAAAAATAAATAAATAAATAATAATGGATGGATTACCAGATGTACTTGAACACATGGAAAATAATAGTACCAGGCATTATGTAATTTCTATTTTCAATTATGGTGTGTAAAAAGCTTAGAAGTCATCACTCCCACCCTTACAACAAGGAAAAAGCTGAAATCTTAAAAATCAATTACTTTTCTTAGATCAGAGAATCGAAGTCACAAAATAAACCACCACTCCCAAAACTGGACAGAGAAGTGAATACAGAAAATACAGATTAGCTTACTGAAGGCAGGAGCCACTGGTGCCAGGAGCCATTTGAACACTTAAATGGTAACTTTAATGAATTTCTGGAAGCTAAAAGAAGACTAGCTTGAGAGTTTTAAATTATTAGGGACCCAATGTTGGAAGGAGTCACACTTCCATAGGTTTTACCTCCACGAGTTTCACCAGGTTTCCATGTTGAAGAGCAAAGAAAAATCCCGTGTTTGGCCAGGAGTGGAAAAGTAAGCATTCTGAAATAAACCCAGAGCATTCTTCACAATAAAGGCCTACCTTGCAGGGAAAAGATTTCACCAGAGCTTTATCAGAGTTGGATAAGGGAAATTACCCAACTCTAGCCCCCTCTAGGCTTTCTGTCTCATCATCTAAGGAAGAGGAAGGTAGAGGAAGGTGAAAAATACCATGTTAGTCATATCCCAGAGGCACAGGCCCACTAAAAACCTGAGACCTAATCATAGAAATACAGAATGCTGGGGCACCTGGGTGGCTCAGTCAGCTGAGCATCCAACTCTTGATTTCAGCTTAGGTAATGATCTCATGGTCATGAGACTGAGCCCACACTGGGCTTCACACTAAGTGTGGAGCTTGCTTGGTTTTATTTCTCTCTCTGCCCCTCCCCCATGCTCTTGTGCTCTCTCGCGCTCTCTCTCTCTCTCTCTCTCTCAAAAAAAAATAAAAATAAAAATAAACGAAATATGGAATGCTTCCCCTCCTCCTATATCTTACCACCACATCAATCAGTCTTCTTTTTTGTTTTAAACGTTTTATTTATCTTGAGAGAGAGAAAGCACAAGTGGAGCAAGGGAGGGGCAGAGAGAGAGGGAGCAGAGAATCCCAAGCAGGCTCTGCATTGTCAGAGCAGAGCCCCATATTGGGGAGGGAGGCGGGGGGTGTGAGATCATAACTAGGGCAAAATCAAGAGTTGGTTCCTCAACCAACTGAGCCAGCCAGGCACACCAAGCTTCTTTATAATAACCGTGGATAATAGCAGAAGGAAATGCAAAGGCTCAGTATTTAAGAAGGATTCTCTAAGGAAAACCAAAGAGAAGAAAGAGACAAAAACTAGGACACTAGAGAAAACGAAAGCTTCTAGTACTTACAGCTAAAGCAAACAATAAACATGGCCTAACTTCTAGCCAGATAGACACTAAAGGCCTTCACTAAAGGCCTCTCTCAGCTCCTATCATCCAATATATCATGTCCAGTTTTCAATAACGCACACAAAAAAATGCAAGTCATGGTAAAATGCAAAAAAATATTGTAAGGCATGTTTGAAAATACAAGAAAAAAACATAATCTAAAGAGACAAACATCGAAACCAGACTCAGATATGTCAGAGATTTTGGCATTATCAGACCAGCAGTTTAAAACAACTATGATTGGTGTGCCTGAGTGGCTCAGTCAATTGAGCGTCCCACTCTTGATTTCAGCTCAGGTCACGATCTCATGGCAGGGCGTGGGCCCTACTTAAGATTCTCTCTCTCTCTCCCTCTTGCTCACTCGCTCACTCTCAAAATAAAAAAATAAAATGCCAAGAGAAATAATGGTATAACACAAGAACACACAGCTATTTTAAGCAGAGAGCTAGAAACTCTAAGAACAAATCAAAGGAAAAGCTAGAAATCCACCGTAACAGAAATAAAAGATGCCTTTGCTGGACTCATTGGTACAGACACAGACAAGGAAAGAATCAGTGATCTTGAATCTATGTCAATAGAAACCTCCCAAACTGAAATGCAAGGACAAAAGGGATGGAAAAAGGGGAAACTGAATATCCAAGAATTGTGGGACAACTACAGGAAAGTATAACATATGCATAATGGGAACACCAGAAACAGTAGAAACAGAAGAAGAAGCAGAAGAAATATTGAAGTAACAATGGCTAAGAATTTTCCAAAATTAAAAGCACATACCAAATCACAGATCCAGGAAGCCCAGAGATTACCATACAGGATAGATATCCATAAAATCGATGCCTAGGCATACAATATTCAAACTGCACATAATCAAAAGCAAAGAGAAAATCTCAAAAGAATCCATAGGAGAAAAACACCTTAACTTCATAGAAACCAGGATAAGAATTACACAGGACTTCTTGTCAAAAAATATGCAAGTAAGAAGAGAGTGAAGTGAAATATTTAAAATGTTTGTTGGGAACTGAGAACAAACTGAGGGTTGATGGGGGGTGGGAGGGAGGGGAGCGGAGGTGATGGGCATTGAAGAGGGCATCTTTTGGGATGAGCACTGGGTGTTGTATGGAAACTAATTTGACAATAAATGTCATATAATATTAAAAAAAAAGAAAGAAAATACACACAGAAGTATTTAGGAGTAAAAGGGCATCCTGTCTACAACTTCAAAAATTTTTTACAAATGTATAGCAAAGTGGATAGATAGGTATAAAGCAAATGTAATAAATGTTAACATTTGGCAGTTTGAGGTAATGAGAGTGGTTCAGATTTCTTTGTATTATTATTACAGCTTTTCTGTAAGTTTGATATATTATCAAAATAAAAAAAATTAAAACCCTTAAAATGTTTGTTGGGGAAAAAAAACAAAATTCTGCATCAAGAAAAATTATCCTTCAGAAAGGAAGGAGAAATAGACCCCCTTACCTAAATAAAACTGAAGGAATTTATTGCCAGTTGACCTGTCTTGAAAAAAGAATCTTGAAAGTTCTTCAGAGAAAAGAAAAATGATATAGTTTAGAAAATCAGATTTACATAAATAAAGGAAAAGTGCCAAAGAAGGAGTAAGTGAAGGAAAAATAAATTTTTATTTTTCTTATTCCTTCCTAATTTCATAAATACTTGTTCAGAGGCACCTGGGTGGCTCAGTCCATTAAGTGTCCAACTTTAGCTCAGATCATGATCTCACAGTTTATGAGTTGGAGCCCCATGTTGGGCTCTGTACTAACAGTGCAGAGCCTACTTGGGATTCCCTCTCTCTCTTCCTCTCTCTGCCCCTCCCCAACTCATGCGTGCATACACACGCACGCACTCTCTCTCTTAAATAAAAATAAAAAATAAACTTTAAAAAAAAGTTGTTCAGGGGCGCCTGGGTGGCTCAGTCGGTTAAGCGGCTGACTTCGGCTCAGGTCATGATCTCGCGGTTCGTGAGTTCATGCCCCGCGTCGGGCTCTGTGCTGACCGCTCAGAGCCTGGAGCCTGTTTCAGATTCTGTGTCTCCCTCTCTCTGACCCTCCCCCGTTCATGCTCTGTCTCTCTCTGTCTCAAAAATAAATAAACGTTAAAAAAAATTTTTTTTTAATAATAAAAAAAATTTAAAAAAGTTGTTCAAAGTAATAACAAGAACTATATTTGAATGATTAGAGTTTATGGATAAACAAGATGAATGAAGCAGTGTTATACATCATGGGATGAAGAAATTGGGAATATTCTGTTATAAAGTACATGCACTACACATGAACAGTCTGGAGTTATTTGAAAGTCAACCTAAAGTTACTGAAAATGTATAATCCAAACTGTAGGGCAACCACTAAAACAGTAGGGGTATTTTTTTTTTTTATTTTAGAGAGAGAGTGTGCATGAGCAAGGGAGAAAGGCGAAGGGGGAGAAAGAAAAGATGCTCAACCAACTGAGCCACCCAGGTGCCCCTAAAAGAATAGTTTTCAAGGAGTATAATTGATAGGCTAAAAGGGGAGGGAAAAGAATCATATAAAATCATCGGCTAAAAGCAGAGAAGGCAGAGAAATAGAGGAAGGTGTTCCCAAAAAGAAAACAAAGAACAAGTATAAAAATTGCAAAACAGTTACATATATACTAGAATACTTGGGGGGAAATCATCAATATAGTCAAATAAAACTTCAAAGACCACCCAAAAAATAAAACATGAGGCAGAGTGACATCAGCAAGATGGTAGAATAGGAAGCCCTGGACTCTTCTTTATCTGATTGGACACACCAGTTTAACAATATATGGGTGAATTTCTTTTGTGAAAAAGCCAGAAACTGGTTATGAGTTACTACATCCTGTACAAGTATAAAACCAGCCACAATGAAATTGGTAGAAAAACTAGAGATGTCCTCTTGCCATAATAACCACTCCCAGCATAGCACATGATCAGAAGTCCAGCTCCCAGTTTCTCCCTGAAGAGGGAAAAGGTTGGACCATACAGCCAACATCCCAACTTTTCTGGGTACTGCCCAAGGGACTGGCTTCTATTCTGCCTATCTCAGAGCACTGATGGGACCTAGCATATGCTAGACCCAGGTGACTGCACATACAAAAGCACCAGTTTGAACTAGCATGTAAGCACTCACCATAGTTCCTACCCTCCAGCTCAGTGCAGCACAAGTAGGCAGGAGGAAAGAAAAACTGCTTCCTGCTTCTCCATTGGAAAGGAATGAGTTGTATCACACTAACATTCCCAATTTTCTAAGGATCACCTGTCTCAGAGCACTTATGGGACTAAACATACTCTAGATTCCAGGAGGCCACTAAGAAAAAGAT
Organism: Neofelis nebulosa; assembly: GCF_028018385.1. Lineage (NCBI taxonomy): Eukaryota > Metazoa > Chordata > Mammalia > Carnivora > Felidae > Neofelis > Neofelis nebulosa. The sequence continues at coordinate 93,547,868 of NC_080787.1, read as the reverse complement.
GGTAGTTTGTACCAAGACAAAGAGATTCTTGAAATGGCCAAAAGAAAAACAACTTCCCATACACAAAGGAATCTACATAAGACTCTCAGAGGACTTTTCAGCAGAAGTCTTTCAGTCCAGAAGGGAGTAGGATGATATTCAAAGTACTGGAAAAAAACAAACAAACAAAGCCTGCTAACCAAGATTATACCTAGCAAAACTGCCCTTCAAAAAATGAAAGGGAGATAAAGACTTTCTCAGGTAAACAACAGTTAAGGAAATTAATCACCAGTACATCCACCTACAAAAAATGTTAAAGGGAGTTTTTCAACTTGAAGTAAAGGGACATTAAACAGCAAGACAATAGCATTGCAAAATATAAAACTCATTGATAAAGGACATGTAGACAAATACAGAATACCATACTGCAGTAACAGTGGTGGGTAAATAAAGTACTTATAACTCTAGTATAAAATTAGAAGGCAAAAGTATTAAAAACATCTGTATTTTAAAATGTGTAAATGAACACATAATGTAAATAGATCTAAATTGTGATGTCAATAACATAAAGTGTAGGAGGGAGAAGTAAAAGTGGAGAGTTATTATATACAAATGAAGTTACATTTTTATCAGATTAAAATAGACTGCTGTATCTATAAGATATTTTATGTAAAGTCCATGTTAACCACAAAGAAAATATTTGTAGAGTTACACAAAAAGAGAGAGAAAGGAATCAAATTATAGCAATACCAAAAATGAGAGAAACACAAAGGAAGGCAGTAAAAAAGGAAAAGAAAGAAAGAACTACAAGACAAATGGAAAACAATTAACAAAATGGCAAGCATAAATCCTTCAATGTCAATAATTATTTTAAATGTAAGTGGATTAAACTCCACAATCAAAACACACAGAGTGATGGTCACCAGAGAGGAGGTGGATGGAGGATGGGGGGGAATAGGTGATGGGGATTAAGGAGTGCACTTGTGATGAGCACTAAGTGATATATGAAACTGTTAACTCACTATACTGTGCACTAATAGAACTAATAGAACACTGTATGTTAACTAACTGGAATTAAAATTAAAACTTCAAGAAAAGATGTAGAGTGGCTATATAGATATTTTTTTAAAAAACAAGGTCTAACTATACATTTTCTATGAGACTGGCTTTAGATTTAAGGACACATGCAGGTTAAAAGTGAAGGATAGAAAAATATACTCCAGGCAAATGGTAACAAAAAAGACAGCAGGGGTGAATACACTTACATCTGACAAAATAAATATTTTAAGTCAAAAACTGTTACAAAAGACAAAGAAGAACAATATATAATTATAAAAGAGTCAATTCACCAGGAAGATACAGCAATTATAAATATATATGTGCTCAACTTCAGAGCACCTAAATGTTTGAAGCAAACATTGACAGAACTGAAGGGAGAAATAAACAGCAATATAATAATAGTAGGAGACTTCAATATCCCACTTTCAATAATGGATAGAACAACTGAACAGAAAATCAACAAAGAAACCGCAGACTTGAGCAACACTATAGAACAAATGGACACAACAGACTTTCCACAGAACATTCTACAGAACATCATTATGACCTGAGCCAAAATCAAGAATTGGACGCTAGGGGCACCTGGGTGGCGCAGTCGGTTAAGCGTCCAACTTCAGCCAGGTCACGATCTCGCCGTCCGTGAGTTCGAGCCCCGCGTCAGGCTCTGGGCTGATGGCTTGGAGCCTGGAGCCTGTTTCCGATTCTGTGTCTCCCTCTCTCTCTGCCCCTCCCCCGTTCATGCTCTGTCTCTCTCTGTCCCAAAAATAAATTAAAAACGTTGAAAAAAAAATTAAAAAAAAAAAGAATTGGACGCTTAACTGACTCAGCCTTCTAGGTGTCCCCCAAGAATCTTTTCCAGCAGCAATGGAATGATACTTGAAATCAATAACAGAAAAAAATGAAAAATTCACCAATACATGAGAATTAAGCAACATGCTTTTGGTCAACCCAACAGGTCAAAGAAAAAATCGAAAGGTAAAATGGAAAATATCTTGATGCAGGGGCACCTGGGTGGCTCAGTCAGTTAAGCATCCAATTCTTGATTTCAGCTCAGGTCATAATCTTGCAGTTCATGAGTTCCATGCTAACGGCACAGAGCCTGCTTGGGATTCTCTCTCTCCCTTTCTCTCAGCCCCTCCCCAGCTCGCTCTTTCTCTCTTAAAATAAATAAACATTTTTAAAACCATAAAATATATTTGGACTCCTGGATGGCTCAATCAGTTGTCTCTGACTTTTGATTTCAGCTCAGGTTATGATCTCATGGTTCATGGGTTTGAGCCAGCATCAGGCTCTGAGCTGCCAGCACAGAGACCACTTTGGATTCTCTCTCTGTCCCTTCCTCACACTGTCTCTCAAAATAAATAAACTGTTTTAAAATATCTTACTTTATACTCAATATTCCACAGCTTTACTTTAAAAAAAAAAAAGAAGAAAATACCTTGATACAAATGAAAACAAAAACACAGCATACCAAATTAATGAAATGTAGCAAGAGAAGTACTAACAGGGAAGTTCATTGTGACATATGCCCTAATTTAAAAAAAAAGAAAGACCTCAAATAAATGACCTAACTTCATATCTCAAGGAACTAGAAAAAAGATATAATTTCAAAGATAGCAGAAGAAAGAAGTTAATAAAATTACAACAGAAACAAATTAAATAAAGAATAGAAAATAGAAAAAATCAATGAATCCAAGAGTTGTTTTTGTGCAAATATCAACAAAATTGACTAAGAAAAAAATAGAGAAGACTCAAATAAACAAAATAAAAAATGACAGGGGAGACATTACAACTGATATCACAAGAGAAAAAAGGATGATGAGACTACTATGAACAATTATATACCAACCAAATAACCTAGAAGAAAAGCATAAATTCCTAGAAACATAAAATCTCCCAAGACTGAGTCATGAAGAAATAGAAAGTCTGAACAGACCAATTACTAGTAAGGAGATTGAATCAGTCAAAAAAAAAAGAAAAGAAAAGAAAAAGAAAGAAAGAAAGAAAGAAAGAAAGAAAGAAAGAAAGAAAGAAAGAAAGAAAGAAAAGAAAGAAGGAAAGAAAGAAAAAGAAAAAAAGAAACCCAACAAAGTAAATCCCAGAATCAGTTGGCTTCACTGGTAAATTCTACAAAGCACTTACAGAATTAATACCAATCCCTCTCAAAGTCTTCCAAAAAATTGAAGAGGAGAAAATACTTCCAAACTCATTTCATGAGGTCAGCATTAACCTGATACCAAAGCCACATAGACACAATACAAAAACTACAGGTCAGTAACCATGATTAAGATAGATGCAAAAGTCCTCAACAAGTACTAACGAGACAAACTCAAAAGCACATTAAAAGGATCATACACAACGACCAAATGGGATTTATCCCTGGGATGCAAAGATTAATCAACTATGAAAATCAACTGACATAAAACTCCACATTAACAGAATAAAGGTAAAATCACATGATCATCTCCATGGATTCAGAAAAAGCAACTGATAAATTTAACACTCTTTCATGATTAAAAACTCTCAACAAACTAGGAACACAAGCAAATTATCTCAACATAATAAAGTCCATATTTGACAAGCCTGCAACTAACATCTTACTCAATGGTGAAAATGTAAGAGCTTTTCATTTTTCTCAGATCAGGAACAAGGCAAAGATGACCACTTTCCCTGCTTTTATTTATTTTTTAATTCCAGTATAATTAAAATACAGTGTTAGTTTTAGTTTTAGGTGTACAAATAGTGATTCACCTAAATGTGTGTGTGTGTGTGTGTGTGTGTGTATGTGTGTGTGTAATAACTCACCAATTCTATACATTACTCAGTGCTTAACATGGTAAGTGTATTCTCTTTTGTTTTTTCTTTCTAGAGAGAGACAGTGAGTGGGGGTTGGGGCAGAGAGAGAGGGAGAAAGAATCCCAAGCTGGCTCCACATTATCAACACTGAGCCCAATGGCAGGGCTCGATCTCACTAACCATGAGATCATGACCTGAGCCAAAATCAGGAGTTGGAGGTTTAATCAACTGACTTACCCAGGACTCCATGGTAAACCTCTTCACCTATTTCAGCCACACACCCCGACCCACCTCCCTTCTGGTAACCATCTCTTAGTTCTCTATAGTTAAGAGTCTATTTTTTTGTCTCTTTTTTCATTGTTTATTTTGCTTCCTAAATTCCACATATGAGTGAAACCATATGGTATTTGTCTTTCTGTTACTTATTTCACTTAGCATTATACCCTCTAGATCCATCCATGTTGCTGCAAATGGCAAGATTTCATTCTTTCTTATGACTGCATAATATCCCACTATGTGGAATCTTCTTTATTCATTCATCTATCCATGGACACTTGGGTTATTTCCATATTTTGGTTATTGTAAATAATGCTGCAATAAACATAGGGATGCATATATCTTTTCAAATTAGTATTTTTTGCATTCTTTGGGTAAATACCCAGCGGTGGAATTACTGGGTCATATAGTAACTCTATTTTTAATTTTTTGAGGAACATCCATACTGTTTTCCTCAGTGGCTGCACAAGCTTGCACTCCTACCAAGAGTGCATAAGGGTTTTTTCCTCCACATCCTCACCAACACTTGCTTCTGTTTTTGGTTTTAGCCATTCTGACAGGTGTGAGGTGATAGCTCATTGTGGTTTTGATTTGCATTTCTGTGCTAATGATGATGTTGAGCATCTTTTCATGTCTGTTGACATGTGCATGTCTGTTGTCTGTGCATGTGCATGTGCGTGTCTGTTGACCATCTGCATGTCTTCTTTGGAAAAATGTCTGTTCATGTGTTCTGCCCATTTTTAAATTGAATTATTTTTTGGTGTCCAGCTGTATAAATTCTTTATATATTTTGGATACTACCCTTTATCAGATATGTCACTTGCAAATATCTTCTCCCATTCAGGAGGTTGTCTTTTTGTTTTGTTGAGTTTCCTTTGCTATGCAGAAGCTTCTTATTTTGATTTTGTCCCAATAGTGTATTTTTGCTTTTGTTTCCCTTACCTTAGAAGATATGTCTAGGAAAATGTTGCTATAGCCAGTGTCAGAGAAATTACTTCCTGTGTTCTCTTATAGGATTTTTATGGTTTGGGGTCTCACATTTAGGTCCTTAATCCATTTTGAGTTTATTTTTGTGCATGGTGTGAGAAAGTGGTTCAGTTTCATTCTTTTACATATAGCTTTCCAGTTTGTTGAAGAGAATGTATTTTTCCCATTGCATGTTCTTGCCTCTATTGTCAAAGATTAATTGACCATATTTATAATCATGGGCTTATTTCTGGGCCTTCTATTCTGTTCCATTGATCTATGCATCTACTTTTGTGCCAGTACCATACTGTTTTGATTACTACAGCTCTGTAGTATATCTTGAAATCTGGGATTGTGATACATCCAGTGTTCTTCTTTTTCCAAGATTGCTTTGGCTATTCAGGGTCTCTTGTGGTTCCATACAAATTTTAGGGTTGTTTGTTCTAGTTCTGTGAAAAATGGTGTTGGGGGAAGATGGCGGCATAGGAGGACTCTGGGCTCACCGCGTGTCCTGCTGATCACTTAGATTCCACCTACACCTGCCTAAAGAACCCAGAAAACCACCAGAGGATTAGCAGAACGAAGTCTCCAGAGCCAAGCGAGACGAGAGGCCCACGGAAGAGGGTAGGAAGGGCGGCGAGGTGGTGCGCGCTCCACGGACTGGCAGGAGGGAGCCGGGGCAGAGGGGCGGCTCGACGGCCAAGCAGAGCCCCCGAATCTGGCAGGCAAAAGAGCAGGGGCCGGACAGACTGTGTTCCGACAGCAAGCGCGACTTAGCATCTGGGAGGTCATAAGTTAACAGCTCTGCTCAGAAAGCGGGAAGGCTGGAGGACAAAGGGAGGGAGAGCTGCTGAGCCCCTGGACGGCAGAGCTCAGCTTGGCGGGGAACAAAGGCGCTCGCCAGCGCCATCTCCCCCGCCCATCCCCCAGCCAAAATCCCAAAGAGAACCGGTTCCTGCCAGGGAACTTGCTCACTCCACACAAACACCCAACTCTGTGCTTCTGCGGAGCCAAACCTCCGGCAGCGGATCTGACTCCCTCCCGCTGCCACAGGGCCCCTCCTGAAGTGGATCACCTAAGGAGAAGTGAGCTAAGCCTGCCCCTCCTGCCCCCATGCACCTTGCCTACCCACCCCAGCTAATACGCCAGATCCCCAGCACCACGAGCCTGGCAGTGTGCAAGTAGCCCAGACGGGCCACGCCACCCCCACAGTGAATCCCGCCCCTAGGAGAGGGGAAGAGAAGGCACACACCAGTCTGACTGTGGCCCCAGCGGTGGGCTGGGGGCAGACATCAGGTCGGACTGCGGCCCCGCCCACCAACTCCAGTTATACACCACAGCATGGGGGAAGTGCCCTGCAGGTCCTCACCACTCCAGGGACTATCCAAAATGACCAAACGGAAGAATTCCCCTCAGAAGAATCTCCAGGAAATAACAACAGCTAATGAACTGATCAAAAAGGATTTAAATAATATAACAGAAAGTCAATTTAGAATAATAGTCATAAAATTAATCGCTGGGCTTGAAAACAGTATACAGGACAGCAGAGAATCTCTTGCCACCGAGATCAAGGGACTAAGGAACAGTCACGAGGAGCTGAAAAACGCTTTAAACGAAATGCAAAACAAAATGGAAACCACGACGGCTCGGATTGAAGAGGCAGAGGAGAGAATAGGTGAACTAGAAGATAAAGTTATGGAGAAAGAGGAAGCTGAAAGAAAGAGAGATAAAAAAATCCAGGAGTATGAGGGGAAAATTAGAGAACTAAGTGATACACTAAAAAGAAATAATATACGCATAATTGGTATTCCAGAGGAGGAAGAGAGAGGGAAAGGTGCTGAAGGGGTACTTGAAGAAATTATAGCTGAGAACTTCCCTGAACTGGGGAAGGAAAAAGGCATTGAAATCCAAGAGGCACAGAGAACTCCCTTCAGACGTAACTTGAATCGATCTTCTGCACGACATATCATAGTGAAACTGGCAAAATACAAGGATAAAGAGAAAATTCTGAAAGCAGCAAGGGATAAACGTGCCCTCACATATAAAGGGAGACCTATAAGACTCGTGACTGATCTCTCCTTTGAAACTTGGCAGGCCAGAAAGGCTTGGCACGATATCTTCAGTGTGCTAAACAGAAAAAATATGCAGCCGAGAATCCTTTATCCAGCAAGTCTGTCATTTAGAATAGAAGGAGAGATAAAGGTCTTCCCAAACAAACAAAAACTGAAGGAATTTGTCACCACGAAACCAGCCCTACAAGAGATCCTAAGGGGGATCCTGTGAGACAAAGTACCAGAGACATCACTACAAGCATAAAACATACAGACATCACAATGACTCTAAACCCGTACCTTTCTATAATAACACTGAATGTAAATGGATTAAATGCGCCAACCAAAAGACATAGGGTATCAGAATGGATAAAAAAACAAGACCCATCTATTTGCTGTCTACAAGAGACTCATTTTAGATCTGAGGACACCTTTAGATTGAGAGTGAGGGGATGGAGAACTATTTATCATGCTACTGGAAGCCAAAAGAAAGCTGGAGTATCCATACTTATATCAGACAAACTAGACTTTAAATTAAAGGCTGTAACAAGAGATGAAGAAGGACATTATATAATAATGACAGGGTCTATCCATCAGGAAGAGCTAACAATTATAAATGTCTATGCGCCGAATACCGGAGCCCCCAGATATATAAAACAATTACTCATAAACATAAGCAACCTTATTGATAAGAATGTGGTCATTGCAGGGGACTTTAACACCCCACTTACAGAAATGGATAGATCATCTAGACACACAGTCAATAAAGAAACAAGGGCCCTGAATGATACAATGGATCAGATGGACTTGACAGATATATTTAGAACTCTGCATCCCAAAGCAACAGAATATACTTTCTTCTCAAGTGCACATGGAACATTCTCCAAGATAGATCATATACTGGGTCACAAAACAGCCCTTCATAAGTTTACAAGAATTGAAATTATACCATGCATACTTTCAGACCACAATGCTATGAAGCTTGAAATCAACCACAGGAAAAAGTCTGGAAAACCTCCAAAAGCATGGAGGTTAAAGAACACCCTACTAACGAATGAGTGGGTCAACCAGGCAATTAGAGAAGAAATTAAAAAATATATGGAAACAAACGAAAATGAAAATACAACAATCCAAACGCTTTGGGACGCAGCAAAGGCAGTCCTGAGAGGAAAATACATTGCAATCCAGGCCTATCTCAAGAAACAAGAAAAATCCCAAATACAAAATCTAACAGCACACCTAAAGGAAATAGAAGCAGAACAGCAAAGGCAGCCTAAACCCAGCAGAAGAAGAGAAATAATAAAGATCAGAGCAGAAATAAACAATATAGAATCTAAAAAAACTGTAGAGCAGATCAACGAAACCAAGAGTTCGTTTTTTGAAAAAATAAACAAAATTGACAGACCTCTAGCCAGGCTTCTCAAAAAGAAAAGGGAGATGACCCAAATAGATAAAATCATGAATGAAAATGGAATGATTACAACCAATCCCTCAGAGATACAAACAATTATCAGGGAATACTATGAAAAATTATATGCCAACAAATTGGACAACCTGGAAGAAATGGACAAATTCCTAAACACCCGCACTCTTCCAAAACTCAATCAGGAGGAAATAGAAAGCTTGAACAGACCCATAACCAGCAAAGAAATTGAATCGGTTATCAAAAATCTCCCAACAAATAAGAGTCCAGGACCAGATGGCTTCCCAGGGGAATTCTACCAGACGTTTAAAGCAGAGATAATACCTATCCTTCTCAAGCTATTCCAAGAAATAGAAAGGGAAGGAAAACTTCCAGACTCATTCTATGAAGCCAGTATTACTTTGATTCCTAAACCAGACAGAGACCCAGTAAAAAAAGAGAACTACAGGCCAATATCTCTGATGAATATGGATGCAAAAATTCTCAATAAGATACTAGCAAATCGAATTCAACAGCATATAAAAAGAATTATTCACCATGATCAAGTGGGATTCATTCCTGGGATGCAGGGCTGGTTCAACATTCGCAAATCGATCAACGTGATACATCACATTAACAAAAAAAAAAGAGAAGAACCATATGATCCTGTCAATCGATGCAGAAAAGGCCTTTGACAAAATCCAGCACCCTTTCTTAATAAAAACCCTTGAGAAAGTCGGGATAGAAGGAACATACTTAAAGATCATAAAAGCCATTTATGAAAAGCCCACAGCTAACATCATCCTCAATGGGGAAAAACTGAGAGCTTTTTCCCTGAGATCAGGAACACGACAGGGATGCCCACTCTCACCGCTGTTGTTTAATATAGTGCTGGAAGTTCTAGCATCAGCAATCAGACAACAAAAGGAAATCAAAGGCATCAAAATGGGCAAAGATGAAGTCAAGCTTTCGCTTTTTGCAGATGACATGATATTATACATGGAAAATCCGATAGACTCCACCAAAAGTCTGCTAGAACTGATACATGAATTCAGCAAAGTTGCAGGATACAAAATCAATGTGCAGAAATCAGTTGCATTCTTATACACTAACAATGAAGCAACAGAAAGACAAATAAAGAAACTGATCCCATTCACAATTGCACCAAGAAGCATAAAATACCTAGGAATAAATCTAACCAAAGATGTAAAAGATCTGTATGCTGAAAACTATAGAAAGCTTATGCAGGTAATTGAAGAAGATATAAAGAAATGGAAAGACATTCCCTGCTCATGGATTGGAATAATAAATATTGTCAAAATGTCAATACTACCCAAAGCTATCTACACATTCAATGCAATCCCAATCAAAATTGCACCAGCATTCTTCTCGAAACTAGAACAAGCAATCCTAAAATTCATATGGAACCACAAAAGGCCCCGAATAGCCAAAGTAATTTTGAAGAAGAAGACCAAAGCAGGAGGCATCACAATGCCAGACTTTAGCCTCTACTACAAAGCTGTAATCATCAAGACAGCATGGTATTGGCATAAAAACAGACACATAGACCAATGGAATAGAATAGAAACCCCAGAACTAGACCCACAAACATATGGCCAACTCATCTTTGACAAAGCAGGAAAGAACATCCAATGGAAAAAAGACAGTCTCTTTAACAAATGGTGCTGGGAGAACTGGACAGCAACATGCAGAAGGTTGAAACTAGACCACTTTCTCACACCATTCACAAAAATAAACTCAAAATGGATAAAGGACCTGAATGTGAGACAGGAAACCATCAAAACGTTAGAGGAGAAAGCAGGAAAAGACCTCTCTGACTTCAGCCGTAGCAATCTCTTACTCGGCACATCCCCAAAGGCAAGGGAATTAAAAGCAAAAGTGAATTACTGGGACCTTATGAAGATAAAAAGCTTCTGCACAGCAAAGGAAACAACCAACAAAACTAAAAGGCAACCAACGGAATGGGAAAAGATATTTGCAAATGACACATCGGACAAAGGGCTAGTATCCAAAATCTATAAAGAGCTCATCAAACTCCACACCCGAAAAACAAATAACCCAGTGAAGAAATGGGCAGAAAACATGAATAGACACTTCTCTAAAGAAGACATCCAGATGGCCAACAGGCACATGAAAAGATGTTCAACGTCGCTCCTTATCAGGGAAATACAAATCAAAACCACACTCAGATACCACCTCACGCCAGTCAGAGTGGCCAAAATGAACAAATCAGGAGACTATAGATGCTGGAGAGGATGTGGAGAAACGGGAACCCTCTTGCACTGTTGGTGGGAATGCAAATTGGTGCAGCCGCTCTGGAAAGCAGTGTGGAGGTTCCTCAGAAAATTAAAAATAGACCTACCCTATGACCCAGCAATAGCACTGCTAGGAATTTATCCAAGGGATACAGGAGTACTGATGCATAGGGGCACTTGTACCCCAATGTTTATAGCAGCACTCTCAACAATAGCCAAATTATGGAAAGAACCTAAATGTCCATCAACTGATGAATGGATAAAGAAATTGTGGTTTATATACACAATGGAATACTACGTGGCAATGAGAAAAAATGAAATATGGCCTTTTGTAGCAACGTGGATGGAACTGGAGAGTGTGATGCTAAGTGAAATAAGCCATACAGAGAAAGACAGATACCATATGGTTTCACTCTTATGTGGATCCTGAGAAACGTAACAGAAACCCATGGGGGAGGGGAAGGAAAAAAAAAAAAAAGAGGATAGAGTGGGAGAGAGCCAAAGCATAAGAGACTGTTAAAAACTGAGAACAAACTGAGGGCTGATGGGGGGTGGGAGGGAGGGCAGGGTGGGTGATGGGTATTGAGGAGGGCACCTTTTGGGATGAGCACTGGGTGTTGTATGGAAACCAATTTGACAGTAAATTTCATATATTAAAAAATAAAAAAAAATGGTGTTGGTATTTTGATAGGGATTGCATTAAATCTGTAGATTGCTTTGGGTAGTATAGGCATTTTAGCAACATTTGTTCTCCCAATCCATGAGTATGAAATATCTTTCATTTGTTTGTGTTATCTTAACTTTCTTTCATCAGTGTTTTATAGTTTTCAGAGTACAGATCTTTCACCTCCTTGGTTAAGTTTATTGCTAGACATTTTATAACTTTTGTTGCAGTTGTAAATGTGATTGTCACCTGAATTTCTCTTTCTAGCTACTTCATTATTAATTTCTAGAAATGCATATTGATTTTTTTATCCTGAAAACTTACTGAATTCATTTATCAGTTCTAGTAATTTTTTGAATGGAGTCTTCAGAGTTTTCTAAATAGATCATGTCATCTGCTAGTGAAATGAAAAATAGTGAACATTCTGCTTCTTTTCAGTTTGTATGTCTTTTATTTCTTCTTCTTGTCTGATTGCTGTGACTAGGACTTCCAGTACTGTGTTGAATAAAAGTGGTGAGAGTGGACATCCTTGCCTTGTTTCTGATCTTAGGGGAAAAGTTCTCAGTTTTTCATGATTGGGTATATTAGCTGTGGGTTTTTTATATATGACCTTTATTATGTTGAAGGATGCTCCCTCTGAACCTACTTTATTGAGGTTTTTATCATTAATTGATGTTGTACTTTGCCAAATGCTTTTCTTTCTTGCATCTATTGAAATGATTTAACATTACTCTTGTTGTGATGTATCATGTTGATTGATTTGCAAATGTTGAACCACCCTGCATCCCAGGAATAATCCCACTTGGTCATGGTAAATGGTTTTTTCAATATACTGTTGGATTCAGTTTGCTAATATTTTGTTGAGTATTTTTGCATCTATGTTCCTCAGAGATATTGGTCTATAGTTCTGGAGTTTTTGTTTGGTTGGTTGGTTGGTTTGGTTTGTTTTTTTGTAGTGTTTTAACCTGGTTTTGGTATCAGGGTAATTCTGGCCTCATAGAATGAATTTGGAAGCTTTATTTCCTCTTTTATTTTTTTGAATAGTTGGAAAGAATGGGTATTAACACTTTCTAAATGTTTACTAGAATCCACCTGTGAAGTCTTCTGGTCCCGGACTTTTGTTTGTTGGGAGTTTTTTTACTACTGATTCAGTTTCACTGCTGGTAATCATTCTGTTCAATTTTTTTTTTTCTTCCTGATTAAGTTTTGGGAGGTTATACGTTTTTAGGAATTTATTCATTTCATCTAGTTTGTCCAATTTGTTAGTATATAGTTTTCTATAATCTCTTATAATCCTTTGTATTTCTATAGTACTGGTTGTTATTTCTCCTCTTTTGTTTCTGATTTTATCTGAGTTTTCTTCCTCTCTCTCTCTCTCTCTCTCTCTCTCTCTCTCTCTGTCTCTCCCCCCCCTCTCTCCCCCGCCCCCCCTCTCTCTTTCTCTCTTCTTCTCTTTCTTATGGTTCTGGCTAGAGGCTTATCAATTTTTCTGATCTTTTCAAATAACCAGCTCCTGATTTCATTGATCTCTTTTATTGTTTTTTTTCTATTTCGTTTATTCCACTGGTTTGGGGTTTTGCTTTTTCTTCTTTTTCTTGCTTTATTAGATACAAAGTTAGGTTGTTTGAGATTTTTCTTGCTGTATAATTCTTTCATAGAACAGCTTTTTCTGCATCCCAAAGATTTTGAACCATTGTGTTATCATTTTTATTTGTCTTTATGTATTTTTTGATTGCCTCTTGATTTCTTGGTTGGCCCATTCAATGTTTAGTAATGTTATTTAACCTCCACATATTTGTTTTCTTTCCAGATTTTTTCTTGTGAATCATACCTAGTTTCAAATAGTTGTTGTCAGAAAAAAACTGCATGATATGATATCAATCTTTATGAATGTGTTGAGACTTGATTTGTGGGCCAATATGTGATATATTCTGGAGAATGTTTCATGTGCACTTGAAAAAGAAATGTGTATTCCACTGCTTTTGGATGGAATGTTCTGAATATATCTGTTAGATTCATCTGATCCAATATGTCACTCAAAGCCACTGTTTCTGTGTTGATTCTCTTTATGGACGATCTATCCGTTGGTGTAAATGGGGTATTAGAGTCCCCTACAATTATTGTATTACCATAAATTTTTTCTTTATGTCTGTTAATAGTTGCTTTATGTAATTTAGGTGCTCTCACGTTGGGTGTGTAAATATTTATAATTGTTATATCTTCTTGTTGGATTGTTCCTTTTATGATTATGTAGTGTCCTTGTTTGTCTTCTTTCAGTCTTGACTTTAAAGTCTATTTTGTCTGCTATGAGTATCATTTTCCCAGATTTCTTTTCATTCCATTTGCATAAGTACTTTTCCATCCTTTCACTTTCAATTTGCATGTGTCTTTAGGTCGAAAATGAGTCTCTTATAGGCAGCATATAGATGGTAATAACCCAGTTTCTTAAATGGACTAAGAAGTTGAACAGACATGTCTCTAGAGAAAACATACAGATGACCAACATATGTAAGAAAAGATGTTTATTGTCACTAATGATCAGGTAAAATGCAAATCAACATTTCGGATCCCTTCCCTGACTTATAAGCAGAGCTCAACTGTTATCTTTTTTGTTTTCATTCCATATAAGACTGTATGTGAATAAAGGGCTTGATTGCTGCTGGAAGGGCTAATGTTGAAATCCTGTATCTGCCAGTTTCTGAATGAGTGAACTTGAGCTATTCCCTTCACTTTCCTTTAACTGCCTCTCCTGGATGCAGTGAGACATGTCAAGCACCTAACACAATGCCCAATCCACAGTTGGTGCCCTATGAATGTTGATTCCCCACTTTTCTTATCTCCCTATAAAATCCTAAAGGCATCTTAAAGGGGGTCCTTGATGATATGACACCATAATGCCAAAGGAAAAGACTTTTGCTTTTCTTGCTAAAAGGGACAGCAGTCATCTGGCACCATTCCTCACTTCTTTTTGCCTTCACACACAGACAGGTGGAGTGGCATCTACATTGCAAACACGAAAGAAAGGCCAAAAAAATTACAAAAATGGTGCCAACCCCATATCTCCATTCTGCTGAATCAGTGGCACTGGATGCTGTATCAATTAGAGTGCCAGTAGGAAACAGGTGGCACACTCAGAAAGTAGCTAAGCAGAGTTTAATAAAGGAGCTTCTTAAAATGGTGTGGACAGGACTAAGAGATCCAAAAGGAATAATGAGAGCCCAGGACCCAGCAACACTGAAAAGTCATCACAATCCAAGGCTTGAAGGGGAAACAGAAAAAGGTGTTATCAAAGCAGGCCTGAACCAGAAGAGAGAGGAGAGGCGCTGGCCCACAGGAGCTGTGTTATTACATAAAAGATCCAAGCTTCAATCCAACTTGGCTCAGCAGGGAGGAAAAGAAATATCCCAACTTCTCTGTCCTGCTTGCTTGCTATTTCCAACTGTTGCCATCCATCAGCCAAACTCAACCTGAAGTCCAAGGGCAAAAGAACACAGATGTGTTGAGAAGTCAGATCTGGTGTATTAATTAAGAATATGCAAATTATGACCTGCTGAATGAGTGGGCACAAGCCACTCACACAGGGTTGGCAGGTAGCTTCCTCAGCATCCAAATACACTCACACAAAGGAGGTAAAGTCACAAGATTTATTACTTGCAAGTTCCGGAAACAGGGCAGGGGAGGGTGGGGGCATAAGAAGCATGGGGAGAGCAGGAAACAGAGAGCAGGGTGGCAGGTACTTATTACTTACAAGGAGGTTGGGACAAAGGTCACTAAATTTTGAGGGGGCTCAACTCTAAGTGGTTATTTTAAAAGGCATCCCAGGTAAAGCAAAGCAGGAACTTGGGATTGGAAGGATAAGCTCAGGTCCTTATCTAAACGTCCAAACTCTGGGTGTAAGCACAGTTGTAATGCTGTAAAATGCCTAGGCAGCAACTCACTATAGCTGCTTTCTCATCACACTAGGCGACACAGTCCTCAGAGATCAGCCTTACCAAGGTACAAAGAAGGGCAGAGAAAGGTACAAAATGGGCAGAGCCAACTATCTCCAAACATTTTATCATACAACACAAATAAATTCTCATTTCTTAAAACCAACATTAGGTTTCCAAACACACCCTAATTAATAAATCCATCAGAGACAGGCCAATTAAGGGTCTTTGCTTGGTAGAGGGTAGCCTGAATTGAGGCTGGTATGGAGTTCTGCTAGGGTATGGTAGATAGGAATGGAAATGGAGAGAAAAATTCTCAAAGACAAAAATCTTTATTGTCAGATGGAATATTAGAAATAGGGGCAGACTTTAGCATAGTCTCACAAAGATACTCACATTTAGGGTACTCTGTTTTTTTCTGCTGAAATTAACGTGGCAAGCAAAGGTCAGATGCATTTATAAGTAGAGATTTGGAAGAGAGATCTCCAGAAACTGACCCCATGACCTCTGGATTCCAATATTACCTCATCTGGGAGGCCATAAGAGTCTGAAGATTTCACAAAGAAAGGGAGCTGCTAGGTCAGCTGTGGTCCCCTGGACCAGGTCCCCTAAAAACAGCTTTAGGTCTTCAGGTTAAAGGTGTCAATATTAGTTTATACTGATCTAGGTCACATAGTAGCTCAGCTGCAGAAATCAGACCCAGGACCCCCATAGGATCATTAAAGGTAAGGATATATGTTCAGAAGCTTTTAAATAAGGTTTCTAGGATGTGGATGACATGGAAATTGAACCATATGAATAACAATGGTTTCTGCACCTGTCACTAGCTAAATTGTTTGGGAGTATATGTTGGGATTTATTATTTTTTTGAAATGATAAACAAAATTTTTATTTATTTTTTTTCAATATATGAAATTTATTATCAAAGTGGTTTCCATACAACACCCAGTGCTCATCCCAAAAGGTGCCCTCCTCAATACCCATCACCCACCCTCCCTCCCTCCCATCCCCCATCCACCCTCAGTTTGTTCGCAGTTTTTAAGAGTCTCTTATGCTTTGGCTCTCTCCCACTCTAACCTCTTTTTTTTTTTTCCTTCCCCTCCCCCATGGGTTTCTGTTAAGTTTCTCAGGACCCACATAAGAGTGAAACCATATGGTATCTGTCTTTCTCTGTATGGCTTATTTCACTTAGCATCACACTCTCCAGTTCCATCCATGTTGCTAAAAAGGGCCATATTTCATTCTTTCTCATTGCCACATAGTACTCCACTGTGTATATAAACCACAATTTCTTTATCCATTCATCAGTTGATGGACATTTAGGTTCTTTCCATAATTTGGCTATTGTTGACAGTGCTGCTATAAACATTGGGGTACAAGTGCCCCTATGCATCAGTACTCCTGTATTCCTTGGGTAAATTCCCAGCAGTGCTATTGCTGGGTCATAGGGTAGGTCTATTTTTAATTTTTTGAGGAAGCTCCACACTGTTTTCCACAGCAGCTGCACCAATTTGCATTCCCACCAACAGTGCGAGAGGGTTCCCGTTTCTCCACATCCTCGCCAGCATCTATAGTCTCCTGATTTGTTCATTTTGGCCACTCTGACTGGCGTGAGGTGATATCTGAGTGTGGTTTTGATTTGTATTTCCCTGATGAGGAGCAATGTTGAGCATCTTTTCATGTGCCTGTAGGCCATCTGGATGTCTTCTTTAGAGAAGTGTCTATTCATGTTTTCTGCCCATTTCTTCATTGGGTTATTTGTTTTTGGGTGTGGAGTTTGGTGAGCTCTTTATAGATTTTGGATACTAGCCCTTTGTCCGATATGTCATTTGCAAATATCTTTTCCCATTCCGTTGGTTGCCTTTGAGTTTTGTTGGTTGTTTCCTTTGCTGTGCAGAAGCTTTTTATCTTCATAAGGTCCCAGTAATCCTATGTTGGGATTTAAAGGCCAAGTAAAATAACACTTCTTTGTCAAGTCTGGAACTGACTGAGAAATAAGAGCCAAGAGACAGATATATGGAGATTAACATGTCAGTTTTACTTTTGGCAAAGCTGATTGCAGAAGAGGGCTTTAAGTCAGTGGTCTTCATGGGCATCCTGAATCAACTTCAGAAATATTCTTCCTGCTCCACCATTAGCTGGTTTCCAACCATAGGCCATCCCTTTAAAAGCAAAACCTGCCTAGTAAACTTTCCACATTCCTAGGAAAAGCCCAAATATACCCTCTATGCAGGTCAGTAGTTTTGAGAGAGCTCAGGAGGTTTGAAGGAAGTGATTTCCATTTCTTGCCTTAGGCTCACCAATCAGATAAGTCACTCACTTGGCCTCAGATAGGTGAGGAAGCAGTAGTGGAAGCTCCTTTTGGCAATGGAATTTAAGTGGCTACCCTCCTGTTGACTGTTATGGCAGGGATGGGTGTGGTGGGGGAAGGCATTTTCCCTACAATATGGAAAAGTTTAAAGTCAGATCCTCACAGGGCTTCATGGTGAATTTTGTTCTCAACACAATCAGCTGGAGTTCACTTTACCAAGAATTAACACAAGCAAATAGACAGGAAGGAAACTATGCTTATATCAATGTATTAGTCTGTATCATAAATGGGTAACTGACTTAGAGAACACTAGAAGTGGAGGCAAAGGGAAATGTACTTATGATATAAAAGGCTTCCTAGACAACCATAGTCCACTGGGACAGGGGAACATGTATCCACAGGGGGAACATTTGAGAAGTGAATGGAGGAATCACAAGTAACACCAAATATATTCATGTCCCCTGCCATCCCCACCCCAGAAGGACACCAACCAGAAGTTAACTGGTGGGCTTTTTCTCAGGGGTTGCCTGCCCTTTGACTTCTCCTCACTACTGTTGTCAGGGGACAGTGGGCTTGTGTGAGTGCCTGATAAGGGTGAAAGTCTTGGCATGTGCTTGGAAAGATGTCTGTTCCTTCTGTGGGTGTAAGCTTTGTGCTAAGAGTTAGCCGAAAATCTAGACAAAGCAAGAAAATTAATAAGTGAACAACGCTAACAAAGTCCTTATCAGAAAGCTAATTTTAAAAGCTTGGATGATTTCTTATTGATGACATGTTTCTATACTTCTACTCACCTACTTAACTATCAGCCCCCAGGAGGAATTAAATTATGGTGGAAAATGAATGGGCTACAGGAGATTGTTCTCCATGGATAATGCTGGTCAGGGCCTACCACTGTTCTGTTTACTGTTAAGGCCAGTGGACTGCCCATAGAAGTGTCACATGGAGGAATTCATTAGCCCAGGACCCGGGCCAATGTGAAACTAGACTCGGCTCACAAAGTTGTAGTTTGTCTTTTCTGATATCACTCTACCACCAATAACTTGCTTTACCCCCCAGCCCCAAGGAGGTTCTCATCTTTCCCCAGTAAGGGATCCTGGGTTGCACATATAAGCCCATTTTTCTGCTTCCCTAGCACCAGGTAATTTTGAGCATGTTTCCAGCTGGATCTGGGCTTTCCATCAGCCCGGGTCAGGACTTAGGTCTTAAGGGTCTAATTCTCAGTCTTTGCAGAGATTTCTGGAACATAGGAAGAACTGAGTTGTCACCAGCTTTTTCAGCTTGTCCAAGGTTAACATTCTTGATTGAAACATTTCTTTCAAAAAATAATCAATTTTTACATTGCAACTGTTAATATGGAGATCAGAAATAGTCTTTGCCACTTTTATTGCAGTGATTTCCATGGGTTCTCATGGCCTAGAACACAAACAAAATCACACCTTCCATAGGGTTTCCAACTTTTTATTTTGTTAAATAAGAGTAACTTTTAAAATGACTGCCATTTGCCTGTCACTGTATTTTGTGAAAGAAAGGATACTTAATCACAATCAAATAATGAGGGATATTCCTTTAAACTGACTAAATTTAGCCTTATGGGGAAGAAGCAATATTATTTATCATTGCTAAATTTTACTGAAAGCCAATGAAAACTTTGTTATAGTCTGGTTTTTGTGAACCACTGCTCTTCGACATTAGGTTAAAAATACACAGATAGTATAGAATACAAATGACTACTTACACATAGGAGGAAGCAGAACTAATAATATACATTTTTATTCAGACAAGTTATTTACAAAACCTAGACTCACATCAAAATACTTACAACGCACCAGTGGGAGGAAAGCTGCTTCGTAAGGAAGACAAAATTATAATTTTTTTACAAAGAGAAATTATACAACAGTACAAACTCAAATAAAAGCTAAAAACCAATTCTAATGCTACACATCAAAATGAACAGCTTGCATAAAATTCAAAGGGCACAGTCAGCAATAAATTTTCTTCATTATAAAGCCAATATTTTTCCAGCTGGTAGAAGCAGATTTTGGCTAACAAAATTTTCAATAAATTAAAGTAAAGAAGCTGAAAATGAATGGAGAAACAATGCTAGCAAGGTCCTTTTCAGAAAGTATGTTTTGAGAACCTATACAATTTGATGATTATTTTTCTTAATAAATATATTCCGCTCTGACACCCCTCCCAATTCTTCCCCTCTCTCCGACAGCAAACACCCATCCATCATCTCCTAAAAGAAATTTATCCATAGTGGAGGATAAGTCACAGTTGTATCATTAAGACTATGGCCTCATCCCTAGAATATCAGCACTGCAAAACAATACAACAGTGACTGGTTCAAAATGGTTCTGGAAGTCCCTTTTAGGTACTGAAAGATGGAGATTTTTACTTTAAACTCAGAAGCAAATTATTCAGAATTAATGTTTCTGTGCACATACATTTAGTTAATAAGTATTGATAGGTATGGTGGGGCATTCAAAAATGAACAAGACATAGTCTCAGCCCTCCAAGAACTCAAATGTAGCAGTTAAATGATACACAGTCCTCCTTGGAGGCCATTAGAGTAGGCCCAGCACTGGGCTACCACACAGGCAGATCAGACCTGTACGTAGGACAACAAAGAAGGACCACTAATAAAATAATTTCTTTAAATTTCATCTTTCATTGTATCTAGTTTTACTTTCAGAAAATCTAGAAAGAGTTTATTTTAATTTCAATTCTTTTCCAGCAGGATGATAAACAATGGAAGGCAGTAACTGTACCTTGCACAGGATATCTGTATTATAAATCAGTTCTTCGTGTATAATTTCTCACTGATGTTACTTGCTGTCATGCCACATTCAGTTATGAACCATCATATTCAGAATCATTGATAAGTCAAAAAGACACTTTGGCTTCAACTTTGGAATATCACCATGTGATTCTTATATAATCATCTTTTAAAAAGAGACACTTTATTTCTTTACTATCCCAAGACAGGACAGAGAGAAGGGAAAACCTTTAAATGTTCCATAAACAGCAGCTTCTCTCCTTCTTTCAGCAGTTAGCCTCCTGGCTGTGGATGTGAAGTTGATGGAGCTGTATGCAGATCCTGCTGTTGGGGCCCATGCCAGGACCAACTAAGACAAGATCTCTAGAAGTGAGCCAAGCAAGGCATCACTATTTTCAAAGCTCCCCCAGGTGATTCTAAAGTGCAACCACTGTTAAGAACCCATCTTATTGATGGTTCCTCTACCATCAATGGTAGATATTAATGGTTCCTCTACCCCACACATCCCTTCTGTCAAGTTCACTCTGATTTGACAATAGGTTGTTTTGACTTTGCCTAGTATATTCTCTCAAATCCATAAAGTTCAGTGCCAACATTTTTAAGGTTAAGAATTATCACACAAATATTTTGTTGTTCCATTATTCATGTAATATATTTATAGTGGATGTAATGTTCATGGGGCAATAATAATGAGAAAGTATCCAGACTTTTTACAGTTCACATGCAATGTAATTTGTCTTAATAGAACTTTTCACTTTAAGTGGCACTTCCCTAAAATGAAATCTCAGCCAACCGCACTTTTATTTCATTCCTCCCACCAACTGCTGTGTGTAGCCCAGTGCTAAGACTACAACTGATAAGTTGGTATTGAACGGATGATACTCTTAAATCATTTTTCAAGTTAAAAAATTAAAATTAGGGTATGAAATCCATTGTACCCAAAGTGATTCTCTTATTTTCCCACAACTGCTTAAAACTAGATTCTTCAACTTCCTTTATTTTTTATTTCTTACCCTTTATTCGTTCACTCACTCAGCAAGCTAAGAGGAATGTTCTAGATGCCTGTGAGCTAGCTAACAAAATGGAAAGATGGAGAAACAGCTATCCTCACTCTCCCTGTCTTATCCACATGGCCTGATTAAACTGAACACAGCACCAACCTTTAAAAAAGAGAAGGATAGAGACCTTCATATTTGCAGTGAATAAAGAATGAGATGACACTAACATGTGTGCCTCCCTTTTTTTACCCCACCCAGGAAATGGACAGCTGGTCAAGGATATGGTATTAGTCACTCCTCTAAAACCTTGCTTCCTTTCTCCCCTCACCCAACCCAGGATCCAAGGGAGCATCAAAGGTATGGAAGACCCACTTAGGTCTTCTAGCATCACTCAAGCAAAAAGGGTATACCCAACACCACAGTGCTACCTCATGGCTTAGGGGTCTATCCTTGTGGGACACCTCTTCCCTGGTATTTCTCAGAAGCACAATCTCTCCCCATTAGTCTACCTCTTCTAGACTGTTACAGCAAAGAAGAGAGATTATTTTTTCATTGTATTTTTTTCCCTAACATCTGCTTATTGAAAGCAGAAGGGGCGCCTGGGTGGCTCAGTTAGTTGAGCATCCGACTCTTGATTTTGGCTCAGGTCATGATCCCAGAGTCATGGGATCAAGCCCCGCATCAGGCTCTGCACTGAATGGGGAGTCTGCTTAAGACTCTGTCCCTCTCCCTCTGTCCCCCACTCTCTCTCTAAAATAAAATAAATTTTAAAAAATCGTTTTAAAAGCAGAAGACTATTGTCTCAACTGTCTTACATCGTTAGCAAACAAAAATTACTAATATTAAAATTTAAAACATTTAATTGTAACATAAATACTAAAAATTAAAACTAAAAAACAAAGCTTAGTGACACTAAAACAAATACAATAGCTTAGTACTGAAAACTAAAACATTCTTGCTGCCAGGTCTTGGGATTAATTGCTTCATTACTGTAGCACAAAACAGTTTGGCACTTGTTTTATTTTCTTGCCCCTCAAGCTAAGATAATTGCAGTCGGAAACTGAGAAATCTTTTATCCAGGTAGATGCTAGACATACATAGACATCAGAGAACAGGACAGACAAAGCTCTCTCCTCATGGGGTCTGGAAACCAAGAGTTCCTAATCTTTCCTCCTTTCTTATTCCTCATATCACTCAGGGTTGATCTTCCTGAGCCTGCCACCCAGATCCACTCCCCTTCATCCTCTCCCATTGCCTCAGTTTAGGCATCATCATCCCTAGGCTGCACTGTGGTAGTGACATTTGCTAAATGCTAACTGTTCTAATCATGAGCCTGAATGATCATCATCTGACTACCTTTTTCCTTATAAAAGACATACATCGAGGACTTTGTTTGGGTACAGGGAGTACCATAGGACTAAAAAGTGAAGAAGGATAATAAATGAGTTAACGTACTTTAGTAGAAAAATGGCTTATTAAATGATTCCTTTATTGTTGAAGCCTTTGCTCTATAGCCAATCTGCAAATCTAGAATACAGAGTGAAAGACATAGAGAAACAATATGTTCCAATGGGAAATACAAATAATTCAAAGTTCAGAATCTAGTCAAATGCCATGCACACATTGGTGTTTCAGCGTACAATACTACCTTGCTCAAGAAAACTCAAACTAGACGCTTCTGATTTTTTAATAAATTTTGTATGATTTTGAATTAAAAACTGTTAGAAGTATTAGTTCAAAACAGAAAAATATAACCAAAATATTTTTACCCTAATTTTCAAGAAATAAATTTGTCCTCATATCCCAAAGCCCACATTTATCAATAGGGATGAAATTCTTCAAAGGAAGGATAATTCAACAGTACTTGAAGTTCTTGCTAATGCATTAAGACAGGAAAAGAAAACAAAAGGTACACAGATTGGGAAAGAAAAACTAAAATTACCTTTGTACACAGATGACATGATGGTCTATGTAGGATAGCCCATAAACTCAAAGTCTCTTAGAACTAGTGAGCCATTATAGCAAGTTTACAGGATACAAGGTTAATATACAAAAGTCAACTGCTTTCCTATACACCAGCACTGAACAATTCTAACTTAAAATTGAAAACAGAACACCATCTACATTAGCACCAAAAAAAGAAATGAAAAACTTAAATATAAATCTGACAAAAATATGTGTGGGATCTGTATGAGGAAAGCTAAAACATTCTGATGAAATAAATAAAAGATGAGGAGAGATATTCCATGTTTGCTGATTGGAAGTCTCCGTGAATATTAAGATGCCGGTTCTTCCCAATTTGATCCATAGATTCATGCAATCCCAATCAAAATCCCAGCAAGTTATGTTGTGGATGTGAACAAACTGATTCTAAAGTTTATATGGAAAGTAAAAGACTCAAAAGCACCAACACATACTTAAGAAAAAGAACTATGTTGGAGGTACTACCCAACTTCAAAACTTACTATCCAGCTGCCATAATCAAGCTAACATGGGACTGGCAAAACAACAGACAAACAGACTAATGGAACAAAATAAAGAATCCAGAAATAGACACATACAGTCAACTAGTATCTGACAAAAGAGGATATTCAGTTCAAAAAAGAAAGAACAGTCTTTCAAC
Source organism: Neofelis nebulosa (assembly GCF_028018385.1). NCBI lineage: Eukaryota > Metazoa > Chordata > Mammalia > Carnivora > Felidae > Neofelis > Neofelis nebulosa. Next base: position 93,523,759 of record NC_080787.1, on the reverse strand, counting down.
AAATGATGCTGCAACAATTATACTCCCATATGTAGAAAGACAAATCTAGACACAGATGTTACACCTTTCACAAAAAAAAATAACTCAAAAGTGATCACAGGTCTAAATGTAAAATGCAAATTATAAAACTTCTTGAAGATAACATAGGAGACAATCTAGGTTGGGTTTGGGTTGATGTTGGGTTTGGCAATGAGCTTTTGGGCACAGCACCAAAAGCATGATTTATTTTTAAAAAAATGGTAATAAATTGAACTTGATTAAAATTAAAAACTTCTTCTCTGTGAAAGACACTATTAAAAGAGTAAAATTCAAGCCATAACTGAAAGACAATATTTACAAAACATACCTCATAAAGAACCTGTGCCAAAAAAAATTATAAATAAATGCCTTGTATCTAAAATACACAAAAAAATCATAAAAACCCAGTAATAAGAAGACAAATGACCTTAATTTTAAAACAGACAAAACCTGAAGAGACATGTCCCAAAGAAATAAATAGATAGCAAATAAGTATATTGAAAGGTGCTCAACCTCACATGTTTTTAGGGAATTGCAAATTAAAAGAACCATACGCTACTACATGATATACTATAATAATATACTACACCTATTAGAATAGCTAAAATCCAAAAATGTCACAAATATCAAATTTTGGTGAGGCTGTGGGACAAGGGGAATTCTTAATCATTGCTGGTGGGGATGTGAAGTGGTACAGCCATTTTGAAAGACAGTTGGCAATTTTTTACAAAGCTAAACATAATTTTATTATACAATTCAGCACTACTCCTAAGTGTTTACTCAACTGAGCTGAAAACTTACGTCCAAATAAAAACCTGCACACACAAATCTTTATAGTAGCATTATTCATAATCACAACAGATTGGAAGGCACCAAGCATGTCTTTCAATAGGTGCATGTATAAACAAACTGTGGTACAACAATACAATAAAACACGATTCAACAATAAGAAAAAAATCTTTTGATGTTTATTTATTTTTGAGAGAGAGGGGGAGACACAGAATCCAAAGCAGGCTCCAGGCTCTGAGCTGTCAGCACAGAGCCCCACGTGGCTCGAACTCACAAACAGTGAGATCATGACCTGAGCTGAAGTCAGTTGCCCAACTGACTGAGCCACCCTGACGCCCCTAAAGCTGTTTTTAAAATTATTAACACTTACTAATTTTTTAAAAGGTTCTTTTAAGGCTTTATTCAATTCTGTGTGAAATAACTTTCTCATCTGTGTGCTAAAGCCTCCATTGGAACTGGTCACTGAATTTATGCCTCTATATCAGTGAAGAAAGCAGTTTATGGCACAGTATACTGAACCAAAGAGGGTTTGGCTGGGGGATGGGAGCGTGAATGTTCTGAGGGAATGTGAACATCAGGAAGAGAGATGAGACACAAGAAAAGTAGACAGCTAAGCATCTCAAAACTGTCCTGGGGCCACAGACATGAAAGTTCTCTATTTTTAAATGTATTAAAATAATTAATAAAATATAAGATAATATACGAAAAATCATTCTGAAAGAGCAAATAGTCTCTCTCTTGTGTAAGTGGCCAGAAGAAACTCGTTTGCCAGCTACTTACTGAGTACCTGAGGCCTGTTCACTTTCTCCTCTCCTCTCTCCATCCTGATTCAGTGGGAGTCCTCTGTGCTATCCCTGATACTATCAACCAGTGGCCGCCTTTTTTTTTGCAACTGCCAGTTTGCAACCTTGCAACAATAAAGTAAAACATAAAAAACCTCTAGGGTTACAGTTATTCTACTTAGCAATAAACCCTGAGCCAGTTAAGTCAGGAAAATTCAACAAATATGTCTTAAGACACTATTTGCAAACATTTTCCCTGCTATGGAAGATACAAAGGCATGTATAGCACAACTTGTGACCTCAGATTTAGCATTAAATGAAAGAGATGAGTTGACCTCAAAGAAGTCTTTGGTGTTATAAACCTAAGGAACTACAGAAATTAACTTTATTAATGGAAACAAGAAGACTTTAAACAGGACTCATTTTTGGAGGAGGGTATTTTGAGTGTCCTGGGTTTCAACTTTAGTGAAGGGGTTGGGCTAGAACTATAGATGTGGGAATTTTTTCAGATACCTTATTTTCCCCTCCAAATCTACCCTCCACCTTTTTTCATCTTGCCATCTGTTCTAGGAGCCCAACATGCGCAGATGAACAAGGATCACGGTACCCTTTGGCTTCACCTTGGGTTCCGTTGGCAGGAGACTAGAAGGGGTAAGAAACTGATGTCGGAGTGTATATTCCCTGAGTTCCTTCCCTGTGAGGATCCCTCAGACTGGCCATGCCCTTCCCAGAAGGTCACCACTACTCCAACTATTCCCTTCTCTCTTTCTGGATTCCAGTAACCTCTGTTACTGTTCCCGCCTCTGTTTCTTCAGACTTGAGAGATTACAGGGGCAATTCTACTAGCCCCATATTCCTCTACCACCCCTTGAAGTCCCCCTAGACTTCACTCACACCTTTATAATAAGTTCTTTCATAAGTAAACTCTCCCAGAATTATCCTAATTGGAGTATGCCTTTGGTTTTCTCTTGGGACTCTGACAGAATCAAGAGTCGCTGAATAAATAATACCTGCGCCCGAAATAGGAGAATGCAAAACAGAATCACCAGAGAAAACATCACTTCGGAATCCTTTATAACTCAAGAGGAAAAAGAAGCCACAACAAAGGAAACCAACTGTGAGAGAGACTTAGAGAGAAAAGGATAGGTCAAAGGGTGTGTAGACTTAGGCCAGTCTCCATCCTGGCCCACTCACTGAAAGAGACGTGATAACATTCATAAGAAGGTGAGTATAGATGAAGACAGCTATTTTGAGACTTGATGCCTGAGTCTACATCTTTCCAAGTCATATGTCCTCTAATTTCTCTTACAGAGTGCTTGAGCAGAGACTTAGTAGCTGAGTCTGCCCCTCCCATCATCAGCCACCAGCCACTGCCAGTCACCACCCACCCACCAGGCACACCAGTCAGCCACCCTCGGTCTTGCCATCCTACTCTTCTATAGTGACTCCGCTGATGGATTGAAGGGCTTATTCCCCAGCTGCTGAGAGTCCTGACAGCTGAAAATCCTCAGCCAACAGCCCTCTGTGGAATTTTCTCTGCAATCATTATTACTGAAAATTGCTAGACCAGTTAGAGAATGCTTCAGTGTTCTATGTGATGGTTCTGTCTATGAATTTACTTTTTAGTCTAACTGCATGGGATTTGGTGAGTAGAAGTTGATGCCCCAAATTTGCATTAGAACACAGATTTTCCAGTTGCTGCTAAGTCATACAGTAGGAATCAGGGCTTTCATTGCTTTAAGTTGTTAACTAGAAGTGTAAAATGATTCACTTCCAGAATATCTGACCTCAATCTATGTCTTCATAAGAGAAGCATTTCTACTTCTAATACCAGATAATTTCTGCACCTGCCAAAGACCAAGTATCCCTAAAAAGTCTCCCTAGTATTTTAGGATAAACACTGTTCTAACGATAATACATGTAAAAATGTTGATTTATCTGACATTGATATGTCACTGAGTGATATGAGACAAAAAGTAATCAGAAGTTTTAAAAGTCTTTAATTTATATATTTATCCTTAAATAACTCATGCATGATTTAACCTGAAACTCATAACCATTTATTAAGTATCCACTCTGAGTCAGGGAGCACTTGGCATTTTATATTCATCCATGCATTCACTTAAAAATAGTTATTACTCCTGGGGCGCCTGGATGGCTCAGTTGGATAAGCATCTGACTTCACCTCAGGTCATGATGTCACGGTTTGTGGGTTCGAGCCCCACACCGGGCTCTGGGCTGACAGCTCAGAACCTGGATCCTGCTTCTGATTCTGTGCATCCCTCTCGCTCTCTGTCCCTCCCCGACCCATGCTCGCTCTTGCTCTCTCTCTCTCAAAAATAAATAAACACTAAAAACAATTTTTTAATAGTTATTACTTCTTAATCCTCATTTTAAAAAACTTTTGGGTTATTAACTTTCCACTGTTTATTTTTTTGTACTTTCAGTAAATATTTATTGACCACCTACTCTGTGTAAGGCTCTGTGCTAGGAACTGTGTTGCATAAGGTGAATAAAACACACACAATCCCCGTACATCTGGAGCTTATTTGTGAAAGTGACCAACAGTATTAAATATCACACAGTTAAGTGTATAGCTGTGATAAGTGATATGAAGGAAAAGTATATCTTGCTGAGAGATGAAGAAAATAAGGGACGGAGAGATTGAGCAATGTTCTGGCATCCTGCCCCCCTCCGTTAGTGCATGATCTGCTTCATCACAGTATGGTTGTAGCTGGGCTTTCCCAAGCAGCCCTGCCCTCACCAGCAGCAGCCTGCTGCCCCTCTGTGGGAGGACACCTACCCACCATTGCTCTGCACACACCAGGACCCAAGCAGCTAGTTTATCAGCCTTACTTCTGAAGCATGATTAAATTGGAGAAAGTGTCACCTAACTCTCAGGGCAACATACTGGCCCTGGGACAATAATCTGCCACACTCGTTTGGAGTTTATCTTAGAACAGCCCTGCCATACTGAAAATCCCAGAAGCACATTAGATTAACCCTTTAAAAGGAGTCTTCACTTTATGGCTTACATTACATCTGTCCGTGACCATGAACTTATTCATCTTTGCAGCCCCACGTAGAGGCACTTATCTAAATAAATCTCTGTTGAAAGAGAAAAAGAAAAGAAAGAAAGAGGAAGTACCAAATATGCAAATATTCTCACAATTATAGGTAAATAAGGGAAAAAAGATACTATACCAACAGGGAGGGTAACTTTCAGGAAAAAAAATCAGCAAAAATCGAATAATATCAATATTTCTATTCTGAAATAGTTATAAGCTAATTAGAATATAATTAATGTGCAGTAGAAAGCATAAATGCTAACTATAAATACACAGAGATATTCCTCCGTTGTACATCAACATCTTTGTAACTGATGGGTGAAATTAATGAGGTTGACTTTGTAAATGCTCCAACATTCCTCAAAAATAAAACCTAGCTTTCCCCATTTTCAGCTTTGCCAGGTAAGTTACATATCTTATTTAATATGAATGTTTAGTCTAGAAACTATCTCTTCCACAGCAAGTTGCCTAGTCTGACCATGACACTGAACAGATAAGACCAACATTCAGAGCATGTGTGTTCTAATGGGCACCTGTTACAAAGCATTCTGCCACATCCCAGACCTGGCAAACTGAGAATCAGGGAAATCATGACTTCTGGGAGCATGATAACGTACAAGACATATCATTAGAATGCTATAGGGTATGTTACACTTGTCCCCAATACATAAAAATATTATTAAATCATAATGAATTCCACCAAGAACAGAAAAAATATCAGCACTTCCTCCGAGTGACCCAGGTTCGTGATTTGTTCATATGAACATTTCCCAATGTATAAACTTGGGAATAATAACTTAGGGTGACTGTAAAGACTTAAAAATGAAGACTATAAACAATTAGCAAGATTTTCTATTACTTTTATAGAACTTCTTGATAGTTGCCTGGTGAGGAAGAGTAGAGCAATAATCATTAAATTATTTTAACCCACATCCATTTGAAACTAGAGGTTATAAATCTGTGTCAGGCTGTGAAGACTTTGCCATCTGTTCTAATCACTCATGGAAGAATAAAAAATGCAATCATAATATTGGTACTTTAATGAATATTTAGTTAAATAGGAAAGAAAAATGGAATCTTGGTTTATGAAATTTTCTTCTAATAAATTACAATTTGAAATGTGGTACCAACATTATAACTTGTCATAATTTCCTGACATTTGTTTGAAGCTTTACTTGTAAATTAGGTTTTGATTTAGTAGGCAGCAGAAAAATTAGGCTTCAGAATTAAAATAAACAAATAACAACTACAACAAAAAATTCCCATTACATGCTGTATGATCATCTTAAATGCTCCAAGTATTGATGTGATCAGGGTGGGAACTCAACGCAACAGCGACTCAACCCAGAAGGCCCCTTAACAGAAACTGACTCCAACATGAAGATGACACCTCGGGGTAGAAAACGAAATCTCTTTCTCCCCACTGCCAAAGAAATCCTTCCTTCCTTAGTTTCTCTCTGGAAACCATAGTGTTGAGATGGATTCTGAAGGCTCACCTCAGCTTGGAGGGTGAGGGTCATAACTGTCACTGTCTCCCTTGGTCATGAAATGCTAGCAATGTGATAAATCAGAGTTCTGCCCGTTATGCCATTTCTGGTCTTTTTCCAGAGGAGCTCTTCTGTCCTTGGATGACTTAACCCTCAGAGATAACACTCTCTTGTCTTAGCTGCTAAGAATCACTGGTGAAAAAAAAATAAATCATCATTCCTTTGGTCCCTACTCTTGAAGTTTACTTTGGTGTTCATAGAGGAAAAGAAAAAAAATCTCCCATTAAATGTTATAAGGTTGAAAAGTGGGATAAAATCTAGTTGTATCTCCTAATTAGGAAAAATGTCCTGAAAGCCGAGGAACTCCATCAACTGTCTGAAGTACAGAAAGAGGAGAAATATGCATGATATCCACAGTTATCTCAATCTTCATAATTCTTCAAAGAAGTTATTAGCCTCACTTTACAGCTTACGAAACAGAAGCTCAGAGATATTAAATAAATTCTTTAATGTCTCAAACCTAAAGTATGTGTCTAGGTCTATTAGTGGCCAAATTACAGACAGCTGGGTGAGTCACACACAAGATTTGGGAAATATTTTTGGCAATATGATAGCCCATGGAAGCCGGGTTATACCATACTAGTACAGTAATACAAGTTTTAATGGTACTCCCTTTACTTCCCCCAAGGAACTAAATGCTTTCTCCTTAGATCTTTTCACATTCTTCTGTTCACTCTTCACCTGGCTAATTCCTTCTGGCCCTCAATGACTCAGCTTCAACAGCATTTCCTCCAGAAAGTCATTCCCAAGTTTCCAAAAATGCACCCTGTAGAATCCAGTAGTTATCTCTGTCACCGTTTTGATAATTGCCTTTTCTCGAGTCTTCACTATATTCCTCAAGGACATGTTCAAGCCTTCTTTGCCCTTGTATCTTCAGTGCCTAATGCAATGCCTAGCCCATAATAAGCACTCACTATTTGTTGCAGGTAATTAAGAAAGGAGGTAACATGTTTTAATCTCAGTATCTGTGCAAAATATTGCCAACCCAAAAAATAAAGTAGCTAATGATTCCTGAAAACTGGAATGGAGTTAATAATCTAATGAGAATTAGTTAAAAATTTAGAGAGTGCCCCAAGCCTCTTTTCAGTATATAGGACCTTTGGGGTCATGAAGTTACTTAGAAGAAGGCCAAGTATTAGTCAAGCTCACAGAACTCTAGAGGAGTTCATTGGTACCATGAGCCCCATAACACAATGAGAGCGAGGTATGAATATCATCTGCCTAGCTCTAAAATGATCCTTTATGAATAAGAAGAAGACCTCTTTTTCTAGTCCCAAATTTCAATTTTTTTTCTGGTTCCAACTCTCTCCCAGCATGATAAACCACCTTTCATACAAAAGGGGTTAGGAGAAAGAATGGGACTGAAATTATTGTAATGGGACTGAAAATCCACTCACAATAGCCTCCACTAGTCAGCAAAAACACAGTATATATTGTTTTGAATGGACATGATCTCTCTCATAAGCCCCAGTATACTGGGGTATCGTCTAATCTCAGTTAATGTGTCATCCAATCTAATAAATAAAACAATCTTTTATTAGGTATCATTCACATTTTGGGTAAAAGCACTCAGTCTATTTTAACCCTGCCTTTTCTCTTATTTACATTCACCACTCCACTCCAAGTTGACATCTAGGTTCACAAGTAGTTGTTTAGTTAATGAGTGGATGAATAACCTCATGCAGGCACATATGATACCTCATATCCTCACAGTAAACTCCAAACCCTTTCAGGACCCACTGTGGAATGGCTGGTCTGGCATACATATGGGTCACGGTTGACCTGGACCATCCTCTAGCATTCTCCCGGTATCCACTGTTGGTATTTACAGCTTTAAATTTGTGGCCTTTCTTTCTTGACTTCACTAGGGTCTGGTGGAATATTACTGCTGGCTCAGTATATTAGCCTATCACATTTATAGCTTCTGTAAACTTGATACTTTAACATCTACCTTATACGCATATGCCAAAATATCTTGTTCTAGAACACCCAACTATAAGCCTGAGCTACCTTGCCTTGACCTTCTGACTACCTTGTTGCCCACACCACCCCTCCTCCTAAAGGGGAATCCTCTGCTTGGGGATGGGGGTATTCAAAAATAATAAAACCCAGAGTCCACACCTGCAACCTTCTCCTTTATTGGGTTCTCACACTCTGGACCACTATACACCTGACCTGATCATCCCACGGGCAGGTCCCAGGCAACAAGGGACAGCCCCAATGTCCCAGAGCCTGCTGAAATTACTCAAACTAGCCAATCCTAAGCCTGTTTAGCCTGTCCCTTCCCACATAAAGCACAATAAATGTTCTTGCCCATAGTTCTCTTCCCCTCTGCCTCCTGACCAACCTCATTGCTTTCCTGTGTGGCCCCCAATCGCATGGCATGCTCCCTCCTCTTGAAAACTGTAACAAACTATCTTTTCAATGCCTCTCCTGTCCTAATTTGTTGGCCTTACTATACCTCAAACTTCGTATTAATATACTACATTTTAAATTTTTTTTTAACGTTTATTTACTTTTGAGACAGAGAGAGACAGAGCATGAACGGGGGAGGGTCAGAGAGAGAGGAAGACACAGAATCTGAAACGGGCTCCAGGCTCTGAGTGGTTAGCACAGAGCCCGACGCGGAGCTCAAACTCACGGACCGCGAGGTCATGACCTGAGCCGAAGTCGGACACTTAACCGACTGAGCCACCCAGGCGCCCCAATATACTACATTTTAAAATACTAGCTTCCTTCCTTTTGGCTTTCAATGGCTAGAGACAATTTTAAGTCTCTGGTATACCCTCCATGTCCCCCAAACTTGGGTATTCTACCTTCAGCTTCTACTGTGAGGCTACCGTGACCCCTCAGGGGTGTGGGTTGGCCAAGCCAGGTTTTTTTGAGTTTCGACCTAACATTTGCACCACATGGGAATTGAGGGAGACAAGAGCTCAACTAGATTTTCTGTCTGGCCACACTGTTCTGTTAGTCACAAATCAGTAGCGGGCACCCTTCATGGGATCCAAAATAAGAAGCTCTGCATATCACCTCTGACTTTGGTATTCTCTCAAATTTTTTAAATTTTTTTTTTAACGTTTATTTATTTTTGAGACAGAGAGAGACAGAGCATGAACAGGGGAGGGGCAGAGAGAGAGGGAGACACAGAATCTGAAGCAGGCTCCAGGCTCTGAGCTGTCAGCACAGAGCCCGACGCGGGGCTCGAACTCACAGACCACGAGATCGTGACCTGAACCGAAGTCGGCTGCTTAACCAACTGAGCCACCCAGGCACCCCTCTCTCAAATGTTTTAAAAACATCATATGTACTCTGGCTGAAAGCTTGGAGCAGAGAGTTGTCTTCCTTCTCTTGTCTGCTTTCTCTGTCTCTTTCTCATTGTCCCTTGGGTCCAAGAGAGAGGAGCCTTTCCCACCTTATCTTCCTGTTTACTCTTACAACACTGTTCTAAAATTCTATGCGCAAGTTCTCTATGCCTGGTGATTGATTGAAAGAAAGAAAGAAAGAAAGAAAGAAAGAAAGAAAGAAAGAAAGAAAATCTACTTTCTATTTCTTCTCTCTCTCTCTCTCTCTCTCTCTCTCCCCACCCCCATCCAGCCCCTCAAAGGGCTCTCTCAATCAGCCAATATCTAGCTTTCTTGTGTACTGCACCATCCTCTCCTGTCACGAAGGTTAAGCCTCATGGCTTAGACTAAAAATGGAAGGGAGCGAGAAAAAGATAATTTAAGTAGGAAATTTTATCATTTTACATTTTCAAAAACATTATTTCTTTTATATCAGCTTGTGATTACCATCTTCAATCTTAACTCATAGGTATGCATCTTAAAATCACGATCCTCTGTTCTGTTCTTCAAGAGTTCCAAGCAGTGAGCATCACTCCCCAGAAATAAAATCCCTCTCCCATATCTAGTATAAAAGATCACCAAGACAAATGCTTCAAATTACAAAGAACATACATATCAACTAAATGAAAAGTGACAAATATTCTATAAAATAGTAGTGTAGGTCATTCATTAGTTGTTCTATTCATTAGAAAAAGAAATACTAGGCACATGACTGTAACATAATACTAGAGAAACTCCAGTTCAGACCTCAATTTTTAGAGCCTTGAAATTTCACCTAATTCTGATTTACACCATCCTCAGAAATAACATTAATATTCCCCCCCCCATTTAATAGTTGAGCCATTGTAATAGTTATAGAAGATACTCTCAAAGGCTGGTATATGAAAGTCATATTTACAACACGTGTCTTTATTTTCTGACAATCTAGGATGATCTTACCCCTCCCAAATATATTCGAATCTGTGCTAAGAGCGTTTTCACACATTACAATCCAGCTATCACCTTCACAATTTTTTCTGCTGAGAACTGTCTAGAAAACAGCTTAGCCAGACTATAGGTGTGAAAACATAAGAAATGTGAGAAAAGTGAGATTTAATATTAAAGCCAAGCGATGAAATATTTTTTCTCCCCCTTTTTGTGACAGTGTGTGTGTATGTGAGTGTGAGCGTGTGTTAGTGCACGTGTGTTCATCTGCATACGGGGGGGGTCCCTATGTGTGGATTCTTATTCTTGCCTGAGGTGTAAGGAAAGATAACAAGTTTTCCAGAGTTCTTTTTTTTTAAAAAAAAAAAAAACAGGTCCATAGTAACAAGTTGTTTTGGATATGCAAAGCAGAAAGGCTATAGTGAAATACTACAAAATGTTAACAAAGTAAGTATATGATGAGAGATCATTATTGCCTCTACTTTACACATTTTCTGTCATGTTACACTAAACCATATATTCTTTTAAGCATTGGTTTGAGAAATTTCAGAATAAAAGCTCCCACTCAAGTTTTCAAATGCTGACTTATGTTATTCATGAGGACAGTGCAGGTAGCATGACTTAAGGTTAGGGCTGTACCAACTTTTTTAGGATTAGTTGCCTAAAGCAGGATATGGAAGTTTATTCCTGCCAAATTATAGCATGGAAGCTGGAAATGTATAATGTAGTTGTTGTGGAGACTCTGAGAGCAGAAATCCCAGTTTTACAGACCTTAGCGTATCTCAAGGCAATGTTTTCCAAACTTTAGACAATTACCCATTAAGTGTCCCGAAATCAAGTGACAGGGTCAGGACTACATTTTTTTAATAGATAAAATAGAATATAAAATATTAGAACATAGCCCTTCCAACAAAGGCATTATTTCACATAAAATACATGTATACATATATGCATATATATGTAAACATATGCACACATATATTTATAAATTTACTTCATGAGTTGTGAAGTGAAATATGTCCTTTACTGTAGTTTCCACATGTCTCTCAAAAAAGTTTAGGAAATGTTATTCTAAAATCTCTATCTCAAGACCTTATACACAGCAAGTTTGGCAGAGTGGGAACCCCCACACATGCACACACACACAGACACACCCATGCTCAACAGCAACTATTTCTATCCCCTCAGATTTTTCTCTGAGGGAGACGGCATTTTATTAACTTCTCCATTTGCCCACAGGAAGATGAGCTTCTGAAAGCCGGAAACAAGAAGAATAAAATTGCTTTGCAAAATGAAAAGTATTTTGAAGTTCCAGGTCATGACCCAGAGATAGAAGGATCCAAAGAAAAGAGGAGAGAGATGGGGGAAGAACAGTATGGTAGCAGGTAGGGGGTCTGTGAAGGAAGGGTACCAAGGGAAAATAAGTGAGTAAAGGACAGTGTACTTAGCATTCTATTTCAAAGTTAACTTCTTTGTGGCTGTGTGCTCTGACATCCTGTTCTGTTCTGCGACCACCTCTGTGACTTGAAAACCACCAGTAAAGCCAGCTCCAGATACAACCTTAAGTAGGCAGTATTTTCAAGTTTAAAGAACTGACTCAGGAATGAATATGAGACATCCTCTTCCCAAGGTGCTAGGAGGAGTGACTCTTGGATTTCATCATTATGCAAATATTTGATGAGTGGAAGAGAAAACAGGCTGAAAAGTAATGGCCCCAACATTCTTTCCTGGTCTCTGACTGCTACTTACTGAGAACCCCTTCAAGATAACTTGCTGCACAGATTCAAAACATAGAAACTACAATCTAATACCACCCAGACTACTTCTAGCCAATTACCTCCTTTCCTGCCCAGCCTTGTGACCCATTCTGAACAGTGCAAATCACCCTGCCCATCTACCACCCACCAATGTGCTGAGCGCTCACTCTCTCACTCTCTCTGGAATATGGCTCAGGGGATGGCCTCTTCTGTCAGTGAAGAATGACAATGAAGGAATGGTAGATATGCCTCACATTTAATGAGAAAACACAGAATCATAAAGTGCTACCTCCAGTTTTTAAATCCTAATTTATTCATCTGGCACATAAGAGAATAACAATGAAACGAATGACAAATAAATGACAAACCCAAAGATTTCAGGAACTTGATTTTCACCAGCTGCCACCTCTTTCTCCAACCTTCCCCTCCACTTCAACCCTACAAACTCTACTAGGTACAGGTAGCAAAATAGAAACGAGTGGGTCTCATCTCCTTTTATACCGAACATCATCACATGAGGAAAATCGGGGAAAGCTGCAAAATGCTTCAAAGTCAAACAATGAAAATTGGGGAGAAAAAGAAGGACTTAAGAGTCAAACCGAAACCAGCCCTGGAGTCATCAGGAATTTGAAGTGACTCTCCCAAGCGGAAAAGTACACTGAAAGGGATTTAGAGGTGAGTAAATCTGAGTATGCTTGTTTTTATGCCTGGAAGTGAAATTCCCTGCTGCGATGTGGTAGGTATAAACAAGACAGCTTCCATCCCCAAGGCATACGCAGAATAGCAGAGCGCATGAGACATGAATATGAAAAGATCATAAACAATACTTTAAATAATTACCAAGGGTTTTTTCAGATAATAAACATCATAGAAGTTGAGAAAGTGGGATCTGATCTGATCAGTGAAACATAAGTAGACAAGTGTTCAAATTTTTTGAGACACTACCTGGCTTGTTCCTAGACACCAGACACCGCCATACACGGGCACACCGTCATCATGACACTCTACCGATGTTTCACAAGAATCCCTCTAAACCTCCTCTCCCTGAACTGGCACACACCAGCTTAACCTGTTATGGCGTTCCATATCAACAATGAGAGGAGAAGAAGAGGGAGTCAAGGGAGGAACAAAATTCAACCAAAGGACTTGAGAACTAAACCTAAGCTACTCTGTGAAGGAGAGGGGCCCAGAGGTTGGATGAGGGGTTGGTAGGAGAATACAGACTCAGAGAAAGTTGAAGCTAGACTCTGAGTTACAGAGAGTAGAGATGCTGGCAGTAGAAACAATAGTTGTGTTGTCCCATGGTCCCTTCTGCCTTAGTTCAGTTTACAAAACCTGCATTCCCTGGGGTTGGGGGGGCGGGGGGCTTTGTGCTGTAGGGAAAAGCCACAAGCCTGAGACACAGAAATGGTCTTGAATCTCTCCTCTGCCAGTCACTAAACAAAGCCATTAGCTGGCTCTGCATTTGCTTAAAGTTCAGAGACTAACTTCTAGGGTTTGCGCCACCTTCTGTTGCTTCACCTGCCACTCTCTTAATTATTCCTTCTCTCTACTATTAAGTCATCTGGCTCACTATCCTCTTTCCAACTTGGCTTTATTAAAGACACTTTTTGGTGCCCTTTATGCCCCCTCCCAGGGAAGGCTGAAAATTGGAAGCAGAACTACAGAATCACAGAATGTGAGGAGATAAATGCATCTTAGTGATCAACTGGTCCAACCACCTTAGTCTACAGACAAGGAACCTGAGGCTCTAAGAGCTGAAATAACTTGCCAAAAAGTCACCCAAGTACAGAGCTGCAGAGGCCCAGCACAGTGTTCTTGCCACTGTATCACACTTGTGCCCAATTTCAGGTGAAGCATGTTACAGAATTAGACCCCAAAACCTGAGCCACAGATGAAAGACAAAGTCTAAATCCAAAGGACAGTTGGGTCATTTCCAAGGCAGATGCTCATTTTGAAAACAGTGTTGATATTTGACACTGCAAAACACTCAGGGTCTGTCTGCATCTACTTAGGGGAAGCAGAAATTCTCCAGCACATCCTTCACCACAAAAAAATGGGCACAGCGCGCCATCTGCTGGATATCTGAACTTCAGGCTAATGGCCACAACTCAGAGGTGCTTTAAGCAGCTCGTTTCCTTTTTTTTTTTTTTTTCAATTACTATTATTGAAGTATAATTGACATACGATGGTATGTTATTTTCAGGTGTACAGCATATTGATTCAACAATTCTATACATTACTCAGTGCTAACCTTGAGAAGTGTAGTCACCATCTGTCATTACACAATGTCACTACAATACTATTGACTCTGTTCCCTGTGCTATACTTTTTACCTCCCTGACTTATGTTTTTCCTACCCAGACTTTTGTACCTCTCAACCCCCTTCATCTATTTTTCCCATCCTCCCCACCAATTTGTTCTCTGTATTTAAGAGTCTATTTGTTTTTCTGTTTGTTTTTTCATTTGTTTTGTTTTTAGACTCCACATATAAGTGAAATCACATGGTATTTTTCCTTCTCTATCTTATTTTACTTAAAGCAGCTCATTTCTTGTTGGCCACACCCCAAACATGAAGAAATACTTATACCCTTTTTTTAATGTACACTGATTTATTTTTCCCCCTTAATATATCATGGTGATCTTTGTTAATAACATGGATTGAGGGCATGCTTTTTTTAAATCTAAGCTTCTAAAAAATTGTATTATGAAACCTTCCAAGTATACACAAGAGAGAATGGTACAAAAAGCTCCCATATAACCTTCCTTCATATTTAAGAATTGTGGAAATTTTTCCACATGGTCTTCTCTATCTCCCCTTTTAACCTTGCGGAAGTAATTAAGGTAAATATCAACTATCACATATGTATTCAAACTTCAGTATAAATGTCTCTTAAAATGTGACTTTTTTCATAAACATAATATCACTATCACACCTAACAAAATAATTAATAATTCTTTGTTATTTTCTAATGCCCAACCCACAGATTTCCCTGATGGTCTAAAAAAGTGTTGTATCATTGGTTGGTTCTAATTAGAATCACAAAAAGGATTCAGTCCAATTAAATATGTTTAAAATCCATGAGTTCATAGGCATCTAAAGAAAAAAGAGGAAGTCTGCCTACTAGAAAGAAGAAGGGAAGGGATGGAGACACGGAAGGAGGGAAGAAGACAATGAGAGAAGGAGGGAAGGAACCAACGATTTCTTATCAAACAACATTAAAGTAACTAAGCCACAAACTCCTTACTCTGAAATTGGCAACTAAAGGAAAGAATTAAATACATATCCTGCCTTTCCTGAATGAACTGCACTTCAACGTAAATGGAGCTCTATGTGATGAAGGACATTCTTCTTTAGGGAAGAGTGCCATCTAATAAAAGAGGAAGAAATGATAGAATTAGAAAATCTTCCTTTTACCATAAGAAAAAAGTAGATGGGGAACTTGACTGAAGGGTGATCAGGCTGTCATCTACTCTCATTCAGCAAAGTTACGATCATTAAAGTTGTATTTTTTTATTTTCTTCTTAAGTTTATAGTTGGTTTATAGTTTGTCTTTTTCAGTTTTACACTTAGACCTCTACTTCTTATTTTACACTATCATACAGTATCTATCAACCCCCTCACTATATTATTCTTCTTCCTACTTTTTCTCACCATTTCTATCTCCTGATCAATTATCATTTTCTTTCTTTTCAAGAATACCTTGGCAACTTTAAGTAAAATGTCTAACATTTTTGTGTAGGCAAGATGTACTGAATTCAGCTAACACCAGGAAATTACCTTACTTACACTTCATCCATCTTTTTCCCAGTGGGTGTTTGTTGTCCTATATTTGGCTAAGGTTTTAAATTTTACAATGGAAATTTTAAAATACATATAAAAACAGAGACTAGTATAATGAGCTCCATATACCCATCACCCAACTTCAACTATTACTAGCAAATGCATGGCTGCCCTTGTTTCATCTACGTCTCCACCTACCACCCACTTACCCCCACCCCTCACAGCAAGACAATAGGTTAATCCAAGGCCTCCGACTATTTCATTCTTTGGCTAAGTTATTACTCACTGGTGGAGCGCCAGGCATTCTTCTCTCCAGCCAGCAGTAGCTCCAGGGTAGTGAACTCCAGTGATTAGCATCTCTGTAGGGGGTCATGGAGATAGTCAGAAAGGGATTCTACCTCTGTGAAATTTTGTTTCATTTCCAAGCTGCCTATACCGTCCCTTCTGCCATTTGTCAAGCTGAGGATTATTAGTGAGATTATCTCAAATTTTGTTCGTCTTTTTCCCTATGATGGTCCTGACAAAGAGGAGTTGGATGCTGCATGGAAACTTGCTAATTCCCAGAAACCTTGGTCCCCCTTTTTCACAGCCACCAGCCTGTGTCTCCTTTTGACTGCTTTTGGTAGGGTTGCCAGAAAAATACAGTATACCATGCAATATTTGGGAAATAATTATACTAAAAAAGATTATCATTTACCTGACATTCAAATTTACTTGGACATACTATATTTCTGTTGGCTAAATCTAAAAATCTTAGCTGTTGGAGTGATTTGCTGGCTTCACCTTTGGTGTGTTTGCTTGGTTGGTCTGTTGATGCATCTAACATATTATTTCAACTGCTGGGTTTGCTGGCAGGAAGGTTTCTCTGCCATCTTAAACTGGAGACCCTAACACTTCATTAAACATTAAAATGTTTCATTCAATTTATATATATGTTTAATTTCATGCCTTGTTTAATATATCAAATACACTTAGGAAAAGCATATGCATAACTTTTGAGGTGGTTTTTCTCTTTGCTAGAAATGTAATCAACATTTAGGTATATTAGAGAGAGCTAAATAAATAATGTCCCATTTTGTGCCCAGTGCACCAGGTACATCATGAATTGTATTAACAATTTTGCTTCCATTTTAATTATTTTTAGACAAAGATATTTCTAACATACTTCATCACCTAAAGTTTCAAGTGGTCAAGAAGTTCCTTCCCATCGGAAACCCCAATCTGAGCTCTGACACTGCCTCCTTCCACAGAGAGTGGGGTTCTGATTAATAACTAATTATGGAAAGAGTTGTGACAAACTCTGATTTGGGGGTGTCTGTCTAAATGTACAAGGACTGCTAAGAAAGAAACAAGTCCCTTTTGGTGTTGTGCACACAGTTGCATGATGGGTTGAACACAGACCATAGAATCTAGTTTGTTTTCACATTCAAGAGATCTACTACAACGATTGGTGTGCTGGCAGAATTTCTAAGTGGTTCAGGGAATTCCATTTGATGTCCAATATCCAGAAGCAATGTGATCATTCTCAAGCACATATGCAACCACCACAGGGGAGACCCCACTGCTCCCAACACTTGCCTTGAGTTACCCATGAAGCTTAGATCAGATACCTCCTCTAAAGCTTCTACAAGTCACTAAAGGCTCTACACGGTCTGTTGGAGGAGGCCATAGAGAGGACATGACCGCCAGCTGACCTGCAAGCGGTACTAGAGCAATAGAAGCTCCTCACCACCCCCTTCTTTCTCCATGGAGAGTATTCGTTCTACCCCCCGTTTTCATAGTGGGAATCATTTTCAAGGACCTGGCCTTGAGAGAGCAATGTGTTGTTGACATCACCTAGATGGTATAATGCAACTGAACGTTGTTAAGGCCTCTATGTAAACATTTAAGAGTCTGGCAAGTAGGTGCGGAGACCTACTCCTCTTGCACTGGGGATAAGCTTCCTACATAAGTGCCCTTGCTTATTATGTAAGAAGCTTATTACTGTCACCTACCAATCTGGAGTGCTCCGCCTCTTTCTTCTCCCCGCCCTCCGTGCAAGGCGGCCAGTTTCAGATTCCATCCTGAAGCTCCCCAGGTTCTAAACCAACCCCGACCTTACAGAAGAGCAACTACTCAGCCGCTCTTTCAAATCTCACACAGACTTGGAACTTTTTTCAAATCTCACACAGGCGCATTAGCTTGGCAGAAGCTGTAAGTGTTTACCGCAGAGCACGGGATGCTAGGTCAATTCTCCCTGGCTAAACAGGAATTTCACAAAGTAGAGAACAACCCAAATGGGCAGTGTATGCAAACGATTTCAGACAGCATGAATGGCAGGTGTTTACCACAGTTGCTCCTTCAGCATTCGTTCGCCTCTTGCTCTTCCCTAAAAGACCGTGTTTTGTTCAAATATACACTCTTCCCCATGCCAACCATGTAATTCAGGGGCTGTAGAACCTATTCTTAGAGCAGAACCAGCTCCAAGGATGGATCTGAATCAGTCGAATCCAATCATGATAATACTATTCCTTTTGCTAATTACGGATTCAAGAATCCAAATTTATTTCTAAAAGCCCATGGAGAGTCGTTTGAGCAGCCTTGATTTTGGCAATGGTGGTGATCCCAGGGTCGTGGGATCAAGCCCCAAGTCAGGCTCCCTGCTAAGCATGGAGCCTGTTTGAGATTCTCTCTCTCTCTCTCTCTCTCTCTCTCTCTCTCTCTCTCTCTCTCTCTCTCTCTCTCTCCCTTTCTCTCTCTCTCTCCTTCTGCCCCTCTACCCCCTCTCACACACTCTCTCTCTAAAATGCAAATAAAATAATCTTTGTATTTAAAAAAAAAGCCCATAACATTCTCCTGGAAATCATTAGAAGTCCTGGATGGGCCTTTAAATTGAGCTGGCTCAATTCGACTAATAGAAGAATTTTTACTCCATTGGGTGCCAATTGTCCTCTTTCCCGCTGTGTGAACTGGAAAGGCTCACTATTAGCAGATATCTTATAATCAAGAGGAAAGTCGCCCTAAGAACAAATGCAGAGGAGAAAGAGCAAAGAAAACCACCAGGAAATGCAGTCAGAGGCCTGATCAGTCAGTAGGTGGAGGCTGCTTCTGAATGTCATGATAAGAAAGATTAAAAAAAAAAAAAAAAAAGTCCTTAATATTTAATCTTCACTTTGCTTTAGGGTTTCTATTACATTTGGGCAAAGCATCCTGCCTAGTATACATTTCTCCTGAGTGTGGCTCTGGGTGGCCTCCCTTTCAGGTGGGCCCCTACCAAGAACTGCACCAGGGGTGACCACAGTCTGGGAAAGCTTATCTGCAGGCTTCTCCCAGTCTCAGGAACCTTGTACACATCCCACCTTACACCTCACCATTTCTAACTTTCTGGACAAGAGGCGTAGTTAAGTCCACAGATTCCCACAGACTGACTCCAGCCTGTTGTTCTCTGTCTGGAAACAACTTTCCTGGCTCTCTGGAAGAATGACAGCCACACCTTCAAAAGTTCTTTACCTGCAATTTCTGAACTGAAGACACCTGGTAAGATTCACTGTCCAACTAGTTGGTCAAGGGGGACTCACAGCTAGGATGTCTGTGTTTATAACCATAATGCACAGAGCCCACGATTACCTGTGCAGATGATGAATAAGAGCCAAACAATGCAGAGCACACAAAGGTTTTGAAATGATATCCCTCAGTCATATCAAAACGAAAGCTAAGTAACTTCAAAACTGGTCGAGAACATGGGGGAGATTGCCTCTTACCCTGGAGTGGTGATTTAACCATCCATCTGGCCTGTCAAGCCTTAGGTAGATGCCCAACCCCAGTATACAAGGTGGCAGAGTACATTCTTGTCTAGGTGAAAGATAAAACTCCTTTTCTACAGCTTTATAGAGTTTGGAGGAAGTTCCCAGAATAACCCTCTCATTTATCCAAGAGTCAGAGCTACCCAAAGTGTTACTTGAATCTCCTTGTACGGCCCAACCCCTTAGTTGACCCCCAGCTTTTTTATGCCTTCTGGTTTACTCAGAGGTGTCCAATCCCTGAGCTGCTTTGACAGTCACATTCAGCAGCCTTACTCATCTTCCCTGTTTCAGATCACTCACTAGAAGGTCTTGCTAATAACTCATTGATTCAGCAAAATTGTTGAACAATTCCCTTGTGCCTAGCAGTGTTCCAGGTGTCTGAGTTACAATATGAAACAAAGCATACAACCTGCCCTGATGGAGCCTACATTCTAGAAAAAGCAGAACGATGATTAAAAGAAAATTACAATGCAAGATCAAAAGCATCTAATCTTGCCTAAGAATAGCTTTCAGTTATTTTTAGAATAAAAGCAATACCACTTACCCTAGCCAATAAGGCCTCCCATACCCAGGCCTCAGTGCCTCTCCAGCTTCATTCCATACCAAGGCTACCCTGACTTAATTCCAGCCTTAAATGGGTTCAACATTTGCACTGCCATCCCTAACCATGAACTTTGCCGACAGGCCTGAGACCCTCTTCACTCTTCTCTCTGCCTAGTTAACTCGTAAGCTTCCTTTAGAGCTCAACAGAGGGTTGCTTCCTTAAAAAAAGACTCCCTTGGCCCCTCTTCATAATTTTCTTAAGTAAAATGTATTTGAGTGGCTAATTATCTCCTCCACGAAAGTATAAACTAGGGATTAAATTTGTTTTTGCTGACATCATAGTCCCCATATTTAACACCCTTGCCTGGTATAAAGTAAACGATTGATAAATACATGTTAATTACGTAAGTTAATGAATTAATAGAGAACAGCTGATTTCCAGGTGGAAATCTGAAGGACAATAGGATTTCGAACAGTAACAAGAGGGTTTGGGCATCCCTTCACTATTGCACTGACTTTGAGCAGAATTTAAAGAGGTAGCTTTCTTCAACCCAAACTTACAGATGCCATCTGGAGAAAAATGTTCAAGTTTTACTGTCACAGGACCCAACCAAGACATAATGACCAACAGCTGCAGAGTTTGGGAGGCAGGGGTGATGAATCTTTGCTGATCATTACAGCATTTCCCCCTTGTGCTAGTAACAAGTCAGAACATGTCAAATCATTCCACCCGTGCTCAGTTTGCATTTTGTAAAACACTATCAGCCACTTCTTGAGGTTTTATCTCCAGTCTCTTTGGGATCATAATTTGGGTCACAGACTGCATCAGTGATGAATTTTGTGTGGCACATCCTAGAATGGTAGTTTATGAAAAAAGAAAGTATGTTACTAAAGGCTCAAAAAATATACATACAAAGTATTTCATCCCTCAGGCAACCCACCTCTCTTCCCAAGTATAGGGAAGTGGATGCTCTCTCCTCGTGAAAAAGCACCCTACAAACACTGAGACATCCTGACCCACCCTGTCCTACCTGTAACTTCTGATATAGAGCCACCTGTCTGCCCAAAACCAATAGAAAGACTGCCCATCCAACTGATACAATTGTGGGAAAGCATAAATTATCATTTTAGGCCATGAAATTTGGAGATAGTTGATTATGCAGCAACAGATGACTGTTTGAACATTTTTTTAATGTTTCAAATTTTATTACATTGGTTATAACCCCCACAGCAACGTGACCAGTGCTTTTGAAATCTGCATACTCTTAGACACAGAAACTTGGAATCTGTTTTATAAAAAGGCTTGCACATGTGTATTAAGATATGAGCACAAATATTTATTCTTTATTGTCTTTAATATTACAAAGTTGGTGGGGCACCTGGGTGACTCAGTTAGTTAAGCATCCAACTTTGGCTCAGATCATGATCTCACAGCTCCTGAGTTCAAGCCCTGTGTCAAGCTCTGTGCTGACAGCTCAGAGCCTGGAGCCTGCTTCAGATTCTGTGCCTCTCTCTCTCTCTCTCTCTCTCTCTCTCTCTGCCCCTCCCACACACACGCGCTGTCTCTGTCTCTCAAAAATGAATACATGTTAAAAATAATTTTAAAAACTTAAAATAAAATAAAAATTAGAAAGTTGGAAACAACTTAAATATTGAGGGGAATGTTTAAGTCACACACATGTACTGCACAATTCATACTTAATGACGAAATGTTAGAAATATATCAAGTCAAGAGGCTAAAAGATGCCTGCTATCACCATTCAACACTATTTGGAAGATTCTAACCAATATAATGACATTTTTAAAAATCATTTTTGGGGCACCTGGGTGGCTCAGTCGGTTGAGCGTCTGACTTCGGCTCAGGTCATGATCTCATGGTCTGTGAGTTCGAGCCCCGCGTTGGGCTCTGTGCTGACAGCTCAGAGCCTGGAGTCTGCTTCGGATTCTGTGTCTCCCTCTCTCTTTGCCCCTCCCCTGCTCATGCTCTGTCTCTCTCTCTCTCTCTGTCAAAAATAAATAAACATTAAAAATTTAAAATCATTTTTATAAATACTGAAAGGATTGAGCAAAACTGTCATGATTTGCAAATGATATGATTCTATGTTTTAAAAATCAAATGTACTCAATTGAAACTATTAGAAATAGTAAGAGTTCAATAAGACGGCTAGATTTCAGAACATTTAAATTTGTATAACCAATAACTTTCCCATACAACAATATCTAATTAGAAAATGTTTTAAAGATCTTATTTATAATGGCAACAAAAAAAGTCAAAAGGTTTTTCCAACCTACTCCTAGTGGTTGCCTCTGAGATAAGGGAACTTACAGTATGGAAGAGAATGAAGTGGTGACGTCCCTTGAAATGTGACAGCCCGAATGAAGTACAAAAGCTAGAATTAGCTGAACAGAAATGACTAACACCTACAAATATAATTCCAGATTGCATTGACTTTAGGCTGCCAGATCATACTATTGGCTTATATTGAAGAGCTAACTCATCCTTCTTCTTTTTTTTTTCTTTTTTTTTTTTAAACATAAGCTGCTATTTAAGTCCTCCTATCCTTGTGTGGTTTGCTATTTAGGCCTAAGTCTAAGACTTTACAGAGGTCATGTTAAATTTCTTATTATTTGGATCAGCCCACTCTGCAAACATGCTAAAATGATTTTTAATTCTGTCTTTCAATCCATCCTCTCTTCACATCATCTGCAAACTTAATCATCATGATAACACTGTCAACAAAGTCCTTTTAAAATTGTGAATTACCAAGAGGTAATATGAGGGCAGATTAAAAATCAAAAGTTTCCCTCTCATTTTTTTTTATCATTTTTAACACTATGCTTTCCACCTCAAACAATGTAAATTTTCCTTCCCTTTTTTTTCCAGGTTCTTAATGCTCCTACAAGTTATCAACATGTTTTCAATTAGTTTTGTGAGCATCCTTCCATCTCTTAGGCAGTTGGACTCCCTCTCCTCCCATCCTCCCCCTTTGCCCGTATACATATTGTCTCGTTCTTCTAATTAAAATATTTTTTTGCATCTTACTGCCAGGTTTTCATTTTTGGAGGATTGCATTTCCCTCTTGGGCTACCTTCATACTTCAGTCATTTGTTTATTCCATAAAAAAATATATTCAGCCATTACTATATGCTTGGCCATGTAACAAGCAACGAGATATCAAAGATTAAAAGACACATTCTTCAAAATGTATTGTCTAATGGGAAAATAGGTACATAAACAACCAAAACCCAATAAGCTTTGTTCAAGAAAGAGGGATATGCAAAGTGTCATGGAAGTGGAAGCATGCAAAGGAATTATGATATTGATGGCCCTCCAAATTTAACTCAGGTAATGAAGGCAGTGAGGTCCAGGGGGCCGGGTCATTTGCAGTAATGTGCTGGAACCAACTCATATCAGCTCAAGAGCCACATCTCTTCCCAAGGCTGTCTTCAGTGACTTCAGGTTGGTAGTTGAAATTGGCCATGGAGGAAGTATTTACAGGACAGAAATTGGAAAATGATACAAATGTAGGTATTTTTATTTTTATTAGAAAGCCAGTTGTTAAATATTTACCAGAATACCACAGAATCAATAGATGGGAGAAACTATTTTATATATATATTATATATATATATTATATATATAATATATATATAATAGCTTATAATATATATAGTTTATATATATATTATATATATAATAGTATGTAATTATTATATATATAATATATATATTAATGGTTAGAGTCAGATGAGCTGGAAAGATAGAAAAAGGTAGTCAGGCATGGGAGTGCTGATACCAAGATTTTAGCAACAGGTCCAGGGTTCCTACTCTTTCCTCTCCGTGCTCTGCCCATGACCATCCTCTCTTTGTCACATTTCTCTGGGCCTGATTTGCTTTTCTCCACCTGCTCCAAATCTTTTATGTCCTAGTTCCCCCCTATGAGTATTTCTTCTCATCTACCCCCAAAATCAATTCAAGTCCGAGCTAATAATCCTTATCATTTGTGATACATTGAAATTATTTCCTGCATTTAAGTACAATTTCCCTGGCCACCTCTGTACAGAAATCTACAAAAAAGGACTTTTTTTCAGAACCCCCTATTTGATAAATAATAGCTTAATTAGTCTGAACACTACTGAGGGAGATGAGAAAGTGGTGGCCTCTGACCAATTATACCACGACCAGTAAGATCCATCCAGAGAGTGATACACAATCAAAATGGGCATCTGACCTCTGCTGTAATCTAAGTGAACTCATTACCTTTGGAGCATACCACTGATTAAAATTACTGTGCCGTTATAAAATATACTATGTATATAAGTTAAGCATGCCAAACAAAATGCCTGGCATTAGCTCTTATCCTGATATCCGATATTACACTCATTTTCTGATGCTCATTTGTGCCCCTGGGCATTCAGAAATATTTTCTTTCTGTTTATAAATATGTCAAGTATTCCCTTCTGTTGCTTTGATCATGTACAGCTGTTAAGTTAGGGCTAGTTTCAGAAAATGGCACTACAGGGTGAAAAAGACTGCATTCAGACTTTATCAACCATCTGGAGTGGTGAACTGCTTTGATGTCCTAATGTCTCTCCGATTTGATTTCTACAAAGTGGGAACGTTTCTAGTAAAAAGTACATGACCATAGATGTTATTGAGAGATGCTCATAGCTTCAGAACTTTTGTGCTTACTGAAGAAATCTGTTTTTGCTGCAGCCATATTTACAGAATCATCAAGTCAAACTCCTTTACCCTGTTCAGCAAGGATGTCCAAGAACTGTTTTAGAGACTTCACATTAGATCACAGCTGCTGTTGATAGAATCTTCTAAACCCCAATATTTTTATTATTATTGAAGTGTGGCTGGCATACAATATTATATTGGTTTCAGGTATACAGCAGAGTGATTCAACACTTGTATACATTTCGAAGTGATCACCGTGATAAATCTAGCTACAATATGTCATCATACAAACTTGTTGCAATATTATTAACTATATTCCCTGTGCTGTCCACTGTATCCCCATGTCCTATTCCACCCCATTCTTTGTTTCATATCAGCTAGGAAGCTTCTTTGGGAAGGCCCCGGGTATACACTCTAGAGTCCTCCACAACAAGATTGGTACTACCTATTCACCCAAAAAACTCTGATTCTACCTAACAGAAATGAAACCTATAGTGTGGTACTTTTAACTCAAGCAATGATACCACACACTCCACCACCCACTCCCAGTCTTGAGACTACCTAATCAGAGGAACACAAGAATTATAATGATACATTCGTTCCTTTCCCTTAATAATGCAAATACACTCCAGAAATGACCTCTTCTATTAAGAAATGCAATTAATTTTTACATGTAGATAATGTCATTAATTTAAAGTAAAAATGCAATTTAAAAATAAATTTATGTATGTAATTTTAAAGAAGTAAAGTTGTCAAGTAGTATGCCTTGATTTATCCCTGGTCCTGATGTTTCACAGTATTATCTTACTTGCAAGACGTTTATGTATATTCTTATCACCATGCATTAGTGGTGTAGCTTTTTACAAACATAACAAATATGTAATTGCCTAGAATAATCTATCATTTGGAATGTTTTCAATTTCATATAATAGAAATACCAACTCAACTGGCTTAAAGAAATAGGAAAATCAACTATCTCACATAACAAGTCCCGAGGTTGGATAGATTTAGAATTGGTTGATGCAAGTAATGTCATAAACACCCAGATTCTTTTTATCTTTCTTTTTTGCATCATCTATATGTCAGCTGTGTCTCTGCTGTCTCTCCTTATGATCACAAGATGGGTGCTACTGTTCTAGTCACTCTATCCACAAAAAGCAATATCTAGCAAAGATCTATCCTTTCCTTATGTTTATTTATAAGAATGAGAAAACATTTTCCAGAAGTTTCCATCCAATACCTTTCATATATCATTGGCTCTACCCAAAAGTAGTCACTGGGACAGGGAATGAGACTACCAAGCTAAGCCTAGATTCTCTCAGATTTACTCTTGGGTCATAGGAGGGAGACTGCCCTGGAACACAAAATCAGGATCTCCCAGCAAGGAAAAAGATTACACTAACTCGTTAAGGCTCTTCAGCAATGGAGTTGCCCAAGATTCTATCCTGCTGCTTTCTATTTTCACTATTCAGATTGTATGATTTTACATATTTCCCTGCTACCTATTTACCAATGACTCTCAAATTTACATCTGCAGCCCACAATTATAGCCCTAGCTTTAGACTCAAAATTCAAACTGCCAACTTTTATAGATTCTACAAACTTGACATATAAATGGAACTAGTTATCTTTTCTCCTAAATGTGGTCTACATCCAATATTCTTTATCACACTAATAAGTTAACTATGTAGCCAGACTACCAAGCTAGATAACTCAGTATCATTCTTAATTTCTCTCTCTTCTTCTCAAACATTCATTTGATTTGCAAGGGGTGCCTGGTTGGCTCAGTCAGTAAGAGCATGTGACTCTTGATTTCAGGGCTGTGAGTTCAAGCCCCATGTTGGATTTGTGTATTCACTTGATTTCCAAATCATGCAGATTCAATTTCCTAAATGTTCCCCCAAATAAGGCCTCTTCTACATAGCCTCCAATTTGTTCTGCATGACTCAAGTTTTTCCCTATTCATTTCTACCTCCATTGTCCTAGAATGATCTTCCTCAAACCAAGAGGAAATGTCAGTGCCCTCCTTAAGTGCTTTGTGAAATCACAATGGCCTACAGGAAAACAAAACAAAACAAAAGAAACAGCATCATCTTTTTTTTTAAGATATCTTTGAATAATCTCTACACTCAACATGGGGCTCGAACTCACAACCCTAAAATCAACAACCACATGCTCTACCAACTAAGCCACCCAGGTTCCCCAAAAACAGCCTCATCTTAAGGCCCTTCACAATCCATTCCCATCCATGGTAGCCTCCTGTTCCAACTCTCTCAATAAGCACCCGCTAGACTCCTGGATACTGAACTTCCCACCATTCCCTTGTTATGTCAAGTCTTTTATGAGATTTGTTTTTGGAGAATACAGTTTCCATCACCTTGAATTCTCTCCCCCAATTTTCACTTAAGAATTTCTGGATTGTTTTAATACTCCGGTAAAAGTATTATCACCTCCTAAACAACAGATTTAAAAGTACATGATGAAGAATTAACTCCAAAATAATTAAAGAAATACATAATAAAACAGTATTGGCTCAAAAACATCATACGAAGTGAAAGAAACAGGTGCATGAGGCTACATACAATCTGGGTCAATTTACATGAAATGTTAGAAGTGGCAAAACAAGTGACAGAAAAGAGAGCAAAGGCTGCCTGGGACCAGGAGTAGGGGCCAGGCTGTCTGAGGGACACAAGACACCTTGCTGAGGGTAACAGAAATGTTTTAAGTCTGTGTTGGGGTGGCTATATGACTGTATACATTTTTCAAAATTCATCAAACTGTACATTTAAAATTGGTGAGTTTTTAATGTAAAAATTAGACTTTAATACAATAAAAATACCCCTGCACCTAAACTTAAAAGAAACATTTTTTAAAATATATTAAACTAAAAGTTTCACTTATGAAATTATCAGAACTTAAAATTTAGACAATCCAATGTTGGTTAAGAATTCATTGAAATGTGTATTTTCCTACATGACTGCATGGGAGTAATCACTGGCAGGACTCTTTTATTTTACTTTATTTTATTTATTTTTTAAGGTTATTTTATTGATTGATTGAGAGAGAGAGAGAGAGAGAGAGAGAGAGAGAGAGAGAGAGAATCCCAAGCAGGCTCCACACTGTCAGCACAGAGCCGAATGTGGGGCTCAAACTCACAAACTATGAAATCATGACCTAAGCCAAAACAAGAATTGGACACTTAACTGACTGAGCCACCCAGGCACCCCAGGACCCTTTTTTAAAGTAATTTGTACATGTCCTTCAAGAAACTTGAGTTTTTAATGAAATCTGGCCATTTGTAGCAACATGGATGGAACTAGAGGGTATTATGCTAAGTGAAATAAGTCAGGCAGAGAAAGACAGATACCATATGTTTTCACTCTTATGTGGATCCTGAGAAACTTAACAGAAGACCATGGGAGAGGGGAAGGAGGAAAAAACAAGTTACAGAGAGGGAAGGAGGCAAACCGTAAGAGACTCTTAAATACAAACTGAGGGTTGATGGGCGGTGGGGGAGAGGGGAAAGTGGGTGATGGGCATTGAGGAGGACACCTGTGGGGATGAGCACTGGGTGTTGTATGGAAACCAGTTTGACAATAAATTATATTTCATATTAAAAAAACTTGATTTTTTTTTCATTCCCCTTTAATCTGATAATTTTGCTTCTTGGGATATTTTCTAAAAATAATAATAATAATAATCCAAAGTACATTAAAAAGCTATGTATAAACACATTTAGTGAAATATTTCTTTATTATGTGAGACCTCAGAAACAACCCATGAGGCAACAGAGGAAAACAGTTCAGTAAATCATTAGAATTTTGTGTTTTTAATATCATCTCCTCACAGACTTCCCAAATGTCCCAAGCAGTCTTTCCAGCCTCCCTGCTGTTGCAGTCCTGTGTCTGAGGGACAGCATTGCTTAGCATGTTTTGTGCTTATTTTTATTACTGGCTGCCCACAAGACCGACTTCCAGACAGCAAGAATACATCATATTCATCTTTAGAGGCCCACTCACCAGCACATAATAGATGCTCAACTCAAATAAATAAAAACTTTTTCCTGGAAAACATTTGCCTGAGGTCTGCCAGAGGTCCTTCTGAGTGATCTTCATAGCACAGTATGTGATTCTTCATAAAGGCACAGTGGCCAGTTTATCATAATGTCATCTCATTTGAGAGGCTTTGCATTGACCAGCTAGACGGATGCCAAATTTAAGATGATTTTCAGAGTCTTTATCTATTTTTACCAGTAGATGTGTGATCTGTCATTCCAACACAGGTATCTGATGGCTCTGAACAAGATTTGTCTGCAAATGGGATTTAAAGCTTAGTGCCTGTATTGCAGCTTCAGTCAAATGCCTAAGGGGGTCTGCCATGATATCTTTGGAGTCTAGCAAAATTTTAATTCCAATCCAGCCATACGGTCCCATAGGTAACTAAGTTCAGTCAGCTTCCAGCTGCTGTTTTGCAGCTGCACATTTGGCTCTGAATGTTAAAAGGAGAGAGAGTGCTCCCAGAACTCTACTGAGTTCCGTGTAAATGTCTTACCTGGTGGCCATAACAAAGACTTAAATTATCTCAGCTCTCAGTAGGCACAGAATAATTTATGTTGATTACAAGTTTGTCTACTCTCATCGATTCTAAGGGCTCTTTGAGATCTTGTGCTGGGTCTCTTCCTCAGAACCCCCAACTACATAATATGATGCTCTGCACTTGGACGGCATTCAGCGAACGCTTGTTATTACCTGACTGACTGGTAACTGTTAAATCTGGATAACATTTAAGGTGATTATAGATCATATTTACACAGCATTTTACAGTTTACTAAGCACTTCCACACAAGTACAAAGAGAAAAGAATGACAATATATACTCCAATATTTCAGGCAAAATCTGGTAGATCCAATGCAATGTTATATACATTTGGGTTTACTCCTTAAGATTTACAGCTCTTTCTAAGAGACAAAAGAAAGTGAAAATACAAATGGCAAATTCCAAAATTTCCAAAAAGAGGAAAATGTAATTTCTTTCTCCTCTGTACAGAAAACACCAAATTACACAGGATTTTGAAAATTACGTTTTTTGTATTTCCTTAGCACAAAATAAAATTAAAAGGCCTGACACAGTAATAGCACAAAACAAGCTTCCTTGTTACAAACCCTAACTCATTACACCATGAACCCAACTCCCTAGTCTCGCCCACCAACCTCTGCTCAGCCTCCCTCCCGTTATGGCACCTCCACCTTGCCACCCAATCCCAGACTTGTGGATGCCGATAGAATGGCAATTGGGTGCATGACTGACACTTCAAACAGTGAATACTTTCAAAAAGCTGAAACATATGCAAAACATTCATTTGGTTAAATTCATTTGATTAAAACACTTGAGGGGTGCGTGGGTGGCTCATTCGGTTAAGCCTCTGACTCTTGATTTTGGCTCAGGAGTTTCGTGACTTTGAGCCCTGAGTTGGGCTCTGCGTGCTGAAGGTGAGGAGTCTGCTTGGGATTCTCCCTCTCTCTCTCTCTCTCTCTCTGCCCCTCCCCCACTTGTGCTCTCTCTGTCTCTCTCAAAAAAAAATCGATGGACTTAAAAAAAGACATCTGACAAATCTGTGAATTATGACACATATTGAAGACAATGGTCTGAATTAAAAACAAATTGAAACAAAACCATCCTATCTTTTATACAATCTTTGGCATTCTTTCCCTGCCAATTAATCATTTGGTGAAATGTCTTTTGATAATCTAATTTTTGGCAAATTAGTTTCAATGGACTTGCCTTCAGCTAATTAACCTAGAAATGTAGGCCCACTCTGCACACCTGAAGCTAAAAATTCACCTAATTCAGATTCTTTAACAAACTTAAAAATGGTGCTTTAACTTGACACTGTATAAAGACAACAGAAGGGTCTCTAAAAATATGCACTCCATGGAAGAATTCAATACAGTAGTGTACTAAAAAGTTAACTTTGGCACAATTATACATAAAACAAACCATACAACAGGGATTTGTAAACTATTAGCCAAATAACTGAAGGAAGTGTTTTTACCCTGGTCTTGTCCAGATTTTCACTTCCTCTGCCATTCTAACTCTGCATTTTCTTCTGTGTTTGAATTTTTTTTTTAATGTTTATTTATTTTTGAGACAGAGAGAGACAGAGCATGAACAGGGGAGGGTCACAGAGAGAGGGAGACACAGAATCTGAAACAGGCTCCAGGCTCTGAGCGGTCAGCACAGAGCCCGACGAGGGACTTGAACTCACGGACCGCGAGATCATGACCTGAGCCGAAGTCGGCCGCTTAACCAACTGAGCCACCCAGGCGCCCCTTCTTCTGTGTTTGAAAGCATTCCATAGTCTGCTCTGGTTTGCAAGGCAATGGGTACTTCATCATATACAGATATTTCAGCAATTATTATGAATAAGAATTTATACACTATAAGTGTATATATTTGTACAGTATACCTCATTAAGAATTCATATATAATAGTATGAATTTCCACCTGCATTTGTTCCAAGTTCATCTTTAAGTTCAGAGGGGCTCAATAGTTCCTATTTTCTACTGCAAGAATCTATACAATGTCTGCTGAACCTTCTATCACTCCAGGACGATGCCTCTGGGTGCGCTATACTAGACTCCGTGCACTATTTTGTAAGTTCCCTGGTCTTCGTTGTGTTTCAGTGGAAGTTCCATAAAACACTGGGACTTGGGAGGGAAAGGGTAGCTTTTTGACTGGGTTCTCTCCACACTGTGAAATTTCTGTGTTGCTCTAGTAAACCTCTACCTACCTAGAGCAGTCCCAGGGGTATGAGAGAGACCCTACCTACAGGCTGCTGTGCATCTGAGGCCTTTGCATAACAATGTGAGGGTGTGCAGGTTGTCTTCACATGGAATTTAGCTCTTCCCACCAAGAGTCATAAAGCATATGGTGTCAGTCAGGTAGTAGCACCACAGAGCATGATTGCATATGAAGAAAGAAAAGAAAATGCATAAGCATGTTGCCTAGTATTGGTCTTGCTCAGAAAGCAAGATAATTGCAAATGTGACATATCGGACAAAGGGCTAGTATCCAAAATCTATAAAGAGCTCACCAAACTCCACACCCGAAAAACAAATAACCCAGTGAAGAAATGGGCAGAAAACATGAATAGACACTTCTCTAAAGAAGACATCCGGATGGCCAACAGGCACATGAACAGATGTTCAACATCGCTCCTTATCAGGGAAATACAAATCAAAACCACACTCAGATATCACCTCACGCCAGTCAGAGTGGCCAAAATGAACAAATCAGGAGACTATAGATGCTGGCGAGGATGTGGAGAAACGGGAACCCTCTTGCACTTTGGTGGGAATGCAAATTGGTGCAGCCGCTCTGGAAAGCAGTGTGGAGGTTCCTCAGAAAATTAAAAATAGACCTACCCTATGACCCAGCAATAGCACTGCTAGGAATTTACCCAAGGGATACAGGAGTACTGATGCATAGGGGCACTTGTACCCTGATGTTTATAGCAGCACTCTCAACAATAGCCAAATTATGGAAAGAGCCTAAATGTCCATCAACTGATGAATGGATAAAGAAATTGTGGTTTATATACACAATGGTATACTACGTGGCAATGAGAAAGAATGAAATATGGCCTTTTGTAGCAACGTGGATGGAACTGGAGAGTGTGATGCTAAGTGAAATAAGCCATACAGAGAAAGACAGATACCATATGGTTTCACTCTTATGTGGATCCTGAGAAACGTAACAGAAACCCATGGGGGAGGGGAAGGAAAAAAAAAAAAAAGAGGTTAGAGTGGGAGAGAGCCAAAGCATAAGAGACTGTTAAAAACTGAGAACAAACTGAGGGCTGATGGGGGGTGGGAGGGAGGGCAGGGTGGGTGATGGGTATTGAGGAGGGCACCTTTTGGGATGAGCACTGGGTGTTGTATGGAAACCAATTTGACAATAAATTTCATATATTGGAAAAAAAAAAGATAATTGCAAATGTTATCTCCAGTGGAAACATCTGGAATGTTACAAGACTAAACGGCATTATACTGAGAAGGCACTTGGGATTGCTTACCTGGAAAGGTAATACATAAAAAACCGGAGCTCCTCTTAAAGTGACTTCTCATCACAAGTCTACCATTTTGTTATAAGAGTGCTGGAAATAAGAATACTTGAGAAAATACTATAGATAATAGTAAATACTCCTTAAAGTCACCTATGGATGGCACCAGCCCCTCAAGCCAAAAGGAAAAACCCCAACAGCCAGGCATTTGGAGGGTCCATAACATTCCACAAGCATCCCCGGATAAGTTGATACTTCTAGTCTCTGTGTTTGATGTGAAGGCTGTCCCAGCCTGTGGCCTTGCTGCATATCATTCCTGGCACTGGACCCACTTTTATGTGTCCTACCTTCCAGTAAGAACCTCTTTGCTTAAAAACTCCTTGTGGAAGACTACCATTTATAAGGCACTGTTCTAGTGATGACCACTTGGAAAATGTTATTTTTTAAAGTGTCAATAAAAAAGAAAATCAGATTTTTCAAAGGTGAGTGCATAGCACCATGAACCATGCAGACCTTCAGTAGAAACTAATCTCAAACACCCTGGAAGATTAATCCATTTTTAATGAAGCTCAAAGCAATGATGCTGTTACAGTTGTATGAGCTCCACATGTGCACATTAATCCTAAATACACTTTTGGCTTTGTTTGGGAAGCAATTTCCACCTTCAAACTTTGAAAATGCATCAAGACCCAAGGAGATATTTGCATTTAAATTATAGTACATGCTTTTCATATCAATTACTCTAGGGGGGAAAAAAGACAATCCTGATGAGATGACCAAAATAAAATTGACACGATATTATTTATACAGTTTGCTTCCAACACTCATAAAGCAAAAGAAAAAAGAGCTGCCAAGATAGAAAGTTTACCTTTATCACATAGAGAAAATATGCTATGGAAACAGGGTGTACTTTCTACGCATTTCCAGAACTTTATCACCTGTTAACAAAAGATTCCCATGGAATGAGTAAGCAGTGTTGACTACACCCTGTTAAGGCACAGTTTTCCCTCCTTACCTCACTCCATACCAAGAAGAACAGCTCCATACCACAACGTGGATCCCCCATCCCTGGGGCAGTCACCAACCTCTGCAAACCTCTCTGCCACCATTGTCTGTGATAAGCTTATTCTCCTGTCCAGGTCCTTATACCTTTGTCTATTGCTTGACTGTCCACCTGGAACCTCTTCCGTCATATTTTGTATATCATGGCATCAAAGGTGAAAGGCATCTAAAATACTCCACCCTACCCTTCTTGTCATAAACTAACCCCCTCAGTCTGTTTCTTGTCTCTTCACAACGCTTGTTACTACCTATAATTGTATCATTTATTTGGTAACTCGTCTGTTTTATGTCTCCCCAACTGGAATGTAGTTCCAAAAGCAGACACTTAGCGTTTCCATCCCTGTGTCACTTGCACCTTTTTCTTTTTTTTTTTTTTTTTAATTTATTTTGAGAGAGAGAGAGAGCACAAGCAGGGGAGGGGCAGAAAGAGAGGGAGAGAGAGAGAGAAACCCAAGCAGGCTCCGTGCTGTCAGTGCAGAGCTAGATCTAGGGCTCTGGATCATGAACCGTGAGATCACGACCTGAGCCGAAATCAGGAGTCAGATGCTCAAACAGAAGAGCCACTCAGGCTCCCTTTGCCTTTTTCACATTCTGGGAAGGGAGGAAGGATGAATGCAGAAGTGGAGAGGATGAAAGATAAATGAATTGTCGGTAAGAAAACAGACAGAAGAATGGGTTTCCTCTTCCTGTGGGTCCTTTTCCATAAATACATTCTCTCTCCCATTTTTAAAAATATAAAATCACCAACATCCCCAAACTTCAAATATTGCCCTATTTCTTTATTTCTCTGTATAACTAAGCTCTCCTAGTAACAGTCTCCACTCGCTTAAAACCTATTAACTCTTTTGCATATACTTTTATTTCATAATGTGATTATAAAAGGAATAAATGCTAACTATAACAATTTGGTGTGTATGTTCCCAAAGTCTTTATTTGATTTATACAAGTATAAAAACACACAGAGTTGTGTGTGTTTTTAATGAATAGACTATTCTTATCATATTGTACTTTTATTTGTTAATTAATAATGTGTTGAGACTATCTTCTGAGACCAAACAGATAGATGTACTTCTTTCTTTTTAATAGCTGCATAATATTTCATACCATGGATGTACTATATTTTATTCAAACCCCCTGATGGACATACAGGTTGCTTCCAGATTTCCACTGTTGTAACCATATTGCAATAAACTCACTCATACATCTGTCTTCACATATTCATTCTTTTATTTATGTTGCATAAAATCCCTGTTCAGCCTTAAACTTGCTATGATTAATCTTCTGCCCACTCTCCTAGCTCCAACCACACTGCTACAGCAGATGTCACTACCCAAATCTCTACCACTAACCCCTCATTCCCCTGGAGTTCTGTAGGAAAAGCACACAAGTAGGAATGATAGCAGAATAGGAACCAGAATCTATCGGAATAGTTGGATAAGCACTCAGTGCCTGTCTCTCTGATAAGACTCAAGTAAATATATTCATCTTAAGCCAGGAGGCCTCAAGGAGATGGTCAATAACTGTGACTCTGGTATTTTACCCAACCTGCAAGCTAATAAGCTAACCTGTTACAGTATCACAGATGCTGGCAGAATATACAAGAGTCTATGTCAGAGACAAAAGAGGTAAGACTTCCTACTTAGCAAACAGCATGAGCCTCGTGGTCATGTCAGTTACCCTTGTCCAAGTCCCACAGGACAACACGAAGCAGCCCAGGTGGATGCTGTTCACACATTGGGTTGCATCACAGCTGAGGAAACTCAAGGTTAGGGGACCTCAATCTTTCCTAATGGATGGCAAGTAAACCTGCTTGAAATTTGCCCCAAGGGGGACAATCTTTATTATGCTAGAGAATAAATAAACCTTTCCCCTGCTCCAGAGGAAGACTCTATCTCAATCTTCCAAGGCTTTTCACTATGCAAATATCCATGATAATATAGTCCGTGCATCTTTTTGTAAGAGGTGCAGACACATAAGAGAGCCCTGTAGAGTTGTCTCCTACCAACTGCCTCCTTCCAATTTTAAGATGGTCAGTTTGGTGGTACAAAAGCTGACCTGACTTGTCACCCCCCATGAAGACTCCAGAATAAAAAAATAAAAGCAAACTGAGAGTTGATGGAGGGAGGTGAGTGGGGGATGGGCTAAATGGGCGATGGGCATTAAGAAGGGCATGTGTCGTATTGAGCACTGGGAATTATATGTAAGTGATGACTCACTAAATTCTACTCCTGAAAACAATAATATACTATATGTTGACTAACTAGAATTTAAATAAAAATCTGGGGAAAAAACAACAACAAAGAGTGTGGAAGATAGCAGACTTTAACCACGGGAAAACAGAGCCTGATCAGATGTGCCTACCACAGTAGAGAAGGCACTAACAACAAGAAAGAGCCCACAACATAGATTCAAGAAGCATGAGACTTCCTTATGCCTATAGTAGGTTAAATAGGGTCCCTCCAAAAGAACATGTCCACTTCCTAATCCCTGGGAACTGTGATGTTACCTTATTTGGAAATAGGGTCTTTGCAGATATAATTAAGTTCTGACCTCCAGAACTGTGAGAATAACTTTCCGTTGTTTTAAGCCACATAGTTTGTGATAATTTGTTACGGCACCCATATGAAACAATTATGGCAGCCAACATATTTCTCACCAACAATGTGACTATCATAGCCTGGGTTTCTAAGGCCCAGTAAGTTGAGGAGGACTTCTTATCATTATCCAATATTCAGAGCCCAGAACACCTCACTACCTTTCAATGGCTACGTTTTAATCGCTTTCTGCCACATCTCTCAGAGTCCTTTTAAGCACATTTAGCAGGATTTTAAATATTTTAAAATCATCTGTTGACAATTTTTCTTGGTTTATGCAGATCTATCATTGTTTGTTGGACAAGAATACCTTTCTTCCTTCCTTCTCTGTGATCTTGGCTTTCTGATCCAGAATGTTTTCTTTCCTAATGTCTCTTTTTCAATTCTTTATAGGAAGTGATATGAGATGAATGGTTTGCCCATCTGACAGAACAAATTTTATCCACCTTCCCTTCTTTAAAAAGGATAATTCTCACATAGAAGTAAACCATCCATCAGTCCCACCCCAAATCCATGCTTGAACTCAGTGTATCAGAATGCTATCTGACTACCATTAAATATAACTCGTCTTATTTTCTAAAAATCCTATGCCATAAATTTCCCAAACATGTTTCCTCCTAGAATGAGCCAAATCTGCCCCCTGCACCTATACTAACCATAATACCATAAAACTCCCTAATTTATGACCTAAAGTATTCTATGGTGACTTTCCCAGCCTTCTAATATCAAAGTTTCCAAGTCTCCAATTCTTATTATTATTGACTCCCTCCCTGTAGCTTTCAAGGGCCCTTTTCAATAATTTATTGGTTTCCAGTATCCCTCTATGTTGGGAGGGGATAGGGAGAAGTTTTCCTAGTTCCTTCTCTAAATTTTGGATCATCTTTCCTAATTCTATTTTAAGAGCATTTAAATATGCAGAATAGATATATCGACTGAATTCATGTCTATCTCCTTTCTATTTTCATTTATATTTGCACAGTATTTAAAATATTGCACTTAAAAAATATATTGAAATCCAATATTGTGCCAGTTGGCTTGGTCTTTTCCTCTTGGCAACTCAAATTTTGCAGAATCACAAGTGTAATTTACAAATAAATTCATTGCACATATAAATGTTGTGGGTTTTTTAATTAATTTAATTAATGTCACTTAAATTCAAATGCTATCTTAAAATCTCCAAATGCAATTGCTTTTGGTTAAAAAACATGTGCTTAACTATTTTGGCAGCCATTTGTTAAGTTGGCATAGCACATCAAAGTATCATTCCCTTGTGAAATATAACCAAAGGCTGAGATTTAATGTTACTTAAGGGATTGAAGATATTTATTAAATAATGCATTAGCAAAATCAATGTTAGAAATTCTGTAGGTCTTTGCTATGAAAAAGAAAAAACACAGATTCACATATATGTAAAAACCATATACCTAACATTTCGTCAGAGGGATTATGGCATTTAAAAACCCAAATAGGGGTGCCTGAGTGGTTCAGTCAGTTAAGCATCTGACTTGATCTCAGCTCAGGTCATGATCTCACAGTTCATGGGATCAGGCCCTGAGTCGGGCTCTGTGTTGATGGTACGAAGCTTGCCTGGGATTCTCTCTCCTTCTTTCTGCCCCTCCCCTGCTTATGTGCTCAGTCACTCTCTCTTTCTCTCAAAATAAATAAAACAAAAAATAAAAATAAAAATGCAAACATATTTCTTTAAAATTAAAAAAATAATAATAACTTTTCATGTAAAACGCTTTCCTGATGAGAGGTAATTTAGATACTAATCGTGAAAAAGGTTCATAAAGGAAAAAAATATAGGTAAATTCTGTGCAAGAGAGTAAAAAATCTTCTCTGCCAGGAGCTGCGTTCACAGATTTCACAAGGTAGGCAGTTGGAGCTTGGCAGCTTAGTCTTTTTATCCCTATAAGTCTATTTGGTAAGATTTAAACAGTACATTTCCATCAATTAGCTAATTCCAGCAATAGAATAAATTACTAGTGAAGAAATTCTTTTAAATGTAACCCTTTTTGTTTAGAAGTGGAGTGTAAACAAAATAGAGGAAAGAAAGAGCATATGTCTATCAAAGATTTTGTACACAAATGCTGACACCAGCTTTATTTGTGATAGCCAAAATTAGAAACAACTCAAATGATTTGCAAGGGGTGACTGAGTGGACAAACGATAGTGTATCCATACAATACAACACTAACCAGCCTTGAAAAAGGAACAATCTATTGATACAAGCAACACTATGAATGAATCTCAAAACAATTAGGCTAAGTGAATGAATTCAGATCAAAAGAAATACATACTATATGATTCTATTTTTATAAAATATGAAAAATAAAAACTAATCTGTAATTACAGAAGACAAAGAGCAAATCAATGACTGCCTGGCTGGTGGGGACAAATGTAAGGAGGGTGAGGATTGGGGAAAGAAGGAAAGAGTGATTACAAAGGCATGAGGAATCTTTAGGGGTAATGAATATGTTAATAATCTTGATTGTAATGATGGCCTGACTTATGTACACATATGTCAAAACTCATCAATTTGCACACTTTAAACATGTATAGTATTTTGTACTTCAATTACTTTTCAGTAGAGCCATAAGACAAGGAAAATCCGTGAGTAATAATCTGCAAGTAATATTGCAAAGGATTAAATTGGGATAGTGTAGTCAGAGAGATTCGTTGGGAAGCAAATGTAAAAATTTAGACAATAAATTTTCCTTTTTTTTTTTTGAGACAGAGGTTGCAAGTGAATGAGGGGCAGAGAGACAAAATCCCATGAGAGGCAGAAAAGGAGAGGGAGAGAGAAGGAGAGAGAGAGAGAGAGAGAGAGAGAGAGAGAGAGAAGTGCAGGCTCACCCAAATCAGGGACTCGAACTCACCTGATGAGGGGCTTGAACTCATGAACCATGAGATAACACGACCAGAGCCAAAGTCCCATGCTTAACCAACTGAGCCCCCCAGGCGCCCCCAGACAATGAATTTTCTAGGGCAAAACTAAAGCACTGGTAAGGGGAAATTTTAATTAAGAAAAAAAAAATACATGAAAAAATGAAAACTCTGAATTGTATCTTTTTAAACACCAATATTGTAGTTCAAAGTATTAACAGTCATCTGTTAGTTTAAGAAAATACTTGACTCCAAAATACTGCCAGAGGTACCTGAGTGGCTCAGTCAGTTAAGCATCTGACTCTTGGTTTTCTCTCAGGTCGTGATCTCATGGCCCTGAGTTGGGCTAGGCCTAGCCTCTCCCTCTCCTCTTCCTCTGCTCCTCCCCCACGCACATACATGTGTGCACGCTCTCTCTCTCAAAAAAAATTGCCTATTAAATATCTGTTGAGAACCTGTTTAATAAAAAGATAAGGTAAATGTATAATTTCTGGTTTTACATAGTTTACTTCCAAGAAGGAGGTAAGGGAGAGGTATGTCAATTATTGGTATAAAATGTAGGTATATAAGCCTCAAAGGTAATTGACAATTTATTCTCTTAATACTTAAAATATGCCTACCACATTTAATACCATGAGATTATACAATTCTAGATGACAGTTTGTCCTGTCCTTGTCCAAACTATCCCAAATTCCATACTAGTAACCTCTTAAATATTTATATGTCACACGTAACTTTGGGAATGTGGGAAGCGCAAAATTAAATAAGTGTCCTACAAGAGTATTTTTTAGAGTTAACATCCTATAGTTTTATCGCTAAAATATGTAGATTATATCCATTGGCATTGGACAAATCAAGTGTTCCTCCAACTAAACTCAAAGGTCCTTGCGGACCTTGTGCTGCAGATAGATTCATCCAGATAAGAATTAAGATTTCTCAGTGGAATACGCTCTCTGTATCTGATCTTTTGGTCTACAACGTAAATGAGTCTTCTTCACCAGGTCTACTTCAAAACACTAGTGCTCCAAGATCACACCAGAAAGATGAACCTTTATAAATACCATCTCCTGTTCAAAGACATCAATATTTAAGGACAAGAATATAAAGGACTATCCAGCCACTTCTCTAAACTTATATTCCTACCAGATAGATTACTGTTAAGCTCTACACATCGGAATTTCTAAATTGCTCCCACAAGAAAACATCTTCAACAAATTACATTTTAATGTTATGCTATCAGCTTTTGTCTAAGTAATACAAGAAATGGCCATGTAGAATACTTTTCTGATTTTTCTCTAATATCATTATTAAAAAATCCTTGTGTGTTCACCATATTTTAAAAACATTAACTTCACTGTCCTTATCAAAGAAACCATTTCTTTTAAAGTTTACTACCAGGAAAAAGTTTGTGTCTAGAAGAAATATGTGATCTATCATGGTATCCTTTCTTCCAGATAGATCTCCCCTGGCTTCTGGAATCCCCTCATACCTCAGGCTCCACCCTGATGAAACCCACCTGGATGGGCCCTTTGAACTTGTCTTAGATACTTCACACCTTGAATACCACCTATGGATACTTTTAAAGCCCCTTTTTTTCTTTGCCTCATTTTCTTCTACTGCTGCCCTATATTAGTTACCACAGAGAACAGGCAACACCAACAAACATGAGAAAATAATTAAAAGGCCTATTTAAAACTAAAAATAAAAGGGGACCATGCTGACTCAAACTACTGTTGGGTAATTTTGTAGTACAAACAGTCATACTTTATTAAAAGTCAATATGCAGGTAAAAGTCCCAAGTTAAATATTGCACATTATAGTGCTACTTACCAAGAACAAGCAACTTACTTGGTCTAAATTGGGATCCCTTTAATATGCTTCCCAAAAGGTTGTCCCATTCAGAAAACTGCAACAGAGCACAAGAGAGAAAAAAACTAAACATTTGGCCAAATTTTTTTTTGGCCAAATATTTTAATAATGTTGACTCTGCTTTAGTCAGTGGAAATAACTTAGTGACTGAGTCTGCTACTGATATATTTTTATATAGAAAGTCTGCTTTTTTCTTAGTCCCACTAAATAAAAATTGAATGACCTCTTTAGATATAAGTTGGAAGGGACATCAAATGACTAGTCTGCACAGAAGATTCAAACATCTCTGTCTAGCCCTGCTTGACCCATATCCTAACACCTGCCCTTCAGAAATGGAATAAGATTGAGGAATCCTTCCATTCCCCTGAAGGTTGGAGTGCGCTACTAGGCATCTTGCCATACTTAACACAGACCCCTCCAAAAGGGATGGTCCTGATGAGAGGTGACCACAGCTCAATATTGGGCCTTATGATCTCATGGTAGTTTATAAAGTAAGAATAGAGGCCCAGAACTCCATTGCACTCCAAAGCACATTGATAAATTAGTATCACCAACTCTTCTAATCTGTACCTCCAGGAGACATCTTCCGTAGAGCATCTTCCAAAAAGCATCTTCCATAGACATGGTAGAACTGGGAGAACTAGCTTCAGCAGCCTAGGAAGAGTCTAACACCCTCCTCTAAGGTCTCCTTCCTCCACACCAACATTCTGCCCAAAATATACTAAATGTGTAGTATGTTATCTATTCAAGCTTTCTATCCAAAAAGACTATCTGTACACACACACACACATACACACACACGCACACTCATCATTTCATTTTTGAATGAAAGGAGTAATAGAGAGAAACAAGGTAACAGTATAGAATGGACTCTGAAAGAGGAGAAAACTCATTCTTGTCCTGGTTCTTCTACTAATGAGGTCATTGAAACTCTCTGAGCCTCAATATCCCCTCCTATGTAACAGAAGACTAAGAATAAATAATCTCTAAGGGCCTTTGAGGGCTAATAATCTCGAATCAGTGTATAATGACCTTGTCTATGAAAAGGACAGATGGGGAAGAGAATGTTGAAAAAAGCAAGACTGGGCACCTGGCCTGCATAACCCACCTTCCTGACTGACTTCTGGGCTTCAACTCTCACTACAGCTAAAACCCAAAGCCTCTGGTCATTCAGGATCACCAGGATTCAGCAGTCATATACCTCTTTGAATTCAAGCTTTTACTTTAAGAATTTCTCTTGGGGCGCCTGGGTGGCGCAGTCGGTTAAGCGTCCGACTTCAGCCAGGTCACGATCTCGCGGTCTGTGAGTTCGAGCCCCGCGTCAGGTTCTGGGCTGATGGCTCGGAGCCTGGAGCCTGTTTCCGATTCTGTGTCTCCCTCTCTCTCTGCCCCTCCCCCGTTCATGCTCTGTCTCTCTCTGTCCCAAAAATAAATAAAAAACGTTGGAAAAAAAAAATTTAAAAAAAAAGAATTTCTCTTAATTCTTTACTATCTCAGCCATGCATTCAAGTTACATTTTTCATATTTTATTCGCTGTTTACAGTATTCTATAGTTAAAGAGTTTTACAGGCTGTTTCATTGTATTGTCAGAATTAGAAGTTATTTCACTTTTTAAAAATATCTATCCACTTATTATCAATAATAAACTCATAGGAAACAATGCTATGAACAGCATCTAAGTCAGTGCATCTCTGTAGCACATTATCCCAGATACTTGCAACACATCAAGATTGAAAAAATAATTTTCCA
This sequence comes from Neofelis nebulosa, assembly GCF_028018385.1. Taxonomy (NCBI): domain Eukaryota; kingdom Metazoa; phylum Chordata; class Mammalia; order Carnivora; family Felidae; genus Neofelis; species Neofelis nebulosa. Next base: position 93,480,519 of record NC_080787.1, on the reverse strand, counting down.
ATGCCAATGGATGAATCTGAGCACATCTACCCTAGTACTTAAGTTTATATCAGTTGATACTCAATATCTATTTGAGGTATTTAAGTTGCAATGATAATCCATAAAAAGGAAACCAATCAAAATTTTCACCAAAACTGACACTTAAAATTTCATTTTAACAGATTAACAAAATTAATTTGCTCATCTGAAAGCACAAGTGAGACTTCTACAGAATTATACAGCAAGGGTAAGAGCCAAATCCTGCCTTGGCCGGGTCACTCCTTCTCACCCAGGTTCCTGAGAGAGCTACCACCTAATGTCATAACTCGTAGAAAACCGAATTGCCACCATCTTGGTAGGTGGGTGTGCAGGGCTTCCAGCACAGGGATCTGTGGCAAATTTGGTCTACAGTCTCTCTTAGGCCTTGAGCCAAAGCAGGACCTCACCATCCCTATTAAATGTCAGTATTATCATCAACCACAGCCTGAAACAACCAGAATTCCCAAGCACTTACGTGCTTTTGTGAGAAGAAAAAAAGTGCAATTGCTAAACCCAAAGGAGTCCATGGTTCATCTTGCGTATCCTCAGACCTGGAGGCAATAGGAAAAAGGAAGGGATGAACAGGGAGGCATTCCCTTTCAATACTGCATGTCTCCCTCAGCCCTAGTAAATGAAGCTAATCAGAGTCCTGAAATCTGGTCAGATTAGCGCCTCCTTTTGGGGGTATGGAGAAATAGAAAATAAGTTGTAAAAGGAAGGAGAGACCTCCTACCATTCACATAACCAAGTGTTTCTTTCAAATCTCCTTGAAACAAAAACTTACTGTCATGGCATTCAGATAAAGCATGCCATAGTGCTAACTATATATATATATATGTTTGTATGTATATGTATATATATGTTATTTAAAATATATATGCACATGACACTATATAAATACATAAAAATTACATATACATGCACATATATGCACATATATGAAAATATTCATGACAAAAGCATTTTGCTAAATGAATAGATTCCTAAAATGATGAGAATTTGTATGTTCATCTCTCATACAAATTTTGGTGAGGAAACTTTTTAGTCCTATACTCATATAAACAAATCATCATTGTAGCTACAATACAGAAATAGCCTCATTATACAGACTAGATAGCATATAAGACTAACTAAAATTAGATGCTAGTTGTAAACCACTTTGATTTTCTGTAAAAGAAATATAATATTGAAATAAACAGTATCAAAAATAACAAGATAAAAAATAATTCAAAATTTGAAATGAGATTACCATGTTTGTTTTTAAGAAGGTGCATTTTCAACTAATCTCATGTCTAGTTGTTAAAATGAATGCATTAGATAGCAATCTGGAATGTTTCTAACCAAATGAAGTTCCATGTATAGGTATTCAAGTTCATGTAGATGTGTGTACCTGAATATTTTAGAATAATATTGTCCTCTCTGGTAATAGCAGAAATAAAAATACTTAAATTATTCCATGAAACAGATGCCTTCTCTCAGAATTTACCTTTGTAACAAGCCACTCATTCATGTTGATGCCTCCAATTTATTTTGAACAATAAATAATAACAAATAATACCCCCACTTATTAAACACCTAACCCGCCTCAAGCACTTTGCATACATTTTAAAAAGAGCTCTAATCGACAGGCGGCATCACCAATGTTTTACATGGCAATCCACAGTAGTATGTGTAGGGGCGCCTGGGTGGCTCAGTCGGTTTAGCGGCCGACTTCGGCTCAGGTCATGATCTCGCGATCTCGCGGTCCGTGAGTTCGAGCCCCACGTCGGGCTCTGTGCTGACCGCTCAGAGCCTGGAGCTTGTTTCAGATTCTGTGTGTCCCTCTCTCTGACCCTCCCCCATTCATACTCTGTCTCTCTCTGTCTCAAAAATAAATAAACGTTAAAAAAAATTAAAAAAAAATTAAAAAAAACAAAGTAGTATGTGTAGCATGTGTGGTTCGTGACAAGGTAGCCTCTATACCTGTCCCTTGAAATCCCATTTCGTGACACCCCAGAGGTTCTCCTGAGGTGCCTCAGAGGAAAAGGCGATACAGTTGCTGAGTAGGCAGTGCTCCAGCATCAATCCAAATAGCCTTCCAAAACTACTGAAGCCCACTTCTCAGCACGCCCTTATTCTGATCCTGAGCATTCCCAAACCCCAGGCCTGATCTGACGGTCAGAGGTTGCTGGAGCTCCTCCACCCACACTCCACCTCATCCGTTTGCTCACTGATCAAACATTTGGGAACTCATGTGTGTACCAGACACTGCTAAGGAAGGAAATTTAAAAAAATAAATAAGACATACACAGGCCCTTCAGACATCTGTACGAACTTGGACCAGGAATCTCGAACTCAAATGCCTTTGAAGTCCAGGTAGATAATAAATATGACTGAAGCAAGCCAGATGTAAGCGGTAGGGAGTATTGAAACATGGGGTGAAGAGGCAACCCAGAAATTAAAAACTACAGGAAACTGCTACCACCCCTTGGCTGAGAGCAAAGGAAGAAGGTGCTATTAGAACCCCAGAGCCTGGGCATGGGAGCTAGATCTGCAAAGAGGGGACACCAGCAGAAGCTAAAACTACAAGGAGACACAACCAGTGGCTTTCTTTCTCCTCCCTTCCTCCAACCTCCCACCACGACCTCCCGTTGGCCAAGCCTAACTAGAAGCCCACGAGTAAGGAAGTCTGAGAAATGCAGTGAGGAGAGGGCCGGCCCTGTGACACAGAGCAGAGTTGGAGCAAAGCAGAGACAGATTCAACAGCACACAGGTAAGTGACCCATCCAATCCAGGATTCTTGATTCCTAGGCCCCCACCCAAGTGCCCCTTCTGCCAACCTCCCCACCCACATCCTGACACCCTGCCTTGTACTGCCTTTGTTTGCTGCAGATATCATATCTTACTGACTCCCTGTCCCAACCATAATCCCCTCCCTTTTTGACTTGCTTTGCTCTGAGGAACGCACATGGCTCCAAGCTCTGGTTCCACCTTGTCATCTACCGCCAGAAGGCCCTCTTCTATGGGCCATGTCTGCACGTTTTTCAGTCAAGATTGAAATTGTCGGCTGTGGAGACTGTCACAGCTTCGTGTTAATTCTAAGCATGCCGCCAGCAGGCATCACTCAGAGGCTGACATTTTGGAAATATTCATAAGTAACTGAAATAAAAATTAATGCCTCCTCTCCCTCACCAGGACACAGTAGGGGGAAAAAAGTGGCAAAATACAACCATTTGCATTTAATGAATAATTTATTTACTTCCGACACTAGATTAGAATCTGGACTGTGATAAATCCACTAATTACACATTAAAATAAAGCTTATTCACTTCTTTAAAATTGTTCCAAATTGCTTAGCCCAATTTCCAGCTGAACTTTGACCTTTGATCTTACGTTGAATAGCACTGATGGATCCTCCAAGCAAGAAATGTCACACTAATTATTTTACATTAATGAAACACAGAACCATGAAGGAGAATGTAGACATTATTTTTTTTCAAAGTGCATTGAGTCAGAAATCAAAAGCTTATTAGCAAGTATTTTCAAATTTCATACATGAGAATGGTATTATCCAACGCCTTTTCTAAGAAAAAAAAATCACCTGCTTAGTATTTTTTCGTACCTTAAAGAATATGGTAATCAGCTCCTTCCCAAATTGTTCCTCTCGTGGAATGTTCACTTCCTAGCAACAGCACTCCAAGTATAGGCCACTTCTTCAAACTCCAATTTTATAGCTTTCCAATTTTTAATTACTTTTTGATTTATGGAAATAAAACTCCTTCACAGGTGCACTGGAATTGTGCCTAGTAAAAAGGAACTTGGACAGGAACCATCAGACTGCACTATGATCAATGAAATTCAAAACGGACAACTCACAACTGAGAAAAACTAAAGTTGAGGCAGTTACCCACAAATTTAAGAAACTGTATTAAGTGACTTCTTGCATCTATAGGTCTTAGCTGATGTGTTTGGAGGCTCACTCTATGAAGATAATTATTCAATGGCATTTAGATTCCTTAATCAAGTCATGACTCTGGTGTTTGGAACTCCAATGAGACAGCTACAAGTTAAATATAAGTTCCCTTGGTATGACACATATTGTAGTATATATTGGTTCAGTTAGATAATGTAATAAAAATGCTTCTCTTGGTTCTAATAAAGGCATACTGATGTTTCTCCCCAAGTCATGCATCCTTCTAATACTTCTGCAGCCCCTCTCAGGAATGGAAGTTTTCTCAATGAGAAACATTGTATCTCATTGTACTTCCTAACTGTGGGGAAGACACTCACCCTACCATTTGAATCATGCAGAAGAGCATTCCTTGATGTGCATTCCACAGAACTCTGGTGCTTCAGGATATGAACAGGTATCTTACATACACCCATAAAAATACATACAAAAGAGTATAGTCAAATAATTCCAAGAAATGTCAGATCAAATAGTTAAATGAATTATTTTCCTGCAGGCTTCTCAGATCAAATAGTTAAATGAATTATTTTCCTGCAGGCTTCTCAGGGATTTTAATATGCTAATGTATCCTATGAAACTCCACAATAGAATATAATCAACCTTGTTTATTAAGATTGTGACCTTTCTGTCACACGGCATCTCTTAGGGCTAAAGTGCTATGGAAACACTTTAGCAAATGATGCTCTAAATCCTATTCCATAAGGTAGAATAAAGGAGCCCACACAAAAATCATGGAAACCAACCAGGAGGCACACCAAGTAAAGGGAATAATGGAAAGATGATCAGGCTAGGAGTAAACAGGGACAAATTAGGATTATTGATAAAAAGAGCTCCATTTATTTAGTCCCTCCTGCATGCTCAATATTTTGTGTGTATCCTAATCAATACTTCCAACAACACTCTGATGTAAATCTTTTCTCCATTTTAAAGGTCAGAAAATTGGGGCTCAGAAAGATTAAGTGGATTGCCCAAGACCACCCAGCTTCACATGGCAGACCTGAAAATTAGAACTACATGTGTCTTGACCTCTAGCATGCCTTCTTTAGGCTACACTACCTGCCAGAAAAAAAAAAAAAAAAAAAAAAAAAAAAAACGGAAGGCAGAATAGAGTAGAAAGTATGGTAAAGAAGCAAAAGAAAAGACCATTTTTCAAAAACAAATGTAAGTTGCTTATGGCTAGACTGTTTCTAAACCTGCTTTTTAGGGCTCTGCCTCTCCGTGGCTGCAGACACACGCACTGAGGTCATGGAGGCCTCTTCGTCCCAGCCATAGGCTAAGCAATACCCCAGTCAGACCCAATGCCTATCACACTTAGAGGATGCAATTGGCTGGTATAGTCCAGTGGTGTGCTGGAGCTGGCCCTATCTGGCTCACAAGAGTGAGTTTTTTGTATCTCTTCCCAACTCCTTATTCAGTGATGTCAGGGTGGTAGCTTGTAATCAGCTGTGATGGAAGTATTTACACAATGGAAATTGGCAAACACTGCAAAGCAGGGAATTTGTGGGGGTTTGGTTCCCAGAGAGACAGGAGGATATCAATACACCACTGACTGAGACTTAACCAAAAGGCAGAAAGTAGAAGAGACCAAAATGTGGCAAGACTTCCAGCTAAACAAAATACCATAGTAATTATCCTCCTTAAATGTCAAATTCAAATATTAATCTATATATACCTGTGCTAATGAAGGAGACCAGGGTCATGTGTAATGAGAGATTTGATTATTCTCTGCTATCCTCTAATAAATTGTATAATGTAGCTCAATGCAGAGAACGACCTGAACAGAGGCAGTCCCTGGCCCCATCTCATCCTGGCACCATATTGCCTGGGCCCTGAAGAATCAGGGTGACTTGTGTCAGTCCCAGCACTATACAAACGTGACTAGGTCTCAGTTCCTTTTTCCTACATCTATCAATGCACCCCAAGCAAGCTGCAATCTTCATTTCCCAAAATCTCACAGAAGCAGTAGTGAAGATATAGGGATGCACATTTCCAATATTCAAAAGGTCTAACATCAATAACATATCAATTTCCAATAAGATCACACAGGCTAATTTCAATCTGGTCATTTTACTTATCTCAAGATATCCCCGTTTTTCTCACTGAAAACCATTTCTGAGAAAATTTTTTTAAGATTGGCCAATGAGCTAATTACATCACAAATGATCATCGTATGATAAAGTTTCCTAACCCGGAGTGAAAAAGAATCAGTGAACACGTATAAAAATATTTGAAAGAAAAAAACTTGTTCTTTCAGCAAATTAGACTCACCCAGAAGAAGAGATTCTCACCGGACATTGAAAGGCCAGATGACGCATCCCATTTTCCTTATGATAAGCCTCCTGAAAAGAGGCTTTACATGTTGGAATCCTAGGAAACTTTGCACAGAGCAAGACAGAAATACTCCTCCTGACTCACAGACCTCTTCCCCTCACCCGACTGCCCCCACTCTCCAGCGAACCACTTGAGCCCTCCATGATATTCCCTGAGGACAGCACAGGGACAGCTGCAAACCTATACTTAAGGAATGTTGCCTGAAAGACAACCAGTGTGAACCCCTGCCCAGCTTTTGTGCACATAAACCAGCCGCAGGCGGAGCCCTTTGCTAATTCAGCAATCATTCGGGGTCTGGCTACATTCTGTAATAGTTGTGTTCTCAATTTTTATGGCTCACACTGAATTCCCACCATTGTTAGCATTAGCTCATTACTGTCTTTGGTATGAAAGCATCCAGGAACTACATTTCTGCAACTGAATGACAGAAAAATAAAGATGCGCTTTCTTAGTATCAGAGACAAGATTTAATGTTCTGTCCTTATATTGTCTTCAAGTGTGTGAAAATGGTGTTTTAATTTGTTGATTCTATAAATATTAAGACCTGCAGGTGTTTTCAGAAATATAACATCTGTTTGTTCTCTATAAATCAGCCTAATATCATTTTGGGGACCCATCTAATCAGGTTGTGGGGAAATTCAGTAATATGTAGAGATTCCTCCGCCCTCAAATTCAGGATCCTATAAAGATTCCAGGGCTTATCCAATTTCAAAAGAAGAGAAGGCATAGATGGGAAGGGTGTGCCTCTGGTCACTGGCCAATTTCTTTGGCCAACCTACCAAGATGTATCTTACTGGATCCTTCTCTGTTCCTTCTAAGCCAAATGTGGGATATAGGAATCATCTGTGAGGCTGGAAACCTTCCAAGGCCCATCTGGCCTTCTATCCCCAAAGGGGGCAGCACACAGCCAACCTTCTCTGGGGTGTGGCCAGAAGCACAGACAAATTCCTTGCTTCTCTGGGAAGCATAGGCTTCTCCCTTTTCAGCTCTCAAAAATCTCATTTTAAAGTCAGGTAAAAATGCTTCTCCTATTTCCCTCAGAACAACAGTCATCAACTTTATACACTGGTATCACCTGGAGAACTGTAGAAAACAATACTGATTCCTGGTTCCTACCTCCAGAGATACTGACCTAATTGGTGTTCGGTGTGGCTGGGATGATTTTAATGGGCAGCCAAGGTTGAAAACTGTCATTAATTGTGACAAATATATGAATATAACATGTTAATAATTTAGGGAAACTGCGAATGAGGTATGTGAGAACTTTGTGTCCTAACTTTGCAATTTTTCTCTTTCTTTAATACTCTTCTAAAATTAAAAGTTGGCTAATACCTCCATATATACATATAATTACATGTGATGCACTTGTGTCAGTTCAGGTGAAGGGCAATGTTTTTTTATTTTCAAAAAAACATAGATACATAATAAAAATTTTCAACTATTACCAAAAGCTAAAAAATGAAAACTAAAAGTGGAAATAAGAACTCATAGTAAAGGAGTGAGACATCAAAAATTACAGTGTTTTTTAAAAAGTTTTTACCCATAGAAAGTACTTTATGTTATTTTAGAAAATTTGTGAAATGCAGTAATATATGACAAAGGTCTTATATATGTATTTTGTACTTTTGTACAAAGCATATAAGCAAATGTTAGATAAAGAAAGCATAATTCAGGGGCACCTGGGTGGCTGTCAGCTAGGCGTCATACTTTGGCTGAGGTCATGATCTCACAGTTTGTGGGTTCCAGTCCCATGTCGGGCCCTGTGCTGGCAGCTCAGAGCCTGGAGCCTGCTTCAGATTCTGTGTCTCCCTCTCTCTCTGCCCCTCCCCCACTCATGCTCACTCTCTCTCTCTCTCTCTCTCTTTCTCAAAAATAAACAGTAAAAAAAAATTTTTTAAAGAAAGCGCAATCCAATAATGTATTTACAGTCATAATCCCAGCTATATCATAAGATTATACATCTTGAAATTCTACTTTTTGTACTAGGCTCAATTCACTAAATTTTAAGTTTTTGTTTGTTTGCTTTGTTTTTGAGAGAGAGAGAGAGAGAGAGAGAGAGAGAGAGAGTGCATGCAAAAGTGCAAGCAGGGGAGGGCCAGAGGGAGAGAGACAATCTTAAGCAGACTCTACTCCCAGCCCAGACCCAGAATCGCAGGGCTCCATCTCACAACCATGAGATCATGACCTGAGCAGAAATCAAGAGCCAGACGCTTAACCAACTGAGCCACCCAGGTGCCCCATCGATTCACTTAATTTTAAATGTTTCCATTTATCTCCCAAATATTCATCATTGTAAAAAGAAAGTTAAAGGGGGCTCTTCATGAAGTGTGGAAGATTGGAAATTAAATGGCACCTCTTCCCTCTCACTTCCAATCTTTGGTCCCCAGGATAGGACACCCTCAGATCCCAGACATCTCTTTCCTCAGCTAGGAAAAGGATGAGGGGCTGGGCTGAACCCCAAGGCACCAGCAGCCACAGCAGTACCCTCCAAAACCCAGTAAGAGAACTCAATCCTTTTCTAAGATTCCATATGCCTTCCCCACAGCCCACCAGAGCAGGGCCAACCCCCCACCCTGACCCCCCACAGGCTCATCTCTCCAAGTTCCATGTCAGAATGGAAGCTAACTTTTTTTGGTACCTTGACTCCTAAGACACACTCCAAAAAAACAGGGGCTTGATTAATATTTTTAGCTCAATTGCTTTATTTTCCTTAAGAAGGCAAAGTTAAAATAATGCTAGGAATCAAAATATTTTATGGGATCAGGTTATGATGACCAGCACAAAATTATCTGTAATTCATTTTTTCAGGTAAATTCTGTTTATCTTTTAATTCTTATTCTAAAAAAAATAATAATCTTTTTCTGGAAATTCTTACAATCACAGTTTTCCAGGGATCCCTTCCTTTGCTTGCGTTGTATCATGAATATCTCAGTTATGAATGGATTGTCTTTTATGTCCCAGAAATTCCTCAGTATTTTCTTCTCTTCTGACATTTCTTCTCTTCCTGTGACCATCACTGTGGTTAATTTAATTGTGTATTTCTTCTGTTGTTTCAAAGCTAACTGTTGGGGGAGAAGGGCTAAGTGCAGATTTCACCTGCTGATTTGGGCATAGCTGATTCTCATTGAGAGAGAACTCTGGCAGCAGTGAGAATGAGTGGCTGGAATATAAGACTGGAGGTGAGAAACAGTGGCTCCTGTGATAATCCAGATGAGAAATGGTGAAAGCCAGAATTAGAGCCACATCAGTGGGATAGAAAGGAGGGAACATACTGTCCCCTGTTTTTGAGGAAATTTACCATGTTGGTGGAAAGACAAAACACAGCCTGAGTTTTTCAGGCTTTACAGCCTATAGATCATACCAAGATCACACAAAGAGTAATATCTCCACTGGTTTCCCTACCTGCTCAAATAAGATCTCCTCCCTGGAAAAAGTTTCCCTTTGTTATTCATAGAGTTGCCAAGTAGTGGCTCACATGTGCTCACAATGTGTCTATCCCTGCCAGACCCCGTTGCTCCACAGAGTGGCTTGAAATAATGCCCAAGCTGTGATCAAGCTGAAGCTTTTGACAAGCCAAGCTTTCTTATTAGGTCTCCTTAGAATGAGTTCTTACCCAGGAAGAACTTCAGTTCTCCTGTAAATAGACATCTGGTATGATTCATCCACCCCCAACCCCTGCTGGATTTACATGGACATAGCTGAGTCCCATTCAATTCAAACTGTGAACTCTTGCCTCACCACCCCCATTATGTCCAAAATAAACATTTAAAATTATACAAAGGAGAGATGACAGGAAAGAGAAGAGCCTTAGTGAACATATATGTTACATGTGGAATTGTAAGAAACGTTATTAAAAAATAGCCTCGACTTTGAATCTGAATAAAAAGGAAACTATCAGAAACAAATAAATGGAAACAAAATGGCAGAGACAATGTAGGGTCCTTCCACTAAATAAAGACACCAATCTGATGACAACGTTCAGTGCTACCAACTTCACCTTACAGAGGGCAATATTAATATGCCCAAGCTATGGAAAGTGCTCAAAGGCACAATTCTTTTTAACCTGATGTCTTAAAGCCTTAAATAAAGGGTCACCTCATCTGAAAGCCTTGCCTCTCTGCAAATAGTAGTGTCCCAGGGAGAGCCTCTGAATTACACATATTTCCCTCAAGTTGGGCATAGCCTGTCAATATTCGCTGGAAGAAGAAATGGTTCAAAATAGCCAAAAGATAAGTTGGAAACTCTCACTTTTGTCCCTTACTTCTCTGCCTTATCTTCATATCTAGCATAGGTCTCTCCTCCTCTCCCTGAAATGTCCATCCCAGGACAATTGTTCGTGCTCTCTGATAGTCCATAATACCTCTAGCCCCAACCCAGCTGTCAGGAAAAAACAAACCCAGTTTACACGGCAACTGAAAGATAGCACACTTCAGAAATCCCTGGAGAAGATGAGAAAGGGGCACAGGAATCATTTCAAGCTATTGCAGTCCTAGCCCACATTTACCAACAGAACTGGTTCTGAATGAAAGTCAAACTTGCTTTGTTCTCAGTCCATGGCTTCCTTTTAAATGTCTGCTCTAGAACCAGGCAGTGAGGAGAGAGAGGGAGGGAAGGACCCAGAGAAAGACTCAGAGAGCATATTGGGGAAAAGAGAAGAAAACTGTTTTCATTTTTCCTATGGCAGACAGAAGAAGAGGAAGCATTCTCTTCCAATTTGTTGATCTTAGCTCTTCAGAGATTCTTTCAGGAGTAGAACTTTGCCTCCTCTCTGTACTCAAGGAGAGCTGTTTCCCAGGTGAAATAAATTGATCACTTCGAAGAAGCCAGTTTAACATTTTTAGACAAGTTTAGATCAAAGAAGCCAATTTGACAAGATGTTCTATTTAAATCACATGAAAAAATATAACTTTTTGTTTTAGGCTAGTTTATTGTTTTCCATATGAAAATGCAGCAAGCAATTCTTTACATTGTTTTTGTAGACATAAAATAAATAAAACACGAATCAAACCATGTTTCTTAGAAAGTGACTTTCTGTATTATATGGAGTTATACTGGAAAAGAAACAAAAGCCTGCTATTCCTATGGCACTCTTGTACAGGGATTGGATTATTATATATAATACACAAGTATACATATATAGAAAAAGTCCACAGCAATACAAATTGCTGGAGTACTGTTGAGAGTACATTATATTTTAAATTCTTAGCAAATGTTATGCGAATCTAGCAGCCCACCAGTGGCCACCCACCACCAGCTGAGAAGCACTGGAGAAACAAACAGCCACATGGAAAAAAAGTGTGAATGGAATAAAGTCAGCCTGGTCCTGTATTTGCCAGGGTCCAGTCATGAAAGAGAAACACAGCAGACATTTTAGCAAGGAGAATTTGACGAAAGGAATAGCTAACCAGGTATCGGAGAACTGGAAGTGCCACAGGGTCCACCCTGAGGTAACACAGAGATGTGACTGCAAGGAACAACTTCCACCACTAGGGCAAGGGCAACAAAAGGAAGAGTTCAGAAGTATTAAAACTCAGAAGCTTGAAGGAGGGACCCCACAGAGCTGGCATCCAGATCTCTGAGGGGGGGGGGGGGGTGCTGCCTGGCTGAACTGTCTTCTCCAAGAAGGTGCACTGGGGCTGGTTCTGAAAGAATTCTTACTGCTGGAATCAATGGTCACTGCCAGGGTGAACCATTGCTGTGAGAACACTGACAGGAACAGGAAGAAGCAAGTCCCGACTTCCAGTCTCGTTTAGTGGCTCCTTTAGACAGACAGTAAAAGAGATCCAGCTGGAAAAGGAGAAGTTTGCAGGGACTGAACCCCAGCATCACAAAGCAAAGTATAGGAAGAGTGGGGTTAAAGGCCAATGACAGTGTACCACCCCAGCCTTGTCCCATATTTTTAAAGGATTCCAGTATGCTTAACCTTATATTTCCTGCTGGGAGAAAGTTTCCAATGCAGTTGGATTATTGCACCAAATCATGTGCATCAACCTACATGAAAACAGCTCAAGGGGTGCCTGGGTGGCTCAGTAGGTTGAGCTTTTGGTTCAGGTTGTGATCTCATGGTTCGTGAGTTCAAGCCCCACATCAGGCTCTGCGCTAGTGGTGTGGGGCCTGCTTGAGATTCTCTCTCTCTCCCTCCTCTCTCTGCTCCTTTCTTATTGCATTCTCTCTCTCTCTCTCTCTCTCTCTCTCTCTCTCTCAAATAAATAAATAAACTTAAAAAAAACAATTTAAAAAAGACAGCTCAAGGAAGGGATCAAAGGAAGATGAGATACTATCTTATCATAAATAGAAGAGCTATCCTAGGATTGGATTTCTATGAAACACTGTTTTCATTTTTAACATTTGCCTTAGACTTTTCCATTTAACCTTGTGTCTGGGGTTAAGGAGAACCCAATAACTTACATTTTCATTAGGATTTGGTTATTTATAAGAATTGACTTCCAGGCTACTGAAAAAAAAAATGTTCTTGGTTCTCAAGAATCACCCCTCCCCTGGTTTTTTATCAATGTTTGTTGATGAAAGAAATGGACGCTGTTGATAGGGCTGCAGCCATAGTGGCAGCTCCCACCTAGTTAGTCCTACAGGTAAAAGTTTTTGTCACCCAAGAGGATGGAAGTTCTAAAACCCTGATATGTCATCTCAAACTCACCTCACAAAAACTTATAATGAATAAAATCTTTTTTAAAAGATGTCTTCTAATATATAATGTTATCAAATATATTGCCAGTATTATTAAGTGAGAGAAGAAAGCAACAGGTACAACATAATCTCATCTTTTTTTTTTTTTTTGCAAATAGGTATAGAAAAAAGACCAGAAGAAAATATACTAATATTAAGGGATTATGTTAATTTTTACTCTTCTATCTTTTCTATGTACCAGGTCTCATCTACTGCTGAGACCTCTGAAGTCTTAGTAGTACCATTTTACTTGGGGAAAAAATGAAAACTTGGACTAGCAATGTGCCCTGACTCTTTAGCTGGTGAAGACAGAGAGGGATCCCAACGCCAGTCTATCAGCCTCACAAGTCCCCACACATAATTACATGCATTAATTTTGGAAGAAGAGGGAAAGAGCAATTTTTGTTAAATAATTGTGGTGAATAAATGCAAACCTTTAGTTAAATGAAATAGACCATTTTCTTTATTAAGTTGTTTAGTGAATATCCACCAATCCAGATTTATTAGATGTCCAGGCCATGGCCAGAGTTCTAAGTGAAACAGATACAAGTAACAGGTCTGATAAAGAATTTAAAGTAATTATTATAAAGACACCCACTGGACTTGAGAAAAGAGGGGAAAGCATCAGAGGGAGTCTTAACACAGAGATAAGAAATGACATAGCAGAGACAAAGTGTTCAATAAATGGAATGAGAAACACGCTTGATGTAAGGAACAGCAGGCTGGAATAAGCAGAGAAATGATTTAATGACCTAGAAGACAGGGTTATGGAAAGTAATAAAGCCAAACAAAAGAGAGAAGAAAGAATTACGCAAAATGAGAATAGACTTGGAGAGCCAGGGCAGTTCAGTCAGTTAAGTGTCCAATTGATTTTGGCTCAGATCATGATCTCACAGTTCGTGAGATTGAGCCCTGTATTAGGCCCCATGCTGACCTGCTTGGGATTCTCTCTCTCTCCCTCTCTCTCTCTCTCTCTCTCTCCCTCTCTCTGCCCTTCCCCCATTCATGTTCCCTCTCTCTTTCTCTCTCTTTCTCAAAATAAATAAATAAAAAGTTTAAAAAATGAGAATACACTTAGGGAAGGCAGTGACTGTATCAAACATAATAACATTCATATTATAGGAATCCCAAAAGAATAAGAGAAAGAAAAGGGGGCAAAAAATTTATTTGAAGAAATAATCGCTGAAAACTTCCTAATCTGTGGAAACAGATATCCAGGAGACACAAAGACCTCCAACAAAATCAACAAAAGCAGATCCACACCAAAAAACATACAGTAATTAAACTGGCAAGATACGGCAATAAAGAAAAAAAAAAATTTAAAGCATCAAGACAACAGAAAACAGTTACATACAAGGGAAACCCCATATACTATCAGCAGATTTTTGAGCAGGAACTCTGCAAGCCAGAAGGAAGTGGCATGATATATTCAAAATGCTGAATGGAAAAAATCTGCAGCCAAGAATACTCTAACCAGCAAGGCTATCTTTCAGAATAGAAGGAGAGTTTCCAGACAAACAAAAATCATGACCACTACACCAGCCCTACAAGAAATAGTAAATAGGACTCTTTGAGTGGAAAAAAAAGACCAAAAGTGACAGTATGAAAGGAGGAAACACAAAAACAGTAAAAATAAATATTTCTATTAAAAAAATCAGTCAGAGAACTCATAAAAGATGTAAATTATGACACCATATACCTAAAACGTGGAAAGGAGAGGAGTAAATAATGCATTCAAACTTAAACAACCATCAACTTAATATAGACTGCTATATGCAGAAGATGTTATATACAAACCTAATGGTAAACACAGATCAAAAACCACTAACAAGTATGCAAAGAATAAAGAGAATATATCACTAAATAGATACAGCAAAACATGAAAGAGAGAAAGAGATAAAAGGATCAGAAATAAAATAATTAATAAAATGGCAAAAAGCACATGCCTACCAGTAATTACTTTGAGGGGCGCCTGGGTGGCTCAGGTGGTTGAGCATCCGACTTCAGCTCAAGTCATGATCTCACGTTTCATGGGTTCTGGCTGCACATCAGGCTCTGTACTGACAGCCCAGAGCCTGGAGCCTGCTTCAGATTCTGTATCTCCGTCTCTCTGCCCCTTACCCACTCGTACTCTGTCTCTCTTTCTCAAAAGTACATAAACATTAAAAAAAATAATTACTTTGAATGTAAATGGACTCAACACTCCAATCAAAAGACATAGGGTGACAGAATGGATTTAAAAAAAAAAAAAAACAAGACCCATCTATATGCTGTCTACAGGATATTCATTTCAGACCTAAAGACACCTGCAGATTGAAAGTGAGGGGATGGAGAGTCATTTATCATGCAAGTGGGTATCAAAAGAAAGCTGGAGTAGCAATATTTATATCAGACAAAATAGATTTTAAACAAAGACTCTAACAAGAGAAAAAGGACACTATACAATAATAAAGGGGACAATCCAACAAGAATATATAACAATGCTAAATATTTATGTACCCAACATGAAAGCCCACAAATACATAAAAGAGTTAATAACAAACATAAAGGAACTAATTGATTTAAAAAAAAATAGTAGTAGGGGACTTTAACACACACTTACATCAGTGGACAGATCATCCAATCAGAAAAACAAGGAAACAATGGCTTTGAATGACACATTGAACCAAGTGGATTTAACAGATATATTTAGAGCATTCCATCCTAAAATAGCAGAATACACAGTCTTTTCAGGTGCACATGGAAGATTCTCCAAAATAGATCACACATTAGGCCACAAAAAAGTCTCAACAAATTCAAAAGAATCAAAGTCATACAATGCATCTTTTCAGACCACAATGCAGTGAAATCAGAAAACAACCACAAAAAAAAAAAAAAATCTGGAAAGACCACAAATACATGGAGGTTAAACAATACTACTAAACAATGAATGGGTTAACCAAGAAATCAAAGAAGAAACCCAAAAGTACATGAAAACAAATCAAAATGCAAACAGAACATTCCAAAACCTTTGGAATAGAGCAAAAGTGGTTCTATCAAGGAGCAAGAAAAATCTCAAATAAACTACCTAACCTTACATCTAAAGAGGAACTAGAGAAAGAACAACAAACAAAACCCAAAACCAACAGAAGAAAGAAATAATAAAGCTTAGAGCAGAAATAAATGATATAGAAACTAAAAACAAAAACAAAAAATATATAGAACAGAAAAATGAAACCAAGAGCTTGTTCTTTGAAAAAATCAACAAAATTCATAAACCTCTAGCCATATTTATCAAAAAGCAAAGAGAAAGAACTCAAATAAATAAAACTTCTTCTTGAAAGAAGAGGAATAACAACCAATATCACAGAAATACAAAAAATTATAAGAGAATACTATGAAAATGAAAAATTCTATGTGAACAAATTGGACAAACTAAAAGAAATGGATAAATTCCTAGAAACATACAACCTACCAAAGCTGAAGCAGGAAGAAATAGAAAAATTGAATAGACTGATTACCAAGGAGATGGATTGCTAATCATAAAACTCCCAACAAACAAAAGCCTGGGACCAGATGACTTCACAGGCAAATTTTACCAAACATTTTTTTAATTTTTTTTATTACATTTATTTATTTTTGAAAAACAGAGTGAGACAAAGCATGAGCAGGGGAAGGGCAGAGAGAGAGGGAGCCACAGAATCTGAAACAGGCTCCAGGCTCTGAGCAAGCAGCAGCATAGAGCCTGATGCGGGGCTCGAACCCACGAACTGTGAGATCATGACCTGAGCCAAAGTCAGACGCTCAACCGACTGAGCCACCCAGGTGCCCCTACCAAACATTTAAAGAGGAGTTAATACCTATTCTCAAACTTTTCCAAAAGAAGAAAAGGAAGGAAAACTTCGAAATTCATCCTATGAGGCCAGCAATACTCTGATACAAAAACTAGATAAAGACTCCACCAGAAACTACTAGAACTGATACGTGAATTCATCCAGATTCATCGCAGGATACAAAATCAATGCACAGAAATCTGTGCATTTCTATACATAATAATGAAGTAGCAGAAAGAGAAATTAAGAAAACAATCCCATTTACAATTGCACAAGAAAGAAAGAAAGAAAGAAAGAAAGAAAGAAAGAAAGAAAGAAAGAAAGAAAGAAAGAAAGAAAGAAAAAAGAAAGGAAAGGAAAGAAAAAGAAAAGAAAAGTAAGGAAAAGAAAAGAAACTACAGGCCAATATCTTTGATGAACATAGATGCAAAACTCATCAACAAAATACTAGCAAATTGAATTCAACAATACATTTAAAAAAATCATTCACCATTATCAAGTAGGACTTATTCCCAGTATGCAAGTGTGGTTCAATATTCACAAATCAATCAATGTGATACATCACATCAATAAGAGAAAGGATTAAAACCACAAGATTATTTCAATAGATGCAGAAAAACACTTGACAAAGTAAAACATCCACTTATGATAAAAGCCTTCAACAAAGTAGGTTTACAGGGAACATACCTCAACATCATAAAGGCCTTATATGAAAAACCCACTCACCACTTTTATTCAACATAGTACTGGAAGTCCCAGACACAGCAATCAGACAACAAAAGGAAATAAAACACATCCAAATTGGTAAGAAAGAAAGAAAAGTTTCACTATTTGCAGATGACATGATACTATATATAAAACCTAAAGACTCTACCAAAAACTACAAGAACTGATAAATGAATTCAGTAAAGTTGCAGGATACAAAATCAATGTACAGAAGAAATTTGTGCATTTCCTTACACTAATAATGAAGTAGCAGAAAGAGAAATTAAGAAACAATCCCATTTACAATTACACAAACGATAATAAGATACATAGGAATAAACTTGTAACCAAAGAGGTGAAAGAGCTGTACTCCAAAAACTATGAAACATTGATGAAAGAAATTGAAGACAACACAAAGAAATGGAAAGACATTTCATGCTCATGGATTGGAAAAACAAAAATTGTCAAAATGCCCATACTACCCAAAGCAATAAAGATTTAATGTACTCTTTATCAAAATACCAACAACATTTTTCACAGTACTACAACAAAAAATCCTAAAATTTCTATGGAACCACAAAAGACCCCGAATAGCTAAAGCAATTTTGAAAAAGAAAAGCAAAACTGGAGGCATCACAATTCCAGACTTTAAGCTATATTACAAAGCTGTAGGAATCAAAACAGTATGGTACTGACACAAAAATAGACACACAGATAAATAGAACA
Organism: Neofelis nebulosa; assembly: GCF_028018385.1. NCBI lineage: Eukaryota > Metazoa > Chordata > Mammalia > Carnivora > Felidae > Neofelis > Neofelis nebulosa. The sequence goes on along the minus strand of NC_080787.1, from coordinate 93,462,294 downwards.
GAATAGAAAACTTAGAAGTAAGCCCACAATTACATGATCAACTAATCTTTGACAAAGCATGAAAGAATATATAATGGGAAAAATACGGTCTCTTCAAATAAATGTTGTTGGAGAAACTGGTCAGGTACATGTAAAAGAATGAAACTGGACCACTTTCTTACACCATACACAAAAGTTCAAAATTTATTAAAGACCTAAATGAGAGACCTGAGACCATAAAACTCCTAGAAGAGAGCATAGGCAGTAAGGTCTCTGACATTAGTCATAGCAACATTTTTCTAAATATGCCTCCTGAGGCAAGGAAAACAAAAGCAAAAATAAACTATAGGGACTATATCAAAATAAAAAGCTTCTGCACAGCAAAGGAAACAATAAAAAAACTAAAATGACAGAGAAGATATCTGCAAATGACATATTCAATAAAGGTTTAGTATCCAAAGTACATAAAGAACTGATACAACTCAACACCCAAAAAACAAATAATCCAGTTTAAAAATGGACAGAAGAGGGGCGCCTGGGTGGCGCAGTCGGTTAAGCGTCCGACTTCAGCCAGGTCACGATCTCGCGGTCCGTGAGTTCGAGCCCCGCGTCGGGCTCTGGGCTGATGGCTCAGAGCCTGGAGCCTGTTTCCAATTCTGTGTCTCCCTCTCTCTCTGCCCCTCCCCGTTCATGCTCTGTCTCTCTCTGTCCCCAAAATAAATAAAAAACGTTGAAAAAAAAAATTAAAAAAAAAAAAAAATGGACAGAAGACATGAACCGACATTTTTCTAAAGAAGACATCCAGATGGCCAATAGACACATGAAAAGATTCTCAACATCACTCATCATCAGGGAAATGCAAATCAAAACTACAATGAGATATCCCCACACCTGTCAGAATGGCTAAAATCAACAACATAAGAAACAATAGGTGTTGGCAAGGATGTGGAGAGGACCCTTTTGCACTGTTGGTGGGAAACTGATGCAGCCACTCTGGAAAACAATATGGAGGGTCCTCAAAAACTTGAAAATAGAACTACCCTATGATCCAGTAATTGCATTACTGGATATTTAATCAAAGAATAAAAAATACTAATTCAAAAGGATGCATGCACCCCTAGGTTTATAGCAGCATTATTTACAATACCCAAATTATGGAAGCAGCCCAAGTGTTCATCAATAGATGAGTGGATAAATTATATATAAATTAAATATATATAAATTATATATATATATGGAAATGTTACTCAGCCATAAAAAAGAATGAAACCTTACCATTTGCAACAACATGGATGGAGCTGAAGAGTATAATGCTAAGTAAAATTAGAGAAAGACAAATACTGTACAGTTTCACTCATTTGTGGAATTCAAGAAACAAAACAAATGAGCAAAGGAAACAAGAGAGAGCCAAACCAAGAAAAAGACTCTTAACTATAGAGGACAAACTGATAGTTACCAGACAGAGGTGGTTGGGGAGATGGGTGAAATAGGTGATGGAGGTTAAGGAGTGCACTTGTGATGAGCACTGGGTGATGTATGAAATTGTTGAATCAGTATATTGTATACCTGAAACTAATATTACACTGAATGGTAACTCTACTGGAATTAAAATAAAAACTTAATGTAAAAAAACTACAAAACTCACTCAAAAGAAATAAATAGGACATCAGTGGGAATGGATGAGTATGAATCTCCAAAAATCCTCTCCTCTGAAAAAGCAACAAGACTATTGGCAAAAATCAACAATATGGTGGTATGCAAATAACCAAAGGCTTGTCATAATCTGCAGAACATTTAATCAAGATAAAAGGCTGAATATCAGTAAGAACAGTGAGCTTTTAACTTGCTCTATTTTAACTTGCTCTATTTCCCACCCACCCCCACTTTCCACAGTTCTGCAGTAGTCTTATAAACTTAACAGAGAACAATTACATCTGAAAGTCACTAGCGAGGACAGAATAAGTCTGGAGCTCCTCCAAAGCCCCCCCACCAAGAACATTATCATTATTGTACCTGTCTTGTGGTTCCTTGGAAGACCCCACTCACAAGGTTTATCTTTATTTGACCTGATTCAGACCTTACCTACTGCAGTTTTTTCTCCCAGGGCATTTGTCAGCAGCAATTGTTTGACATCATGGCTGCCTGATCCAGTAGATTATAGTTGGGCAAAAAGTCTGCTAATCAAAAAGCTGAAAATGAAAGCTGGGGAATAATGTCCATAGGGGATTTTATGGACTGAATTGTCTCTGCCCAAAATTCATACATTGAAGTTGTAACCCCAGTACCTTACACTGTGACTGTACTTGGAAATGGAGCAAAAGGAAAAAAAGAGAGAGAACAAGACAACCAAGAAAGAGACTCTTAACTATGGAGAATAAACTGATGGTTACTCAAGGGAGGTAGGTGGAAGGATGGGTGAAATAGGTAATGGAGGTGAAGGAGCACAATTGTTGTGATGAGCACCAAGTGTTGTATAGAAGTGTTGAATCACTATATTGTACACCTGAAACTAATATTACACTGTACGTTAACTGTATTGGAATTTTTTAAATTGTATTTAAGAAATTTTTGGGGCGCCTGGGTGGCTCAGTCGGTTAAGCGTCCGACTTCAGCTCAGGTCACGATCTCGCGGTCTGCGAGTTCGAGCCCCGCGTCGGGCTCTGGGCTGATGGCTCGGAGCCTGGAGCCTGCTTCCGATTCTGTGTCTCCCTCTCTCTCTGCCCCTCCCCCGTTCATGCTCTGTCTCTCTCTGTCTCAAAAATAAATAAACGTTAAAAAAAAAATTTTTTTTTTAAATATTTAAAAAAAAAAAAAAAAAGAAATTATTAGATGTCTGTGCCGCCAGGGTGGCTCGGTCAGTTAGGCGTCCGACTTCGGCTTAGATCATGATCTCACAGTTTGTGGGTTTGAGCCCCACATCCGGCTCTGTGCTAACAGCTCAGGAGCCTGGAGCCTGCTTTTCTGTGTCCTCCTCTTTCTTTGCCCCTCCCCCACTCATGCTCTGTGTCTCTCAAAAATAAATAAACATCAAATAAATAAATAAATAAATAAATAAATAAATAAATATCAGATGTCCTACTGATTTTATTATGTCTGGCTCCTGTAATTTATCACTTTCCAAAAAGTCTGGCTACATTAAGTATATTCAATTTTTAAGTGTATGATTGGATGCTAATTCCAAAGCCAGCTATTGCTACCAATTAAGCAGAGAGCTGGGGAGCCCTTTATTTTCCCAGGAATGTCCTTGTTCCCACTGAGATGCTGAGCAGAAGACAGCTAAGGATCAAAAGATAAATCTTGACAAGCTAATTAATAATAATTGACTTGTTCAGAAACTATTTCTCAGCCCAGGATATTAAACTGATTATAATCCACATCTGCAACTTTCCCACCACCTCTCCCATCCCTTCATCCATCTGTCTAAATTCTGTTGGATCCATGAATTTTTATTTTAATCATACATGTCCTAAGGACTTTTAACCTAATCAGAAGCACATACATTAACATGAATTTATTTAAAACAAAAATACTGCCGTTTTGCCAGCTTTCTTCATTAATTCCTGACTGGTTCTAGTTAATAACATTAATACAAAATACATCTTTAGTTCTTTGCAGACATCAAATAGACTGAGAAAAAAAGCATTACATTAGCCTAAAGCATTTCATATTCAGCCATACAGAAATGAATAGAAGCAGTTTGAAATGAGAAGAAAGCAGCCAGTAGGAAGTGCAACTCTGAACATTCTCCGTGCTCATTCTCAATCAGAGTTGATGGAAATGAATACGGTACCATACTCAGCCCCAGATGATAGATGAACCTGCTTTCATCTCACTGTTAGAGAGACCGTGGCTTCTTTCTTCTGACTCACTAGTGGCAAGAAAATGTCTAACTGCATTGTACCTCTTTCTTTACCTTCTCAAGAGCTTAAATAAAATGCTCCATCAGCTGGGGCCTCTTCGTGACATAAGGTATACTCTAAGAAATTGTTAAATAAACTCTTTGAAATCTTGATTTACTTTTGAAGAAAGGAACTAAGCCATAGCAAAGTCTGTTGGTGGTAATTGCTGGCCAGCTCTTGGTGAATGAGATATGGTCTAACTCTCATCTCATGCTGATTTATACTAGTTCTGAGGATCCACTCCAGCTGTCCTCTAGCTCACAGGCTGAGCCCTTCCCTCTTCTGTGGATGGAAATGTGCTCCCTAGTATGCTGACTCAGGAAGTTTACTAAACATAAGGCATTATTCACATTGTGGACTGCACAATAAATATACAACTTCTATTCTGTCATTGAGAATAGGTGGACAATTTAATTCAACAAATATTATTGACTATATATTTTGTGTAGTAACTTGTAAGGATGATATAGGGTGTTGTAAAGAGAAATAAGGCTTCCCGATTTTCTTAAGCTTTTCTTAAGTGTTAAAGAAAGCAATATATATGAAAGTACTTTATAGCACTTTTATAAGATGTAATATAAATATACAATTAATCTATGGAAGACTTAAAAGTTACACATGACAGAGCTTGCAAATTGATGGCCCACTGACTTTTTTTATTTTTGGCATTCAGATGATTTTAAAAATAAGAACATTTCAGGGAGCCTAGGTGGCTCAGTTGGTTGAGCATCTGACTCTTGATTTCGGCTCAGGTCATGATCCCAGGGTCATGGGATCAAGCCCCACATTGGGCTCCTCACTGAGCATAAAGCCTGCTTAACCTTCTCTGTCTGTCTGTCTCTCTCCCTCCCCCCAACCTGTGCCCCTCTCCCCCCTCACACGTGTGTGTCTATATATAAAATTAAAATTAAAAAATTAAATTAATAGAAAAGAACATTTCAAATAAAAATCCATATTTTCAGCTTCTCTTAATAAGACCTTATCTGCTGGCCCCACAAACTCACATGGCAATGATGGGCTCAGCTAAATAACAGCTAGTCCTTAGAGAGATCATGGACTCTCTAGCTTGCAATACACCATCTACTCCCTATTGTCTTAACCCAAACTCCCTATTATCTTAATCCAACCACATCATTCCTCCATTATGGGGTTTGGTGACTTCTGTGTTAAGTGGTCATCAACTTAGCAATGGTCCTATCTGACCAGCCATCATCAGACATCAAGGTAACCACAGCCAGATCCTAAGCCAATGGTAACCAGCCTAGCAGTGCACTGGGAGCTCCCTCCTGACTGGTGATCGGAGTTTGCTGAGTCTGTGATTTACTTAAACCTGAGTGGCCAAATCTCTGTTGGTGATGCACACAATTATGCTGAATGGACTCACTTCAGATTTCTGACCACAAATCTCAAACAGGCTTAAAATTGTCAGAAAATTCTACTTTGTTTTCCTGGTAATTTACTCTCCTGCTTTCTAAGATCTTTATATCAATCCTCATCTTCTTTTAAATTGCCAAAACTCCTTTAACCACACCTTGTAATCGTTCTCACCAATTCTACCAGTCTTTCTGTAGCTGATCCCATGCACTGATGCTCCCTTCTATTACAGTAGAAGTGTCCCTGCTCCTAAATCCAACCCACATATAAGCACACAATCCCACCCCCTCCAGCTTTCTCAAAGACAGTGCTGCTTCAATTATTCCCTCTCTTTCCTGTATCATCAGTTTCTCTCTTTGGATCATTCACATTGGTGTGATGTCTCTCTTTTTAAAATAAAAATAAATATATAAATAAATTTAAAAACATTTCACTTGGTCCCATGTACTCCTCCACCTACCATCTCATTTCCGTAGTCTATTCAAAACAAAATTTCTCTACCTTCTAAACCTCCCATTGTTTCCTCAATCCACTCCCATCAGGAAATAGTTTTTGACACCATCAACCCAATGAGATGGTTTCAATTAAGAACTACCCTGATGATCTCATCTTGTCAAAATCAATGTTGAATTCCAAGTAGGCAACTGACCTGACTTTTCAGTAAGAGTTAACAGAATTACATGCTCCCTCTCTAGGCTTCTCTGATACCTCATTGATCTGATATTCTTCCCATTCATTGCCCACTCTTTCTCATTTCCTTTTCTCTACTCCTGGACCTGTAAATGATGGGAAGCCCCCAGGCTCAGATCTCAGGATGCTTCTCTAGATATACTTTCCCATTTGGTTTTATGGATTCGGATATCATTTATATGCTAATGATCCTCAAATTTATGTCACCCTCCCCAGCTATCTCTCTTGACCTCCAGACTTATATATTTAGCTACCTACTAATCATATCACTTTGGATGACTAATAGGTACCTAAAACTTACTATGGATAAAACTGAAAAGTTGATTCTCCCACATAAAAATATAAAACTAGATCTAGATTCAAATACAGATGAAGATACAGAGATGTAAGTAGAGAAATAGACATAGATAAAGCTATATCTATTTACACATTTCCACCACCAACCCTTCCCCACTCATATATTAAGCAAATATTTATTAAACACCTATCATCTTCCAGACATGTTATAAGTACTTGAGGTACAAAATAAGGAAAGCTTACACTCTAGTAAATGGCCATCTAGTAAATATCCATCTAGTTTATTAGCCCAAAAACAAGGATGCATCCTTGATTTCTCTTTCTCTCATACATTTCCTATACTTGTCAGCTATAACTCCCCAAAAGCCCAACTCCAACCACATCCCACCAACTCCCTTGCCACAACCTAAATCCAAACCATCATTCTCTGCCATCGGGATCTCTGTCCTAACTGGTCTTCCTAACTGCAGGCTTCCCCTTACTTTCCATTCACTACACAGAAGCTCTAACAACTTTTCTAAAGCATAAATGAGATCCCTTTGATCCCCTGCCTAAGCTTCCACAGGTTTTGCATTACTTCTAAGAAAAAATACAAACTCCTCACCATGCCCACCAAGTTCTGTATGATCTGGCCCCTGCTTGCTCAAATAAGGAAACTTAGAGATTGAATAAACTGAGATCACACTGCTAGCAAGTTGTAGAGCCAGGCAGTTAGGCTCTAAAGTCTACTTTATTGCTATACTATACTGTCTCTGGATACCTTTTACTTATTGGATGGCACCTGCCCCACATACAAACTCCATTGTGTGTGACCACTTGTCTTGGATGACCTTCTATTGTGGTGGATTGTTCTCCCTGACCTTGAACCATGTCCTTTTAGAACACAGCCCTCACGCCTGTCTCCAGTTTTAGCCAGCTCTTTTTCCAAGGCTGCATGTAGGTCTGGTACCTTACACAGCTAACTTAGATAGACCCCAATCTTAGACTCAGAGACTCAGAGTACTAATAGAGTACTGACAGAGTACCAAACCCCAAGGACTAATAATCACTTATTTCTAGAAACTTCATCTTTGAATGTCCATGACTGATTCTGTATTTTCCCTTTAGATTCCAAAGAGTAAGAATCTGATAGACCTTTTCCACCAAGTCAAAATAGAGGTTGTTGACCAGCTATAGATTGTCCTTGGATCAGATGTCTTAAAGTCTTCTGCATCCAGCCAACAGATGGAGAAAAACAGAGTGTGAAGTCATATCCATTTCATAGTCTTGGCCCAGAAGTAACACACATCAGTTTCAATCATATTGTATTGGCAAGAACTGGTCAAATGCATACTTATCATATGCATTTATGATCTTACCACAGCAACTGTTACAAATTTGAACAATTCCCTTAATTATTTTATTTCATGACTTAATAACTTCAATCATAATTTGTTTTCTATGAGGTTAATTCTCATTTAATAATCCAGATGTTGCCCTTAAGTAAACTTTTTATTATCAACTAGTAAATGGTAAAGGGAGTTGCCATTTTGTAGACCTTTAGATAATGAAACAGCAGTTTCAAAGACCATTTGACCTACTGATCCTAGTCAGATTTATCAACTTGATATTTGGTAAAGAAGACCTGGATACCTGAGACCTGTCACAAGATACATGTTTACTTTTAACTTCTTTTTATTATGTACATAATACCTCTGTAGCACTGTCTAAATACCACACTTAAAAAGAAAAAAAAAATCAAGTCACTTTTACTTATCATTGTTCTTTCTGTCATATATACCCATATGCTGATTGTAATGGCAGTAGAAGAATCTTAATTATATCACACTCCCATAAATAATTTTAAGACTCTGTAACAGTGGGACTTTTTGTTAAGGAAAACATTCGTATTCCTAAAGGCAATTTTCTGAACAACGAGGAGACCATATATCTAACAGTGGTAAGTCTACTTTTAAAGTCACATTAAGTTTTCTGACTGAAAGTTGTTTTTAAGTTATACATTGTGGAAGATATAATATTAGTTCTTAAAAAATCACTGTGTATTTGTGGTGCCTGGGTAGTTCAGTTGGTTAACTGACTCTTGGTTTCTGCTCAAGTCATAATCTCATGGTTTGTGAGATCGAGAACCACTTCTAGCTCCACGTTGACAGCATAGAGCCTGCTTGGGATTCTCTCTCTCTCTCTCTCTCTCTCTCTCTCTCTCTCTCTCTCTCTCCCCCCCCCCCTCCCACTCACTCGCTCGCTCTCTCTCTCAAAAATAAATAAATGAACTTTAAAAAACACAGTTTGAAGATTAGGTGCTCTTTCCTCATTTTTTGACAATTATGCATAATTAAATACACAGTGATTTTTTTAAATTTATTTCTTTTCATAGAGCACACAAGCAAGCATGAGCAGAGGAGGGGCAGAGAGAGAGGGAGAGAATCCCAAGCAGGCTCCTGCTATAAGCACAACTCAAACCCATGAACCATGGGATCATAACCTAAGCCAAAAACCAAGTCACCCAGACGCCCGAGATTTAAATTCATATAATACCTCTCCCAAAAACTACTGCTAGGGTTTCCTCTGGGGCAGCAGATTGTTTTATCTTTTTATTCTAAAGCAAGAGAAAATTATTTCTGGGTTATTTAACAAATACTATCAGAGTATCTCATGCCATACTACCTGATTCAGATATATGATTTATAATCTATGTAGCGATGCACCGATCATCTTTGATATTTGGCCAAAACTCTGGTTTTTTGGCCTCAGACTTTGGAAGTTTGAAGAGCCAAATGCCCATTTGAGCATCAGTTCAGTTTCCCTGAATTTGTGCCTGGGCAATTATCACAAGATGACATAGGTTAAAATATCCAGCCAGCATGACAACATCAGTAATAGCTACAAGGCATGTCATTCTGATTTATCATTATTATCTGAGTTGTTACTTCCAAATATAGATAAAGCTTTTAGATATAAATTAAAGTGAAAATCTCTTTATATGCTTTTATGTTGAAATTCTATCTAGTTGACCCAAAAATGTATGTAATTGCAAAGATAAAATTCTACAGTAATTATTGATAATTGAATAGGCTATAATATTACATATCAAAATAATAAAGGATATTCCAGTATCAAAATTGATAAGGAAATTGATTTATAGTTAATGTAAACATTAGAAGAGTGTTAACTAAATAATTTAGTAAGAATATTATTATCTTTTTTTGAGCCAACAAATGTTCAAAACCTTAAATAATAATGAACGACTGAAGAGTAGATATAAGATATAATCTAATTGTTTGGTATATAAGCAGGTATAACATGAAACATGAATGTTAGAAAGATATTTGATTTAAACTTCTAAAAATGTCATTCAGGTCCTGAGTTTTTTAATAAAAAGTGCTTTTTAGAATTCTTTATATCTTGTGACAACGAACTAAGAATGAACACAACTTTGTTACCTCAAATTTTCATGAAGAGGAAAACTAGCAAAATCATATATGACAATGTCCATGACAAATCACCTTTGGTCCAGACATCATAAAGAATATAAAGGGCATGAAGGGAAAAAAAGGAAAGAAAGGAAAGTGTTAGAGAGAAAAATAAGATTACACAACTATTCTTCTCTTCTACCTGCCTTACTCAGATGTGAGGGTCTTATTTAGTATTACAAAGAAAGACATATGCAGGAGCAATTTCCACTGCTTGCTAATGTCAAAGGTTTTCATTTTCATTACTAAAAATTTTAATAATAAAATTTTAACAGTAAGTATATTTATTATAAAATTCCAGAATTATCTTTTGGATGCCAGAAGTTCATTCTGTTTGGTTTCAAGCAAATATTACTTTCACAACAAGCTATTGGACATTGTGAATCTCTGTAACTACTGCCAGAGAAATAAGTAAGTCCCAAAGAGGAAAGTCACAGGAGAAATATTATCCTTTTTTATATGTGCACTTGGCTCCTAGCACCTGCTAAGGTGTACCTTAGAGTAACTGAGCAAGAAAGAAACTGTATTGCAGATAAAGATCCAGAAAAGCATTTCTTTCTCTTTGCAAGTCATTATGCAAAGAAGTAGAAATTTGCCGATCCCGGGTTCCTTCAGGGATGGCAAGTATTTTATCATTGATTACACCCTGGATAAAGACTCCTTCAGAGACAGCTTCTTTAGAATGACATGAGCAAGATGGCAGAAGAAGAGTTTCCAGTACTCTTTCCCTCACAAAAACATCAATTTAAACAACTGCCCACACTCAAAATACCTTCACAAGAGGAAGGAAGGAATCCAGGTGAGAGATTACAGTGAAAATAAGACACACTCAAGATGGCAGGAAGGTCAGTTTCACGTTACCCACATCACCTCTCCTCCAAGCCTGCAGAGAGCAGCACAGGGAGAGATACCCTCTATGTGGCAAAGGGGAGTGAAGTGAGTACCTGACTTTGCTGCAGACTCTAGCTCCAGGCCCTTCCCAGTGAATCCCAGTGCCAGGCCAGCGCCTGAGCCCCAGGCTTTAGGCCAATCTCTGGGGCCCCAGAATCCAGGCCCACCCCAGCTCTAAGCTATCCCCCATGGACCCAGACTCCATGGCTGCCCTAAAGCAGCAGGCCAGCCTCCCTGGCCTCGGGTTCCAGTGGCCCCAGGCTCCAGGCCCAACCCAGTAAACCTATGACCACCCCCCTCACCCCACCATACATAGGTTCCAGGCATGCTCTCACGGGCCCAGGCACCAATCCTGACCCTGTAGACCTAGACACCAGGCTGACCCCAGCATACTTCGGCACCAGCCCAGTCCCCACAGACTCAGGGCCAAGCCCATCTCTTTGCACCCAGTTTTCCAGGGACCCTGACTGCAAATGAGCCATCACAGAAATATAAAGGGTACAAAGTTTCAGTTATACAGAATAAACAAGTACTAGACATCTAATGTATACCATACAATACCACATTGTATACTTAGAATTTGCTAAGAGAATAGATCTTAAATGTTCTCACCACATACAAACTATGCAACTATGAGGTAACAGATGTTAATTAGCTTGATTTTGGTAATCACTTCACAATGTATACAAATATCAAAATGTCACAATGTATACGTTAAATACATACAATTTTCATTTATCAATTATACCTCAATAAAGCCAGAAAAATTAAAAATTAAAAACAATATTTTTAAAGTCTCTATCAACAGATAGGTGGTAATGTAAAAAATAGAATATGAAGGGAAAGAAGAGAAGTAAAGTACTGCAAAAAAATTGCAGTAAAGAAGGAATTCAGCATAAATTGTTGAAGAGGTTAAATACAGCTGTCTCAGAAAGCTCAGACAGCAAGTAAATAGTAGAGGTCACGCAAAGGCAGTAACACGATCTGGAAGGAATTTGAGCTTCTGCAGAAAATCTGAATGGCCAAGAAGGTAAAGCGATAAGTTGATTAAGTGAGAATTCTAAAAATGGGTCAGATTAGAACCTTAGAACAAGAACTACACTGAGAAATTTAACTAATCTATTGTTGTTCTTAATTACCCAAATCCTTAATCTGGAATTATTTTCATAATAGTGAAAGTCGGGTTGCCAGGATGTTGCAGTGTGGCTGCGTGGGGAGACAGCGGGGGTGGAACATGACCAGAGGTAAAGAATGGAACCATGCAGTCACAGCCACAGCCGTGGCACTTCTGTGGCACTTGGAACTTGGCACGTTCTCCCTGAGAGATGGGAACTTGCATTAGGGAATCTGAGGTGCTGCGGAAACAGACAGAACAGTGGAGATTCCCATTTGTCATACAGCAGCCTTGTGCACACAGTTGGATAACAAAGCCATAGGTAAGTCCGGGTGACTATCTCTGAGTCAGCCAATGAGACGAAAGAATCAGAGTCTCTGGGTAGAAGGAAAACAAAGATTGAGAAAGCCTCATGAACAAAACAGGAAATGGATGACAGCGATACCAATTGTAAGTGGGAATTTTTTTCTTTAAATGATGCTATTCACTTATAATATTAACTATACTTTTGAATTCACTAGATGAAATTATTGTGTTTATTTTTGGCTCAAAGGTCTAGGACTAAAAAAAAGAAAAAAAAAAAAAAAAACAAGCAGGATGTCTTCACCTCCCTGACACCATAAGCCCACCATTCAGGACACTTGTTCAACTCTGAGGGACTAAAGCTGCCTCTTAAGCACCTCCCCCAAGACTCAGCTTCAGTTCTTAAGAATTGGAACAGACATTTAGACAGCAGCAGCTACTCCAAATACATAAAGACATGATGAAGCCCTCACACCAGTGATGCATTTACTCCAAAGGTGAGCACAAAACAGGCCGAGGGAGACAGGAGCAAGCTCTTGGTTTTCAAGGACGAATCTGGTGACCGTGTGCAGGGCCTCCTCAGAAGCAACACACAGGGAACAGACCTGAACCTGACTGAAAGTCTAGAGTCCACGTTGGCCCAGCCTGATCAGTCAGCCTGTAACCAAGTTGCAGACCCATGATCATGGAAACAAAGATTTATTGTTGTAAGCTGCTGAGATCAAAGTTGATAGTTACATAGCAAAAACTGTTATAATTCTCATGTTCATATAAGTCACTATCCAATGTGGCAGGTTCCATAATGGTGGATTATCTCACTGAAATTTTTTTAAGCAAAGAATTAATGATCTTTATCCAATTACTATAATTCAAAATGACTGGTTTTGTGGCCTTCCAGAAGTGAGAAAATAGCTTGTCTCTAAAGTTCTGTTTTCTCAACAAATACAAGAGATTTGACTTACAAAATAATATAAATGATTTATTAACAAGCTTTCCAGAATTTATGTAGCTAAATAATCATCAGCTTTCAAAGATCTTATTCCAGTAAAGCTGCCATGACTGAAAATATTTTCAATTTCTTGTCATTACTATCACGTTTACGGCTTGTGGCACATTCATTACCTCCCTTTTCAGATGAGGGGACTGAAAACAGAGAGAGATTACGTATCGCCATAGGTCACTCACAAGCATCAGGATTTGGATGCAGGCAGCCTGATGACAGGTCTGGTATTCTTGACCATGACCCTATGCTCTGCCAACCAGAACTCCTAATCCAAAATTTTCCATTTGGATAAGTTCCACTATAGGCCATGATTAGTGAGTCATTGGAACTGGATTTACCTTCACACCCTAAACCACTATGAAAACAGACAACATAGGGGAAGCAACGGTTTTCAGGCACTGCACAATAGGCAGCACAAAGCAGTGATCCCAGTAAGAAGGAAAACGTGAGGTAAGCCAAACAATTACCACAGCTCACAGCCTGGGGGAAAACATCCAAACTGCAGCTCAGGGACGAGACACCCAAAGGAGCCCAAAAGTCTCCCTGCGCTGAGGAGACAGAGTTGAGAGTTCAGGGACTTGAAGATGGCTAGAATTCATACAGTAAGGTAGCAAAAAGGAGAGAGCTCAGAGATCTGCAGGGGATCCCCCTCTTTGGCTGAGTACTGATCAGAGCATGTGCATGATGAAACTCCCAGAAGCCAGGAAACAATCACTCTAGGGAGGAAGCAGAACAATTCCTAAAGGTTACATAAGACCAGAAATAGATAATGTGCTGCAGAGTGTTGGGGTGGAAAGACCCCCTAATACACAGGCATCAAGTGGAGTCCTTCAATAAGTATTCCTCAGTAATGAGGCCAAATTAGCCCTGACTAAAGACTGGTCTAGACCAGCCTAACAAACTTTAATGCCAGCTTCTAAAGGATCCAATTGTTTCTGGGTAACTTAATTGCATCTAAGAACAAAACCCAAAAATATTTAAAATGATGCAAAATCTTAGGCACCCAAAAACACAAAATTTCACAATGTCCAGGTGAATCAGGCAATCAAAATTGCCAACGTGTAAGCAAAATCACTCAGACCTAATAAAATGATGATGAAGGGATGACAGTAGGTCCTGAAGGAAAATTACGCAGAAAATATTCAGAAAATTACCCAGAATTATCAGATTACCCACAAAATTATCAGAGATCACATTTGAGGCAAAGGCAACTCATCAGGACCAAACTCTTTTTTCTTGGGAGTTGTGACCTGAGCTCATAACAGGAGAGGAGGGAATAAGAAGATCCAGCTGTGAGGGGTGCCTGGGTGGCTCAGTCGGTTGAGCGTGCGACTTCGGCTCAGATCATGATCTCATGGCTCGTGGCTTCAAGCCCCGCGTTGGGCTCTGTGCTGACAGCTCAGAGCCTGGAGCCTGCCTCCGATCCTGGGTCTCCTTCTCTCTCTCTCTGCCCTTTCCCACTCATGCTGTCTCTGTCTCTCAAAATATATATATATATATATATATATATATATATATATATATATATATATATAAAGATCCAGCTGTGCCCAAGAAGAAGAGAAATACTAACAACCTTCTCAGGATGAACCATGAAATTCCCTGGGTGGTATTTAGGAAGTGACAGCGGTAGTTCAGTAATTAACTGATTGATAATGAACTGGAAGAGAAGGAAAAGAAATAGAGAATAAATATCTGTGAACTTGTTGGGAAAACTGACTTATCTGAGTGACAGGAAGTTAAAATCAGGAGCATGGTCTCTACCAGTGCTGTTTACACAGTCCCCTCAGCCAGTGTACCATTGTTTCTTTGTTCTCCCCCACTTTCTCTTGGTTTTACTGAGAATCTCCAGGGGAGGGAGCTCAGGGCTCCTGTTCCAGACAGAGACTTTCAGCAGCTAATTGAGAAGAAGAGCCTTCGCAAAAGGAGTTAATATGATACTCCTGTGCAGGAGTCAGGACAGAACAGATGCTCCATTCTCGTTACAATTTTCCTCTTACGAATATAGAAACTTCCAGACTCCAGAAGAGAGGACTCTTGCAGCATATCAACAATTCAATAATGCCTTCATGGACTCCCTGAATAGAATCCTTTTATGTGTGGGTAGAAATTATCAAGAGCTCATAGCACCTCTGTGACCAACTCCTAAGAATATAAAATATTTAGCTTTCCTCCCTGCCTTTGTCATTTCATTAAAAAAAAAAAAAATGTCTTCCAAAGGAAATAGTGTAAGCCCTCTATCAGACATTGATGAAGAGGCCTTTCCACCCACATTTAGCCTGGTACTGCTTTCATTTACTACTAGTGTGCCATGGGAGGAAAAACTCATTATTAAATCCAAAAAGATATTGTATCTGCGAACTATTATAAAAGGACTCCGTTCCACCTCCAGGATATTTAGTACAAACAGACATAACAAGTGAGGCAGGTGGTAAAATGGGGTAAATTCAAATGAGACAGTAACATTTTATATCCAATTGGTCATAAAGTGTTTTTAAAAAGCCTCTTCATGGGGCGCCTGGGTGGCGCAGTCGGTTAAGCGTCCGACTTCAGCCAGGTCACGATCTCGCGGTCCGTGAGTTCGAGCCCCGCGTCAGGCTCTGGGCTGATGGCTCGGAGCCTGGAGCCTGTTTCCGATTCTGTGTCTCCCTCTCTCTGACCCTCCCCCGTTCATGCTCTGTCTCTCTCTGTCCCAAAAATAAATTAAAAAAAAAAAAAAACGTTGAAAAAAAAAAAAAAAGCCTCTTCAGAAATGGATTACAGGGATAGATTAAAAGGTCAGTAAACTCCAGGGGTGCGCTCTACCGGGGAATTTCATCAAGCAGTTATGCCAAAAGTCATTGGCTCACAGTTCAAAATACTGGATCACCCCCTGTTAGCTTTTTGAGGACAGAAAATTGTTTGGCTGGTTTTCTCTAGCCCGGTTTCCTATTTATGTTCTATTAGTATCTAAAACTTCAGTTTCTGTTGTTTTTCTTTTACATCATCCGCAATTGCAGAATGAAAGTAATTATTGCTCCCTGAGGCCTAGTTATTTGCTAACATTTCACAGTAGTTTTGTATAGTTCAAGTAACAAATCCTTCACTACAATTATCAAGCCTCATCTCTCCCTCTATTTGAAATGATTTCTCCTCAGCTGCATAATATTTAGATATGACAACACCCATAAAATGAAACAAGAAGGGGCAGGTTGTCCCGTCTGCAACACACAGTGTGGTTGATTGGAGTATATGGATTAGTCTGTTATTTCGCTATTTGTTCTTATTCCAACAGTGATGGTGCTGGAGAAACTGGTTTTGCTCTTATGGAGGCTGACTGGGGGAGTAAGCGTAACTCCCAACATCCAACTTTCATCTTACAGGGCTGGATGTGCAATTCAATTTCTTATTTCCTCCATACCTACTTAATACTAAGCCCTGTGCCAGGTCCTGGGGAATAGAAAGCTTGGGTGGACACAGTGCCTATCCTCAAGAGGTTGTCAGTCTTGTAATGTACATATTGAATAAGGAAATAATTATAATGCACTACACACAAAATTAGAAAATTGTGTGCAAGATTGAAGTCAGCAGAGATGAGAGGTATATGACTCCACCTGAGAGAGGGGATGCATCTCAGAGGAAATTAAGTTGAGCCTTGAAATTTTGGGGGGGGGGGGAATTATTAAATGGGTAAGTGTGTTTGGTAGCAGGCTGCTGGAATTCAGGGCACAGGGTCCAGGTATATAAGAGCCCAAGGGTGTGGAAGAGCTCAGCCTGGGCAGGAGTCTACACATATTCAACACTGATGAAACTAAGAAGGGGGACTGCCAGGAGAGACAGGGGTGAGAAAAGAACAAAAGGATGTGTGGGCTTGAAGAGGGCAGGAGGAGCCAAATCATGAAAGGCCTTGACTGCCTTCCTCAAAAAGTCATAGGGCACCATTAATAATTCTCTGCAGAGGAGTAACATGACTGGAGTTGCATTTTGGAGACAATTTGTCAGCAACATTGTGGAGGGAGAACTGGAGGCAAGGCCAGACTAGAGTCAGAAGGGCAGCAGGAGGCTGAATGCAACAATTCAGGAGAGAGGTGAGGACCTGAACTAAAGCAAGGATAGAAGAGAGGGAGTAGATGGAGAGAGCTTTAGAGGTTAGAATCAAAATGATTTGGTGATTGGTTGGATATTGAGGGCTAGAGAAGAGATTCAATGATAATGTGCACATTTCCAGTGATAATGTCCACGTTCTAGTGATAATGTCCATGTTTCCAGCTTGGGTTGCTGCAGATCGGTTGGTGGTAGCCCCTGACAAGTTGAGAAAAACCAGCATATATTTCATTTGACTTCACACCGGGATAACCAGGTGGGAATATTCATTTGGCAGTGGGTAGATGACAGAAGGACCGGAAACGTAAATCTGGAAGTCCACATTATGGGAGAGAGACAAATGCATTGGAAGTAAAGACACAAAAGTAGGGGCCTAGAATAAAAATAAATAGTCAGGGCACCTGGGTGGTTCAGTAGGTTGAGTGTCCAACATCAGCTCAGGTCATGATCTCACAGTTTGTGGGTTCAAGCCCCATGTCGGGTTCTGTGCTGATGGCTCAGAGCCTGGAGCCTTCTTCAGATTCTGTGTCTCCCTCTCTCTCTGCCCCTTCCCTTCTCATGCTCTATGTCTCTCTCAAAAATAAATAAGATTTTAAAAAATAAAATAAATAGTCAATGACAACTCCCTGAGAACCTCAACATAAAAAGATGTAAACCAAGGAAGAGAAACTATCTAAGACAGAGGTTCATGCCCTTAGCTCCCAAAGATGTATTTTATTAGGCAATTACAATAAAACTATATATATATATATATATATATATATATATATATATATATATATGTTTGCGAAATCATAGATATAATCAAATTGTCAAAATAGGATATCTGACCTGAAAAAAAATCAAGAGCTGTTTATTTAAGAAGATTGAGTCATAGGAGGAGAATAAGGAGAGAGTAGTAAGTGTCACAGTGGTCAATAAAGTCCAACTTTTTCCCTCAAAAAATAATTTTAGGAGATAATTAAACTCCTCCACTGTGATAATTGTGACTCCTCCAACGGAAACACTTTAGAGCAAGATGATAACAAGGGACAAGAAAAGAAGCACAGAAGCTTCTTACCATTGTGACCACTTTCTTTCGACTCTGCTTCAAGTTCAGATATAATTAGAAAAGGAAAATGTGATTGCCCAGTACACACCTGGCCTGAATTTGAACAAAATGAAAAACGCACGAACACAGGTTGGGTTGCCTTTAAAAATAAAGAGCCTGACATTATATTTTAAAAATTTTTTAAACTAGAAAATTTTCCAGATGCTACAAAAGAAGCTATGTGGCACTAGCTGACCCCCAATTCTACCCAACCTCTAAACAGCTTGAATAACTGTTAATTTTTTTCCTTCTCTAATCCACTCTGGAAGTCCCCAATCATCTTTACATAAAATTGAACCATATCTTTTCCTGGCTTTAGTCCTGCCAGTTTGTTCTTTTTAACGAAGATCAAGATAAAAACACATTTTTTTCTTTACATTTAATTTCATTTTCACTGTATTTGTGTAGTTCAGTAAAAAAAAAAAAAAATTAAATGATTGATATTTAGTCTTTCAAGTGAAGGGACAGCTGCAGCAGGACAGGATTCAGGGATTTAGGGGCTCATGAATCTCTCTCAGCCATGTGTCTGTCCCTCTATGACTTTCTACCTTCCTATCCAGATTACTCCGGAAACATTCCTTTCCTTACGACCTCCTACTGGAATACAAACTCCATGAAGAGAGGGATTTTTGTGTGTTTTGTTCACTATTTATTCCCAGTCACTAGTCCAGTACTTGGCACATAGTAGATACTCAATACTATGTGTTGAGTAAGTAAATTAATAATCTTAGGATATCATCTGAAAGAAATTTATCCCCAAGAAAAAAAATACTGCTTCAATAATGTCTCATAACCATGAATTTTTTCATGTGCTTCGAAATTTTGCTTCATGCTATTGTTTTGCATGGGAGTTTTTAGCTCATCCACGTCTTTCTCGTGGATTATGAGGTTGCCTCAGCCTGCCCACTGTGCCCGGGCACAGATCAAATTAGAGGGTTGGGGCTGCTGCCCACTATAGGCAAAGCGATCTCAAGGGCTCCATCCACAAGCAGCCCAGGCATCCTTCCTATTTGGACTCACATGTCTCTCTTATCTACTGGAGCTACAGGCAGGAGTCCACTTCTAGCTGCAAGCCAGGTAATATAGCATAATTATTTCAGCTCCAACTTGTCAGCAATGTTAGCCTGAGAGGGTTTGGATGTGTTCTTGGTCAGGCTTGGAAGCTCCGGGTGCCATAGCCCTTGTCCAGTGCCAACATCAGAGGGCTGCACGGTTTGCCCCCACTCATCACTGTCCATTCTTCATCCCCTGAGCCTCCTCTTGTTCTTAAGCTTGTATATGTACTTCATAATTTTTTAAAGTACATTTTTAAGTATTTCTGTCTGTGGAATAGAATGGAGGGGATTATGCAATATCCCATCTTAAAATTGGAAGCTTCCATAATTTTTCAAACTCAAAAACTTGGGAAAGTAATTGATTTTCTTATCTCTTTGAAATTCCTTAATGAAAGCTGCCTATCTGTATTACCAGTACTAGCCTCCTTTCTGAGAGGTAGTTTTGGGTTTTCTTCCAGTGGATCATTTTAATGGTAAACTCTCTTGTGCATTCCTGGAATTAACCAGATTAGTTATTTATTTGTTTGACAAATTCTTATATAACACTATGTGCCAGTGTTTTACAAAGATTCACTCATCTAATGATTGCGGTAGTTTGCTTTCAAAGATGGCTGCAACAATTCCTCCCATCCCTGTATGTACATCCCTTTATAAAGTGATGTTGTCATCCTCTCTACTAAGAATAGTCTGTTTCAACAAAACAGATGAACATAGGGAAAGGAAAGGAAAAATAAAGTAATAGAAAGACAGAGAGGGAGGCAAACCATAAGAGTCGCTTAAATACAGAGAACAGAGTTGCTGGAGGGGTGGTGGGTGGGGGATGGGCTAAATGAGTGATGGGCATTAAGGAGGTGGCACTTTTTGGGATGAATACTGGGTGTTATATGTAAGTGATGGATGACTAAATTCTATTCTTGAAGCCGAAACTACACTATATGTTAACTGACTTGTATTTAAATTTTTTAAAAAAGAGAATTTAAGAAAAAGAGGTAGTCTCTTTCTCCATCCTTTGAAACTAGGCCACCTTGTGACTTACTTTGACCGACCAAATGCCGCAGGACATCGTGTGACTCCAAATCTAGACCTCCAAAGGTCTTGAAGTTTTTGCTCTTACTCTCTTTCTGCCCTTAAGGATGAGAAACCACATGGAGAGAGAAACCTGACAAGAGCCAACATCAACTGCCAAATATGTGAGGGAGAACATCCTAGGCCTCCTAGTCTCAGGTGAGCCACCAGAAGCCTGCAGCCACAGGAATGTCTATAGCCAGACTAGCAAGAGAACTGTCCAGTTGATCCTGACACAAATTGCCAACCCATAGAATCACCAGCTTATAAATGATTATTGATTTAAGACTCTAAAATTTGTGTGGTATGGTATAAGTGAAATGTTAGATTAATGATATAATTATTATTATTATTATTTAAATACTACTGCATTCTATATGTCAATATTTTATTTAATATTTTGGGATTATGTTCCTAAATGAGATTGGCCCGGGGGTTTCCTTGTTGTCATATATTCTCCTTTAGTTTGATATTATGGTCTATTAGACTCATAAAATCAAAATAGTAATTTCCAGCGTCTATGCTATAAAATAGTTTAAATAGCATAGAATTCTGTATTCCTTACAAAGTTGTTAGAATTTACCTATAAAATTATCTGGGCCTGGTGGCTTCATTCACCATATATATTTTACCAACTTTTCAATTTATTTTCAATTTATTCCTGGCCTACTCATCTATTCAATTAATTTATATCAAACAATGAGGCTTACCATTTTTTAGACTGTTCAAATACTGAAAA
This sequence comes from Neofelis nebulosa, assembly GCF_028018385.1. NCBI lineage: Eukaryota > Metazoa > Chordata > Mammalia > Carnivora > Felidae > Neofelis > Neofelis nebulosa. The sequence goes on along the minus strand of NC_080787.1, from coordinate 93,441,242 downwards.
TATTGTTATTTTTATTGACATAAAGAATTTAAAAATAAAAGCTAAAATTATGAGATTTTTCTTCTTATCAATTGCCTTAGTGTTCACTAAAAGAATATAACCAACAGTCAGAGTTTAAATACAGTAATTTCATAAATAATAAGATTGCTAATCAAGGTCTGTTCAATGCCATTTTAAAATCCACCAGCAGGTGGCGCTCTAATATTAAATCATACAATCTTTGTTTAATGGTACCACTTTTTGTTCCTTGTACTAATCTCAATCTGTATGTTGAAAAGAACAAACTGTAATTTAAAATCAAAATTGACATCAAGTTGACTTTTTTAATAATTTATGAAGGTCAACTATCCAAGTACACATTAAAATAAAGTATCTAGAAAAATAAATACCTATCAAAGTTACATGAATAAAAAGAAAACAAATCACCAAAAACTATTCATAGATTATGTATTTTAAAGGAAACAATTTAAACATAAAAATATAAAATTGTAAAATAAATTACAATACATTCATACAACAGAATAATATGAATCCACTAAAATTTATATATTTGAAGATTTGTTTAATGATACAGGGAAATGCTCAGGGAAAAACATACAATAAAATTAATTTTGCCTAATTTTTATAAAAATTGCACACACACACACACACAGAATAAAAACCTGGAAATATATCAACATGTTGCTATTGATTGTGTCTGAATGGTGAGATTACAGGTGGTTTTCGTCATTTTATTTGTACCTTTTTTAAAGTCCAAATTCTCTGCAAAAAGACTGATTTGCTTTGCTAATCAAAGGAAAAATTTTATTTAGAATATAATTGGCATTCTTGTTAGAACTGTACCTCATTAACAGTAAATAAATATAAAAATAATGAATGATATAGGCAATGACCTTCTTCCTTAAAATGCTGCCCTGGGATCTGTTTGTTTCATGGCACTATAAAAATTCAAGCTTCAACATTTCCCCATCACCCCTCAGTTTCAGTTACACAAGATAAATAAGTTCTGGAGATCTAATCAATGCAACTATAGTTAACAATACTGTATTATGTACTTGAAAGCTGTTAAAATGGTAGAGCATAAAAGTTCTCAACACACACACACACAATGATAACTATGTGAGGTGACCCATGTGTTCACTAACCTTATTGCAATATACACATATATCAAGCCATCATGTTATACATGTTAAGCTTACACAATGTTATGTGTCAATCTCTATAAAGCAAGAAAATAATTTTTAAGAAAAGAGAAAAGCATTCTTTGCTGTAGCTCCAGGTTCTCTAATGGAAAGATGTTAAGTAATCCCTCCTTCCTTTCCCCGTTAGTGTGGTCCACTTGTCCCTCACAATGTATGAATGGATTTGTACGTGTACACAACCTTAATGTCAGGAGAAGATGCTCGACATTTTCTTCTAAGTGGAAAGAAAGAAGCCTCTGTGACCTGAGTTGCTAGGGCCATTGTTGGCACTAGAGGGGACCCTAGCACCTTCAGACTGTAAAACCTGACTCTGGACAGCTGCTGAATTGCAAAGATCAAGATTACTGGAGCTATTTTTATCATTTTGGTTGATACTTTTTTTTTTTAATTTTTTTTCAACGTTTTTTATTTATTTTTGGGACAGAGAGAGACAGAGCATGAACGGGGGAGGGGCAGAGAGAGAGGGAGACACAGAATCGGAAACAGGCTCCAGGCTCCAAGCCATCAGCTTAGAGCCTGACGCGGGGCTCGAACTCACGGACCGCGAGATCGTGACCTGGCTGAAGTCGGACGCTTAACCGACGGCGCCACCGGTTGATACTTTTTTAAAAGACATGTTATTACTTACCAGGCCTTAGTTAGAAAGCCCACTGCATTTGTGTTTTATCCTTTGCCACTTTGATGCATACGCTATGGCTTCTTTTGAGAGCAGGAACATGCAGATGTGCTAGGGCCTGCTCTCTAGAGGCCCCCCTCTCATGGGGTTGGAGGTGGGGGCTGGGAAGTGAAGACACCACAGGTCATACACTGGTTCTCAAAAGAAATGAAAAGTCTGGAAGGATGAGAAAGTGTAAAGCACAATCATGCCACACAGCAACTTTAGTGGGGAAATGGCCATGGTCAAAAACATGTGCTTAGTTTTACTTTTATAGTGACTACTTTTGAAGTGTAATTGACATGAAATAAAATTCATCAATTTTAAATGTACATTTGATGAGTTTTGGCAGCTGTGTGTAGTTGTATAGCCAATACCACAGTCAGGCTAAAGAACGTTTCCATCATTGCTAAAGAGTTTCCTTATGACACTGTACAGTCAACCCCTTTCCCCTATATTTCACATTTCATATGGATACAGTGACAATACATTTGAAACAAAATTTGTGACTCATGAGTGACAGGTACAAAGGCACTCATGGGAATAATGTGGTGTTTGAACTCGATATTGTTCCAAAAGCCACCAGGTTACCATACATATGGAGACGAGATGATTTCAAGTTTTGGAATAGCAGAGAAAACGAGGACTGCAGAAAAATATGAAAAATTGAACAACATAGAGGAACTGGGGGCAGAGAGGAAAACCAAATAAAAAAAGGAAGTAGAGATAAGAATAAGAGAAGAGTAAATCAGAACACAATACAGATTGCTAATTTTTTGTTTCTACATTTTCTAAAATAATCCAAATCATGAAGTTGGTGAAAGGAGAAACATTAAAAATAGAGGGAAAAAAAAACTAGAATAGGGGTTAGAAGGAAGAGAAATGAAGGGGGAATCCAGAATTTTTCAGCTGTTTTCATTTAAATTCTAAGCCCGTCTATTTCCCATGCACATCTAACGGGGCCATGTTTTGAAATAGTCAATGTTCGCTTTGGACCCCTATTCCTGTGGTTCCCATCTTTTGCTGAGTTTGTGTGCATCCCTGGAAAACTTTCAAATACCATGGTTTGAATCGGCATACTCAAAAAGCTGGATCTGCCCCCAGGGTGTTCACTGTGGACTCAGCTGACTCACAGCAGATGGAGGGAAGTGTTTGTGTGAAAGGCTGCTACCCAAGCTCACCTGGACCCCAAGCTCCTACATTCTCCAGAGGTAAAAAAAAAAAAAAAAAAAAAAAGTCCTTGACAGCACATGCTCTTTCTCTGGCACCTGTAGGACTCAGAGTGCCTCCTAGCCCCCACTCAGAATTGCAGCCTGCTGCATCTACTCAGCCGTCTTTGACCGATAGCATCGTAAACATGCCTGATTGATTACAACAAGAAATAATTTTACAAATTGATCAACATGCTTGCCTCTGTAAAGGTCTTACAGCACATGAGTGCCCCTTGGCATGTGGAATGCCTCTTTACTTCTTTTCAAGCCATTCTCCCCACTTTTGCCATCACACTTCTCTCACTGTGGCATCTCATGAAATTTCTAGGCTGCACAGGGATCCCTGAAGCGGTATTCCCCCAGCATACTTTCCTCACCTTCACCATTTCTCCATCCAGGACTCTCCTGCTTCCATTCATCAGCTTGACTTACATCCCATTCTGAGCCCTGCTCTCATGCTAGAAAATCAGGCAGCTAATGAATGCTAAGGTATTCTTGGCTGGAGTAGTGGATTTTCCTACCAGGTAACACTTGCATTTTTTTAAGTTTATTTATTTTAAGAGAGAGAGAGAGAGAGCGCACACATGCATGTGGGGGAGGGGTAGAGAGAGAGGGAGAGAGAGAATCCCAAGCAGGCTCTGAGATCATGACCTGAGCTGAAATCAAGACTGGCTGCTTAACTGGCTGAGCCACCCAGGGGGCTCGAATTTTAACAGGGATAGAGTGCCTGAGAGTCTCTTAAAGCTGTGTTTCTCAACCAGGGTGATTTAGGTTACAGGGAACATTTAACACTGTCTGAAGATTTGGTTATTAGCAACTGGGAGATGGCAAGATGTTACTGGCACATCAATAGAGGCCAAGAATGCTGTCAAACACTCTAAGATGTGCAGCACAGCCCCCACAACAAAGGACCTGGCCCAGGCTGTCTATATTGACAAGGCTGAGGAACCAGGGCTTAAAGGAATAACTCGCCCTGTGGAGATATAAGACTGTGTCAAGCAGACAAAAGGAAATATTTTAAGGCTGTTGAGGTTCATGGCATTCTTCAATTAACACTTAACTGGGACTAGTGTAACTCCTTTCAATAATGGCACAGGTCAGAATCTGCCATTGTTGCCTTTTTAGTATGAAAAGGTAGCCTTTGAGTTACCTGAGCATACTTCATGGTCCCACCGGCTACCTGAATGCAGGAGTCAATCCAGACATTAACAATATCACAGTACAGCTGTTTCTAAAAATGCTTTTCCTCAGAAACATACAGACGCAAACCCTTTTGTAGCATCTCATGTTTGAACACAGGACCAACACCAGCCTCTTGCTCTAGCCTATTATCAGGCTATTTGTCTGAGTTGTTATTTTCCTGAGCACGTGATTCAATTCACACTAAACCCATCTGTTTTTCAAGGGATATTATGATGTGCTTCTATTCTACAACCCGAAAAGGCATAACACCAATATCCCTAATAGATTTGGTCCTAAACTGGAAAATCGTGCATTTTGCAAATACATTTACACGAACACTGAGGCCCATAAGTCATTTCTTGACCCTAAACAATGATGCACATTTATGCTTCAAACTTGTGTCGAAAAACCCGACAGCATCATTTGATGTTTACGTGAAAATGGACTTCAAAGACTACACTGTGTTCCTGTTCATTCTATGGGCACAGATTTCCAGCAGAACATGATTATGCCTCTGATTACCTATGCCTATTGTCATGGCAGTTTCATCTAAAGCTTTTTTAGAATTTAATAATTGCCTTTTGTTGACCAGGATAATAGTGCAGAGGGCCCACAGCACACGTGGAGCAACCACACACAATACCCACAAGTAAGTGGCCAGGGTAATGGAAAAATAGACCAAATCCACCGGACTTTTGTCATGAAATAAACTATGAATAGAAGAACAAAATATCATCAATGGCTGGATGTGTATTGTTACTTTGAAGCTTTTCCCAGCTACCACCATCATCAGATCACAGTGGAAGCTAACACCCACTACTTTAAATAATTATTGGATTTTTTTCTCATTACTTTTCATTCAGACTGTTCTGAACACCACCCCACTTGATGTTATAATTAGTTCTCTGATAAACCTTTTGCAAAATAAATGGTTCCGCTTTTGTAGTTATAGAGGTATAAAAAGGCGGTACATAAGGCAGGGAAAACAATGTAGTCTCCATTACGTGTGTCAGGAAATAAAACTGTTTGATCATTGAACATGGATTCAAATATGCTTGGAAATTATGAAATTAATAATATACACATGTGTAGAGCATTATGACCAAACATGTTTACTAACATTTTTGATTTGGATCCCCACTAAGGATTCAATTAATAAAGATCACAAATGCTAATTGAGATGAGCACATACAAGTAAACAACTTACCTCCTTTTGGTTATAATGAGTACATTATTCTTAAGAGAACTAATTCTGAAAAAGAGATGAAGAAAATGAAGTCACTAGTTATCAATGTTACTGTATAAAATATTAACACTGGGAGAAGCTTTAGAAATAATATATTTTGGGGTGCCTGGGTGGATCAGTCAGTTAAGTGTCTGACTCTTGCTTTCGGCTCAGATCCTGATCTCACAGTTCGTGAGTTCAAGCCCTACATCGGGTTCTGTGCTGATAGGAGGGGGCCTGCTTGGGATTCTGTCTGCCCCCTCTCTCTGCCCCTCTCCTGCTCGCTCTCTCTGTCTCTCTCAAAATAAATAAATAAACTTAAAAAAAAAGAAATAATGTATTTTACCAGCTCATTTTACAGATGAGAAACCTAAACCCCAGAGACATTAATCAATTTTTGTAAGTTCCCACAACTAGTGAGGGGCAGAATTTTGTTTCCAAATACTTAAGAGGCAGAAGTTGAACTTTTAGAAAATTGTTGTTAAAGAACTTTAAACAAGTCAAAAAGACATACAAGAAAAAATCCAATTTATCAGTTATTTGGTCTCCAAGTTAACTGCTTTTACTACCTCAAGGTCTTTTCAGATCTTGAAACTCCATTCATCTTGCTTGCTCCCATTTTGATCATGTCATTTTTCTATTTAAAAAAAAATATCTCAATAGCTCTGCATCACCTATAGATAATAGATTAAGTTCTTAACTTTGTTTTCAAACGTTCCTTCCATCTGGTCCTGATTATCATCATTATTATCATCAGCTACTCCACCCAGTGAAATCCTCTGTGGGATCCAGGATACATATTTAGTCCGAGCATTTGCTATTCGAATATCATCTACATAGAATGTTGCCTCTCACCTCTCTGCCTCTCTGCCTAATAAACCTAACCAAAGATGTAAAAGATCTATATGCTGAAAACTATAGAAAGCTTATGAAGGAAATTGAAGAAGATATAAAGAAATGCAAAAACATTCCGTGCTCATGGGTTGGAAGAATATTGTTAAAACGTCAATACTACCCAAAGCTATCTTTGTTCAATGCACGTTCAATGCAATCCCAATCAAAATGGCACCAGCATTCTTCTCAAAGCTAGAACAAGCAATCCTAAAATTTGTATGGAACCACAAAAGACCCCGAATAGCCACAGTAATTTTGAAGAAGACCAAAGCAGGAGGCATCACAATCTCAGACTTTAGCCTCTACCACAAAGCTGTCATCATCAAGATAGCATGGTATTGGCACAAAAACAGACATATAGACCAATGGAATAGAATAGAAACCCCAGAATTAGACCCACAAAAGTATGGCCAACTAATCTTTGACAAAGCAGGAAAGAATATCCAATGGAAAAAAGACAGTCTCTTTAACAAATGGTGCTGGGAGAACTGGACAGCAACATGCAGAAGATTGAAACTAGACCACTCTCTCACACCATTCACAAAAATAAACTCAAAATGGATAAAGGACCTGAATGTGAGACAGGAAACCATCAAAACCCTAGAGGAGAAAGCAGGAAAAGACCTCTCTGACCTCAGACGCAGCAATTTCTTACTTGACACATCCCCAAAGGCAAGAGAATTAAAAGTAAAAATGAACTACTGGGACCTCATGAAGATAAAAAGTTTCTGCACTGCAAAGGAAACAACCAACAAAACTAAAAGGCAACCGACAGAATGGGAAAAGATATTTGCAAATGACATATCGGACAAAGGACTGGTACCCAAAATCTATAAAGAGCTCACCAAACTCCACACTCGAAAAACAAGTAATCCAGTGAAGAAATGGGCAGAAAACATGAATAGACACTTCTCTAAAGAAGACATCCAGATGGCCAACAGGCACATGAAAAGATGCTCAACGTCGCTCCTTATCAGGGAAATACAAATCAAAACCACACTCAGATACCACCTCACACCAGTCAGAGTGGCTAAAATGGACACATCAGGAGCTGCTGGCGAGGATGTGGAGAAACGGGAACCCTCTTGCACTGTTGGTGGGAATGCAAATCAGTGCAGCCGCTCTGGAAAACAGTGTGGAGCTTCCTCAAAAAATTAAAAATAGATCTACCCTATGACCCAGCAGTAGCACTGCTAGGAATTTACCCAAGGGATACAGGAATGCTGATGCATAGGGGCACTTGTACCCCAATGTTTATAGCAGCACTCTCAACAATAGCCAAATTATGGAAAGAGCCTAAATGTCCATCAACTGATGAATGGATAAAGAAATTGTGGTTTATATACACAATGGAATACTACTTGGCAATGAGAAAGAATGAAATATGGCCCTTTGTAGCAACGTGGATGGAACTGGAGAGTGTTATGCTAAGTGAAATAAGTCATACAGAGAAAGACAGATACCATACGGTTTCACTCTTATGTGGATCCTGAGAAACTTAACAGAAACCCATGGGGGAGGGGAAGGGGAAAAAATAAAAAAGTTAGAGAGGGAGGAAGCCAAAACATAAGAGACTCTTAAAAACTGAGAACAAACTGAGGGTTGATGGGGGGTGGGAGGGAGAGGAGGGTGGGTGATGGGTATTAAGGAGGGCACCTGTTAGGATGAGCACTGGGTGTTGCATGGAAACCAATTTGACAATAAATTTCATATTTAAGAAAAAAAAAGAACAGATGCCCTTAATAGGACAATATGCCCTATATGTCCCTATTCCTTCTCCCACCCACAGAAGAAACAACTAGTTCTCCACTGCCTTTCCCTCACTGAAATTAGACTCATCCCAAAATGTGTCTCAATAAAGAATTCCAGGCTGCCATTCTGGTTGAACCCAATTTGTCTTTCCTTGTTGGATCCTCCCTAGTCTTCCATATCTAGGTCAAGTCTGCTGTCTTCTAATTAGGTTCTCAGAATACCCAAGCCCATGAAATTCTCTCCATCCTGTAAGTTTCTTTTTTTTTTTTTCAATATATGAAGTTTATTGTCAAATTGGTTTCCATACAACACCCAGTGCTCATCCCAAAAGGTGCCCTCCTCAATACCCATCACCCACCCTCCCCTCCCTCCCACCCCCCATCAACCCTCAGTTTGTTCTCAGTTTTTAAGAGTCTCTTATGCTTTGGCTCTCTTCCACTCTAACCTCTTTTTCTTTTCCTTCCCCTCCCCCATGGGTTTCTGTTAAGTTTCTCAGGATCCACATAAGAGTGAAACCATATGGTATCTGTCTTTCTCTGTATGGCTTATTTCACTTAGCATCACACTCTCCAGTTCCATCCACGTTGCTACAAAGGGCCATATTTCATTCTTTCTCATTGCCACATAGTACTCCATTGTGTATATAAACCACAATTTCTTTATCCATTCATCAGTTGATGGACATTTAGGCTCTTTCCATAATTTGGCTATTGTTGAAAGTGCTGCTATAAACATTGGGGTACAAGTGCTCCTATGCATCAGTACTCCTGTATCCCTTGGGTAAATTCCTAGCAGTGCTATTGCTGGGTCATAGGGTAGGTCTATTTTTAATTTTTTGAGGAACCTCTACACTGTTTTCCAGAGCAGCTGCACCTATTTGCATTCCCACCAACAGTGCAGGAGGGTTCCCGTTTCTCCACATCCTCGCCAGCATCTATAGTCTCCTGATTTGTTCATTTTGGCCACTCTGACTGGTGTGAGGTGATATCTGAGTGCGGTTTTGATTTGTATTTCCCTGATAAGGAGCGACGTTGAGCATCTTTTCATGTGCCTGTTGGCCATCTGGATGTCTTCTTTAGAGAAGTGTCTATTCATGTTTTCTGCCCATTTCTTCACTGGATTACTTGTTTTTCGAGTGTGGAGTTTGGTGAGCTCTTTATAGATTTTGGATACCAGCCCTTTGTCTGATATGTCATTTGCAAATATCTTTTCCCATTCCATTGGTTGCCTTTTAGTTTTGTTGGTTGTTTCCTTTGCTGTGCAGAAGCTTTTTATCTTCATAAGTTCCCAGTAGTTCATATTTGCTTTTAATTCCCTTGCCTTTGGGGATGTGTCAAGTAAGAAATTGCTGCGTCTGAGGTCAGAGAGGTCTTTTCCTGCTTTCTCCTCTAGGGTTTTGATGGTTTCCTGTCTCACATTCAGGTCCTTTATCCATTTTGAGTTTATTTTTGTGAATGGTGTGAGAGAGTGGTCTAGTTTCAATCTTCTGCATGTTGCTGTCCAGTTCTCCCAGCACCATTTGTTAAAGAGACTGTCTTTTTTCCATTGGATATTCTTTCCTGCTTTGTCAAAGATGAGTTGGCCATACGTTTGTGGGTCTAGTTCTGGGGTTTCTATTCTATTCCATTGGTCTATGTTTCTGTTTGTGCCATCCATCCTATAAGTTTCTATCATGTGCAGCTCTTGCTTAACATTTATTTACTTCCTATCTTCTTGGTTATAAGCCTCTTGAAACCAAGGATCACTTAATTTCATTGTTCAGTAACTACATGGTAACATGCACATCATAATAACTACTCAATAAGAGCAGCACCACCAGCAATATGTGATACACAGTGTATGTACATTTGTGTGCTTTGAATATTAAAATAATAGTCTGGAGTGCCTGGGTGGCTCAGTCAGTTGAGCATCCAACTCTTGATCTCAGCTCAGGTCTTGATCTCAGAATCGTGAGTTCAAGCCCCACATGGGGTCCACGCTGGGAGTGGAGCCTACTTAAAAATAAAAAAAGTACATGGGGCGCCTGAGTGCCTCAGTTGGTTAAGTGTCCAACTTCAGCTCAGGTCATGATCTCATGTTTCATGGGTTTGAGCCCCACAACGGGCTCTGTGCTGATAGCTCAGAGCCGGGAGCCTGCCTCGGATTCTGTATCTCCCTCTGTCTATGCCCCTCCTCTGCTCATGCTCTGTCTCTCTCTGTCTCTCAAAAATAAATAAACATTAAAAATAAATAAATACATTTTTTAAGAAGTACAGTAATTTTCTGGACTGGTCAATATTCAAGTAGAATACTGATTAGGAAAAAAATAATGTTTATTTGCTATTAGAAAAAAATCCTCTATTAATTACATATGTATGATAGTCATGTGTATTCATTTGTTTATCCTTATTAACTATGTCATTGATATGATTTTCAGGTACAAAAGTTGGGTAGAGAAAAAGTAATTTTCTTTATATCACCATAACTAAATTAACAGTTCTCAAGCCCCCATTTCTACCTCATAAGAGAAAAACATACACTGACCAAAGTAACCCAATCTCTTCCATTTAAACTAGACCTCTCGGGGTGCCTGGGTGGCTCAGTTGGTTTAGCATCTGACTCTTGATTTTGGCCCGGGTCATGTTCTCATGGTTCAGTTTATGGGATAGAGCCTCACATTAGGCTCCATGCTGACAGACAGACAGAGAGGCTGACAGCCTCTCTCCCTCTATCTCTGCCCCTGCCCCAGGCCCCAGCTTGTGCACACACATACTCTCTCTCTCTTTCAAAACAAATAAACCTTGAAATAAGTAAATAAAAATAAAAAATAAATTTGGTCTCATAAGTTCTTGCCAGTCCCACTCAGCCCCTGGCTTCTGCTCCCTCTTTTCTCCTTGTCGGCATCTGGGCTGTGGAGTGACTTCCTTGGCACCACCATATAGGGCTTGGGAGAGGGGGATCTGGTTGTATGCCAGCTTCTGTTTTATCTGGCCTCCACTCAGTGTCCTAATTTGATTTGGGGCACAGTATCTTTGTTGTTGTATCTTTGCTAACGTCCTCAACCCTGACATTAACTTCAGCCATCAGTCCACATAGCCTTCATCCTACTTTTTCCAACCCCATGGCTGCCCACTAGGGGGCATTGACTCACGTTTCACCCTTTGGGGTTAAGCGGGGAAATGCTAACACACTTAGCTGCTTTTCACCCACACTGGTATTTGAGGGACTGGAATTTGAGGTCCTCTGGACCATCTGCCTATACATATTCCCAACCATTACTAGTTTTCCTTATTTTCCATCTTTTCATCTTTTTATTCCCCTAACTGGGAGACATATTCAACTTCATCCCTGCCTAGTGAAATTTTAATTTTTATATAATATTTTCAACTGGCAGGAACTCTTATTCCCCGAATCTTCCTATTGTATTTAATTGCCTCTTATTCTTGTTTCAGTGATGAAGTATCACCTCTCTGAGACTATTAATTATAGCTTGTTTTTAAGATTTGTCTTTGACCCCTTCCTTACTACAGGGCTCCCAAGACCTTTGTAAATTCCTAAGTGATAAGAGCATTAGTAGGATTTTTGTATTAATGAGGTGATTCTGGGTGGGATCTAGACAGACAAGTTTACCCAGGAGGCCCAGCAATCCACCAGAAACAAGCAAATCTGCCAAAAAAATTTGTCTGGTTCTGTCAAGTTCATACCAGGAGGCTTGGACCTTCTCGGTGGTGTTTTCCCTCCGTGAAGAAGCACTTGAGTTGGGACTCTCAGGATCATACAGTGAAATGCAAAAACACGAAGACTGACAAACACACTTTTATACCAACTGAACAACACTGGACATGGCTGAGATTTGCTTTCAACAAGGGCAGCATTTAGTTCCATGATGGGGAAGAGCCAACAGAGAGCATGTTCAGTTCAGTACAACAAATGTATGGTGAATAACTGTGCTGGACACTTAAAATCTGAAGATAAAGACAACTTCCTCTTTGTTCTCAACAATGGACATGCTGTGAAGAAATCTCCACTTCAAGGAAGAGTTTCATGAAAAATATTTTTTTAATGTTTATTTTTGAAAGAGAGAGAGAGCAGGGGAAGCAGAGAGAGAGGGAGAGAAAGAGCACAAGCAGGGGTGAGGCAAAGAGGGAGACACAGAATCTGAAGCAGGCTCCAGGCTCTGAGCTGTCAGCACAGAGCCCAATGTGGGGCTGAAACTCATGAACTGAGAGATCATGACCTGAGCAGAAGTTGGACGCTTTACTGACTAAGCCACCCAGGTGCCCCGGCCCCGCCAGTATTTGAACCCTGGGAGTCTGGCTACTAATTCCATGCTTTTAATTGCTTTGTTCTGTATCTTCTAAGACATTTACCTTTTGGCACTAAGTAGTAGTCCATACATGCGACAAGCTGGGGACAGCTTCTCTACTATAACCTGAGTTATAGTACCTCCTCCTGTGTCCCTCCTCCATATGCTTCCTTTGTCCCACTGTCTTCCCTCCCTGCCTCCTAATAGTGACTGCCTGCCAAGCCACAGGGAAAGCAGGAGGAAAGGTAAGGATTGGGTGTGGCTCTAGTCATACAGATTCCAGTAAGGAATTGTTAGGGCATTGAGAGTAATTAGGTGAGAGAGAGAGAAGAGAGATGGGAACTTGGAGCTGAAACCAAATCTCTGCTCACTTTATTTACCTTTTCAGTATTTTTGAGAGAGTACATCTAAAATCTGGACAGTACTAGGAGATACTGACTGATTTTCATTATAATACATGTTATCTTTAATGTTATGAAACCTTTGTAAATGTCTTAGAAACTGAGCCACCCAGGCACACCCCCCCCATGAAGAATAATTTTTATAGTTCAAACTAAATGTCCATATCTTACAGGACTGCCTCTAGGTTGTACCTACCCAAATATTTTTTACAATCCCCTATATATATAATCATTGTGATTTTAGAAGTATAACTAGGGCACCCGGATGACTCAATTGGTTAAGCGTCCGACTCTTGACTTTGTCTCAGATCATAATCTCATGGTTTATGAGATCAAGCCCTGCATCAGGCTCCAAGCTTGCAGTACAGAGCCTGCTTGGGACTCTTTTCTCTCTCTCTCTCTGCCCCTCCCCCTGTTTTTGTGCACACACGTCTATGCACACACTCTTTCTCTCTCTCTTTCTCCCCCTCTCTCCCTCTCAAAATAAATTTTAAAAATAAAATAAAATAAAAGTATAACTAAATTCACGGGCCATGTGAAGCATGGTCATTTATGAATGAAGACTTAGAATACATATTTAGAATAGATTTAGTACATGTAGTCTTCATAATGTCTAGTCAACATCTTGTCTTATTCAGGTCCAGGAACCATCTCTCCATTCTTTATTGTCAAATGCACCATTGCTGGTCAATTTTATATCTCCCAATGAGAAAAAGTTAGCAGTGCTGTTATTACTCACAATAACATGGCTCTTCAGAACATATTTGCACTGAAACAATACAGATCTTGTCCCTGCAGTTTCCTAATACCATTAATCAATGATGGTTACATCTTTACCCATGACGCTGCTTCGTTTACCCTGACACCTGTGAATGCCAGCTTCCAAAGACTCTCAAAGTTTGTCACTATGCCTTATTGACAAATGCAAGTCCTACTCAGAACACACAAGAAAATTCACCTTCTGGCCATGAAAAATTCACTCTTCAGAATTTTACAGGATAAATGTAAAATAGTATCTTCCAATCCAATCTTCTCAGAACTCTTTAGGCCATGATCACTGCATTCTTAGAGCATGATCCCTTTCAAACTGTACTCCTGCCTTCCATACATGCCACCTGCCAAGAAGATAGGCAAAGGACACTTGGAAAAAGCATAAAGAATGGCTCCATTTGCTCAAAGAAATGTGTCCATCATTTGGCATGCCTTATAGTAAACTAGGGAGAGCCACACCTTGAAATCAATCTTACAAGCAAGAGAGGATGTTGATTGAAGGACTTGTTAAAATTGCGAGTTACAATTTTGAAAAGACACGGGAGAGGTCACTCTGGAGGGACTGCCTGACATGTAGCATAAAGCCTGCAGAGGAGATAGGGTCACTACCTAGGTGCCAAGTTCAGGGAATAGATAGGATATAGGATACACTGCCACGACCCCGCCACTCTCACCTTCAGGTGATGCAGCCAGAAGGCAGCCCCACAACCAGAACACAGATGGAGGCTGACACATGCACCCATACATGCCTAAAGGTTGGCAGTGGGCTATCAGTAGTCCAGAGTCTTGAACTCCTCCTGTGTCCACATGGCACTACTCTGTGAAAGAAATACCAGGCCAGCCAGCAGGGAAAAGGGAAATTAATTTCTGCTAACTAGCCCTCCTGCTGGGACAAAGGCCCAAAAATACAGCCAGTAGGCTCAAGCCCTGGAGCTTCTCTGGACACCTAGTCAACTTCATACATGGATGGTAGGAGGAGAGGGAGTAGAGGGTTAGAGACTGTCATGAAGAGAAAAATGGGACAGGTCCACATACCAGTCTGGGCAAGGACACCCAGAAAACATTTCAGAAAGACAGGCTTCCTAAGATCCAGGGTCCAGGGCAGGGACCCCACTTGCCCAGGTCTAACTGTTGGTATCAAACTAGGACTTGTCACTTAAAGAAAAAGTGGAGACTTTCTGATGAATGTGAAGCTTTTCTCAAAGAGCTGTGATTTATTCTCACAAATAACTATCCCATCTAGGGATCAGGGATAATATCTCATTCACTAATACCTGGTTCTTTTAAAAAAAAAAAAGTGTTTTCTATAAAAATCTCTTCTTTTTTTAAAAAATTTTGGGATGGAATTAAGACTAAAATTTTAAAAAATATATTTAGTGAGGTTTCCTTGGAGTCAAAGGGATGGATTGAAATCTTAGTTGCTTCGTACAGGATATAGTTTGGGGGAATTTTATTCACTTCACTGAGTCTTTTTCCTTATCTGTAAAATGGGGATAATATTCCTCCTTCACAGACTCATAAGAATTAAATAAATGTCCATCAATGCACCTTACACAGCCCCTACCACATAAGGATCAATACTGTCTAGGTCTATTTTCTCTTCTTCTACAGAGGAGGGACTTTAATGAATAAAACAATATAAAGCCAAAATCAGTATTCATGTCACATTCAATTTTGTCCCTAGCATGTGCCCCATTTGTTTTTCCATGTGTTGGTTCCTCACAATACTAATTAGGTCACATCAAATGTGCCGTAATTGACCATGGCACTTGTGCAGGTTTACATTTTCACACACAAAAACTGAAAATAAATTAATAACCAGCAATTTTGACAATTATGGTCAATTAATTTGTCAACATAACATTTGACATATATACTTTCTGTTTAAAAATAAAAACTGTCTATTAAAATGCAGATTAGCAACCAACTATGAAGTTCTCATATTTTTCATACGAAAAAGGAACTAGAGATAAAAAGCATAAATTTCACTGTGGTATAATCTAAACTTTTATGCTTCATTTCCCACCACCCCCCAAAAAATCCTGTCAGTTCTCAGTAAGAAATCAAGTGTTTGTTATGTATTTTAATTTAAATTATTTGTAATACATTTTCCTTTTAATAGAAATGAAAAAAAAAGAAAATACGTGAGGGACAGGGATTGAGAGGAAAACTCTTCAAACAAATACAAAATTGAGATATTTACCTTAATTATACAATTTAATAATAAAAATATTAAAAATCCAATAGAAAAAAATGAACAAAGGACATAGATAATTAACACAGGCAAATATACAGCTTGCTTAAAAACATATTATACCAGTCAGTTCCAGATGAAAACCAGAAGATATTATTTCTAAAATATTAGTTTTATTTAAATTTTTTGAGGATATGGTATATCCAGTCATCTCATACACTACTGCTACAGGTACAACTTTTTTGGAAATCAATTAATAATATTTAAAACCACTTCAAGGATATATTATCTTTGATATAGTGATTCCACTTCTAAAAATGTGCCTTAAAATAATTCAAAATATGGAAAGGCTGTTTACATAAAATTAGATTCCCACTATATTCTAAATAAAGTATAAAGAACCTAAATATTAAATAGCAGGAGTATTTTTATGTATATAATAGTACAACCATTCTGTTGCATTAACGTTTTATAAAGAGCAGGAAGTAACCTAGAAAGTTGGTAACCCAGGAATGTTTGATGGAAAAAAGCAAAATACAGAAGTATATATTTGCATTCATTTCCATTAAATTCATAAAATATATATGACACAGTAAAGAAATGACATAACATGAAGTAAAATGATTGCTATAAATTAGCATGTACAGTGATCTTCATTTATATTATATTTCATATGCGTATTATGTGTTATTTGAGCTTTTACTTTCCAACTTTGCTACAATGAATTCACATTTTGAAATGAAAAAATAACAAATTCTTGTAAAATATGAATAGGAAAGAAATTAGAAAGAAATATCCCCAAAATACCGATGGTAGTTCGAGGGTGATGGGATTCAGTTTTTTTTACTATGTGTCAATACATAGTGACGATGCTAAATCTCAACAATGGAGACTGGCCCCTCTGAAGCCCAGCGGTCTCCTGAAAGAAGCTGAGCATTCCTGCAGCCCTGACCTACCCAAGCCATGGCGTACACACTGCACTCTCCACCCAGTGGGATGGCCTGTCTCCCTGGTCCAGAAGAAGAGAATCAAATGTCTCTTTCCATCGCCATCCACAGGCCAAGATGGAGACAAGGCTGAGTGTGTCTTTAAGAGCTTTGAAACAAGTTAATAACTGTATTTGATATGAGAGACCATTTTGAAATATAATGACAATAAAATATAAGAAAGGATTAATTAAATAAAAAGTAAAATAGTCCAAAGAAAATTAGCAAATATACTCGCTTCTACATACCTGGTTTAAATACCCCTCTCCTAAACTGTAGGATTTAATTATGTTAAAAATAAGCTCAGTTAACGAATCTCTACACTAGCGAATACTTGGTAATTAAAAAAAAAAATGAAAGAAACATGACAGATGCTCCTATGACCCTTTCCACTGATCTCCAGCAATACTTCAGCAGAGCACAGGAGCAACAACTAAACTTTGCTATGAGTTATTATCATATTCCCTGGGCCCCAGGAACAGACCCAACAGTCTTATCACAGGTATTTTGAAAAGCATGAGCTCAACACCATGTAGCTGACACCATGCATCTGAGGCAGAACTGTCATTTGTGCTCACATGCAGCTGTCCCAGAGAATTTATGGTGCAAGCTTGTGGAAAGTCTACTTGTATAGTTACGTACTGTGTACCAGGCTCTTTAATTACATTATTTTACTTCATCTTCCAAAACTCCTAAGTGTTAATGCATGATACTCATTTTGCAAGCAAGGAAAGTGAGGCGTAGATAGGGCAAATTAACCAGAATTCAGCCTAAGAGTGTGGAGCTAAGATTTGAATTCACCCAAGGACATCCAGCTCCATAACTCTCACTCTCAGCTATAATGACATAATACCTTGATCTTTTTCTTTAACCAGAGATTAGCCCTTAATAAAGATCTAGACAGGGATAGTACTGAAATCTAACCTCAGCTCTCATTGAAAGATAGGCTGATAAAGAGTAGAATCTTTATTCCCTGATACTTATGAATATACAGACTCTAGTCATATTAAACTATGTACTGTTTCCCAAAAATGTACTATTTTCCCAAAATGTAGTATTTCCCAAAAGTGTGTCTGCTTGTAATGTTTCCTCCATCTGAAACACTTTACCCTTCTCAATATCTGACTAAATCCTGATCATCTTTCAGAGTTATTTTCAAATACCTCCTCTTTATTAATACCACCAAAGTGTTCTGTTTGCACCATTTGACATCCATATTTCGTTTGTACCATTTGATATATTCCGCTTTTTATTTTAGTGACACTTCTAATTAGAACAGCAGCTAAGTCTTCTTCATGTTTGTATTCTCACAGCACCTGACTCCGACTGCCATTCCTCCATTGGCAAACAATTCTTAAAGGCAAACAAACCTTAAAGGCAAGGTGCAAAGAAATCAAACGTTTCCAAGTAAATTAACTGCATCAAAAACTCAGGGATATTTGTGGGAATACAAAAATGTCCAGCATAACAAGGTAAAAGCTATGGTGTCTGGCACTCAATTAAAAATTGCCATATATACAAACAAAGAGAAAAATCAATTAATTAAAACTAACCCAAAATTGGCAGAGATATTGACATTAGCAGACAAGGACATTAAATCAGTTGTTATGACTTTATTGCATACAAGGCAAGCTTCATGAGCATGAGACCTATGCAGTTACACAGAACCCAATCTTTAGAAGGATTTCACCCCCTTGGTTTAATGCTCTTCTGTCACCATCTTGAATCTGTATAATTTTTGAACAAGGGGCTTCACATTCTCATTTTGCACTGGGCCTCCCAAATTATGTAGCCTACCCTGATTCTGTACATTCAAAAAGATTTTGAGACATGGAAGATATTTTCAAAGGTCCAAATTGAACTTCTAGAAATGTAAACTACAATGTGTGAGATGAAAAATACACTGGATGGGAATAATAGTAGATGAGACATTATAAAAGAAAAGATTAGAGATATTAAAGAAATAGCAATAAAAACAATTAAAAATAAGAGGCTCCTGGGTGGCTCAGTTGGTGGAGCATCTAACTGTTGATATCAGCTCAGGTTATGATCCCAGGGTCATTGGATTGAGCCCTTTGTCAGGCTCCACACTCAGCATGGAGCCTGCTTAAGAATATCTCTCTCTCTCTCTCTCTCTCTCTCTCTCTCTCTCTCTCTCTTGCTCACTCACTCCCTCTCCCTCTGATCCTTTCCTTCACTCATGCTCTCTCTCTCCCTAAAATTAAAAAAAAAATGAAAAATGAAACAGATACAAAAGAGAATTTTTCAATGAACAGAACATTAGTAAGCTGTGGGAAAATCACAATAAACCTAACATACGTGTATTTTAAGTCTCTGAAGGCATAAAAGTGGAAGGCATAAAAAATATTTGAAGAACTAATGGCAGAAAATTTTCCAAATTTAATGAAAACAATAAGGCCACAGATCCAAGAATGTCAAAACTCCAAGCACAAGAAACAAGGAAAACTCCATCATAATCAAATTGCTCAAAACCAGCAGTAAAGAGATAATCAGGGGGAAAAAAGCAATCAGAGATAAAGGACACATTATGAAGATAGAAATGAGGACCAGAATGACAGTAGATTTCTCATCAGAAACAATATAGGCAAGAAAATAGTGGAATAGTATCTTGAAAAACTGAAAGAGAAAAGCTGTTAACTTGGAATTCTATAACCAGTGAAAATATCTTTCAAAAAAGAAGTGGGAAAAAAAAAAAGACGTTTTTAAAAATTTTATTTATTTATTTATTTTGAGAGAAAGAGCATAACAGGGGAGGTGCAGGGAGAGAAGGAGAGAGAAAGGATCCCAAGCAGGCTCTGTGCTATCAGCACACAGCCAGATGTGGGGCTTGAACTCACCAACCGTGAGATCATGACCTAGGCTGAAACTGAGTCAGACACTTAACCGACTGAGCCACCCACGCACCTCAACAGACTTTTTGAGACATTCTAAAACTTAATTCACCAGCAATAAACCCACATTACAAGGAATGTTAAGTAAGTTCTTTAGGAAGAAGGAAAATGATATCAGATGATGGAAACGGGGGCTCATACAAAGTAATGAAAAGCAGCAGAAATAGCACCTATGTGGATAAATATATGTTTTTTTCTTATTATTCAAATCTTCTTAAAAGATAATTGATTTTTTTTAATATGAAATTTATTGTCAAATTGGTTTCCATACAACACCCAGTGCTCATCCCAACAGGTGCCCTCCTCAATACCCATCACCCACCCATCTCTCCCTCCCACCCCCCATAAACCCTCAGTTTGTTCTCAGTTTTTAGGAGTCTCTTATGTTTTGGCTCCCTCCCTCTCTAACCATTTTTTTTCTTCCCCTCCCCAATGGTCTTCTGTTAAGTTTCTCAGAAAAGATAATTGATTTAAACAAAACAATAAAAATGTAGTGTAGGGCATAAAAGATTTGTGGAAGTAAAATGTATGACAACAATAGCACAAATATTGGGAAGGAAGAAATGGAAGTATACTATGGTAAGGTTCTTATACTATATGTATAATATCACTTGAAAGTAGGCTGAAAGAAAATGTATATTATAAACTCTAAAGCAGCCACTAAAATAACAAAACAAAAAACAATAGCTAATAAACCAACAAAGATAAAATTGAATCACAAAAAATATTTATTTAAACCAAAAGAAGACAGTCAAAAAAAAGGGAAAAGGGAATAAAGAACACATGGGACAAATAGAAAACAAACACCAAAATATAGGTTTAAGCCTAACCATATTAATAATCACATTAAAGTAAATAGCCTAAACCCCAGTTAAAAGCAGAGGTTGTCAAATTACATAAAAACATAAAACTTAAATATGCTGCCTACAAGAAAAATATTTCAAATATAAAGAAACGAATAGGTTAACAGTAAAAGTATGGAATATGATATACAATAACCCTAACTAAAATAAAGACAGTACGGCTATTTTAATATTAGACAAAGTAAATTTTATGACAAAAAAATATTGCCAGAGATTAAGAAAAAAAGGTCATTTCATCATAATAAAGTGGCCAGTTGGTCAAAAAGATATAAATGCATCTCACCACAGTTTCAAAATATATGAAGCAAAACTAATAAAACTGTAAGAAGAAACAGATTTACTGTCAGAGATTTCAAAACTTTTCTCAATAACTAATAGAACAAACAGACAAAAAAAAAAAATCAGTAAAAGTATAGAAGATTTGAACGGCACTATCAAACAACTTGACCTAACTGACATTCATGAGATACCCTCCACCCAACAATAGCAGAGTACAGATTCATTTCAAGTACACTAAGAACTTTTACCAAGATAAACCATATTCAGGGCAATATTACAAATATTATAAAACAGAAAAGGATTCAAATCAAATAAAGTATGTTCTCTAACAACAATGGAATTAAATTACTAATCAATAACAAGAAAATGTCTAAAAATTCCCCAACATTTATAAACTAATGACACACTTCTAAAGAACCCAAGGGGCACAATAAATCAAAGGGAAATTAGAAAATACTTTAAACTATGAGGACCTGGCTGGCTTAGTTGGTGAAGCCTGCAACTCTTGATCTCAGGGATGTAAGTTCAAGCCCTACTTTGGGTGTAGAGATTAATCAAAAATTTAAAAAAATTAAAGTATTTTAGGGGCACCTGGGTGTCTCACTCAGTTAAGCATCCAACTTCTGCTCAGGTCGTGATCTCGCAGTTTGTGAGTTTGAGCCCCACATCGGGCTGTCTGCTGTCGATACAGAGCCCGCTTCAGATCCTATGTCCCCTCTCTCCCTGTTCCTCCCCCATGCCCATGGACTCTCTCTCTCTCTCAAAAATAACTAAACATTTTAAAAAATTAAAATAACAAAATATTTTAAACTAAATATAAATGAAAGCACAACATATCTAAATTTGTGGATGCTGGTAGCCCGGTACTTTGGGAATACTTTTAAAGCACTAATCACCTAGATTAGAAAGAAGTAAGATCTCATATTCTACCTTAAGAAATTAGAAGAAGAAGAGCAAATTACACCTAAATTAAGTGAAAAGAAAATAATAAAAATTAGTACAGAAATCAGTGAAATATAAAACTAAATTATAACAGTGAAAATCAATGAAGCCAAAAGCTACTTTTTAAGAATATTTTTTAATTGACAAACCTTGAGCCAGACTAATAACAAAAAGAGAATAGACAGTAATGAGAGAAATGAAATCATTACCAATTCTATGGATATTAAAACAATAATAAGGGAATATTATTCCTTGTAAGACAAAAACTACAAAAGCTCATTTATAAACCCAACATGAGAGCACCCAAATACATAAAACAGTTAATAACAAAAAACATAAAGGAACTAATTGATAATAATACAATAATAGTAGAGGACTTTAACACCCCACTTACATCAATGTACAGATCATCTAACAGAAAATCAACAAGGAAACAATGGCTTTGAATGACACACTGGACCAGATGGATTTAACAGATACATTTAGAACATTCTATCCTAAAACAGTGGAGTACACATTGTTTTCAAGTGCACATGGAACATTTCTCTAGAATAGATCACAAATTAGGCCACAAAACAAGTCTCAACAAATTCAAAAAAAGTGAAGTTAAACCATGCATCTTTTCTGACCACAATGCTATGAAACTAGAAATCAACCACAAGAAAAAAATATGGAAAGAGAAAAAACACATGGAGCTTAAAAAAATGCTCCTAGGGGCGCCTGGGTGGCTCAGTTGATTAAGCGACTATCTCTGGCTCAGGTCATGATCTCACAGTTCGAGGCTTCCAGCCCCGCATGGAGGTCTGTGCTGACAGCTAAAAACCTGGACCCTGCTTTGGATTCTGTGTCTCCCTCTCTCTCTGCCCCTTCCCTGCTCATGCTCTGTCTCTCCTTCTCTCCAAAAATAAATAAACGTTAAAAAAAATTTTTTTTTAAACATGTTACTAAACAATGACTGGGTCAACCAAGAAGTCAAAGAAGAAATAAAAAATTACATGGAAACAAATGAAAATGAAAACACAACAGTCCAGAATCTTTGGGATAAGCAAAAGCTGTTCTAAGAAGGAAGTTTATAGCAATATAGGCTTACCTTAATAAGAAAAAATCTCAAATAAAAACAACCTAACCTTACATCTTGAGGAGCTAGAAAAAGAACAACAAACAAAGCAGAAGGAAGAAAATTATAAAAATTAGAGCAGATAAATGATATAGAACCTAAAAAAAAAAAAATAGAACAGATCAATGAAATCTGGAACTGGTTCTTTGAAAAAAATCCACAAAATTGATAAACCTTTAGCCAGACTCATCAAGAAAAAAAGAGAAAGGACTCAAATAACAAAATCACAAATGATTTGTGAGGACAAATAACAACCAACACCACAGAAATACAAACAATTGTTAGCGAATATTATGAAAACTTATTTGCCAACAAATTGGACAACCTAGAAGAAATGGTTACATTCCTAGAGACATATAACCTACCAAAAATGAAGCAGGAAAAAATAGAAAATTTGAACAGACCAATTATATACAATGAAACTAAATCAGTAATTTAAAAAAAAAAAAAATCTCCCAACAAAGAAAAGCCCAGGACCAGATGGCTTCATGGGATAATTGTATCAAACATTTAAAGAACAGTTAATACCTATTCTTCTCAAACTTTTCCAAAAAATAAAAGAGGAAGGAATCTTCCAAGTTCATTCTACCAGGCCAGGATTACTCTGATATCAAAACTAGATAAAGAGGCCACAAAAAAGAGATCTACAATCCGATATCTCTGATGAACACATATGCAAAATTCCTTAACAAAATATTGGCAAACAGAATTCAACAATACATTTAAAAAATGATTCACCATGATTAAATGGAATTTATTCCTAGGATGCAGCAGTGGTTCAGTATTCAAAAATCGATCAATGTGATACATCATATCAACAAGAGAAAGGATAAAAACTATATAATCATTTCAATAGATAGAGAAAATTTTTGACAAAATACTACATTCATTCATGATAAAAACATGGAACAAAGTAGGTTGACAGGGAACATACTTCATCATCCCCTATGATCCAGATATCACACTATGGGGTATTTAACCAACGAATACAAAAACACTAATTCAAAAGGATACATGCAATCCTATGTTTATAGCAGCATTATTTACAATAGCCAAATTAGGGAATCAGCCCAAGTGCCCACTGATACATTAATGAAGAAGAAGTGGTATATATATATACATATATATATATAATGAAATATTACTCAACAATTAAAAAATGAAATTTTGCCATTTGTAACGACATAGATGGAGCTAGAGAGTATAATGCTAAGCAAAATAAGTCAAGAGAAAGACAAATACCGTATGATTTCACTCAATGTGGAATTAAGAAACAAAACAAATGAGCAAAGGAAAATAAAAAGAAGAGAGAAAAACCAAGAAACAGACTCTTATCTATAGAGAACAAACTGAGGGAGGTGGGTGAGGGAATGGGTAAAATAGGTGCTGGGGATTAAGGAGGGCATTTATAAGGACCATTGTGTGATGTATGGAATTGTTGAATCACTATATTGTACACCTGAAACTAATATAATACTGTATGTTAACTTTACTGGAATTAAAATTAACAGTTAATTTTTAAAAAACTACAAAAGCTCACTGAAAAGAAATAAATAGGACATTCAGTGGAAATAAATGAGTATGAACCTCCAAAAATCCTCTCCTCTGAAAAAGCAACAAGAATATTGGCAAAAATCAAAATGTCAGGGGCACCTGGGTGGCTGTCAGTTAAGCTTCCAACTCTTAATTTCAGCTCAGGTGATGATCTCATGGTTCGTGAGATCAAGCCCTGCATCGGCCTCCAAGTTGATAGCACAGAGCCTACTTGGGGTTCTCCCTCTCTCCTCTCTCTCTCTCTCTGCCTGCTCCCCCTGCTCACCTGCTCCCTCTCTCAAAATAAATAAATAAACATTTTTTTAATTCGACATTTCAGTGCTATGGAAATAACCAAAGGCTTGTCATAATCTGCAGAACATTTATTCAAGAGAAAAGGCTGAATATCAGTAAGAACAGTGAGCTTTGTCGCATTTTAACTTGCTCTATTTCCCACCCACCCCCATTTTCCACAGTTCTGCAGTAGCCTTATAAATTTAACAGACCACAATTACATCTGAAAGTCACTAGCGAGGACAGAATAGGTCTGGGGCTCCTCCAAAGCTCCCCTCCAAGAACATTATCATTATTTTACCTGTCTTGTGGTTCCCTGGAAGAACCCACTCACAAGGTTTATCTTTATTTTACTTGACTCTGAGCCTACCTACTGCAGTCTTTTCTCTCAGGGCATTTGTCAAGAAAAGTCAGCAGAAATTGTTTGACATCATGGCTGCCTGATCCAGTAGATTACAGTTGGGAAAAAAGTCTGCTAATCAAAAAGCTTAAAAGGGAAGCTGGGGAATGATGTCCACAGGGGATTTTATGGACTGAATTGTATCTCCCCAAAATTCATACATTGAAGTCCTAACCCCAGTACCTTACACTGTGATTGTATTTGGAAATAGGGCCTTTAAAGAGGTAATTAAGGTTAAATGAGGTCATAACGTTAGGACCATAATCCAATATGACTGGTGTCCTTATAGTAAGAGGAAGAGACACGAGGGGTGTGCATACACAGAGAAAAATACCATATGAGGATATAATGAGAAGGCAGCCATCTGCAAGACAAGGAGGGATGCCTCAGGAGAAATCAAAGTTGCCAATAACTTGCTCTTGTACTTCTCACCTCCAAAAGTAAGAAAAATAAACTTCTGTTGTTTAAGCAACTGAATTTGTGGTGTTTTGTTATTGTAGCCCTAGCAAACTAATACAGGGGGCTTTGAAAAGTTCTGACATACCAGGATATCTAGAAGACCATGCATGTGTTAAGTGTTCCCATGCACAGAGCCATGTACATGCTCAGGAAAGACCTGAGGAGTCTATAAACTCTCATCTCTAGCAGACTTTGAGACTCTGCACAAGGAGTAAAGGCTAAGGTAAATTGAAAATTGCCTGAGTGTTGAAGGCATGCCTCAACATGCACACAGGATTCCTCAAGAAAGACAGGAGATTTATTGGTTCCAGACATTTAAGAAAATCACCATTCCAATACTAGCTGACCACTAAACTGAGTAGAAATTTCAGTGGCCACACATAACAAAGAATAAAGACTTTATAGAATTTGTTCATAAAAACCATTAAACAAGCAGCAATAATGACAAACCTTGGGGCAAGGTGGGGAGGAAGTAGGAAAATTTGATTTCCAAAGTTGTAACATTATATTATTTAAAATGTATAAATTTCAACAAAAAATTACAAGACATATAAATTAGAAAGTTTTCACATAGGGGGCATAAAAAAAAGACCATGCAAAATGTTGGCAAGAATGCAGAAACTCTCATACACTGCTGGCAAGAAAGTAAAATGACATAACCACTTTGGAAATCAGATTAATAGTTTCTTAAAAAGCTAATCAACCTACCATACAATCCAGAAATTTCACTCTAAGAGAAAAAGAGCATGTACAAAGACTTGCCCACGAATATGTACAGAAGCTTTACCTGTAGTAGATGAAAACTGGAAACAACTCAAATGTCCTTCAACAAGTGCATAAATTATGATAATCTACATAATACTCAGCAATAAAATAAATGACCTCTTGATGCATGCAACAATGTGGATGAATCTCAATATAATTATGCTGACTGAAAGACGTCGGGGAAAAAAAGTATTGAATGATTCCATTTATATAAGTTCTAGAAAATGTAAACTAATCTATTGTGACAAAAAGTAAATCAGTGGTTGCCTGGGCATGGGGATTAGATGGGGAAAGATGGGAAGGAGGTATAACAAAAGGGCATGTTTAGGAAACTTTTTAGGGTGATGGATATGTTATTAACAAGCTTGGTTGTGGTGATATTTCACAGGTGATACACATGTCACAATTTAATAACTGCACAGTTAGTATGTGCAGTTAATTTTACGCCAATTATACCTCAAATAAAGCTATTAAACATATATTTAGCAACATCTTAAGGAACACTCTGCACTTCGATCAAGATCCATCTTTTAGCAAATATAAATCCATATTTCAAACAGACATTTTTATGGTTTTCTTATGGATTGTATCATAAAAATCTTATGGAGTTTATTCAAATTTTTACATCATAATAAAGCTGACAAAGAACTCCCAGTATGAGTAGAAATGTCATTTCCCCCACTTGGGCTCTGGTCTGCACCACATGTACTCATTCAGGGACTTAGGATAAAGGTGCAGTGGTTAACCACCCAAAGGAAGCTCTTCTCATCACAACAACAAATACACAAGAGAGCATTTCAAATCCTTTTTTGTGGGGTACCTGGGTGGCTCAGTCGATTAAGCACCCAACTCTTGACTTCAGCTCAGGTCATGATCTCATGTTTGTGAGTTTGAGCCCCACATCAGACCCTCTGCTGATGGTGCAGAGCCTGCTTGGTTTTCTGTCTCCCTCTCTCTCTCTCTCTGCCCCTCCCCTGCTTGCTCTCTCTCTCTCTCTCAAAATAAATAAAAATAAAAAAAATTTTTAAACCTGCATTTTGTGTCACATCTACTAACATCTCATTGACCAAAGCAAATCATGCTGAGCCCAAAGTTAAGAGATGGGGAAGTACACTTCTCCCATGGCAGTGGTAAAAATGAAATGGACATTTTTTAATGCTTGTATTAGTAATCTACTGCAGTCCCCTCTTTTTCATAAAATCTATGCCCTTCCACATACAAAATATATTCTCTCACATCCAACACCCCCAAAGTTTTAGCCAAATTATGACATCAGACTCAAGAATCAAGATTTGCATGATTGACTCATGTTCAGTTGCAGCTCCTCTTGCTCTGGAGACCTATGAATTATAATGACAAGTTTTCTTTTTCACATATTCCACATGCAATAGAGAAACAACATATCTACATAAATACTCCCTTTTTTATTTTTATTTTTTAAATTTTTTATTTATTTTTATTCAGAATTCAGATTCTGTAATCTGAAGCAGACTCCAGGCTCTGAGTTGTCAGCACAGAGCCCAATACAAGGCTCGAACCCACGAACCATGAGATCATGACCTGAGCTGAAGTCAGACGCTTAATTGACTGAGCCACCCAGATGCCCCATAAATATTCCCTTTTTAAACAGGAGGAGTACAAAGCACATAGCAACCACTGGACAATAGAAATCCTGAAATCCCACTCAGCAATGTTGTCAGGTTCATTTATCTTGAAGATTGAGAATGTTCTTTGAGTAGGCTCTGCTCTGACCCTTCTTTGTTCATTGTTTTCCATGGCTCTCAATTCTGACCTTTGAAAAATTCATCCTCTTCTATATTTCCCTTGGCAAATTCGAGGAGGACACTAAGCAATATGTCCTTTGGGGCAGCTGAACATCCTGTTTGTAGAATGTTGGGGGCTTATTTCTGACAATCTTAGTCCAGAGAGTGTTGATATGATTTTGTCAATACAAATATCTCAAAAA
This sequence comes from Neofelis nebulosa, assembly GCF_028018385.1. NCBI lineage: Eukaryota > Metazoa > Chordata > Mammalia > Carnivora > Felidae > Neofelis > Neofelis nebulosa. The sequence goes on along the minus strand of NC_080787.1, from coordinate 93,412,954 downwards.
TTTTGTGGGTTTTCTATGTGTTTGATTCCAGGGAACTCCATGTGCCAAAAACCACACTCTCCTTTTCAACATAGGTCTTTCTCTCTCTACACTTAAACATTGGTTTTGGACATATCAGGCTGATGTGGAATCATGCTTCTACACTTTTTAGAAGACCTTTTGTCTTGATGAAAGCTTCAAGCAAAATATGTCTAATGAAAGACCAGGGTTTTTTCCACAATTTCACAATTATAGATGGATACTCTTGTAAAATATAAAAAAAAATGCCACAGCAACGTTAAATTTCTATAAAACTGTCCAATACTGCATCTTCTTAGCTTGATCTAGCCCTTGCCTACCTCTACAACATCACTCTTCCTAACTCCTTTCAGCTCATATCTTTGCTCCAGCAATTGTGGCCTTCTGTTCTGCTCCTTAAATATGTCAAGTCATTTCTGCCTCAAAGGTTTTGCACTAATTGTCCCCTAAACTGGGAGATGCTTCCCTCCAAACTTTATCCATCTAATTCCTTCTTACAATTCAAATATCAACTGAAATATCATCTCCTCAAAGAGACCCTTTCTAACTCTGATTAAGATAACCACCAGTAACTCTCTACCATATCACTCTGCTATATTTTGTTTATAGTACTTATTACTGGCAAATATTTCTTATATGTTTGTAGCATTTTTTATGACTCTATCCCACACTGTCTGTAAAAGACAAAATCCCACTAAGATCTGTAAAAGACAAAATCATGTGTATCCTAGAAGCTTTATCAGTGACCAAAGTTCTCTTGATTAAGTAAATGAATGGTGAACAAGTAGGCAATTTAAAATGTGAAATGTTGGGGCTGCCTGGCTGGCTTGGTCGTTTGAGCATCCGACTCTTGATTTCAGCTCAGGTCATGATCTGGCTCAGGTCATGATCTCACAGTTCATGGGTTAGAGCCCCACACCAAGCTCCACACTGACAGTGTGGAGCCTGCTTGGAATTCTCTCCTTCTCTCTCTGTCCCTCCCCAATGTGTGTACACATGCACTCTTTCTCTCAAAATAAATAAATAAAATTTTCAAATGTGAAGAGTTGAACTAAATAGATATGGATCTAATGATGGATGGATGGATCTGATGCATAGATAGATGGAAAGATATACACATATAGTTAAAGGTCATCAGCATATATAAGTGCTAATTGAAATAATGAGTTAGAGTTCTTAAGAGTCTAACTTGAGAATAAATGTCAGGATAAAGCTCTAGAAAATATCAACATTTATTCCCAGGAGCCGGGAGAAGAAAAGGAACTAATGAAGGAACTTGGCAGGAGCGGGGAAGGGAAAAAAGAAAAGAAACAATAAACAAACAATGAATGGTTGTGTTCTAGAAACCAACGAAAGTTTTAAGAATCAAGGTGTAACCAAAAATGTCAAATACTGTGGGAAAAACAGGCTAGAGAATGAGCAAAGACTATCAGATTTGGCAATTAGGGAGATATTAAAAAACTGATGGGTTCTGGGGCAGAAGTTTTAACTCAGTCCAAAGAAGGAATAGAGGTGATGAAATGGGAAGCAAAGGTACTCTTAAGATATTAGGCTGTTGGATTAAGGCACTGGTCCATCTGAAAGGCAATCAGAGCCTGAGTGGTAGTCTGGATGTGTAGGAAAGGTGGGTCTTTGGCAGATGAAAAGAAAAAAAACCAAAAAACAAGAATTAGCTAAAGCAGGTTTCTGGTTATTAGGGAGAAGAAAACATCAAAAAGTGGGTTTTAGTTGTTTTAAGTGCTTTGTCCTACATGATTTCAAGTTATCAATTTTCCCCGATGAACATTGAAAGCTAAAGCAATCATGATCTCACAATGACAGACAATCTGGTGAGCTCAGGCACAATCAATTGACAAACACAAGCATCTTAGTTAACCACAAATTTTGACTCTCTATTGGGCTGTCACAAGGGTTAAAAGAGAAAATATGTACAAAAGTACATTTCCAGCTATAAAAGAAATACAAATAGAAGGTATTATTTAGGCTCTATGTGGTTAAATTATTAGTTCAGAGAATTAGAAGCCTGTGTCCACAACCATCTTTGCTGAATAACGAGTCTCTTGGCTGCCAGAGGCCTGACGCATAGAGCAGGCAGAAAAACCACTGCATTTCTTGCTATCAGTGCCCTAGAAATAAGTCCTGGTTTCTGGTGAAGAGCACAGGCAGTGCCTGCCAGGCCTGTCTCCACCACTGCATCTCTTGAGATTTGGGACAGAGTTGCTTCACCGGCCACAGGTCATTTTAATCATAGTAAGAAAAAAAGTCAAGGGGAAATTCATCCATCAGTTAATCTCATCAATTTTTCTGAGCACCAGTTATAGGTAAGGCCTTGGTCTAGGCAAATTTTTCTGATTGAAAGAATGTGAAATTTGGTCATATCAAACAGATCTGAGTTCAAATTATCTGCACCATTTTGATCAGCTATACAATCTTCAACAAATCACTTCACCTTTCTATCTCTCTGTGTCTTCAGCTATAAAATGGAGATAATAGTACCTATCAAGCAGGACTGTTGTCAGAATTAAATGAGGTGATGCACCTTTTGGGATGAGCACTGGGTGTTGTATGGAAACAAATTTGACAATAATTTCATATATTGAAAAATAAATAAATAAATAAATGAGGTGATGCATCCAGACCCCCAGTACAGCTCTAGCTTAGAGCAGGTGGTTGGCCAGTGAACTCATTATTTCACTAGGCAATGTGGGAGATAAGAGCAGAAAACAGCATGATAAAGTCTATGTACATAATGGGAAGAGGATGTGATGGGGCCCCTAACAGAAATAACAACCAAGCACTACATATGTTCACAGGAAGGTAAAATTATACCACACCCATGGTTATGAAAGAAGCAACATTCAAGACAGGCATTGAAAGGTGAAAATGGACTTGAAAAATGAAAATGGCTTTCTCTTGAAGGGAATTCAAAGTCTTACACTAATGTGCCCCCAAGACCATCATGATAGAGGGCAGACATGTGGAAGTAGGGTGCAAAGGACACTAAGAAAACTAGGAAAGTGAAAGGTGATACAAGTCCTTTCATAGTATCTCTAGAAGAATGAGACCCAGACACTGTGGCAAAATTAATTACAAAATAAATGCAATTTCAGCTTTATGCTTAACAGTTTCTTTTCTGCATGTATTAGTGGAAGTAGAAATATTATTTGGAAAAACATAAAATCATTATACCTCATTCTTTGAACCGAAGTCAAAATGAGAGCTACCATTAATGTTAGCATGTTTTTCAAATTCTACATGGAATTGGATGCATCGTGCTCCAATGGAATTCTGAAATGAGGTCAACTTCTGGCAGGTCACACGACTAACTCTATTAAGCCACTGTTCTGTGATCGGCTCCATATGCGTCACCCTTCTGCTGGGTAATTTTGTGCTTAGTCCAAAGACATTATGAAAAATAGCAAAATCTTGGTATATTGTCAAAGGTCAGAAAGTATTATAAAAATCAAGATACAAATGTATAATTGGTTCAAAATCTGAGAACAAAATATCACCTCACTTAGAGTTTATCATAAAATTATTTTAGTCCTCCCAATGAAAGTCACCGAGGGAAAAAAAATCTCTCATTGCAAAGCATGAGCCTTGATTGCATCTTGGATCAGGACAAAACTGAAATAGACAAAAGAGAAATTGGAGTTAATTGGAAAAAATGAAAATATGGAATAGTTATTTTATGGACTTACTGTTCATTTCTTAAATATGATAATGGTTTTCAAATTATTCAGGAGAATTTCTTTATCCTGAGAAAATGCAAGTGTCTGCAACTTGCAGACATCTGCAACTAACTTAATTTTAATGGCTCAGAAAAAAATTACATATATACAGAGATATTTACATTGTATATACGTATAAATGCATATATACACAGAGAGATAAAGATAGGGAGATAGAGTCCTCAAATGCGGCAAAATGTTAACAATTGTTGAGTTTAGGTGAATATAGGTATTCATTCTACTATTCTATCAACTATTCCTTATATTTGAAATTTTTCAAACTAAAAAGTTGGGAAAGTAAAAATATTCTATTCTTTATGACATCTAATTTTAACTCAAACGGGATGGCAAGGATTACAAGAAATCTGTTCAAATGATAAATAGAGGAGATTCATGAACATTTGATGCATGCTTTCTAGATAACTACTAGATACGCCTGGTGAAAAAAATCTGAAGTTGAAAATGTTGTACCCTTCATCTTCCCTGTGCTGCACTGGTATTACACTGCTATGCATACATTCATTGATAGAGTTTGGTAATAAATCCCAAGTTTGATGTAACCATCTATCTCTGTGTCATGCGAATAATTTTTGTATTGATATTTTGGTTTTCATTTTGCTATGAAGCCATCATTTACACTAAAGTATACTACTAGTTCAACAGAGATCAGTCTTTCTAAGAGAAACCAAAATTATCCACAAATAGATGTTCTTCAACAAAGAGCCTAAAAATTAGGATTAAGTGAAACCATAAAACCAGGGAGTTTATACAACAAATGTGCAGGAGAGAGGAGAGACCTGGAGCGTAACATTCCACATCGTAGGCCGTTTTTATGCCACAATGCAGTTCCAGCTACATAGCACTATAAGAGTCATTGCGTAAAGATTCATTAGTGCATGCAAATAGTCCTCCAGGTACGTATTCCTTTTCTGCACAGTAATCAATGTTACTGGTAAACAGTACGAGCAGATATAATTGCTTCGTCTATACAGTTTTACCTATAACATAGTGTTTCAAGTTACTCCAGTTTATCTAAAAACTCAGGGATCAAGTTTCTGAATTCTTTTTACCACAGAAAATGAATTTCAATTAAGGAAGTAGACATACATTAGAATAAAATACTCTTTGGGGGCAAGGATATAAAGGTCAGAAGAGTAATGTTTTATGACAGTATTCCAAAATTCTCTATATTCACTTTGAAATGTATAAATATAAAAATTATACAATAGACTCACATAAATTACCAGGCTAATGTGCAGCGAATTTGAATTTTGTTTAAAACATCTAAATATGCAATGAGTGAGCAAATGTATCATACAGTGTTTATGATATAAATTATTAAAAAACAAGATGATGTGATTTTCCATAAATTAATGTTCATATCTTTTTATTAAATTATCAAAGATAACTCTTACATGTAAGAGCTGAAAAGGGGAGTACACAGAAACTTTATGCAATTTCTCCAATTTTGTTCAAAAAATAAACTCAGTCTAGATAGAAATCCTTCACGAAACTCCTAGAAATGTAAATCTAGCTAGCAGTCTGACTGCCTGCTGTTTGCATATATGAACATACATCACGTTCCCTTACTCAGGACCTCCTTTGTCTAGAGATGTCAGTGTCTTCAGAGTGCATACTTAACATTTCAATAATATTTTATTTAGTTGGAAAAATCATAAGGTGAGAAGCATCCCAAAATAAAATGGTCTGAACCAGGAATTTATGATTTCCTTTCATAAGCAATGTTCAAGCAAAGACCAGACAACCTCCTAATTGTAGGGTTGTGGTGGGCATGTAAGTACCAGATGGGGGTTGGATCAGGTCCCTTAAAACTCTGTAAATCTGTCGCCTTATGATTCTTACAGGTTTAAAGATATAAAGAGGTGTGGTGTATTTTTGTGGTTTTCAAAGCCTAGGTATTTTTCATTTTTAGAAGATGCAAAAGTTACCTCCATTTTCTAACTTGTATTTCTTTTCTGGAAAGGAGATAATCTTAAAATGGTCTTCCCTGGTAAGCATTTGATATTCATTGTATCCATTTGGAGAAAAATAGATATGATAGTTTCTTATTTCACAATGAGAGCATATTATAATGGTGTTAGAAATACATTAACACACTGTGAGAGCAGACCTCTGACCTGCAGATAGTGACATACATGGATTTATAAGTGACTGAGATAAATGGTCTGCTATTGCCGAGGAGTAAGTGAAAGCTACTTCCTCTACTGGTTTTGGGAAGTGACTATCATTGAACCAATAAAGCGTGAACAGGAGACCCGGATAACATATTTTTTCCTTACAAACACTTTAAGTCAACTTTCAATATACCATTTTAATTTTGGAATTAAAATTTGGAAGGAATTTTGGAAACATTGCTTTGCTCTGACTATCCAGCATCAGCATAGTTCATATAATGTCAGTTTCCCTTATTCCACACATACCTCTCACATTTGCCAAATTCAAGGTTTTACCAAAAAAAAAAAAAAAAAAAAAAGTAAGTCTTGATGCACAGTCAAGATTAAGAATATATCTGCGTACACTAGAAGAAAAGCATGCTGATATGAAGTGAAAAGTATGATTATCCTGGATCACCCAAAGGTCTCAGTTGCTTGAAAATCATTATGATGGAGTTTTTCACCTTTCATATTGTTTATCTACAGCCAGGGAAAGGATAAACCACTCAGCCCAGATAGGTTACTGGCCCACAAGACAATGATTCAACTGACCATCCAGAGATTTCATTCTGTTTCTACCTGGTCTTTGAATAGAGGCAACTGCTCCGGCAATTTTCTCTCCATGTGCATAATGATTTGGGGATTTTGTTTTTAACATTTCATTTGTAACTGTTGTCAGTTTTTTCTCTATAATAATTCTCTTAATTTTTTCCTCAAAGTCAAAACTGCTAAATTAATTCTAAATTGCCATTTTTTATATCTAACATTTCCATGGAAGAGTCAAAACTACCTGAAATTTTAAGAAAATGCATCAAAAATCTGCTTAGTTTGGCTTTCTGACAACATAAGTGACTTCATTTTCCACTCAACAATTCATCAACATTTTTACCTCAAAGATAATTTTCATGAAAACTTTTATTATAATATCTCATATTTTTATTTCAAACTGCTATGAAATTCCAATAATTTCTACATATCTCTATAAGTTGTTATAAATGCAAATATACATTCATATTCTAACTTCATGAAATGTTCATTGCACTTATTTCTATGGAAACAAAAAAATAAATTTTTATTTCATGTCTTCTTCATACTTATTATTTCTGTTCAGAATTCATAATAAATAGATGTGCTACCATCTAAACGCTATATATTTAGATAATCCTAGACACATATTGCTGCATACTAAACAAACTTAAAATCATTTTACTGTATTTTCAATTTTAGGTGTAAAACCAAGAGGATGATAATAAGATGCTAACATTAGTATTTAGGACCAACATGCATGCATACAATATATTCAGACACTGATCGTATGTTATTTGAAATGATCAATTCCCAACCAATACCATAGTAGAAATTTTTTTCTTCTAAGACATTGTCAGTAGCTGTCATTCAAGGCTAGAGCTTACTAATGAGAAGTGGAAATTTTGGTCGCATTCAGATACCAAAAGACATTGACCATTATGTGAGAATTTGAATACTCCTTATACTCATTCCCAACTCAAAAATTTATATCCTGGTTTATAAGGTATTAGATTCAGAATTTTTTATTTCCTTCCTTGGATACTTAAACACCAACCACAGACAATCATTACTTGATAATTTTAGAAAATAATAAAATTTTAAAACAATTGTATATTTAAGAAACATACTATTCATGTTACCAATAAGAATAAGGACATAAGTCATATTCATTTAAGAACCAATATTTGTTACTTTCATCTATATTTCTCAAGTATCCCGTAAGAAATTACTTTTTTGAATATATTTCTTAATATACTATTTAAGGACTAGAATACATGCAATTCAAAGGTAAGATTATAAAAAAAGTAAGATTACCACCGTGACAAAAGTTCTATCATAAGACTGTGAGATTCTTTGAAATCCTGACAATTAAACTTTTATTTCAAAAATCAATACATATGTTAGGTTCATACACAGTTTGTAATTTTTTAAATAACATACTTATGAATTATAGGTTTAAAACAACACTAAATTTGTTAGCATAAAATAGAATATAAGCATAAATATACCTAACCTTATGTGTTTGTATAAAAAACATTTGACCATACGAAAAAGGACAGAATTAGTCTTTTTTAAAACAAATCATATTCAGAACTTAAGCAACATTCAGTTATCATTACAAAGTTGTCTGTGAAAGACACACTTACTACAATGATTTGCCATCACACAAAATATTTTGGGACAACAATTTAGAGGGGCGCCTGGGTGGCTCAGTCGGTTGAGCGCCGACTTCGGCTCAGGTCACGATCTCGCGGTCCGTGAGTTCGAGCCCCGCATCGGGCCCCTGTGCTGACAGCTCAGAGCTCAGAGCCCGGAGCCTGTTTCGGATTCTGTGTCTCCCTCTCTCTGACCCTCCCCCATTCATGCTCTGTCTCTCTCTGTCTCAAAAATAAATAAACGTTAAAAAAAAAAAAAATTTAGAACATTCTTTCCTCTCCTCAATAATGGCAGATCTCGGTCTTTGAAAGAAAATCTGATTTAGAGATTTGACAACCAAGGTTGTCAAGTAGATACCATTTTTAAATATTTACATAGGATATATTTGATTTTTGTGTGTTTCCTAAAATTGTTTTAAGGCATTTTAGAAATGTTTTGAGATATTTTCATCATTAGAACAAGTGTTCGGCTTCCTAAAGAGGTCACCTCGAAAAGAATATTTATATGGAATCATTTCCAACTTACTTTACAAATACATAATACTTTATTTCTGTATTAAGAAAGGACAAGAATGAGATAAACATCCACTGGTGTTTTCTATAACTATGATTTGTTAATTTTCTAAATATTGAAACTTATCGTTTCACAGTAACAATAAGCTACTTCAAAGACAGGTAGCTGAACTAGGTCAGAGTTTCTCAACCTTGCTACTATTGACATTTTGCACTGGATAATTGTTGTGGGGGCTCTCCTGTGGATTGTAGATTATTTAGCAGCAAATTTGGCCTCTGCCTACTAGATGCCAGTAACACCCCCTCAGATGGGACCATCAAAAATCTCTCCAGACATTACCAAACATCCTCTGGGAAACAAAAATCACCCCTAATTGAAAACCACTGCATTAGGTGATTAGAAATTCCTGCCAATTCCAAGAGCCTATGATTCATAAAACATTATAAAATATATGTTAAAAAAACTGTTACACATTCTAAATATCCAACCGAAGTATAAAAAATTAATGTCATAATTTTTCTAGTTATACACATTTTCAAAAACAATTTGTAATAAGATGATACGATGAACATGTTTAAAATTTGTTGTCATAAGGCACAGCCTAGTAATATACAAAAATATTAAGGTTCATATTAACATATGCACATACATAAATATAAAGATATAGCTATAAACAACATTTGTATAAATATGTAAATCTATGCATACATAGCAACATGCCTTAAAACAACATGGCCATTTACTTCCTATTTAACAAACCTCCGACTCTAGAATAGTGTGCATTCTGTTATGATCAATACGTAAATTTTAAAATGACCTTTCATAAGGGAAAGCTAGATATAACAGATGTGGTGTCCATTTATATAGAACTCTCCTTTGACTTTTACCCCAACAAATAACGCCTTATGTTCCTTGCTTCTTCCGTGACACCCAAATTTCTGAAGAAGTGCTCTTTTTTTTTTAATCTACCATCACAGTTACTCTGTTAGGAACAAGGTTTCAAACAAGTAAGCAATACATTTCCTAAGATTTAAAATTTCTTTCTAGTTACCAGTTTTTTCTAAATATATACTTAACATAAAAATCACTTGTCACAAATTAACATTAAAGCACTATTAAATACTCAAATGCAATTATATTTGAGTGAAATAAAACAGAATTACTAAGAATAATGGCCCAGCATGTTCTTTTTCTTCAAATAAACTTACCTCAATCCTGATTTAGCCAATATAATACATCCATAGATTACCTTACTGGACATTTCCACTGAGCAAAAATGAACTGCAAGGCTCAGTTTGGATCTACTGATTATTGAGAAAACATTACTACCAAAAACCTCTATCATAGATGAAAAAAAGATTCCCAGTGGTTAGAATTCCCTATGTACTGCAGAATACCATAAAGCATAAGTTATTAAGAGTATAATATTATGGATTGTGGCTGTCCCTAAATAAACCTGAAAGCTTGTCATAAAGTTGAAATGATATTCTGGTAAATTGACAAAATTAATACACAATTTTAAGTCACAATTGTTTAACCATAAAGAGCCCTCATGGGTGTGCTGCTTTTCTTTTAATTAAATTTAAAAGTCTCTTCCATAGTTATTGATGTGTGAACATATTTCCATAGAGAATTATCTAAATGAAGAGCAAAGCATTCAAATACAGTCAAATATAATTGTTTAAAGATACCATACATTCATTCATTAGCAGAGTATTCTAATGTAAAATCAAAAGTAAAGCATGCCATAGGTAATTATTACTGACTTAGCTGTCAGGTACTCAAATCAACTAAAAGGCCAATTATTCTGAAGATACCCAGGATGGAAAGCTCATTGCTGGCATTAGATCATTTTGAGATAGTTATGGTGCCTTTTTATAGAATAAATTAATTTCACAGTGGGAACATTTGCCATATAACTTCACATGCTATAACTTATTTCCAAATCTTAAATCATTCACATATGAAGAGAAATAGATTACCTTTAAAAATGCAAGTAAGATATTAAAAGAAAACTAGAGAATAAAATATTAAGTCAGGTTATTTCCTTGTTTTCCAGTTTCATCACCAACATAACTCAAGAAATTCAGTATTAAAGGACAAGTTTTCATTCAACTTAATAATAGTATCCGTGGTTGATTTCTCAACATGGAATTAAACATATGCGTGTAAGATGATCCATTAAGAACACTAAAAAAATTTTAGGAAGGGTTTTCAAATCTGAACAAGCACTAAAGTGCCACCTACAGAAAATCTAAGATAAGTATCAGGGGTAGGAAAATGCCATTAAGTGTCTAGAACTGAGATACATATTTGCAAATACAATCTTCTCTCATCTCAGAACTAACACTGTACAGTGGCCCTGGTATATTAAATTCCTCCCCTAGGCGCTGCTTGTATTCAGCATCAAGTTATTTAAATATAAGCTCTGGGAGAAATTGTTTCGGACTGTCACACCCTCCCTACCGCTATGTGGGGTCCCTATTCACTGTTCCATGGTGGTCCTTACCAGATTGCCACTGGGGGCCTTCCTGGCCATCTCCCTGTGGACTGTATCCTACACAGCAATGATTGTGTCGTATTCATTACTCTATCCACAGAATCCCCACTCTTAACATGTGTGCATTGGATTAAATAAAATAAAGACCCAAAAACCATGGTATCCAATGGTTCTCAGATCTAGCTTCACAATAGAATTACCAGCCAAGCTTTTCAACTATTTATGCCCACACCACTTAAATCAGAATCTCAGGGTTGGGGGGCCCTGGGATCTGCTTTGTTTTAAAATCTTTCTAGATACCAGGGGCTGAGGGATGGGGGAGAGAGGGAGCTGTTTAATGTTTCAGTTCTGCAAAATGAAAAAATTCTGGAGATCTGTTTCACAACAGTATATATATATATATATTTAACACCATTGAACTACACGCTTAAATATGGTCAAGATGGTAAAAAAAAAAATTGGTGTGTATTTTTTTACCACAATAAAAAAACACACAAACAAACAAACAAAAAACAGTTTAATCTTCCCATTGTGCAGCCAGGGTTGAGATCTACCGTAAGTACACAGAGAACGGTAAGGCTTCCCACACCACCAATTCTGTTTATGAAGTTGGGGGAGGGGGGGAGAAAAGAGACTTCACAGTCACTTCCAACCGGTTTCCCAAACTATCTACCAAAAATTACATGTCTCTAAAATAAGGAGTCTAGGCTAAATAAATTTCAGAAAATCTGAATAACTTGCCAGAATAAAAATACATATTAGAATATTGTAAAAGTTAAGAAACCCTGCAATTAAGAAACTTGTTTAACCTATTTGTTTCCAAGACTTACTTGACTATATTATGAAAGAACCCTTCCCCTCAAAATGGTCTCTAATACCTGAAAATGAAATGCAGCACAGAGCAACGCCCTTCAAACTCTGGATGCCCACAGCTCACTTCTGAGTATTAGAATCCCTAACAGCAGGCTTGAAGGAATCAAATGACTCAAAGAGCAGTAAACAAGACAGCAGTGATTACAAACCATCACTAATGCAACATAAGATCTGTAGTTTCTAAATATGCATTCGCATTATATTATATGCTGTTGTTTTGCGACGGAGCTACCTACCGCTCTTACCTCTCTCATATGTTCATGAGGCACAGTTCTCACATGCCCCACTGAGCGTGCACTGGCCTGACCCTAAATGATGCCTCTTGCCCTTACTCACAACAAGTTGCACACTGTGCCATATCGTGTTTCATTTCATTTTTTCTTCCTGTATACATCACAGGAGAGCATCTTATATATACTCACTTGTAAACAATACATTCCACGTGCTGATCAAAATTTGGTTTGAGGTACATGAACGTGCAGTGAGACACAGCTTGAGAGCCACAGCCAGGGGAGGCTAGACTTACTTTAGATACAGCTATATTCAGTCCCATGTGTATACGTATAATACACATTGTGGGGGGTTGTGGAAATACAGGCCTTGCATCCATCCTTGTGATCTTTAAACCAGCACTTTCCTGAGGAGTGGTTCTGCAACAATTTGCTTGATTCTATGCAATATATCAGTAAAATAAACAGCAATAGTATTCTAAAACCAGAAGCACTGTAGATGTGAAAAGGAACCTATTTTAACACTTTACATAGATACTTCACTCCCTTTGAAAAAAGAAAGGCTACATTTTAAAATTTCATGTGGTCAAGGCATAAATCTGAAGAAAACTATAGGGCAGAACGATAGTATTATAAAATCTGTGCACTGATAAATTCTGTGGTGTGTTTGAGAGACACATAATTGGGTTCCTTTAATCCAGGCTGCAACCCATTGTGTTCTTTCTCTCACAGTGAATTGCACGTCAGAATAGCCACCAAAAAAAAAGAAAAAGCATCATGATAACCTTATTTTTCTCTGTTATTTTGAAACGTGCTTGATGGTGCAGTCAACTTTACAGTGTGGTTATTTAGTAGGAGTGAAATTATAATATTACAACATAAAAGAGTCCTTACTTGTGCTCCCATTGACTAGCATTAGGAAAATCTATTCAAAATACATCACTTAAAATCTGCAACTCCCCCGACACCATTATAAGTAATAATGACATTCATAATACAATGTTAAATATTGAACATTTATCTTAGGTAATTTTAATGATAAATGATACTGTTAGAATAAAATTAAGCTATAGCCCTCTTTTTTTGCCACTTCTAGATTAATAAATAGGTTTTACTATTTTTTATTGGGTTGACCAGTGAAATTAGCAAAAAGAGAGCTATTTATCTAATGTAACTATTAGATAGAAAGTTTTTCCACTTATTTGAAACACACTAGCTGAAGTTGATGTAACTTTAACTCTTAGTATTGTTTATGTTTATAATATTGACACCTTTCTTTTATAGGATCTTATGCAAATCAAAGGTAAGCATTTAAATTCCATTCACACAATTCATTGGTTGAGAAAAGCGATAGTATTAGAAAACATAATCATTGTTCATTTCACTGCTATTAAAAAACTAAAAACTCAGTCTATACTAAGAGCTTGAGTCTTGTTATAAGTCATGTATATCACTTGAGTCATGTATATCTTCTCTCATTAAAAAAATACACAACATTGGAAATTCAACTAAATGAAGGCTGAGGGGCTTACGTGTATCTTAACATGTATGCAACTCTTACTTGAGGACTTCGAGTACGTTGGTATCTTAACTATTGAGATATGCCTTAGGACCTGAGACTGTTATTCTTAACTGTTAAAAAATATAAAAGTAAAACATGGATCTGTTATCTTAAGCAATGGGTTTGCTCTTCCTAAGCCATGTTGTTATTGTCTCTGCATGCACGTGGAAAGGGAGGAACAGAATATTTTATATTCTCCCCTCCCCAAAAAAAAACTGGTAAGTAGAAATTTTTAAAAGAAGAGAATAGTAGTAGATTCTTAAACTAAATATTCCTTCAACACATTAATTTATTTGCATTATAAATGTTACTCTAGTAAACTACATCTACCTAACTGAAGTCAATGTAAAGAGAAATACCCCTCATCATTACTATATTAAAGGGCATTTTTCTTGCAGCAAAGCACAAATTAAAGCTTTCATACAATAACCTTAACAAATTTCACATACATAGTTCCAAAATCCATCATTCAATACGAGAAAAAATATTTTTCTTTCTCAAGGTAGCACACATTTCACTCTGGGAGGGGTCAACAATTTCTACCTCCACATACTAAGGCACACTCTAGCTTGCTCCCCAAACGGCCATGTCATTCTTATACAACTTAATCAGCAGCCACACAGAAGAAAGCAACACTGCAATCTTTGTGATCATTTTAATGAGGACCCCTGGCTATTCAGTCATTGAAATATAATTGACTTGCTCTCCTCTTATTTTCATAATAGACACTCCAACCTAGACCACGTTTATTTGGCTATAAGAAATGTCAGGAAGAATTGGAACTTTTCTGAGTGTCCCCATTAAAACTGAAAACATGCCACCCTGTCTTTTACATGAGCTGCAATCATTTTGCGTTGGTCTCATTACGCAATACAAGATGCAAATGTTCCAGGCACCCTTCTCACCAAACTGCAAGACCAAGGAAATAAGCATGCCAAGAATGTCTGGTTTTATCTGTACCTTTTTCTTACAATGTACTACAATTTCTTACAATTATTTATCCAACGCTTTAGAAAACAGGCAAAAGGAATAATAAATACAAATGTTATTTATGTTACTGATCTTTAGTAAGACTGCAAAGCAGAACTGATGACTTTCTTCTTAGCGATTAATCTATTTTTATAAAGTGTCAATTTTTCCTTCAAGAAACTACATAGTTGGTTTAAGAATTCAATAAGTGGCATTTACAAAATAACATTCACAAAAGTGATGTGCAAAATTAATTATTGCAATCTTTGAAACAATGTGAACCCTGCAAAATATTATTTTATATTTTGGAGCTTTTAAGTTTACATTAACTAAAAACTCGAACAATCAAAAACTATTTGATAATGTGGAACTTTACAATATAAATTTAAAAGCCAGTCCTCCATGGAAATGCCAATAAATTCATAAAACCATGTGCAGGAGGCTAAGCATCTTGCTATCAGAAATTTTTTTCTTAACATGGAATATTCACAGTTGAAATGCCACTCATCAGATTAACAATTCCATTCATTTCTATTTCAGTTAAGATAAATTTCTACTCATTATTGGCAAAAATGTTGAGGAAAAGGAATTCCCATATTGTAAAATAATTTTAGAGGGAAGTTTAACAATAATAGTTATATCCTCCAGCTGAACAACTGCACACACACATATATACACAGAACTCTGATACACAGACATTTTGTTGCACCATAGTCAACATTTGCAAACAAAGAAAAACACAAGTAACAAGCCAAGTGTCCCAATGGAAAGCTGACTAAAGTAATGATTTATTTGTATAATAAAATACTATATATCAATTAGAAAGAATAAGGCAGGTATATATGTACTGGGACAGATATATTTTTTAGTGAACGATAAAGTTATATGAAGTATATGGAGAATAGTCTCTTTCAAAAATTAGTATGCAAGAAGGGGCGCCTGGGTGGCTCAGTCAGTTAAACGTCTGACTTTGGCTCAGGTCATGATCTCTCAGTTCATGAGTTTCAGCCCCACATTGGGCTCTGTGCTGACAGCTCAGAGCCTGGAGCCTGCTTCAGATTCTGTGTCTCCCTCTCTCTCTGCCCCTCCTTCCCTTGCACTCTGTCTCTCTCTCTTTCTCTCTCTCTCTCTCAAAAATAAATAAACATTAAAAAAATTAGTATGCAAAGAAATGTATGTGTTAAAAATTTAGAGGAATATGCAGTATATTATTAACAGTGATTTTCTAGGGGCACCTGGGTGGCTCTGTTGGTTAAGCCTCCAACTTGATTTCGGCTCAGGTCATGATTTCACGGTTGGTGGGATTGAGCCCCTCTACAATGACAGTGCGGAGCCTGCTTGGGATTCTCTCACTCCCTCTCTCTCTGCCCCTCCCCTGCTGGTGCTCTTTCTCTCTCTCACTCAAAATAAGTAAACATTTTTTTAAAAACAGTGGTTTTCTCTAGCAGATTAAAGAGTTATATGCAATATTGTTTGAACATTTCTGATTCATTCATTCATCCAAGCAATATTTATTAAGCACCTACAATGTAACAAGTAACTTTCTAGGGTCCCAGGATATAGCAGTGAATAAAACAAAGTCATGAGTTGGTGTTACTTTTAAAATCAAAAGAATAAAAACAAAGTTGAAAAATTTCTGGCATTTCAAATATTTTAAGAAAATTAAGAAGTAAAAATCATTCATCTCATTATCCTTGTTGAAACTCTTTATCCTTACCTTTCTGTTGCTCAAAACTTTTTTCTAATATTAGACTAATAACGGCCAGATCATAATAATAGAAACCATCATTAAAACAATCTCTACTAGGTCCAACTTTTATGAAGAAGATTGCATATTTTATCATCCAAAATTTAAAAATAGTTTCATTAGTAAATATCTGTACAGGCAATAAGAGTACATTACATAAGAGTAATGAAATAACTTGAGATTTCACTAGAAAGACTTTATATGAAAATGATAGACAACTATGTATGCAGAAATATTACTAGGTAACCATACATGAATATTTTCATACATCTTAAATAATAACCATAGCTATTCCTACCTATATAACCATAAGATAATATTAAGTTTGTGGGTCTGTAATATTTCAATACCTTACTCAATTTACCACTAACATACATTAGAAGCTTTTACAAATGATATTAATATTGCAAGAGTATAGTGAATTTTATAAAAGCTATTCTAAGCTTACTGTAAAATGTACATTAATTCATATTTCCAATTTTATTAAAATCTACTAGGTACTCCCTCAAAACTTTCTTAATATCCTATTTTTCTCCCTTAAATTAATAAAAAGCATCTAAACATTTCTTAATAGAACTTATTTGATTTCTCAATAAAAACTCATTACTCACATGAAAGGTAAAAATTTTTAGAAAGTACCTAGGTTCATATTCATGATGTTCTGAGCAATCGAACAGACAGATAAAAAATATGTAAGAGTAAAAAGCCAACAAAGTCTAAACATCTACCAAGAAACCTTTTACTATAATGCGATGGTCCACTCACAGTGAGACTAATCAATGTGAATGAAAAGGATTTGATACTTTAAACAAACTCTATTTGAAACATGGATTCATTTGAATCAGAGACAACTGCCTTGCCATAAACACCCCAAGGTTCCATTTGTGCCAAGACTGTCTGTAATTGAATGAACTGTCACTAGATGGCGGTGTGAGTCGAACAGCCAAATGTTTACAAGTTCTCTGTCAAATCTGGTACCGGGATCAGGACACTACCTCGTTGCACAACTTGCTATCATCAAAAATAGATCTCTTTGCAAATAAAAAACACACTACCAAAACACAAGAAAAATATTATGTAAAGGGGCAAGATTTTAAACAAAGAATATTCTAAGCGAGTTTGCTGTGCTATTTACCTTTCTTAGTGTCTCAAACATGAGAGTGCTTATGACATCCCTGAGAAATTTGTCTAAAATTCACATTTCCAGAACCCCCTCCACCCTTGAGATTCTTTTTTTTTTAATGTTTATTTATTTTTGAGAGAGAGACAGAGTGCAACCAGCAGAGAGGCAGAGAGAGAGGGAGATACAGAATCCGAAGCAGACTCCAGGCTCTGAGCTATCAGCACAGAGCCCAACGCGGGGTTCAAACTAGTGAACCACAAGATCATGGCCTGAGTCAAAGTCCAACGTTCAACTGACTGAGCTACCCAGGAGCCCCAGACCCTTGAGATTCTTAATCACAGGTCTGTGATGGAAGATAGTCCCCATTTTTAAGAAATATCTAAGATTATCCTAATACAGACAGTCCCTGAAAAACACTGCTCTAAAACTTGAATCCCCAAAGAAATGGCGCTTTTGAATCGTGGGCTCCAGTCCAGTCACTTGTGAGGCCAGAGTCTCTAGCCCCAATCCCTTTCTGCACTGTTGCACATTTCAAATATTGTCAGAGAATGCCAGCACACTGAAGAAATCCCAACAGGGGCAGAAACTGTTCCTGACCTTGGTTAGAGCTTATTCAAAGACTTGTCCCTTCAAAAGTAAGTGGTCGAGCAGAAGCCCTACACTGTCAACTACAATGAACTGTTTGCAAAGGAGTTTGTCACACAATTCACTCCTGAAGCAAGAAGAGCTATACTGACCACCTTTTCCCCTCTACTCACCATTCTGACTCTGAAAAATTCTTCTACACAATTCCTCTACCTCCAAAAATCCATCTACATATTTCTTAGACTCTTCTACCCAGCTGGAATCTATACATACCCATCCCTGCCCACCTGCCTCTTCACATATAGGCCTGCCTGAATCCAGCCCAGTATTTACCTGCCCTGTTTCTGTTCACTATCTGCTACATCTCCTTTCAATCTCCGTTTCCTCTATAAAGTGAAACACGTGAGGAATAACTTCTCATATTTCCCAAGGTGGGAACTATCTTGACCCATCTACTGACATTAGTGGCTGCCATCTGTAATGTTCACCTGTTCATATCTAATATTGAGAAAATAGAGTGAGTGGAAGCTTTAAAGAGTAAAGGACTTTTAAGCTAGTGGTAATAGTGAATCTTTAAGCAAGGGCAGAGCAAGGTAGATATCATGGTGGGGGGCGGGGTGGCAGTCGGGGCAGCCAGCATAGGGAGTTAGAACCCAAGCAAAGAAGAGGGAAGAGCATCCTCGCAAAGGAGAGCCTGGCTCCAGGCTGTTGTCAGAGCCAGCTCCAGGTAAGAAAAACCACATGTGATTTGGTGTTTGGAGTTAGATCCCAAGCAGAGTGCAGATAATGTCCAGGCATGGCAGAGATAGAAAATTGGTTACATACAGGGCAGTTGATCAAATAAATAAATGTAATTAGAATAAAGTAAGCTGGGTTCCTCACTGTCAGAGATAAGAGTTAACAGACACGAAATGGGACAAAGCCGGTATGAACTCTATAATGTGAGATTGAATTGGATGTATTTGTATGAACAATGGTTGTCAAAACACATAATTATACAAAGTAAATATTAATATAAAACTTTTATGTGTATATGTAAGTGTCTACATGCACACACACACGTACACACAGACATATTCTCTAGCTCTTTCTACTGGGAGCAGCAACACCTCAATGTCAACAAACTTATTGTTTACATATTGGTTTCTAACTACCATTTCCCACTAAAAGGAACCACAGATCCTGGGGCACCTGGGTGGCTCAGTCAGTAAGCGTTCAACTTCAGCTCAGGTCATGATCTCACGGTCCCTGAGTTGAGCCTCATGTTGGACTCTGTGCTGACAGCTAAGAGACTGGAGAGTGCTTCAGATTCTGTGTCTCCCTCTCTGTCTTCCCCTTCCCCACTCACACTGTCTCTCTTTCTCTCTCAAAAATAAATAAACATTAAGAAAAAAAATTTTTTTAAGAAATAAATAAAAGGGACCAAAGATCCTTTGAAGAATGATCAGTTCCAGGACTGAGACAATGGAAGTACGAGATAAACCTGAAATATCTTGTTGTGTCAGAAAGTATGGAAGTACTCAAAGAATGATGGGAACATGTCGAAAGACTAGAGAAACTGGCTTGAAGAGGTTCTCACCAGTCAAATCTGGGATAATTGGAACATTTAATTATGATAGTGTACAGAATTTTAGTCCTCTGAATAATAACACATAGCAAATTCCTACATATATAAATAAATGAATGAATAAATTCAAAGTCTGAAAAAGACTGAAACATTTACATTGTTTCAAAGGACCTCCATAAAAATATATTAATCACAGAGGGGGAGAGAGTACCTTTATAATGGGTAAGCCTGGCAAATACCATTTTAATCAAGTGAACAAAGGGAATATCACCAGTGATGGGACAATCAAAATTGTATCACCCAATAACATGCAGTGAGAACAGTGTCACATCTTTGATATTCCTGCCAAAGGTGCACTACCTAAATCTAATCATGAGAAAATATCAGACAAATCCAAATATGGGAACATTCTGCAAAATAACTGTCCTGTCATCCTTATAAAAGTTTCAGGTCATGAAAGGAAAGACTGAGGCACTGTCACAAACTGAGGAGACTAAAGATAAATGATGTTAAATGCAACATGTGATTCTGAGCTAAATCTTTTGCTATGAAAAACATTATTGGCACAATTGGTAAAATTTGAATGGGGTATAAGCATTCAACATAACAACCTATCAATGTTAATTTTCTGATTTTAATGGCTGTATTGTGGTCATGCGGGGAATTGTCCTTGTTTATAGGAAATACACACTAAAACACTCAGGAATGATGGGTCATCAGTTTGGCAATTTATTTTCAAATGGTTCGGGGCTTTAAAATATATACAATATAGGGGCGCCTGGGTGGCTCAGTCGGTTGAGTGTCCGACTTCGGCTCAGGTCATGATCTCATGGTCCGTGAGTTCCAGCCCCGCGTCGGGCTCTGTGCTGACAGCTCAGAGCCTGGACCCTGTTTCAGATTCTGTGTCTCCCTCTCTCTCTGCCCCTCCCCCGTTCATGCTCTGTCTCTCTCTGTCTCAAAAATAAATAAACTTTCGGGGCGCCTGGGTGGCTCAGTCGGTTAAGCGGCCAACTTCAGCTCAGGTCACGATCTCGCAGTCCGTGAGTTCGAGCCCCGCGTCGGGCTCTGGGCTGATGGCTCGGAGCCTGGAGCCTGCTTCCGATTCTGTGTCTCCCTCTCTCTCTGCCCCTCCCCCGTTCATGCTCTGTCTCTCTCTGTCTCAAAAATAAATGAAACGTTAAAAAAAAAAAATTTTTTTTTAAAAATAAATAAATAAACTTTAAAAAAAAAAAAAATAAAATATATAAAATATATTTCTAACTTTTTATAACTTTATGATTGTTTACAAAAATTAATAAAAAAATAAATTCATCGATCTTTTCTTTTTTTCCGAAAGAAAATACATGCTCATTGTAAGTAGTGAAAGCAAAGATGTACAATGAAAGCCTTAATCGTCATCTTCCTTTCCTCCTCTGTCCCTATGCCCCATAGAAACAATGTTACCATCCTGCTATTTAAACAAACATACATAAACATGTAGAAGAGGGAATTTGCTATTAATGATCCTCCTGATCCCCGAGAGTAGCAGAAATAAAAAGATGCAAGACAATCATCACATATGTATCCAGTTTAACAAATAAAATGATCCCGTTGGACTCTGAAAGGAATAACAAAATTCTCAAGTCTATCTGTGATTTCCCTTGGGTTTTCCCATTAAGGGCACTGAATTATGCGCCCAAATACACTGAGTGAGGACATGGAAGCTTCTGAAATCTGAAAAGGAGGGAGGGGCTCACACCCTTCTGAAAATGTGCAAACCAGCATGAGATAGCTTCCCCAAGTGGGGACTGGCCAGCGCAGCATGTGGTGCTGCCCTCTCTTCCCCTTCCTCAAAGTAAGTGTATTCTTATCTGCATTAATGCAGTCTTCTGCTACTTTCCCTTTTCTCCCCGGCTATGGCACTCTGTAGATTCAAAACACACTGATTTCATTAAAATGCCTTTTTTTTAATGCATGCTACTACCAAACCACACACTCAACTCCCATCCTGCAAGTGCAATTGATGCTAAGGGATTCTTTTTTCTATCGTGCTTTTTTTTTTTTTTTTTTTTTTTTGGATTCTAATTTTGTTATGCCAGTTTAAGATCATCTCTGACTACTTCATCCATGGTGTTGATAGAACTACTGAGGACATGGATCCGAAGACAGAGGCCTGATGTGTCCCTAAAAACCTCCCTTTAGTGCAGAGATACAGACATCCAAGCAAGTAGAAGTCCAATAAAGAAAAATGTCTGCCAACCCATTTTTCTCTATTTTGGTGGCAAAAAATTGTTTAAATATATATTAGCGTCAAATGTCAGGCTTGGAAAACAATTATGCTATACCTGCCATATTCTTATGACCCATTTGCCTATTAACTCTAATAAAAAGTCAAATGAAATAGTCTGCCCCAGTTTATCATTAATGCTTCATTGTTACTGATGCCTAGTAAGCCCTGATTCTGTTTCTAAGTGCAACTATGTCAATTTTACATAATCTACTATAACCTTATCCAACCTTCTTAGTAATCAAAGAAACGTAAATCAAAAAGCAGTGATAATATATCCTTTACATACCAAATGTTGAGAGTTTGTAATAATTTGTTGAATGTTGTTGAAACTGCAGGGATATCAGACTTTCATGCAACTGAAAGACATCTTTCTCAATGGCAAATTGGCAGAAGTATCTATGGCCTTGAAAATGCAGATTTGCTTTGTCCCAATATTTCCTCTTCTGGGATTTTATCCTAAGGTCATCATTGATACACACAAAGACAGAGCTACTAGTATGTTTGCTTTGCATGTTTATAATGGGAGTGGGCAGTTACATGCTAAAAGCCCAAAACAGAAGATTCCTTTAGATATGTATCTATACAATAGAATACTATGCAACCACTTAAAATAATGTTGTAAAATGTTTCATGTCCTAGAAAAATGGTCACAATTGAGCCAAAAAGGCAAGTTACAAAACGGAATATCTAGTATGATCCTAGTGTGTGTGTGTGTGTGTGTGTGTGTGTGTGTGTGTGTGTGATGTGCACACACAAATGACTGAAATGTGTATACTGAAATAGGTAGACTGGTTGTCTTTGAATAATGAAGTTAAAGGAAATTTTTATCTCATTCTATTTGATTACCTATATTTTCTAAATAGGGAAAATAGCAGTAAGAGCCACTGTCTGTTATAAACACTACGTATTCCTACAGGCATGGCTGAAGCTAATAGGGTACAAAGAACCCATTCCTCTGTTTCTCCCTTACTCTCCATATTATTTTGTTCTACCTTTCTTATAGCCTTTCACATCCTGCTTCATATTTACCTCTATATAATTTTACTTCCTTATGAAATGGAAGAGCCTTTGAATTCTGAGACAGGATTTTAAATCTCTATATACCTCCACTACCATGAGGCATATTCTCTTCCAGTGTGAGAGAAGATAATAATTTCTGAAAAAATGAATACGTGAACATTTACTGAAAACTGAATGAGGATAAACATTTTTAAAAAAGAAAAATTCATTGGTAGTGCCTACAATATCATGGGTGTTTGACAACCAAAAACGTTATATGGGACTCATGTTACATGTCTTTCTGGAAAGAGGATTAGGCCAATCTAAACTAGGGGGCTTCTATATTCCAGCCTAACTGCCTGCTAACTCCTATTTCCAGACAGGTAAGCCACAGACTCTGGCCTCCTCTTGCCTCAGATGTTTCCAGAACCATCCCATTGGTAAAGCTATGAGCCTGGGATACAACTTCTATGCAAGCACAGTGAATATCCACATTCTCTAATTTCATAGTGAGCTATTGTTAACCCAGGAAAAAAAGCTCCACAGTAAGTACCTTATGACCAAGCACTTCAACTTCCAAAAGGTTTCTCCTAACACAGCTCAGTTCTCTTCTATGTTTCCAGCTCAAATTAAAAAAAAAAAAAAATGTTTTTGTTAAGTTTTTTTCCAGACATTTTTTTTTTCTATTTTAGGCATTCTTACAAAAATAAGACTCCAGTTCTAAGGGCAGACATTTGGACCTTTCTGGCAGGGACTCCCGCCCTGGGCAAGCACACTTGATGATCACACGGTACATGGTCCCTTCTCTCATGACCATCTGCTAGACTGGCTCGCTGCCCACTCACAAGCGCATTGAATTGTTTCACTAGGACACAGGTGCCAGGCTATCATGGGCTTAAATGAGCAGCCCACATAATACAGCAAAATGTTCCTCTTCCCTTCAGGAGGATCCTTCCCCATGACAGCCTTAAAGTAGTGTCACTACATGGCTTCTGAAGCTTGATTACAGCCAGAGACATGGGTGAGCCAAAGAAAGCACTGTAAGAATCAAAAACCCTTACAGATGAGTGGTCACAGAGCAGAGCAAGTGGTTGTGCTAGCTATGGTACAGGTAGAGGTGTGGTGTGAACAAAAACCTCAGGACTCTAGAAAGAAAGAAGTCACCACCCCTTAGATTTATGTAAAACTGAAGAAGGAAATATACATTGTGTGTGTGTGACTATGCCTTAACCTACAACAGAGAGAAGAACAAGTAACATGGAAATTAGAGCTAAAGACATGAGGGCATGTCCCAACTCTACCACTTGATGAGACCTTCAGCTGGCCACTGATCTCAATATTCTTAACAGTTAAATAGGTATAACAATAATACCATATGTTAGCATCACTATGATTATATATCTATCGCTCCAAAACTTAGTGGTTTAAAACAACATTAGTTATTTTCTCTCTGAGTCAAAAATTTGGGAGCAGTTCAGCTGGGCAATTCTAACTCAGGGACCTTCAAGAGGCTGCAGTCAGGATGTGGCTGTGCCTGGTGCCATCTTAAGACTTCTTCACTCATATATTCTTCACTCATATGTCACCTGGACTGGAAAGACAGGAACAGTGAGAGCTGGAGCCACTAGAATGTTTCAGGCATATCTTTGTGTCTCTACACATTCTCTCTACATGGTCTCTGCAGCATGGCAACTTCAAGGTAGCCAGATGTCCTCCATGATGCCTGCGAAAGAGCATGTCTTGAGAGAGAGATCCAGGAGAAAGCTGTACTGCCTGTTATGATACAGCCTTGGAAGTCACATAGTGTCACGTCCACATATTCTATTGGTAGAGGTAGTTTACAAAAGTCTACTGCATCCTACCCATGGAGAAACATCCACATTGGATTGTAAGAGCATGAGAGATGAGATATAAATTTTCCATCTTTGGAAAATATAATCTGCTGTGCCATGCAAGGTTGTTTTAAGGATTCAATAAAAGCAGTCACATTCCCTTTATAAGCTGTAAAGCACTATACAAATATTAGCAATTTTTATCACAATAGTAATATTAAAATGTATCTTTTTATCTCAGCCCATTATAGAAGGTAATTTCCACAGATGAGGCTACAGGGGCATAGTGAACTAAACTTCACTAAGATGGAGTGAAGGCAGTAGTAAAAGCACAGAAGGCATCTACTCAAAGACCAGTGGGACATTATTTATCCCAAAAACTTTAAGAAAGGGGTTATATATTTCTTTACTCCCATATCCAAAAAAGAATCACCTGGCCTTAACAACCTCTTTCTGTTCATGCAATTGAGTAGAACCCAAATGCAAGTCTTAGATCTGCCACTAACTCAAGAGTGGAAATGAAGGAATTGCCTAACTGGGGGGCTCCAAATGATCTTTAAAGTTACTATAAGTTCTAGGAAGTTGGGAGTCTAAGAGTCAGTTGGATTCTCTTTGCTAATTCAGTGGATTAAACTTTTAGGGCACTTATTTATACAAACCCTAAACCCCAACTGTCAACTTACAAATATCCTTACATTTGAAGGAGTGGCAACACAGATTAATGAGGGTGAAAGACAGGAGTAGAAATATTGCCTGTGCCAAAAAGGAGGGTTTCCAGGGTGCAAGGTTCACCATCTCAGGTGAATCCTGAGAACAGAATCTGGGGCTCCCAGGAAATGAACTTGGTGAAAGGAAATCAAGATCTAATCCCTACCTGAGACCCAATATCTTCCAATCATTCCCCTGGCTCCTTGATGGTCTCCCTTCCCATCTTAGGCCCCTCAGCAAGATAAGTGGATCAAAAAGATACACATTCCCTGATGGCTGTAATTATTTCAGGCTGCCACCACTGTTAGCATCAGAGAATTTTGCCTGTTAGCTATTATTAATCAAAATTACTCAGGTGGGCATTTTTCAATGTAGAAAGTAAGCTACAGAGTTGAGTTAGAGAAATGCAACGATTTCTGTAAAAAGAAAATAACATATTTGTATATACATATATATTCATTCAATCAATAAATACTTGTCCAGTTAATGTATATGCTTTTGTGTGCATAGAACATCAGGGAGGGCACATAACAAACTGAAGACAGTTGCTGCTCCTGACAAGCAGAACTGGAGACTGGGAGAAGGGATGAAAGACTGTTTTCACTAAATTTGCTTTTGTACTTTTAGAGTTTGTACCACGAACATATATTACTCATTCAAAAAATTGTTTAAAGTTACTCAGGGATAACTTGTGATCAGAAGGCTTGCACTAGTGCTAGGCTTCCTGAAAGGAGAAAAGACCCCAGGCTTTTCACACCATGGCTCTTTCTCACATGAGGATTTCACTGGTTTCTATTTAAAATACATCATTAAAAGTAAAGTGATAGGGTGGATCAGACGGTTGAGCATCAGACCCTTGGTTTTGGCTCAGGTCATGATCCCATGGTCATGGGATCGAGCCCTGTGTCAGGCTCTGTGTGGAGTGTGGAGCCTGCTTAAGATTCTCCCTCTAAATAAATAAATAAATAAATAAATAGATAGATAGATAGATAGATAAATAAATAAATAAATAAATAAAGTAACATCATAGAACTTTTAATTTGTTTTCACCTGAGTTCCTCCAAAACTGTAAGCAGTCGATTTGGGAAGTGATTCCAGGTTGCATAATGCAGAAGAGGCCACTAAAGACGGAAAGGAAAGCCTCTCCAAGGACAGGCTCCTAGTTGGCCACCACTAGCAGGACCATTGTCTTCCTCAATTCTGCAGAAATGTCTGAGAAGCCTTATGAAACACAGAACAAAACGTGGCTAGAAGAACAGAGAAGGAAGTAGTTAACCATCAGCTCCCATTCCCCCTGGACAAAGTTGCTTCCAAAAGGGTTTCATTTCCCTGAACTTGTGGGTGGACACTTGTTAGTGCTTACAGGATTTCCTAAGATTTCCTACCTGCAGGTGTCAGACATACCCCAGACAGGAAGCAAGAAGTGCTCAAGGCACAGACCTGAGATAAGGTGAGGCGCTGTTGGGATACAACCCAAGTGAGGCTAGCTGAAGCATCCCCACACCCCCATCCCGCCTCCACACACCCCCCCCCCCCGCCTCCACACCCCCCTCCCTGGAGCTGGTTGCCACAACAATGGCTGGATCAGAGGGGAGACAGAAAAGTGTCCAAACACTTATGACAACTTCCTTCTTTTGCAAATTTTGTATTGTTTTTCTGTCCCTGGCAAAAGCAATAATAATAATAATAATAATAATAATTTCTGTACTTGTAAAGGTTAAATTAGTCAAAGAAATCATAAATATCATATGATTTCACTCATATGTGGAATTTAAGAAACAAAACAAATGAACATGGGGAAGGGAAGGAAAAATAAGATTAAAAAGAGAGGGAGTTAAACCATAAGAGATTCTTTAGACAGAGAACAAAATGAGGGTTGCTGGAGGGGAGGTCAGTGGGGGGGATGGGATAAATGGGTGATGGGCATTAAGGAGGGCACTTGGGGGCACCTGTGTGGCCCAACTGGTTAAGCACCCGGCTCTTGATCTTGGCCCAGGTCGTGATCTCCCAGTTCATGGGATCAAGCATCAGGCTCTGCACTGACAGTGTGAAGCCTGCTTGGGTATCTCTCCTTCTCTCTGCCCCTCCCCAGCTGGTTCTCTCTCGCACTCTCTCTCTCTCTCTCTCCCTCTCCCCCAAAAACTAAATAAATAAACAAAAAAAAAAAAAAAAAAAAAAAGGAGGGCACTTGTTGGGATGAGCACTGGCTTATATGTAAGTGATGAATTACTGGGTTCTAATCCTGAAACCAATACTATACTGTATGTTGACTAACTTGAATTTATTTAAATAAGTTTTTCAAAAAGATGAATCTAATATATAAAACATAGCCAGTTGCTTACATAAGAAAAGAATGTTTCTGCAAGGGAGGGTACTCAAGAACAGTAATGCTAGGTGGCTCCATGGATGAGAATTGAAGGTCAGGGAAGATTTTCAACACGTATCTTGTTGTATCCTGAATTTTGAAGTACAGCCACACTATCCATTACAAATGAAATTAGTTTTAGGCCGCTCCTGGTGCTGCTTGTGTGGTCTTTCGGTGCAGACCTGGTACCTCTCTTGTGAAGCGGCAGCTGAGGAGACTCTGGCGCTCGCCGTGGCCAAAGAAAAGCCCAAGGAAGGAGTCAAGACTGAGAACAACGATCATATTAATTAGAAGGTGGCAGGGCAGGATGGTTCTGTGGAGCAGTTTAAGATTAAGAGGCATACACCATTTAGTAAACTAATGAAAGCCTAGTGTGAACGACAGTGTTTGTCAATGAGGCATATCAGATTCCGATTTGATGGGCAGCCGATCAATGAAACAGACACACCTGCACAGTTGGAGATGGAGGATGAAGATACAATTGATGTGTTCCAGCAGCAGACAGGAGGTGTTTACGAAAAAGGGAACTTGCTACTTTACTCCAGAACTCTGTTCCTCCAGACCAAGAAGACATTCTCAATTAGAAAACCGCAATTTGGTTCCACCACATCCTGACTATTACAGTATAGTTTTCTCTATTCTTTCATTTTCCCCTTCCCCATGCCCTTATTTATTGTACATAAAGTAACTGTGTAGGTGCACAAGCATTTTGCATTTTTTTAACTAAATGGCCAATGGTATGTTTTGATCGATAATCAAATGGAGATGGGATGGGGGAAAATACTGGTTCTGTGAAAATACCCCCTTTCTCCATTAGTGGCATGCTCTTTCAGCTCTTATATTCCAGTAAGTTATTTTGCTCTGTTTAACAAAAAAAGAACAACATAAAAATCCTTGCATACCTTGTTTGATTGGAGAATTTTAATGTTTTTCATTTATCATTGTAAAACAAAGGACAATTTTACAAGTTTTTGTACATAGCTGTTACATATAGGGCAATCTGTCTTTAAGTAGGGATAAATTACTCTAAAAGAAATGAATCCTAGTTAGTTTTCCCTTCAAGTCAAGCGTCTTGTTGTTTAAATAAACTTCTTGTTTAAAATGAAAAAAAATTAAATTAGTTTTAAAGATACAAATATAAAACACATAAAATTAAAACATCGTATATCAAAAAAATTTTTAAATAATGAAAGAAAAAAAAATACAGGCTTTTGAATAAAGGTGGAGATTGGAATATATGTTTACCTCCACTCTATCTGAAGGCCTATGAGAGTGAAGAGACATTTTTAATTTTTTTTATGTTTATTTATTTATTTTTTGAGAGAGAGAGACAGAAAGCAAGCCATGGAGGGGCAGAGAGAGAGGGAGAGAGACATCCCAAGCAGGCTCTGCCCTGTCAGCACAGAACCCAACACGAGCCTTGAATTCACAAACTGTGAGATCATAACCTGAGCTGAAACCAAGAGTTGGATGCTTAACTGACTAAGCCACCCAGGCACCCCAATTTTTAAGCATTAGCAAACAAAGCAAAGGCAACAAAAGAGAACAAAACAGCAACAAAATCATGTAGGTAGAGGGTAGATGGATGAATAATAGGGTGGTTATTCCTGCTTCGGATTCTCTCTCTCCCTGTCTCTCTGCCCCTCCCCTGCTCACATACACACACACACCAGGTGCCCCTAGTATTATACTGTCCAGCTCCATCCATGTTGTTGCAAATGACAGGATTTTATTCTTCTTTATGGCTGAGTAATATTCCATTTTATATATATATATATATATATATATATATATATATATATACACACACACACACACACACACACACACACATACATATATATACACATACATATATATATATATACACACACACACATATATATATACACACATATATACGTGTGTGTGTATATATATATAATGGAATAATGTACAAATATATACACATATATTTGGATGTGAGACTTACTGAGTCAAAAGAATTTAACATTTTTATGGTTTTTATACAATGTGTTGCATCAAATTTTTGAAATGAGACCATTTAATATCTAGAGTGAAACTATAACTTTTTTTTAGCTCATGAAAAACCACATCTATTCAAGTTTCATTTAATAGTTAACATGCTCAAAAGCAGAGCCACAAAATGATTTCAAGAAAGTATAACATGAAAATCAAAGAAATGTAATAAAATGAATATACATTGCAGTTGTTGCAGAACTGACATGATACTTTCTGCAAATGAATGAGATTTTTTTTAAGGTATCAAAATCGGCTTATTTACTCTTAGTTGAAACCCATTTATTTCCTCAAAGAGCAACAAAGGAGATTCATCATTCTCCTTCAATAGTTCTCCAGTTATTACCAAAGATTCCCTGTGACCATTGTCCTGACCCAGGCCAGTGTGTTGAGTTGCTTTCTGTATGTGCAGAAAGGAATCTATCCTCTACCTGGGCAGATTAGAGATGGTGACATTTGAGGAATACCACAGTGATTGACCTTTCCCCTTTCTCTACAGACAGGCTCACCCCTAACATTGTAGGGCCAGAAGGTAAGTACAAATACAGTACAAATAGTACAAATAGAGTCTAACACACTACACATCCAAATATTTAAAATCTTTAAATCATAATAAAACATTATTAAATGAAATATGTTCTATAGCCCCACCTGGCTAAATGTGACATCAAAACAACCTGGAAGGCCATGTTCAAATCTAGGATGGTCAGACTCCTCTGAGCTCTGCACCAGAACATGGTACAAAAAGGAGAGGTGACCTCCAGCCACAGGCCACCCTCCTCTCTTTCCACTTCTCCTTATCATTCCCAGGCAGGTCTTATACATGCATTGTTCATTCCAACCAGTAAGTCCAGGCTCTGCCCTCCATCACCTCAAACAGTAGCCGGGCTTCCCTGTGAGCCAAGTAATAGGAGGGTCCACCCTTGGGAAAACGAACCCAGAGTGAAGGCCTGCACGTGCCTTAGAAAAAGGACCAGGCTGTTTGGACAGGGAATTTCTGTAAGGTCATCTCTCCTTGGCCCCCAGATATTTCTTATTCTGTAAGGAGGAGCTGGACCAGAGGAGGACCAGAGTAGAAAATCCTCTCATGGTGGTTTGGGGATGTTACTGCCATAAATATGCAGCTCTTACCTTTGAAGACATTGTTCTCAATTAAAATATTGTTCTCTGAAAACATGCATCAAAGACCTTTGCCCTCTTGTTAACATTTCACAATTATGAGCACATTCTTTAGGATCGGTTTACCTGATTGCTTGGTTCCCATACAGGAAAGCAGAAAGAGGCCTTTGGGAGAGGACATGCAGAATCGCTGCCTGAGAAGCCAGGCCAGTGGGCAGGTGGGGCAGCAGGGTACAGCCTGGGTGAAAGGAAAAGAGGCTTTGACTACACTTGGCCCTGCCTCACTAGTCTCCTCCTGACTGCCCTGGGAAGGTTGGGGGGGGGGGGGTGCATGTAAGCCAATAAAGAAAGAAGAAGAGAAGAATAAAATTGTAAAGTGGGGAAAATCTCCATGCCTCTATCCAGATTTTCATCTTGCATCTGCCTACACAGCAGATCCACCTCTAAACTACACGAGTAAAATACATGGCCAAATAGAGCTGCGCTTCCCAACGGACATTTTTCAAGCTCTTAGTGTTTAAAAGCAATAATAGCATCAGTTGCTTTTATTGATCAAAATACTAATACATGAAATATTAATATAAATCATTTCTCCAACAAAACAGAATGGTTTGACAGCCTGTGAATATGCATCAAATGAACAAGATTGATAGTGCACATTTTTGCTAAAGCCCTAGCTACTCAAGTCATTTATCATTTAGCTAAACACTAATCACTACCTTGAGGTTTTAACTATTATAACATTTTAGATGCTTTTATTCTTCATCACATATTATTTCATTTACAAATAAAGACCAGTCGTTAGAAACAAGAAGCGTAAGTGATACTGCCATTGAAAACAAGTTGATATAAGAATTATAAGAATGCAATGAAATTGTACAAAGATGATTTTTACCTACTATGTTGTACCTACCTGTTCATAAGTCCTACAAACCACATCAGGATGGTTCTAAAAAATTTTTAATTATGTCAAAAGTATGTAATATATTAACTATCAAATTATCTTTGGGGTGCCTGGGTGGATCAGTCATTTGAGCGTTCGACTTCAGCTCCGGTCATGATCTCGTGGTTCGTGGGTTCAAGCCCCACATCAGGCTCTGTGCTGACAGCTCAGAGCCTGAAACCTGCTTTAGATTTCAGATTCTGTGTCGCCCTCTCTCTGTGCTCCTCCCCTGCTCACACCCTGTCTCTCTCTCAAGAATAAAGATTTTTTTTTAAATGTTTTTAATTATCTTTGCATTTTTTGGAAATAAAGACTAACCACACTATAAATGTGCTCTTTGAATTGCAAAGCCTGCAGGAAGCAGCCTAAAGCATTCTCTCTTATTTTGTTTCTCAGAAATAAAATGCAAATTGTAAAAAATAAGCTAAATGATCTTAAGTCCAAAATACAAGAATTATAATAGTCATAAAGTAGATGCTCTAGTGTAGAATTAGATGCTTTAATATAGAATTAGATTTTTAAATCCAAGTAAATCCATTTAAGTACCTTAAATGAAAACTAGTATGTCATTGACTAAATTGTCAATAAATCATCTTTTGTCACATAATTAATTTAAAGTAAATTTATTCCCATGCATCACATATAACAAAGAAAGATGTCAACATTTTCCTTATCATAAATAGAATCACTAGGACGAAACTTTTTTAAGTCTTTATTTATTTATTTATTTTGAGAGAGAGAGGGTGTGTGTGCAAGCAGGGGAGAGGCAGAGAGAGAGAGAGAGAGAGAGAGAGAGAGAGAGAGAATCCCAAGCATGTTCCACGCTGTCCGTGCAGAGCCTGGCAGGGGGTGCTCAATCCCACAAACCATGAGATCATGACTTTAGCAGAAATCCAGAGTTGGACGCTTAACCAACCGAGCCACCCTGGAACCCCAGGATTGAATTTTAAATAAACTTTATAATCTAATGTTGAATAATACAATTTTCTAAACTAAAACATTTTACTTAAAACCATTTCTGTAGAATATCCATGCAAAAATAACAAAACAATTTTTAAGTTCTTACAATCTTAAAAGTTCTTAAGGGAACTTAACAGATTACAAGTGACTGTGAAAGAGACTCATAAGTCAAAAGTATCCCAAACACTATATGCTGGGTACAGTCTAAAGCCCCATTAACAAAGTCTTTCTGTCCACCATTAAATTCATGTGCAACCAGACAGAATTCAGCTCTGAAACTACACTTCAGTTTCTATGTTTATAAAATGAAGATAATAGTACTTCCTTCCCAATATTGTTACACCCACTGAGTGAGATTACAAATGGAAGTGGCTCAGCATGCGATACATTGCAGATGTGCGTATACAACATTTATACATGCAGATACACATCCCTAGGAGAAGAAACACATCAACGCAAACTCTCACTATTATTTAATTAATTAATACCAACTTCTTTCCTGAAAAGAGACGAAAGCAGAAAGTTAAAAGAGGAAGGTAATACAGGCTGGAAGAGGCACACAAAGTGAAGACAAAATAGGACAAAAACATTGCAGCCATTCTGCATACTTTTGCCTAAGTATGTTTCGGATAAAAAGTCTGTCGGGGCGCCTGGGTGGCGCAGTCGGTTAAGCGTCCGACTTCAGCCAGGTCACGATCTCGCGGTCCGTGAGTTCGAGCCCCGCGTCAGGCTCTGGGCTGATGGCTCGGAGCCTGGAGCCTGTTTCCGATTCTGTGTCTCCCTCTCTCTCTGCCCCTCCCCCGTTCGTGCTCTGTCTCTCTCTGTCCCAAAAATAAATAAAACGTTGAAAAAAAAAAAAAGTCTGCAAATAGGGGCGCCTGGGTGGCTCAGTCGGTTAAGCGTCCGACTTCGGCTCAGGTCATGATCTCACAGCTTGTGGGTTCGAGCCCCGCGTTGGGCTCTGTGCTGACTGCTCAGAGCCTGGAGCCTGTTTCAGATTCTGTGTCTCCCTCTCTCTGTGACCCTCCCCCGTTCATGCTCTGTCTCTCTCTGTCTCAAAAATAAATAAACGTTCTCAAAAATAAATAAACGTTTTAAAAAAAATTTTTTTTTTAAAAAGTCTGCAAATAACATAAATGTACCTGTCTCCCTCCCTCTGAACCATCGTGTGCCTGGGGACCTGGCACCCAGGAAGCACTCTAATATAATAAGACATCAGAAGGAAAGATTCAGTTAGCACCAACTTCCATAAAGTTGGTGCTGTGTAACTAAATACAATCACTAACTACTAAAGTACAACTAACTAAATAGAATCACAGGGCCACAGGATGGTGCAGTGAGAGGGACCCAAGAGACTACCTAACCAGCTCCATCCAACATTTTGCAAAAGGCAAAATAAAGTGCCTAGGTGACCTGCCCAAGACCACACCCAATTAGAGGCAGAGGCCAAAATTGCATTAGGATTTCCGGGAAAGTGCCCTTTCTCGTTTGGGCGGGGTGGGGGGGGGGGGGAGCTTGTGTATATATGTCAGGGACATGGGAGAAGATAGCACAGCCTCTAGAACATACAAGGCAAAGATTTCTAACACTGCCAAAGTGTGCTTGGCTGGCAATAAGATTCAAGGTTGATAAGGCTGCAAGACTTTCCTCTAAGGACAGAAAACATGTTGCATTATCCTCCTAGAGAAGGCAGTTAGACTAAGACATCCCTGCTGTCAAAATAACTGCTGCTTCCAGATATGTTTTCCACCTACCCTTCAGAATGGAAATGAGCCCAGATCCCTTTCTCAGAAGAGTTAAGCATGGAATCATCACTCAAATGGAGCAAGCAGCTTGCAGAATGGCTGCAATGAGTTCGTCCCCTAGGAAATAGATTGAACATTATCGCTCTACTTCATATCCTCAATGGAACTCAGTCCCATGAATGGAGTGGTATATTATAACTGGCATAAAATAAGCCACCACTTTAGTTACAACACAGGATTGTCCAAATAAACAAGCATTAATCATGCACATTATGTAGAGCATAATGCTTCAGAGAGCTTCTGCAAGCAGCTCCAAATGAACTCGACCAAATTATACCATCTGACAGCTGTTCTGTGACCTGTGGGAAATGAGTTGGTGGTCTCAGTCCAGTTCCTAGAGGACAGGTGTCCAAAGCACAAAAAGTACCCTCACAATTGGGCCTAATTAGCAACCTGGTTGTTGCAGCCGCAGTAAAACCTGGAGTCTATGTCACCGCCATGCTGTTGGAGTCTTGTCTCCACATCGGGTGGCATGCACTAAAGGCTTAGTGCAGAAACGCTCACAATGGCGACTGCACAAAATGTCGTTGCTTCAGGAGAAACAGAACTGGGTCCAGGACTGGCTCTCTGCCTCTTGGACTCCCCCGAGCCAAAGATGTCAGAGACAGGGTTGGAGTGTGGGGCACTGTTTTAATCCATGGAACGAACATGTTTGTAACACTTAAAGTGTTACGTACTCCTACCTTTAATAAGAGTTATCGACTCAATATTACACAAAAACTGAGATTTCCCTGGATTCCCCAATCATTTCGCAAAGTCTTTCCCTTCACCAAGGGAAAGTACAGAACCGGGGGCAGCAGAGGAAGGCTGCCTTAATTGAAACCTGCCTGCTTCTGAGGATAATGCTTCCCCTTAAGCCCTCTTAAAGTATACAGCTGTTTCCTCCAAAGTCCCACATACCTCAGCACCAGTTAATAAGGAAGGATTCTCCTTATTCCCAAACCTCACTTTCAGGCCATTTCTTCTCTGCTTTTGCAAAAGCCTTCTCTGACACCCAGAGCATTCAGCTCTGCCCCTATCCATTAACCTTCCATTCAATTGTCTTATTCTGAAAAGATGTTAACTCCTGACTTACAGTCTTCCTCTCTTATCCTCTCTTCAGATCATCAATGGTGATTTCAACACCCATGTGTGTAAAGCATAAACACTCTGGCTTCAAGGTGTCTTATCTTTCTCACCCTAATGATCTTTTCTCTCAATACCACAGCCTCCCACTCCCATGGCTGCTCTCCAGACCTTGTCATACCAGAAACTGCACCACCTCCAAAAATCTCAATTCAAATAGTACTTCCTTGGATTACAACCAGTCATTGCTAGCTCATTCCGTTACAGCACCCTTCCTTATGACTCTCTTGACACATGCAGACCAATACAATAGCCCAGTTTTCTTACTCTTTATTCACTGACTCCCCATGCTTTCCCTTCTCTTATGTCATAATTGGTGCCTCACTTTCCCTCACCCTCTCCAACCAATCTAACATCAAGTTCTGTCAACTTTATCTCCAAATTATATTCATTTATTTCTTATTCACCATTGTATTCCCAGTTTCTGCTCATAATATAGACTCAATAGTATTTCTTGAATGAGTGAAGCATTAAAGGTAAATGTTGGGGAGTTTCACTTCTGCTTAGGACATAGAAGCAAAAGAGAATGTCACTTCCACATTGATAATAGAAAAAAATCATCTAAAAAATAGAACTTTTATGTATCCCAACAGAGAGCTAAGTTTGCAAGCAAGCAAAGCAAACTGAATTCTAAACCTCAAAGGGAAATAGGAAGCATATACTTTTCCACCTTTGGGAGAGCACAGGAGAGAGAAATGTCTGCCACATAAGTAAATAAGAATAACCCAACTAAAATTTTTATTCATTAAGGCCAAGTGTGGGCTAGTACAACAATGTAGTATAGGTAGCAGGTCCAAATACAAGGGAAATGTGCCTTTATTCATAGGACTTTCCACAGGCCTCCACTGAGTGCTTATAAGAAAGCTAGGAGACAGGATAGGAAACTGGAGACAGCCCCCTCAGTGGGGTGGGTGTGCAGAGATAATCATCAGATAATAATCACTCCCCGCCATGACTAACCAGAGATACAAGGCAGAGCTTGGCTGCCATAGGAGGAAGGACAGGAATATGAGAAAACACCAACCTATGTCCCACACACACAAAGTCTGCTGAGTAAGGCTAGGCTAGGAGAACATAGAACACTCCAGTGACCCCAAAACAAGTATAACTCTAAGTAATAAGCAACATCAGTCTACCATTAAGGAAGGAGCAAAGGCTTATAGAGAGTCCCCTTGATGGTGCAGAATGGCTGAAAGCTAAGGGTGGAGAAGAAGCACTGATTTTTGTTTGCAACCCACCAAGTCTC
The DNA here is from genome assembly GCF_028018385.1 of Neofelis nebulosa. Taxonomy (NCBI): domain Eukaryota; kingdom Metazoa; phylum Chordata; class Mammalia; order Carnivora; family Felidae; genus Neofelis; species Neofelis nebulosa. The sequence goes on along the minus strand of NC_080787.1, from coordinate 93,375,789 downwards.
CACTCTATGCACAAAGAAACAGCTTCCAACCACTGGAGGAATTTAAGATAATGGTACACTGAAGGTAATGAGAGCCACAACAAAATCTAAACCTATCTCATCTCCCATCTAGTATAACTCAACCCCATACTAACAGCTTGAGAGAAAAAGACACACACCCATTTTTCTTGCAAAAATGGTATATACTTGAGTCTTCTATGTATACCTATACACAATATCCAATAATCATACAAAAACACCAAAACCAACATAAAATCAAGAAAAAAACAGCCTATTGTCAAGAAATAGGGCAATTAATAGAACCAGACTCAGATATGACTCGGATGTTGAAATACTTTCAAACAATTATGATTAACATGTTAAAGGCCCTAGTAAAAAAAAAAAAAAAAAGTATGTGCATAGATAGAAATGTCAGCAGAGAGATGAAAAACCATAAGAAAAAGTTAAATGGAAAGGACAGAAATTGAAAACATGGCATCCAAGACAAAGAATATATTCAATAAATTAATCAGCAGACCAAAAAGTTCTGGGGGGAAAAAAGCAATCAGTAAACTTAAATATAGATCAATAGAAATTATTCACTGGGGAGAGAGAGAGAGAAACACAGCAATCAAGAACCATGGAACAATATCAAATGTTCTAACATGTATTTATTAAGAATCCCAAAAGGGAAAAAGAGAGAGGATAGGGAAGGAAAAAATATGTGAAAAGGTAATGACTAAATGGACAGTATGAAGAAGCTTATTTCTGCTGGTTAAACAGTTCTGTAATCTGTCATGTTAGTTACACAAATCTATACGTGCCATAAAATGCCATAGAAAATATACACCAAAAGAAGTATAAAATTGGAAGAGCCTAAATAATATCTGTAGCTTAGTTAAGAATATTATACCAATGTCCATTTCCAGATTTTTGTAAATTCTATGATTATGCAATTACCATTGGAGGAAGTTGTGTGGAGGATACACGAAAACACACTACATTTTGCAACTTCTTGTGAATCTAAAATCATTTCAAAATTAAAAGTTCTTTGAAAGACAATGGCCAAGGGCCTTGGGTGGCTCAGTCAATTGAGCATCAGACTTCAGCTCAAGTCATGATCTCATGGTTCATGAGTTCAAGCCCTACATTGGGCTCACAGCTGTCAGCACAGAGCCCACTTCTGATCCTCTGTCCCCCTTTCTCTCTGCCCCTCCCCCCTCTCAAAAATAAACATTTAAAAAATAATAATAAAAAGATAATGGCCAAAATTTTTCCAAAAATAATGAAGGAAAACAAATGACCCATACAATAAACCCAGAGAACTTCAAGCAGGATGAATAATACTACATATACCCACAACTAGCCTCTTAATAATCAAACTGCTAAAAATAAAAAATAAAAAATAAAAAAAACAGAAACATAATTTTCTTATAACATTGTAGAAGTAAAATGTATTACATTAAGAGCACACAGTAGGGGAGAGTAGAAATAAAGTTTACTGTTAAAAGTTTCTTTTAACTGAATTATACTAAATTATTTGGTGATAGTTTACTAACTGTTTATAAGTTTATAGACTGTTAGATGCATATTGTAAATCATAGGGAAACCACTATTTTTTAATGTTTCTTTATTTTTGAGAGAGTGCAAGTGGGGGAGGGGCAGAGAGGGGAACAGAAGATCCCAAGCAGGCTCTCCACTGACACCAGAGAGCCCAATGTGGGGCTTGAACCCACGAACCCCGAGATCATGACCTGAGCTGAAGTCAGATGCTCAACTGACCAAGCCACCCATGTGCCATGGGAAACCACTATTTTTAAAAAGAGATAATTAATAAAACAATAGTGGAGATAAAATGGAATCATAAAAGAAGGCAGGAACATCCAAAATAATTTTTTAAAAAATAAAAATTGAGCGGGGCGCATGGGTGGCTCAGTCGGTTAAGCGTCCAACTTCGGCTTAGGTCATGATCTCTCAGTTTGTGAGTTCGAGCCCCGCGTCAGGCTCTGTGCTGACAGCTCAGAGCCTGGAGCCGGCTTTGGATTCTGTGTCTCCTCCTCTCTCTGCCCCTCCCATGCTCATGCTCTGTCTCTCTGTGTCTCTCAATAATAAATAAACGTTAGAAAAAAAAATTTTAATAAAAATTGAGTTACAAGAGTCAAACTATCTGACCTCGAGACTTAACTATCAAGCCACAGTAATCACGACAGTGTGCCATTGGCCAAATGGAGCACAACAGAGTCCAGAAACAGGCTCACAAATACATAGTCAATTGACTTTCAATAAAGGTGCCATGGCAGTTTAATGGGTAAATTATTTTTTAACAAAAAATGCTGAAACAATTAATTGGGTTTTCCATTTGCAAAAAAAACACATAAATAAACCTTGACCCTTACTTCACACCATATACAAAAGGAAACTTAAAATAGATCACAGACCTAAATGTAAGCCTAAAATTATAAAACTTTCAGAAGGAAACATAGGAGAAAAATGTGACCTTAGATTAGGAAAAGATTTCTTAGATATGACACCAAATGTACAATCCATTTTTATAAATGATAAATTGGCTTGTGTCATAATTGAAAACTTCTGCTCCTCAAAAGATACTTTATAAGACAAGGCAAAAATGGCGCCACCCAGGTAGCTCAGTCAGGTAAGCCCCCAACTCTTGATTTCATCTCAGCTCATAATCTCACGGATCATGAGTTGAGCCCAGTATGGAGCTCTGCGCTGCCAGTGAAGAGCCTGCTTGGAATTCTCTCTCTCTCTCTCTCTCTCTCTCTCTCTCTCTCTCTTTCTCTCTCTCACTATTGTTTTACTAATTATCTCTTTTTAAAAATAGTGGTTTCCCACGGCACATGGGTGGCTTGGTCAGTTGAGCATCTGACTTCAGCTCAGGTCATGATCTCGGGGTTCGTGGGTTCAAGCCCCACATTGGGCTCTCTGGTGTCAGTGGAGAGCCTGCTTGGGATCTTCTGTTCCCCTCTCTGCCCCTCCCCCACTTGCACTCTCTCAAAAATAAAGAAACATTAAAAAATAGTGGTTTCCCTATGATTTACAATATGCATCTAACAGTCTATAAACTTATAAACAGTTAGTAAACTATCACCAAATAATTTAGTATAATTCAGTTAAAAGAAACTTTTAACAGTAAACTTTATTTCTACTCTCCCCTACTGTGTGCTCTTAATGTAATACATTTTACTTCTACAATGTTATAAGAAAATTATGTTTCTTTTTTTTATTTTTTATTTTTAGCAGTTTGATTATTAAGGGGTGCCTGGGTGTCTTAGTCAGTTAAGTGTTCGACTCCTGATTTTGGCTCAGGTCACGATCTCATGGTTTGTGGGCTCGAGCCCCACATCAGAGTCTGATCGAGATTGTCTCTCTCTCTCTTCCTCTCTCTCTCTCTCTCTCACACACACACACACACACACACAATAAATAAACTTTAAAAATAATAATAAATTAAGAATAAAGTCTTACAACTTCTCCGAAGAAAACATCCAGATGGCCAACCGACACATGAAAAAATGTTCAACATCACTCATCATCAGGGAAATACAAATCAAAACCACCATGAGATACCACCTCACACCTGCAGAATGGCTAACATTAACAACTCAGGCAACAACATGTTGGCGAGGATGCAGAGAAAGAGGATCTCTTTTGCATTTTTGGTGGGAATGCAAGCTAGTGCAGCCCCTCTGGAAGATAGTATGGAGGTTCCTCAAAAAATTAAAAATAGAACTACCCTACAACCCAGCAATTGCACTACTAGGTATTTATCCAAGGGATACAGGTGTGCTGTTTCCAAGGGGCACATGCACCCCAGTATTTATAGCATCACTATCAACAGTAGCCAAAGTATGGAAAGAGCCCAAATTTATCGACAGATAAATGGATACAGATGTGGTACACACACACACACACACACACACACACACACACACACACACACTAGAATATTACTCAACAATCAAAAAGAATGGAATCTTGCCATTTGCAACTACATGGAAGGAACTAGAGGGTATTATGCTAAGCAAAATTAGTCAGAGAAAGACAAATATTATATGACTTCTCTCATATGAGGAATTTAAGATACAAGACAGATGAACATAAGGGAAAGGAAGCAAAAATAATATAAAAACAGGGAGGGGGAAAAAACATAAGGGACTCTTAAATATGGAGAACAAACAGAGGGTTACTGGAGGGGTTGTGGGAGGGGGGATGGGCTAAATGGGTAAGGGGCACTAAAGAATCTGCTCCTGAAATCATTGTTGTACTATATGCTAACTACTTTGCATGTAAATTAAAAAATGAATGAATGAATGAATGAATGAATAAAAAGAATAAAGTCTTATAGGGGAAGATGGTGAAGTAAGAAGACACTAGGCTCACCTCATCCTGTGGATACAACTAGGAAACACCCACATTAGTGTAAATAACCCTGAAAACTGGCAGAACAGACTCGCCACCACTAAATGTAGAGAAGGGCATATCAGAGAGTATAGGAAAAGGCTGAGATGTGGTCAGGAGCTGAACAGAGCACAGGACTGTCCATGGGAGAGAGGGACCAGCAAGCACCAAGAGGGGAAATAAACAGACCCTCACACCAGGCAGCCATGCATGGGGGACCTGCACAGGAAAGACAAATGCCCATAACATTTGGCTTTGAAAACCAGAGGGGCCAAATTTCACGAATTCTTACCATCAATGAGGTTAACCACCCGGAATTTTAAGAATCAGTGGGCTGGACTCTGGGAGAGCTGGAGGGTAAGAGGAAACTGAGTCCTTGACCTTAAAGAGATGGTATAACAAACCAACCCACAGAGACACAGCATAGAAACGGCAGTTCGAAAAACGCCTGGGGTATATGGGTGGGGATTCATTTACTAATCTCAGCCAGTGCTGGAGGGGCAGGTGTGGTTGGGATACTTCTTCAGGAACAAATAAACTGGTGGGTACCAATTCCCTCCCCTGCTCCCCAGCCTAGATACAGGGACACCTGCTGGAACCAGCACAGTGCCAACACTCTCCACCTAACTTGCTAACAGTACCCCCACCCCCACATTCTCCGATATGCCCCCTCCAGCCAGGCCTTCATTCCAGGTCTCCTCCCACAAGCAGGCCCACACAAATCTTGCTAACACCACACATCCTGCCCCCATGCACTTCCTTGCCCTCCAATTCAGCCTGCCTCTGTCCCCAGCAGCTGCAGGTTCCTCTCCCACAGTGGACCAGTATGGGTTTTACTGGCCCCATGCTCCCTACCCCTACATTCTCCTGTGGGCCTGCCACCTCCAATTTACCCTTGGCCAGGGCCAATCTGAAACAGTGCTCCAAGTCTGGCAGTGTGCACGTAGCCCTGACAGTGGCCAGCACCACTCCAAAGTGACTGCAGCGCTGCAGAGAGAGGAAGATAACCACACACATCAGTCCAACTGAGGCACCAGCAATGGGCATCAGCACTCACCAACAAAAGCTTCTTGGGACAACACAGGGAAATCATCCTGCAGTTTGGTGCTACTGCATATCTGGCAAATGCAGCCCCAGACTGGTCCACTAACAGTCCAGGGACTAAACACTTCCCACAAAGGTAAAGAGAGCCATTGCAGACAACTGGTCTAAAGCCAAAAATGGCTCAGCCACAACAGCAGGGTGCACGCAACTCACACAGGAGACACCCTTAAAGGGCCAGTATCTGGTAAACAGGGGACACTGCACTGCAGGGCACTACAGGACCTCTTCTTCACAAGGCCACGACTTGCAAGAGCAGGAGACATACTTGACTTGCCTAACACAGAGAAACAGACATGGACAGTCAGACAAAATGAGGAGACAGAGGAATATGTCCCAAATGAAAGGACAGGACAAAACCACAGCAAGAGACCTAAGCAAAACAGAGATAATATGCCTGATAGAGAATTTAAAGTTTATGAAGATACTCATTGGACTAGAGAAAATAGTGGAGGACCTCAGTGATACACTTAACAAAGAAATTTGTGCACCTGGGTGCACTGTCAGTTGAGCATCCAACTCTTGATTTCGGCTCAGGGCATGATCCCAGGGTCATGGGATCAAGCCCTGTGTCTGGCTTCACGCTGAGCATGGAGCCTGCTTAATATTCTCCCTCTCTCTCTCTCCTTCTCTCTCTCTCCCTCTGTCCCCCTCCCCCACTCCTGCACACTCGCTCTCGCTGTCTCTCATAAAAGAAACAAATTTAAAAACAGAGAGAAAGAAATAAAAACAATCAGAGCTGAAAAACACAATAACTGAAATTTAAAAATACACTAGATGGAACAAATAGTAGGCTAGAAGAAGCAGAAGAATGGATCAGTGACCAAGAGGACAGAGTAATGGAAAGCAATCAAGCTGAACAGGAGAGAGAAATAATAATAATGAATGAATGAAAATATACAAGGAATTCAGCAACATCATCAAACATAATAAAATTCACAGTATAGGGATCCCAGAAGAAGAGAGAGAAAGGGGGAAGAAAATTTATTTAAAGAAATATTAGCTGAAAACTTCCCTAATCTGGGGACAGAAACCAATATCCAGGTCCAAAATCAACCCAAGGAGGTCCACACCAAGACACATAGTAATTGAAATGGCCAAAAGTAATAATAGAGAATTTTAAAAACAGCAAAAGAAAAAGGAGACAGTTAGATACAAAGGGAAATACCATAAGACTATCTGCATTTTTCAGCAGAAATTTTGCAGACCATAAGAGAGTAGCATGATATATTCAAAGTACTGAAAGGAAAAAATCTGCAGCCAAGAATACTCTATCCAGCAAAGCTATCATTCAGAATAGAAGGAGAGATAGAGTACCCCAGACAAACAAAAGCTAAAGGAGTTCACGACCACTAAAACATCCCTAAAGGGATTTCTTTGAATAGAAAGGAAAGATCATAAGTAAGAGTTTTAAAAATATGAAGCACAAAAGCATTAGAAATAAGTATATCTGTAAAAATCAGTCAAGGGATTCACAAAATAAAAGGATGTAAAGTATCACACCATATACCAGAAATCTAGAGGGGAGAGGAATAAAGAATGGGCTCAAACTTGTGTGACTATCGATTTAATATAGACTGCTATATGCAGCAGATATTATACACAAACCTAATGGTAGCCACAGATCAAAAACCAGTAATAGATATGCAAAAATAAAGAGAAAGGAATCTAAGTATATCAGTAAAGAAAACCAGCAAACCATGAAAGAGAGCAAGAGAAGAATAAGAGAACTACAAAAACCACAAAACAAGTAATAAAATGGCAATAAATACATACTTATCAATAATTACTCTGAACGTAAATGTACTAAACACTCCAATCAAAAGACATGGGGTAATGGAATGGATAAAAAAACAAGACCCATCTATATGCTGCCTACAGAAGATTCATTTCAGACCTAAACACACATACAGACTGAAAGTGAGGGGATGGAGAAACATTCATCATGCAAGTGGACATCAAAAGAAAGTCAGGGTAGGGACACCTGAGTGGCTCAGTCAGTTGAGCATCCAACTCTTGATTTCGGCTGAGGTCAGGATCTCACGGTTCATGAGATTGAGCCTCATGTCGGGCTCTGTGCTGACAGTGCAGAGCTTGCTTGGGATTCTATCTCTGCCTCTCCTTCCCCCGCATCTCTCTCAAAATAAATAAACATTTTAAAAAATAAATAAATCGTCCTTAAAAAATAAAAATAAAATAAAACAAGGACTGTAACAAGAGACAAAGTAGGATACTGTATAAATGCAGCATTATTTACACTAGCCAAACTATGGAAGCAGCCCAAGTGTCCGTCCATAGATAAACAGCTAAAAAAGGCTTGGTATATATATATATATATATATATATATATATATATATATATATGCACAGGATGTATATATATATACATTATATATATATATAAATATATATACATATATATACACACTATATATATATATATATATATATATACATGTATACACACACACACACACACACACACAATGGAATATTATTCAGCCATTAAAAAGAATGAAATCTTGCCATTTGCAACAACATGGATGGAGCTAGAGAGTATAATGCTAAGCAAAATAAGCCAGAGAAAGATAAATACCATATGAGTTCACTTATATGTGCAATTTAAGAAAAAAAAAAAACAGTGAACAAAGGAGTGAAAAGAGAGAGATAAACCAAAAAAAACAGACTCTTAACTATAGACAACAAACAGATGGTTACCAGAGGGAGGTGGGCGGAGGATGGGTGAAACAGGTGAAGGAGATTAAGAAAGAGTACACTTATCTTAATGAGCAGTGAGTAATGTATGGAACTGTTGAGTCACTGTACTGTACACCTGAAACTAATAGAACACTGCATGTTTACCACACTGGTATTAAAAAAAAAAAAAATACCAGCAAAAAAAAAAAAAAAACAAAAACAAAACCAAGAAAACACTATGGTACTGGCGCAAAAATAGACACACAGATCAACAGAACAGAATAGAAAACCCCGAAATAAACCCACAATTACATGGTCAATTAATCTTTGACAAAGGAGGCAAGACTATATAATGGGAAAAAGACAGTCTCTTCAACAAACGGGGTTGGGAAAAAATGGAAAGCTACATGCAAAAGAATGAAACTGGACTACTGTCTTACACCTTACACAAAAATAAACTCAAAATGGATTGAGGACATAAATTTGAAGCCTCAAACTATAAAATCCTACAAGACAGCCCAGGTAGTATTTCCTCTGACATTGGCCACCGCAACATTTTTCTAGATATGTCTACCAAGGCAAGGGAAACAGAAGCAAAAATAAACTATTGGAACTACATTAAAATTAAAAGCTTCTGCCTAGCAAAGGAAACAGCCAACAAAACTAAACGACAACCTACTGAATGGGAGAAGAAATTTTTGCAAATGACATATCCGATAAAGGGCTAGTTTCCAAAATATGTGAAGAATTCATACAACTCAACACACATACAAAAGTAAATAATAATAATAATAATAATCCAATTTTAAAATGGGCAGAAGATATTAATAGATATTTCTCCAAAGAAGACATCCAGATGACCAACAGACACAGGAAAAGACGCTCAACATCACTCATCAGGTAAATGCAAATCAAAACCACAATGCAATATTACTTCACAAATCTGTCAGAATGGCTAAAATCAAAAACTCAAGAAACAACAAGTGTTTGCAAGGATGTTTCCAAAAAGGAACCCTTTGCACTGTAAGTGGGAATGCAAGCTGGTGCAACTACTGTGGAAGACAATATGGGGGTTCCTCAAAAAATTAAAAATATTACCATATGATCCAGTAATTCCACTAGTGGGTACTCACCCAAAAAATATGACAACACTAACTCAAAAAGATATATGCACCCCATGTTTATTTCAGCATTACTTACAATAGCCAATTATGGAAGCAGTCCATTGTCCATCCATAGATGAATGCATAAAGAAGTTTTATATTATAATTTAGAATATAGAATAACCATAAAAAGGAATAAAATCTTGCCATTTGCAACAACATGGATGGACCTAGAGGGCATAATGCTAAGTAAAAAAAAAAAAAAAAAGTCAGAGGAAGACAAATGCCATATTATTTCAGTCATACGTGGAATTTAAGAAAAAAAAAAGAAAGAAAGAAAGAAAAAAAGAGAGGCAAACCAAGAAAACAGATTCTTAACTATAGAAAACTGATAGTTACCAGAGGGAAGATGGGTGGGGAGACGAATGAAAGAATTGAAAGGTATCATGATGAGCACTGAGTAAGGTATAGAATTGTTGAATCACCATGTTGCATAACAGACACTAATATAACATTGTATGTTAACTATGCTGGAATTAAATTTTAAGAAATTTAAAAAAAATTTAATGAAAGAATAAAGTGTTACAAATTATATGCCTGTACCAAAAACTGCCCATTTTCTTGAAGACATATGTAGTATCTGTAATGTTATCTTAGTGTAAAATCACATAGCTATGTCAGTGTAAATAAAATCATACCCCTTTATAATCTTATTGACGTGTCTGCAGGGTTACCAAGGCCATCCCACATGGATGTGTCGCTGCATCTTCAACAAAAGTGTGCAGCCCAAGGGGTGCAGATGCACTCTGAAGCCCAGCACTTACTCTGTTGCAAGCCTTGTGTCATTGCTGAAGGGATAGTGGCACCTTTTTTCTAATGATCCTTCTAAATAGGTACCTTTCCGTAACTTGTGAGCTCAGAAAGAGAGAGAGAGAGCACACGCGAGCTGGAGAAAGAGAGGGGAGAGGGAAAGAAAATCTTAAGCTTGCCCCATGCTCAGCACGTAGCCCGTTACAGGGCTCCATCCCACAATCCTGGGACCATGACATGAGCCGAAATCAAGAGTCGGAAGCTCAACCGACTGAGCCACCCAAGAGTCCCTACACCTTTTTTAACACACATGAAAAACTGTGAATGTTAAAAGTGGCCCTAATGACCATTAGCCACTTTGGAAAAACAAAACAAAACAAAACAAAACAAAATCTCTCAGAATTACATCTCAGAATAACCATCCTTTTAGGAATTAAACACCCCAAGTTTTTCTCCATTCTTTCATTCTGTTCAATATACAGAACATCTCTGACAAATATAGGTAGAAGAGAACAATTCTGCATAAGAAATGACTGATTTGATCTTGAAATTTCCACATCATCTATGTTATCCCAATCATTAGCTAACAAAGAAAAACCCCTCTACGTACATACACAATTCACTTCTTCAGGGAAGCCTGATGTAAGATTTTCCTGTCATCCCTTAAGAATGGCCAAATTTTCATTGCTCTGTCTGAGCTATGAAAAGCTGATCATCCTGTATATACAGCAAAGAAATGTCTGAAAATTGTAGCAAAACAGGATTGTATAGAGAATTTGCAGTCAATTGTAATTGACAGTACATTTAGCTTAGGGATATCAGCTAAAAGTATTATCAATGTATGCAACCACTCTCAGCCTGCCTTCAGCAACCACAACAATAACTTAGAAAATCCTTTCTTCCTGATGCATCTATAAACAATTAGCATCTCTTTGTTAAACTCTAATTGCTCTTCTTACACAGCTGTGCCACTGTACAGCTCAAGAAAGAGAGACCAAGTGTTAAGACAGTTATTAATAAAATAATGCCATAACGAAATGCAAGGGCCTGGAGAGTTCAAGACAAACAGGTCTCCCCCACATCTTTTCTGAAAACAAAACCATAGACTATATCTTAAATGCTGAGTTCTCCCATCCTTTTCTCTTAAATATGTCATGATACACAGAGCATTACATGGCTTAACAAGTACCTTTTCTATATTAAATATTGTATTAGATAAACAATATGCATTGTTTGTACTTATTGCTGCATATTTTCCCTCTTACCAGTTGCTTTTGTTTGGTTTTCAAATTTTTTACTTGCAATCTACCCACATCCTCAGTGACTAGCAAAGCTAAGGAGTAGTGTTCAAGTCCACACAAACTACCTATCACTTATGGGTAAGGCAAAAGAAAAGGTTTTCTTTTTTTTTTTTTTTTTTTTTTTTTTCTGGGAAACAGTTACAAAGCTCTAGCAATATTCATTGAAAATCCTATGTCAGTTCTAAACCTTAGAGTTTTTTCACCCTTCAAAGTGATACAATATAGGATGACAACATTCCTACCCCTTTCTACTTGAGAAACTCCAAAAACTGTTTGTCCCAGAAATATCTTGACATGTTGGAAGTTTTCAGCTTCAGGAAATGAAATTTTCTACAGTGGAGGATTGAGATATCTACAAATTTGACATGAAACCACTTGACTTAGTATAGAAGAGAAATATTCTTCAAGAACAAAACCCTGAGATGAAATAGCCCTTATATATTTTAACAGTCTCTATCTTTATGCCTCAAATTATACAACTTATTTGACAAATCCAGTGACCAACAATATAGTTTCCTCACTGAATCACTTAAGCTGCTTCTGTGTGTTAGTAACTGAATCCCTGACCAACAGTGGATTAACAATAAACTCATTTCACTTTTCACACACACACAAAAAGCTGTAAGTGGCTTACTCCTTCCTCAGTGCCACATCCTCAGCAGGTATTTCAGTCCTCAGGCTTGTAGCCTCATGGCCACAGAATGGCTGCCTCAGGTCCAGATTGTGAACTCACATAGCATATTCCAAAGCATAAGGGAAAGGAAAGAACCCCCACCTTGGACATTTCTCCATCTCTTTTCCAGAAGCACCACCCACCCTAACTCAGCAGACTTGATCTTACATCTCGTCAGGCAGAACTGGATCATGTAGTCACTCTTAGCGGCAAGGAAATATGGGAAGGTACTTACCTGATGTTCCCAGCCTTTTTCATGGGGGAACAGAGGAAGGGGAATGGTTATTGAGCAGGCAACAACAGCATCTATCACACATGCTGGTAATGTCCTTTCCCTGATTTTCCTTCTGGAAAGCTCTTAATCATCCCTTAAGATACAGCACACCTGTTACTCCCTTAGCAAACCTCCCTTGACCCAGACCTAGGCAGTGTTGGATGTTCATTTCTTAGTGATCTGACAGTTTTATGTACCTTTATACAGGAAAGTTTCCAGTTTGCATTGTGATTGTCATCAATATCTGTTTCCCCATTACAGAGTAAACTTCTGGAATTGGAAACATTTATCTTAACAACCATATCTCAAATGTCTATGGAAGCATGGTTGAAAAATAATTAGACCCAACTATTTAAACTGTGATGATAAGGGGCATCTGGGTGGTTCCGTCGGGTGAGTGTCCAACTTTTGATTTCGGCTCATGTCATGATCCCAAGGTCATGAGCATGCAGCCTGCTTAATAGTCTCTCTCTCCCTTTGCCCCTCTCCCCCACTCACTCTCTCTTTCTCTATTAAACAAATAAAATGTGATGATGAAGTTATTCCCACATGGTCACATATATATTGTACTAGATTAGGCAGCATACAAAATCACCAAATAATTATCTAAAAGAAATGAAAAAAAACTAAACATAAGTACAAATTGATTGTGTTGATGACCACCCAGGTAACTAGAGTCACTCTTTCAATGGGATTTTGTCTGGAACAACAGACAAAAGAGAGAGAGCATCCATCACCATGCGCTACCCCAGGAGCAGGGCTTTTAGAACTTCAGAATGTGGACTGCATGACCCTCATAATGTCTGGGTTCAAACACAAGCTACTGTTCCTGATGTCTTGGAGATGAAATATTGAACACTCTTAGAGTGCTAAAAGTGATGACCAACACAGTAGCCCAAAGAATCCAGGACTCCTTCCAGGTCCAAGGCAGGAAATAAGACAAGCCTGGAATCTCTTGTCCTACCAGATAGAACAAAAACTATTAACGACTAATAGGGTCATGTCAAGAGAACTCAGGACCCAACCTAAAATGATTCACGGGCTAAAGATGGGACAATCTGAACATCAATAAGAATAATAATTGTAATGGATTAAAATGTATCGAATGTGTTTAGAATCACAAATCCCTAATGATACTTTCAATCAGTCACCTGTAGAGGACACTGGGATATCACTTTATTATTGTTAAAACTGATTGGAAAAGAATCAAACATTTATCCTGCCTCTCTTATACTGACTCCCTTACCACCGAGTACCAAACAGTAGACAAGGGGAAGTTCTTCTTTTTATAAACATTCCAGTTAATTCACAAAAGTTTCAAAAAAACATTCCAGAATTAATTCATAATTCACAAAGTGTCACCACTTTGCACTCCGTAATGGATTAATGATCATCCACAGTTATTAACATTATAAAAAGGAAGATGACCAAACATCGTGTGCACCCTAATAGAAGCCCACCTCTATGAAGTTGTCAAAGGGAAAAAAAAAATTGAAATGGAATCCAATCAGGGCACTAGCTCTAACTACAAAATTTACAAGAAATACAGAGGGAAAAGTACATCCTATTACACCTTAGAGACAGAATCAGCAAAATATAGACCATGAAAAACTGTGCAGGACAAACATCTCAGATACTTTACCCAATACGTTACAGGAAGGAAACATGTAGATTAAAAATGGCTTAAGAGACATAGCCACTAATTGCAATGCATGGGTCTTATTTGTATCATGATTCAAAGAAACAAACTTTTTTAAAAAAATTGTTACATTTATAAGACATTTGAAATGCATTTTAAATACTAATGAGATGTTTGTAATATTAAGGAATTGTTGTTTTAAAATGTTAGATGTTGGGGCACCTGGGTGGCTCAGTCAGTTAAGCATCCAACTTCAGCTCGGTCATAATCTCACAGTTCATGAGTAGGATCCCCATGTTGAGCTCTGTGCTGAGTGCTGACAGCATGGAGCCTGCTCCAAGCTCTGTGTCTCCATCTCTGTCTCCCCTTCCCTCTCTCTCCGCGCCCCCCTCTCTCTTCTTCTCAAAAATGAATAAACGTCAAAAAAATTTTAGGTGTTGATAATGGTATCTGGGTTTGTTTGTTTGTTTGTTTGTTTGTTTGTTTGTTTTAAGTGCTTGTCTTCTGCAGATACATACTGAGGTATCTCCAGAAGAGGTACCATGTTTGGGATTTGCTTTAGGGTAGATTTGAGAAGAAAGAATGTTGGGGTGGATAAAGCAAGTTAGCTGTGATTTGCAAGTTATTGGGTCTGGGCAGTAAGTATATGGGAATTAATTACAATATTCTATCTACCTGGGCGCCTGGATGGCTTAGTCAGTTAAGCATCTGACTTCAGCTCAGGTCATGATCTTCCAGTTCGTGAGTTCAAGCCCTGCGTGGAGCTTTGTGCTGACAGTTCAGAGCCTGGAGCCTGTTTTGGATTCTGTGTGTCTCTCTCTGTCCCCTCATCTCTCTGTCTCTCTCTGTCTCTCTCTCTCTCTCTCTCTCAAACATAAATAAACATTAAAAACATTTTAATACAAATATTCTATTTTTGTATATGGCATTTTCTACAATGAAACATTTTTTAAATTCTTTCCTAATTCAATATATTAGTACACTAAACAATTTAGCTGCTCTAGTTCACTAAGGTAATAGTAGCAAGACAAGACTGGGTAAGACAAGGTACTAAATGGAATTTGGCCAGCAGCCTATAAGGATATGACTCCTTTTCAAAGGTGGGTAAAAATCAACATAAGCTATTGTATTCGTTTGTCAGGTCTGCCATAACAAAGTACCATAGACTGGATGGCTTAAACAAGAGAAATTTCTTTCATTAAAATTCTAGAGGCGAGATCAAGATCAAGGGGTTTGCCAGTTTGGTTTCCCCTTAGGCCTCTCTCCCTGGTTTGCAGATGGCTGACTTCTTGCTGTGTCTTCACATGGTCTTACCTCTGCGTATGGTATATCCCTGGTGTCTGTGTATCCAAATTTCCTCTTCTTATAAAGACACCAGCCAGATTGGATTACGGCTCGCCCTAATGCCCTAATTTTAACTTAATCACCTCCTTGAAGGCCTTATCTCCAAATACTGTCACCTTCTGAAATACTAGGAGTTAAAACTTCAACATATGAATTTGAAGGGGACACAATTCAGCTCATAAGAGCTGCTATACTTAGCAATCCTATATGATGAGCTAACATTCTGGGAATTTGTCTGACAAGTCAAGATTCCTCCTTAGACCTGAAGAAAAGCCAGGAATTAGGTCAAGGTTAGTGGGATGCCTCACTTCAATTGGCTCCTAACAGGTTCTAGCCCTCCAAGAAGTCAAACCAAGCCTAAAAGATATTCTTCTTAGAAAAAAATAAAGATTTTCTTTTTTTTTTTAAGTTTATTTATTTTGAGAGAGTATGCATGCAAGCAGGGGAAAGTCAGAGAGAGAGGGAGAGAGAGAATCCCAGGCAGGATCTGCACTGTCAGCACAGAACGCAATATGGGGTTCAAACTCACAAACCATAAGATCATGACCTGAGCCGAAGTCAAACACTTAACCAACTGAGCCACCCAGGTGCCCCGAAAATAAGGATTTTCCTATGGAGAAAGATTACAAAGAAAAGCCTCACAAATTAGGGTATACAGTTTCCTGTCCAAACCCAATGAACCTGTCAAAGCTTGGATAACCAATGTCTTTCTGACTTTGCTTGAGGCACCTTATCCCATGCAGAGAAGGGATGTGTGCTGAGAAAACATGTCTTTGCCTGCATACAAGGCTGCAAATAGACAACATGAACCCCTCTGTGTACCATCTGCATTAGCAGGGAGAAACACAGGAAACTTCCAGCCATGAACAACAACAGAGCTTACCCTCCGGCACCCCACAATCCCCCAAATGGCCCCCACACATGTTCTCTCTACCTGGATTCCCTGCCAACATCTTTTTCAAGGGTTTGGCCAGAACAAGCAGGGCATTCTGTTCACAGGTGGTTTGGTTTGTCCTGTTCCAAATATTCTAGGCACCTGAACAAATCACAGCACTCTTTCCTCTCTTTCCCTCCCCCATCAGTTTGCCAAAGAGATACAAAATTGTGGTGGCTTAATTGGGCATTGTTTTGCCACCTTAAATGAGGTTACATTTCCAGGGACATACACACTCCATGCCTCCCACCTTCCTTGTTCTTTATGAGAGCTTACTTTCCTCCGAAGTCTTACCTAATCAAATATATTGGCTAAGCTGGCATCATCATCAGCTCTAAACAAACCACCAAAGTCTGTCAGGCCCGCCTGCATTGTGCTTTACCTTCTCACATCAGCTAAAATATAGAAAGATTTTTTTTCCAAAACAGCTCTGCACAAGTTTATACATTTATGTCAAGACTTGTGAGAGCTTGTACCACCCTGCTTTCAGATATACTAATCTCTAGATTTCTCTCTATTATCACTTACTGACACAAAAGGGTCCTTGGTCCGTAATTCATCTGACTACATAATAAATTACCTAAGTTACATATTCCCCTTTCATAAGACCACTGGCATTCCTTCAGCCAACAACCCCCAATCACTCTGTATTCACCAAGTCCTCCCAAACTCCTAGTCCAAAACAATCCCACCAGGTAATATCTTGGAAAAACCTATATGTGGATGGAAATATGCAATATGCACTGGAAGAAGGATAGAGCCATGGCAGAAGGGAAAAGATCTGAAGACTGTAGTACTGGAGGGAGCCATAGCCCAGTGGCATGGGTGGAGGAAGCAGAAAAATGGTTCTGCAGCATCTCTAGGGGTGATGAGCCTGAGGACCCCCAACAGAAGTGTGGCAGCAGGTGTCCTTGTCCCCAGCTTCCCCAGCTTTTCTCCTTGTGCTGTCCAGATTGTGAGCCCAGAGTCTTGGAAATCAGGAATCTGGGATCTGAGTGGGGCACGTGTCAGCTTGAGAAAAGGACACTGTGAGAAACTGTTACAAACTTTCCTCCTGGGTCAGCAGGAGCATAGAAAGAGGCTACACATTTACTAGTCAAGCAAGCTTGGTTTCCAATCCAGACTCTTCTACATGCTCTCTTTCTAGATTTGAGCAAATTACTTAACCTCCCTGAACCTCAATATTCTTATATGTAAAATGGGGAAATGCTATCCAAAAGTTATTTAGATGATTAAATAACATACTGTAGGTAAAGTGTCTCTCATGTTATATGGCTAGACAAATGTTTTCCCTTCCAGAAAAATTCCTGAGAGCCAAGACAAAAAGGAATCACAGCCATGACATCGCTTTCATTCTCCAATCACAGGAGATGTCAACATCTCAGAAAGACAAACTTTTCCTTAGTATTAAAGTAATGTGTATTTTGAAAGTTTCTAAGAGAGTAGATCTTAACAATTCTCATCACAAGAAATGGTTGGGGGAAATACAGCCATTTATCTTTTGCAACTTTCATTCGGTTCTAAGTGTCAACACCATCAGGATAATAATATAATGCAAAGGAGCTCAAAATAACAGCCAGCTGTCCAATTTTTTGCAGTAAGACCCCATGTGAGGGGCGCCTGGGTGGCTCAGTCGGTTACACATCCGACTTTGCCTCAGGTCATGATCTCTCAGTTCGTGAGTTTGAGCCCCGCATTGGGCTCGGTGCTGCCAGCTCAGAGTCTGGAGTCTGTCTTTGGATTCTGTGTCTCCCTCTCTCTCTGCCCCTCCCCTGCTCGTGCTGTCTCTTTCTCACAAAAATAAATAAAGCATTAAAAAAAAATTTTTAAAAAAAGGACCCTGTGTGATTCTCACAATAATCAACCACAGTTCTGAACTATGGCTGCACAGGACACACTCCAGATCAAATAAATCAGAATCTCTGGGGGTGAGACCTAGGCATCAGTCTATTTTTAATCTCCCGAGATAATTCTAGTATGCTGGCAGATTTGAGAACCCCTGGTCTACAATATCAGCAGCAAGGTGATCATGGTTGTTCCTGGGAGGCAAAGAAAAGTGCTGCCATGTGACACTGGGGCTGCCCATAAAATGGGTTCTAAAACTGGAACCAAGTTCACAGCAGAAGTCTCAGAAGGACTTGAACAAAAGGAAAGATTTACTTACAAGTTAACAATCTGCAAAAACATCTTTCTAATTTATTAACACTCTACTTAATGCTAAAATAAAAGGCAATATAGCTAATGAAAAAAATGGAAACTACCTAAATGTTTTTCAATTTTGAAAAATGGATAAATTGCAGTGCTTTAGAGCAGTTAAAAATAAATGAATTAGATCTGCATGTATGAACATGGATACATGCTGAATTAAAAGAAAATTGTTGAGGGGCGCCTGGGTGGCGCAGTCGGTTAAGCGTCCGACTTCAGCCAGGTCACGATCTCGCGGTCCTGAGTTCGAGCCCCGCATCAGGCTCTGGGCTGATGGCTCGGAGCCTGGAGCCTGTTTCCGATTCTGTGTCTCCTCTCTCTCTGCCCCTCCCCCATTCATGCTCTGTCTCTCTCTGTCCCAAAAATAAATAAAAAACGTTGAAAAAAAAAAAGAAAATTGTTGAAAAATATATACAGTACAATACCTCTTAGGTAAAAAAAAATTAATTTTAGAGAGAGGGAAAGCATGAGCAGGGGAGAGGGGCAGAGGAAGAGAGAGAGGTAAGGGAGAGGGAGAGACAGAGACAGAGAGAGAGAGACAGAGAGAGAGAGACAGAGAGAGAGAGACAGAGAGAGAATCTTAAGCAGGCTCCATGCTTAGCACGGAGCCTGATGTGGGGCTAAATCCCAGAACCCTGGGATCATGACCTGAGCTGAAATCAAGAGCCAGACACTCAGCCGACTGAGCCACTCAGACACCCCCCTCTTAAGTAAAATTTGAAACACAAAGTAATATATTTTACTTTAAATATATAACATATATAGCAGAAGTATAAAAATATAGAGTTGATGGGTTAAAAAAATAAGATAATGGTTACATCTGGGATAGAAAGAGACTGGAAAGATATAACAATTAATTATAATGCATAAACTTTATTTGGATCCTTGTTCGAGGGAAAAATAGCCCCCCAAAAAAGTCATTCTTGGCATAACTGGGTAATTTTAATATGAACTGTATACTGTGTAATTTTATTAAGTTACTGTTAATATTTTTTAGAGATAATGAGATTATGATTTATGTAGAAAATAAACCTTATTCTTAGGAGATACATATTAAAGTCTAATAGTATCTACAACTTACTTTCAAATGGTATAGCAAAATCCATGTTGTGTACACACACGTACACACACACACACACACACACACACACACACACCCTGAACAGATCAAATCACCCTAGGGCTTGGTAAAAAGCAAAAGTCCCTCAGTGGCCCCCTGAGATACTACCACAATGGTTGTTTCTAGGAGAATTGCAGATGAAGGTTGATGTTTCCAGGCCCAAAATCCCCAGGAGGAGAGTGAAGGCCAGAAACCGCAGGCTTGTTTCTCTAGTCTAGCCCACGCATGGCTGATTTCTACTACCTGCAGGACCAATCTGCCCTCTCAGCACACTCTGCTCTCTGCCATCATAGCTCCAATTAACACACTGAGCAGTTTTCTGTTTATTTGTCTCTATCCCCCACCAGTCCACGAGCTTCATGAGGACAGGGACCATGTCTGTCTTTTTGCTCTTGTCCTCCCAGCACCTGATACAATGCCTGGCACATGCTAAGTACTTAATAAACGTTTGTTTAGTTAGTAATTATGGCCATCTTCCAGGGAGAGGCTGGCCCTCTCTTCTCATCCATGCCATAAGACACAACAGAGCTTGTAAACATGCCCCTTTGAGTTGATTTCTGATCCACAAACACTTGTTAAAATACTGTGTACAGTGGTGTCACTGTTGAAGCTGCCATGATCCCTGTGCCTGTCCAACAGTTACTGTTAAAAAGTGTTTGCTTCCATAAAAAATGCTTCCATGATTTGATTAACCTAAATATGTTTTACTTTCCTTGTCATCCGAAAGCATTTATTATCTCTCTGAGGCCTTAAAAACAGTAGGCAGATAAAATCTCCTGCTCATTTACTCATGCAAATTAACTAGATTCAGGAACACTTCATAAGTCAGCTATAGATTCAGTAACCAGAAATCTCCCCCATGTCACAACATAATGCTTAGTGCTAGTGTCCTCATTAAGTTTTCATAGACAAATTTACTTCCTATATATACCCACAACTTAAGTACACATATTTCATTCAATCGATTACCTGCAATGCTCTCAGTAGGGTAGCCGGGGTATTCTCATTCCAGTATAGTGGCTAAGAGAGTGGCCAGAAAGATTTGTCTGGTTGACCAGGAAGGTGTTACAGAGAAGAAATGGTGGCATGAGGTGAAGTCTGAGAGAAGAGGTTGATGAAAAAGGTCAAGAATAAAATTACCCTAACAAATTAGCAGGTGAGGAAATATGAGGTATTTATAGCAAGTAAATATGACTCTCAAGAAATATGGAAAGACAAAGGACAAAGGGAAGAAACAAGAGAAAGAAGTAAAGAATGAAGAAGCAGTGATAGGAAATTCTGTGAGGGGAGCCTGGGTGATTCAGTCAGTTAGATGTCCAACACTTGATCTCGGCTCAGGTCATGATTTCACAGTTTGAGAGTTGAAGCCCCACATTGGGCTCTGCACTGGCAGCACAGAGCCTGCTTGGGATTCTGTCTCTCTCCCCCTCTCTCTGTCTCTCCTCTGTTTGAGTTCTCTCTCTCTCAAAATAAATAAATTAACATTAAAAAATAAATTTAAAAAAAAAGACATTCTGTGAAAGACAAATCAACAGGTATAGGAGGTTGATAAGCCACGTCTCCTCACCTAATTCAGACCTTCCCACTGAAAACAATCAATGTGCAAGCAGAATTTCTATTCAATTGAATTATTTTTGAATGTATGAGAGGGGTTTACCACTTAAAGTCGTCCTTTTGGTAAAATGTACTTTTTTTTAAATGAAGAATCACTCAGTAATCTATCTTTACACTGACACAGATTTTCATCAATTCTTTTTTTTTTTTTTTTAAACCAGAACATGTATTGTGTGACTAATCATCGAAATCCTTAAGATGAACTAGATGGTGCAACCACTGCCTTCTTGGGTTTAGGTGTTGTTCCTTCACAGAATCCATGCCTGAATTTGAGGTACAAAATTCTTGGATGCCTCGTTGGACCGGTCCCAGGGGTATTTCATTATTTAGCCTCGGCACTTCAGCTATACTTTTTCTTTCATTTGGCAGGATCGTCACATTTACCACAGGTCGACTCCTGAAGGTAGCAGGTCTTAGGGCCACAGTGGCAGCACAACGTGTGCATCTTACTGCAACACTTTCCAAATGACAACCCCTTCGTCATCTTGTTTTCTGCATTGGAGACCAAAGAGCTCGTCAATTCATTTTGTTGGAAATGCGGGACACTTGTAATTTTACTATTCTTTCTGAATTTGGAGCCAAAATTTCAAAATTATTTTCCCAGAAATCCTAAAATTTCTTGAAATCTTACTCTGGTTGTTTAGCATAAGGAAACTGACACTATCGAATCCATTTCTAAAACCACTAAATTGCAAACAAATCCTCTTAAAAGTTAGAAAGATGTAACGTTTTCATTTAAAAATATAAATACTATTGGGGCATCTGGGTGGATCAGTTGATTAAGCATCTGACTTCGGCTCAGGTCGTGATCTCATGGCTCGTGAGTTTGAGCCCCAAGTAGGGCTCTTTGCTGACTGTTCACAGCCTGGAGCCTGCTTCAGTTTCTCTGTCTCCCTCTCTCCTAGCCCTCCCCACCTCTCTCTCAAAAATAAACATTAGAAAAAAAAATTTAAATATAAATACTGTCCAATTAACATAAATACTGGAGACAACCTATGATTTCCAATAAATCTTCGTGGAAATACTTTTCCAGTGTATTTACTAGCCCCATCCCCTGAAAATAATTTAAATCTCTCATTTCAAGTGTTTTTAATTAATATTATGTTCTAGCTCCCTTAGGAAATAACTTTCGAAATATAAAATGAATTATGTCACCTAGATTAAAACAAGAATCATTTTTGTTTTGTTTTTAAAACAGGCTTCTGAATATAAGCTACAGCTGCAGTAATCTTTTGCCCAACCCCCCCCCCCTCAAAAATCCTCATAGATATCAGCCTTCAGGAAAGTTCCTCTATAGCAACCTGTGGCCTGCTCACAAACCTTAATTAGTTTGAGAGATCATGACATAGACCCTCTTCAAACTGGATAGGAGTGGTAGCTCTCTGCAGAGAAACAGAGCAAGCTTTTGTACCAGGTAATTTAAGGAGCAGCAACAGGCTAATATGTAGACAAGAGAGGGTAGAGCATGTGGTGTGGTTCTCAGCAGAACGGCAGGCCTCTAATGAGGCCCAGTAGTGGATAGCAGCTGGTAAACTTGGGGCTCAAAATAGGAGGCTCGGAGGGCCTTTATTTGCTAACAAAAGACTGCAAATTGCTCAAAGGCCTGTGGAGGCAATGAGAACATGTTCATATGGTGAGCCAGCATATAAAATTTTGAAAACAAATATTACAATATATGAATTTACATTGCAATGAGAATCAGAAGGGTTCCATGATTGTGGACATTTCAGTAAGAATAGGTACAAAAGTTGACTATTAAATTTTGTATAAGAAAATCACCACCTGCTCTCTGTCTGTTCTGGAATACCCAGACTGAAACGCACGCAGTGAGTGTTGTAACCATTTGTATGGCCATGCCGTGCATTCTGTCTGCAACCCCAGACAAATGACAATGAAAGCATGATGTGTTTTATAGAGTGTTACAAAATTAATGGAATTCATGCATGATGGAATTAATTCCCAGATACTCAACAATAAATTAACAATATGGCAATCATATAAACCAGAAGAGAAAGCTCAAATCTCTTGTGATACAAGCTGGAGACCAAGACTGACCCATACCTTAAGGATTGATCCTAAACAGGTTCTTGTAGATCCTTTGCACAGTTTGTTTTTGAATAGCTAGCATTAATCTCAGTAGTTCCACAGGCTGGGAAGCACAACCAGGGACTCCCAAAGGACAACCACCCATATGAATACTAAATACATACCATTTGGTTAAATATTGAACTTGTTCACTTGTCATTTCCGAACACCTCTCTGAGAAATCTCAGAAGTTTGTTTCTACAATTCAGTGTCTCTTGAGAAAAAAATTTTCAGTGATTAAAAAAAAAAAGTACCAGTATAAGCACTAATCCTTTAAGTAAAAGGAGAGTTCTTCTGGCATCCATTACAGATCCAAAGTAGAAAGGAGAATCAGGCTTAAAAACATATGTCACAAGTCATGCTTCTTCCATTCTCTTATGATAATCTGAACCTCTCATTAATTGCAGAGAAACCCCCTTAGCAATTTCTAACACAAGTCATAAATGCAGGGCTTTATTATTCTGTGGACGTCTTTGAACCATTCTAGTTGTGATCCCTTGATTTATAACTGGGGGTTATTTTTGACTCACATTTTTCCCATCCTCCTCACATCTTCTTCGTCATGTTTTTCCAATCCTTCATCTGAAAGATGTCTCACTTTGTAGTCATACTTCAGTTCAGATCACACCATCGCGGCTCTGGATCAGTGTTGAAAGGACAAGCTACTACCTGCCCAACTTGGTCCCCATCTTGTTGATGGAGTTCAGCTCCTCCGTGCCTCAAACTCTATATTAACCAAGAGCCTCATTTCCTGAAGATCTTTCTAACTTCAAAGCCTTCCGCCAATCATTCTCAAGTCCACACCTGGTATTTCCTGCAAGCATTACTCCCCCAGCAACCCTCCACTTCTTCATGGAAGTTCCTCATCCCTGCTCCAACTATCTCCGTACCCTGACTCATACCATCTCCCATGTAATTGTTTCCTCATTGTTGCACACGCATTTTGGTCCCTATGCTAGACTGTAGGCAGAAAATGAATTTTCTGCTGGCACTCAAGTAATTTAACAAATGTGTATAGAGAGCACTGAATGAATCAAGTACAATGTTGTTAATTCCTGGTAATCCAGATATGCACATTTGAAATGCACGTTACAACCCACATCACATATCAGATATAATTTTTAAAGTTTCTTCCTCCTTTTCTTGAACAGGCAACACTAAACAGTTACCTTGTATTTTTTTAATGACTTAGACACTTACACCACTGATATATGTCTTATGTTGTCAAATACACAGTGTCCTACTATACTGAATATAAGGCTATTTGTCCTGACATTACGTATTGATGGAACTACAAAAAAAATTTTTTCAATAAACTTTCTTCCTCCATTTGGGATGATTCAGGCCATAGCCCTCTGTCCATTAGAGAATATAACTACATTCATCCAAACAATGACTAATTCCTTCACCTCACCCAATATGTACACATACACTCAACCACTCTCTCTCTCTCTCCCCTCTCCCTCAACTATACAACTCATTAAACCATATTCATTGTTCACAATATTACCTGTAACCACCTCACTAGAAATTGTCTCATCAGCCATCGGTGAATAAGGTAAGTATTTGACCAGCAGAAAATGTGAGCAATAATTAACTTAGGGGAAGAGGCCAAGGACGTGTATGTTCACTCTTTCCTCTTCACACCATGTACTCCCTGCCCAGGCAGAGACTGACTACATTCCTGATAAATCTTGGTGTCCATGACATATCATGAGGAAGAATCCTGAGATCCAAAGGCAGTTTATTGTTATAAATTGTGTACACAGAAAGCTGATATTTCCAACTAGGATATTTTTTCCTGTTTTCACTCATCATTACTACTACAAACACAAATTCTTATTTATAATTATGCCATCGTAAACTGATAAGACCCTTTGTTTCTGATTTGCTTTAGCAAATGGCTGCAGAAGCAGAGTGCACAAGCCAGCAAGTGTCCCTTGGCTGCCATTTCAGACCCAGCCCCCCACCACCCACTCTCCCTCAACACAGCCCTCTTCAAATCCTGATGAGCTGAGCCCATCAAAAGTCTCCAGTGTATGATGCTCATTCAATTACAAAGTCCATTCGATGTTATTATGGATCATAATGAAAATACCTGCCTCGGGCTAGAGGAGTGGTCTGGTCAGAAGTGAGAGAATAGGAGCCACTCGGCAGGGGCCAAGCAGAGCACCAGGCAGCCAGGGTTGGTGGCCCTAGGGGTCAGCCATTTGTCACAACCTGCAGTCAGTGAGCTTCTGGCGACATTACCTAACCACCTACACACCACACCACAGTTCCCCTACTGACAGATGGAGCCCTTGGTTAAAATATTCCTGGGCTTTTGGTAAAAAGACTTATGCTTGGTTTTCACATTAGCAATTTGCTTTAACCCATAACATGATCATTTCTAAGATTGATTTTGCTCAGTGATAGTCTTTTAATGCCAAATTTTACTAGGAAATCCCAAAACTAATGAGCATGACCACGGAGTTATTAGCTTTTACTCCAGTGATAAGGATAACACTCCTTGCAGACATCTTCTGTGTGTATGAGTGCTCAGACCCCACTTATATTTGGAAATAAGATTGCTAAGCGTACTCTTACTCATCTACTAGTTAGAAAACCCCATTGTGTATAACACAATTATCATTACTTTTTCAATTTCTTTTCTTCCTAACTGGATAAGAAACTCTGAGGAAGGGGATAAGAATCACCTCTTGTTTTGCTTATCAACACATGCCCAGACCCAAAGATTATGGCTGCCCATGAAAAAGGATATTTGCTGAATAAATAGTTACACTCTGTAAGTGACATATTAACCTCAATCCTCATTGCTTTTTATCAGGACACCTGTGTCCAGCATTTGGCTATAAGGCAATGATTCTCAGTGTTGCTTAGCTTAGAATCTAGTAGAACAAATCATCACCAAAAACTATACCTTCTTCAACTATATATAGAGAGAGACAGAGAGAGAGACAGATGCACACACACACACACACAGAGAGAGAGAGAGAGAGAGAGAGAGAGAGAGAGAGAGAGAGAGAGAGAGAGAGAAAGCAATTAAAACCAGGAAAATCCCAAGGCAATAAAGAATCTCACCCATGCCACTTCAGCCTTCTGTATTGTGATCTTTTTAAATGTTTTCCTC
This sequence comes from Neofelis nebulosa, assembly GCF_028018385.1. Classification (NCBI taxonomy): domain Eukaryota; kingdom Metazoa; phylum Chordata; class Mammalia; order Carnivora; family Felidae; genus Neofelis; species Neofelis nebulosa. Next base: position 93,349,361 of record NC_080787.1, on the reverse strand, counting down.
CTTGCTTCCTTTGGGTCTTCGCAAAGATAAATTGTTCTTCCCATCCTTTAGGAAGTTATCCAGCCTGAGTTGAGTCTATGTGTGAATACATAGACTGAATACAGAGATGCATCTCTGACCTTTTTTGGCCTCAAAGTTCACATTTGGCAATACCAAAGTCCTTGTAATTCATACCTCCATGCCTTCATCCATAATCTTTCCTCTGCCTAGGAAACCTACCCTTAGTACCATGCCCCTCTTCATTTGTTACTTTACTCTTGTCCTTCAAGTCACAAGTCACTTCCTCCAGGAAGCCTTCCTTGACTGTCCTATGCTGGATATGGCAACCCTACTTATACCTCTCATAGAACACTGTGCTACCTTTATCATCACATACCACATTACATTGAAATGATCCATTTATTTGCCTGTAGTCCCCTAGATTATTAACTCTGAAAGTGCAGGGACACAATGTCTTATTCTTCTAATGTCCTCAGTTCCTAACACAACGCTGGACAAAGGGTAAGCTCTTGATAAATGTGTAATGAACCAATCAGACCAATATCCCTTGCTTAGGAAAGGCAAAGATAGTAAGGCAGGGGCACATCCATGGACAATATGCTCACCTGGAGAAGCAGCTGGGCATGAGTAACAAACAGTGAAGTTGTGGTAAATCAGGGTAAGGCCAAAGAGGTTCTGAAGGCCCCATATGGGCAATGAGATTCTGAAGGGAGCAAGGAAGAGGGACAGAGGACAATGGCCCTGACTCTTTTTTTAATTAATTAATTAATTACTTTTAAGTAGGTTCCACACCCAGCATGGGGTTTGAACTCACAACCCTGAGATCAAGAGTTTCATGCTCCACCGACTGAGCCAGTCAAGCATGCCGGCCCTGATCCTTTTATCCATTGAAGATATGAGTTCAGTCCAGCACATTAAGAAATTAAACAGACTGAAATGTAACCAATTCAGAAAAATTCATAAATAATAAGACGCTAGTATCGGAAAAAATGGTGACTCAGATTATATAACTAACTTGTCAAAAAGAACATGTTCTTACCAAGGAAGACCCCTGGGCTAGATGGACTACAATAAAACCCTGTGACATCTGAATTTTAAGGCACATTTTCCTGGGTTTATCACTTTTTGTTACTAACTGGGTGACTTTCCATTTGGAAGATCTGGTCAGTCTATCAAGAGAGGTAAATAGTATCCCATTTTCGGTTTGTCCACCTTTACTCACTGCTATAGTCACATTCTTGCTTCTGCATTAAAATCTGCATTAAAAGATTCTATATCTCTCCCCCATTGTCTCTCTCCCCTGCTTGCTCTCTAAAAACAAACAAACAAACAAACAAATAAATAAATAAATAAATAATTTTTTAAGTTAAAAATAAAAAAAAATAGGGGTGCCTGGGTGGCTCAGTCTGTTGAGCATCTGACTTTGGCTCAGGTCAAGATCTCACAGTTCATGGGTTCTGACCCTGCATCAGGCTCTGTGCTGACAGTTCAAATTCTGTGTCCCCCTCTTTCTCTGCCCCTCCCCCGTTCACGCTCCGTCTCTCTCTCAAAAATACATTTAAAAAAAATTTTAATATAAAAAATAAATGTATTGGGGCACATGGGTGGCTCAGTAGGTTAAGCATCCAACTTCAGCTCAAGTCATGATCTCACAGTTCGTGAGTTCAAGCCCCATGTCGGGCTCTGTGCTGACAGCTTAGAGCCTGGAGCCTGTTTCAGATTCTATGTCTCCCTCTCTCTCTGCTCCTCCTCCATTCATGCTCTGTCTCTCTCTCTCCTTCAAAAATAAATAAAAACATTTAAAAATAAAATAATAAAATAAAATAAAATAAAAAATGTATTAAAAAGAAATAGCCTAACCCAAAATTCCCAAAACAATATTCCTTCAATTAGAAATTCCAGAAGATGTTAATAAATAAGGTAACTTGTAAATAAATTTCAGAAACACTGAATTAAATATAGACAAACAGGCTTCTTTACTGCAGGACTTCTTGGAGTCTTAAGTTAATATGCATTATAAATCTCGAAGACAATAATGCCTTATGCAGCATTTTGCCAGCATATTTGAAAACCCTTTTTCATGCCACCTACTTTGGGATGCCTATGATAAATCTCTTGAATGCTGACTGGATATTCCTGAACCAGTTGGTCAGTAGCTACTGGTCCATGATAGAAGAAGTAGATATTAGTTCCTAAGACTATAAGCTAGCTTCACAGCTCTCTGTCCCCATACAGTACATGATAACCCTGGGCAAGGTCTGCTCCCAGCTTCCCAGAAACCCCACAAAGAAGTGTCAGTTGCCAAGACGAATCAGCTGTAGTCCAGCGACCTGCATCCTTGTGCAGGAGGAATGGAAAATTAAGTAATGCAAGTTGAACACACTAACGTGTCAAAAAACCCCAAGGAAATCTTAACAAATATCTATTATCTCATCATCCATCTTTTGACTAGATTGAAATATCAGAGGAAAGCAAGACTGTACCAGAATTTTAAATAGTCATCCAGTTTTATTCTAAATGGAATTAAATTGAAATTATGGGTCAAAAGTGCCCTATGGAAAATTGAAAATTATGGGCATATAATTCCATTGGGAAGAAAAGACGAAGGAACGAAAAACAGCAGCGCTGAAAAAATCACAGCCAAATTTTAGTGCAAGTTTGGAAAGCTGGCCACCAGGACCCAGAGGTAAAACTGGGAGATGAATTGCAGTGGACTGTGTGATTTTCCAAGTGCTGCCTCACAAAGACACCCCTTGTAAGAAAAGCAGCCACTGGTGACTGCACATAAATTGCCCCATACTGTAGGGCAAGTGACCCTACACACAGGCGACAGCTACTGGACTGGTATGGAGTTAAATCCAAAACTGGTTGTCTCTAGGCCAGGCACAGTGAAGAGGCTAGGGGAAAGCCTCCTCTCCTTTGCTTTCAAAATCTTTCAGATGGGAAATCCCACCTTCCTATGGAAATGCCTCTGACTTTGAGAGAAGCTACTTGAGCTGAAAGGATATAGGTGTGAATGCAGAGATTTACCTAATTGTTCTATTGTATTCCATTCTATTCTATTTCAATTCAAAGTCTGGAAATTCTCAATAATATTTATTTATTTCCTCCATTCAAAATGTTGGTAAAATGCAGTTAATTCTGTTTTCATAACTAAATTCCCAGTTTTCTCATTTTCCCTAATATGGGGTATCTTTAAAACTATCATCTATTGGGGTAGGGGACATTCTTGCGTCATATAGTTTCCTATTTATTCTAAAACCAGATAAAATTTGTAAACTCAGTTTCCCAAAAGTTTTAGATTCAACCATTGATTCCAATCTTCTATTCTTTATCAAGCTTGAAAATAGCTGTTCTGCCCATCTAGGTTTGGGTAGAAGATAGATAGCCAAAAGAAATAGAAGTCATGGATAACCCAGAGCCGTACATGTGTTCCATTTTTCCTAAAACTTCAATAGTCCATGAAGTTATTCTCCAGGCCCAATCTGGTCATTGATACACGAGGTGAGATGGTTATAACACCACACCAGTGGAAGCCAAAACCTGATTCAGTGTAACTTAAAATAAAACATTGTTTGAAAGACTGTTAGGATGTCCTTGGAACCACAGTAGAGGGGACGGCCATCTTGCCAGCGCAACCCAACGGAAAGCCACTAGCAGCTGCCAGAACGAATTGGAGGTCAACCAATCACCCAGCGACAGCACGACCTGACGCGGAAAAGGCCCACCCGGACCTAAACCCGGAACCGCTGCAGCTTAAAAACCCCACCCCACCACACATGTGTGCGACTTCCCTGACTCCTCTCTCTCTCTCTCCCCGAGTCACGGAACCTCGCCCAAGACTTTAGTTCCCAAATAAAGCCTTTGACTGCTAAAATCTTTTCGCCTCTGACTCCTATCTTTACCCTGCCTTACGCCTGACCCTAACAAAGACAACCTGTATTTTTTCACATCTATAAGGACCGTGATAATATGCCGCCTAATATTCACCTTTTAAATACTTCCTCCAAATTTATTGGAACCATTCCTCAATTTTCAAACACATTACACTGTGATACAGGCCTGCATGAAAAAATCAGTCACTCTCTCCAGTGAGGCTCTTTCATGCTAATTCATTTCAAAAGATTACATAAAAATACCTATATGACTCAAAAAACTACAAAATGTTGCCAATCTTCAGCCTAGTAAAAGCACACACTTGCAGTTCTAATATGCCTTCTCCTCTTCTGACCATGAACCAGTTTCTACTGTTGGAAGTCCGCTCCAAGTAGCCTTTTGTTTGTTTGTTTGTATCTGCCTGAGGCAAGGCCAGAGGGCTGGGACTATAAAAGTATCTCCCATTCAGAAGGAAGCCCTCAGGCCTTTGTGCCAGTAGATGTGCAAAGAAGCTTAAGTAAGTGTGGGAAAACAGCAACTGTGGATCAGAATTTGCCATAAGGCAAGACCTAACACGGTTTTTTTTCTGGTTTTCCACAGACAGATGGAATAACAGCATAATAGATGTGGGCAAAGGGTCTCCTGAGCTATTCTTTCAATTGTACACACACAACAGAGACAGTAAAGACACAAAGGGACTGTACTTAGGAAGGAAGTGTCTCCTTCAGAGCAAAGCCGTCTATCATTCATTATTTTCATCAAAAAGTCTGAAAAGAGGTTTGATGCAAAATGCTCTGATGCTTCCTCCTCGAAGGTCAGTACATTTGTTTCTGAGGGTCAAATGTGCTGCATGGTTACCAGTCTTCACTCTCCGTGCAGCAGGCAGCTTGGGAAAGGACAGCCAAGATTTTCATAAGGCCGTGTCTTAGCACCACCTTAAGTCCTAAATCTGCCCCTTGGAAAACCAGCTGGATATCAGCCACTGGATATCACCAAAGCAAAGGACAACCAGAAGAGCCTCAGGAATGGATTCAGCCACACCCATCCAGCTGAACCATATTTTTACAAAGCATTAAATTGAACTGTCACTCAAAATAAACGGGAACAAGAAGGGCAGAAAAATTCCTAAATATTTTCTAACATTGTCTCACCAATGACTTTTTTTAATCAGTTAAATCATGACTGTTGAACAACTGAAGAAAGAAAGGATAGCAGAAAAGAGACACTTTTTTCCAAATGACTTAGACAAATGGAATAAGATTGGCCATGAAATTATCATTGTTGGAGCTAAGAGATGGATACATGGGGCTTCATTACATAATTTTGTCTATTTTTTGTACATGTTTGAGATTTTCTATGATAAAGTTTTTAATTATATTTGTATAATTTTTCAGTTTTTCAAACAAAATGTAGCATTGTTATAGTGTTATGCTCATTTTAAAGATTTTTTTTTAAATCTGGGGGCGCCTGGGTGGCTCAGTTGCATCCAACTTCAGTTCAAGTCATGATCTGACAGTTCGTGGTTTCAAGCCCAGCATCGGGCTCTGTGCTGATAGCTCAGAGCCTGGAGCCTGCTTCAGATTTTGTGTCTCCCTCTCTGTCCTTCCTCCACTCATACTCTGTCTCTGTCTCTGTCTCTCTGTCTCTCTCTCTCTCTCTCTCTCTCTCAAAAATAAACAAACAAAAAAAGTTTAAGATTTTTTAAACCTCAAGTTAAGACAATAGTCTGATGAAAACAAGAATCTGCTCCCAAATACACTTATTCCCATAAAATAAGTTGCCAGCCGATACCTAAGAGGGAATAATGTAACTATATTATCCTGTTAAAAGGTTTTAAAATGATTTGGGGAGTTTTCCCAAAAACTTTCTAAGTTTTTCTAAGCAATATGATCTTAAGTCCAAATCTGTGACATGGAAAGGAACTAAAAATCACCATATTCTATCCACTAAGAAGCTCTGCTTAAAATCACATGTCTCTGAAAAAGTCAACCTGCTCTCTAGTGTCCACTAATATAGACTGGCACATACCAACCACATTTCAGCATAATTTCAGCCCGTTCTCAGCATATGTTTAAATTCAAAAAGAAAAGTTTTCTCTTTTTTTTTTTTTTGCCAGCCTACCTCTATATGTATATACATACTGTGAGTGTGGCATATGTAATCCTTTTTTTTTTTTTTTTAATTAGAGCTTCTTCCATCCTTATTGAGGTATAATTGACTAATAAAAATTGCAGGTATTTAAGGGATACAACTTGATGTTTTGGTAAATGTGTACATTTTAAAATAATCACCACAATCAAAACCAATTTTGAAGGTTATTCAGCAGTAATATTCAAGCACAAAAGATTTATTGTAAACCCTTTGAATATTTTTTCAAGGAGGTTCCCCTTATGTCATTCAACTGAAGAAAACGCTTATGATTTAATGTTACCAATATATAGTACATCTTTGGGCCAAGAACCAAAATAACATGGCTTTAAATAAAACTAATAAGACAAGATTTCTGGTTAAGCCTAAAAGTGATATTTGGAGAGAAGTACACCATAGTTCAGGAAAATGGCTGGATTGTTTTTGTCTATGTAACTGAAAGCAATGGAATAAATAAAATTGTTTCATGAACAGGCTGTGGCAACCAACTTATAACGAAGAGAGACATCTTCTACTCTGTTAAGAACAGGAGGTAAAAAATAAAAATTACCATTTGAAAACTTATCAACATTAGGAAAAAATGTTTACAATCATCGACACAATAAACACATTGTGTCCAACAGGGCAGTAGGTGCTCAGTAGACAGACATCACAGAGATAAAAGCCATGTTCTCCAAACAAATGCATTTGACAATGAAACATCTGTAAAGTGACCATTGGTGCTCTCTTCATTAAAAGTAAAAATTTGGGAGGAAATTGGAATGTATTTTCCCTGACAAGTTCCTCATTCATTAGTACGAAACTTAATATCTTAAATTTCATATGTCAGAGTTCTATGATTAATATTTAAATTCTAAGAGTTAACAGAATTTTAATAAGGAATAACATTTCTTATCTATTAATAACAACTCAAAATATATAATCTATTTGGTTTCTTGATGTATTGCCTATATTTTCTCATAAAGAGAAACTGAAAAGTATGCACATCTGTTTTCATTATAATTGATGTCCCTTATTCATATTATACTGAAAACATCTATATCTGAGTATCATTCTCAGCCCTCTCACATCTTCCAAAGAAGAAAGGACTAAGAAGTGGTCAGCCTAGTAGCTCCCTGCAACAATAACTCCCCTTGCATCCAGGGGGAGTTTAGAGGAAACAGTAATAGATGTGCCACTCAGCCACACAGCATCACAAAAGTAGTAATTACCTACAAAACCTGCTGCTTCCCTCTCTTTTCTGTTTTCCTCTCCTGACATTCCCCCAAGTGGTGTGGATGGTGAAATAAATAAGCCTCAGTGAGACCAAGGAGAATTGAAACAGAGTTATATGCTGACATTTGAAAAAGAAAAAGAAAAGAAAAACAAAGTAATCTGAGGGGAAGTGTTTCCATTATTGTTATAGGAAATATAAAAATAGATATAACTAAGTACACATTAGTATTTAAGTTGAACATTAATTTCCTTTGGTGTGGTGTGTGTGCTCCACTGTATTGACCATGGACATCTGATGAAACCCAAATTCCAGAACGCTGCTCCAGTTGCAACAAATCTAAGAAAGAGCTTTCTGAACAGGATTCTGGTACATCCATATCATTCTTCTCCCAAAGAATGATAGCTCTGATTCTTAATGATAATGGCTATTTACTGACAGGTTTATAAATATTAATGCAGAATCGCCATATGAGGAAGATACTATTATTATTCCAATGAACACAATGTTATTACATGATGTGACAGGTAGAGTGTGGCATCACCCAGCTCTTCCTGGAGGGCACAGAGGACAGGGGAATGTCCAGAAGATTTACCTTGAGCTGAGACATGGAGGATAAGTCAGAACTCAACAGTTAGACTAGGGTGTGTGAACTGCATCCTGTCAGAGGGACAGCATGTGCAAAGACAGAGAGGTTTGGGTAATTACTCACAGCTACAAGAAGTTACATATGACTGCAGCAGAGGAGAGCCATAGGGGCAGTGACTAGAAATAAAATTTTAAAAAATTCCCAAAGACTTCGGTCTACCAGGTTAAGACATTTCAGCTTTATGCTTCAGGCACTGGTGAGCCACTGAGGGACTACGATAGATGATGAGGTTTGCATTTTAGAAAGATCATTCTGATGGTAGCTTAAAGGATAGATTTGACTGAAACCAGGTTTAAAACAACATAAGCTGAGAGGTTAGTTTAATAGTCAATCCAGAGTAGAAATAAAGACAGTTTGACTAAAGTAGTGGCTGGACAGAGGAAAGAGATATTTAGGACAGAAATTAGAGAAACTCTGTATTAATAATAATACTTCAAACATGCTCATAAAACACTTTTATATATATTGTATCACTGATCCTTACAACAATCCTGTGAAATAAGTAGGGAAAGTATTATTATCTCAGTTCCACAGATGAGGAAACTGAGGCTCAGAGAAGCTTCAGTGGCTTGCTCAAGTTCCATGGCCAGCAAGCAGTGGATCTGGGAATAAAATTTATGTTGGCTGGTTCTAAAGTCTCTTATACACAAAACTCAAAGGCTCAATGAGAAACTCTCTAAACAAAGAGAAACAAACAAACAAAATGCATGGCATTAGAATTGCTCACCAAGGGGCACCTGGGTGGCTCAAGTAGGAGTCCAACTTCGGCTCAGGTCATGATCTCATGGTTCATGAGTTCAAGCCCCATGTCGGGGCTGTGCTGTCAGCTCAGAGCCTGGAGCCTGCTTCAGATTCTGTGTCTCCCTCTCTGTCTCTGCTCTCCCCAGCTCATGCTCTTGCTCTCAAAACTAAATAAACACTTTAAAAAATGTTTAACACTTAAAAAAAAATTCTCATCAAAAAATTTATGAAAAATTATGTTATAAAAAGTGTGTATTTTCTCACAGAGTAGAATATAAAGATCTCACTGAAATTCCAGTCCAAACTTTCACTAACTGAGCAACTTCCTGAGCTTCAGGAAACTTCTTCAAGAGTGTAGTTCAAAAAAATGCTCCACATCACTCATCATCAGGAAAATACAAATCAAAACCACAATGAGATACCACCTCACACCTGTCAGAATCGCTAACATTAACAACGCAGGCAACAGATGTTGGCAAGGATGCAGAGAAAGAGGATCTCTTTTGCATTATTGGTGGGAATGCAAGCTGGTGCAGCCACTCTGCAAAACACTATGGAGATTCCTCAAAAAACTAAAAATAGAACTACCCTACGACCCAGCAATTGCACTACTAGGCATTTATCCACGAGATACAGGTGTGCTGTTTCAAACGGACACATGCACCCCAATGTTTATAGCAGCACTATCAACAATAGCCAAAGTATGGAAAGAGCCCAAATGTCCATCGATGGATGAATGGATAAAGAAGATATGGTATATATATACAATGGAGTATTACTTGGCAATCAAAAAGAATGAAATCTTGCCATTTGCAACTACATGGATGGAACTGGAGGGTATTATGCTAAGTGAAATTAGTCAGAGAAAGACAAAAATCATATGACTTCACAAAAATCACATGAGGACTTTACGAGACAAAACAGATGAACATAAGGGAAGGGAAACAAAAATAATATAAAAACAGGGAGGGGGACAAAACAGAAGAGACTCATAAATACGGAGAACAAACTGAGGGTTACTGGAGGGATTTGGAAAGGGGAGATGGGCTAAATGGGTAAGGGGCATTAAGGAATCTACTCCTGAAATCATTGTTTCACTATATGCTAACTAATTTGGATGTAAATTTTAAAAAATAAAAAATAAAATTAAGAAAAAAAGAGTGTAGTTCAAACTCTTCATTCTCCCATGTCTTGTTAGAGGTGGGAGACACATGATTTGAAAAGCTTAATGCTGGGCTCTCTTGTATTTCCCCAGGTCTCAAACTTTACAATAAATGTGAAAATAGTTTAACATGCTATTACTTTTTAAATTCTATTTACCTTACCCAAGCAAAATCTTTTGCATATTTGTTAACAATCTGACCTCATATAAACACACAGAATATATTATACACAGGCACTGATTTCCATCTTTGAAATATAACATTTAATATACTCACATTGTCATCAAGCTCTTCTATGTGCAGTATTTTTGCCATAAAAGTTAAATAAAGACACAAAAGACAGCTATTTTATATTACAATCAAATGATATATTTTGAACTGTTTTTCAGCCTTTGGGATTTATTTCCCCTCTTTTACTTCAGTGGGAAGGGGGGTTCTTATCACTTGGTTACAGATTTCCTCAAAAGATGGGGAGAAGGAATTACTTTTTCTTGTCTCTATTAATCTCTGTGTCCCACCCATCAAGCACAGTGTTTGGAACAGATGATAAGTATTTTATTTAACTGAATTTAATTTTCCCAATATTCTTTTCTGACACATGCTTGTCCCTAGTAATCATTATCCATGGAAAAGTACTGGCTTAAACTAACAGTAAATATTAGTTATGTTTTATAATTTTCACCTACGTAGTAAAGATTTACAAAGAAAATTATATATACGGTCCCTTTCTAAAGAAGAAAAAAATCTAGATTAATAGCAAACCTATAATATAATCCTTGGGCGCCACAGCATAGAGGACACCCAGTACTCCAAGATGGCGTCATCTCTACCAGTGAAGGAGACGAAGCTCATGGATGTGAAGTTAGGAGAGCTACAAAGCTGGATGCTGATGAGGGATTTCACCCCTAAAGCCATCACTGGAGAAATTCAAAGAGGTTACTATCGGTATTACAAGTACCTGTATGCCAGAGCGCTTGGGTGGCTCAGTTGGTTAAGCATCTGACTCTCGATTTCACCTCAGGTCATGATCTCACCATCAAGAGATCCAACCAGAGTGGCCTCTGCACCTACAGTGCGGAATCTGCTTGGGATTCTCTCTCACACTCTCTGCCTCTCCCCCTCATGTGTGTATGAGCTCTCTCTCTCTCTCTCAAAATAAGTAAATAAACATTTTTTAAAGTATGTCAACGTAGGGGCGCCTGGGTGGCGCAGTCGGTTAAGCGTCCGACTTCAGCCAGGTCACGATCTCGCGGTCCGTGAGTTCGAGCCCCGCGTCAGGCTCTGGGCTGATGGCTCGGAGCCTGGAGCCTGTTTCCGATTCTGTGTCTCCCTCTCTCTCTGCCCCTCCCCCGTTCATGCTCTGTCTCTCTCTGTCCCAAAAATAAATAAAAAACGTTGAAAAAAAAAAATAAATAAAATAAAATAAAATAAAATAAAATAAAGTATGTCAACGTGAAGAAAGGGGGGCATTGCTGGGATTTCTATGGTGCTGGCAGCTTATGGGCTATTCAACTACTGTTCTTATAAGGAACTCAAACGTGAGCAGCTATGCAAGTACCCCTGAAGGGCGCCCAGTGTGGAGGCACATATGGCATTCTTGAGCATGACCTTTGCCCAGTACCTTTGATTTCTTTCATATCCTAATTCAGAATTAACATCCAATAAAAGAAGACTGGTACTTGGGAAAGAAAAACCTATAAGAATTCTAATAGAAGCTAGAAAAGCTGTTATAGAGCAGATCTCTAAAAAAGAAGTGCTTAATAAATGTAAATGGAAAGATTAAAGATGGATATTTAGGGCACTAAAACCACTTCCATAGGAAGCATTCCTGATTAGCTTTAGGACCTTCATTTTTTTTTTCAATGTTTATTTATTTTTGAGAGAGAGAGAGAGAGAGAGAGAGCGCGCGTGCATGCGCACATGTGAGTGGAGGAGAAGCAGAGAGAGAGGGGGACACACAGAATCCAAAGCAGGCTCCAGGCTCAGAGCCAGCAGCACAGAGCCTGACTCAGGGCTCATACTGCAAGATCATGACCTGAGTCAAAGTCAGATGTTTAACCAACTGAACCACCCAGGCGCTCCTGGAGTGTCAATTTATTATACACAAGTTAATTCACATGCTTCTTAATTCATTTATGACCTTTAACCAGGGAACCCCGATGCTTGGAAGAGGTGACAAGCAGCCCAACATGTTTACATGAGGGGATCGTGGGGCTGAGTTTGGGAGATTCAGTCTTTGGAGGACTTCAGGGTATCAAATGACTGTACAATAGCTGTTTAGGAGCGACATTTAGGTTTATAAAGCTGTGACTGGGGAAAGGAAACACATTATTAACTGGTTGAACCTCTCTAGACCTTAAAAGTACAAACTTCTAGGGGCACCTGGGTGGCTCAGTCGGTTAAGCGTCCGACTTCAACTCAGGTCACGATCTCGCGGTCCGTGAGTTCAAGCCCCGCGTCAGGCTCTGGGCTGATGGCTCAGGGCCTGGAGCCTGCTTCAGATTCTGTCTCTCTCTCTCTCTGCCCCTCCCCTGTTCATGCTCTCTCTCTGTCTCAAAAATAAATAAATGTTAAAAAAAAAATTTTTTTTTTAATAAAAAAAAAAAAGTATAAACTTCTGTGGGTGTCTGGGTGGCTCAGTTGGTTAAGTGCCAGACTTTGGCTCATGATCTCATGGTTCATAGGCCTGGGCCCATGCAGGGCTCTGTGCTGACACTTCAGATTCTGCATCTCCCTCTCTCTGCCCCTCCCCACTCACACTCTCTTTCTCAAAAATAAATAAACATTAAATTAAAAAAAAATTTTTCTTTAAGTACAAGCTTCTGAATAGATTTACTCCTGTTTTAGCTCCATCCCTGTTTTGGGGAACGAGTGATAGATTTGAGGAAACCCAGATGTGAGGGTTTTGTTTTTCCTTCTCTGCCACGAAACTCACTGGATAAATGGCCTCTTAAGTAGATTTATATTGGTGTTTCCAGATAGAATATTGCAGGGAACATACTTATACTAAAGATTATTTGTTGTTTATCTCAAGCTTAACTAGGTGTCTGTATTCTTATTTGCCAAGTTTGGCAGTTCTAATTTTTGTGTACCTTGAAAGATATTCACATTTCCCACATGTATGTATTTTAAGAGGAATAACATCTCTGGATTTGTAGACTAGGACCTTCGTTTTTTTTTTTTTTTTTTAATTTAAGTAAATTCTGCTCCCAGCATTGGGCTGGAACTCACCACCCCAAGATCAAAAGTCACATGCTCTACCAACCAAACCAGCCAGGTGCCCCATTTTAGGACCTTCTAAGAGAGAAATATTTAGTATCTGAGACTTTCATTTCTATATCAGAGAACAAAAAAGATCAAAAAAGAAAGAACCTCTGATCTTTTTCAAGGCATTAAGCTAGCTTAGAGATTTTTTTGGTCACATTTCTGTTATAAAATAAATTCTTATTCTCTCTAGCTTATGTATAGATTATTAAAGTATAAATATGTATTTTGCTTAACATGGAAATTATTTTCATAAAACAAGCTTAACTGTGATTTATTCTTAATTGCCATTGCATTTACACAGAACTAGCTTTACTCTCTGCCTATAAAGCCTAATGACCACATAGTGCTATTACACAAAATTTATAATTATTCTTTAAAAAAACAGACCAAACTAAAATGGGTTTTACAAGGATCATTAGTATTCCCTGAGCTATTAAGAGATGTCCCCAAAAGAAATGGTTCCATGGTCAAAAAAGCTGGAAAATGCTGCCATTCATTCAAGCATTCCACATAGAAAGTCATATTTCAGTTAAACACTCTATTTAACTATGTTTAATTCAGTGTTTCCCAAAAGCATTTGACCATGGAAACATCTTTTCAAATAACATCTATTAACATCCCATGTAATCTTGGACAATATAGGCTCAACAAGTCTCACTTCTCTAGTAAATGACAAAAGTCATTCAGACCACCTCACCTCCACCAAATTAAGTGTGTAAAGCACAATTCAAGTCAGGTTCCATGTACAGATGATTGAGTCACCAGAGTCAAGAAAAAGACTATAGACCTAACTCAAAACTCATATTCATGGAAATCGACATAGCCACTGAACAGGCCAGTGAAACACCATGTCTGATTCTTAGAGGCGGGAGATCTAGACCTCAGGTAACACTTAGGAAAAGAGAAATGTGCATCTAATACCTCAGTTGATTCTCCTTGCACACAGAAAAAACAATAACTAGGTCGGGATAAAAAGGGGGCCTCCAGGCCTGAAGGACAACTGGTATCTACAAGACAAAACAAAGAACAACAGTGTCCCTGCAACCAGGCTAACCTTTAGAGCTGAGTTACAATTCTAGAAAAGAAATCATGATACTCATGGGAAAGTATGACCAAAACTGAGTAGGACAGAAATTCATCCAAAAGGCAAAATTGGCACTCAAAGATTGAGCACTGGACACCAAGCTCTTGGCAAGATCAGCTAACTTTGGAAGTAGTAAAGATGATTCACAAAGTGGACACCGAATCCAAAATCTAGGACGGTATAGCTCAATTTAAGATGGCAGAGCCAACTTTGTTGATATACATTCCTTGTCTCCAGAAAAACAGGTTTAAGTGGTTAAGATACAGCTTGTGGCATCAGTGGTTCTGGCTCGAGAAAATACCAAGCAGAGAAAAGAAAAACTAGGTAGAGGCTGACATTTTGAGATTATCTAGAAAGAAATGGGGAAAAAAAGTTGCCATGATTCAGAAAAGATTGGCAGCCCTCTTTTTTCCCTCCTTTTCTTTCTAAGCCATTTCTATTATTCCATCTCTATTGCTCCCATTCTGCTCATTCTGCTCTTAAAAGACAATGAAGAAGAGAACTAAAGCATAACCTTCTCCCAAATCATTCACACAAGGGAATGGAACATCTCAAAAGCAGTCTGATGTATACTATTCTAGCAGAAAACCTTCTTCTGTAGAATCACTGGCACACCATGCTTACCAGGTCACCTGGTTCCACAGTCTCTCATTTAATTTAGCAGTCATTTATTGCCCACCCAGTATGACCCTAGCACTGTAAGAGGCACTAAAAGGGAACCAAAGCAAATGCAAAGCTCCAGAAAACTTAGAGTTTAAAGATGCAAAAAATTTATGAGGGACAATTTATAATCAAGTACTGAATAATCTCCTCATTATAACTTACAAAGAAGTGAAGAGCTCGTACATAAGAAGTAAACACAGAACCACAGAAGTTATTGTAGAAGTTCCTCTATCTTCTACTGGTATATCTAGTTTTATGAAAACATGGATGTGTTTCCCCATATTCTGTAACCTAGATTACAGTTATAGGAGAAATAAGAAAAGGAAACTACAGTTTCCTTTAATTTAGACTACAACAGTAGGAAAGAGCTTCATGAAAGGTAATATGTGAGCTAAGCCTTAAAGGAAGAACAGAAGACATTCCAGGTGTGGGAGACTGACAGAGCACAGGATGTGCAAGGGACAGAAAGATATTCACAGAGGTTCCATTTGGAGGATTATGGAGACAACAATAAATGAGACCAAATTAAGAAGTATACACTGAGGAGTGGGGAGTTGGCAATTGAGAGGCTGTGTAATTGTAAATTCTTAAAGATAAATTCACAGAATCACTGAGTCAGAGAACCACAGGCTTACAAAGGATCTCAGAAATCATCTAACACAATTTTCAACTCAGTACAATAATAGTATCCACATGTGATCATATAGCCAGAAACTATGCAGTAAGGGAAAGAAAATTCCCCATCTCTCAAGAGAAAGAGCTTAGATTGTTAGAAATGTCTCTTTATGAAGTTACCATTGTTTGCTGAAATTGATCTATGGAGATATATAAATATTTTAAATATGTCATCCCATTTTCACATGCCAGGCTGTGAATAAGTAGCACTGCTCAGCAGAATATATGAGAAAGGTTGGTGACTATCAGCCTCAAGGAGATCCCCATCCACAACTCCAGACATCCACCTCAGTCCAAGACACCCCTAGAAATTGTGTCTTTTCAAACAAACTCTTTACTTTCATAAGATAAATTCATACCTGAACCTCTCTCCAAGTTGCTCTGACTTAGACTGGACATGGGGTCATACAAGACTACAACATTAGGGTTTTCCCAAAATGGAATCTAATCTCAAGAAGTGAAAAATTTTTTAAAAAATTATTTTAATGTTTAAAAAAAGAAGTGAAAAATACAAGCAGCCTTTGACCAAAATATATCTGATTGCATTTGTGGATCACATTTCTCCCTGCTGGTGGAAGAATATGGTTCTATTAGGGAATGTGTTGGTGACTCTGAAGCATGTCAGTTTAGTATATTGCTTCCATTACATTTCTGCAAAAATAGACAATAAACAGTGTTCTACTTCAATTATATGAGAGTGGTTTTTTTTTTTCCATTTTTATTCCTTATCTCTTGTCCATAAGGAGTCCCCATAACAGGGCATGGGAAATTCACTCTTTTTGCAATTTCAATTTTTCTACTGAATGAACTATTCCCCAAACCATATAAATCATCAAGGAGGGAGAGGATCAAATATGCCACAGTGGTCCCTTCATAATCATACAAAGCAGGGTTTCTCAACCTTGGTACTATTGATGTTTTGAGCCAGCCAATTCTTTATTGTGGAGGACTGTCCTATGCATTGTAGGGTAGTTAGCAGCACCCCTGACCTCTGCCTCCTAGATGCCAGTAGCACCCTCCATCTCCAATCATGAAAATGACAAATATCCCCAGATGTTGCCAAATATCCCCTGGGAGTCAAAACTGTCCCTTGTTGTCCCTTATACCCACGAATATAAAGATACAGTCTTGGTTAAAATCTACTCTGGGCTCTGCATTCCAGGCACATTTTTAAAGTGGTAGTGGCTGCCATTTCTGGCTTACATCCACTTAAAATCTGCTGTTTATTCCAATCTCTTCAGAGAAAAGTGTGAACACCCTGTTTCTTGACAAATGACTTTGATTATTAGATTGTACCACAATGTGTATCAAAGTACAAGGACAGAGCTTTAGCTCTGCTGTCAAGACAACCACTGCCTCTTCAAGCAAAAAGAAAAAATCAAAGACTTGTAGGATGCCAGTTGAGTTGGAACCTTAAGCCAAAGGCAAATGCTGTGGCCATGACGGAGCACCTGGCACTTCCCAAAGAGGCTGAATGCTCAAGAAAATTGAGACTTCAAATAAGCTTCCACCTAACAAGCTGCAATTTTGTTTCATTGGGGGGAGAGTAGGGGCTGAGTTATGGGAAGAAACCAGAGGAGAATTCAACATGACAGACCATTTGCTAATTCAGGGGGAAGGATTTCAAGACAATCTTCAGAATGCAGCAAGACAAAAGCATAATTATCTATAATTACTGCTTACCAGTAGCACAGATTGATAACAAGCTTCCTCCGCCAATCTTACCCCGCTATTATGAGAAGAGGCGATTAAACTAATTAACAAATCAACTTTTCTGTGCAACACTGGGTTCAGTAGCAGAAAATAAGGAGAATAAGCTAGTTATTCAATGAAATAACTAGGGATGAAATAAGATAGAAATCTGAAGTTAACAACAATATGAATAGGCAGCTTAAATAATTGATAAATGCATACATTTTGACATTAGAAAATCTGATGGTGCATTGGCAAATATTGGACTATTTGTTTAAAGCCACAGTTTAAATGGAAAGGACTCTACTGGATCATAAAAGCATATACAATTATAACACTCATGCATAGTCTTTTTATATGTGACACTTACAAATATAAAATAATGCCTCACTATTGAGAAATCAGACTGTCAGGAATTTCAGCCATCTTGATCATGGATACTAACTCAAAAGGAATTTTTTAAAAGTCCTTTCAGGGG
Source organism: Neofelis nebulosa (assembly GCF_028018385.1). NCBI lineage: Eukaryota > Metazoa > Chordata > Mammalia > Carnivora > Felidae > Neofelis > Neofelis nebulosa. The sequence continues at coordinate 93,331,712 of NC_080787.1, read as the reverse complement.
TGCCTGGGTGGCTCAATCGGTTAAGAACCCGACTATTGATTTCACAACTCAGGTCATGACCTCATGGTTCATAGGTTTGAGCCCTGCATCGGGCTCCACACTGTCAGTGCAGGGATTCTCTCTCTCCCTCTCTCTCTCTGTCTCCCCCTGCTTGGGCTCTCTCTCTCTCAAAATAAATCAATAAACTTTACAAAATAAAAATAAATAAAAATGAAAAGTCTTTTCAGCAGCAAAGTCACATTACTCTATAGGAAGAAGAAAAGAACTACTCTCAGACCATCATTATATTTTGTACTCCTTTCAATTCCCCTACATTTGAAATATTACATTGCCTTGTAATCTGTCTCTAGACTAATGCCTTCATATACATCATAGATACTCAGTAAGCATCTTTAGCAATGTTGACCAAAGTGGTGGTCACAACCACACGTGGCTACTGAGCACTTGCAATGTGGCTAGTGCAACTGAGAAATTGAGTTTTTAATTTTTTTTTAATGTTTATTTATTTTTGATACAGAGAGAGACAGAGCATGAATGGGGGAGGGTCAGAGAGAGGGAGACACAGAATCTGAAACAGGCTCCAGGCTCTGAGCTGTCAGCACAGAGCCCGACGCGGGGCTCAAACTCACGGACTGCGAGATCATGACCTGAGCCGAAGTCGGCCGCTTAACCGACTGAGCCACCCAGGCGCCCCGAGTTTTTAATTTTATTTAATTTTAATTTATTTTCATTTAAAATGCATACTCTGTTTACTGGGAAACTTTTAAATATATTTGGAACAACTTGGATATGTGAATCTACATTTTCAACTGTATACTTTATGAAATTTAAGTAAAGAACAAGTATCTAATAAAACCAGTATCTACTAAAATTTAGCATTGGAATTGAGATGTGCAGTAAGAGTAAAATATACAACAGATTTCAAAGATTAAAAGGAAAAAATGAGTGTAAAATACATCATAATATCTGTATGCTGATTACATGTTGAAGTGATATTTTTATATACTGTATTGGGTTAAATAAAAAACAATTAAAGATCATTACCCCAGACTCTTCATTTTGCTTGATGCAACTATGAAAAAAATTTTAAATTACGTATTTGACTATCAAATAGGACTGGTATTTAGAGTGAATGAATGATATGCAACATATAGCAGCATATTGGAAGCAGCAAGAGAAAATCTACAACTAGAGGGACACAAAAAAAAATCAAAAAAGCCATTTAAAGTATAAGTATATACTCTGGGATGTAGCAAAGGTGGTCATAAGAGGGAAATATAGCAATCCAGGTCTTCACAAAGAAGGAAGAAACGTCTCAAATAATACAACCCAACCTTACACCTAAAAGAGCTGGAAAAAGAACAGTAAATAAAGCCCCAAAACAGCAGAAGAAGGAAAATAATAAAGATTAGAGCAGAAACCAATGATATGAAAATAATAATTAAAAAAAAAAGTAGAACAGATCAATGAAACCAAGAGCTGGTTCTTTGAAAGAATTAACAAAATCGATAAACCCCTAGCCAGATTGATCAAAAAGAAAAAGGAGGGGCGCCTGGGTGGCGCAGTCGGTTAAGTGTCCGACTTCAGCCAGGTCACGATCTCGCGGTCCGTGAGTTCGAGCCCCGCGTCAGGCTCTGGGCCGATGGCTCGGAGCCTGGAGCCTGTTTCCGACTCTGTGTCTCCCTCTCTCTCTGCCCCTCCCCCGTTCATGCTATGTCTCTCTCTGTCCCAAAAATAAATAAAAAACGTTGAAAAAAAAATTAAAAACAAAAAGAAAAAGGAAAGGACCCAAATAAATAAAATCACAAATGAAAGAGAAGAGATCACAACCAACTGCAGAAATACAAACAATAAGAGAATATTATGAGCAATTATATGCCAACAAGTGGGGCAATCTGGAAGAAATGGACGAATTCCTAGAAACATATAAACTATCAAAACTGAAACAGGAAGAAATAGAAAATTTGAGCAGATCATAACCAGTAAAGAAATTGAATCAGTAACCAAAAATCTCCCAACAAACAAGAGTCCAGGGCCAGATGGCTTTCCAAGGGAATTCTACCAAACATTTAAAGAAGCCTTAACACCTATTCTTTTGAAGCTGTTCCAAAAAAATAGAAATGGAAGGAAAACTTCCAAACTCATTCTATGAAGTCAGCATTACCTTAATTCCAAGAGCAGACAAAGACTTTGTAAAAAGAACCATAGACCAATTTCCCTAACGAACATGGATGCAAATATCCTCAACAAGATACTAGCTAACTGGATCCAACAATACATTAAAAGAATTATTCACCACCATCAACTAGGGTTTATTCCTGGGATGCAGGGCTGATTCAATATCGGCAATCAACATTGATTGATTGGCAATCAAATGTACGTGATACATCACATTAATAAAAGAAAGGATAAGAATCACATGATCCTCTCAACATATGCTGAAAAAGCATCTGACAAAATACAGCATCCTTTCTTGATAAAAATCCTCAAGAAAGTAGGGATAGAAGGATCATACCTCAAGGTCATAAAGGCCATGTACAAAAGACCCACCACTAATATCATCCTCAATGGGGGAAAACTGAGAGCTTTCTCCCTAAGGTCAGGAACATGACAAGAATGTCCACTCTTACCACTGTTATTCAACATAGTGTTGGAAGTCCTAACCTCAGCAATCAGCCAACACACACACACACACACACACACACACACACACACACACAGGCATCCAAATTACCAAGTAAAAAATCAAACTCTCACTCTTCACGATAACATGATACTCTACGTGGAAAACCCAAAGACCCCACCAAAAAAATGCTAGAACTGATACATGAATTCAGCAAAGTCACAGGACATAAAATCAATGTAAAAAATCAGTTGCATTTCTATACACCAATAATGAAGCAGCAGAAGGAGAAATCAAGGAATCTATGTCATTTACAATTGCACCAAAAACCATAAAATGCCTAGGAATAAACCTAACCAAAGAGGTGAAAAATCTATACCCTGAAAACTATAAAAAAATTATGAAAGAAATTGAAGAAGACATACACAAAAAAATGGAAAAACATTCCATGCTCATGGATTGGAAGAACAAATATTGTTAAAATGTCAATACTACCCAAACCAATCTACATATTCAATGTAATCCTTATCAAAATAACAACAGCATTCTTCACAGAGCTAGAACAAACTATCCTAAAATTTGTATGGAACCACAAAAGACCCTGAATAGCCAAAGCAATCCTGAAAAAAAAACAAAAACAAACAAACAAACAAAAAAGCTGGAGGCACCATAATGCCAGAATTTAAGCTGTATTGCAAAGCTATAATCATCAAGACAGTATGGTGCTCGCACAGGAACAGACACATAGATCAATGGAACAGAATAGAGAACCCAGAAATGGACCCACAAACGTATGGCCAACTAATCTTTTACAAAGCAGGAAAGAATATCCAATGGAATAAAGACAGTCTCTTCAGCAAGTGGTGCTGGGAAAACTGGACAGCGACCTGCAGAAGAATGAAGCTGGACCACTTTCTTACACCATACACAAAAATAAACTCAAAATGGGTGAAAGACCTAAATTTAAAACAGGAAGCCATCAAAATCCTTGAGGAGAACGCAACCAAAAACCTCTTTGATCTTGGCCAACTAATCTTTGACAAAGCAGGAAAGAATATTCAATGAAATAAAGACAGTCTCTTCAGCAAATAGTGTTGGGAAAACCGGACAGCAACATGTAGAAGAACGAAATTGGACCACTTTCTTTCACCATACACAAAAATAAACTCCAAATGGATGAAAGACCTAAATTTAAAACAGGAAGCCATCAAAATCTAGAGGAGAAAACAGGCAACAACCTCTTTGACCTCGGCTGCAGAAACTTCTTTCCTGCTATGTCTCCAAAGGCAAGGGAAACAAAAGCAAAAATGACTATTGGGACCTCATCAAGGTAAAAGCCTTCTGCATAGTGAAGAAAACAATCAGCAAAACTAAAAGGAAACCGGCAGAATGACAGAAGATATTTGTAAATGACATATCAGATAAAGGGTTAGTATCCAAAATCTATTAAGAACTTATCAAACTCAACACCCAAAAAACAATTAATCCAGTGAAGAAATGGGCAAAAGACATGAATAGACACTTCTCCAAAGAAGACATCTAGATGGCCAACTAACACATGAAAAAATGCTCAACATCACTCATCATCAGGGAAATACAAATCAAAATCAATGAGATACCACTTCATACTTGTCAGAGTGGCTAACATTAACAACTCAGGCAACAACAGATGTTGGCAAGAATGTGGACAAAGAGGAACCCTTTTGCACTGCTGGAATGCAAACTGGTCCAGCCACTCTGGAAAACAGTAGGGAGGTTCCTCAAAAAATTAAAAATAGAACTACACTATGACTCAGCAATTGCACTACTAGGAATTTATCCAAAGGATACAGGAGTGCTGATTCAAAGGGGCGCATGTACCCCCAATGTTTATAGTAGCAGTATCGACAATAGCCAAAGTATGGAAAGAGCCCAAATATCCATCAACTGATGAATGGATTAAAAAGATGTGGTATAGGGGCGCCTGGGTGGCTCAGTCGGTTGAGCATCCGACTTCGGCTCAGGTCATGATCTCAGAGTTTGTGGGTTCGAGCCCTGCATCGGGCTCTGTGCTGACAGCTTGCTCAGAGCCTGCAGCCTGCTTCAGATTCTGTGTCTCCTTCTCTCTCTCTGCCCCTCCCCCGCTCATGCTCTGTCTCTCTCTGTCTCTCCAAAATAAATAAATGTTAAAAAAAAATTTTTTTAAAGATGTGGTATATACAAACAATAGAGTATTACTCAGCAATCAAAAGGAATGAAATCTTGCCATTTGCAACAACGTGGATGGAACTAGAGTGTATTATGCTAAGCAAAATAAGTCAGAGAAAGACAAATATATGATTTCACTGATATGTGGAATTTAAGGTACAAAACAGATGAACATAAGGAAAGGGAATCAAAACTAATATAAAAACAGACAGGGAGACAAACCATAAGAGACTCTTAAATACAGAGAACAAACTGAGGGTTGCTGGTGGGGTGTTGGGTGGGGGGAGGGCTAAAGGAGTGAGGGGCATTAAGAAGGACACTTGTTGGGATGGGCACTGGGTGTTATATGTAAGTGATGAATCACTAAATTCTATTTCTGAAATTATTATTACACTATGTTAACAGATTTAAATTTTTTTAAAGTATGAGTATGTATTCTTACCTATTTAAGAAGTGACTAAGAGCATCAATTATTTATACATTATAACTCTTAACCATAAAAAAGGAAAAAAAAATCCTTTCTTCCTACTGTATTTAAAAAGATATGATAATCTTATAAATATTTTTATATTTAACAATAGCTTCCATTTGTCTACATATTTGACCAATATTTAACAATTCATTAATTTCCCACAACACCTTTAGGAAATAGATACTATTACCACCTTTCCCATTTTGTAGGTAAGGAAACTGGGGTTGAGAGAGGTTAAGTAATTCCTCAAGGTTATGTATATTTACTAGGGTATTCTATTTTCTGTCTCAAAATCATTTTCTAATATTCACATATATGTGTGCTTCACATATATAGTGCTGTTCTCCTCTATCTTTGAATACTGTCCTCTTCAATGGAGCCCTTGGCCTGGAAAAATTCAGCCAAATCAACCCTGGGGATGAAAGTTCTGCCAGATGTCACATGTATACCTCTATCAGTTTTTCAAACATTATCAAATAAAATCCTGCTGATGGAGGATTTATGAGGAGATTGGCTGATAAAGTCATCTTCTTCATTTCTGGTTAAGAGTTACTGTAATTTCTAAAATTCTCTATGGTTCTTCTATACAGTGAATAATATCCTAGCAAGGACTTAACAATAATACATGAAACCGTAAACATGACAATATTTTTATTTCATTCCCATGATAATATATGAAAAGGAAATATAAATATTGTAACTTTTTTTTTTTAGATAAGTAGAAATTATCCTCAATTCTGTGGCCTCTTCAATGTGTGAAAGGTTTCACAAGGGGCACCTGGGTGACTCAGTCAGTTGAGCATCACCTGACTCTTGATTTCAGCTCAGGTCATGATCCTAAGATTGTGGGATGGAGTCCCATGTCTGGCTCCACACTGAGCTTAAGATTCTCTCTCTCTCTCTCTCTCTCTCTCTCTCTCTCTCTCACTCGCTTCCTCTGCTCTTCCCCCACTCCCAGCTTGCACCCTCACTCGCTCTCTCTTCCTCTCTCTAAAAAAGAAAAAAAATGTTTCACAAGATAAAAGTTTAGTGAGAAGAGTAAGATGAGGTAGGACACCTAAAAAGATGAAAGGTTGATTGAGAGTAAAGAGGATGAGAATTAAGAAGGTTAAATAATTAAGCAAACAGGTTGAATGAAGAAAACCAAGGGATCAAAAAGCAAAGGCTACAGAAAGATCAAAAGATTTAAACCTTGTGTGAAATACAAGGGAAGAGAAACTGAGCAGCTTAATAAGGCACTCGTTTAGAGGAAGAATAGGAACATACATTTGAGAAAATGGAGCACTTTTTAAGCATAAGAGTTAACTAACATAATAGCACACAATGTTTAATACACTATGTGCAACAGCTTAGTTTCTCCATTTTTCATCCATTGCCTTGTTTTTTCCTCTTTGATGGTTTTTGATTTTTCTAAATAAAAACAAATTAATACACTCTAAGTCCAAGTATTATAATTTCAATTCATGGAAAATTAAGCAAATAGAATCTGATTCTTAGTTTTCTTAAAAGGAAAATCAGAGGCTCATCTCTTATTAAGCCATTATCTGCTTTTAACCAATTTGGTTAATACGAGGAGTGATAACAACTATTCAAAAGGTTTGTGGACTACAGAATATCCAGGATTCTATAAATGCTGACCACTGTTCTCCCTTTCTCTGTGAGTGCCTTGGAAAACATTAACCTATATACCTTTAATTTTCTTCTGGTAGCTTCAGGACTGCGCAGACAGACTTTCCCAGAACCTGTTCGGTGATTTTTATTTGCTGTATTTTTCCAAACAAGAAACACAAAGGGAAAGAGCACTGGTAGCCTGTCAATTCTGGACACTTCACCAAAAGGTCTGGCTGTCATCACAAGGATTTACCCAGCTTCCTTTCCAGGGCACCTAATCTGACCCAGAGTCACTAAAGAACCAATACCTGAGAGCCTACCAAACACCAGGGAGCAAGATCAAATATGACCAGCAGTCTGTCCTGTTACCAGAGACATTGACACAAAGGCTGGAGTCAGAAAGGATTACTTTATGGATAATTTAATGTAGAGTCTTCTCTTGAAATGGTACCTTTCAGGGCACCTGGGTGGCTCAGTCAGTTGAGTGACCGACTTCGGCTCAGGTCATGATCTCACAGTCTGTGAGTTCGAGCCCCGCGTCGGGCTCTGTGCTGACAGCTCAGAGCCTGGAGCCTGCTTCGGATTCTGTGTCTCCCTCTCTCTCTGACCCTACCCCACTCATGCTCTGTCCCTCTCTGTCTCAGAAATAAATAAACATTAAAAAAATTTTTTTTTAATTTAAAAAGAAATGGTACCTTTCTCCAGATTCTTTTTATTACATAACTTTCACAGATCTCCTTATGCTTTTGTCCCTTAGAAAACAGCATATATCTTTAATATTACATTATTTTTTCCAATCCATTGTGTTTAAATCCTAACAAGTTATTAAAGAGTCATGAAAGCAAATGCAATTCCAAACAACCTCAACAAACAAAATCCACATATAGAGATGTGTTTGCATATGATTTATTTTTTAATGCGTATAAATATTCTAACTCCTTTTCATCTTGCATCTTTTAAATAAGCTTTTGGACCTTCGAAAAGAATATACTCTTTTTTGCATTCATTTGAACATCTTTTCTGGTTTAGAACTTGTCTCAAGGGGAAACCTTGAAAGAAAATTAAAACTTCTTTTTTAAAGCCCACAGCAATTTATTAATATTTTAAAGCTTTTCAATATAGTTGTATTCACAAATTGGATTTGTACTGTTTGATATAAAACAATTGTTTTATTCCCACTTCAAGTGCTCCACTGTTTTCAAGCTTGTTAATTAAATGTTTTATTTTTTAAAAATACTGCATAAGTTTCTCAAAACTTCATCTGCACCTGCTCCATAAATGAAAAGATGTCCTTGGAACAACTCCAGTTTATTAAGTAGAAAGCCTTTATTTCACACAAGAATTCAGTCTTTTACCTGTAAGCTTTAACATGAGTTACTATGCATTGTATTCTTTCACCTTTTATCTGCTGTCAATTAATACGTGCATTTTTAGTGTGTGGAGAGGGAAAAAAGACATGTCATTTGGAATGTCACTTCCATTGCCTGACGTTCCCATGTGTATGCTCAACTGACATCTCTGTAAAGCTATTTGGTGGTTTTATCTTTCAGCCTGGCCCTTTTGGTCCTTCCCCACCATCCTTTCTCCTAACAAGATTGTGTAGTGTGATCTGATGAGATATAGGGATTGTAAGGAACAGTAAAACTGCTATAACTTCTCAGAAACGTCCATAGCAGAGCCCAAATTTGTAAAATGCTTTCTAGGCATAGAAAAGAAAGGAATACACTGAATCTTATGAGACCAAAAGGACCTTATTCACTCCTGCCAGAAACATTTGAAATTGGTAAGATTAAACACCACTAAAAACAAGTCTTTGGTAATAAATGAATTATGGTCACAGATCAATTTAAGATGTCCAAATGTCACAACTACAGGATCCATCTACCCTTGCTTAGGAAAGAAAGCTTATAGTTCTTGCTGAAAGAATTGCTAGAACTCAAAAATATCAGTGATATTGTGTTAAGTGAAAAAAAAGAGGTAGATTACAAAATCATGTAAGGTAAAGTTTCACTTGTATAAAAACCACATATGTCCATATACATGACAGAGCAGAGTCTGGGATATAATAGACCAAAGCACTGACATTGTTTTCATCAGGTAAGTAAATTTGTTAATGTGTCTTCTTTTTACCAATTTGAACTTTCTGATATTTCGGCAATAAGTACTTCTTTTCTGATTTAAAAGAGTAAGCTTTTTAAAAACATTTTTTGAAGATATGTTGGATCGGGTTATATCAAATATGAGGAGTGAATAGCACAAAAACAGCTCTTTAATCATCAACTGAATCAATAAAGTAAATCAAGAAAATTCATTTTTGGAAGGTATGCATATTATTTAGCAGCTTTAAGGGACAATCATAAGAAATTGTGTTACAAAGTTTTTAAGAGTATGAAAATATCTATGTCCACATATATTGTCTTTTCTTTTCGTGATGTCATAGGCAACTGATATTTTATAAACTGGCTTTTTTTTTAACCTGCTAACCCAGAAATCTGTAGCCAGACTGGACTTCCTAATATTTCTTAATTTCCTCCACCTCCATACAATCCACAGAAAATTGGGCCTTCTTTTTAAATATTCTATCTCAAAAGCAGATGAATATTTTTTTATCAATAAAGGGAGAGAAGATTTTCTTAAAATAAAGAAAAGAAAAATTACATGTGGTCCCCTGAACTACAATTGATAATATAGTATTCAAGGAGGTACTCTAGTACAAGGTGGGTCCAGATCCCAAGAACATACTACCCAGAAAGAGATAGGGGTTTGTTCAGTGTTGTTTTAACATTGGGTTTTTTTTGTTGTTGTTTAAAAAAAAACCCATTAAATGAAATTTACTATATAACCAGTTTTTACTGGACTGTTCAGGAGGGTGATGTATGTTCTCAGTGTTATGCAATAGATCCTCCAGAACCTTTCCATCTTGTAAAGCAGAACTCCATACCCTTTAAACAACGACTCCCCATTTTCCCTACCCCAGCCACTGGAAACCACCACTTTACTTTGTTTTTCTATGAATTTGACTACTTTACATAGCACATATATGTGGAATCATAAAGGGTTTTCCCGTTTGTGCCTCGCTTATTATCTTACTTAACATATTATCCTGAACGTTCAGCCATGTTATCACATGCTACAATACTTCCTTTCCTTTAAAGGCTGAATAATATTCCATTGTGTAAATATACCATATTTTATTTATGCAATCATCTGAAGATTAACACTTGTCTTCCTTCCACCTTTTTACTGTTGTGAATAATGCTGCTATAAACATGGGTTTGTAAATATCTCTTAGAGATTTTACTTTCTGTCACTTTGGCTATGTAGCTAGAATTTAAGTTACCAGGTCATATGGTAGTTCCTTTTTCAATTTTTTGAAGAACTGGTTCCATAAGGGGTTGTTCCATTTTATAATCCCAGCAACATCGCAACAGGGTTTGAATTTCTGAACATCCTCACCAATGGTTGTTATTTTCTGAGCTTTTTGATGGTAGCTATCTTAATGTGTAGAAGATGATCATGTTGGTTTTTATTTGCATTTCTCTAAAGATTAGTAATGTTGAACATCCTTTCAGGTGTTTATTGGCTATTTGTACATCATCTTTAGAGAAATATCTATTCAAGTCCTTCACTCATTTCTTAATAAGTTTACTTGGTTTTTGATGTTGTAAGAGTTCGTCATATATTCTAGATATCAAAGGAAATGTGATATCATCAGATATGTGATTTGCAAATATTTTCTCCCATTCTGTAGGTTATCTTTTAACAGTGTTGATAGTGTCCTTTGATGCACAGCAGTTTTTAGGTTTGATGTAATCTGATTTATCTATATTTGTTTTTATTGCCTATACTTTCTGTGTCATCTCTAAGAAATCATTCCCAAATCCAAAGTCAAGAAATTTTCACCTATGTTCTTCTCTAGCTTTATAGTTTTGTATCCTTAAATTTAGGTTTTTAATACATTTTGAGTTAATTTTTGTATATGATGTAACATAAGCATCCAACTTCTTCCTTTTGTATGTGGATATCCAATTGGCCAAACACTGTCTGTTGAAAGACAACACCATTCAACACTGTTAAAGAGACAGTCCTTTCACCATTGAGAGGGTTGGCACCCTTGTTGAAAATCATTTGATCACATATGCAATGGTTTATTTCTGGGCTCTCTATTCTTCTCCATTGGTATATATGTCTGTCTCTCTGTGTGGCAGTACCACACTGTTTTGAAAACTATAGTAACTTTTTATAGTATGTTTTGAAACCAGGAAGTCTGATACCTCCAACTTTGTTCTTTTTCAAGATTTTTTGAGTATTCAAGGTTCCCTTAAAGTTCCTTATGAATTTTAGGATGCATTTTTCTATTTCTGCAAAAACTGTCATTGGGATTTTGACAAGGATTGCACTGAAATGGCTTTGGGTAGTATTGACATCTTAACAATATTAAGTCCTCTAATCCATTAATTCAGCTGTCTTTCCAAATATTTGTGCCTTCTTTAATGTTTTTCATCAATGTTATCTAGTCTTCAGTGCACAAGTCTTTCACTTCTTCGGTTAGGTTTAATTCTTAGTATTGAGGGGAGAAGGTTTGATGATATTGTAAATGAAATTATTTTCCTAATCCTTTACGGATTATTCACTCAACCTAAATTTTTGTTTCTTTAAAAAGCTTCATTGTTGGTCTTGAGGGCAGGGTATGCTCCGAGCTCTCAGCCTCCCCCACAACCACCAGCCCTAGAAGGCACCTCAAGCAGCGCCATGGCAGGTGGAACCACTATATCCACAACCTGAGGGCAGACCTGACTTTTCAGGACATTGGGCTATTAGGACTCCCCCTCTATCTGGGCCACTACCTCTGGGGAAACCTTTGTCAACATCATGCCAGCTAACATTGGTGTCCTTGTTGGCAAAGACCAGTCTGTTTGTTTTTATGAACGGGCTGACACTTGGGGGCCAGAAATGTTCTGTTATCCCAGACTCACTGTTGCAGGACAAGGAATTTACCATGGATCTTCATACCAAGAGCACGGGCAGAGCTCCCACTTTGAACATCACGGTCACCATGACTGCCAAAACGCTAGCCCTGCTGATGGGCAAAGGTGTCCATGGTGGCATGGTGGTGTGATCAACAAGAAATATTATGAAATGGCCACCCACCCACCTGCAGTGTTCCCAGCACTAACCTTGTCTGTCCCTTTCCCCCACCACTCCCCACTGCTTTTGCACCCCTCTTCTTCCCAGACACAACATACCACATTCTCATTTGAGGGGCCATTACCTCACACCTCGTATTGCTGCCAAAACTACATGGGCTGGGGGCTGGGGCTGGATGGACAGACACCTCCCCTTACCCATACCCAACCTGTGTGTGCTTGGAAAAATTTTTTGTTTGGGAGCTGCTGTTGGTTCTCTTTCTGAATAAAAAAGATTCTACTAGCCAAAAAATAAAATAAAAAATAAAAAACTTCATCGTTTCATTAATTTATAAAATGCACCCACATTTCAGATCCTCCTATTTCACAGATAGTTCTGGAAGCTGGCAAGTCCTAGATTATGGCACGAGCATATCTGGTGTTTGAAAGGACCCACTTCCTTGTTCATAGATGGCACCATCTCACACCTTCAAGAAATGGTGAAAGGGAAGAGAAAGGTTTTGAGACATCTGTTTATACCACCCCTACCTCCACTTTCCCCTTAGCCACAATTTACACTAGCTGCCTCTAGAACCCTCTCTCCTCTTGTTAAGAGCAGAAACCAAGCATACATTTTGTGAATTAGTTGCTGTCCCACTTTGCAAGGCTGGCAGAAAGTCAGGAGCCAGGATGATGCATTCTATGGCCTTAATCCCACCACATTGCCTGTGGACTCCCACCCCAGAAATACCATGAATGGTAAAAATGTATGAAAGAAATGAAAAAGATCCATGTAAAGAACTTCTTTTTTTCCTCTTCAGTGAAGGCAGTATTTTGCCATATACAGTTGGCACTGATTTTAATAAATAATAAAATATATGCTTCTCTATCTGCCCAGCAGAGCCTATCTGGATGACTTCCAGGATGTAAAATAAGGCATGTGTGTAAAATAAGGCATTAAGTTGGTCATGATGATTGGTTATTGACTGGCAATAGACTACCAATATCATAAATTGCTATTGCTGTATGACTGATTTTAATATATTTCTTAAAATAACTTTTATTTAAATGCTATTTAATAATTCTTTTTGTTTAATGTAATGTTGAATATTTTTCACTTTGATCACATCTTAAAATCCAATCTGCAAATTTAAAGCATTTGTTTTATCTGTCAATTTAGAGATTTGCTTTCTCTCTCACTAAATATAAAGAGATAGAGAAATATTAATATAGAGTGATAAAAAGATATAGGTTTTATAGGTATATAGATGTTGCTGAATCATGTGACAGTCGAGTGCATACATTACAACACTTCACCCCTAAACACTTTAACATGCAACTCCTAAAGAAGAGGACATCTTCCTTCATTACCTTAATACAATTAACACACTTAAACAATAACCCAACACTATTGGGGTTTTTTATATGAATAATCCATATTCAGATTCTCCTAGTCCTTTCAAAGTAGGTTTGGGGATTTTTGTGGTATGTGTGTTTGTTTCCAACCCAGGATCCAGTCAAGGATCATACATTGCTTTTAACTGTTATCTCTTTAATGCCCTTTAATCTAAAACAGGTCTTCAGCTTTTTAGTCCTTTTTAGTCTTTCATAATATCGACATTGGGAAGAACCTAAGGCAATTATTTTAAAGAATACCCCCTCAGTTTAAATTGACCTGTTTCTCGTGATCAGATTTAGACTGAACATTTTGGGCAGGAGTACCATGTGGTTGCTGTTAAGTCATTCTAAGTTTATTAAATCAGGGGACACAAGTCAGTTTGTCCCATTACTGGTATGCTAAATTGGTTATATTGGTTACAATGTCTCTGATAGATTGAAAAGACACCTAATACGTAATCTGTGGTGTGAAATTACGATTTTAACACTACCAAGTTGTAACAAACAAATCTGCCCCAAAGTTTTATAGTTTTATGCAGATACTGTGTGGCTCTTCTACTGCCCCAAGTGCCAGACTCTCAGGTAGTGTATCCTCTCCTGCCTTGTTCTGAGCCCCTCCCTGCAGTCCTCTTCCCCCTCTCCAACCCTTGGCCCATAGCTTATTCTGCTGCCTTCCTACCTCTCAGTCTTTCCTAGTTTTCCTTTTGAGCCCACATTCCTTTATCAGCAAGTCCTGAGCCTTTCAAAAGCCTTTCAAAGAGTCCCCCCCTGTACCTCCAGAGTTAACTGGCACCTAGACTTCCCACCACCCCAAGACCTAGCTCTCCTGTGGGCTCGTTCTAATGAAGAACTCTACCCCTTCCCTTTTCTGAGGGATCCAACAACAGCATTCTCCCACCTTCTCTTGCATCCAGACAACTCCACAGCCATACAAGTCTCTGAAAGCCATGCTATATTTCTGTACCACCTTCTAAATCTCCTCATGAGTGTCATCTGTCAATCTCCAGATCTCTCCTCCCATGATCATGGCAGCTGGTTACTTTTTTTCCCCCTCTGTCTCGGATCCTTTCATCCTTCTTTGGGACCTCAATATCCTTTATGTTTAAAGTTTTCAAACCACACTTCTTTAACATTTTAAACCCTAAAGAGTTTACTTCCATTATGCAGCTGTCCACACCCATGACCACATTTTAGATCTTATCATCACCCAGAAAAGTTTCACATCTAAAATCTCAAACTCCAATATCCCCTCATCCTTCAAGCTCTGTCCCACCTGACTGTACATACAATCTTTGACTGCATCATGCTGAGGCACTCAAATCTTTCTTCCTCTCCAAGTATACAACCTATTCAAACTCCTTCTTGAACTAGAATAACCCCTCACTCACATTCTCTTACTTGTACAGTTGCTAAGCCCGTCAGGGAAAATCAAAATCATGAAAAGCTCCTGCTTCCCTATTTCCCCAACTGCTCCTCCCCAAACCTTCCACAATTCAGCCAAAGTACTACCAGCCACCCAAGTTTGCACACCTAAAATCTAAAAGTTAACATCGATTCATCTCTTTCCTTAACCTCCAGCATGAAATCCATCTGCAAGTGCTTTAGGCCCTGTCTCTAAAACATATGTCAGCATCCAACCTCTTGTCATCATCACATTCACTGGTAACACTAGAGTCCAAGTCACCACCATCTCTCCCTTGAAATGCTCCCATCACCTCCCATATAGCTTTTCTGATTTCACTTTTGCCCCACTCCACAACAACTTCCCCACCCAATAGCCAACACAATCTTTGTATAAACCTCACTGCCCAGCCTAAAACCTACTGGCTTCCTACTGCAGTTAGAACTGAAATCACTGTCCTTACCTTCACTTGCAGAGCTATGACTAACCTCACCTCTCCCTGCTTCAGGTGCCTTGGCTCATTCCACTCTTCCCCTCATCACACTGGCCCCTTTCTTGAGAAAACCAGACTCATTGCTGGCATAAGGCATTTGCATTAGCTTTGTCCTGTGCCCTGGAGGACTTCCCTTTGATAGCCAGTGCCTGGTTCCTCTGGTCATTCAGACCTCATCTTAAATGTCACTTCCTTAGAAAGGCCCCTCTGACAATCTGATCCACAGGAGCTCCCCAGTCCCTCCCTGTCACAGCACTCAATTTTACCTGCACAGCACTTGGCCCTGGTATCATGGTCACTCATGAATTTGTTCCTGTTTGTCTGCTGCCTCCAGAATGTAAGCTCTGTGAGAGGAGGGACTTTGCTCACCACTATACTCCCTAGCACCTAAAATGTTGCCTGGCAAAAAGGCAGGGACTCAAAAGTGTTTGTTGAAAAGAAATATAGATTGGAAACAAATACAAATTTATGGCTTGCTATGTTTTCTTATCAGTAAAGAATAATCTTACCTAATGTATAGGATAATTATGAGGATCAAAGTGGTTAATATGTATAAAGGGCTTAGAACAGTGTCTGGCACACTATTTGCTATAATTGTTAAATGAATGAAATAACAAAAACAAAAAGGGTTACCACTCAATAGAAAAAACTCTGCCAGAATAACAACACACTGATTCATTAATTTCATTAAAAAATATGTATTAATTGCCTACAGTCTTCCTATTGCTATGAGTGGCACTGCAGATTAAAAAGAAAACAATATGTAATTACAGTCTTTGTAGAGCTCATATTTTAGCAAAGTTCATGGATTCATAAACAAAGATTTAAAATGTGTTATGAGGCTCCTGCTTGGCTCACTGTTAGATGTCCAACTCTTGATTTCAGCTCAGGTCATGATCTCATAGTCATGAGATCAAGCCCTGCATCCGGCTCCATGCTGAGCATGGGGCCTGCTTGGAACTCTCTCTCCCTCAGCCACTCCCCCACTCGCGCATGCACACTCTGTCTGTCTCTGTCTCTCTCTCTCTCTCTCAAAATAAATAAAAATTTTTTGAATAAAATTTTTAAAAATACAATGTGTTATAAATATTATACAGTTAGTACTGCAAGGAAAATCTAGGACATCTTCACCAAAAAGAGGACATTTGAGCTGGACCTTTCCTCCACACTGAGGAAAGAAACAATACTCTAAACAGAAGTAACAGCATTACCAAACATCCACCCAGGCCTCAGTTCCCCTGTACCCTCACCAACCCCATTCATCTTCCCACCTATAAACCCAGTCCTACCCCTGCTCCAGTGATGAGGTGGCTCAGTGACATCATGATGTATCCAAGGTCACAATAGACCAAGTGGAACTAAGGCTACTCTCTCCGGTCACCTAGTCATTTCATGCTTAGTCAGCTGTATACGTGCATGTCCTGCCTCCCAAACACTGTCTACACAAGCATGCTGAATCTCTGGGATCCCTGTGTCCTACCTTCTCACACACATGGAACAAATGAAAGCCTCCTCTATCCTACTTCGATAATAAATCTACATTGGTCACTGAGTTATAAACAGGTCACTCCTTCTTTTGCACTCCCATGGGATACTTCTGAAATCCTTATTTACCTGCCTGGGTCCTCTCCCAAACTGTATACTCTTTAACAGCTCCTGGATAGTCTTTCTGATTCCACTCTTGCCTCATTCCACAATGCCTTCTCCACTCAGCAGCGCATGTGAGCTTTTGAACATCCCTCTTTTAGCTTTTATGATTACACAGTGCCTGGCATGAACCAGGCATTCAGCAAATGTTTCAGGAATGAGTTACTGAATGAACAAAATAACCCACAAATTAATGAAAGTACACACCCCTTTTATTACTATAATACTGTATTCACATTTGCAAAAATATTGCCATCTATATATTATGCTACACGTCAATATTATTTCATGTGAAACATTGGAAAATATTAAGAGAATTTAAAAAATATACTATGGTATATGATATCTGAACATACTAAATACAAAAATAAAATATTTTAGCTACCTAGCTGTAGATAGATAACACATCTATGGAAGGAGAAAAAGCTAAGTGTTCCTTTTTCATTAAAAGGAAAATTATTATTCTATTATTGCTCTTGCAATGTATAGACAGTGCACATATCACCACTCGGTGCTATCACTAAATGGGAAAGGAAGCTCTGTTTTATTTTGTTCTCTTCAATTTCCTATCTTGTTTTCAAAGGACATTTCATAAAGGAGTAAATAACCACTAAAGCCAAAGTTAATGGGGAAAAAAACATACGTGTTTATGTATCGTGTGTTATTATCTACCAATCAGAAGAGTTGCGAGTAATTAGAAATTGTTGGCTTAAAGTGACCATGTTTTTTGATCAAGAGCCACTTCTCCCTATACTGGCGGATTTCCACTTGTTTGCCTAAATTCTGTTTGCTTCCAGTGGGTCTGACAGGCAAAGAACATGGCCAGCTGGTTTCCAGAGCAATTCACTCCCTGGTCTGAGGAAGGCCTGTGAGACATGTCATAAAACAGCTGCCTCTATCTCCCCAACCAGTCAGAAATAAGCTGAGCAGAACAAAACCTTGAATAAAAAAAAAAAAAAAAAAAAAACACCTCGACTTTTCATACAAGGACAAAAGGTGGTTATTAGGCATACCAGGGAGGTTCTTTTATAGCTGGTAATTACATATAAATTCAGGACATATAATAAGAAAAATCATTTCCCTCTTCATTTACTTAAAAATGTGATTTCTGCAGTCATTATATAATTACTGGTATTTTTCAGTAACATTATTAGGAATAAATGGGCTACTGTTTCTGAAATTATAAAGATAAAAATACTGAAACTTCCTTATTAGAACTGGTTGTTGAGTAGGTGGAAAAGGGAAAATGGTTTGCTTCTCTAAAATGCCAAACTGAACTTCTTCTGTGGCAAAAGGGATCAGTCTGCCATTTTTCACCTTTAAAAGTGATTTTTCCTATCTGTCACATATTTTTAAGCCTTCCTTCCACTTGCTTAATTTCTACCTTTAAACTTCTGTATCACTGCTGACCTGTATGGAAAACTCACCTAGAACTAGAATCCCACTGTTCCATGCTTCCCAGCTAACATGGTAGTGAAGAAAAGAATAGGAAGCAGAATCCTATTTTTACTTTCTAAGCTACTTTGAGGGCTTAAGCAGAGTCATCCTCAATAGAAGTAGAAAGCAGTAATTTCTCACATCTTTCAATATTTTCTTCCTCTGCCTTCTACACCCTCAACAGTCTGCATTCTTGGGAATCCCCACATAAAACCGGAACCAAGTCCCAAGTATGCATACTATCAGTACCAATGGAAACTACCTTACCTCATCCAAGCTAACAACCTCAAGCTCTATTCCCAGCTACATCTTCCAGACCCAACTACGGAGACAAGAGGTGGTAAGCAGCCAATGATAAGATATAATTTCTTCTAATACAATCATTCATGTGCCGGCCGTCGCTTCTCCCATTCTCACTCCCAGATAACATCGTATCTTAACCTGGTTACAATTCATAAGTCTGCACAAGGTCCTTAAGGGAGAACACCACTGTTGGGGGTGTCACCCACGATAGCCAGAAAAGATGGAAATACTTTCATCAGGCCAACCTTTCAGCTATTCTCAAATCATACTACACAAACATCAAAACTATGCCAGGGCATAAAACTGACACTGTTTATCACTGTCATTACCTCGAAAGTTTACGGCTGAGGAAGGGACAAATCTCCCTCTGAAATCCTGGTTCCAGGCTATTTCTCAAAGCGGCAGCAGAATTAGAGCAGGCAAGTTACAGCTGTGCCAAGAACTTAGCCACAGCCTGCTCCTCAGGGAAGTGTGAGTGAACTGGCTAATGCAACCAGCTGCAGAGACCTAAAGGTTAAAAGATAACAGAAGAAATAACAAACGCAGACGGAATGGTAGAATTAGAAAACCATTATTTTGCACCCCTAATAAAAGAATGGATCTAAGCAGATTTCATCAGTGGCTGCCAAAACCATTCACTGAAGAGATGATGACTACATCTGAATCCAATAAGCAATCTTAGTATCACTAAAAATGGGACATGCAAACATTACACGCCTCCTGATGTGATACAGTAAGATACAGCATCACCTATGAAGTATTCTTGCCCCCTCCTCCAAACAAAAACACTGAACCCAAATCTAATCAATCCACTAGATATAACTGTCAGTTTACAGAAAATAAAGGGGGTGGGGAATAGAGGAATGTGTTGAATAACACTTTGAGGAAACAATCATGCAGGAGGCAGAGCCAGAATGTGGGAAATTATAAAGAACAAATGACCTGGTTTCCTCAACAAATAAAAGTGGTGGTGGGTGGAGAGGATGAAAGGAAGAGAACTATTATAAATGTGAAAGGACTTTAGAAACATAAATCCGTGCAATCAGTGGACCTTGTTTAGATCCCAATTCAAGCAAATGTAACTGTAAAAAGACATTTTTATGACAACTGGAGAAATTTCAACATGGACTGGGTATTAGATGATATCAAGGAATAACTGTCAATTGTGTCAAGTATAAAGAGAAGAACTGATAAAATGCTTGGAATTTAAAATACCTCTTTTGTTTAACGTCCATTTACTTTTGAAGGAGAGAGAGAGAGCGCGCGCAAGTGGGAGAGGAGCATAGACAGAGGGAAACAGGGAGAGCTGTCAGCACAGAGCCCAATGTGGGGCTCGAACCCACGAGCCTTAAGATCATAACCTGAGCTGAAGTCGGACACTAAACCGATGAGCCACCCAAGAGACCCCATAAAATACTTAAGCAAAAGGAAATGAAACAAGATTGGTAAAACATCAGGAGACTCATTTTTATCATTCTCTCTACTTTAGGAAATTCCAGAAATTTTCCATAGTAAAACTTTCGTGCTTGTTTTTTGTTTTGGGGGGGGGGGGTTCTTCGTTTTATAAAAGTTATGGGACAGCCTTGATAACTTTATTCGGCATCTCAGCCAGGTGTTTAGGAACTGGCAGCACCAAGCAGAGCAGGGGAGGCTTGTGTGAAATCTTGGGACCTTCCACAACTGGCATGACAAAGACACCGACCCAAAGTTCCTCACCCGAAGCACAGACCTGCTGGCTGGTTTCCCACTCCTCCTTGCCAGCTGGCTGCAAGGGTCTAAAAGCCTCTGCCCTCAGCTCCCGGGAGCAGAGGACAGGAAAAAAGAAACAGCTCTACTTGCAGATGGAGCCCACCACCTCTGAGCCAGCTGTCCTCCTCCTCGGGCTCCATGCCCAGAGACCCAGAAGGCTGAGACTCACTGCCATGGCACCAGGGGCCTGGGATCCGGTCACTCTCAACAGGGAGCAATTTCACTGGACTGGGCAGACTCCTCAAGTTATTTCAGCTTTGAAAAGAAAAATGTAAATTGGAAAAATCTATGGACTGTGAACCGGACATGAGGAATTGTTAACTTTGATTATGGTTATGGAGGAAAATGTTCTTGATGCACACTAAATTATTAAAGGGTAATATGTCCTGATAACTATAATGTACTCCAAAATATATAAGCAATGAAAAATAACAAAATGTTAACAATTACTAACTAATGTCAGAGAACTACACTTGCTAAAGTGCGAGTGGGGGAGAGGGGAAAGTGGGTGATGGCCATTGAGGAAGGCACTTGTTGGGATGAGCACTGGGTGTTATATGGAAACCAATTTGACAATAAATTATATTTTTTTAAAAAAGGCAATGTAGGGGCACCTGGGTGGCTCAGCCGAAGCATGGACTTCGGCTCAGGTCATCATGGTTGGTGGGTTCAGAGCCCACGTCAGGCTCTGTGCTGACAGCTCAAAGCCTGGAGCCTGCTTCGGATTCTGGGTCTCTGGCTCTCTCTGCCCCTCCCCCACTCGTGCTCGGTCTCTCTCTCCCTCCCTCCCTCCCTCCCTCTCTCTCTCTCTCTCTCTCTCCCCCAAAAACAAACACTTAAAAAAGGCAACGTAGTGCGTGTAAGAATATGTGTAAGTGCTGCACAACCACTTTCATGTTTTGCATATTACTTTCCAGTCTTTAAACAAATACATGTTTTTAAATAACTTACAATTATAATGGACAATCATTTTCATTCAAATTTTCTCACTTAATATTTTCACAAAGACTTTTCCACTGTTTATCTTAGTAATTATTTTTAATATTGCTTCATAATATACCATAATATTGATGTTCCCTAAATAACCATGCCTTGATTTTTAGTACTTAGGTTGCTTTCTTTTAATTTCCCTTCTTTTCTTTGTTTTAAGACTTAATGCCACAGTGAAAACCCATGTGCATATAACTTTATGCTTTTGTTAATTTGCTAAATTGTTTCTCTAGAATAAATCCTCAGAAATGTGAGCTCTGAACACAAATTTATATATACAGCCCTAGCAAATTTTTCCACATTGCTGGACAAATGGTTTTAGTGACATCAGCAAACTGTACTTGCAGTGATTTCAGAATATTACTGGCATTATCTTAAATTTTTATCTAGTTTTTATATTTAAGGATATTTAACGTGCACATCTTTAATTTCTATGAGAAAGAACATGCTTGCACACCTTTGTTTACCAGCAACTTGGTTAATTCTTACCGTCTGCCATTTGGTTACTGAAATCTTGAAGACTTCTCACAAATCTTAATGAGCTATTTTTTTTTTTAAGTCATCTATATGCCCAATGTGGGGCTTGAACTCACAACCCCAAGATCAAGAGTTCCATACTCTACTGACTAAGCCAGCCTGGTGGCCAATAGCCCCATGAACTACTGATATATTGCTATTATGTTGTATTAGTGGCAAAACTGGTATTTTCCTTAGACTATTATTATCTTTTGTTTTTGTGAGGGGCTAACATAAGCTTGTGTTATTTATATATGTAAATGTGTCTGACGTTCTTTTTCTTTTTTACGTTCTATTTCTCAATAAAACAGAACACCTCTAAGATCATCCTGACTTGAAGTGCATTTGCCAATAGCCCATTGACAGTGTGATACTACTGAACACGTTGTAACTGTCCTGTCATTAATACATTTAACTCCTTCCTCTTGCTCACACTCCCCTACCGGGTCACCAAATCCTACGGAAATTACCTCAAATTTAACTCTATCCTCCCTTCTCCTCTCCATCCCTATTACCACTGTCCCTAACCATCTGTCAACTGAAATGCTAAATGCAACTGACTCTTAACTGGTCTCCCTGCCTCCAGAACAGTCCTCTTACAATAAAAACTGCCTGTTAGTACCAGCTTAGCTTTCCAGGGGCCCTCCCTTTATGGCCCCTGCACAACTCTCCAGGCTCTCAAAAACAAATAGCCAGGGGGCACCTGGGTGGCTAAGTTGGTTGAGCATCAGATCCTTGATTGCAGCTCAGGTCATGATCTCATGATTGGTGAGATGGAGCCCCGAGTCAGGCTCTGCACTGATGGTGTGGAGCCCACTTGGGATTCCCACCCCCACTCTACCCCTACCCCGCTTGTTTGTGCTCTTTCTCACTCCTGCTCAAAACAAATGAATAAACTTTAAAAAATAGCCAACATGCTTTGAATGTTTTACTCTGTGCTATGCACTTTGCAAACATAACTTCAATTAACCCTCACAAGAACCTTTTAATTTAAATATAATGCCATTGTTGTTCCCATTTTACAGATGAGTACATCGAGGCATATAGTGGTTAAGTAATTCGGCCAAGTTTCCACAGCTAGGAAGATGCAGAGGCAGCATACAGACTTGGCTCTGCCTAATTCCCAAGCCCATATGTTCTTAATCACTGTACCACACTTCCTCACAGATGGTTCCTCAACTCTCAGCAACACTGCCTCCCTTCCACTCTGCCCACCAGCAACACTGTCCTGCCTAGAATTTCTCTCAAACATCCATGCTGCTTCTCTACTCAGTCTCTTCATTCGTGCTATTCTGTCTCCTGGAAATGTCCTTCCGTCTCTCTTTACCCTTGACCTACATGATTCCTACCCATCTTTTGAGACAGTGCAGGTGTCACCTTCTCTGGGAAGTGTTTTCCTATTTAACTTCCTCCCTATGCTCACTCTCCTCTCTCTGACTGAGGAGGTGTCCTTCTTCTGTGCTCATCTCCATCACCCTACACAGCACATCGTGCCATCAGTTTCTGTTCCTGTGTTTGCCTCTCTCCCTGGACCATGAGTAGCTTGAGACTATATTAATCATCCCACATCCTCAGCCAGTGAAATGCCTGGTATGTAGCAGGTCCTCAGTGCTTCACCATAACTTTCAGAAGAATCAGAAATTCAGAGTGTTTAATCAATTAATTCTGGAATATTTTTTAGTATCTCCATGTAAAGCATGCCAGGGATTTTTTTTAAGCAAATGACAACACCCAATATATGCGTTAGACAAAATAAGTGACTAATGAGTATCACAGATCACTGTGGAAGTACAGAAGAAGAAAAGACCACCTTGGACTGGGACAGTCAGGGAAGGCTACAGAGAAGAGCGGAAATTTTAAAGGGGATTGAAAGATGAATAAGGCTCAGAAAGCAAAGCTACATATTAATCATCTAAGTCTAGTGTTTAAGCAAATATCCAGACTGGGGACCTACAGCTAGCAATGGAAGGCAAAGCCGAGAAGTTGATATTCTTTCTCTTGATCTTGAGCTCTATCAGATCAGCTGTGCACTTATCTGACTGCAAGGTGCCAGATTCAAGTTTTATTCCAGAGCATTTAAGTTGTCAGTAATGAGCATCTCACCTTACCTCTGAGACGATTTCCTAGGACAAAAAATCATGGAAATGCTTCTAAATAAAAGCCTAGAGATTGTTAGATCATGAGATACACTAATAATAATAAAATGTCAGAAACATGTGCAGCCCTATGTAATGAATTCAACAACTATCCTAAGGTCAGGGAGGTCTTCCTGCAAAATACACGTCATTCTGTTTACATCAAACACAGAAAACTCATTTACAAGTGAATGTCATTTTCATCTTTGTTCCATGGCCAAGTGCATCTCATTTGCATTCGTTTGTTTCCCTACTGGAGTGCTTGCTACTGTTCTACAGCTGGTGTGGGTTATGCTCTGTACCTACTACTTACTACCATAGACCCACACCCCAGCCATCCAGTTATAATTCTGAATTATAATCCCAAAGATGATTTTACAGAAGGTACTTTAACATTTTTTTAATGTTTATTTATTTATTTATTTTGAGAAAGAGTGTGCGAGCTGGGGCGGGAGAGAGAGAGAGAGAGAGAGAGAGAGAGAGAGAGAGAGAGAGAGAGAGAAAATCCCAAGCAGGCTCCATGCTGTCATTGCAGAGCCAGATATGGGGCTCAATCTCACAAACCATGAGATAAAAAAATTACTAAAGTACTTTTAAATAATACACATCACAGGGAAATCAAAATTTGATGGTAATGTTCATAGAAGAGAACTTTAAAAGTTCAAATGCATGTGTACGCAAACATACATTTTCCATGTTAGCCTAACATTAGGATTTCCATGTTGTCTGACATGGAGAAGTACAGTTCTATAGCTCAGGTCTCCCAAGGATTCTCTACCAAATTCCCCACAAAACAAAAACATGGGATGAGGCCCCCAGTGTTGCCTCCCTATTGCAGAATATGGTCAAGAGCTAAGGGTGACTGAGCCTTGCAATCACAGAGGGAAGAAATGAGTTGAGCAGTCAGCCAATCATCCATCTTCTAGACATTGGCCTGATTCTGACATGATGCAGGCCAGCTCAGAGTTTTCACTGACCCCAATCCCACCTGCACCTCATCTACAAAATACCTGCACCACACCTACAAAATTCACTTAACATAAGCTATTCATTGAAGCATTATTTATAGAAAATAACCCAAGTGCCATCACCAGGAGAATTAGTTAAATAACATATGTTTGTATGTTATGCAGCTGTAAAAGAAAAAAAAAGGAGGAAGTTCTTTTTTGGGCTGCTCTGGAAAGACCTTCAGATTATATGATTAAAAAAAAAAAAGTAAAACATGGGGCTCTGGGTGGTTCTGTCAGCTGAATGTCTGACTCTTGATTTCTGCTCGGGTCATGATCCCAGGGTCCTGGGATCGAGACCGTGTGGGACCCCATGCTGAGCATGGAGCCTACTTGGGATTCTCTCTCTCTCTGCCCCCTCCCCCCACCTCTCGAAAAAAATTAAAAATTAAAAACGTTTTAAATTAAAAAAATAAAACAGAAGATACAGGAAAAAAATCTTCAGCTTAAGTATATTCATTCTTGAGTGTTTATACTTAACAAAAAGAAACACCAGACTTAACGAAAAGAAACTACAATGACTGGTTACAAAGTACAGGTCCACATTTTGCAAGTTCTGAAACTCCTAGGATTTGGGAAAACTGCTTTAAGAAAAACAAGACAAAATTAGGATTAGGTCTTGGAAGAAACTGTGCCAGTGAGCTTCAAAATAAATCTACCCCTAGCAATTACCTCTGAGTAGATAGGAGTATACAGAAATGAGAATTTAAGACTCCTAAATATAAACCTATTTATACAGTTGTTATCTTTGAACATGTGAGTATATCACCTATTTAAAAACAAAATTACATTTTTAAAAAATGCCTGTCTCCAGGCTCCAGCTGCTGAATGTCTCATTCCTTCTCCACCTCCTTCATTCTATCAATCCCAACCCTCCTGTTCTAGTTTGATTTCATTCCTGCTGCCTTATAACTACTGGGATTCTGCCTCAGCCTGGCTCTTTCCAGATGATGTTGTGCCCGGCATTCTATTTTGATTTGGGCCCCATATTTCTCTCTTTCGGTCACCCTTGGGTGCACCATCAGCAAAGCAGTTTCAGGCCAACCCAGCCCCACCCCTGACCTTGCCTGCCTGGCCCGGACTCCCAGGAATCCAGCCTGCTACATGTGAAAAGAGTTTGGAAACTGACAACTATATCATTGGTGATCAGTCCCAAGGGATGCTAGGATCCTGGAAAATTTTTAGGTCCTAACTTGGGAATTGGGTGATTCTCTGGCAGGACCCAAATAGTCTTGAAGTTCTCAACAGAATCAAACTATCACACCTTTATTCCTGGGATCCGCAGGACCACAGGTGGACCACTTTAGACTCACCCCTATACACACGTCTTTGTGTTTAATAAGACTAAGTCAGGCTAAACTGAACCCAACCTTATAGGAATTTACCAGAATTCAAATAATTTCGAGTACATAACAGGTCAAACATGGTCTCTAATTTAACTCTGATTCCAGCTGGAAAAACCTGGGAACCCATTAATCTTTCAGCTCACCTCATCTTTGTCCTATGACAATAGGAATCAAAGTTGAATTTCTGGACACTTCCTATGTCAGTCAGATGACAGTACTTTAAAGAGGACATACAGCATGTTGAGAATGACGCTGAAGAGTCAACAGGCCTAGGGATGAATCCTGGCAATATTTCTAGCTAGCTGTGCAACACAAACGTTATTTCCCTTATCTGTAAAATAGGTTGTTGCAAAGATCACATGAGATAATGAAGGTTTAATGAAATGAGTGCTATCCAGGAAACTTTAAGGCAAAGCTATTTTTTCCCTCACTTTATGAGGAGAATATTGGCCATTATGAATATCATGAAGTCCCAAACTACTAATTCAAGACAATAACACATAAACTGATTTGGGAAAGAAATTAAGGGCACAATATATGTACAAACACCTATAAATAGCAAAGACAGTACCTAGACCGCATTTCAGTGATTTAGCTTTAAATAATTCGGAAAGCCTATTCTATAAACCCCCTAATGTATTTTCTTTTCTCTACATCTTCTTGGTTGCTAAGGCATTTCTTTCTCCAGCTTGCCGAAAATCACAAGTAAGCTTATAAAATGCGACATCTTCCATTGACTCATTTCTCATTGGGTTGACTTTTGGCATACCTGAAAGCATTTTGTTGCTCACACATGTGTTCTGCCACGGTCCAATGCGCTCAAGTGAGTTTAAACCTGACCCGGTCATGTGTCCATTTACCTTAAGGTGATAATTCGGGAATCGACTGCTCAGTGTCAACTATAGAATCTTATCTTTCTGCCGGTTGTCAGGCATTAAAAAAAAAAAAAAAAAAAAAAAAAACTGTCTTTGACCTTCACTCTGTTCTTATGGACAGCCATCTGCTATTGCATTGCATCTCTCTTCACTATATCTCCTGTCGCATAAGACATTTCCACCTAAGGCTCTCTACACAAATCTCTGGAATTGAATGTCTCCCCGTTCAAACACAACTTGCCATGGAACGTTGAATTTTCAGTCAGTCTCAACTTACAGGAACATTACTATACTGCCAACATTAAGAATAGGAAGTATGTGTTTGTGTTTGCAGCCACTTCCCACAATACCAAACTATGCAGAAGCGTGTGTAAATAGGGGGGAGAAAAATAAAAGGTAGAGAATACTCACATTTGGATATCTAACGTATTTCATTTTTAATAAAGTTTCCTTACTCTACATGAAAATGTTCCTGAATCTGTTTAATTGTAATTACAAAAATCTGTCTTTTATGCTCTCCCTTCCATAGTTTTAATACGTTCTGGTTTAGTTTTTATGTACTTACATGAAATGTTAAAACTTAAACAATTAAAAGCATATTGTCCTTGAAATAAAATCAGTGTCCTTAAAGGGCTTACATGCGTACATACAGCCCTCCCCCCCCCCTCCCCCCGCCGCAACGTCGGTCCCTTTTTAGCGCCCTGGGACGGTTTGCAAGCCAAAGGCATTAACAAGTTGTCTGCCGTACAACCGGTTACACCTAATTTGAATTAAACCACAGTCGCAGATGACAGAAGCGCTCCTTTCATCTTTTGTAGGAAGGTCACCCAGCCCAGAGCGAGCGCCACGCTCCTTCTGGAACTAAACACGTTGGCCCCGCCGTCTGTTGAGTCCTCCCCTTCACAACTCACACCTGGGTGGCCAAGGGTCAAGTCTGACCTCCCGACGGCGCCAGCGCCTATGCCGCCTTCCCTTTGGGGAAGCAGCAGATGGCGAGGGCGCCGCAGCGCTGGTGCCGCTACTCCTCGCCACAGCAGGGCAGCAGCACTTAAAAATGACTCGTTAGGCGCCCGGAACTCCCTCCGCCTCCCGCCGTCCGCCGCGGCGGGGGCGGGAGAAGTCACCGCGTCTTTTTCCCCAGCCAGGGCTCCCGGACACTACACCTAAAAGCGGCGAGACTCCACACCTCTGCCCCCACTCAGAACCCGAAAACCTCTGTTCCCAGGGAGAGCGAAGCCGTGAGTCGCAAGAGCGCCGCACTCACTACCTGGCACTGCAGCACTCACGCAGGAGACGACACCGCCAGCGGGCCACGGGGTCCTGGGAGACCGCTCCTGCCCAAACCTTCGCGCGCGGCCAACCCGCCACCAATAGCAACTCTGGCTCCAAGGGGTGAGCCAATGGGAGCGCTCGGGCTAAAGCGGAGCAGCCAATCATCGCCCTCTCGTCTCCTGGGCCCAGGCACTAACACCAGCCCCCGCTCTCCTGGCGTTCCCCTGAACTGCATGCGGTTCTAACCTGGAGACGCACCGCTACTCACCTCATCCGCAGAGTCCAGCCAGTAAATGAATTTTCCCCAGAGCAGGATTTTGAGGAACTGCAGCTTTTACTGTGTGTCCCGTTCTCTACCCGACTCAGGAGGGGAGATGTTCATGCGCTCACCTCCGCGGCATGCTTCTGCGTAAACTCACCGCGCAGCCCAGCGTTTCAAAAATTAGCGAAGCGAGCGAAAGCACGAGAGCGTTCTTCCCGTTCTCTTAATCGCTATGAACCATTTGAACGAGTCAACGTCTGAGCTTAAAATAGAAGGATGACTTGATAAGGGGTCTGAGGAAGTTTCTCTTTGGCAAAAGTGTGAAAGGCCTTTACTTACTGAAGTTGGGGCATGTTTGTTGGGGGCTAGAAGTGAACCAAGGGGAGAACAGCGCTAGCACTTGTAAAAGGGCGTCAACACTTACCTCGTTAGTTGGTGTCTTCAAAATAAAACCACGGAGTTGGTAGGGTTATTTTACTATTGTTTGAGAGCTTACTATGCATCAGGCTTTATGCTAAGCAGTTTACCTGCATTAACCCATTCAATCCTCACAACCTCCCTATTGCATAATTCAACTTGTTTTACAGATGAGGAAATCGAGGCAGTAGACCCTTCATAGTTACTTGTGGTCATCAGGATGAGAAGGAAGGAGGGTTGGGGGTGGGAATGGAGACAGAGATAGGAAACTGAAAGAAGTCATCTGAGAAACACTAACTCAACTGAGCCATTTAAATAAGTAGTATTAGGGGCGGCAGGGGTGGCTCAGTGAAGCATGGACTTCGGCTCAGGTCATGCTCTGGTCGTGAGTTCAAGCCCCGCATTGGGCTCTGTGCTGACAGCTCAGAGCCTGGAGCCTGCTTCGAATACCGTGTGTGTCTCTCTCCCTCTCTGCCCCTCCTCCGCTCATGCTCTCTCAAAAAATAAATAAATGTTTAAAATTTCTTAAATAAGTAGTAGTAATGTTACTGACTGTACATCACTGATTTGACTTCACAACTAAAATGAATAACCACATTAATTATATAAGATAGTGTGCACATCCATGGACAAATATACAGGTTATGTGAGGCAACCTATGGAGAATTACAAATGGCCTGCTATTAAGGACATTGGGAATTACAAATGACCTGCTATTAAGGACATTTTAAGTCTATATTCAACT
The DNA here is from genome assembly GCF_028018385.1 of Neofelis nebulosa. Lineage (NCBI taxonomy): Eukaryota > Metazoa > Chordata > Mammalia > Carnivora > Felidae > Neofelis > Neofelis nebulosa. The sequence goes on along the minus strand of NC_080787.1, from coordinate 93,301,699 downwards.
TTCATTTTTCATATTGGAATTTATTCGAATAACCTAGTCAATATCAAAGAGGAAAATGCAGCTAGGGAGTTTTCTGTTTTATTAAATTTTTATCAATTTAAAATGTATTTCTTTGACCAAACTGTTTTTATTTCTTGAAAACAATAAGAGTTATAGGACTAAGTAGTGAGCTAGGAAATGAAAGAAGGAAACAAAACTTTTACACCTGATAAAACTTTTTTTGTTTTAAATCTGGGCAGCCTTTCTCACTTTCCCTGAGGACTCACACAGTCTGTTTTCAGGAAAGTTTTCCAATATTTCTCTATAAGGGTGGATTTTGTTTCAAGCAATAATTGGTTCAAAGGGCAAGACTCTGATACTATGAAGGCAGTGAGAAGCCCTGGATGTCTAGAGCCCAAGCTGAATAGGCAGCTGTGTGGGTTTGCTTCCAGTTCTGTTGTCAGGGCCATCACTGAACCTCGTGGGGCAAGCCCATGGTCATCCTCTGTGGGGAGAAAAGAAGTGAAAATAGCAGTAACATAAGGATTTGGCAGAGAATAGGCTCTCAATAAATGGTAGTATCATTGTCACCATATATACATGCTACTTCACACATATTTTTTATTTCTCTTTGGGTTTTCTTTTACAAAGCAAAACATCTTCTGGTTAGCAGACACCAAAAACCTGCAATCCCCAGGATCAGTTTTCTCATAGAAAAAATCTTTTTTGCTGATCCAGCCCCCGTAAAAGTCAGATATCCTCCTCACCTCACCCCCATACCTCTTGCTCTGATGGATTACAAAAAGTCTCTGCCAGCCATCCAGTGATGTCTGCCATGTTCCCAACTGGGAGACGGCTGTGTGGGAACTGCTGCAGTACTCAGGATTCAGAAAATAAAGGTCATTTTTAACTGAGTTAAAATCATCAGGATCATATCCAGATCTTTTGGTGCCCTATAAGAATCTTCCCACCAACCTCTGGGAAGAGTACTAGAGACCTGGGCTCTTTGGGTACCTGCCCTTAGTTGAGGAGATGGCTCATCCTCCACTTCTACATAACTTCAGTGAAATGCTCCCCTGAGTACAGGGTTGGGGAGTGGCATAGGAAGGGGAGAGGGTGCTTTCCAATTTTAGCCCACAGAAATATATTCTTTACGATAGTCTTCCATTCACTAGTATTAATTTTTTATACCCATAAATGAAGTCATTGCTTCTAACTTTGTCCTTCTCATTATGGGCCTCCCAGTGACCTTCAAGTGTATATTTTCACTTCAGGAAAATGGGACACACATCAACAGCACGAGATTATTGGAAAGAGTACATGGAGAAAAGAAAACTACACAGACGAGTAGATCAGCACCTCCAATAATATCAATCCTCTTTTAGCATTTGTTAAATGAAAACTAAAGTGTATGAATCATAAAAAGCACGGAGCAATTTTCCTTTGTTTGCTTCCCAAGGAAACCCCTGTCAAAATGGTACATAGCAAGAAACAGTGATTCTACAGTTCTTTTTTGATGAGGAATATGCATTTTTTCTTGAAACTCATTAGCTTCTTTCCTAAACATGAAAACTCTTAGCATAATTAACCTGATTTCAGAAAACAGTTACTTTGCCCGCTATCTGGGAGCATGTGAAGTACACATATTGGAAATAGTATATTTCCCTATTACAACACTACTTAACATTTACCTTATGAATAGTCAAAGTCTTCAAGTGTCCTGTGATTCATTTTATTATGGAGTCTTCTTGAAAATTTTTTCGAATTAAACTCTTTCTTTAAAGGATCTGCTGAAATCGCTAAGTGAAGAAACTGTCATGTGTATCTTTATTTTTATTAAAGATTGCACAAACTGGAACCAAGACCAAAATACTGAATCCACTGTACATCATTCATGGTAAAACAACATACATCACATCTGTACTCTACCAAATAAGACATTTTCTTTAAAATTATATATTGCGTGCTTTTAGATTCATGCTTTAGATATTTTACATTTGTCATTACTCTTTTATAAATAATTGCAACTTGACCAATTTGCACACCTGCTACCACTATATAGTCAATGCGGGAAGGCATAGTCTTTGACACGAGAACAGATGAAATGAAAATATTTGGATAGATGGATGGATGTCACGTCTACTGAACTTTGACTACTGTTTTGCCTATTTAGTGAAATGCTAATGTAACACACACACACACACACACACACACACACACACAACATCGTTTCAAAAGGCACAATTTCCTCCACGTTAAAGAACAATTTAAAAATACATGGCAGTTAAAATCGACGCCCTCAAGGGCGCTGTGAAGTTCACATTAATGCGATCCTAAACCTTGAGAGCAGACCTCCTGGGTGGTTCATGGGAGAGACTACCCGCGGAGTCCAAGGGTCCACAGGGACCCGACGCGCTCCGGCTACGCAAAAAGCCAGATTTCTTTGAGCCATTTCTAAACCTTAGCTCTGAATTTCACTATAGGACCTGGGACCTCTCACTGTTCCAAATCTGGCGCACAACCAAAATAAAAACGGTTTTGTCAACCGGTTCACTCTCCAGGAGCTCCTCTCTTCTCCCAAAACAGAACCACTCGCTCCTCCCCAACTTCTTATCTCCGTTCCCGCCCCCCAAATCCACCCTTTCCCGAGAAGACTCGTTATGAGTCGCGCTCGCCGCCGCCTCCAGCCTCAGGGTCGCTCTGGTCGTCCGTGAAGCAGACGTCCACATCGCTGTCGTTGTCGCTCTTGGGCTCCCCAGGCCCCGGCGGGTAGTCAGGCTCCGCGCCGGGGCCATCGCCCGCCTTGGCGAGCAGGTTTTGGCCGGGGTGGCGGGACTTGACGTGGCGCTCCAGGTCCCGGCGGCGCACCAGCACCTTGCCGCAGAACTCGCAGCGGTAGGGCGTGTTGCCCTCGGCGTGCAGCCGGATGTGCTTGTTCAGATTGCTGGGGTCGCCGAAGGGCCGCAGGCACACTTTGCACTTGAGCGGCTTGTAGCCGGTGTGCGTCCGCATGTGAATCTTGAGCCCGTACTTGCGCGAGTACAACTTGCCGCAGTAGAGACACAGGTGGCCGGTCTTGGACTTGCCGGCGCCGCCACCTACGCTGCCGCCACCCCCAGCGCCTCCCGCCGCCACGACGGCGGGTGGCAGCGTCCCCGCGTCCAGGCGGCCTCGGCTTTTCCCGGCTGCCATCTCGGACAGCTGCTGCGTGTGCATAGCGATCTCTCGGTCGATGCTAGCCAGGGAGCCGAGCTCCGCAGGGCTTAGAGCGGCAGCTGCCGCTGCTGCTGCCGCCGCCGCAGGCCCGCTGAAGTAGGAGATGGACTCCGGATACTTGAGCAGCCCGCCGAAGTGCAGTTTGAGCGGGTAATAAGCGGCGGCGGCCGGTGAGCCGTAGAGTAGCTCCCCGTTGTAGACGGTAAAAGCCGGCATGACGGCAGGTAGGTGGCTGCACTCGCCACCCGGGTAGGCTTTGAGCCCGCCCGCGTCGAGGGCCGGCAGCGCGCAGCGCTCGACGGGCAGCCCGGTCGCCGAGGGCAACTGGGCGAAACGCGCTCCCGGCAGCGCAGGCGCCGCTGGCTGGGCGCGTTCCACATGCTTGAAGGCTGACGCCTCTTCCGGGGCCCCGGGGAGCAGAGGGAAGCTGCGCAGGCCCCCCGAGCAGGGTAGGCCAGGCGGCGGCGGCGGCGGGTCCCCCGAGAGCAGGCACTTGGAATGGTGATGGTGGTGGTGCGCATGGTGGTGATGGTGGTGGCCGGCGCCGCCCGCCGCGGGGTTCTCCCCGCTTACCGGGCGTCCGCCCGCCCGGCCCCCGCCCAGCAACCTGCCTAAGGCCAAGCCGGACCCAGGCTTGCCGCCGCCCTCCTCCCGGTAGGGGTCGCCATGCGCGGCCGCAGCCGCCCTGGCCAAGCCGGCAGGCTTGAAAGCCGAGCGCACTCCGGGGTAGAAGGCCAAGCCACCGCCCCCAGCTGGGGAGCCGCCTACGATGCCGAGGAAGTGGCCGTGTCCCCGGGAGGCCCCGCTCATGTCTAGGGCGCGGTCCGGCTGCTCCTTGCTCTTCTTGGACTGCCCCCACTTGGCCGCGGGTGGCGACGTGGCCGAGGGCGCAGAGGAGGCCTCGCGCTTGATACTCTCCCGCGCTCCGCAGGCCTGGAGAGGCGGCGGGGCCTGCGAGTGGGGCCGCAGAGTGCCAGCCGGGGCGGCCGCGGCAAAGTCGGGCGCTGGGGGTTTCGGAGAGAAGGGAAGGCCATCCGCGGCCGGGGCAGCGCTTTGGCGAGCAGCGTGCTCGTGGTGCAGGTAGGTTCGGCCCCCGCCGCTGCTGAGCACGCAGTGGAAACGTAGGTGGGCCTTAAGGCTGTTGGGGTATCTAAACGTCCTCCAGCAGTACCAGCAAATGTAGCGCTCCTCCCCTGGGCGAGAAAGAGTGGGAAAGCGACCCCGTCAGAGGCGAACAAGCGAAAGAGAAAGAAAGCGCACCCAAGGCAAAGCCCAGATTTATGACCAGAGGTATGAGCAAGAGTGTTCTTGGGGCCCAGAGAGTGAGTTAGTTCGGTGGCCCCACTGTAGCAAGGACTCCGAGAAGCCCCAAATGGCCAACTTTGTCACCATCTCCATCCTCTGGGATTACTCAGAGGCCAAAGGGGTGACCTGGGCCTTTCCAACGAAGACTTCCTCCGGGCCATCCGAGCAAATCTTCCTTGGGAGGGCAGCGCTCAGGCAGGCTGGCCGGGGGAAGAAACGAGCAGAGAGAGCAGCTGTTGCTTTAAATCAAGTGTTGAGGCTGTGCTGTGCCCGGGCCCATCTGTTGGCGTTTGCAGAATAGGTGGCGTATGTCAAGGAGTTTGGATAAACTGAACAAAGACCAATCTAATGGTCGTGAGCGCCTCATTACCAGGCGAGACAATATCTTGTATGTATGGGCCATATGTAATCATTCCTTTTCATACAACAATGCCTTTTATGTCCATTACCCACCCTTCCCACTGCCTCCCAGCCTTAAACATTTTGCCTGAGGTTTCCCTGGAGCGTGACCAACTGAAGGACCACATAGGGACTATAATCTGCTATTCTTCAAAATTATTTGTATCTTTATTTCCTCTTTAACCCCATTTAATTTGATGAGGAAAAAAAGAAAACGCCCTATGTCCTTATAGTCTAAAAATTGAAGGATGATGTCGTATTATGTTCTCAGTTGTTCCACCTGGTAATTAATTAACTCCTAGAAAGCTGCACCAGTCCAGGCGTAATAATAAAGTCCTTGGAAAAGATAGTTTAGTTTTTATGAAATGAATATATAGATAGATATGATAAAGATACTCAGCTTTTAGTAAGCATACAATTCTCTACGAGGAACTATATACATGTTTTTGCTGTCAAGCCTTTTTTTGTGTTTAATATTATTAACATTAGTTGTTTTTAATTTGGCCAAGGTCTGGGAACACAATCGAGGGACACAGGTATGAAACAGATTGTGATCACATGGTGGAAGTTAATTTTCACTTTAAAACGGTCTTGTTATATCTGGACAGAAAACAGCGATCTTGCAGTTGGGTTTCTTTTTTTGGTGTTATGGTTGCTTGATAATACTGAAGAATGTCTGTGAGAAAGAAGTTAGTTGAGCCACAAGGAAGTACCCAAAGTTTGTCTTATTAAATTCAATGGAAAAATTAAATTCCCTCCCCCTTGCACACAAGCAGCTCAAACTTCTAAAGCATTACTACAAAAACAACTGAAAAAAGTTCTATATCTTCTTCCCTTCATGTGTTTTACTTTCAGCTTTGCATAAAGCAAGTAGTCCCTCTAGATAACTAAGATGCAAGGATCAGTTCGTTCCAGCTGACGCCAAGGTAGGGCAGAAAGCAGAGTGGGGGGCGAGGATTTACCTCCGAGAGCCTACCCTAATTGTTCATGGAAAACTTAAATAAAATCATTTCAGTATTTCTGTTAACTTGTATTGAACATCCCTGTAAGATAAATCTGGAAAAAAAGAAGAGACTTCCTGGGTTCTCTTGCTGGGTATGCTGATTTAATATCTTAAATAACCTCCCTTCTCCTAAGTTCAGAACCTCCCTCTCTACCCCTTTTTAAAGAAGGAATTTTCAAAGGCTGCCCTGGAATGACTCTAGTCAATCAAAAAGCCAAGTAAGCTTCCTTCCTAAAACAAAGGGTCCATACTTTCCTTAAAATTACTCTGGAATTGAAACCCACTGGAGTTACTCAATGGTGGAAGAATAGCAGCCTTCCCTACTTATTTCTTCATCTTTTCAAGAGTTAAGCAAATTCTCTGTTTCATTATGTTCCTTTTTCAATTTATTCTAACCAACTGATATGTTCTCCGGACTCTGAAATCCAAGTCATGCCAAAAGTGTCAAACACACTTCATGAGTGACTTTGCCTCCTCATCTTGGTGTAACCCTGAGGTTGCCAAGATTTCAAGTATATCAAAGGTGGGGCAGTCAGGGTTCAGAATAGCCCATGCATTCCCAAAAGGAAAATGGTGTTTATTCTGACATCTGTTCATAAGCTTAATTGGCTGAAATGAAAACACGAGGGCCACCACTCAAACAGGTTGCTTTTGTATGATTTGAGAGTGCCTAAGGAGGGGTGTTCTGTGTAGAAATGTCTGGCCCCTAAAGGTCAGCAGCTGTTGGAATTGTCCTGTAGTGGCAGATTACAGAGTTCTCCACTACAGATCTTTTATCATGCTTCTCTTTTACTGGGAGAAGTTGACAAAAGAATTTAATATAATGTAGTATAAGGAACAAGCTACTTTAGGATAATGTTTTATGAATACTGTACACACAAGTCTACCCACAAGACAGCGATACTTTGAAGTGAAGTGATTCGTCATTCTAAATAAGCTTCATTCTGTCTTATTCATGGTTTCTTAATTCCCACATTTGTATTAATTTCTTTAACCCTATTTCTAGACGGATGAGATTTGAGCAGGCAATTTGGGAGGACAGCGTGTTAAAATATTTCACAACATTCATTATATTGACTTTAAATATAACTGTGTCTTTAGGAGAAATTACAAACCTTAACAATTGACAAGGAAAAAAGAAAGTCATGGAAGCTTTGTGAATTAAAAGGGAGGTCTCAAGATCTGAACTCTTGTAGCACCACCCAGATTTTTTTTTCACAGACAGTGTTCTTCAGTGTTCTAGGGGAGGTTTGAAAATGTTCTCCTCTTTAGTTACTGCCCCTTATTTGCATAAATCCACTCTTGGCTTTGGAAGGGATCAAATAAATCTAAGAAGAAACTGGGATACAACCCAGATTCAATTTAAGTAGGGAGGGGGAAATGAATAAATACCATTTAAATGGAAGGGCTTCAGTACCTGCCAACAGACCAGCTGTAAGTACCGTAATGCTTCTAAAATCCCGTGGAAATACATTACTGTCCTTCAAACCAGTGAAGAGAAGCCCTTCCACCTTCTAAAAACGTTCCAGGTTTGAGTTATGCTTTTTGGAGCTCATGATGTGATTAATAATATGTTAAGGTTTCTTTATGGATTCTTAATTGAGTAAATAATTGTCTCTGGGTATGCAATAGGAAAGGATAGCCCCCATGTTCATAAAGTATTTTTTCGGTGTCGTCGCGAGCCAGATTATTGTCGCTATTGTCATTTACTGTTGATTGTAAGGTGGTAGTGGTGACGTCGTCTCTCTGCTCACACAGACAGGGAGCATGAATTCAGTTTTACATAGCTCGAGAGAAAGGCCCTGGGGTCGCGTCCAAAGAACGGAGAAGGGCTGGACTCTCACCCACCCGCGCTGGCCCGGAGGCCCTCTCGGACTCGGTACCTTTCTCGTCGTGCGTCGGAGTTGCAATTGTGGGGATGTCGAACCACTGAGCCAAGGAGTTGGAATACCACACGGTCAGCTCCTCCCCTGGCTGGACGTCTCGAAGAGCTCGGTAGAAGATCTGGGACACAAGGAACGGGACAGCTTGCTGTCATTTCCCTGGGTAATCGGTCTAAAAGCAACTAAAAGGAAAGGTTCAAATCCCCGCTCTGACGCTGTGTGACCCTGAAAAAACTATTGAACCTCTCTGAACCTCACTTCCCTCATTCTTCAAACGGGGGAAATAATAGTGTATGCCTTAGAGGGTTGTTGAGACGTTTAAATGAAACCTCCAGCTAAAGCGCTTTGTTCTTAATATTGATGGCCACCTCAGTAACGGTTAGGTAGGTAGAATTGGCAGTGGTGGGGGAAGCCCACAGTACCTGTCCTCCGGGTAAGTCTGCAATAGCTTCGAGAGTCTGTTCCTGGGGGTTCCTGGCTGCCCGGATTAACCCTATCCATTCCAGAGGGGAGCCCCCCGACTCGTCCACCAGCTCCCCTCTCACCATGCGCACCTGCAACACAAGCAGTGGTCGTTCTTCCTCGCGCCACGGCCAGGCCCACAATCCAGAGGGAAAGTTTATCCAACACCCCACCCGACTCTGAAAAATGGTTGCGTTCGCTTTGGCCAGACCTCTGTGGGCTGCTGGGAGGAAGGTAATTCCTAGGACCCTTGCTTAAGGAAGGGAGGAAGACAGGAGGCTGGCTACTGTAACAGTCCCCTCTCTCGTCCCACCTTGGCAACACCAAGAGCGAAAGCATCCTCCGTGAGAGGCTGGGGGGTGGTCTTGTACCAAGATGTCCCGCACCCCCGCCCCCGCTCAGTTCCTATTCTTGCGGTTCTGAGAGCGGTCGTTAATATAAGAGAGACGTCAGCCCCAGAACCCAGAGTTTCCTTCACCTCCCTCTCGTGCCTCCCCAGGCTCACTGCACAGCGCCAAGATGCGGAGGTGCCTAGGAGTCCGGCAGCGAAAGTGTGTGAACCAACAACGCGGCCGCAGCATGGCCGGCTATTTAAAAGCAATTAAAGCGCGTGTAAAGAAGACTTTAGACCGCGGGGAAGAGGGTGATCGCGTAGGGAGTCACATGCGGGTCCCGCTGGCCCTGCGCGGGAGCAATTTCTTACAAGAAAGCTCAAGGCAGCGACTAGGCAAAGCTAAGGTCCTCTCCCCCCCTCCCCCACCACCCCCCACCGGACTCTTGCCTTTTTTTCCCGGTAGCTGTTGGAGAACCTTTGCCGGCTGGGACGCCTCAGGGCGGAAGGGAGCCTTTAAAACCCGACTCTGCTCGGGGGTCTATACGAAGTTCGGAGAGTTAGAACTGGCGGGTCGGCCCCGACGCCTCCCAGTTGCGACCCTGGATTCTCAAAGCCTGGCTGCGGACCCGGTGCCCCAGGCGGGTGGGCACTCCTCGCCCTCAGTCGGGGCCCCAAGGGGAGCCACTACCTGGATCACTCGCCCTCCATCTACCCCAAACCCCCAGCAGACATCCGCGGGGGTGGGGATGGGGGTACGTGCTAAGAACTGAGAGTTTCCGAAAGATTGTTTTTTTCGGAGCACATGAGATTAAATTATTTTAAGGCAAATTTAAGCCTTAAATTAGCGCGTTGAAGGGAAGAAGGTAAGAAAAGTCTTCAACGCCCTGCGCGCTGTGTAACAGAGAAAGGGCGCATTTGCGGGGAGACCCGGCTCCCCCCCTCAACACACACACGCCTCTCCGAACGAGACTCGGGAGCTTCAGGGAAACCGCGGATTCTGAGTGGTCCCCTCACGTAAACAGCCCCATGCACCCCGCCCCGGCGCTGTCCCCTCTCAGCCACGTCCTTTCCCCACAGCTCGGCCCACGTCCAGCTCTCAGTTAATGCGACTTGCGAGGAGTTACTGGAGTCCCCGGGCCACCTGGCAGCATTGGCAGGTAACGACTCAATCGCCCCTTTCCTCCGCTTGCCCTATCTACCACTGCCAGGGCCAGGGCAAAGGGAGGCGAATGGCTGGAGGCGGAGGTCGGAATGGCTAATACCTTTTTCTTGGGCCCGGGTTCCCTGCGGTCTGACAGGTACTTGCCCAGCTTGAAGGTTCCAGGCACGGGCCCCAGGCGCAGACCGGCCGGGATGCAGCAGTCGGCGCTCACGCTCGTGGCCGGAGCGCGGGCTGTTCCGTGCATTGCTGCCGCCGCCGCCGCCAGGCAGGAGCGTGGGCGCGCTGGGTGCAGCACAGGGCTCGGGTGACAGAGCCCGAGCGGCGCTCGAGCCAGAGAGCCGCACCCCGACGTGCGTCCTCCGCCCGCGCAGTGACGCGGGCGGGCATGCACTGCGCCTTTTCAATCAGGGCGGGCGCCTTTTGGCACCGCGAGCGCAAGGGCGCGGAGTTTGGTGAGAGAGTTGCTCTGCGCAGCAGCTGCAGAGTCCCACCCGAGAGGGTCACATGGAGTAGTTCCCTCAGCCCTCTGCATAATCGAGGCCTCTGAATGGCTGGCGCACAATGGTCCAGGCGACCTTCCCATTCCTAAAAATCCAATTTGTCAAGGGCGAAGAAAAGGCGCTGGTGAATCAAAGGTCCGGCGGGACCATTAATCCTCAGCATGGGGTATTGTCCTCGAGACAGTTACGATATTTTAAGTGACAAATCCACTGTATAATTTCTCCATAAATTTTACTTCCTTTTATTGTTCTCCGACAAACCAGTTTTGGGAAATAAGTGACTACTTTAAGTCTACTTGGCTGATTCCTTTGAGCCTTGGTCTACTTCAAAGATTTTTAATTCTCTCCCCTTGGCTTTATTGTAAAGGAGATTAAACAAAGAGATGGGGACTGTTTGGAGGACTTGTTAACTTCTATTGATTTCTGGCGTGTGCCATACAGAAATTAGGCAGGTACTTGATGGGAAAACACCAGAAAATACCTACACTTTTTAAATAACGACCATATTACCATTTCAGGGGATTGGGTCCAGGCCAGTCGTCTATTTAGAACCGCTTTTTCGTTCCTTCTGTCCAGTTTCGCCCCGAAATATGAAGCGTCCCGACTAGTTTTGGTAGACGTAGGAAGTTGTACACCACCGTCCTCGGGTGCACCCCGGACCCGCACTTTCTCTAGGAAAGGGAAGCGGCCTCGGGGCCCTCGCTTTGCCGTCAATCCTGTGCCTTGTCCTCACCAGAGGGTTGAAGAGGGATGCTCAAGACTGGGTCTTTCTTATCAGGTCCCCCTCACATGCCAACCGACCGACTCAAGCCCGGATTTGCTTTTACATTTTAAAACGGGAGGGAATCCTTGGGGCTAACTTTAAAAAGGAAAAAAAAAAAAAAAAGAGGCAGTCTATCAAAGGTTGCGGGAAAGAGGATGAGGCGGGCATTAGCAACACCTGCCTTTAGCCCAACTCATGAACTAGGAGAACGCGCGTGCTCCGGAATGTTAAACCAGAGTACCAGAGTGCTCCTCAGTCTTTTTTCTTTTTTTTTTTTTAAGGGAAGTCTCTGATTTGTGCGGAGACAGTTCTTTTCATAACATAGCGGAGTGACTGAGCTCCTCAGATGTTTGTGACAATTCTGCCTGCGCCTGCCACGCGCTGCCCATCCTGGGCGCCGCTCCCCAAATCCTATGGACCAGGATGCGGGCCATCGCGGTATTCCAGGAGAGGCCCGAGAGGCGGTGGTTTTCCGGCCTGTGTTGGAAGCCCAAACACCGTACACTCGAGCGGAGGACTCCCAACAGCCACTACACCGAATTCTCCACCCGTCTCTGCCCGCGGAAGGTGTGGTTCTGAGGTCCCTGGCAGAGGTGACTGTGGTTAACAACGGCGGCCCGACGCAAGGTGGCGACACCTGTAACTCAGCGGTTTGTCCCACCAGGCCCTCAAGAAAGCCCCGTAGCAGCCCTCGACGGAGACCTGCGTTGGCCGTACTGGACACTGTCAGGAAACTTGGGGTCCTTCAGTCTGTGCTCTGGCATTCAAGACTCAGGGAGACTTCGGTGAACCACTTCAGAACCTCATTCTTCTAATCCATAACATGGGAATGATGATGTACTCAGCTTCCACTCCGCAGTTCACTGGGGTGTGTTACGAAAGGTAACAGCAGTGATCTGTGGGTAGAGCGAATGGCGCTCCAAAACTCGAGGTTATAGGATAACGGGGGATCCAGGCCCGATCAAGGGTCTCAGGTCTAAGCATCTCGAGTCAAACGGTGCGGCGACACATGGACGGCGGGTCTCAGGGCTAACTCCAAAGCCTGTGTAGGCGCGGCTGCTGAGGCGGAGAACAGAGACAGACACCTGGCAGGTCCTCACGGCCGCACGCTGCGGCCCCTCTGGCCGCGCAGCCACGCCGTGACCAGAACCACTTCCTGAGGGAGCTACCACCGATCTTTCCTCTTAATCCTCCAATTGCCCCTCTTAGGGCTTCGACGGCTGCCGGCGAGGGAGAGGGAGCCTTTGATCAGGCGGCCCATGAATGGCAAAAGCCGGGGGAGGGGAGGAGGAGAGGAAGCCGCTCCGAAGTCGAGGGCAATAAATTTAAGCCATGAACATGTCCCTCTAACCTCTGGCCTGGCGATTCCGGGATGACACCCAGTTTAAATTACCAGCACCATGAGCGGGAAGGGGCGAGCTCCGGGCCTGGGTTCGGGGCTCCTCCCCGGCCCTCCTTAATGAGTGAAAAAGCGTGAACGACACGCGAACAATTTTATCAATAGGACCATGTAAAGGCCGACTGTGAGGAAAGTTATTTATTAATATAGCCAATTGTGGCTGGTTCCCAGCCCCTCGAGAAGAAAGGGACTGCGCCAGAGGCATTCACACCAGCTCGCCGAGTTTTATTCTGTCCTGTGGCTCAGAGTTGAAGTTCCCCAAGTGAAATAAATTGTCCACAAAGGAGGAAAGGAACACATTTTCTTTTATTTTTTCTCCCCTAAAAAGCAAGGGTGAAACCAATCTAATGTGCCCAGTGGAGCAAGATGGGCCGTGAAAGGCTGGGTGTTAAAAGTAAAAGCGGGCTGTGCAGCAAATGGGATGGAAAATTAAATGAAATTAAATAGCTTGAACGGCCGTATTGTCCCTTATTAAAAAGACACATTAATTACATGGTCTCAGCCTTATTCAAAGACAATGTTGAGACTCAATCAAAACATTCCACTCGGCTTTTTTATGGACTTAAAATGGGCGTCCAGGGGCCCCGTTAAGGAGAAATCCCCCCTGTACCGAGGTGCGGGGCGAGGCGGGTTTGGGGGCGGCCCTGCTCGCTGCCCACCGCGGAACTGCACGGGCACCACTCCCGCCCCGTAACAGGTTGCCCCTAACGAGGCCTGGGTGCTGCGAGCCAGCCGGAGCTGCTGGCTGCGGAGAGCTAGTAGCTCCGCTCCCGGCGCTGCTCCAGACCCGGCAGCGTTAGGGGGGCGGTCCCCGCGCGCGCAGCGCAGCGTCCGAGTGCGGGGCTGGAAATGCTGCCGGCGCCGAGCACGTGTGACCCGGCTGGGCTCCGCCTAGAAAAACGGGCCCCGCGGGCCGTAGGTGCCGAGTTGAGCGGCTCCTTCCGGAATATCCTTCTGCAGAGCTGCGGATCGCCGGGGCGCAGAGCCCTTGGGCTTCGGGTCCCCGGGGGACGAGGGGGGTGGGGAGGGCCGAGTTGGCTGCATCCGGAGACCCTGTGTCTTGAGGACCCGCGTGTTTGAGGAGTCACCAACCCCACCCCCCTCCAACCGCGGCAGAGTATCGAACCCCAGGATGGAGGGAGCTGCGCGAGGTCAGGGATCGCTGGCGAAGACGCAGGGGAGGGAGCGAGACTCGGCGGAGTTGGGGCCTGAGGTGACCAGGGCCGCGCCCCCCGAGGGTGTCCGCCCCGGCCAGGACGGCGGGTCAGCGCGGACCAGCTGCGCGGCCCCCGAGGCGCGGGTGGGACATTAAGGCCGGGTCTGAATAGGGCGGCGGCGACGGGCTCTGGGAACGCCACCAGATGACACGCAGGCGACGGGGCCATTTTCCCCTTAATTGCGAGGCCGGTGGGTGCGCCGCGGCCGGTAGGCTCCAAACGTGCGGCCAGGACGCAGCCCGGACGCTGCTGGTGGGTTTTGTGGTGCCTTTTTTGTTGTTTTTTAAGTCCCTCATTGGAAGCGGCTCAATAAAAGTATTCAGAGTGCCTCTCAAGTTGCCTTTTAACCGGAGTTCCCCCAACTTATTTCTTGGTTCTTTCGGTTGACATGGTGCAAAGAAAAGTCAGCGAGCGTGTTGCTGAATTGCAATGTCTCGGGGCACCTCCACATTCAACGCTCCTCTGCCGGCCGCTGCCGAATGAGCCCGCACTCAATTCGATTTTCCTTGCTGTTGGGCACATTTAGGAGAGCCTCTATTTGTGAAGTTCATTTCTAGGCAAATGTATTCAAGAGCTGATGGGAATGAATAGGACCGTGTGTCAGCCGCCCCTAATTGGGATTAAAGCACTTAGGAGCATATGCAGAGAGTGACAGAAATTCTCAGGTTGCATTGTGCTCAGACTTCCACCCGCTTGGACACTCCTCCTCCAGGGGAGATTTATAAAGCTTGCAGGGAGAAACTGAGGAAAGAAAAGCAAAACGGAACAGAACCGGGCTAATGGCTCACGATGGGGCTGTGGTTCAGCAAGTGGTGGTGACAGCTTCTGAGAAAAGATGCTGGGGGATAATTGAACGGAGGCGGGGGAGCTGGTCTGAACTCTTTAATCAGAAAGGCGGGGTGTTAAAAGGCGAAATAAAGATGTTCTTGAGATTCCCAGACGGGTTTTTTTTTTTTTCCTTTCCTCCCCCCCCCCCCCCCCTTCTTGAAGAGTTTGGCTTTCTTCGTCTTTATCTCTGCCTCCCATCCCCACCCCTAAAGAACATACCCTCTCTTGGGGCAATCACGAGAACAATTTGGTATTTGAATTAGAAAAAAAAAAAGAAGTCAAAAGAAACAAAAGTATGGGGTTGTTTTTATGTTAAAGAGAACGTCACACTCAAATCAGTCAATGAAAATATTTCCTGATGTGTGAAAGTGTATGTGAAATATATACCCCCTATGATAAAACACAAGCAGAATGATAAGTATTCACCTAAGTTCAGACTGTGTATGTAGATATATGGTCTCTTGTAAATCTTCACTATGAAGTGGCTGTTGGCTTTCTGAGCTGAAAGTACAAGGCCTTATAGAAGCTAGAAATTAGCCTGGAGCTCAGGCTGAGACAATTGTCTATGCAGAGAGCAGTGACAACTTCTTTCAGCCCCTGAGAGCAGAGAAGCCAGAAATGACAGATGAATACTGAACAAAAGAACGGTGAGGGAGAGAACAGATATTTCCAAAATTATCTAGGTTTCCTTGTTTATCTCTTAATTTGTTGAAATACACCTGGAAACATTGGTTCCCTGGAGGGGTGAGAGACTCCCGGTGTCTAAGCTTGGGATGGGCAGAGAATTTTTACTGCATACCTTTTGCTGTTGTTTTGGATTTGATAACATAAGAATGAATTTCCAATTAAAGTTACTCTGGAGATTTAATTCACTTTAAAAACATGCATGGGGCAAAGGAAAAAGAGGAAAAAAAGAAAAGGAAGGTGATGTGTGGATCTGA
Source organism: Neofelis nebulosa (assembly GCF_028018385.1). Taxonomy (NCBI): domain Eukaryota; kingdom Metazoa; phylum Chordata; class Mammalia; order Carnivora; family Felidae; genus Neofelis; species Neofelis nebulosa. Next base: position 93,286,308 of record NC_080787.1, on the reverse strand, counting down.
AGAAAACGTAATAGTGGCTTTCGTACTAGATCTCTACTCAGAGTTAAACTCCCAAATCCAGTTATCTCTAGTGATACCTGTTGACACCACCCAATCCAGGTCCCCACCCGCCTACCTGAGCCCTGGTGGGAAGATAGGTTCTCCAACTTCTACAAAGGAGGTTCTGGGCAGAGAAGATGATCACGTGACAGAGAGACAGTGATGAGCCAAACATTTTTTCTCTCTTTCAGTTCCTCAACAGACCTAAAAACCTTCCTCTTCAGGCTGTTCCACCTCGTGAAGAAAGAGTTTTTAAATCTGTGTTTAGGAGGCACAGAATTTTCCTTCAACCAATGACCCAGTTTTCAACTCTTGCAGAAGGTGGTACATAATGGGAGGAAGCTGTCCTGGCAGGTACCTTTATTGCCCCTAAGACAACCTGTGAGCAAAGGAAATTCATTGTATGGTCATTATGATAGCAATAGGAAACAATAAAAATATCCAGCTTATGTCAGAACTAAAACCAAATTCAGATTCATAACCAACATCTCTGAATAACAGTTAAGTTCACTAGTAGTATACCGTGTATTCACCTAATATCACCACCAATTATGTATTATCTGATTTAAAGTCCAATGCCAGGGCACCTGGGTGGCTTAGTCGGTTGAGTGTCCAGCTTTTGATTTCAGCTCAGGTCATGATCTCACGGTCAGTGAGATAGGGCTCCTCCGGGGGCTCCATGCTGACAGTGTAGAACTTGCTTGGAATTCTCTCTCTCCCTCTCTCTCTGTTTCTCCCTTACCTGCTGGTGTGCGTGCACAAATGCTCTCTCTCTCTCTCCCTCCCCATCTCTCAAAATAAACAAATAAATAAATAAAACTTTTAAAAATGCGATGCCATCACTCATGTTATTCATGTCCGTAACTAAATGATGATACATTATAGTTTCCTGAAAGTATGTTTGAATTTTATATATCTTCATTTTATAGTAGGAGTTCACTCTTCTATTCAGATAGCCTTCCAAATACATGCATAATCAAAACATAAAAATTAGGTAAGATTACAAAAGATGAATCTTTATGCGCATGCACACTATTTTTCTTTCTTAATCAGGTTTATTGAAATATAATTCATATACCATACAATTCAATCATTTAAAAGGTACAGTTCAGTTTCTTTAAGTTATATTCATAGGGTTGTACAACAATCAACACAATCCAATCTTAGAGCATTTTCATCCCTTCTCCCCAAAAGAAAGCCCATAACCATTAGCTATCACTCTCCATTTGTTCCCAAATTTTCCAGGTCTAAGCAACCCCCCAATGTACTTTCTGTCTGCAAAGGTTTGCTTATTTTGCACATTTCATATAAAAGGAGCCACACAGTATGTGGCCTATTATGACTGGATTCTTTCTTAGCATAATTTTTTAAGGTTCAGCCATGTTATAGCACGTACCAGTATGTTCCTTTTCATGGATGAATAATATTCTATGGTAGAGATACATCACATTTTACTTACCCATTCATCAGTAGATAGGCCTTTGGGTTGTTTCTTCTTCTTTGCTACTATGTATAATGCCATTATGAATATTTGCATACAAGTTTTTGTGTGTATATGTTTTAGTTCTTTTGCATATATACCGATGAGTGGGATTGCTGGATCATATAACTCTATGTTTAATTTTTTTGAGTAACTATCAAACCGTTTTCCAAAGCAGCTGCACAATTTTACAGTCCTACCAGCAGCACATGCATGTTCTAGTTCCTCCATATCCTTCAACATGTTTCATTATTTGTCTTTTTAAATTATGTCCAGCCTGGCAGGGGTGAAGTGGTACCTCATTGTAGTTTTGATTTGCATTTCCCTAAGGACTAACTGAATACTGCTCAAGCATCCTTTTATGTGCATCTTGCCATTTGTATATCTTCTTTGGAGAACTATTTATTCAAATTCTTTGCCCAGTTTTTTTTTTTTAATTTTTTTTTTAACGTTTATTTATTTTTGAGACAGAGAGAGACAGAGCATGAACGGGGGAAGGTCAGAGAGAGGGAGACACAGAATCTGAAACAGGCTCCAGGCTCTGAGCTGTCAGCACAGAGCCCGACGCGGGGTCGAACTCACGGACCGCGAGATCATGACCTGAGCCGAAGTCGGCCGCTTAACCGACTGAGCCACCCAGGCGCCCCCTTTGCCCAGTTTTTAATTGGGTGATTTGTCTTTTAATTTTTGAGCAGCATACATTTGTTATCATTTTTTAAATACCCAACACAAAACAGATTGTTAGGTTTGATCATCATAATGACACTACGAAGTAGATTTCATTACCTTTTACAATGAGAAATGTTCAGAAGTTAAGACGCTTGCTTAGGGTCCCATGATAAATAATAGATATAAAATTCTTCCCACGCCCTTCTTTTTTTTGTTGTTTATTTAATTTTGAGAGAGAGAGAGAGAAAGCTCAAGTGGGGGAGGGGCAGAGAGACAGAGAATCCCAAGCAGCCTTCACACTGTCAGTGCAGAGCCTGATGTGGGGCTCAAACCCATGAACCATGAGACCATGACCTGAGCCCAAGCTGGACGCTTAACCAACTGAGCCATCCAGAAGCCCCTCTTCCCACATCTGAATTCAAAGCCCAGGCCATTTTCACTTGACCACGCTGCATTCAGAAGGTTTAATGTCTCTGTTGTCCTCTATGAGGATCATTAAGTGATCATGGAATGTCCCAGTGGTTGAGAGTGGGCCCTGGAGTCAGACCGCCTGGATTCATATCTTGTCTCTGAGACTTATTGGCCATATGACCTTGAACAAGGGTAACATTTTTATTCTTCAATATCCTCTTCTGTAAAAATGCGGAATAGGGTGCCTGGGTGGCGCAGTCGGTTAAGCGTCCGACTTCAGCCAGGTCACGATCTCGCGGTCCGTGAGTTCGAGCCCCGCGTCGGGCTCTGGGCTGATGGCTCGGAGCCTGGAGCCTGTTTCCGATTCTGTGTCTCCCTCTCTCTCTGCCCCTCCCCCGTTCATGCTCTGTCTCTCTCTGTCCCAAAAATAAATAAAAAACGTTGAAAAAAAAAAATTTAAAAAAAAAAAAAGCTTTAAAAAAAAAAAAAAAAAAAAAAGAAAAAAAAATGCGGAATAAAAAGACCTACATCACAGAGTTGTTGAGGAAATTATGAGATGTTGATGCAAAGTGCTTGACATAGCACTTAGGGCATGGGATATATTCAGAAATGCACTCAGTAATAATTAATAATTATTAGTTATTAATATTAGTGGTTAATTATTAATAATGGTTATTAATATTTTTATGATAATACTTATGCTACCACTTTTTGGGCCCTATAAGGCACTATGTATCCCAAGGCTGGAAATTGTACATCACATAGTAAATGAAGTAGGACTTCTTGACACCAGAAGCCACTTAGTCACATAAGATACACTTGTGTGTACCTCAGGGCAACAAATAATTGATGAGGCAAGCCTTGCTTGATAGACATAATCCAGCTAATAAACGAAGAAGGAGTTTAAAAATACAAATGTTATTGTTTGGCGGCACTTAGTGAAATAATCGATACAGGTAATCATCATCATTGATAGGTAGCATCCCAAAGAGCAAGTCAACTACATATTTTGTGCCTCTGAATGAAGTATGCAGCACTGCCTATGAAACAGTTGTGCCAAAACAAGCAAGCAAACAAACAAAATTAAACCTGAATCTGTTGCTCTGATAATAGGAAATAGGACAGACGAACTTGATAAACAATCCATAGGCATACAACCAGAACGAATGAATGAATGAATGACACAGTAAATATCTGTGGAACCCTCTACTGAACAAATGACCTGTTTTTATACCTAACAAATAGGTTGCAAGTTCAGGGAAGAGAAGGAGGAGGAACCAGAATATTCAAAGAGACTTAAAGGATGTGGTGGTTTTAAAATATGTCCATAGATTCTTTGAACCTGGGTGTGGGTCACATTTAGGGAGCTGTTTGTAACAAATAGAGTATAGCAGAAGTGACAGTGTGTGATTTTTGAAACTAAGCCATAAAAGACATTGCAGATTCCTCCTTGATTATCTCTAGAACTAGATATTTAAGAAATATCTATGACTATATATTTAAGGATACTAGGAATTAATATTAATTTTGAGTGGAATAATTGTAGTATGTTCATTTTTATATCCATATTTTTCAAAGGTACATGCTAAAATATTTACAGATTAAATGTGAAGTCTGAGATGTGCTTAAAATGATTCTAAGATGGGATGCAGTGGGTACACTGCACTATTAAGCGCTATTGACATTTTGGACTGGATGAGTCTTTGTTGTGGGAGATGTCCTGTGCATTACAAGATATTTAGCAGCATCCCTGGGCTCTATCCACTAGGTACCGGTAGTATCCCTCCTCTAACTATGACAGCTGATATTGTCAAATTCTTTAGGGGGGCAAAATCACCCCCAATTGAGAGCCACTGGATATAGGTGAAATAAAATTGACCATAAACTGATAATTGTTTAATTCAAGTGACTGGTACATGGAGGTTCATTATACTCTTCTCTCTACTTTCTATGTGTTGGAAAACTTCCAAAATAAAACGTTATTTAAAAAGAGGATTTTTAAAAAATACAGTAGGAGAGAAGAGATCTGGAGCAGGTGGTGGGTATGTATACCTTGACAATATTCCACTGAAATCTGTGGGGAAAAAAATAGGTTCTTTGGTTCCATGATCTTATAAGAAGTTATAGCAGAGATGAGTCAGAGAGAATGTGCTGAGCTGTAGAGTCTCCAATCTAAAAGGCCATCTGGAATTCTTACATCCATAGGGATGCCCCAACAGGCCCAAGGAACCCACAGGTAGGTCCAAAGCTGTCACAATCAAAACTATGAATCCTGTGGCATTGAATAAAACTCTTCTTCCTCTTCTTAATTGGAACAGAAACCACCAAATGTGGTCTGTGCTTAAGTCAAGTATAAAAAGCTTAAATTCATTTTATTTATATAAATACCTTCCTTTTTTATTTCTTTTTTTATATAAAATTATTGTTAAATTGGTTTCCATACAACACCCAGTGCTCATCCCAACAGGTGCCCTCCTCAATGCCCATCACCCACCCTCCCCTCCCACCCCTCATCAACCCTCAGTTTATTCTCAGTTGTTTTTTTTTAATAAAATTTTTTTTAACGTTTATTCATTTTTTTGATTAGAGACAGATCGTGAGTGGGGGAGGGGCAGAGAGAGAGGGAGACACAGAATCTGAAGCAGGCTCCAGGCTCTGAACTGACAGCACAGAGCCCGACGTGGGGCTCGAACTCCCGGACCGTGAGATCATGACCTGAACCGAAGTCGGACGCCCAACCGACTGAGCCACCCAGGCGCCCCTATTCTCAGTTTTTAAGAGTCTCTTATGATTTGGCTCTCTCACTCTCTAACTTTTTTTTCCTTCCCCTCCCCCACAGTCTTCTGTTAAGTTTCTCAGGTTCCAAATAAGAGTGAAAACATACAGTATCTGTCTTTCTCCATATGATTTATTTCACTTAGCATAACACTCTCCAGTCCATCCACGTTGCTACAAAAGGCCATATTTCATTCTTTCTCATTGCCAAGTAGTATTCCAATAGCCAAGAAATTCCAATTTCTTTATCCATTCATCAGTTGATGGACATTTAGGCTCTTTCCATAATTTGGCTGTTGTTGAAAGTGCTGCTATAAACATTGAGGTACAAGTGCCCCTATGCATCAGCACTCCTGACGAATACCTTCTTTTTAAAAAATCAGTGGTGGAGGTTATTCTACATTCATTTTTTACCCTTGCAGTCTTGCATTTCTGTTTTTGAAACCAAAAGGAAAGATAGAAGGCAGTGGGGACAGGATAAGTCCTCTGCATTACTACTGAGTTTGAGATACTGCACCCCTAATTTGATGTCCCGAGACACTTGTGCATCAGTGGCAATTCTTATGTATTATGGGTTGAATTGTATACCTCCCAAATTCATATGTTGAAATCTTAATCCCAAGTACCTCAGAATGTGACCTTATTTAGAGATAGAGACTTCCCTACCAAAGAGGTAATCAAGTTAAAATGAGGTCATTAGGATGGGCCCTAACCCAATATGACTGGCATCGTTACAAGAAGAGGAAATTTGGACATAGATATGAATGTAGGGAAAACATGAACATGAGGATGGCCATCTACAAGCCTAGGAGAGGCCTACAATGGATCCTTCCTTAGATCCAAGGTTGTTCAGAAGAAACCAACTCTGCCAACACTTTGTGAGGCAATACATTTCTGTTGCTTAAGCATCTAGTTTGTGGTACTTTGTTAAGGCACCCTAGCAAACTAATCCAGGTACTAACATCAGAAACCCTCTTTTAAAGGTTGAATCAGAAAAAGATATTAGGTGGTTCTGATTCTAAGCAAATGGCAGAAAGACTGACTTGGAGGCTACACACCCTTCCAGAAAACTGCCTACACTAGACCACAGGTGGCTCCCCTGGAGATACCACAGCCACCGCACAGGACACAGACTCCACTGATTGCATTGCCAACTCTGAGCATGGACCTCTGCCACTGCTCAGGAAATTTGATATCTCTGCTACTACCATCATAAAAATGAATTCCACACAGGCATTTGTTTTTTCATATTACTTAATTCCAAATCAAAGTCTTGAGTTGTAGCATCTGATTTAAAGCATAAGCCACATTGCTATGTCCTGGATGCAAAAAGAAACATGAGAAAGTGAGCTTCTGACTTACAAACAGGCGAAAGATAAATCCACAAGGTAGGTAGTTAATAGTTGAAGGTATAAAGTGGTCAGTTGAAGGGTCTTCATAGATTCTTGTGGCAAAAAAACAAAAACAAAAACAAAAACAAACCATGATATAATTTCTCCACATTGCCTCAGTCACTGTAGCGAAGTCTTCTGTTTACTTCCCGCCTATCCATTCTCCCAATTCTCTAACAGAACCCTGACTACATTACATTACAGCTGTTTACAATGCTCTGGAACAAAGACTGTGTGTTCCAGCCTCTTTGTAACTAGATGTGGTTGGGTAAGTTCTGGTTAATATGATTTAAGCAGAATGTTTTCTGAAGCTAAGAAGACAACTTAGGCCCCTTTTGCTTTTTATCATGTCTGAATGCAGACACAATGGCTGGTACTACAGAAGCCATCTTGGTCCATGAAACACTTCCTGTATATGGAAGCCGTGGGCTGAGGATGCGAAAACAGAAAGATACAAGGAAGCAGGATACCAGATGACTTCATGGAACCACCGCACCAACCCTGGCTTACCTATGTCTAGACTTCTTTCAGGTAAAAATAAACCTGGTGTCTTTGGACTGCTATTTTGAGTATGAGGGTCTTATTTCTCACAGCTAAAAGCAATTCCTAAGTAGTACTACTAACAGATGGAAGATATTGCTTTGTCTCCTTTTCGGCTTTGGCTTTGTTTGTATGTTATCAATAAATTGACTTTTTAGATTTCCTTACAATTTATGTTAATTTTTATATTGGGGAGGTTTATACACAAATAAACCTTTTAAATTGAGATACCACCAATTTTATTTTATCTAAAATACTTGGAGAATTAAAACAAAATTTCAAGTTATTACTAAAACAGGAATCATTCTCCTGAAAACTACCATTTAATTTAATTTTTATTTGTATTTATTTATTTTGAGAGAGTGAAAGCACGAGCAGGGGAGGGGAAGAGAGAGAGGGGGACAGAGGATTTGAAGCAGGCTCTGAGCTGACAGCAGAAAGCCCATTTGTAGCTCAAACTCATGAACTACAAGATCATGACCTGAGCCAAAGTGGATGCTTAACCGAATGAGCCACCTAGGAGCCCTGATTTTTTTTTTTTTTTTTTTAATAAAGATGTCCTTGGGGGGCACCTGGGTGGCTCAATCAGTTAAGTGGCTGACTTTGGCTCAGGTCATGATCTCATAGTCCGTGAGCTCAAGCCCCACATTGGTCTCTGTGCTGACAGCTCAGAGCCTGGAGCCTTCTTCAAATTCTGTGTCTTCCTCTCTCTCTGCCCCTCCCTGCTCACACTGTCTGTCTCTCTCTCTCTCTCAAAAATAATGAATAATAAGTGGCTGACTTTGGCTCAGGTCATGATCTCATGGTCCGTGAGCTCAACCCCCACATTGGTCTCTGTGCTGACAGCTCAGAGCCTGGAGCCTTCTTCAAATTCTGTGTCTTCCTCTCTCTCTGCCCCTCCCTGCTCACACTGTCTGTCTCTCTCTCTCTCAAAAATAATGAATAAATATTTAAAAATAAATAAATAAAGATGTCCTTGCAAATGACATCAGATAAAGCGTTATTATCAAAAATCTATAAATAACTTACCAAACAAATAATCCAGTGAAGAAACGGGAAGTAAACATGAATAGGCACTTTTCCAAAGAAGACATCCAAATGGCTAACACATACATGAAAAGATGTTCAACATCGCTCATCATCAGGTAAATACAAATCAAAACTACACTGAGGAGCACCTGGGTGGCTCAGTCGGTTGAATGTCCAACTTGGGCTCAGGTCATGAATTCACAGTTCATGAGTTTGAGCCTTGTGTCGGGCTCTGTGCTGACAGCTCAGGGCCTGGAGCCTGCTTCAGATTCTGTGTCCCTCTCTCTCTCTGCCCCTCCCCCACTCATGCTCTATCTGTCTCTCTCTCTCTCAAGAATAAATAAAACGTTTTTAAAAATTAAAAAATAAATAAAAATAACAAAGCAGATAAAACTACATTGATATACCACCTCACACCAGACAAAGTGGCTAAAATTAACAACTCAGGAAACAACAGATGTTGGCAAGGATGTGTAGAAAGGGTAAACTTCTTGCACTGTTGGTGGGAATGTAAACTGGTATAGCCACTCTGGAAAACAGTAAAGAGGGTCCTCAAAAAATTAAAAATAGAATTACCCTATGACCCAGCAATAGCACTACTAGGAATCTATCCAAAGGATACAGGAGTGCTGAGTCATAGGGGCACATGTACCCCAATGTTTATAGCAGCACTTTCAACAATAGCCAAATTATGGAAAGAGCCTAAATGTCCATCAACTGATGAATGGATAAAGAAGATGTGGTTTACATATACACTGGAATACTACTCAGTGATGAAAAAGAATGAAATCTTGCCATTTGCAACAACATGGATGGAACTGGAGAGTATTATGCTAAGTGAAATAAGTCAGTCAAAGAACGACAAATATCATATGATTTCATTCATATTGAGAAACAAAACAGAAGACCAGGGTGGAAGTGAAGGAAAAAAAACAATTACAGAGAGAGAGGGAGGCAAACCATAAGAGACTCTTAAATACAGAGAACAAACTGAGGGGAGGCAGGGAGTGGGGAAAATGGGTGATGTGCATTGGGATGAGCACTGGGTGTTGTATGTAAGTGATGAATCATGGGAATCTACTCCCGAAGCCAAGAGTACACTGTATACACTATATGTTAGCTAACTTGACAATAAATTATGTAAAAAAAGAAAGAAAGAAAGAAAGAAAGAAAGAAAGAAAGAAAGAAAGAAAGAAAGAAAAAGACATTCTTTGAATCCAGTACAACACTGCTGTGTGTTCATGGATTTCTGGTCTGTGGTCTAAGTTGTAGACATTATCAGTTGACCCAAGGTTTAAGTATATTTTAGTAGAGTAGCTCTTAATAAAAATGCATTAAATTATTCACATAGCGGGGCACCTGGGTGGCTCAGTCGGTTAAGCCGCCGACTTCGGCTCAGGTCATGATCTCGCGGTCCATGAGTTCAGGCCCCGCGTCGGGCTCTGTGCTGACAGCTCGGAGCCTGGAGCCTGTTTCGAATTCTGTGTCTCCCTCTCTCTGACCCTCCCCCGTTCATGCTCTGTCTCTCTCTGTCTCAAAAATAAATAAATGTTAAAAAAAAAATATTCACATAGCATCTATCTTCTTCAGTTTCTTATTTTTCATAACTGATGAACTTAGTATTCCTAATATTAAACAACTATGTGACATTTTATTCTTCTCAGGGAAAAGTAACAAATGCAAAACTGTGTTAAGTGCAGGAAGAAAAAAGAGGTTCCCATCACTAAACATGAAGGAGACACTCTTACTGGTTTCCAAGATCAAACCAAAGGCCATAACAATATGGTCTTCAATTTTAGCACTGGTGGTGACAACAGAGGGCTTTATTTAATTTCAGCTGCTTAATTTTAAGTCATGTCGATAGTGGAGTTGAGAGAAAGGAATAATAAAAAAGAACTGGGTAGAGAGAAAGAGGTAATACAGGGGCAAGAGAGAGGAAAAGGAAGAGAAGAGAAGTAAGATGCTGTTAGAATTCTTTACAACTGAACAACAGAGAAAGATGGAATGATTTGTGGATTAGCATGATTGCAAGCATTGGGGAGAGAATCCAGATACTACTGGGACAGTATCTGGATTCAAGACTTCATAAGGAAAAATATAATTCAGCAAACTGTGTTCTCTTCTCTGATGACTTAACAGACATTTCAGTGCCAACCAGCCACAAAAAAAGAGTGGTTTAACAAATGAGCAGTAATTAGAAGCTACTTACTCCATTCTTACCCCAGAGGAGGAAGGACATGTGTTTTTAGGATACGTAGCCAAGTAATTGATTAAGTTGACAGGTTGAAGACAAGTTTCTGGTTCTTTTTAAATACCAACTTGACTTTTGTTTTTACAACCCAGTGATGCTGGGTAAAATAAGATCAATAGAGAATAAATCAGGACAAAGCTTTGTTACTTTGCACAATAAAAACATTTAGGAATATGTTTCATTTCTTTCCTGTACCTGATTCTGTTGCCTTCATCCATACTTGAATTCAGTTTTAGATAATTAACTTATTAATTTTATTTTTTTTTAACTTTTTTTTTTTCAATGTTTTTTATTTATTTTTGGGACAGAGAGAGACAGAGCATGAACGGGGGAGGGGCAGAGAGAGGGAGACACAGAGTCGGAAACAGGCTCCAGGCTCCGAGCCATCAGCCCAGAGCCTGACGCGGGGCTCGAACTCACGGACCGCGAGATCGTGACCTGGCTGAAGTCGGACGCTTAACCGACTGCGCCACCCAGGCGCCCCTATTAATTTTAAAATATATAACAAATTGTACATAGTAAAAGTTTTATCCTGCCAACTTGATTTTTGTTTGTTTTGTTTGTTTTGGGTTTTTTTAAAATATCTCACTCAGTCACATCTTGGAGAAGTTGTGTAGCATTCCAAAACGAACAGCTTTTTGATTTTCCATAATTCTTCCAGTAACTTTTCTTTTCAAGTTTCCTCCTGTGGTAAACTGTTACATAATCATCCCCATTTAATCAAACCTGCTGGTATCCATGCTCATGTGTAGTGTCCTCTCACATAGATTCTGGACTTATGTGACTTGGTCTGCTCAATGGGACATCAGCACATGTGACACCAACAGAAACTTGATCAGTATTTGCACTTTGGGCTTGCCCTTTTTGACACACTGTCGATTACCATGTGACGAAGCCTGATCTCATCTCCATAAAGGTAAAAGATCACATGGCGAGAGAGAGAGGCCCAACCCCCAGCTGCTTACCAAAAGATTACAGAAGTGATACCAGCAAAAGATTCATACAGGTAAGCCCAGACCAAATGCAGAATAGTGAGCAAATAAATAGTTATTCTATGCCACTAAGTTTCAGAGCGGTTCATTATTTGGCAATAGACAATAGATAATACTTCCTATAAGTGAATATAATTAAATACAACAGATATAAATGGAAGGAACTGCCTTGATTCAAATGATCATCTGCCTAGACACGTGAGAGCAACTTATTTAGATAGAAGACGGCCAACAAAATGGGAGTTTTGATTGATCACAAGTGTGGAAAACACTATTAAGATGTCCACCCAACAGCCATTGTCCCAACTTCTTTCTTGCTAATAGAACCCTGATTTTTATTTGTGCATAAAAATGGTTAATAAACTTTAAAAAGGTGGTGGTGTGTGCCCGGGTGCCTCAGTCGGTTAAGTATCTGACTCTTGATTTCAGATCAGGTCATGATCTCATGGTTCAGGGAATCGAGACCCCATGTAGGGCTCTAAGCTGAGAGCACAGAGCTTCTTTGGGATTTTCTCTCTCTCTCTCTCTATCTCTCTCTCTCTCCCCACCTCCTGCTCATGCACATGTCCATGCTCTCTCTCTCTTTCTCTCAAATGAATAAACTTTAAAAAAAATTAAGTGTTTTAGGGAATGCTAAAACCCTCTAAATCCCAGGAAGTGAATTAGTTTACATCAATCATGGCAGTTCCTTTCTTCCTGTTTGTGATTGCTTTAGGAATGGATATGTGAGACAATAGTAGCCAAAAAGACATGAGGGTAAATTTTCTGGAGATACATAGGAAAGGCTTATCCTGATCTTCAAAAGAAGTGTCTAAAAGGAAAGAATCCCAATTATTTCTGTCTTTGAATGTTGTGTGAGGATGACACTCTTAGAATAGCAATAATCAATCATGAGGGAATAAACCTGAGGATAGAAACCAAAATGCTAAGAGATTTGTCCTTGAGCCATTCTGAGCCATTGAAATTAACCAACTTTAGAACATTTCTTCCTTTAGATCCATAAATATGAGATGAAAAATGCTACAAAAAGAAAAAAGCAAGATAAATAATAAGATACAGATGAAGGAAGGTGTTAATTTATATGGGACAGCTAGGAAGGGTCTCTGATAAGATGATGTTGAGACTCAAAAGAAGTGTAGAAGTCCATAGGAGGTATCTGGGGCAGGTGCAAAGGTCCCAAGGTAGAAGTGTGCCTAGTAAATTCCAGGTATAGCAAGTATGACTAGAAAAGAGTGTGTGAGAGAAAGAGGGGTAGGAAATGAGATTAGAAAATAATAGGGCCTGTTCATATAGAGCTTTCTGAGTCATGTTAAGAACAATGGATTTTACTTTAGTAACATGAGAAATCATTACAGAGTTTTGAACATGTGTAACACAATTCGAATTTTACTTTAGAAGGATCATATTGGATACAATATGGACAATAAGTTAAAAGGGACAAATGTAGAAGCAAAGACTAATTAGGAGACTATAACAATGTCCAGGAGAGAGATAGTAGTGTGGACAAAGGTGGTGGTGTTGATGAGAAGAGGCAAAACTTCTGGAGATGTTTCTAAAGCAGAGCCACCAATATTTCCTGATGGATCTGACTGGAGTATGAAAGAAAGAGGAATCAAAGACGACGTCTAGGTTTTTGGAATAAGCCAACCGTTAGTATGGATTTGTCATTTGCTAAGATGAAAAACACTAAAGGAACAGCAAATCTGGGGAGGAACACAAGAGTTCATGTTAAATTGAGGTGTCCATTAGACATTCAAGTGGAGAAGAACATAAGTGGGAAGTTGGAATATATAAATTTAGACTTTAGAGGAGCAGTCAGGCTGGAGATATAAATTAGGAAGTCATTAGCATAAAGTATATGCTCAAAGTCATGGTAACGGATGAGATTGTTAAAGGAATGAGTGCAAATAGAGATGAAAAAATCCAAGGACCGAGCCTTGAGGCACTCCGGCTTTTAGAAGTCAGACAGGTAAGGAGGAACTGGCAGAGAGGACAAAAGGAACAAGCAGTAAAGTAAAAGGAGAACTAAAGGAGTAGTATCCTGGAAGTCAAGTGAGGTTTCTAGGGGGAAAAGAAAAAAAGGAATGACAATCTCTGTCATATGCTGCTGAAAGGTCAAGTAAGATGAGGATTTAAGAGTTGATCATTAAGAAGTGGTAACATGGTGGTCAATGCTGACTTTGGCAGAAGTTTCCATGGGACTGATGGAGATGAAAATCTGACAGGTGGGGTTCAAAAGAGAATGGGAAACAGGAAGTAGGGACAGTGACCATAAGCTTTGCTATAAAGGGAGCCAGAAAATAAAGGGTGGTAACTTTAGGAGGATATGAGGTCAAATTTGGAGTTTTAAAGTTTGGTCGATATTAGAGCAGGTTTGTCTGATGATGGTAATGATTCACACAAGAGGAAAATATTGATGGTGCAAAGGAGAGAAAGGGACAATTACTGAGTTAATTGCGAGTTAAATCAGTATGCTTGATAACAACATTATCCCTGAAAACTTCTGGCATATCGGGAGACCAGCTCAACAATTCAATCCCTAATCCTATCCCTCATCTCTCATCAAATCACAAAACTGAAAGGCCTTAACAATCATCTAGTCCAAACCTCTCCATTTGATAAGAGGAAGCTGAGACATGGAAGGTAATCACACTTGCCAAAGCCATTCAACCAGTGAGAGGGGCAGTTGGCCTTTCCACCTCACATGCATCCTCCAGTGTCCTTAAAAAGCGAGGTGAGAGAAGCAATGTCTCCTTTTCATCTTGGTCTTCTTTACTTTTATTTTCTTATGTTTTTAATTTTTTCTTTTCTTTTCTTTTCTTTTCTTTTTTTTTTTTTGAGAGAGAGAGAGATGGAGTGTGAGTGGGGAAGGGACAGAGAGAGAGGGAGACACAGGATCCAAAGCAGGCTCCACTCTCTAAGCTGTCAGGACAGAGCCTGATGCAGGGCTTGAACTCATGGATGGTGAGATCATGACCTGAGCTGAAGTCTGGTGCTTAACCAACTGAGCCACCCAAGGGCCCCTCATCTTGGTCTTCTAATGCCTCCTCTTGGAAGCCAGAGGGATTGGCCTGTCTAGCACTCCTCCATTAGAGGCAGGAAGGCTGACCTGCAGGTGTCACACCCAGCATGGCGGAAGTTCTCATGTGAGCAGCACTGGAGTCCCAGTCAATATAAGTGAGCAGGATCTTAACGAGCTTTTAGGTGGCATTCATCTAAAGAGTCTCAATGTTGGAGTCTGAAACCAAGACTAGTCTGAAACCAAGATTAGTTATAATCTGAATTGATCTCCTCCTCTGGACAACCATTTTTTTTCCCTCCCAAGCGTGGCTGAACGCTTTTAACACAGCCCTACCAAATGCCAACATAACCTAGTTACTAGACAACTCCTAAAAGTCATTTGTATTGTATCTCATGATCCAAGTATCTCAGCACCAAAGGGACATCAAGAGGCTCCAGTAAAAATACAAACATATATAGGTAAGGTGTAAGTCAAATGAAGTAAATATGACTCTTCTAGGTTGCTCAGATTAAAATAAATTCAATGGGACAACTTAACTTGATACTTACTGATACTGGACCAGGTGAACATCAAGAGATATAGATTCTTATTTCAGTTTCCCTCGTCATTCCTCTACTCTGGTCATATTTGAGCTTCCTTGGCCTCAATATTTTATGATCCAAAAACAGAGAGATACTTCCTGTCTCATTATAACAAATAAATTATAGCAAAAAATAGGGAAAATCCCACAAAGTCACCTTAAAGTCATCAAAACACAGGCATAAATTCAGGACAAGTTATTCTTCCCAATAATATCCCTCTGTAGGTATAGACTATGGGTAAACTCTCAAAACTTTGGTATGTTTAAGGACAAAGCAATTTAAAGGCAACTGAAATATTTAAAGTTATAAAAAGTGACAAGATTTTTATATAATAATGACAATACTAAAGACATAGGCTATACTTTCTTGAAACTTATTCCATTTTAAGGAACCATAACTATTCGCTCAAGGCTTAAGCTCCCAGAAAGCCACTAAAGCAATTTTTTAAATTATTGATAGTGTTTAAATGCTGGATGGCATTACCATCAAAATTCTAATTTTGATTGCTTTAGATGATAAAGATGATGACAATGGAGAATTAACTAAACTCCACATAATATTCACAAGGAAAACAAAATAAATTCAGGGATGCGTGGGTGGCTCAGTCAGTTAAGCGTCTGCCTTCAGCTCAGGTCATGATCTCATGTCTTGTGGGTTTGAGTCCCACATTGGGCTCTGTGCTGACAACTCAGAGCCTGAAGCCTGCTTGGGATTCTGTGTCTCCCTCTCTCTCTGCTCCTCCCCTGCTCATTCTCTGTCTCTCAAAAATAAATTTTTTAAAATGTTAAGTAAAAACTTTAAATAATTGAGAATTGATAATTAATTAATAATTAAAAAGGAAGATAAAATAAATTCAATGGTGTGTTGGCCACGAAAACCATTCCTACTTGTTTTCATACTATCTATATAATGGTGAACTAATTCTCAAGTCTTCCTATTATTAGAATGGAAGGCTGGCAGATAACACTTGGAAAAGAAAAGTAAATATTGTTTGATATCAGAAAGAAAGTTACATCCTTTCCAAGTTGGAAATAACTTGTGAACTAAGGATGGTTGTAATTTCCTCAAGGCTCTAACCTATGGCTTTTGATTCTTGGCACTAAAGGCAATAAACATGGGAGAAAATTAAAATTAAGAACATGTCCCTTTTTTGGGGTTGCCTGGGTTGCTCAGTTGATTAGGCATCTGACTCTTGACTTTGGCTCAGGTCATGCGCTCACAGGTGGTGGGATCAAACCCCACATGGGACTCTGCACTGACAGAGATTGAGATTCTCTTGAGATTCTCTCTCTCCCTCTCCCTTTCTCTCTCTCCCGGCCCCTCCCTCATTCAAGCTTGTATGCATGCAATTTTTCTAATATTTTCCCTCCTGTGCTTGCAACTTTACCTTTCAGCATTGTTTGGCCTTTTTGTTTATTTGGTTTATCTATTTGTTTTGAGAGATGGGGGGGGGGGGGGAGTGCAGAGAGAAAAGGAGAGAGAGAGAGAATCCCAAGCAGGCTCAACACTGTCAGCACAGAGCCCCACATGGGGCTCGATCCCACCAACCATGAGATCATGACCTGAGCCAAAATCAAGAGTGACACGTTTAACCGACTGAGCCACCCAGGCGCCCCAGCGTTGTTTGGCCCTTTAAAAACTGGTTAGAAATTTGTAATAACATTACAACTCTACCTCCTTTTTGGAAAATAAATTCCAACAATCTATTGTACATTCTAGATATACAATACAATTCATTACAATGAATGCTAGTATCTCAAAAAGATTCCTCTTTCTGGAGCAATGCAAGTAGCCGAGTTCTCCAATGATCAAAAGGGTCATCTACAAGAAATGATTGCCCAGGTCATAAGTTTATACTTCATTGCCTCCAAGTGACGCTCAGGTGCAGAAAAGTTGCACACAGAGCTCCCTTTGACAAACACAGATGTGAGAAAGGAATGAAGTGTGACTCCAGGCGTTCCATTTGCTTCTTCAGGCCCTTCGCAAAACTGCTTGGCGTCCGGCGTCGGCACAAATGCAGGTGGATGGTGAGCAAGCCCCTGCAGTGAGAGGAACGCTAGGGATCTTTGCGGGTCTGGCCAAGACCCTCCCCCTGCCGCCTAAAAGGGACGTCCCAACCCTTGGGCTGGGGATTAGGACGGTACCACACCCGGCTCGGGGAAGCCGCTGCGGCGACCAGAGCCCTCGCCCCGGGACAGCAGAACTCCGGAGCTGTAGAGCTCAAGGCCTCGCCTCTGCCCCTACGCCGGGCGCGCGGAGAGGAGGAGCGCCCGGGCCTTCTCGGATCCCTCTCCCTCCCTTCCAGGGTTGGACGCACGCGTCGGTCAGGCTGATTTCCCACGGAGGTGGAGAGGAAAGGCTCGCCCCAGACCTCCGCGCAAGACCTTTGCCTCGTCCCTGTGGACATTCAGGCTGCTCTAATGCCTACTTAGTGGTCGGCTTGCGTCGCCGGGACGCACTCATAGAAAGCCGCGCGCGGCCACAGAAGCCTCTGCTGAAGTGAGCCCTCTGTGGACCCCGCCCGTCCCCTGCCCGGCACTACCACTTGCTACTCGCACTCGGTACCCGCTCCGCGCCTCCGCCCTCGGTACCCGCCCTCGCCCCCCTCGCTCCCTTGACTGGAGCGCCGCTCACTTGTAGAGGGTAGAGTGCGTGGAGCCGGGCCCTTGGGTCCCGCGGCTCCCAAATCTCCTTGAGTCGGGGTTGGGGGGATCCGGGGTGCCGAAACCAGAGCAAGCCAGTGCCCTCACCACTGTACCAGGCTGGCGCCAGACTCCCAAGGCAAGAAGCCCTTTAAAATAATTTCATTAAATGCATTTTACTGATAAAGACTTAAATGATAACAGGAGAAGCCAGAAGTCACATTCGTTTGTTAAAGTTTGAGGAGCAGACCTCTCGGCGTGAGCACCCTATGTTCATGCATCATTCATGCTTTCCATGAAGACGTAATGAGTGCTTATTATGGGGCAGCTGTGCTAGTGCTTGAGAAGCATTATTCTAGGCCCTTCCAGGCCCTTCACATATGATCTCCCCCCGCGTTTTCAGGAACACTGCAAGGTAACTGTAGACAGCGTTTGAAAGGTCCGCAAAGCTTGGTGATCATTGCAAATAAATATCACACACAGGAAAAAGTTGGCCAGTTCACTTTCGCGGTCCCAGACTCATTTGGAGCCAGACGCAGGTTTTGGTGCTAGGGGAAAAAAATAGACCAAGATCAAGGACTTGGTGCGCGTCAGTTAACTTCCTCGAGCAATACCAGAGAGACTCCAAGGACTATTTTCATCATAATTATTGTTTCTTTTTTAAGAAACAGGTTTGAATGTGTAAATTAATTCCACGTAGTCAAAGAGTTACAACCACAGATGAGTAACCTGCACTCAATGTAAGTATTCATACCCTAAGGGTAAATACAGAAAATCGATGACTGTGGCTGTAAACGGTAGTGATTGTTTTCCTGTGTCCATGGTGGGCCATTTGATTTTGTATATTATGAAACACAAAGAAGGCATGCTTATCAAGAAGGAAGACTTTTGCCTTTACGAAACTTCTGCAGGTGAAAATGTTGGAATTGGCAGTTGAAATACCTGGTGAAGTCTAACATCCTTAAGTACGACACAAGTGACAGAAGGGTACAGATGCAAAAAACCTGGTGAGAGATTAATTCTTCCTTTGCTAGCCCTCCACCCCCCCCCCCCCCCCGAACTCGCCACACAATGTTAGTGCTGGCGGTGTTTGGAGACGTCAGGCACAGGTAATAGGGCTTCAGAACTCTTTGCTTCAGTGAAAAATAGTATGTTCCCTGGGCTTCCGAGGCCGGGCAGGTTGGCAAGGCTGGCTCAGGGAGGAGGAGACTCACACACCGCCCTGCGTGCTGGGCGGCTGCTGCTTCCTCGGCCAGAACCAGTGTTTCAGCCGCGCCCCGTCTTCGGGGTCTCTCGCCGCTATTCAGGGTGTAAGATACAAGAACTCCCAAGTTCTCTTTGGAATTCCGTCCGTGAGACTGGCGCCCGGGCTCGGCGGGTTTCTCTGGCTCCAGCTAAAACCTGAGGCTTAGAGAGGAAGCACCACAGCGGCTGTTCGCCCCTTCGGACCGAGGTGAAAGCACCTCCGGGAGGACGCTGCAGCACCCTGAGCGGTGCCCGCGGGAAGCGGCGCAGGGCTGCGCAGTGCCCCAGCCGCCCTCTAGGCTGCGCTTTGGGCACTTTCCCGGCTTCAAAGCCGAGTTCTGGCCTCATCCAGAGCGGAGTGGGTGAGGTCGCGAGGAAGAACTTTGGATATTTTTAACTGTTTTTGTTTTTGTTTGGAGGATTTTTTTTTTGTTTGTTTTGTTTTTTTGAAGCCCAGCTGCTGTTCTGGTCCGCAGCCTGGTGGAGGCGGGGGAAGGGCATCGCTCCCTGGAGTCCTGCAGGCCTGAGACTCAGCTGGGCCGACGCGGTCGACAGGTGTGTGCCGCCGAACCCTGGAGCACCGGGAGGCGTCTGGAGGCCAGAGCGGAACGCCCGGGGCTAGTCCTTCGGGAGGAATCATCTGGCGTTTAAGCCTCTCCTGGGTCTGTTCCTGGCACTGCAGATCGGTGCGCGCTGCGGGCACCAGAGGAGCGTGAACCGGGCGGAGACAGACCCTGCAGTCGCGCACGCCACCCAGCGCCGCCCTGCGCTAGTCTCAGTCCAGAGTTCCCTCTGTTAGGCAGAGCACTTCGCATCTGATTTTGTTCACTAGTGTCGGCCTCCGAAGGAAGCGCGGTGTGTTCGTTACCTTCCTATTCCCAGCTCCTAGAGCTGTAGCCCGCGCACAGAAGCGCTCAGTAAAATAATAGTTCATTCATTTAACAAGGGTTGAGTGCCCACCATGTGCCGGGCACCGATACTGACTTACTTGAACCACACAAACAAGGCATCTGGCCTCAGCACGCCTATATTCACAGTTAGTTGAATGAATGAAGAAAGAATCAGGAATCAAGAAGAGCTGTAGCAAAAATGGCAGCTCTGGGCCACCTTTCCACAGGTCACCTCTTTTCCACAGGAAAAGAAAACAGGGTCGGGGAGATAGAACTAGAACCATCCCCTCCCTCTTTCTTGTGTCTCCAGGAAGAAAGGAATAAGGTAAGTGGTGATGGGAGGGATCTCTTGCAGAGATCCACTCTGCCCTCTCCAGGCAAACGACCTACTTTCTTATGGCATGAAGTGCTCTGGTCTGAATGTTTGAGTCCTCCCAAAATTAATATGTTGAAACCTAACGTCCAGTGTGATGGTATTAGGAGGTGGGGACTTAAGGAGGTGCTTGGGTCATGAGAGTAGCCCCCTCAGTCTCAGAAATGGTATTAGTGCTCTCATAAGAGACCCTGGAAAGATCCTTTCCCTTTCTGCCATGTTATAAAGACACAAGGAGAAGACTGTGTCTGTGAACCAGGAGGTGGGCTCTCACCAGACCCCAGTCTGTGTCACGATCTTGGACTTCCCAGCCTCCAGAACTGTGAGAAATATACGTTTACTGTTATCAAGCCACCCCAGTTTATGGCATTTTGTTAAACATTCTGAATGGACTCAAATGGTCAGTATATTATATATACCAGGGAGGGATATCTGTCTTTAAGGTCTAAATGTGACCTGCCATCCTACTCCCAGGACATATTAAGACAAAGACAATAAATTAGATGAAAAGGGGGAATGAGGAGAAAGGAGTTCAGTTTAATGACTAAAAACAAAAAGAGGGGCACCTGGGTGGCTCAGTTGGTTAAGCGGTTAAGCGTCAGACTTCAGCTCAGGTCATGATCTCACAGTCCTTGATTAGAGCCCCGCGTCGGGCAGGCTCTGTGCTGACAGCTCAGAGCCTGGAGCCTGCTTCCGATTCTGTGTCTCCCTCTCTCTCTGCTCCTCCCCTGCCTCAAAAATAAAATTAAAAAAAAAATTTTTTTTAACCTTTATTTATTTTTGAGACAGAGAGAGACAGAGCATGAATGGGGGAGGGGCAGAGAGAGAGGGAGACACAGAATCGGAAGCAGGCTCCAGGCTCCGAGCCATCAGCCCAGAGCCCGACGCGGGGCTCGGACCCACGGACCGCGAGATCGTGACCTGAGCTGAAGTCGGACGCTTAACCGACTGAGCCACCCAGGCGCCCCAAAAATAAATATTAAAAAAACAAAAAGAATGGTAGGATTAACATTATGCCCCATTATCCCTTACCAAAAAACATTGTGAGTTTAAGTCTTATGAATATTTTACCATCGATTAAGGACTGATAATTAAATAAATTAGAATCACAAAATAAGTACATCCTCACCCTGACAACCACACCCTGAAGTGGAAGTCTTGATAATACTAATTACTCCACTTCCTCTTAAACTACTTTAGCCTCTAGCTTTGAAAAGATCTTCTGGGCCTGTGTTCTGTGCCTAGATCTTACTGTAAAAGGTGACTGAGTAATGACACAGAGAGGTCAATGGCATTGAAAGAAAATAAATGTTATTCGCAGTTCCCCTAGAAATAAGAGGCGTAGCTCGCCACACAAAGCTACAGGAGGAACACGAGGTTTGGGTCAGGAAGCAGAGGCTGGAGCAAGAAGTATATTTAGGTCAGAGTCTTTATTTGGGTTCCTGTGGGAAAGGTAAGGCAGGGCAGGGTGAACAGTTTAAGACTGGCTAGTTTGAATAATTTTCTTGGTTTGGGGCTATATGGGTGGTCTCTAGTTGCCTGGCACTTGGCCCTGGGATGATGAAGGCAGAGGAATATTGCCTCCTGGGGCATTCTGAGCTATTCTTAGGTGTGGATCTGGATTGGTTAGTTTGCATTAAAAAATTTTTTTTAATGTTTATTTTTTGAGAGAGAGAGAGAGAGAGAGACAGAGGGTGAATGGAAGAAGGTCAGAGAAAGTGGAAGACAGAATCTGAAGCAGGTTCTGAACTGTCAGCATAGAGCCTGATGCAGGGCTTGAACTCATAGACTTTGGAGATCATGATCTGAGCAGAAAGCCCTTGGATTGGTTAGTTTGCATTAAAAAAAATTTTTTTTTTTTACATTTATTTATTTTTGAGAAACAGAGTGAGACAAAGCATGAGCGGGGCAGGGGCAGAGAAAGAAGGAGACACAGAATCTGAAGCAGGCTCTAGGCTCTGAGCAAGCGGTCAGCACAGAGCCTGATGCGAGGCTCGAACTCACGGACCGTGAAATCATGGCCTGAGTCGGACGCCTAACCGACTGAGCCACCCAGGTGCCCCTAGTTTGCATTTTAAAGACATGCTGTGAGCTGGAACCTTTGCAATCTCTAAGAATTGGGGCTAGCTCTGGTAAAGATAGTCTCTCCCAAGCCAGAAAGATTTTTTAAGATATCAAAACATGATAAATAGAGAAAATAAGAAATATGATTAATACAGCCTGGGATAACAAAAAGGGACAGAAGTTTCCTGTGTTCTTTAAACAGAATGTCCCCGAGAGTCTAACCTCTGGGCAACATACTTTTCTTCTCCTCAGCTCTAGAAGATGGCTTTGGAAAAGAAGTTGATTAGTTTGGGTGAAGGGGTGATGGAATCAAGTGAAAAAGTCAGAAAAACAGGTTCGGAGTGAAACAGTGCAAGAATGAAGCTATTAGCCAAACTTATGGTGGAATGTTGGGTAGATTTACACCATAATCAAGTCTGTATGGTGGAGTTGAGCTGGTTTTTTTCCAAAAGAGTGGTTCCCTATCTAATGGACTTCTTTTTTGTTTTTAAGTTTATTTGTTTATTTTGAGAGAGAGCACAAGCTGGGGAGAGGCAGAGAGGAGAGACAGAATCTCAAGCAGGCTCCACACCATCAGTGCAGAGCCCCATTTGGGGCTTGAACTCACAAACTCTGAAATCATGACCTGAACAGAGATCAAGAGTTGGAAGCTTAACCAACAGCGCCACCCAGGTGCTGCTGGGCTTCTTTGAATTTGAATTTGAGACTGTAAAGCTTTTCACTTATTCAACAAATCACATTTTCCAAAGAACTCCGTATATGGTCCCAACATTGGGAAGTAGGCCCAGCAGGTATTCTTATTCTGATTTTAAAGCTGAGCCTCAGATAAATTAAGTGATTTGTCCAAAGCTGTGTGGTTAGTTAAAGAAGAACCCTTGTTAGCATCTCGGTCTGATGCTTAGCTCAGTGCTCTGCATGCCATTGCTAAACAATATATTTATATTTCAGCAAGTACATTTTTAAAAAATGTTATTAATACATATTTATTGAGGGGTTGTTAGTAATTAAATGCTCAGTACAGTGAGAGGGCATTTTGGGAGTGTGATAGTTGCTAGTCCTTAATCTATTTGATATTGACACAAAGCTGGTTTGTTCCTTCTTGGCAGTATCAGTGTGACCAAATACACAGATTGGTATTTCATCTTGGCTCCACATGCTATCTACATAGGCCTGGGCTCCTTACTTAACCTTTCAGCCTAAATTTTGTCATCCATAAAAAGAGCATAGTATCTACTTAATAGGCTTGTTAACAGGACTAAATAAAATATGTACATGTAACTGTTATTGACTATGATAATTTGATTTCATATAGATAGAAAATCAGGAATTGATCACCCAGTAACTGAATAAGGATTTCCATCGTTGATAATGTGAATTTAGAGGAGAACTCATAATAAAAGGTTTCTAACATTACTAAATTTATCATTTGAAAGGAGAGATAGTAGTAGAGCATTAACCCACCAAAGTCAAGTATTTTCTATTACAATTTGACTGAACTATGACTTTCAAATTAAACTTGTAAGTCATCTAATCCAAGACAATTGTCTTACTGACCATGGATACCTGATTCTCTTGCCTCCAGTATTGCCAACTAATCACCTCTTGTTAAATAAATAGTCCCATAAGACCATTTAAAGCCTTTCATTATGTGCTATAATCCTTGATATTCCTCCTCCTATCACATCAGAAAGAGAGAAAAGAAGAAAAGAAAAATATGATGTTTCTCAACCTTGGCACTATGGGGATTTGGGGCTGGATAATTCATTGTTGTGGGGGCTGTCCTCTGTATTGTAGAATGTTTAGTTACATCCGTGGCCTCTACCCGACAGATGCCTAGAATGCCCTCCCTACAGTTGTGACAAGCAAAAATGTCTCCAGACAATCCCAAATGGTTCCACGAAGGTCAAAATAACCCCCAGTTACAAACCATTGACGTACAGCTACAACAATCAGCAGCAGCAGAAAAAGGACTGATTTTTTTTCCCCTCCAAATGCTACAGTTTAAGACCAAGGAAGTCCTTTCCCAGAAGTTTTCAGTGGAGTTTTCCTCTGTTGCCCAGGATTGTCACATTCCTATGCCTAACCCAACCACATGCAAGGCAAATGGGAGCCAGCACTGCCCTTAGATTCAGTTGAGTGAGATTCTGCTCCAGCCCATGTCTCACAGCCTTGTAATTTAGAATATATATATATAATTTTTACAATTAACCTTTTTCGAATAATTTAAATTTATGGAAAAATTGCCAAGAGTACAGAAAGTTCCTGTATATCCTTTACCCCATTCTCCCTCATATTAGCTTCTCATATACCTGTGGTACATTTGTCAAAATTAAGAGGTTAATATTGCTATTAGTATTGCAATATTACTATTAACTAAGTTCATTACTTAGTTTCTTAACTATTACTATTAATTAAGTTCCACACTTTCTTCAGGTTTTTCCCACCAATGCTCTTTTTCTTTTCTTTTTTTTTTTTTTAATGTTTATTTATTTTTGAGACGGAGAAAGAGCATGTACAGGGGAGGGTCAGAGAGAGAGGGAGACACAGAATCTGAAGCAGGCTCCAGGCTCTGAGCTGTCAGCACAGAGCCCGACGCGGGGCTTGAACCCACGGACCGTGAGATCATGACCTGAGCCGAAGTCGGACACCTAACTTACTGAGCCACCCAGGCGCCCCCCAATGCTCTTTTTCTGTTCTAGACTCCCACCCAGGATACCACATTACATTTAGTCATCAAGTCTCCTTAGTTCTCTCTGGTTACAGGGTTATGGGCCATTGGAAGGAAGTCCACGGATGTAAAGTGTTCTTCTCCTAACATTATGTCAGGAATATATACTATCATTGTGATTGATCACTGCTATTGTTAATTTTAATATTTAGTTAAAGTAGTGTTTGCCAGGTATTTCCATTATAAAGTTACTGTATAAGTAACTTTGGAAGTTACTTTGGAAGCAAGCCACTACATTCAGCTCATATTCAAGGGGACAGGGACTAAGTTCCATCTTATGACAGGGATAATATTTACATATATTGTTTGGGATTCTTCAGTTAAAAATTTTATCTCTTTTTATCCATTTATTTATTCAATTATATGTTTCTACCAGTATGGATTCAGGTATATATATTTTGTTATGTGGGTTATGTTATTACATTATTTTGTTTTGTTGCTCGCATTGTTTCAGCTTAGGCTATTGGGCTCTCTTTCAGGTCAACTCCTGTTTTTTTGTTTAATGTTTGTTTATTTATTTATTTATTTATTTATTTATTTATTTATTTAGAGAGCACAGACGTGCACAAGCAGGGGAGGGGCAGAGAGAGGGGGGAGAGAGAATCCCAAGCAGGATCTGTGCTATCATCACGGAGCCTGATGCAGGGCTTGATATCATGGACCCATGAGATCATAACCTGAGCCAAAACAAAGAGTTGGACACTTAACTGACTGAGCCACCTAGGCGCCCCTGACTTCTGTGTTTTTTTGACACATTCCTAAAATTTCTGTATGTTTTGAGTACTTCCTTCCTCCCTTGCTGGTAGTATGAGTCAGGACTACCTTGTATTTTCTCTGCTTAGTCTTAGAATTAGCCATTTCTCCAAGGATCCTAGGTTCCTTTTGTTAGAGAGTGGTATTTACAAACCAGGATTTGGGTGTGAGTATGCTCATTGCAATTGGATTTCAGTGCATCCAATTCCTCTCAGCAGGTGGAGCTATGCATATGTATACAAATATATACGAACTTATGTATAATTACTTCCATACCTATTTGTGTGTATATATATATGTATATATATATATATATGTGTATATATATATATATATACATATATATATATATATACAGAGCTAATTCTGTAATCTCTCATTGTAATCATTACCATAGAGTTCATTATTTTTTTCCTCAATGAGTTATAACTTCTTTCTCCCACAGTGAGAAACCTGGCCTCCATTATGTACAGAAAAGGGAGGCAGAAGAGTCAATGTGAGGGTGATGGTTTGTGAGAGTTAATTGGCATTATTAGCTTTTAGAATGATGGGGTGCATGGGTGGCTCAGTCAATTAAGTGTCTGACTTTGGCTCAGGTCATAATCTTACAGTTCAAGGGTTCAAGCCCCAAATTAGGCTCTGTGTTGACAGCTCAGAGCATGGAGCCTACTTCAGATTTTGTGTCTCTCTGTCTCTCCTCCACTCTCGGTGGAGACACTCTCTGTCTCTCTCTCAAAATAAATAAATAAACCTTCAAAATAAAAAAAAAAAAAGAAAAGAAGAGAAAATGAAAGGGGGCATTAACTAAGGAATGTGGGCAGCCTCTGGAAACTGGAAAAGGCAAGAAAAACAGATTCTCCTCTAGAGCTTTTACAAAGGAACACAGCCCTGATGATACCTTTATTTTAGCTCAGTGAGACACGCACATTTAGGTCTTCTGAGCTCCAGAACTGTAAGATAAAAAAATTGTGTGTGTTGTTTTAAGCCACTAAGTTCACAGTATTTTGTTACAGCAGCCATAGGAAACTCACATAGACACTCTGTCAATCTGATCTTTCTGACTTCCATTTATATATTCTATATGTTTTCCTTTCTTACTTTCTTGTTTAAGCAAAATCACATACTTACTTAGTGTTAACCTTTAGTTGCAATCACTATCCAGACATTTCCCAGGTGGATCACCTTGACTGGATTTAAGGTGTTTACCAATTATTTGGAATTTTTTTCTTCTGGGGAATCTTCTTAGAATTGGGCCATTCTTGGGGTGCCTGGCTGGCTCAGTTGGTTAAGTGTCCATCTTTGGCTCAGGTCATGATCTTGTGGTTTGTGGATTCAAGCTCCGCCCTGCAATGGGCTCTGTGCTGACAGCACAGGGCCTGGGGCTGCTTGGGATTCTTTGTCTCCCTCTGTCTCTCTGCCCCTCCCCTGGTCGTGCTCTCTCTCTCTCTCTCTCTCTCTCTTTCTCAAAAAAAAAAATAAAAAATAAATAAATAAATAAATAAATAAATAAATGTTTACAAAATTAATTTAAGAAATGGGCCATTTTTGGGTCCTGGGAATCTTCATACAATAAGAATAGTAGGCTCGGGCTGTCAGGTTTCTTAATGATATACACTGTGTTCTCTCAAAGGCCATTCTAGACTAACTAGAAACAGGAAAGTGAATTCTGGAATCCCTAAACTATTTTGGAACTCCAGACCTAGAAGTATACAGGGAAGAAAAATGCCTCATGGCATAAATAAACTGGCACTTTGTAAATCAACGTATTTGATTATTGTTACCTGTGGAGTGCAGAGGGGTTAAAATGTCAAAGGCTAGTACTAAGAGATAGAGTACCTCTTTGTATCAAGGTACTACTATTTTTATTCTAGCAGAAAACAGAGTTCTTTATAGTCCTAATTGTAGAATCTAAACTTCTTTTAAATAATAAAAGCTAAATGGTAAGAGTTATTGTTAATACCACGTACTAGGCACTATTCTAATTTCATTTAAGGTTCATTTCTTTTTAAGTGTTTATTTATTTTTGAGAGAGAGAGAGAGAGAGAGACCCCAAAGTGTGAGTGGGTGAGGGTCAGAGAGAGAGGGAGACACAGAATCTGAAACAGGCTCCAGGCTCTGAGCTGTCAGCCCGATGTGGGGCTCGAACTTACAAACTGTGAGATCATGACCTGAGCTGAAGTCGGCCACTCAACCTACTGAGCCACCCAGGCATCCCCCACTTAGGGTTCATTTAAACCTCACCAGAACTCTATGATTTAGTAACTCTGATTATCCCTATTTTACAGAAGACGAAACTGAGATTCAGTGTGATTAAGTAGCTTGACCAAGGTTATTGGCATAGACTGAATGTAAATTCATATGTGGAAGTTCTGATACCCAGGGGTATTTAGAGGTGGGGCCTTTGGGAGTTAATTAGGTTTAGATGAGATCATAAGGGTGAGGCCCTGATGATAGGATGATCCTTATTCTCTCTCTCTCTCTCTCTCTCTGCCAGGTGAGGACTCAATGAGAGGGTACCCATCTGCAAGTCAGAAAGACAGTTCTCTACAGGAACCAAATCTGCTGGCACCTTGATCTTGGACTGTGAGAAATAAATATCTGTTGCTTAAGCCACCCAGTGTGTGGTATTCTGTTACAGCAGTCTAAGCTGACTAAGATAGTTACACAACTAGTAAATGGCAGAGCTATTACTGGAACTTGATCAGTCTAGTTTAGGGACTGAGTTCTTTTTTTTTTTTTTTTTAAGTTTGTTTTTTATTTATTTTGAGAGAGAGAGAGAGAGAAAGTGCAAGCGGGAGAGGGGCAGAGAGAGAGGGAGAAAGAACCCCAAGCAGGCTCTGCATTATCAGCACAGAGCCCAGCCTGGGGCTCGATCCCACGAACTATGAGATCATGACCTGAGCTGAAATCAGGAGTCAGACACTTAACCAACTGAGCCACCCAGATGTAGAGACTGAGTTCTTAACTGGTAAGCTTTATATAAGTTAGAGGTTTAGTCATCTTACACAAATATGGGTTCCAGAAATTAAAATAAAGGGAAATACAGTGAATGGCTAGATAGAGGAAAGCATATTTTCACAATAAAGACTATTAGTATCAAGACAAATTACAATAAAAGTTTAATTAAAAGTGAGAAGATGGTCTCCAATAATGTTTAGAAAGAGAAACTTCTACTACAAACCTGGAATATTGTGTTTATAGTAGTTTAGTCATTATAGTTTTATTGGAACTGTATGGTTGAGTGAAAAGCTCACTGCACAGGGACTCAAAAGAACTAGATTCCTGCTGTTTTGCCAGTAACCAGCTAAGTGAGCTTGAGAAAACTACTACATTTCTAGGCTCAAGTTTCTGAGAAATACCACTCATACTTCTGGAAAAGGCATTGTAGGAAAAAGGATAAATACTTTTTTTCATCACAGGAGAATCAATATTAGCATCAAGACTATTGATCATATCCCTATTTGAAAAGTACAAGGTAAATAAAAAATTAGAAGGGACAAGACTGAATGATTCCAGTAAGTGATCAAATTAAGTAGGTGATTAAATTAGGTGAGTAGTGAGGACTGAAACAATACCAAAATTATAAAGAAAAGTTTAAAAAAAAAAAAAAACAACCTGTCAGTAAAATTAAGCAAACCTACATGTCTCATCATCTTTTGCATCCAGGTAAGCTCCGACAGCTAGGCATTTTAATAACTTTTGTAAATTGCTCTATTTCACCAGCGATACTATTAAATAAGTTAGCATTTGGTTCAAGTCAATTCAATTCAACCTCCATTTACAGGCTACCTTCAGAGATGATTTGCCCTGAAGCAAATGAAATCTGAGCTTTATTCAGGTCCCTGACTTGCACAGCCACTGGGAGCATCAGAGCTGCTGGGAATGTGTTATTCTGGTTGGGAGGCAGAAATCAGGTTGCAGACAGAAAGCATTTCTATTTAGGTTTTGTTGTTGTTGTTGTTGTTTTGTAAATTGCCTACGAGTTCACAGAAGAAATGACCTGAATCTCCAAGGCCTTATTCATTTGTTTGATTTCTCTTTTGCATTGTAAATACTCACTTTAGAACCTAATTTTGTGTCCATAAGGTTACATTCTTTTTCTTTAAGCACCCCTCCTCCCTGCCCTCACCCAGTTATGTCAGTTTCAAATATCAGTACTGCTGTGCCTACCTTGTGTTATACCTTGAACTAACAGGGATACAAAGATGAAGGAGCTCACAGTTTTATAGGAAGAAGAATGCAGAATTAGATATGAAACGGTACTGGTCTAGTGGTAGAAACAAAGTGTAATAGAGACACATAGAACAAAACATTTAACAATACCAATTTATCACAGTGTGCTTATCTTCCGAAAGGTATCAAACTATCAAAAACTTCTCAGAGAGTTGAAGAAATTCTGAACCTTGTGAAGTAGCCTATGGCCTGGTATTTCTTTTCTTTATTTTTTGGGAGAGCACAAGTTGGGGAGGGGCAGAGAGAGGGGGACAGAGGATCTGAAGTAGACTGTGTGCTAACAGGCTGACAGCAGTGAGCCCAATGTGGAGCTCAAACTCACGAACTGTGAGATCATGGCCTGAGCCAAAGTCAGGCGCTCAACGAACTGAGCCATCCAGGTGCTCCTGTGGCCTGGTGTTTCTTAAGCTACCACTTTATAAACTTTTTTGACTGTGATCTGCAGTGTAGTCCATGCTAGTGTTCATCAAATATGCTACATGATACCCTACATTTTTCAGCCTCCCTTGCAGTTAAGTTAGAGGCGTGTGCCTATTCTGGTCAATGGGTCACGAAAGGAAGTGATTGTATTGTTTCTGGTTCAAGTCTCTTAACACTGATTCAGTCAGTAAGAGTCCTCTGAACTTTCTCTAGAAAGATTTGAAGCCCAGAAGCAAAGAACCAAGATAGAGTAGTTGAAAGATGAAAATATGCCAGATCCTTGGAGATCTGGAGGACAACTACCAAGGTCAATATAATCCATATCAGACTTTATGGTAGTGATATGTGACATATAAAATATTTTTATGTTAAGCTACTGACATGCGTTTGACATCCTGACCATACACATACACATAATTTAATCAAAATTTAAAATTCTATTATAATACTACTTGCTATTTCTGACATACCTGATATTTTATTCCATTCAGGAAAATGTTTATCTAACTTACAATGTCACCACCCCCTATTTCGTCTCCACCCATAATGTGAAAAATAATGTCTTTTTTTAAAAATAGTTTTTCTTGGGGCACCTGGGTGGCTCAGTCGGTGAGGCATCCAATTCTAGATTTCGGCTCAGGTCGCCATCTCACAATTTAGTGGTATTGAGCCATACATGGGGCTCTGTGCTGCCAGTGCCAAGTCTGCTTGGGATTCTCTCTCTCCCTCTCTTGTGGACCCTCCCCCCCATTAATAAATAAATAATAACTAAATAAGCTTAAAGAGTAGTTTTTCTCTAATTTTACTTTTACAATTACTTTTGTTCAAATATAATTAACATACAGTATTCTGTTAGTTCAGATTTACAATATAATGATTCAACAATTCTGTACATTACTCAGTGCTCATCACTGATATGTGTACTCTTAAACCTCTTCACCTTTTTTAACCCACTCCTCCACTCACCTCCTCTCTGGAATCACCTGTTAGTTCTCTATATTTAAGAGTCTTTTTGTCTCTTTTTTCTGTTTCTTTTTTTTTTTTTTTTTTCAACGTTTTTTATTTATTTTTGGGACAGAGAGAGACAGAGCATGAACGGGGGAGGGGCAGAGAGAGAGAGGGAGACACAGAATCGGAAACAGGCTCCAGGCTCCGAGCCATCAGCCCAGAGCCTGACGCGGGGCTCGAACTCACGGACCGCGAGATCGTGACCTGGCTGAAGTCGGACGCTTAACCGACTGCGCCACCCAGGCGCCCCACTTTTTTCTGTTTCTTAAATTGCACACGAAATGAAATCATATGGTATCTTTCTTTGACTTATTTCACTTAGTTGGAAAATAATGTCTTAAGCTACTCACAACACTGGTCTTCTGTGAACAACTTTTAGGTGTATTCAATTATTTATAAAAATAAGCTTTAATAATAAATGCAATGTCACAACATAAAGAATGAGAAATACAGATTATTTCATCTTGTAAAATTAAATTATTGCATTTTGGGCTGTATGTTTCTATTTGGTACATATATATGAATACACCACATGCATATATATAATAAAGGAAAAATGTTTTTCACTGTTCTGCAAAACTGGTAGTCTCTGACTTTGAAAAGCACTGCTGCTCCAGAAGTTTGCAATCCAGTCCAAAAGGACTCCATTAAGAACGTATTCGGCTTAATGCCATTAAATTTTGGTGGGTCCTTGAGGATAATCTTTATTTTTATTTATTTATGTATTTATTTATTTATTATTTATTTCTTGAGGACAAAATAATCTTTATTCCTCTTTGCAACAGCAGGTCAAAGAACTGAAGTCAGGAAATCTTATATCTTAATTAAGTGCCATCGTGGAGGCCTGTAAAATGAAATAACAAAATCCCAAACCAGCCTACTTGCCCTCTCTAATCCCCGCTCAGTGAATGGAAGTTGCTCAGAGATAACAGCTCGCGGGTTCCAGGCCGGAACTGGTAGAAAGCTCTCGCGAGAGCCTTCCGACCGCCGCGAGTCTTCTGTGAGCACCAGTTCCCGCCCCTTCTGCGCCCACAGGCCGTCTGCTCCCCACCGGCTTCATCCGCTACGGCTACGGCGGGGCGAGCCGGAACTTTTATCCATAGGAACGGGTTTACAGTGTAGAGTGTTGCCGGCCGGCCTCAAGGAGATTAGAGTGCCATCCTCTTCCTCTCACCGTAGCCGCCGCGGAGCGGTGCCGAGCCGATCAGATCCAGGAGCGCAGTTACCGGGCGGGCTGGGTCTATGGTCGCTCCGCGGGCCGCTCCGCCGGCTGGTGCTTTTTTTTCAGGGCAAGCTGTGTTCCATGGCAGGGAACTTTTGGCAGAGCTCCCATTAGTAAGTGATCTTCCGTCTTCTCGCCCGGGGCTTCTTCTTGGGAGTCGGTGAGGACCGGGCCTGCGACTCCCCTTGGCCTGGATCCCGGCCCCTGTCCCGAGCGCCGTGGGGTCTCCCGAGAGGCGGCAGCGGCTGGAAGCGGGACGCGCTTTTCTCTGGCGACTCCCCTCTCCCCGCCCCCTGGCAGCATTTGGTTGGGGGGCGGTGGTCTGTGAGCGGGAAAGGGCGGGGGCTAAGGAGGTTCGGTCTCAGAGGGAGGAAGGAGTGTAACTTTGGATTCTTGGATAAGCTAGGCCTGGAAGAGGGGCGGGTTGGGATGGGATGGGCACAGGTATGGGAAGTGTGGCATAGTTAGGGACTGTGAGGCGGGCTCTTCAGGACAGTTATGGTTCGCTTTTGCCTGGACTCTCTTCGGGGAATCGGCATTGTAGTCTTTTGTCATTCACCTTCTGTCTTGAGTGGATTTAATATTCTGTGGAGAGAGTCAGGCTTGTTTCTGCTCTCTAACCAGTTCCTGCCATTACCTTATGCCTAGATGGAGTTGTATGTTGGTGAGGTGTAGGGCAGGTGCTCTCAAGATGTATCCATTAGTCTGTGCCTTATATTTTGTTGTAAACACGTATTTCCCAGTGACTGCTGATTTCTTTAACATATTTCATGAATTCGGTTTTGTTTTTGCTAGTGACCATGGAAGAACTAGAGTAATATTAAAAATATTTTCCCCTAAATACATTTAAGTAGGCAGAAAGGTGAGTGATGGGACTAATTGATTAGGTTTTCCACTGTACGGTTGAAAGATGAACAGAAGCTGGTGCTATTATATTTTAGTGTGTGTGTGTGTGTGTGTGTGTGTATAAATGCTAAGAGAGCATTAGTAATTGTAATTTAAATTTTGATTCTGTGAAAAAAGATGAATTCCTATTCATTCTTTTTTTAGTCCTTTGTGCGAAAACAAAAATGGTTTTGGAAACCTTTCTTCAGGAAAGCAGGTTATCCTCTTGCTATGAAGTGATTCTGTGGAGATGAAATTGTGGAAGCTCTACCTCTGATGATATTTGTATTTTGCAGTTTTGCTCACTGCCATATTTGCTTGGGCAAAATTAAAATACAGAAAATTTAATTAGTGGAGAAGAGTAGTATTTTGATAAACTTTGAAAGAAAGTGAGAGAGAATTAACAGGGAGCTAGCTGTTGATTATCAAAAGCTACAGTCATTTTTCTCAACTAAAAAAAAAAAGATCTGCCCACCTTTTTAAAAAAAATATTTATTTAGTTTTTTGAGAGAGATAGAGCTCAAGAGGGGGAGGGGCCGAGAGAGAGGGAGACAGAATCTGAAGTAGGCTCCAGGCTTGGAGCTGTCAGCACAGAGCTTGAAGCGGGGCTCGAACTCCTGAACCCCAAGATCATCACCTGAGCCAAAGTCAGAGGCTTAACAGACTGAGTCACCCAGGCACCCCTGCCCACCTTTTGATAAGTGTTAATTATGCTTTCACTTATTGTTGGCATAATGACATTTAGGGGGTAGGATCTATAACAATTGTTTCTTCACTTTTGAAATATAAAATTGTTAAAATGTTAAGTGTGCTTTTTTGGAAATGTCCTTGTCTCCCAATTCAAGTAGTCCTGCTTGAATTGGGAAAGAGCTACTCAGATCTCTTGAGAATTATGAAGTGCCTCGTCTGCAAAAGGTTACAATTAAGAAAGACAAGGCAATCAATTCTGGAAAAACAAACCAACAAAAAGATTACAAAAACCATTGTTTTAGGTGATTTTTTGAAGACGAACATCTTAACATTTCTAAAATGAGCATGGAAATTTTTTTTTTCTTAGTAGCACATGAAATAATGGTGAGTCATATGAACAATGTAATCTTACGTTTTATGAAAGTTGGTATTATAAGTGTTCTTGGTTTATCCTCCGTACTATGTGCTGTGAAGAAAACTTAAGATATTTGATTGTGAAGATTATCTTTCTAAAAACACTGACTGTGAGGATGAAATTAATAATACTAGAACAGAATGAATCACAGTATTTTCTAGGAAGTTGAACACAACACATTCTTTGACCTTACTGCATTAAAAGGAGAATGGCATTGGGGCGCCTGGGTGGCTCAGTCGGTTAAGCGTCCGACTTTGACTCAGGTCACGATCTTGCAGTCCGTGAGTTCGAGCCCCACGTCGGGCTCTGTGCTGACGGCTCCGAGTCTGGAGCCTGCTCCCAATTCTGTGTCTCCCTCTCTCTCTGCCCCTCCCCCGTTCATGCTCTGTCTCTGTCTCAAAAATAAACGTTAAAAAAAATAAAAAAATAAAAAAAAGGAGAATGGCACTAAATATTAGCTGGTTGACTGAATGAATTAATGAACAGATAACAGAAATACAAAAGTACAAAATCAATTCTGGATGTTATTGTATCAGAGGAAACTGAAAATACAGTTACATAATATCAAGGAAATAACTTAATGAGATCAATATATGTCCATACTTTTGGGATGTAGCCAAAGTCAAAGTTATAAACTAACATCCTGAAAAACTGAGAAAGAATAAAAATAAATCAAAATATTCTACTTAAGAATATTAAAAAGGAAACAGTGAAATAAATCCGAGGGGAAAAAAGGAAAGACTTAAAGGTAATACCGATATTAACATTTTATTTTTTTTATATTTATTTAATTTTGAGAGAGAGCGCACAGGGGAGTGGCAGAGAGAGAAGGGGACAGAGGATCCCAAGCAGGCTCTGTGCTGACAGCAGTGAACCTGATGCGAGGCTCAAACCCACAAACTGCTAGATCATGACCTGAACCAAAGTCAGATGCTTAGCCAACTGAGCCGTCCAGACGCCCCCGATATTAACATCTTGAAAGGAAAAAAGTAGTCAGAAATTATAAGAGTTGGTTCCTTAGAAGGGAAAATCAAAACAGTAGACTAAACTGCTACTAGTTGAAGCAAGGAAAAAAGATATGATACAAAAATACAAAATTAGGAATGAGAAAAGTAAATAAATCCAGATGTACCTTTGGGTTATCTCCATGGGAATAAGTTTGAAAGCCAAAACAAATTAAGAAAGTTACCAGAGAGCTACTCCTTAAAAAATGCTCCAGGCCCACGTTATTTCGTGGGTAAATGTTTTCCCATTTTCAAGAAGATCTGCTATTGAAATTATTCCAGTTCACACAGAAAGCTTTCCAGTTCTTTTTATGTGAAGTTACAATAACTGATAAAATCTAGCAAAGGTAGCATTAAAAACAGTCTGACTTTTGAATATCGATGCAAACATCATAAAGTATTCCTAAGTAGAGTCTAACATTACATTGGAAATATAAAAAATGATAATGATTTTACTATAGAAATATAGTCAACATTTGGAAATCTGTCAATAAACAGTGAAAACGTCAAGACCTCTTTTAAAATTCAACATCTGTTCTTGACCAAAACAAATAGTATGCTTTCTTAACAGGGTAAGAACATCAAAGCATCAACAAGAGATACTTAATGGTAAAACGGGAAAATTAGGGGGCCTCTTTAACATTGTTCTGAAAATGCTACTCAATGCAGTTAATAGAATGAGATGTAAAAAATGACAAAATTACCAGTAGATAGCAATAAAATTTAAGAAAATTCAGTTAATTGAGAAATTATTATAAATAAAGGTTTCATGAGGTAACCAGTTACATAACGTAAAAATGGAAAGCTTTCTTTTTTTTAACGT
Source organism: Neofelis nebulosa (assembly GCF_028018385.1). Classification (NCBI taxonomy): domain Eukaryota; kingdom Metazoa; phylum Chordata; class Mammalia; order Carnivora; family Felidae; genus Neofelis; species Neofelis nebulosa. The sequence continues at coordinate 93,249,733 of NC_080787.1, read as the reverse complement.
TTATTTTATTTTTGAGACAGGGAGAGACAGCATGAACAGGGGAGGGTCAGAGAGAGAGGGAGACACAGAATCCGAAGCAGGCTCCAGGCTCTGAACTGTCAGCACAGAGCCTGACGTGGGGCTCGAACTCATGGACCATGAGATCATGACCTGAGCCGAAGTCGGAAGCTCAACCGACTGAGCCACCCAGGCGCCCCTGGAAAGCTTTCTTTTAAATAAATGATGGGGGAACGTGGCTCAGTAGGTTGAGCACCCAACTTTAGCTCAGGTCATGATTTCGGGGTTCCTGAGTTCGAGCCCCACATCAGACTCACTGCTGTCAACCTGTCAGCTCTCTGCAGAGAGTTGCCTTCAGATCCTCTGTCCCCCTCTTTCTGCCCCTCCCCTTTGCATTCTCAGAAATAAACATTAAAATAAACATATTTTAAAAATAAATGAATGATAGAAAAATATAATTACAGTAGCAACAGAAAATATGAAATACACAGGAGTAAACAAACGTACAGGACCTATAGGAAGAAATTTTTAAATTTTGTAGTGGAACAAAGATTTTAATAAATGGAGTTTGAATTCTAACCTTGTAAAAGTAGCATTTCTTCTGCTATTGATCTCATTAATGTAAGCCCAAACAATTTTGAATGGATTTCCTTTAAAAGTTCCTTTTGGGACTTGATAACAATGTTTTTAAAAGTTCAGTTCTCAGAATAATAATTGTAATAGAATATCAAGCAATTTTCTGAAGAATAGTAGCAGGGGAGTATTTTCTGTACCAGATTTTAATTGTTTAGTTTTATGTTTTAAAATAGCATGGCATAGGAATAAGAAAAGAAAAAAAGGGAATTACAAAGATGATCCCAAATACAATAATAGAATTATACATCAAGAAATACTTTAGTCAACATTTGAGTAACCATTTGACAAAACATTTAGCTGGATCCCTGTTTTCTACCTTGTACAAAATATATTCCAGGTGGATCACAAATTGAAAGAAAAAAGCCATATTAGAAAATACGGGTGATTATTATTATTTTTTAATCATTTTGTGTCAGGGGAGGACTTTTCATTTGTGACAAACATAAAATCAAAGTAAAATATGGGTTGGTTTTAATAAATGATCCATATTTCTGTATTACAAACAAATATTAAGAGATCATGCTAAACTTGGGAAATGTTTAGTGTATTTGACAAATGATTTATTATCTATAATATGCAAATTATATGAGAAAAATCTCTAAATTGTGAAAAAGACCATCCCATTAGAAAAATTGTCATATTAGGATTACAATGTACAGGGGCGCCTGGGAGGCTCAGTTGGTTAAGAGTCCAACTCTTGTCTTTGACTCAGATCATGACCTCACAGTTCCTGATTTCAATCCCTGTGTCAAGCTTTGTGCTGGCAGCTTAGAGCCTCCTTGAGATTCTGTCTCCCTGTCTTTCTGCCCCTCCCCTGCTTGATCTCTATCTCCCTTTCAAAATAAATAAAAAATAAACTTAAAAAAAGAAAAGAATTACAGTATACAAAAGAAGAACTATATTTGGCCAATAGGCCCTGGAAAATGTTTAACCTCAGAAGTAAACTAAAAACAAACAACCCCCATTCCGCCCCCCCCCCCCCCCAGCCAAACAGTAAGATACTACTTTGCCTTTTAGTTCTTTCAGTTGTAAAGTATTTAAAAGCTTGGCAGTAACTCATGGGGTGGGGTGGGGTAAATATTTTAAGACACCCTCATGTACTTTTTTTATTTTTTAAGATTTTAAGTTTATTTATTTGGGGGGGGGTGGGCAGGGAGAGAAGAAGACCGAGAATTCCAAGCAGGCTCTGTGCCGACATGGGGCTTGAACTCAGGAGTCCTGAGATCCTGACCTAGGCTGAAGTCAGATGATCAGCCAACTGACCCACTCAGGCACCCACCGTCATGTACTTTTCATGGGAATGGAAATTGGTGTCACATATGGACTGCAAACTGCCAATGTATAACAAAGTTATCAGTAAAACTGACCAATTAGTTCTATTTCTAGGAAACTATTTTAAATATTGGGGCACCTGGGTGGCTCAGTCGGTTAAGCGGCCTACTTCGGCTCAGGTCATGATCTCGTGGTCCATGAGTTCGAGCCCCGCGTCGCGCTCTGTGCTGACAGCTCAGAGCCTGGAGCCTGTTTCAGATTCTGTGTCTCCCTCTCTCTGACCCTCCCCCATTCATGCTCTGTCTCTCTCTCTATCAAAAATAAATAAACATTAAAAAATATATATTAACTAAATATACAGGGTGAATTACAAAGCTAGTCATTAAAGCATTATTTTTAATAGTGAAAAATTATAACCTATCTGCCTATTAATAGGAATTAATAAATAATAATACATCCATAAAGTTGTGCAGCAATTTAAAAGGATGCTGAATAACAAATCTGTTGACATAAAAAGACTTTCAGTACATACTGAATGACAAAAGCAAGTTGCAGAATAGTTTTATGGGTCATATCAATTTCATATGTCTGGTTAAAAATAGTAGACTTGACTAGGCAGATGGAGGAGGCTATTAGTGTAATAAATCCTGAAACAGCTTTTAACATGATTGGAATTTGTGAAGTAGGGAAATTAAATACTCCAGTTACTCATGAACAACTGAGAAAAGATACTTCAAATCTAAGGTATCATCATTTGGTGTCAAATAACTTGACCGTTATTTTATGTATCACTAAGAAAAAAATAAATGTACTAGCAGTTAAAAGCTAAGGCATCACTGACTGTAAGATCTCTTTTGATATCAGAGTCTTAAAACCAATGAAATGTAGTATACGGTAGAGAGAGAACGAGAGAGACTGAGAAAATTAGAGTGGAATTTTTTTCAGAACATATTTACATTCAGTAGTGAGATAATTCTCTTTTCTTTAATTAATTTATTTTCAGTGGGGGAGAAAGAGAGAGAGCTAGAGATTATGGGAGGGGCAGAGAGAGAGGGGGAGAGAGAGAGAGAATCTCAAGCAGGCTCTGAACTGTCAGCACAGAGCCTGTTTCAGGGTTCACCCACAAACCATGAGCTCATGACCTGAGCCCAAATCAGGAGTCAAATGCTAACCAACTGAGCCACCCAGGTGCCCCAATGAGATAATTCTCAGTGTTGGAATTTCAAGAAATGTGAAAAATACTATCTTCTGAGTTACTTCTTGCACTTTGTATTTCTCAGAATGTTTATAACTTGTTCAATCTTAGAATGTTTTTTTGTGACTTTATTAGTTGATTCTCTGTAGCGTGTTTTAACATCTTTGTTTCTTTTAGTTTGCAATGGATTTTGGATAAACAAGATCTGTTGAAGGAACGCCAGAAGGACTTAAAGTTTCTCTCAGAAGAAGAGTATTGGAAATTACAAATATTTTTTACAAATGGTAAACATTTGAAAAAATGACTGAAATAGTATAGTTGGTCACTTCTGAATTCAAACTTTTGTATAGTAATTTGTGACGAGTTGTTTTAGTCCATACTTAACATTTCTACTTTTTTTTAATTTTTAAAAAATTTTCTTAATCTTTATTTTTGAGAGACAGAGAGAGAGAGAGACAAGAGTACAAGCAGGGGAGGAACAGAGACAGAAGGAGACACAGAATCTGAAGCAGGCTCCAGGCTCCAAGCTGTCAGCACAGAGCCCGATGTGGGGCCTGAACTCACGAACAGTGAGATCATGACCCAAGCCGAGGTCGGATGCTTAACCCACTGAGCCACCAGGCACCCCGTACTTAACATTTTTATGTATACATGTATTCTTTTTATAACTTATATTCACTTATCTTTCTTTTTAAGTGATCTAAAGTCTTGTGAATCTTACATATCAGAGATACTCAAAACAGTTTGAAAGTGTTCATTGATTGCCCTAAGTCTTTATAATGCATTATTAAGCCCAATTTAGGATTGGCTAAAGCAAGTATTTTGGGGATAAATGGAGTCTTTGGATTGAGATCCTATATTGGTCATTATTATCTTACAAGTTTGCTTTGGAGGGAAGGGGATTTAGAGTCAGAAGATCCTTGCTCTGTCACATGGTAGCTTTGTTACATGATTTTTCTAACCCTCAGTGCACTGTTCTGCAAACCTGTCTCTCTGTTGTTTTAAGGATTCATTATGGACTTTTTAATAAACTTTATAAAGTGGTAGTTATAGTGAGTTTGATAGCTGTTTAATGTTTTCTTTTTATATTCTAAAGATACTATGAAAAGCATTGAGATACCTATCATTCAGAGGGAAATACCTGTCATTTAGCCTTCTTAATGTAAGAATAGTGTTTGCTCTGGGGCAATTTCTATTTTTTATTGTTTTTATGCATACCTATATATTTTTTAACAGATTTCCAAATCCTAGTACTAGTCCAGTGTGATCCAAATAGAGTTTTATAGCATATGTAGGGTTTTCTTTTTGTTAAAAATTAATATAGTCATGATTTAATCACATGGAAGTTATTATTCAATGTCAATATTATGATATCAGAAGATACATTTAAAACTTTATTTTTCTTCTAGTTATTCAAGCATTAGGTGAACATCTTAAATTAAGACAACAAGTTATTGCCACTGCTACAGTCTATTTCAAGAGATTCTATGCCAGGTAGGACTTTTATTTTGGGAATATGTTATACCTATTTGAAACTCTTATGTAATGTTGATGAACCTTAGTGTAACTAAATCATGTGTTTATCGTAGAGTTATCTTCATTTTTTTCCAGTGTGTTTTTTTGTTAATTTTTTTTTTTTTTTTAATTTTTTTTTCAACGTTTTTAATTTTATTTTTGGGACAGAGAGAGACAGAGCATGAATGGAGGAGGGGCAGAGAGAGAGGGAGACACAGAATCGGAAACAGGCTCCAGGCTCCGAGCCATCAGCCCAGAGCCTGACGCGGGGCTCGAACTCACGGACCGCGAGATCGTGACCTGGCTGAAGTCGGACGCTCAACCGACTGCGCCACCCAGGCGCCCCTTTTTTGTTAATTTTTAAAAAATGTTTGTTTATTTTTGAGAGAGAGAATATGAATGGGGGAGGGGCAGAGAGAGAGGGAATCTGAAGCAGGCTCCAGGCTCTGAGCTGTCAACACAGAGCCTGAATCAGGGCTCAAACTCATGAACCGTGAGATCATGACCTGAGCTGAAGTCAGACGCTTAACCAACTGAGCCACCCAGGTGCCCCTCCAGTGTGTTTTTATATGAATGACATTTAACTTTATCTTATCATATTTTTAGGTATTCTCTGAAAAGTATAGATCCTGTATTAATGGCTCCTACATGTGTGTTTTTGGCATCCAAAGTAGAGGTATGAAATAGTTTTCTGTTCTTCATCAAAGTATAGTCCATGTGCATTGGTTAATCTGCCATAGGTTGCATATTACCTATATCAAAATAATGGCAAAATACTGAAATTCATACAAAGTCAAAGATACATGACTATTTTTTTTTTTTTTAAGTTTATTTATTTTTGAGAGAGAGATGGAGAGGGTGAGCAGGGAGGGGCAGAGAGAGAAGGAGAGAGAGAATCCCAAGCAGGCTCTGCGCTGTCAGCACAGAGCCCAATGTGGGGCTTGAACTCACAAACTGAGATCATGACCTGAGACAAAAACCAAGAGTCAGACGCTTAACTGGCTTAACTGAGCCACCCAGGTGCCCCAAGATATACATGTCTTTATATATTCATTTAACAAACACTTATGTAGCACTTACTATATATACCAAGTGCTATTCTAAGTTCTTTTACAACCATAACTGACTTAATCCTCATAACAAACAATGGGGTAGTGTAATATCCTTAATTTATAAATGAGGAAACTGAGGTACATAGAGATTAAGAAATTGGCCTAAGATTGTAGAAGTCATACGCAGGAGAGGTAGTATTTTTTTTTTTTTTTTTAACGTTTATTCATTTTTTGAGAGACAGAGCATGAGCAGGAGAGGGGCAGAGAGACAGGGAGACACAGAATCTGAAGCAGGCTCCAGGCTCTGAGCTGTCAGCACAGAGCCCAGCGCGGGGCTGAAACTCATGAACTGCGAGATCATGACCTGAGCCGAAGTCAGATGCTCAACCGACTGAGCCACCCAGGCTCCCCAGCCCTGCCAGTATTGAACCCTGGGAGTCTGGCTACTGATTCCGTGCTTTTAATGGCTTTGTTCTGTATCTTCTAAGACATTTACCTTTTGGCACTAAGTAGTAGTCCATACATGCGACAAGCTGGGGACAGCTTCTCTACTATTACCTGAATTATAGTACCTTCTCCTGTGTCCCTCCTCCATATGCTTTCCTTTGTCCTACTGTCTTCCCTCCCTGCCTCCTAATAGTGACTGCCTGCCAAGCCACAGGGAAAGCAGGAGGAAAGGTAAGGATTGTGTGTGGCTCTAGTCATACAGATTCCAGTAAGGAATTGTTAGGGCATTGAGGGTAATTAGGTGAGAGAGAGAGAAGAGAGATGGGAACTTGGAGCTGAAACCAAATCTCTGCTCATTTTATTTACCTTTTCAGTATTTTTGAGACAGCACAGTTAAAATCTGAACAGTACTAGGAGATACCGACTGATTATCATTATAATACATGTGATCTTTAATGTTATGAAACTTTGTATTGTGTTTCTGAGATGTCTTTAGAATCATAACTGTATTCTTGAAAACTGAATGTAATTTAAGCCTTGTAGGTTTATATGCCTTTTGGTACTCATGTTGATTTGGTTTTGTTTTGGTCATTATTTAGGATTATTCAAGATACCTTTCCCAACTATTACCTAAAGTAATGAGAGTTGACACCATTAGAAATAATATTAAGAAAGACCTTCTAGAGGTTTATGGTTTCCTAATTATAAGTGGTAGTTTAAAGAGGCAGAACTAGTCCTGTTGTTATTACTAAATTCTATAATGGAAAAGGAAGTTGTTTTTTTTTTTTATAAACTATTTTTTTTCTTTTTTTAATGTTTATTTATCTTTGAGAGAGAGAGAGAGAGAGACAGAGTGTGAGCAGGGGAGGGGCAGAGAGAGAGGAAGACACAGAATCTAAAGCAGGCTCCAGGCTCTGAGCTGTCAGCACAAAGCCTGACAGAGGGCTCAAATTCAAGAACTGCGAAATCATGACCTGAGCTGAAGTTGGACACTGAACTGTCCCAGCCACCCAGGCGCCCATAATGTTTATTTATTTTTGAGAGAGAGAGAGAGCACACAAGTTGGGGAGGGGCAGAGAGGGGGATAGAGGATCCGAAGCTGGCTCTTTGCTGACAACAGTGAGCCCGATGTGGGGCTCAAACTCACAAACTATGAGATTATGACCTGAGCTGAAGTTGGCCGCTCAACTGACTAAACCACCCAGGTGCCCCTGGTGGAAAAGGAAGTGTTTATAAAAAGCCCATATTACGGGGTGGTTTTTCCAAATATCACCCATGTAATGTGATGTCTCTGAAGCATAACCAATCTGGAAAATCTAAGCAAAATCTTTATGAACTTATATTGTAGATTATCGTGGGAATTTTAATTTGTTTTATTTATTAAATATCTTTTGTTATTTGATTTACTATATGAAAGTTTTTACTGTAAGAATTTTGGATGAAGAATTATTCCTTGATCAGGGTACCCGGCTAGCTCAATTGATAGAGTATAGGACTCTTGATCTTGGGGTCATGAGTTCGAGCCCCTGGATTGGGTGTAGAGATTACTTAAAAAAAAAAAAAAGAATTATTCCTGGGAAAAAATGTATCACTTCATATTTGGTTATAGCATTATGTTTTTTAATCTTTAACTGTGACCAGATCTTTCTGTGTTTTGTCCAGTTGTATGGGAATTGTATAGAAATGACTCTTGAGATGTCTCAGGCATTTACTTTTTTTTTTTTTACTTTTTTTTTTTAACGTTTATTCATTTTTGAGAGACAGAGAGAGACAGAGTATGAGTGGGCAAGGGGCAGAGAGAGGGGGAGACACAGAATCCGAAGCAGGCTCCTAGCTCTGAGCTGTCAGCACAGAGCCCGACGCAGGGGGCTCAAACTAATGAACTTCGAGATCATGACCTGAGCCGAAGTTGGACGCTCAACCGACTGAGCCACCCAGGCGCCCCTCAGGCATTTACTTTTTAGTTTTCGGTGATTATGGTTTGAGGTTTAAATGCAAATACACACACATACACACACACACACACACACACACACTTATACATACCCACCCACCCCTGCCCCAAGATGCAGATGTACATTGAAGGTATTTAAATAGACTCCATTTAGTTTAGCCCCCCACCCCCCTTTTTAAAGTTTATTTATTTATTTTGACGGAGAGAGTGTGCATGAGTAGGGGAGGGACGGAGAGAGAGAATCCCAAGCAGGGCTGGATGTCAGGAACCCCAAGATCATGACTGGAGCCAAAATCAAGTGTTATTGGATGCTTAACTGACTGAGCCACCCAGGCCCCTGGAGTTTAGTTCCCTTCCTTGAATAAGGAACCGATTCTTGATTTTTTTGTTTTGAAATGAAGTGAAGGCTATAGTAATCAGTAATCTTATGAGGTTAATCAAATTAAATGAGACAATATAAGTGGATCACCTCATAAATTTCAGTTCTTTTTACAATGGTGGCATATTAAATTCAAAGAGGAAATGGGAACTGATACTAGAAGTATTCTACTACATCATTCTTGTTTTCCTGTTCCAAAAAGAATAATGGTTTCTGTGGTCTTTTGAATTATTTGATGATGTTAAAGTTTATCTTCTTTAGAGATTCAACTGTTTTATTACTAAATAGCATGAAGTACCTGTTTGTTAGTCCGGGTTCAATTGAATAGGAAGCATACTTAATATTTTTCTTGCAATTAAGTGTAGAATCTAAAAAATGTTTTTAGGAACTAATTTGAGTGCAGAAAGCTGGCATTCTTGCTTTAGGGCTTGGTTTCTAATTTGGTACCTCTCAATGATGTTAAGTTACAAAATTATTTAAACATTGGTCTTATTGCAGCAATATTAAGGAAAGGTAATACATTTAGAGATTTAAGTACTTCATGCCTCAAGGTGAACAGACTATAGACATGGGGGAGGTACGTGGGAAATACTTTGTTTTTAATATACCCCATATACCCTTAGGTTCATTGGGTTACTATATGCCTGATCTCATCCACTTTTATTTCTCTAGGAATTTGGAGTAGTCTCAAATACAAGATTGATTTCTGCTGCTACTTCTGTATGTAAGTGAAAAAAGTATATCCTGCTTTAAGGATATACTTCTTTAAAAAAGCTCCATAGAACAAAAATGTTTTTCAGTTTATGAGATCTGTGAGAGATTGGTTGGGTTTGTAAAATCTCATGCAGTCACATTTATGGCTAGTATATTTGGCTAAAAATAAAGTGAAAATACAAACATTTTAAAAACCATCTACGGTATTATTTCTAAGACATTACTTTTAATACTAAAAATGGGTAGTAACTATTGATCCAAAAACATCAACTCAATGACTCTTTAAATAATAAGGGTTAAGAAAAAAACTTATTTTCCAGTTTTATTATATTTTATTGCTTTGTGATGACTAGCTGTTGTGTCATTCTTGTGGGTGAAGTAAACTCTTTAGTAATTGTAGTGTATGTCTTTGATAGGAATTATTTATTTTCCCTCCATCTTGAAAAACATGGTATAGGAAAAAAAATTCTAACTATAGTAGCCAGCCCCAGTTCTATCTAAACAGCAGCTATATAACCTTGAGCAAATTGCTTTACCTTTTGGCCTTAGTTCTTTTTCTAAAAAGACGGGGTTTAGCTGCCTCTGAGTCATGACATTAAAGGAAATAACACTGTAGACCAGTGATTTTAAAATATTGTACATAAGGTATTAACATTATGCTGTGCTCCATCTTCATAGGTTAAGCACAAAGACATCACCTAATAAAAGATAATACAGTTTTCTTTCACTTCTTTGCTCTTACACAGAAGAGGCAGAAGGTTTTTTGTGTTTTTAAGTTTGTGAACCAGACTAATTTTCATATTTTTGGGTCATTCCCTTTTTGAGACAAGTGTCATAATCTAATTCAGTCTTTTCTTTTTTTTTTTTTTTTTTTTTAATTTATTTTTTTTGGGACAGAGAGAGACAGAGCATGAACGGGGGAGGGGCAGAGAGAGAGGGAGACACAGAATCGGAAACAGGCTCCAGGCTCCGAGCCATCAGCCCAGAGCCTGACGCGGGGCTCGAACTCACGGACCGCGAGATCGTGACCTGGCTGAAGTCGGACGCTTAACCGACTGCGCCACCCAGGCGCCCCTAATTCAGTCTTTTCCATGTCATATTTTACTCTTTTAAGGGAGAAGAGTAATAATCAATTTTGCATAGAATTTAATATACCAGATATATCACATTGATGGCGATACTGTCAACAGAAAGTAAAATTGAAGGCTTTATTTCTCAACATGAGGATGATGCCAGAATTGTGTGTTAGGAAGGTGAATCTGGTAAAATAATGTAAGATGAACTGGAGGAGAATGTGAGCTGAAGTAGTCAGATTTTGAGGTTTTTCACATGCCACAACATGGATGAGCCTTGGGGCACTTGGCTGGCTCAGTAGGTAGAGCATGTGACTCTTTATCTCAGGGTTATAAGTTCGAGCCCCATATTTGGTGTAGAGATTACTTAAAAATGAAATCTTAAACAAACAAACACAGATGAACCTTGAGAACATTATGACAAGGGAAATAGACCTGTCACAAAAAGATAAATACTGTATGATTCCATTTAATATTATGAATAATTAATAGAGATAGAAAGTAGAATAGTAGCTGTTTTGGGGCTGGAGGGAGGGGGAAATGAGGAATTATTGTTGAATGAGTATGGAGTTTTCAGTTTTGCAAGATGAAAGAGTTCTAGAGCTGGATTGTGGTGATGGTTGCACAACATTGTGAATGTATTTAATATTACTGAACTGCATATTTAAAAATGGCTAAAGATGATAAATTTTATGTAATGTATATTTTACCACAACTTTAAAACAACAAAAAATATCCCTTTAAAATACATATAAAACTGCAAACTGTAGTGGGTGCCATCACCACAGGGTGCTGTGAGAAATAAAAGCCAACAAGATTAAAGTAGAAAAAAATTATTTTGAAGTTATTGAAGTGATCCAGGTAGGTACTAGTGAAGGCCTAAAATGATGTTTTGGGAGGTGCCTGGGTGGCTCAGTCAGTTTAAGTGTCCAACTTCAGTTCAGGTCATGGTCTCACATGGTCTCATGTGAGTTCGAGCCATCAGTGCAGAGCCCACTTCAGGTCCTCTGTCCCCTTCTCTCTCTGTCCCTCCCCTAGTCTTGCTCTCATGTGCGTGTGCTCTCTTTCTCTCTCTCTCTCAAAAATAAACATTAAGAAAAAAAATTTTTAATGATGTTTTGGCCCCCATCAAGGATAACAAGCAAGCTAGATTTGCATTACAGAGCAGCAGGACTTTAAAAAGCAAGGATTTAAGAAGAGTCAAAAACGACTTTTGAAGGGTGCCTGGGTGGCTTGTTTGGTTAAATGTCCAACTCTTGATTTTGGCTCAGGTCATAATCTTATGGTTGGGGAGATCAAGCCCTGCTTGGGGCTCCAAACTGACAGCATAGAGCCTGCTTGTGATTCTTTCTCTCCCTCTCTCTCTCTGCCCTTTCCCCCCAGCCCACTCTCAGTCTCTCTCTAAATAAATAAAGTTAAAAAAAATGATGAGATATTATTATGCCTGGTCACTGGGAATGTGAAGGTGCTACCAGAAGAGGAGAATAAGGGGGTTCTGAAAAGAGTTAAATTTTAATCTTGGACATTCTAAATGTAAATGTATCAGTGGAACATTTTAGAAATGTGAGGCCAATGATAGAAATCTGGGATGATAAATTTTAAGAAAGATAGAGTTGCATAGTGTCTTGTGCTGCATGGAAGTTGTGTACCAAAGAAAAAAACCACACCTTTGGAACCAGACCTTTGGGTTTGTGATCTTTGAGAGAGAATGTAGCTGTCATTAGACATTATGGGGTGGGGGTTGACGCCAGATTGCAAAGAATTAAGCAAGTAGGTGCTGAGAAGAGGAGAATCTATATTACAGATACATGAAACAACCTCAGTGAAGGGGGTGTGGGGACATGCTGACCAAAGTAACTTTGGGGAGAAGTATAGTCTGTAAGACTAAAGGCGAAAGGAACTGCATGTAAGCACTTACTCTAGTTGATAGAGTTGATACTTAAGGTGGGTACAAGTTAACAATTCTGATACTGCTTTACTTGTATCTGGAATTAAACAATTCCACTAGATAGATACATCCATGGTAAATGGATGGCAGATATTTAGAGCCAGGTTTCTCATTGCTGGAGTGGGAATATACATATAAGCAAAGAGAGATTAGAATGATCCATGTGGTGATCAGAGACCTCAGTATGAACTCATGTTTACCTTAACATAAATACACATAAATATTTATAGATATGTGGACTTGTGTGTGTGTGTGTGTGTAGGCTTTGTCAGTTAAGAGAGTCTATAAGCAATGACAGTTTCAGGGAGTTCACCTAGTGCCCAGATCTTTGTTTCTAATACTATTCTCCATTAAAAGGAACTAGGGCTCCTAGGAGAAATGATTGGGACAGGAAATAAACAAGATAGACCTGGAGCATCTTATAGTACCAAAAAGTAAGGAAGTGCAAAAAAACCCAAAACAAAACCTACCTTTAATGGGGATGTGTCAGAGGGACATGGAACCCAACTGAAAGAGCTCTCAGTGGATTTGAAAAGCTAGAAGAATTTGTGCAAGAAAATGTTTTTTAAAAAGTAGTATTGGATTATAACCCAAAGTATAAAATAAATATCTGTGGGTCCATACTGATATAAATAAATGATTGAATAAAAGAGAAGAGACAAATCTCTAATATGGAAGAACTTCATATAATTTATGTACCTAACTACACCCTCAAATAGGGAAAGCATAAATTTCCACTTCTTAGCTGTTGGTTGTGCATAAAGAGTTCCTTTTTCTTTTTTTTTTTTTTTTAAGTTTTTAAAATTTATTTTGAGAGAGCACATGGAAGTGGGGAAGGGACAGAGAGAGGGAGAGAGAATCCCAGGCAGCTCTGTGTCGTCAGTACAGAGTCCGTTGTGGGACTTGATCTCACGAACCTCTCATGAAACTGTGAGATCATGACCTGAGCAGAGATCAGGAGTAGGACGCTTAACTGACTGAGCCACCCAGGCATCCCGATAGTGACTTCCTTCTAATGTGTACATTGTGAAAAGGGCAGGGGGAAATAAGAGAAACCCAACAAACACTTCCTTTGCCAGGTGATTGAGATCAGTATCAGCAGTGACAAATCACTAGGATTATGTAGCTTTGATGTGATAGAATGAAATGGCACTTTCTGTCCTTCCTTCCAAAATCCCACAACACCAGTTTAAACATCAAATAAACATCAGACAAATTCCAGTAGAGGGTCAAGCAACAAAATAATACTTAAAATATATATATATATATATATATATATATATATATATATATATATATATATACAGTACTCTCAAAAACTGCTAAAGTCATCAAAACAGGGAAAGTCTGGAAAACTGCCACAGCCAAATGGAATCTAAGGAGACATGACAAGTAAATGTAAAGTTGTCTCCTGGATGAGAGCCTGGAACGGAAAAAAGGACATTAGGAAAAAACTAGGAGATCTGAATAAACCATGGACTTCAGTTAATAATTATCTATTGATTCATTATTTATAACAATATACCATACTAATATAATATAAAATGTTAATAACAAGGGAAACTGGGTGGGTGAGCGGTTGTCTTAGTCTGCTCAAGCTTCTCTAACAAAATAGCATAGATTGGGTCACTTAAACAGTAGGTGTTTATTTCTCACAGTTCTGGAAGCTGGAGAGTCCAAGATCAAACAGAGTGTCTGCCTTGATCATTTCCTTGATCAGCCATTTGTTTCCTGGCAAGCAGACAACTGCCTTCTCATTGTGTTCTCACGTGACAGAGAGAGGTTACTGTTCCTCTTATAAGAATACTAATCCTAAAAAAAAAAAAAAAATACTAATCCTTTCATGGGGACCCCACCCTCATGACCTCATCTAAACCTAATTAACTCCCTAAAGTGCCACCTCCAAATACCATCACACGGGGGTTAGGGCTTCAGGATATGAATTTGGGGGGACACAAACATTCAGCCTGTAACATGGATGATGTGGTAACTATTATCTCTTCAGTTCTGTAAACTTAAAAAATGTTCCAAAAAATAGTCTACTTTAAGAAAGCAAAGGAATATAATTTGATAAAGGTTGTATGTACTTTTGTTTTTAAGAGAAATTTGAGCATACTAGTAAGTGATAGGGCAGATTTATTGGAGGAGGACTGGTTAAAGGTGCAAAACAAAGTGTGAACTGTCAATTGAGTAGATGGAAAGCAAATGTGCAAGTGATAGAGGTAGCGATAGAAAGGAGGGGTGCATTTTCCTCCAAGTTAGAAAAGGATTAGGAGGTAGAAAACCAAAATGCAGAGCAATTTTATCATGGAGTAGGAGAGAAGTTGACAGTATCAGGTAAATCTTAGTAAGTTAGGTGTCAAGGTTTGCGAGTTAGGGATGTAGATTTATTTAATGTACAGAGATAACTTTACCTTGTTGATTAGTGACCATTATGTAAATAAATACCTGTTTTATTTGTACACTTTACATCTTGTTTACATCAGAAGGATTTGTAAAACTCAGAAATAAATAATTGGTATGTTTTCAAATAAATTAAAGGAGGAAGGAAAGGAAAGCTTGAGTATACATTTCCTAATATCAATTTTTAATGGCTTAGGGTTCAAATCTTGGCAGATGTTACCTATCTAAATTAGTTAGGATACCCAGTTTACAAAATAAAACTTTTTGAAAATAAAGTACATAGAATAAATGAAAAAAAATTTAAATCTCTGTGAGGTCTTGGGCTTTGTACAAGTGGAAGGGATCACAGAACAGATCCTCTAGAGCCTGTCGGTAATCACTTGATTTAATGAAATGTTGCATCATAATGACTTGGATACAATTTTCTCAAAAAGTAGTACTTAAATGTGTACACTCATATCATTTTGAGGAGATAGAGGATTGATAGTTAATAGTTTCTTCATTTGTATTTTCTTAGTGACAAAGGAGAGTTGTAACTGTACGTGTGTGTTTGTGTGTGGTATGAAAAAGTCGTAGGAACTTTTCACATACACTTATGGTTTTATTAAAATACATCTTTTGGTAAAGAAGTATCTATTACAGACAGTACAGATTAATAAAAATTCTTAAATCAGATGACCACTGTTAACATTCTTTGGTTATGGTATCCTTTTAACTTTTATGTATATTTAGAAATACATATATATTTGAACACATATATAACTTGTATCCCTTCTAAGCTGAATTACTGAAAAACAGAACAATATCATTCTAGAGCTGAAAAGATTAAAAAAATTTTTTTAATGTTTATTTATTTTTGAGAGAGAGAGCGTGAGCAGGAGAGGAGGAGAGTAATACATTAGGTATATAATTGAAGTTCTCTAATTGTAATATAGATGGGGGCCTAGGCCTTCCTGCCACTTGGTTCTTCCCCTCGCCTGAAAACAAAACAAATATCTGGGTCCCTAAGCATCTCTAAGAGCTCTTACTAAAAATGATTTACCCCTTCTTCTAATATTCTACACTTGTTAAAGAAATATTGGTTTAATTCACTCTTTCATTTTCTAAGTCATTTTTTGTTTTCTGCAGTAAAAACTAGATTTTCATATGCCTTTCCAAAGGAATTCCCTTATAGGATGAACCATGTAAGTATATTATATAAAATAAAACTACTTGTCAAAGCTGTATATAAACTAGCTCCATTTTATGTTAGAATAAACTGAAACCTGTAAGTGGCAGTCTCGAATACTACAAGAATATAAACCTTAAATCTAAAATTAAAGCTAAATTATTTCTACCAAAAAAAAAAAAAGTATGTAATAGCAGTGGTTATCTACCCTGGATGCTCATTAAATCGCTTTGGGAACTTTTTCATAATGCTGATATCAGGGCCTCTCCAGAGACCAACTAAAACAGAATTTTCATGCTTGAGGCCTGAGGACCGGTATTTTCTAAAATCTCTCAGGTGATACTAGTGTGCATCTAGGGCTGGGAACTACTATAATGGAACAGTATGAAAACTATATTTGAAACTTTACATTAGTTTAGAAGATGAATTTCTATTAACGTTTTTAAGAGGCATGTCCTTTTTCTGCTTTGCAAGGGATTTCTTCATTCTATGTAAATTAGATTTTTTTGTTTCATTTTCAGTATTCTTTCCTTTTATTGATTTGTAATATATTAAGTAATACTTAAGTGGAGATAATTGCATTTTTGCATTTTGCATTTGTGAAGTGTATTGGAAAATCTTAAGTGTACACAGGATATTTTAAATTAAAAAAAAATAGATACCCTTATATGGAACTGGCTTTTCCTTATAAGGATATAATCATAATTCCATTCATTGTAGTATAGTAAAAAGGTAATTTTTGTTGCATATGTTAATTTTCATATAAGCTGCTATGTGCTTGATTTAAAAAAATTTTAGTAAAAATTTGTGGTATTACTGTAATGTATATAAATTGTTAGACTAAGTAGACTGATTTGTTTCACATTGACATTTATAATCTTTTTATTTTTAAAACAGATATTAGAATGTGAATTCTATCTTTTAGAACTAATGGTAAGTATA
The DNA here is from genome assembly GCF_028018385.1 of Neofelis nebulosa. NCBI lineage: Eukaryota > Metazoa > Chordata > Mammalia > Carnivora > Felidae > Neofelis > Neofelis nebulosa. The sequence continues at coordinate 93,233,038 of NC_080787.1, read as the reverse complement.
TTACTTCCTTGTGATTAATAGAATAAAACATGTTCAAATTTAGTGAAGTCAGAAATTATTTAAAGAAATGATTTGTAGGAAGGTGCATTTTAAAACCATCCAAGTGATACATGATGGTAAAATCATAGTACCTAGTAGCATCATCACCTATATCCTCTCAGAAGCCTGTAAAATAATTTGTATAGCCCACTTAGGATGGGAAAATTTTTCTGTTCTATAGTAACTATAATAAAAGGATTACAAGCAAACTAGTCAGAACATTAAGCCACTGTAAATTATTTGCACAATTTGTGTATGTGTGTGGTGTTATTTAAAGATAGATTATGTCTTTGGCAGAATTCTCCTCCAGTTGGGAATTATGGATTTATAGGCTAATAAGAGGTTTCAGTGTGTTGCAGATGTGACACTTTGAGTCTCTAAGGGAATGGATGCTGACTGACTGCCAACCGATTTACCAAGGTATATTCCAGAGAGAGCACTGCCTTCACTATTATAGTAGAGTTTAGGGCTGCCATACTGCTTGCTTAACAGAATAAGAGGGAAGCAAGCATGAGTTAGAGAAATACATTTTGAAATACACAATTACAAATCAGTTGGGTAATGATAAGTTTTTGTGTTGTAATATATCTGTTTTTATACATACACATTTTTTAAACTGTTTCTAGGATTGTTGCTTGATAGTGTATCATCCTTATAGACCTTTGCTCCAGTATGTGCAGGACATGGGCCAAGAAGACATGTTGCTTCCCCTTGCATGGTAATTAGACCAGAAGTTATTCATAGTGTAATGTGTTATTAGCTAGGAAGGTTGACAACTGCATATGAACTTTAGTGTTTTTAAAGTAATTAAGCTGGTGTCCCAAGATACTGTATGTTGAACGAAATAATCTCCTTGTTGAATTTTAACTATATTGATATAAATGCTAAATTTGTAAGGATCTTTATTTGATTAATATTTCCATTAAAATTTGATTCTTATGAAAAACAGAGTACATAAAAATTAAGACATTATTTTTCAAATAGAATACTTCTGTTGGTATTCAATATACGTATTAGTTAATTATATAATTTCTGGTTTCCTCTTTGATTTTCTAATTGTTGAAAAATTGGAAAAATCCTTATATTGTAATTTATTGTAGGGTTTTAAGTTTTAGAATCTATTTAGCTGTAATTTTATTCATTAAAATATGCTTATGGTCATTTTCCTTGATATTTTTCACCTTTATATTTGTACTTCAGTACTATTAAAGATATAAGTATGTACAAAGATGGGAAATCTGGTCCTCTCTGGGGGGAGATGTGCAATCATATAAGATAGTTCTGATTTCAGTAATAATATGATTTACATTTCTATAGGAGGATAGTGAATGATACCTACAGAACGGATCTTTGCCTACTGTATCCTCCTTTCATGATAGCTTTAGGTATGTAAGCATGGTATACCTTTATTAGTTAAATTGTTACAAGCATATTTAGGTCATCTCAAAAGAAATTTCATGCTATTATACTTTATGTTGTTACATTTCATGAAGTAATAGACTAATCCTTGCATGTGAACTTTCAATAATATGAAATGCAACTTTCATAAATCAGGATTATTGTCCCTCTCACCCCACTCTTTTGGTAAGTTTTTTTTTTTTTTTTAATCATTTAAAATAATTTTGACCAGTGTCTGAATAGAACATTTTTGTTTGTTTAGGAAGAAAAGTTCAGAATTAAGCCTATTAATATTACTTGTAACTTACATAGAATAACTGGGCCTTTTATTTCCTAGGCCCAACTAAGTCCTTAGAGGTTCAGTAAAGGAGCTCTGTAGTCAATGCTTTGCTGGAAGAGTAAGTTAGCTACCATTTTATCTATCTGTGGAAGGCAGTGTAATGGGATAGAACACAATCTTTGGAGTTATATAGTCCTAAATTTAAACTTTGCTTACTTTACAATTGTGGGAAAAGTATTTAACCTGAGTTTGTTTTCTTAATTGCAAAATGTTGGGGATTCTAACTGCATACAGAATTGTTGCAAGAACTAAATGAACTATTAGTTGCAAGAACTAAATATCTTGTAGAGCACCTGTAATGCCTGCCATGTATTAAGCACTTACTAGTTTCTTTTTCCTATTGATTTCCATGATTCTGTCTTCTTGATTTTCCCCCTATTTTTTCACCACCTTACTTTCATAAGTTTCTCTTTTTTCAGTTATTCCTTAAATGTTAATATTTCTCAGCCTTCTTACATTGGGGGTGGCAAATAGGTTATTATATTTTTGAGGTCCTGGAGGTTCTCTGAAACCATTACGTTTGGAAGGATTCTGAAGTGGCATCTGGGTTCATTGGGAAGGAACACATGGGTAAGAAGCAAGGAATAGCAGGCCATGTCCTGCAATTTTGCACCCCTGCTATCTTTGTTCTTCCTGAGTAGTCTCACTGGGCCCCATGGTTTCTACTATTTCTTATGGGTTGAAACGTTTCAACTCCTTATTTAACCAAGGCCTTGCTCCTGAGCAGTTCTTTATATCTATCTACCTTTTAGATAGCTCCACTTGGCGTCTCACTGGCACCTCAGACTGATGACCAGGACTGAACCTATCACTTTACCTAAGAAGATGTTCCTTTTAATGTCTTTGCTAGCTTGGTAAATAGCAGTAGTTAGTTACCTTAATTGGAAACCTGACCGTTAGACTCTTTCATCTCCCTCGATACTACATCTAGTTGGTAACCAATACCCGTTGTGCCTTCCTCTCGGTTGTCCTTTTGGTAATCTCATAGCCATCTTCTCACTTCTGTTCAGGTGACCACAGCAGTCTCCTTACTGGTTAATTGGCATGTAGTATCCCTGTTCTCAGAGAGCCAGTCTGTCTGCCACAGTTGAGATAGGCTGGTGGTTCTCAACCAGAGATAATTTTGCTCCCCAGGGGATGTATGGCAATGTTTGGAGATGGTTTTGGTTATTACAAAATAACCACTGGGGTGGATACCACTGGCATCTAGTGTGTAGAAGCCAGAGATGTTGCTAAGCATCCTACAATGTATAGGCAGTCTCAAGTATCCAGCCCACAGTGTCAGTAGCACCAAGGTTGAGAAACCCTGAGCTAGGAAGAGCTTTTTGTTTTATTATTTTTATTATTTTTTAATGTTTTATTTATTTTTGAGAAAGAGTGTGCATGTGAGGGAGCATGAGTAGGGGAAGGGCAGAGAGAAAGGGAGACACAGAATCTGAAGCAGGCTCCAGGCTCTGAGCTGTCAGCACAGAGCCAGACATGGGACTTGGACTCGTGAACTGTGAGATCATGACCTAAGCCAAAGTCAGACACTTAACCAACTGAGCCACCCAGGCGCCCCAGGAAGAGCTTTTTAAAATCTTTCAGTTCTCCTCCCAGTTTCTGGATAAAATACATAGCTTCTTTTAACCTATACATACCATTCTCTGCTCCCACTCTCACCTTTTTTTTAAGACTTGGCTCAGATGTCTTTAGTGACACCCTCCCCATTCCCAAACTCCCTACATCACCTCAGTCCGGGTTTAGGATGTCTTCTCTGGTTCTGATTTACTCTGTGTATGCTCTGTTATGGCATTTTCCACTGTATTTCAGTTACCTGTTACTGTAATTTCAGTCCCTTGGCCTCTCAGTCTCTCCAGGACCTACACCCCACTTTACAGCTTCGTTTGACTTGGGGCAGCCACTATGTCAGTTCCCATTTGAGTCACTGATTGCCTAAATTGACATCTTTAGCAAAATCATATGGGTAACTAAACCAGGGAATATAACTCAAGAAGCTGGTGTCTCAGGGTAGCCAAGCTGCTGGTAGGCATTATATCAGGGAAAATTGTGATGTAGATTGTTGTGTTGAGCTCTTTTACTCTCTTTGTTAGGTTATATTGTATGTAATGTGTATATGTAGTTGACCCTTGAACAACATAGATTTGAATTGTATAGGTCTACTTATACACAGGTTTGGGTTTTTTTTTTTATAGAACTGTAAATCTATTTTCCTTATAATTGTCTTAACATTTTTTTTTCTAGCTTAGTTTATTTAAGAACAAAGTATATAATACATATACAAAATAAGTGTTAATCGACTATTTATCAGTAAGGCTTCCAGTCAATAGTAGGTTATTAGTAGTTAAGTTTTGCGGGAGTCAAAAGTTACATGCAATTTTTTTTTAAAAATATTTATTTATTTTTGGGAGAGTGCAAGCCACGGAGGGCTGGTGAGAAGGGGACAGAGGATCCTAAGTGGGTTCTTCACTGACAAGTTGACAGCAGCGAACCTCATATGGGGTTCCCTCATATGGGGAAACTCCCAAACCCGTGAGATCATGACCTGCACCAAAGTCAGATGCTCAACCGACTGAGCCACCCAGGTGCCCCTTCATGCAGATTTTTTAACTGCACAGGGGGTTAGTGCCCCTAAGCCCCATGTTGTTTGAAGGTCAACTGTAATTATATTGTATATGATGCATTACATTTTTTTCTAGGCTCTATTTGATTATAACACTGAGTTCTATACCTGGGTGCCTGGTGTTCACCTGACTTGATCCTATCTAATAACTTAAAACAGAGGCAGCACTGCTTTTAATTGAAATATTAAAACATAATTTATTGAAATATATCAGCATATTGTTGTTTTTGTTGTTTTTCTCTTTAACATGTCAGACTGACTTTGGGTGTATTTTTACCACTCACCACTGTTCAGGGATCATTTCCCTGCTCTAGTTTCTTCACTGGATTTTTTCCTAACATGCCCTGACTCACAAACAAGTATACCATGGCTGGCACACAGTAAGGAGCAGGAGATATCAAGAACCTTAATACAGTCTATTAATTTTTTCTGTTTGTGTTATATTAAATTGATGGGATGCTCACTGGTAACTATTAGATGAGTTTATGTCATTTTTAAAAGGAATATTGGAAAATGCAGATGAATATTTTAAGTGAAAATCTTACCTTTAGCCCTAAATCCCTACATTTCATGTTTGCAGTTAAGCATGGGCCTTTCTCTCATTTTCTTTCCAGCTTGTCTACATGTAGCCTGTGTTGTACAGCAGAAAGATGCCAGACAGTGGTTTGCTGAACTTTCTGTGGATATGGAGAAGGTAGTCTTTAAAATTCCCTTAATTGAATATAAGCTTGAACATTTTAAAGTTAATGTGATATTTACTTAACATGAGTCTAAAATCGTATGCTGTCCACCAGGCTAAGATGATTTTTGGTAAAAATATTAAGAAACATGTTTGGTGAGAAGAATTGATATTGACTGTTTAGGTTATATTTGACTTTTGGGTTTACACTTAAACAGAATGGTAAACTTTTGGTTTTCTTAGTTGCAAAGCTACCCCTCATTTCTAGGATTATTGTAAAAGCTACCTGGAGACCGCTAAATACCACTGTAAACTTTTGTAACACAGCCTGCCTCCTGACAAAGTGGGTTTTGCCCTTTTTTTCTACCTTTTCTGCTGCAATGTTGATAGCATTAGATCAATCCAAGTGAGGTCTACTCAGATGAGAAAGAAAGGGCTAATTGGGAAATTGGATATGATGGATTTTGTAGCTGCCAGTTTTTGAGCACCTTAACTCATATGTAATTAACGGAGAAACAAAACGACTTTGGTGCACCACCTCCCACCGAATTGTTTGAAACAATTGGTGTTACAGGAATGTACTCTGTAGTGGCATACTCTATCATGATTTAGACCTCTATTCCAGTTTCCTCACTGTTTTGTTTTGGTTTAAGATATTAGCAGATAGAAGGAAACCAACTGCAGAGATGGATAAGGATGGACAAGGTATGCATATTAAAAGATGAGAGGGTTGAAGGAGAAGCCTACAGAGCAGTGTGGTAAAAATACTGCTTTTACATTTATCAGGATTGTCTAATCTAACCCGAATACTTAAGGACAGAGATTCTGTCTTCACTGTTTCCTCAGGATGTGTGTTCTTTACATAGTACATGTTGCTTGATACTGCTACTGAGAACTTTTCAATATTTCCTTCTAGATTTTGGAAATAATCAGGGTTATTTTGAAACTGTATGAGCAGTGGAAGAATTTTGATGAGAGAAAAGAGATGGCAACTATTCTTAGTAAGATGCCGAAACCAAAACCTCCTCCAAACAGGTACTTTGTAGACTTTAATTATGGATTTCATTTCATTATGTATTTCATACACATTTTCATATTTTTCCATAGATTATGTTGTATTGTTTTCATGAAATTTCTTCCAAAACTTCATGATACATATAACTTTTTTTCAATCTGACTTGATAGATTGACAGTGTCTCATTTAAAAAAATACATTAATCTGATCCTCTGTTAACTTCCGAATGCAATGGCAGGTCTCTTACAGGTATCCCTCAACATATTGCTATATACTGCACATAAATTTAAACAGAACTAGTTCATCTGAAATTCAGGAATAAAGAATTCTGTAGTATCCCATGTCATTTCAACTCTGCCTTTCCCCGTCACCCTCCACTATTGGCTGTTACCCTGTTTCATAAATTTCCATAGTGACCTGATATTGTAAAGATAAATAAAGAATTTTGGCTTTTGAGGGACTTGAAGAACTGTGGCACATAGTACCATAATTTTGCTAAATATGAATCACTTGTACTAAGGGTTTTTTGTTTTTTCTTTTTTTTTTTTTTGGTTGGTGTTTTTTATGGGATCTATTCATTTAATTCAGTGGTTCTCAGCTCTCACATCAGATCATTTAGAGTAGGAAAAAAGGTGAAGGGAAATAAAGCAATGCTACCCATCTTAATCATTTATCAAGAAAAATAAGTTATAGAATGTATCAAGATAGATTTGTAGATCTGATAAATGTTACCTTTCGGAAAAAATTAACTCACGCAAGGAGCTGTTTAAGGCATTCATTCAAACAGCTACCTTTGGATGCATTTTTTGCAGAAATTCCCTGAGTGATTCTCCACTAGTGGCAGGGCCTGAAGCTGCAAGATGATGATGGACAAGATAAGGCAATAATCCTATTGCCACAGTTACTGGTATTTTTCAGTTTTAGTTATTTTTAAGTATTCAGCATTTTCCAGGAAATTGCCATTTTTATTTTCTGACTCATAAAAGTTTGCTGTATTTACATGTGATTTTATTATGCCTTTGGACAGTCATTTTTTGAGAAGAACACTTCTTGATTTTCATATTTGGTAGGAATAAGATTTTATATATAAGATTTAATTTTACAGGAAATTTGTTCAGAAAAAGCTCTAATCTCTATGTTGAGTGATACCTGTAATGACAGTGAAATCCCATACCCTTATTTACATGTTTTGAATGTATGTGGACGCTAACTTCCAGAATACTTGTAATGTGTGAGGGCACCAAGTTATGGAAGAATAAAAACATAAAACCAAATGTTAGTCTTCTGTATTTTAATTTTGCAATCTGTGTCAGACAATCAGGAGTGTCTTTGTTTTGTAGAGTTTTACCATAGAGTAACTAACTTTAAAAATTAGTTGGCTTATCAGGGTGTTGAAAATGAGTCTTTTAATTGGTATAAAATCTCTTTCTTCCCCACTTGAACAGTGAAGGAGAGCAGGGTCCAAATGGAAGTCAGAACTCTAGCTACAGCCAATCTTAAAACATTCCGAAGAATTCCGTAGTGGACCAGTTGGAAATAAACCATTGGACAGATTTCAGTTATGTCTTCAATGGAACACAAATGAAAATGAATAGCTTGTTTCTGTCAAGCATATTGGGAAGTGATTTTATTTTTGCAAAATAAGTTTTACCTTACCTGATTTGATTCTAGTACATAATTGATTGAAATCTCTTGATTATAAAAGTTTGGAAAGGTTCTAAGGGGACCTACAGACAGACATACATAGACATTTCAAAATTAATAACTTTCGATTAGTATAATTTTTCTTCATTTGGATAATAGAAATTATAGCTTTTTATTAAGCCAGGAAACATGAAGCATAATTTGTCTAAAATTTTCTTTGGTCATTGAAGGACCAAAAAAAAGACATAAAAAGTCAAATATATGAGGGTTTTTTTCCCTCCTTAAGTTAAACTTTAAAACTGTATTTAAGGAATCAAATCTTACAAAATCCTGGAAGATTTTGGTAACGATATTGATAATTTCAGGGAAATTAATCAAGTACCTATTGATTTAAAAGTGTATTTTATTCGTAGTTTTAGTATCTTGCCATGGAAGATACTAGCCCAGCCTAGCAGAAAAGTGCAATATGTATAGCATACTTTGACATTTTAAAAGTTATATTAATTCCATAACCATTTTGAAATGCTGGGCAAACTTAAAAAAAAAAAAATCCTACATGACCTTATTTGCATTTGATTCACAGTTAATCAGGCATTTTGAAAGTTAATTGGATAAAACACCATGATATGGTTGAAATTTGGCAACATTTTAATGTTAATTTTTACTCTACTGTGAAAGGTTTTTATATGACATACACTCCCTAGTTTATTTTTGTGTCTTAGTGTGGATTTACAAATTTACTACAGGTATCCTGAGCCAGGAACACAATCAGGTTTCAGGCCAGTTTGATACTGGCCATTCTTAATTCTCATGAGTGTAGGACTTGGACAAATTGTTATGTCAGTGGGACTGTGCTGTCTGTGGAACTTAATCATTTTCTTCAGATTTGAAGGAGAGTGATGAAATTTGAAGTCATAGGAGATTGATGTACAATTTAAGGATTAAGTTTTTTTATAAATCAATTGTGAACAATGGATTATTAAATTAAGTGTTGACTTCCTAGTATGAAACTTCAAGAATAAAAGTAATGTTCTCCAGTTATATGACTAATGTCTTGAATTTATCATTTTGAATCTGCCTATGTTTTCCGAGTGTCCTTCTTCCTTTAGACAAGTTTTAAAGTCTTCTGTAGTTTGTCAAGTGGGTAATTCAAATGGCTCTTAGACTGTAGAGTTTTGCTTCCTTGTGGAGAGGATCAGATAAGTTGGGGTAAAGTGGTAAAGTGGTACTGTAAAGTCAGTACCAATGATAAACGTAGGTCTTACGGGCTTACGGGCAGAATAAGAAATAAGGAAAAATGCTCTCCTCAGGTCTGAAGGAATTAAGGTTGGGTTTGAGTTGGAAGAGCGTAGTGATTATATATCACAACCACTGACTTAACCTTAATTTTTTTTTAAGCCTACCTATATTCTTTTAAAATTTTTATTTTGAAAGTTAGTACATATGACTTGTTTTGTTTTCACCCTCTTATTATAGAAAATTTAAAGCAACATATACAAGAGTAAATAAAATTCTGTAATGAACCTCCATGTATTTATTACCCAGTTTCAATAATGACCAGTTCATGGCCAATTTCGTTTCACCTAAATTTGCGTCAACTTCCCACAACATGCATATTATTTTGAAGCAAATGCAAGATACCATATTTCCTCTATAATTATTTCAATGTGTATTCCTAAAGATAATGGCTCTTAGAAAAAAATTTTATACCTAGAGAATTAGTTAAAATAATATTGTACTACCAAATAGTCACTGTTCATATTTTCAGTTATAAATACCATGAAAAATAAATAATTCTGGTCAGGATCAGCACCAGACATTGCAACTGATTGATAAATCCTTTAAGTCTTTTAAAATTCATGGATTCCTCTTATTTTTTAAATTCTCCTTTTTGGTTTGGTTATCTACTGAGAGTTTCCCACCATATGGATCTTACTAAATGTATCTTTGAAGTGCCATTTAACATGCTCCTTTTTCTGTATTTTCTATAAATTGGTAGTTGAATGTAAAGGCTTGATCAAGTTCAAAAAAATTTTTTTTTCGAGAGGGTAGACTACTGTTAAAGGTGTCTTCCACAGAGAGCATATCATGGCTGGTTGTTGCTTTCTGTGACTTATCACCTACTGATGATAAGTTGTTAAAAAAAGAGCTGTAGGCTGCACTGTCCAGTGTGACAGCCACTAGCTACATGTGGCTGTTGAACACTGAATATGTGGCTAGTCAGAACTGAGATGTGCTGTAAATGTAAAAATACATGTTAGATTCAATACATAATACAAAGGAATGTAAAATATCTAACATTTTAAATGACAGGACCAAATAAAACACGATTAAAATTAAATTCACCTCTTTTTAAAATGTAAGACAATTCAAAATCACATAATGGCTTTAATTCTGTTGGACTGTGCACTGTAAGACAAGGGAAATGTTAGACTCCTGACCCATTCTCCCTACTGCTTGAGCATTCCTGCCCCCCAGAGCAACTTTTAGTTATTTCTTTGCTGTTGTGTTAACTTCCACATTTACAAGTAACAAGCTTATAGCTTTTATTGAGCACTTAGGTGACAAGAATGTTCTTGGGTTTCTACATGATGAAGTCATTTAATTCTCAGAACAATTATTGTAGAGATGAGAAATGTCACAGGTCAAGAGTGACAAGAGCTTGAATTAGGTTCTAATTATTTTATTTTTAATTTTAAAAATGTTTATTTATTTTGAGAGAGAGAGAGAGAGAGAGAGAGAGAATCCCAAGTAGCCCCCACACTGTTAGTGCAGAGCCTGATGCAGGGCTCAAATTCACGAGCTGAAAGCAAGAGTTGGATGCTTAACCAACTGAGCTACCCAAGCACCCCAGATTAGGTTCTCTCTCTTTTTTTTTTTTTTAAGAGAGAGAGAGAGCATACACAATTGGGGAAGGGGCAGAAGGGTGGGGGGCAGAGGATCCAAAGTGGGCTCTGTGCTGACAGCAGAGAGCCCAATGTGGGGCTCGAACCTGTGAACCATGAGATCATGACTTAAGCCAAAGTCTGGTGCTTAACCTACTGAGCCACCCAGGTGCCCCAGGTTCTAATTCTTAAAACCTGGGTAGCTGCCCGACGCCCCCCGCACCCCCATGGTCTTAATTACCTTACTGCTTCCTATGTTTACCCTCCAGCTTTTTATTTTGATTTTTTTCCCAATCTATTAACTTCCTAACTTTCCTATGGAAAATGAAGATTTCACTTTCTCACACACCTCCCTCTATTCTCTTGCTTCCTCTTCCCCACCAACCTGGTTCTACATTAAGACTTCTACTCCCGGGGCGCCTGGGTGGCGCAGTCGGTTAAGCGTCCGACTTCAGCCAGGTCACGATCTCGCGGTCCGTGAGTTCGAGCCCCGCGTCAGGCTCTGGGCTGATGGCTCGGAGCCTGGAGCCTGTTTCCGATTCTGCGTCTCCCTCTCTCTCTGCCCCTCCCCCGTTCATGCTCTGTCTCTCTCTGTCCCAAAAATAAATAAAAAACGTTGAAAAAAAAAAATTAAAAAAAAAAAAAAAAAAAAAGACTTCTACTCCCATTGTCTTCCCAATTTAATTGTGTAATTTTTGTTAAATTCATACTCAGTGTATATCAAGTATATATGTATAATGTGTTCTGTAGTGTACTATGGTTACATTTCTTTTAGAATATTTTTGGCTTTCTGAAAGGTTAGTAATGCCTTCGTTGTAATTTGCTCAGTTTACTTTGTACATTTTATTAATTTGTCACCAGAATCATTTATAATTCATGTGCTCCCTAAGTCACTCATAGGGAGACATTCTTCCCTGAGTCCTTTATCTTTGTTTAGGTATCCAAGATATGAGGAATACACTTCTTTTTCTTTGCCTTTGTTTTAATGTTTTTTTTCATTTTTATTAATCCTCATCAGCTGTATCTAATCTGTTAAGCCCATCTACTGGGTTTTTAATTTCAGTTATTCTTAAATTCTAGAATTTCTATTTGATACTTTTTTGTAGTTTCCACTACTTATTACTTCCATTAATAATTTTTGTCATCTAAGTTATTGAAAATACAAAGCATAGGTATTTTAAAGTCTGGGGGCAGGGGGTGCCCAGGTGGCTCAGTTGGTTAAGCATCTGACTTCAGCTCAGGTCATGATTTCACAGTTCATGGGTTCAAGCCCCACGTGGGGCCCTGGGCTGACAGCTCAGAGCCTGGAGTCTACTTCAGATTCTGTGTCTGCCTCTCCTCTGCGCTCTCTCTCTCTCTCTCTCTCAAAAATAACATTGAAAACAATTTAAAGTCTGTCTGAAAATGCCAACATGTCAATTATATGTAGATTTTTTTGTTTTTTTTTTTCTTATTTTTCAATTGTGAGGTCCTATTTACTGCCATTTCTAATAAATGTTATAGAATTCCGAACATTGAATATAAAGAAATGTAGAGAATATTTATGGCTCTGGCTCAGGGGTCTATAAACTATGTTTCATGGGCCAAATCTCACCTGCCGTCTAGTTTTGTCTGGCCGTTGAGCTAAGAATGTTTGCCATATTTTTAAATGGTTGAAAATAATGAAAAGAATATTTGGCAACATGTGAAATAGAAAATTCGAACCTAAGTGGCCATAGTTTTGTTAGGATACAGCCACACTCATTCCTTTATGTGTTGTCTGTGGTTGCTTTGTGCTACAGTAGCAGAGTTGAATAGTTGCAACAAAGACCTTATGGCCCACAAACCTAAAAAATTCATTGCTGCCAACCCTTTGCTCTAGCTAGCTAATGATATCTTTCTCTAAGAGGGGATTTACTTCTGGTAGGCTCCTAAGATCACCTTAATTCATTCAGTGATTTAGTGGATTTGAAGCTGGTCTTACATTTTTATGAGGGTTGGACAATTTCTGGTTCACCTTTACTCCTAAGGTATAGTTTCCCAGGGGTTCCAACTAAACATCTGGTGTATTTACCCAGGGTCTTTACCCAGGTTCTTATTCCTGGATGGGCCCAGTACTTCAACCACAGTTTCCCGTCTCTCCGAGAGATTCTCTCTCTCTTCAGATCTTCCCACCTTCATATGTTTGTCCTAGTAATATTTGTTTATATAGATCAATAAATAAGATTTATTTAAAGGGATGAAGGAATTACTGAAGCAGTGAGGCTTTGAAGAGCTATACTCCAGGGAAAAGGAAAGCTATAGAGGATGAACCAATATTGGAACGTGCCTGTGTGTGTGTTTATTTTCCACCTCTTCTAGTTCCTGCTAGAAACTAGACTGACATTATGAGAAATAGAAGTTCGAGGTGGTCACATCATTCCTACCCCAGATTTTCCAATGGCTTAATAATATCACTGAGGACAAACCAAGTCCTTATAGTTGCTTCCTAGGCCTTACATGACCTCAATGACTACATAAATGAGACTGAACATATTTGGGTCTGAAGAGGCACAGATGGAAGAAAGCACAAAATTGTTTTACCACTAGTGCACTAACAAACATAGGACTTGACATTCCAAAGGCATATATTCATTCTAGTGACAGTTATTTACATTTAATTTTTTTCATATTTTCATTATTTTTAATTGAGATATAATTACAGAAAACGTATGTTTTCAAGTGTTCAATGACTTTTGATAAATGTATTACTCTATGTACCAACACTTCAATCAAGATATAAATCATTTCCATCACCCTAGAAATTTCCCTCCTTGCTTTTTCCAGTTAATCTTCCCTCTACAGAAGCAGTCGCTATGATTTCTATTTTTATAGGTCATATTAATTAATTTAAGTTGCAAGTTATATTGCTACCATACTGGTTACAACATTGCCGTAAGTCTTTGGGTGGTGTTAATGTATTTTCATTATTCATATTTCACCTACTTTTCTAGAGCTCAGATTCTTGGTGTTTTAAGACAAAGTCTGCTTTTTTGTTTGTTTGTTTGTTTTTACTTTTATAGACCTCTGCTAGAAATCAAACATCTTCAGAGAAGAATCGCATCTATTTTATTATCTTTTTAGCATTTGGAATATTTAGCATAGGATCTCAACCAAGAAAAGGTGTTCAAGAAATGCTTACTAGCTGCTTTATATTATTCAATATTCAGTAACTATTCATCATGAGTGAAAGGTTTATCTATCAGAAATTTTGTATATCATATTAAGACAATTTTATGAATTTTCTAAAATGGGAAAATTTACAAACTAAAATATGTTATAATCATAAAAAAAAAAAAACTTGTCTAGCTCATAGACTCTTTAATGAATAGAAGCCAGGCTGACACAAATGGTCTTACATTACGATTAGGTACTACAAGTAACTTGGGCTTTGAGAGTACTATTGTACTATACTAAACTAAACTAGTTCACTAAACTATTTACAAATTAATTTCTAGGATACCAGGGGCGCCTGGGTGGCTCAGTTAAGTGTCTGACTTCAGCTCAGGTCATGATCTCACAGCTTGTGGGTTTGAGCCCCACGTCAGGCTCTGTGCTGACAGCTCAGAGCCTGGAGCCTGCTTCAGATTCTGTGTCTCCCTCTCTCTCTCTGCAACCCTGCCCCCTGCTCATGCTCTCTCTCCCTCTCTCATAAATAAACATTAATTTTTTTTTTTTTTTTTTTTTAGAATCCAACCCTTATATTTCTATGGCAAGTTACATACATTATTTCAATCCTCAAGGAAATAGGCAAGGCATTCTCAATTTACAGTTTACAGTTAAGAAAAAGATTCAACACAGAATTGACTTACACAAAATCCCCTTCCCATTAACCAGTGATGCCAGGACTAGATTATTATTTTGTTCATTCTACTATCCTGTGCTGCATGTACAAAAGGAAAGAGCCAGCTTGTATTCCAGAATTCAATTTCCTTTTTTCTTTTCTGAAAATTCATAAGTCGCCCATTCCTTCCATCCTCCAGCATAATGTTGAACACTGAAAACACATAGCAAAGTTAATGCTGTAAACATTTTCTCCTGCTTTATAAACACAAAGTCGATAGGAACTTTAGAGATTTAGAGATACAAGGACTACTCTAGACTTTAAAACTATTTAAAAGACTTCTGAGTAGGATGAAAATACAGAGGCTCTTAGTCACTATCCTGCTACTACTAACACAGTGATTATAAAAATTTTTTCAGTAGACCAGTAAAAACGTCATACATATGAAACATCTCAATACACATTCTTGAATACATTTTTATACTCCATCTATGTACCTGTTAAAGCCCAGAGATACTGCTGTGTCCATAGCCTTCTTGCTTCTCACTCCGGCTAAACAAGAAAACACTAGGCTGTCAGATTTGGATGGTTTTACTTCATTGTACTTCTCTTTGAAGTCTTTTGGGTTCATCTGTAGAGCTTCACCTACCTCATCCACTGGAAGAAAATGGTAAGAATTTCAGTTAAATTTTAGATACAGTAAATTACCGAATCTATATATACTTTTGTAATGAATCAATTTAAGACACAGGTCACTTACGTGGTATATTGACAGACCCGGGAATTTTCCCATACTCAACAATTTCCCATCTCTCTCTAACATCAATTAACGTAATTTGTCTGGAATTCAAGAGACTTTTAAGTTCCTTGTAAGTGACATCTTTGAAAACAGCAGTACAAAAATTGTGGCAGCTTCCTTTTATTGACTTCAAACCTGGAAAGAATAAAATGATTTAGGCACCTTCAAAGTAACATTGCTATTAATAACCTGGAAAGCAGTTCAAAGGAAATTTTCCCCCTGGTTCCAGTCAGCTAACGATGGTTGATGTTTCTCCTTCGCTGAATTTTGCATTCAGTGTATTTTGCACACAGCCTGATGGAGCCACAGGATGTAGCCATACCCTCTTGGCCTCCATGCTTAACGGCTGGCCTTGTGCCAGCTCCATATTCTACTCTCTCCAAGCCCTTAATTAGGTAGAGCTTGTAAATACACATTCAGCATTTGGTAACAGAATTGTGCAAATAGTTTGTAAGTCAACCATAATCCAAAAATACAATATGAAGAAAAATTTAATTTCCCCTTACAAGTGAAAATAACAAGCCATATGTTAGATGTGGGGACGTTACATTTGAAATTACGCTTGTAAGTACTTAAAGGCACTGTTTCTGTTAAATAATTGATAGGGTGTCTGGCTGGCTCAGAAAAGCACGTGACTCTTGTTCAAGCCCCATGTTGGGTGTAAAGATTACTTAAATAAAAACAAAAAATAATTGGTAACATAATATGGTACTGAGTAATAACTCATAAAATAAATCTATGGGTCCATAGTGATATAAGTATATAATTGAATAAATAATTGGGGAGAAGGGATTATTTCAATTGATAAATGTAGAATGAATGACAGAGAAAGTCACCATTAGGTTAACACCCCAGTAATTATTTCAGCAAGAGCCATTGATAGATGCTAGAGTTAGGGGGTGAAAGTATGAGAAACAGGATAGTATCTCCTCCAGGAGATACTAATTACAAAAGGAGACACCTGAAAGATGCCACTTTAACCAATTATTCAAAGATCATTAGTGATAAATATCGACAGCATGCAGTCTCTAAGGTTGCTCGAAGAAGAGCACAACATCACTTCCTTAGTATTTTTGCCAAAAATGCACACCCTGAATCAAATCAGAAGACCATCTCAGACAAATCCAATCTACAAAGTAACTAGTACTCTTAAAAGGTATCAAAGTTATGAAAACAAAGAGTGGGGGAACTGTCAGCCAACTGAAGCCAACTAAGGAGTCATGACAATGTAATACAATATAGAATCCTGGATTGGATCTGGACTATAAAAGGCATCAGTGGGGAAACTGGTGAAATTTAAAGTTTATTTATTTTGAGAGAGTGAGAGAGAACGTGAGTTGAGAGGGGCAGAGGGAGAGCGAGAGGGAGAATCCAAGTAGGCTCTGCATTATCAGCATGGAGCCCAATGTGGGGCTCAAACCCACAAACTGTTAGTTTTTTACCTGAGCCAAAATCAAGAGTTGGCCTGAGCCATCCAGGTGCCCCAAAACTGGTGAAATAAGGTCTGTGGATTAGTTAATAGTATTATGTCATATTCCTTTCCTGATTTCAATAATCGTATCATGTAAGATGCTTACATTAGGGGAAGTTGAAGAAGAATGAAGGGAACTCCGTTTTACTTTTGCAACTTTTCTATAGTTCCAAACTGTTTTTTTAAAAAAACATGAAAGAAAACCCAAAAGATTTTTTCAATAAATAAAAACAAAATTTTAATAATCATTTTACACAACAAAATGACCACTTATAAGAAAGGTAAATAATAATGCTTCAAATGTTGTTTTAAACATTGAATATATTATAAAGTGAAACTGGTTTAAATATATAC
The DNA here is from genome assembly GCF_028018385.1 of Neofelis nebulosa. Classification (NCBI taxonomy): domain Eukaryota; kingdom Metazoa; phylum Chordata; class Mammalia; order Carnivora; family Felidae; genus Neofelis; species Neofelis nebulosa. Next base: position 93,215,989 of record NC_080787.1, on the reverse strand, counting down.
TATATATAAATTACATATTTTATTATTTATTTTTGAGAGAGAGAGAGAATGATTGTGAGCAGGGGAGGGGCAGAGAGAGAAGGAGACACAAAATTCAAAGCAGGCTCCAGGCTCTTCTGTCAGCACAGAGCCCAATGAACCATGAGATCATGACCTGAGCCGAAGTCAGATGCTTAACCGACTGAGCTACCCAGGTGCCCCAAAATTGGTTTAAATAGTATAAACTGGCATAGGAAAAGGTTTAAAGGTCTAAGTCTTGAAGCAGACATACAGTACACCATCTGTAAGAATTCAGTATTTGGTAACAGTGATATTTCAGATTAATGGGGAAATTTTATTCAATAAATACGTACAGTTGGGGCGCCTGGGTGGCGCAGTCGGTTAAGCGTCCGACTTCAGCCAGGTCACGATCTCGCGGTCCGTGAGTTCGAGCCCCGCGTCAGGCTCTGGGCTGATGGCTCAGAGCCTGGAGCCTGTTTCCGATTCTGTGTCTCCCTCTCTCTCTGCCCCTCCCCCGTTCATGCTCTGTCTCTCTCTGTCCCAAAAATAAATAAAAAATAAATAAATAAATAAATAAATAAATAAATACGTACAGCAACTAGACATCAGGAAGAAATTTTAAGCAGGCTATTCCCTTATTTCTTATATGTAAATTTAAATTTCAACCTAAAAAGTAATATCTTAGAAGTACTAATAGAAACACATTATATACATATGATTTATACTATAGTTTGATATATGATATACAAAAACACAATGAATAGAAAACCTGAACATCCTTCCAGAGAAGGCATACAGATGGCCAACAGACACATGAAAAGATGCTCAACATCAGTAATCATCAGGGAAATGCAAATTGAAACCATAATGAGATATCACCTCACTCCTGTTAGAATGGCTATTATCAAAAAGACAAGAAATAAGTGTTGGAGAGGATGTGGAGAAAAGGGAACCCTTGTGCACTGTTGGTGGGAATGTCAATTGGAAAAGAGTATGGGCTTTCCTCAGAAAAATAAAAAATAGAGCTACTATATGATCCTCAACAACCTAAGTGTCCACTGATGGATAAATGAATAAAGAAACTGTGGCGCACACACACACACAGGAATATTATTCAGCCATAAAAAAGAATGAACTCTTGCCATTTGAGACAACATGGATGGACCTTGAGGATACACACTAAGTCAGACAGTGAAAGATAAACAAATACCATGTGATCTCATACGTGGAAACAAAAAACCCTCAAAACCCAAGCTCATAGATACAGAGAACAGATTGGTGGTCGCCTGAGGCAGGGAATGGTGGGGGGGGGGGGGGGGGTGGAGAGAGAAATGGGTGCAGGTAAAAAAGGTAAACATTTAAAAAATTATTTTTTAAATTAAAAAATAAGAATTCTCATCTTAATAGGGAAAAGGGAGAGGGAATGTAGGCCTCTTAGGGGGAAGTAAATGATTTTTAGGGAAGATGAATGGACCCTTAGAAGAACAGATTGGAGGTAAGACAGTTTGTGATAATGCTTGTCTGGGTGTGCTGTTGAGTTCTAGTCTCCTTTCCTGTGATGAGTCATCATGGTTGATGAAACTCCTGGGGAGAGGACTTATGACAATTGAGTTCCTTTTGAAGGATCTGTCTAAAGACAGGTAAGGGGAGTTCAGAGAAAGCCTCTCTCTGCATCTGCTGTTTTTCAAATGCTTACAGCTAAAAAAAAACAAAACAAACAAAAAAAAAAACCAACCTGCCAACCCAAATTTCAGTTTGAAATATGATGCCCTAAAAATATTTAAAATCACATATTACACTATACCAATTGAGGATCTAGTAAAATTCAGAATGATCTAATTCATACTGTGTACATGTTTAGAAGTTATTCTTTTTTTTTTTTTTTAATATTTTTTTTTCAACGTTTTTAATTTTATTTTTGGGACAGAGAGAGACAGAGCATGAACAGGGGAGGGGCAGAGAGAGAGGGAGACACAGAATCGGAAACAGGCTCCAGGCTCTGAGCCATCAGCCCAGAGCCTGACGTGGGGCTCGAACTCACAGACCGCGAGATCGTGACCTGGCTGAAGTCGGACGCTTAACCGACTGCACCACCCAGGCGCCCCTAGAAATTAGTTTTTCTAATACAATTGTCAGGTCTTTTTAGTAAGGAGAAACCTATAGGAATGAGCTTTTTTTTTTTTTTTTTCAAATAAAAAGTTAAGAAATTTAGTTATTTCTTTACATCTCTAAATTCTAGAATTATTCATTAAATTAATTTCAATTAGCTTAATGTGATTTAATTATGTGGCTAAAGAAATTATATATAGGAGTGCCTGGGTGGCTCAACTGGTTAAGTGTCTGACTTCGGCTCAGGTCATGATTCCTCAGTTTGCGAGTTTGAGCCCCATGTTGGGCTGTCTGCTCTGACAGCTCAGAGCCTGGAGCCTGCTTCAGATTCTGTGTCTCCCTCTCTCTCTGCCTCTCTCCCACTCACACTCTGTCTCTCAAAAATAAACATTAAAAAAATTTTTTAAATAAAATAATTATATATAGAAAAAATATACATAGGGGCATCTGGGTGGCTCATTTGGTTAAGCGGTCAGCTCAGGTCATGGTCTCACAGTTTCGTGAGTTCAGCCCCGCATCGGGCTCTGCACTAACAGAGTGGAGCCCGCTTGAGGACTCTCTCTTCTCTCTTTCTCTTTCTCTGCCCACCCCCCTGCTCTCTGTCTCTCTCAAAATAAATAAACTTTAATAAATAAATAAATAAACATTTAAAAAAGAAATCATATCCATGATTTGGGTTCTAAATTTATAAATTCATAATTTTTTTCATAAATTTACCTTCTTTTCTATGTTATAGTGTAGCATGGTTTTGTACTATATGTTATACTTTTTTTTTTTTTTTAAATTTTTTTTTCAACGTTTTTTATTTATTTTTGGGACAGAGAGAGACAGAGCATGAACAGGGGAGGGGCAGAGAGAGAGGGAGACACAGAATCAGAAACAGGCTCCAGGCTCCGAGCCATCAGCCCAGAGCCTGACGCGGGGCTCGAACTCACGGACCGCGAGATCGTGACCTGGCTGAAGTCGGACGCTTAACCGACTGCGCCACCCAGGCGCCCCTATATGTTATACTTTAAAATAATAAATTTCACTTAGAAAGAGTCTACCACTGGGGCACCTAGGTGGCTCTGTTGGTTAAGTATCTGACTTTGGCTCAGATCGTGATCTTTCAGTATGTGGGTTTGAGCCCTGCATCGGGCTCTGTGCTGACAGCTCAGAGCCTGGAGTCTGCTTTGGATTCTGTGTCTCCCTCTCTCTCTCTCTGCCTGTTCCCTGCTTGTGCTCTGTCTCTCTCTTAAAACTAAACAAACATTTAAAAAAACAAAAACAAAGAAAGAAAAGAAACAGTCTACCACTGGGGCACCTGGCTGCTTAGTCAGTTAAGTGTCTGGCTCTTCATTTCAGCTCAGGTCATGATCTCATAGTTTGTGGGATTGAGCCCTAAATCAGGCTCTGTGTGGACAGTACTCGGGATTCTCTCCCTACTTCTCTCTCTCTCTCTCTCTCTATCCCCCACCCCTGCCAAAAAAAAAAAAAAAAAAAAAAAAAAAAAAGTCTACGATTACCCCTTACTTTCTAATTAAGTTTGGCAGTCTTTTTATAATTCCAAATAAAGTTTTGATGTGAAAAATATAACTATTTGAAACATAAAAGGGGAACCTAGGTGGCTCAGTTGGTTAAGCATCTGACTCAATCTTGGCTCAGGCCATGATCTCCCATCATGGTTCATGGGTTCAAGCAAAGAGCCTGCTTGGGACTCTGTCTCTCCCTCTCTCTGCTCCTCCCCCATTTGTTCTCTCTAATAAATAAATAAACTTTAAAAAAAGAAGGAAACATAAGAGCTTTTGCTTAGTAATGATAACAATCATAATAACAGCAATTCATTCTTGCCACAGCCATAAAATAAATTCCCTAGTTCACCTATACTCTTCTGGATCTTGACACCTTAGAAAACCAATGTCAATATCTGTTGAATATTGACAATTTTTTCTAGGGACTGTGCAATGGACAATATAGACAACATGCAACCAAGAAAGAAACGATTATTGTTACTTTAGAGAGAAAACATTAGGAAGAACATCTGGTGTGCTTCCTTTTCAAATGGGTATTTGGATTTAGTGTGAACATTTTATAACTTCTAATGTAATCACTTTAATAAATATTTTCAGTTTTTTGAACCACTCACAGCAAAATGCTGAAAGCAAGGGAACAACCATCCTAGTGAGTAAAATGGTACAATGGAAATTTCTGGTGAGGCAATGCATTTTATTTCATGAAGTGATTTTAACAGGAAAGGGGAACACCCTATGTACTGACTTTCAGCTTTTTTTTAAATTTTTTATTTATTTATTTTTTTAATATATGAAATTTATTGTCAAATTGGTTTCCATACAACACCCAGTGCTCATCCCAAAAGGTGCCCTCCTCAATACCCATCACCCACCCTCCCCTCCCTCCCACCCCCCATCAACCCTCAGTTTGTCAGCTTCTTAAAGTTACTTGTCTTTTCAACCTTTTACTCCTCTATCACAGTACTTCCCCCTTAAATAGGCCAGCGAGCCAAGTCCTCTCAGCTGTCACCTTCCTCAAACTCCCTCCTTATTTAAGACATCTGCTGCTGGCAGCTGATTCGTATTAACTAGGGCACCTCCGTGTTTTCTGTTGTTCTTTGTAGCCCAAGGACTAGGATACCAAGTAAAGGCGTTTATGCAACCTGGCTATTACCAGGAAAGCTGCTTAGAATCTTCCAGAGGTCAGCACCCTGGAAATAGATAGGGCAAGACTGCGTAGGTGAAAGTTCACTCACTTTGTGCCACCACAAAGGTGTGTTAGCACAGTACTCAGTGGCAGTACACATGACTTAGGTCCCATTTGGGATCCTGCTTCAAACCTGAGTCTAAACAGAAGCAAAAAGGAAGAACAATAAAACTAGCAGAATAATACTGGAGGGGATGGCTTCAGAGAATAAAGGTAGCCAGCAAGTTTTTGATCTCATGGAAACGTAGGAGACAAAAGTCATTTTCAGTGTAATGGGGGTCACTGATTAAGTGACAAGCACTCATATTAGCAGCCTCAAATCATTAAGAAGACAAGGATTGACAGCATTCTCTTGGGAAAGTCTTGGTTGAAAGATTAGAAACACGGGACACCTGGGTGGCTCAGTTGGTTAAGCATCCCACTTTTGATTTTGGCTCAGGTCATGATCTCAGAATTCGTGGGACAGAGCCCCGTCAGCGCAGAGCCTCTCTCTTCCTCTCTCTCAAAATAAATAAACATTTAAAAAAAAAAAAAAAGGAAGGAAGATTAGAAACATCCTGAAATCGGAAGAAACCTAAATGTTCATTCAGGAAATGGTTAAATTATGAAGCCTATCATGCAGCACTTACAAGGAAACAGTGACTTAGGTGTCCATACTGTTAAATGAAAAAGCTTCCCCCTTTGACATCTGTATACATATAACATACTTGTGTTTTATAAATGTCCAGAAAAGCATCTGGAAGAAAACACTAAATTATTCCTGGGGAGTGAGAATGCAGAAAGAGGAGTTCTGGGACATAAATTAAAAAACAGCAACACCTGCGTATTACAAATGTAGTATTTTTAGGTGTACATTTATGTAGGCTTACAGGAAAGTGTTTAGAAGGATGTGTACCAAGCCTCACTTGCAGAGGAGAATGGAATATGGGAGGGCGTACAAAGAAGAACTTACATGGTGCTGTGTCTGTTTGAAAATAATGAGAATATAATTATGTATTACTAGAATTTTAGACGAAAAGGCACCTTTTCTGTAACACCTTCTCCAACTCAGGTAGAATCATTGCTTTTGCCGTTGCAGTCTCACCGGGTTGTATATGGTGTTTACTTGTGTCTGTCTCTCCACAAAATGAAGTGAACTGAAGAGGCGATATCCCCCGCAGGAGGCCTGCCTTAGTAGGTGCTCAATAAATAAAACATTTGCATAGAAAAGCACATTTTAAGCTACCGAGGACATACCAACAGTTAAAGTGGAATAACTGGGAGGGAGAATTGGGGACACAGGGTTATGCCACAGTCTCTGTAGCTGTGTCCACAAATAAAAGTTTGTGCTAAAGGACAGGAAGTCGGCTTTGAGGAATACACCCAACACCTCCATAACCACTTTCGTTTCTCCGGCTCGTTCTGTCCTGGTGGTACCTTAATGGCTCTAACGCGTTCTAATTCAAGCAATGGGCGCGGCTTCTAGTGGGTAACAAGTGCAACTCGCAAAGCTGGGCTCGTGGTTAGTTTGTCTGGGGCAGAAGCGGGCCTCGCTCGCTCCTCTGAGCCGCGCACTGACCTTCATTGCTCAAACGCCAGTATCTTCCAAAATGCCTCCCCACGCAAGCTTCCTGGAGTAACGCTGACATCCTTCCCTGCGTCCCCCGAGAGCGGCCCCAGACCCAAGTAGCCCGGAATCTGAAGGAACGAGAACTATCAGGGGGTGCTTCCTTCAAGAAGCGAGCACCCCCACCAATGCCATTCCTCCCCCGGGGCCCGAGGTTAGGCGCTGTCCCTTTCCCCATGGACCACAGAGCTCACCCCAGAGCACAGACTGCGCCGACCCGAGGATCGCACGGCGTGCACTCCCGTGCAGCGACCCCGGCAGCACCATCTCCGCTCGCGCCCACCGGGCTCCGGACCACTTCCTCCTCCGGCTTCTCCACTGGTCCTCCCGGCGACCTCCGGGCTCTTGAGCGCCCCCCTCCGCCAGGCGCTGGCCGAGCCGAGGAGAGCCACGGGAAGTGATCGCTGAGGGAACCGGGCCCTAACTCAAGAAACTGAGAGCTGGGCTTTTTTTTTTTTTTTTTTTTGGTTTTGATGATTACTTTTTACTTTTTTATTCTTTAAACCTTTTTAAAATATTTATTTATTTTTGAGAGAGAGAGAGCAACTGTGAGCAGGGGAGGGGCAGAGAGAGAGAGAGGGAGACACAGAATCCCAAGCAGATTCCAGGCTCTGAGCTGTCAGCACAGAGCTCACCCAAGCCGTGAGATCATGACCTGAGCCCAAGTCGGAGGTTTAACCGACTGAGCCACCCAGGCGTCCCTTGATTATTATTTTTTTAAAGGAGAGACAACGTTTAAAAGTGGAAAGTAGAAAATACACCAAAGATAAAATTTAAAGATTTAAAGTAAAAATTCCCAACTTACTTTATATCCGGATTCTTGCAGATTAATTTAAAACTACATGGATGCTTTCCTGGGAATTGCTCTTAAATCCAATAGCCGGTTCAACTGATGTCAATATTAAGATAATCGCATGCTGTCATCTTTCCTCTACAACTTTGATATTTGACTGTATTTGACGATAGCTTTGCCAGAGGTAAGTCCAACTAATTTGTAATATGTGTTAGTTTTCAATTGCCACTGTAACGAATTACCACAAATTTACTGGCTTCAAACAATATAAATTTGTGTACAGTTCTGTATGTCAGTACTCATACTTGGCTGAAACTGAGGTGTTCACAAACCTGTGTTGCTTCCAAAGGCTCTTGGGGAGAATTTCTTTTCTTGCCTTTTTCATCCACTAGAAGCTGCATGCATTCCTTGGCTAGTGGTCCCCTTCCCCATCTTCAAAGCCAGCCCTGGTTAGTATCTTCAAATCTCTAACTCTGACTCTGCTTGTGTCGTCACATCCACTACTCTTCTTCTGACCCTTTTTTAAAAGACCTTTGTGATAATTTTGGGGCTACTCAGATGATCCAGGATAATTTCCTTATCTCAAGATCCTCAATTTAATCACATTTGCAAAGTCCTCTTGCCTTGTGAGGTAACATGATCACAGGTTCTAGGAACTAGAACACCTTTGGGGGCAGAGGGTGTTATGCATCTTCCCACATAGAATTTATCATCACTGTGTTTAAAAATTTTTTTTTAACATTTATTCATTTTTGAGAGAGAGAGGGTGAGCAGGGGAGGGGCAGAGAGAGAGGGAGACATAGAATCTGAAGCACGTTCCAGGCTCCAAGTTGTCAGCACAGAGCTGGATGTGGGGCTCAAACTCACGAACTGTGAGATGATGGCTGGAGCCAAAGTCAGACGCTTAACCTACTGAGCCACCCAGGGGCCCCTATTATGACCGTGTTTTTAAATTTATTGTCAACTTGGTTCATTACCTCATTTTTAATTTATTCTCAATTTGGTTCCCAAACATAATGAAAGCTATACTTAACTGCAAATTAATTTACAATGGAAAATTAAAAAAATAATTTCTAAATAGTATTACTAAAGTATCTAAGAATAATTTCATTAAGCACTTTAAAACTATTCAGTTTCAATAATTTAATAATTAATAAAAGCACTTCAAATTTCGACACCGGTGCCATCACGTACAATTATGTTTTTCCAAATCATTTGGAGTTTAGACATAGTTTCTATATAATCTATATTGTGGATTAACTTTGAACTAACATGTCATTATATATCATAGATTCACCCACTCCCCATGACATTCCTAAGCTGTCCTGAATACTTCATAAACCAAAGGTAGTGTGAACACAGGTATGGAAACAATGAAACAATGTACTTGGTTTCAACAAATCACATCCAATTTGATTTATGCTTTTGCAAGAGCACATATTACTTAAAAATTCTTTTTCCAATGTTTATGACTAATTATTTGAGAAATATTTTTCTGCAGGATTTTTTTTTCTGAAAAGATGAATAGCTCCTCCAATACCAGCACAGTGCCAAATTTAGTTTATTTAAGAGTTCTTATAGCAAAAAGTCTTGTCAAAAGAGTCTTGATCATTATTCCTTGGACAAGTGTCCAAGCTCTTCTTTCAGAGTTAGGAAAGCTTAAAGTGGGATGAAAGGGAGAAAAATAGTTGGTCCTGCTGAGTTGATATGAATCATTAATTCTCAACTCATTTTATTTCTTGGCATAATGCAAGTGAAAGGCAATTGGAAAGGAGGGGATTTCCCCCATTTCTTTCTAAGTCCACATCAAGCCTCCACATATTTGACAAATCAAATGAAGAATTAGGAAATGTATCGTTTTTCATGCAACTTTTTTTTTGAAAGAGTTTTTATCAAAACTTAAAATGAGTATCTGTTGACTCAGCATTTCCACTGCTAACAGTTTACTGAAGATATTTGCACAAGTAGGCAAAGATAAAGGTACATTAACAGGAATCTGGGGATAAAATGACACATCCATTCACGGGAGTTGTTAGCAAGTAGTCAAAAGAATGAGGCTAATGTGGGGTTATGTCCAAGACATACTGTCAAGTGAAAAAAATCAAGTTGTAAATAGAACATAGACTGTTAGAAATCAAGATAGCTTTGGAATTTTGTTATTTCCGAGAAAAATTACATAGTGTTTGCATAATTCCTAAATTTCTGGTTCTAATTCAGTCCCCCCCCCCTTTTTAAACTGTAAAGTGGATTCCAGTATATGATACATTTTTTAAAATCTCATTTACTGCAGTGCAGTGTGATATGGAAATTAGATTTGCTCAAGTTTGCATATCTTTTTTTCCTCCATGTTCTGTTTTAAATCTGATGTTCAAATAAATAAAAATGTTTGAGTGCAGACAATTTTGACTTCACAATTACACCACAATACGACCTATTCTTACTTGAGGAATATTTTTTTTCCCTAAAGCAAATATTCCCTAAAGAATATTTTTCCCCTACTCCAAAACGTGATTATGTATCCCTATACCTAGCACAGTAACCGGCAGATTTATAGTTATATTTGTTGAATGAGAGGTTTCCATACATACAATGTAAAACATCTAGTAACTTTCCTTGCCAAGTTCTTTAAATAGAAATAACGCTATTTCCTAAGAAATGAATGAGAGTTTTTAAGGGAAAATCAAAAATTTTTCGGCTTATCTCTGGTATCTTTTGACACTTAGTCCAAGGTTCTATCCCTAAGGCCACACCTGTCTCCTGGCTGAAGAGTTGTGGGAGATTACAAAGCTTGTAGAGTTTACCCATAACTAGTGTTGATGTTTGCATTATCATTCGGACAAAATATTTTCAAACCAACTACTTTTAACTAAACAGATGCAACGTCCAGACCACTTTAACGGATAATCGAGCTTCGAAGAAGTATAGGTGTAGGTCAAGAAAATTTCTGTGTAGTAAGTAACGACAGGTAAGCCAAAACTAATGAAAAAATGCAAGATAACATATGACAAATATTAGATGTGACTTTATCGTACAGAAAAGGGTTATGGAGGGAAGTCGGAGGTTATCCCGTTAGGCCCTCAGCAACAAGTGGGACGTAAGTCCCCGACTCGGGGAAGGCCTGAGCTGCGCACTCCCAGACACTCGGGACGCAACCTGGAGCCAGTTGCTGTTATTCTAAGATTAGCCTGGCCTGTAGCACTCTGCAGACTTAGAGAACGCAGGCGCGACGCGAGCCGACCCCGCCCTGTCCACGCCCCACTCCCGGTGCCCGACCGCCAGAAGCGCGGCCTGGAACCCGCCCTGCTGTGGGGCGGGCGCACGAGGCCACGCCCCTACCGGCGGGGAGGTCGGCTGCGCAGGCGCAGTCTCTTGAAGTTGTAGACGCGGCGTCTCGGCCCGGCGTGGTGAGTCCGGACTGCGGCGCTGGGGTTGCCGCAGTATCTCGGTCGTCGCTTCCTCGCCTCCAGCCTCTTGTGGCAGGACGGGCCTGGGAGAGAGGCGTCCTGCGCCTCCACCCCTCCCCACTTCGCGATCCCGGGGCGGGGGGGGGGGGGGCTTTCCAGGCGGTCGCCGAGGGCCGCGTGAGTGCGGCCCGGCTGGGCGGCGGCTGGAGGAGCCGGGGTTGTTTGGGCGGGAGGGGGCCGCGGGGAGGGGCCCGCGTCTCCGCGGGATCGCGACCGAGGCTCGGCCCGACACCCTTTTCCCGCCTCCCTCCCGCGCTCTCGCCTCACTACGCGTTTTGTCTTGAGAAAGTTGGGATGCTTTGGGTAGGAACCGGAGGAAGCAAGGCTCACCGCGGGGTTTTGGAAGCATCGCAGAGTATTAGGAGCCCTGGAGACGAGCTGCCGGGGTCCGAGTCGCCACCACTCGCTGGCTCCCGGACCTCTGCAAGTCACTTAACTTCTGTGTGTCTGTTTCCTTAAGGGTAAAATGAGGGAAGTAATAGTAACCTCTCTCAAAAGGTGATTGTTGAGAATCAAGTGTGATAGCATCTTTGAAGTGCTTAGAGCCGAGCCTGATGCACAGCAAAAGTATGCACGTGCTGTTCATGTTTTGGAGCCTGATAACTAAAAGGACAGTGTGTCCTTCCCACGCTGAAAACAACTGCCCGAGAGAGAGTCCAAGGGTAGGGAAAAATGATTTTTTTTCTTTTTCTCTTGTTTTTTCTTTGAGAATATGGGCTTTTGTTTGTATAGCATCTTTTTATAAAAAAATGCAAACATCTCTAAATAACTTAGTTGCACAGCCTACAGCAGAGAAAAGACAGATGTTAGAGTAATACTGAAGTTGAAAACTGAAAAGTTTTGTTTGAGAAACCACGTGAGAAAAATGGCCAGAGCTTATTTGTGCTGAAAAGCGTTAACGCACCGGCCCAGAGGCTGCTATCCTTAGAAAGGTCCGCTTTGCAAGGCTACAACTTGTTTGGCATCTGGGAGAGAACTATGTAGTTAAGCCAGAGTTACCAGCCCCCATAAAACCCCCCTGGCCTGTGAGTCTGTTATGGGTTCCCTGACAGAAACATTGCACAGACATTGCTAGATTTTCCTTTTTGGGGTAAAGAGTGCTCTGTTTGACCCTTTCGGGGAGGGAGAGAACATAAGCCTGCACGTGGATTCCTGCAAACTTCACTTGTGTCTTTTTGCATTATGATCCAGGCTGTAGTCCATACGACATTGCTGTAATAAAAGTTAGTTATGAGTACAACTACATGCTGAGTCCTGTGAGTCCTTCAAGGGAATCCCCAAATGTGTGGGTGGGCTTGGAACTCCCCAGATCCAATATTGGTGGTAGAAAGAACTTGAAGGTCTAGTAATTGAACTTTAATTTTATTTCTTTTTGCCTTAAAGGGGACTGAAAAGGAAAGCTATCCAGATAAGTGATTGCTAAATAGTGGGTTGCTGTCCAGAAGTAATTCTGTTTAGATATATTCCATATGTCAGAAAAATCACTGGAACTTTACTTGCCAAGTTTGAGTGTCTTTTACAGACCTTTTGCAGATTATAGGTCAAACACCTGATTTTTTTGTTGTTCTGCCAGCATTATGTGCCATTGCCTATCTAGAGTTTATCTGTGCAGTTGGGGAAAAGGTGTGACAAGTCTCTCATGGCCATTTTTCCTAGATTCTATTACTTATGCCTATATTTTGAGGACATCAAGTTGAAATATTTGGAGGTAACTGTAGGCTTGGGGGTGGAAAGATCAGATTTGCCATCTGATTCTCTTTTTTTCCCCCTCAGTTAAGTAGAAGACTAGATACTATTTTGAGAATTAAGTAGATGGAGGAGTGAGAGGTTTGGGAGAGGTGAGAAAGGTTTCAGATGACTGTGTGAGGAGTAGATAAGTAAGTTTTCCAGAAAGTGTAGTGGATAATGGCATGTCTTAATCCATTTGAGATTGAGACTGTGTTATGAATTTAGCAACCCAGTCTGCTTTCTTACAAGATTTTCTCCAGCCTGTTTGGATGGAGATGTGGAGAAAGTAGTTAATTGGGTTCATTTAGGTTTGAATTTGTGTTAGAGGAGTGATATGGTAGTCCTTAAGGCTGTGCTTTCATACTTTGTTCTTCCTATGTACATGGTAAGGTTGCACTCTTTGTACACGTCCACCTCCCACCCCCATATGCCCCATGTCTACTTGAAGTTAAATGTGGCCCTATGACTTGCTTGTGCTGGTAAAATATGACCAGATGCTACATATGTCATTTCCCAGTGAAGCCTTTTTTTTTTTTTTTTTAATGTTTATTTATTTTTGAGAGAGAGAGAGAGAGAGAGAGAGACAGCACAAGTGGGGGAGGGACAGAGAGATAAAGGGAGACACAATCTGAAGCAGGCTTCAGGCTCCGAGCTACCAGCACAGAGCCCTACGCGGGGCTCAAACTCATGAGCCATGAGATCATGACCTGAGCTGAAGTCAGACGTTTAACCCACCGATCCAGCCACCCAGGCGCCCCTCTCTGAAGCTTTAAGAACCAGCACTCCATTTGCCACTTCCCCATCTCTGTGCCTTGCTGTAGTGATCATGGAAGTGCTTGGTGAGAGGCAGCCTCTTGTCAACCTGCGCATTAAAAGTGAATAAGGAGTGGCTGATCAGGCAAGCTGGAGGAGCTTCAGTTGTGATTAGGGAAACGGAATACCTGAATTAGTGATTTTGCAAGGTGGAACTGTAGGGGTAAGTGGATGAGGAAGTTTGGAGGGAAAAGGCAGTCAGAAATGAAATGGTCGGGATTCCTGGCTTGCTCTGTCAGTAGAGCATCTGACTCTTCAACTCACGATCATGAAGCCCCCATGTTGGGTGTGGAGACTAGTTGGAAGAAAAAGAAAAGAAATGGTCAGGGAACTCAGAGTCTTTGTAGATCTCCAACCCTGAAGGCCATGATTTGTTGCAACTCATTTCAAGAGTGATGACCCCTGGAGTTGAAGAAATGGCTCTTAAAATGGTAAACCCCAAAACTCCCTTTTGTGGAATATGGTAGAACTGAATCAAGATTCAGAATTTATTATTGAGTTGAAAGATTCTTCCACCTTGATCAATAAAAGCAAGGAAACAGTTATGAAAATTACAGTATAGCTTAGCCATGGAACAGATATTAGGTAGCATTTAGGCTAAGCTACTTTAACAGAGACTCCAAGTACAGTGGTTTTAAAAAATGCTTCTTTTTATCTAAAATTTTTAGAATTAACTTTGGGGTTTTAAGAAATGTAAGGGACAGAGGTAAGTGACACCATGAAGAGACAAATTAAATGTGGTACTTTATATGATGTTGCTATTGAAAGTGTAGCAATGGACTCCCAGCAATCCTTCCAACTGAGAGCTTGTTAGGCAAAACCTCAGGTCCTGTACCAGACTTGCTGAACCGAAATCCTCATTTTAACAACATCTTTAAGGTGGCTCATATGCACTGCCCTGATCTCTTAAAAAAAGCTAGTGTTTAGGAAAGTATAAGATGGGAAGAACAGTTGTAGATTAAAAGATACTAACAATCAACAGGACAGAACCAATACAGAGTGCAAATCTTGACTGAATATTGATTGATTTAAAAAGAAACAGTATGGAAGATGCTTCAGCTGAAGAGGTTAGAATATGGTGGAATATCAGAATAGGGGATTACTGTTCATTTTCTTAGATGTGATGATGATGAGATTATATGGAAAAATGTTCTTAAAAGAGACATGTTCTTTGCGACTTCCTTTAAAATAGTTGAGCAAAAACAAACATACCCACATACGTGTATATATGTCTCTATATACATGCTGATGTTTAGATAAAACAAATATGGCAAAATGTTCTCCGGGTGGAATCTAGGTAGTAAATATATGGGTGCTTATTATATTGTTCTTTTAACTTTTGTGGAAATGTAAATTTTTTCATGATAAAAAAGTGGAGAAAAAAAATACAGTAGCGTAAAACAATTTATTTCTCTCTCACTTCAGTGCTAGGTCATATAGTGCAGGTAGGGCTGGCACACGGTTTCCATCCCTGGTCTGTGCTTTTCCAGCTTTTACTATTTCCTAGCTAGTGGGATGGGAAAATGGCAAGGGGAGCACATGGTCTAGAAGCAGCACTTATTTCCTTGATCAGAACTTTAGTTTTTTCATTCATCTGAGCATCATTTTTCCAGGGAGTAGTTGGTAAAAGTCAAATGTCATGTGCATTTGTATATTGGTTTAATAAAGGTTTCTTTGGTTTCACCTGATGTTTTCTTCTCCCTCTGTTGATTTCCTAGGCCCAACTAAAATAGAAGTCATTTCAGTTTTAATATACATAAGGTACAGTAGCTAAAATTTTCATTTTGAGGATTAAAGTATGTTCATCCCCCTCCCGCCCCCTTCATCTTTTCAGTAACTAACAGATGCGGGTGAAAGAACCTTCCAAAGCTTTACCCGAGAAAGCAAAAAGAAGTAAAAGGCCTGCTATACCTCGTGATGAAGACTCTTCAGACGACATTGTTGGTAAATTGTGATATCTGGCATCCTTAATAGTGTTGCGGAAAATAACCATATTTGTTTTTAATTAAATCCTTTGCCCTTTATTTTCACTATTTTCTTTCTTTTTTTAAAAAATTTTTGTTAACATTTATTTATTTTTGAGAGACTGAGAGGCAGAGCATGAGTGGGGCAGGAGCAGAGAGAGGGAGGGAGACACAGAATCCGAAGCAGGCTCCAGGCACCGAGCTGTCAGCGTAGAGCCCGACACGGGGCTCAAACTCAAGAGTCGTGAGATCATGACCTGAGCCGAAGTCAGACGCTTAACTGACTGAGCCCCCCAGGGGTCCCTATTTTCACTATTTTCTACATGGACTTTAAAATCAGCTTGTCTAGTTCCAGAACATCCTGTTGATATTTTTATTGAGATTTTTGTTTAGTTTATAAAGTAACCTAGAATTGGCATCTTTTTGTTTCCCGTTCTTCATGGCCTGTTAAAACCAAGCCTTCAAGGCCGGGAGACGTCTCTGGGAGCTGCTCGCCTTGGACTTGGTTTTCTCTTCAGCTTCATGACCTCCATTTTGGTCTGAGGATTCATACTTTCTTACTAGTTCAGCTCTCCATTTAAAAAGTTGTTTAAAATTTTTTTTCTTTCTTTCTTTTTTTTAAATGTTTATTTACTTTTGAGAGAGAGAGAGAGAGACAGAGTGCAAGCAGGGGAGGGCAGAGAGAGAGGGAGACACAGAATCTGAAGCAGGCTCCAGGCTCTGAGCTGTCAGCCTAGAACCCAATGAGGAGCTCGAACCCAGGAACTGTGAGACCTTGACCTGAGCCAAAGTCAGACGCTCATCTTACTGAGCCTCCCAGACACCCCTTTTATTTCCTTTTTATGTGGTTTTAACTTGGAAAGTGTTTGAGGACAGCTAGATTGCTATATTGAGGGAAGACTAAATTATATCTTTAAGCATTTGTTTTATTCTGTGGATATGATTTTTTTCAGGGATTCTGAGTATTCTTATGTTAACTCTTCCTTGCCTGTCTTCTAGTTTCTTTTTCCTCAAATATTCTAAAACTCCTGTTTCCTTTTCATTTTGCTTGCTGTTTTCATTTTTATCTTTACAGTGTTTTCTGCAGTGTCTGTTTCATCTTATGCCATTTTTACTTTTGCCATCATTTTTGTGGTTTATTTTTTTTTCTTCCATTTCTTTCCTGAACCCTGCTGGTCACTTCCTACTGTTTTGCCACCTTGTGCTGGAGCATTTTGCTTCTGTTTTGTATTTTTATTTCATGGCAGTTATTTCTGTGCCACTTGTTTTTCCTTTTTATTATATTGGCATAGAATTTGTGGCTTTGATTTCTCATTTCTTTCATTCTTTGAAGTAGGGTCACTTTTCTTGGGCCATTTAGTTTTGGAATATTAGTGTAAGAAGGAAGGCCAAAGCACTGTCGAGACCAACTGTAGTTTTGAGTCTGAGTGCATTGAACCTTCTTCCCACCCAACAGGATTATGCCGCCCTGGGTTATTTCAGAATCCAAAATATCCCTTCTCCCTTGCCTTAGAGAGAAGACTATTTCTGGCAAACATGGCTTGTTCTTTTGTTTCTCACTTAGTGAATGAGACGTTGCCGCCTTTTGCTTCTTAAAACCGGATACAGGGGAGCTCCTGCCAGTGTGGTTGCAGCACAGAGATTTCGGTTTTGTTCTTGTCTGTGAAGCACACGTCGTTCTCTGTGAAGTCTACAGCTGCAGTGTTCTCTCTGCTTCCTTCTGTATACACTCCTATTTGGGATTTCTGGGCCTCAGTTGTCTCCTGGTTTTTCTGAAAATGAACTTGGTTTTTTTGTTTCGTGTTCTTGTTGACCTTGGGTGGTTCTGGGAAGAGAATGGGAAAGTGTTGATTTTAGACCATTTACAAACTGGAATACCTCCTTGTGGAGTTTTTATTAATACTCAAGATGAAAAACATGGAGATTTTACTTGTTGTTTCTGATTTGTTAATGTGGAACAACGATAGACTTCAATGCATTTGTAGATTTTCTTCAGGAATCCCTAGAGGACTTGTTTGGCAAATCAAATTTAGACAATTGTATAATTAAATTACAGAAAACTGAGGAAATCTCCTTATTAGCACAGAAAAAAAATGTTTATGTTTCCCCCCACAAGAGATTATGAATACTATTTACTTATTTATTAAATGTTTATTTATTTTGAGAGAGAAAGAGAGGGTGAGTATGAGTGGGGGGAAGACAGAGAGAGAGGGAGAGAATCCGAAGCAGGCTCCATGCTGTCCGTGCAGAGCCATGTCCGTGAGATCATGACCTGAGTGGAAATCAAGAGCTGGCTGCTTCTCTGACTGAGCCACCAGATGCCCCTATAAATACTGTTTAAACACTGGTTAGTCTTGTAGAAAAACTTTGAACTTTCAGATTTATTTATAAAAAGTACCTATGGTTGAGGCATTTAAAAGCTAATAGAATTCATTTAGAGGCCTGGAACCTTTTTATAATGAATTTACTTATCTCTGAATTCATTAACAATTTCAGTTTTATAAGTCTGATTTATAGAATCAGAGACTAGTTAAGTTGTCCCCTGGCCAGTTCCCACCCCAGAGATGATATAGAAAGTGTATGGAATGATTTTTCCACTTAGAATTTTAAAATATAAAAACTCAAAGCAGTGATATTTGGTAAACCATGTCTAGGTCCTGTTCTTGTGTGGTCATCTATCAGTCTTCCCCAGAACACCCCTTTCGTTAATGGCATGTGTCCTTTTCAAATACAGGACTTCAGAGTTACTCCTTTTGTGTCTATTCTTGTAACTTGCTCTTGGTGTACAATGAGAAGGCTTAGTCTTTTATCAGATTTACACATTACTTTTGCTGAAAGTAAATTGTATTTTACAACAAATCACTTGTCAGGAGTCACATTCTTAGCCGTCAGGATGAATGGGACTAACGCTTAGCCTCTCTCTAGTTAACTAATAGGGGCAAGGAGTGCTGGGCGTTTAGGAAGGGAAGTGGAGAAAGTGGAAATGCACATACTCCTGTTTCCCTCTTCAAGTTACTCAGTCTTTCCTTCGTTGTTTGGTTTTGGCAGATAGTTGTAGTTTTGGTGTTTGGGATAGTTGAAGTTGGAGAAATGGAAGTGTCATTGTGTCCTTGAGAGAAGACTATGGTTATCTGAAGAAATAAAAACATATTAGGTCATTTTGGCCATTTGTCTCCTCACGGTGCACACAGTGGGACTCTGTTATAAAGGATAATTAAGGGCTATGCAAAGTCATTTGCTATTTGAAAATATTCATTAAGGGGCGCCTGGGTGGCTTGGTCGGTTAAGCGTACGACTTCGGCTCAGGTCACGATCTCGCGGTCCGTGAGTTCGAGCCCCGTGTCGGGCTTTGTGCTGGCAGCTCAGAGCCTGGAGCCTGTTTCAGATTCTGTGTCTCCTGCTCTCTCTCTGCCCCTCCCCTGTTCATGCTCTGTCTCTCTCTGTCTCAAAAATAAATAAACGTTAAAAAAAAAATTCAAAAAAATTTCATTAAGGACAATTCTTGTACCTGTAAATTATTCCATTGTTTGTTCCTCTCTCTCTCCTTTCTCCCAACAGTGATGAAAATAGCATCAGAGCAGAGGTAGGCTCTGTGGAAAGATTTTATGTGTGTATCTTAATGAGAAGAAAATATATTCAAAATCCTTATTAACACAGCTGCTCAGCAAATTATCTCCTTTATTTATTAAACTTTTTACTTTTGGCCTAATTTTACTTTATTTTTTTAACATTTATTTATTAAACAATTTTTTTAATGTTTATTTATTTATTTTTTTTTTAATTTTTTTTTTTTTCAACGTTTTTTTTAAATTTATTTTTGGTACAGAGAGAGACAGAGCATGAACGGGGGAGGGGCAGAGAGAGAGGGAGACGCAGAATCGGAAACAGGCTCCAGGCTCCGAGCCATCAGCCCAGAGCCTGACGCGGGGCTCGAACTCACGGACCGCGAGATCGTGACCTGGCTGAAGTCGGACGCTTAACCGACTGCGCCACCCAGGCGCCCCTTTAATGTTTATTTTTGATAGAGAGAGAGACAGAGCATGAGTGGGGGAGGGACAGAGAGAGAGGGACACACAGAATCCAAAGCAGGCTCCAGGCTCTGAACGGTCAGCATAGAGTCCGACGCAGGGCTCGAACTCACAGACCATGAGATCATGACCTGAGCCAAAGTCGGATGCTCAACCGACTGAACCACCCAGGTGCCGTAACATTTATTTATTTTTGAGAGATGGAGAGACAGAGTGTGAGAGGGGGAGGGGCAGAGAGAGAGGGAGACACAGAATCCAAAGTAGGCTCCAGGCTCTGAGCTGTCAGCACATAGCCCGGTGCAGGGCTCGAACTCACAAACCGTGAGATCATGACCTGAGCCGAAGTTGGACACTTAACTGACTGAGCCACCTGGGCGCCCCTATTTTTGACCTGATTTTAAATTAATAGGAAGGTACAGAGAAATACACAAGGGGGTCCCATTCATTCTTCACCCAACCTCTCCTGATTTAATCTTATTTCTACAGTATGATATTAAAACCAGGAAGATGATGTCACTACAATCCTTAGAGCTTCTTCTGATTTCACCAGATCTACAAGGCCTCATATGTGTGTATTTGAGTGTGTATAACTCTATACGCAGTCTAATTACATGTGTAGTTTTGTAACTACCACGATTGAGATACCTGGCTGTACCATCACCATCCCAAGTGTTACCTGATGATAGGTAACCTGTCCTCCACCCATAGTTCCTGGCAGCCACAAATCTGTTTTCCAACTCTATAACTATGTTATTTCACAAGTGCTTTATAAATGAAGCCATGCAGTATGTATCCTTTTAAGTTATTTGGTTTTTTTAATCCCTTTGCTTTTTAGTTAGTGTTTTCTTGCTATTGATTTTTGCTAAATGATGATAGCAGTTTGGTTTAGCAAAGAAAATGTTCAGATTTTGTTATGTCTTATTCAGTAGGTTTCACTTGCCCACATGTAAGTCTTGCCATCAGTGTGAATCATGTGAAGAAAGCAATAGCTGAGAATGTGTGGTCAGTTTGCTCCGACTGTTTAAGGGAAAGAAGATTCTGTGATGGGCAGCCAGTACTTTCCTCTGACATTTGGTTGTGCCTCAAGTGTGGTTTTCAGGTGAGAAAAGTGATTTTTATCTGTGACTTTAGTCTTAAATATTTTTATTAAATGCTTATTATGAGTTGGACTATTGGTAATGTTTAGAACTTAAGATAAGTTTATTCCATGTTTGGATAGACCTTTCCAAGGCTGAACTTAGAAACTTTGTTAAGGTAAAGTAAAAGGTATGTTATCTTCAGAAAGTGATCATGTGTAATTTAGAAATACTTTGAAAGGGAAGCCAACCTACTCACAGTAGTTCTCAGGCCTGGACCTGTCTTTACCTGTTTGTATTTACTTATGAAATGAATCCAAGTTTTTTTTTACATCTTTCTAAATTAATTTTTTTCTATGAAATGATTCTTTAAAAAAAAAAACAAAACAAAAAAACAGATTATCTTGGGGCACCCAGGTGGCTCAGTCAGTTGAGCGGCTGACTTTGGCTCAGGTCATGATCTCATAGCTCGTGAGTTTGAGCCCCGCATCAGGCTCTGTGCTGACAGCTCAGAGCCTGGAGCCTGCTTCGGATTCTGTGTCTCCCTCTCTCTTTGCCCCTAACCCACTCACATTCTGTCTCTGTCTCTCTCAAAAATAAATAAATAAATAAATAAACCATTAAAACAGATTATCTTAACAGCTTAGAAGCTATTAATAAATACTGTAATAATTTTTTATTTATTATTATTTTTTAACATTTATTTATTTTGAGAGACAGAGACAGAGTGCAAGCAGGTGAGGGGCGGAGAGAGAGACACACACACACAGAATCCAAAGCAGGCTCCAGGCTCTGAGCTGTCAGACCCACAAACTGTGCTCAAACCCACAAACCGTGAGATCATGACCTGAGCCGAAGTCGGACATTTAACCGACTGAGCCACCCAGGTGCCCCTGTAATAATTTTTTTTTTTTTTTTTTTGTAATAATTTTTTAAATGTTTGTTTATTTTTGAGAGAGAGAGAGAGAGAGAGAGAGAGAGAGAGAGAGAGAGAGAAAACGAGAACAAGTGGGGGAGGGGCAGAGAGAGAGTCAAAGGATCTGAAGCAGGCTCCGTGCTGACAACAGAGAGCCTAATGTGGGGCTCGAACTCACAAACCATGAGATCATGACTTAAGCTGAAGTCCCCTAGGTGCCCCTATCATTAATAATTTTTGAGTAACATATTTAAGATGTATATAATTTTACTAAAATAAGAGAATTCCTGGGGCGCCTGGGTGGCGCAGTCGGTTGAGCGTCCGACTTCAGCCAGGTCACGATCTCGCGGTCCGTGAGTTCGAGCCCCGCGTCAGGCTCTGGGCTGATGGCTCGGAGCCTGGAGCCTGTTTCCGATTCTGTGTCTCCCTCTCTCTCTGTCCCTCCCCCGTTCATGCTCTGTCTCTCTCTGTCCCAAAAATAAATAAATAAACGTTGAAAAAAAATTAAAAAAAAAAGAATTCCTTATTATCTCTCATAGACAGTCCATAAGAGGACCACTTCAGGGTTAGTTAATTCAATGGAAAGAGCACTGAAAACTGAGATTTCTTCCATTTTTCTTCTGTGTCAATCTCAATTCATGACTTTTTATGGCCAAAGATGTTTCATGTGTTATGTATCACAGCGCAGTCCCCAAAGGCCAGAAAGGGCAAAAAGGATATCCCTTTCCTGTTTGTTTTGTTTTTTAATATATAAAACTTTGCCAGAAACATCCAGCAGACTGCCCCTCATGTCTCATTGACCAGAATTGGATCTTATTTCTTTACTTGCCTGGTGAGGGAAATTACTATGATTTTGGTCTGAGTCTCATGAGTTGTCGTGGGTTTGGGTGGAGGTGTGGACAGTACTAGAAAATGTGTGTATAGGAGGGGGCACTGGTCTGCGGGGATGCTTGGTGCCCCACTGTGTAAAAGGCAGAGAGTGTATGCATTTTTAAATAATAGGGAAATTCACTTGTGTCATGATTGTTTCTGGTAAATACTATATAACAAAAAGCAAGTTAGCCTCTTTGCAAGAAATTAAATTTAATGAGAATCTATATTCCTTTCTGAAACTTGTCCTTCCTGCTTGAAATTAAAAACAAAACTTTTTCAGTATACGTTTGAGTATGATTTAGGTTTTGATTAATTTGAAAGAAACGTAAATGTAAATTGTACAAATAGCATTCTGTTCATCTTTAGGGATGCGGTAGAAACTCAGAAAGCCATCATTCAGTGAAGCACTACAAGAATCAGAGAACAGAATCTCATTGTATTACAATTAGTCTGAGCACATGGATTATATGGTAAGTTAGATTTTTGTCACTACTTGTGTCCACTACAAAAAATATCTTCTCTCCAAGCTTTACAAGGTAAAATATTTAAAGTTGTTGTACCAGCTGATGCTTTTTAGCCTGAACACAATCTATAGAATACTGTAAGAAAATTAACATTACCCATGAATATAAAATTTAAATAAGAAAAAATTTAGTCATCCCTTTACTTGTCTTTAGCATTTTCTTGGTAGGGTAAAGAAACATCCTTCCTAGCTGATTTTTTGTAATGAACTTGCTAATACAGAATTCTAGAGTTCTGGAGAAGGAAGGTACTTCAGGCGGTCAAGTGGTTTGGTGATTCCCTGCAGGGAAAGGGAAAGCCTGGGCATATGTAGTTTGTAGAAACTCCAGTGATTTTACTACTTAACCCTGCTGGGAACCAAATCCAGTTCCCCCACGTTGCATAAAAATGATACTCATGTTACATCAAGTATCATTTACTTTTTTCTGGTTACAAAGTAAAAATCCAGGCACTAAAACAAGTGTTTAGATTCCCTAGTTTCTTTCTTTTTTTTTTTTTTTTTAATGTTTATTTATTTTTGAGACAGAGAGAGACAGAGCATGAACGGGGGAGGGTCAGAAAGAGGGAGACACAGAATCTGAAACAGGCTCCAGGCTCTGAGCTGTCAGCACAGAGCCTGACGCGGGGCTCGAACTCACGGACTGCGAGATCATGACCTGAGCTGAAGTCGGCTGCTTAACTGACTGAGCCACCCAGGTGCCCCTAGATTCCCTAGTTTCTTACCAGCATAACACACTACTACAGTGGCATAAATGGATACTGTATTGAAAAGCTTTCTATATGTTTTGCAACAAAAATCTTCTAATTGGAATCTTCAGACCCCTACAAAAGTTTTCAAGTTCTCCTTGAATGAATTTCCGGAAGTTTTCAAGTTTTCTTTAACACAAAACTGTTTTAACTTTGTGTTTTCATTTCAGGGACCTAAAGTGAATATAAGGATGTTTCGGCTTATAGAAGAGTTAATCACCTTTTTTAATCCAGGGCACGGGTCAGGTGCTTGCTCCATCTGTGTTTTTGCTGTTGTTGGCCCCAAGTAACAACACTGGGGAGAATGAGGAAGGCACAGAGGCGACGTACTATGTAAACGATGCAGTGGAGCCAAGGGAGAGGAAGAGGCTGCCCTATGTGGCAGCTCAGCAGATATTTCTCTGTAATCTGAACAGAGCAGTGGTCTCAAACTATGGGGTGCATCGGAATCACCAGGAAGGTCTTGTTGAAATAGATTGCTGGGTCCTGGGCCTAAAGATTCTGCTTTCGTAGTTCTTGGGTAGCACCTAAGAATTTACATTTCTAACAAGTTCTTCCTAGGCATTGCCAGTGCTGCTGGTCTGGGGACCCCGGTTCCAGGACCATAGGAATAGAGGAAGGTGGAGGGGGCATTGAGTGGCACCTGGTAGAATAGGCTCATTTCAAGTGAGTCTATGTCAGAACTTGTGTTATAGCTCTTAGGACCATAAAGATGGTATGAATCGTGATGTAATTTCAGGGGGAAAATAAACACCTTACCTAGCATAATGTTGTTAGTTTTAACTGTATTGATTTTATAATTTTTTATGCTGAATTGTGTAATTTTGCTTTCATAGGTAAATAGAGTTATAAGGGTGATCAATTTATTGGGTTTTGTGAGTGGAATGTTGGATTTATATTATAATGAAAATAACTTAAGTCACATTTGGGAAGTCTGTAAAATTATTTTCCTTTTTAAAAAAAATTTTTTTTTTTTGGGGCGCCTGGGTGGCGCAGTCGGTTAAGCGTCCGACTTCAGCCAGGTCACGATCTCGCGGTCCGTGAGTTCGAGCCCCGCGTCAGGCTCTGGGCTGATGGCTCGGAGCCTGGAGCCTGTTTCCGATTCTGTGTCTCCCTCTCTCTCTGCCCCTCCCCCGTTCGTGCTCTGTCTCTCTCTGTCCCAAAAATAAATAAAAAACGTTGAAAAAAAAAATAAAAAAAAAAAATTTTTTTTAACTTTTATTCATTTTTGAGAGACAGAGGGCAAGCAGTGGAGGAGCAGAGAGAGAGGGAGACATAGACTTGGAAGCAGGCTCCAGGTTCTGAGCTGTCACCACAGATCCCGATGTGGGGCTTGAATGCATGAGCCATGAGATCATGACCTAAGCCGAAGTCAGATGCCTAACTGTGTGAGCCACCCAGGCGCCCCTAAAACTATTTATTTTTAAAATGATAATACGTTTTGGTTGTTGTGAGGAATTAGAACATGCATGTGAAGCATTTACAACGTAGTAGATGCTCAAGTAAATGGTTTTAGTTATTTCTGATGGAAGCAAGTAGAACTAGTTTATGGTGAGCTGTCCTCTTTTCTCCAAATTCACTGCCATTATGTGGTTTTTCTTTACATTTCCTTTTTGTACCTTAAAGTTACAATATATTTTATAACACGTAAAAATTAAATAGCAATGTGAGTAAAAATTCCTTGACATTTCAGGTTTTTTTTTTTTAAATTTAGAGAGAAAGAGTGAGCAGGGGAGTGGGGGGGGGAAGAGAGAGAGAGAGAGAGAGAGAGAGAGAGAGAATATGAACCTTAAGCAGGCTCCATGCTCAGCATGGAACTGACACAGGGCTCAATCCCACCACTCAGATCATGACCTGAGCTGAAATCAAGAGTCAGTCAGATGCTCCATTGACTGAGCCATCCAGGCACCTTGCAAATGAGCAATTTTTATTATTTTAGGCAATAGTTAACATAAGTAAAATTTGAGCACATATTGTAGTGTAAGCCTGGTAACTGTAACTACATTGTTTGGATTTCATCACGGTCTATTAGAGAAGATATTTTGGGAAGGTTTTCTGTGACTTGTTTCCTTCACAGATTTATCTGTATATCTGTATGCAAGTGATAGAGTAATGTTTGTATTTTGAGTATGAGTAAACATTTGACTGCATTTGAGTGCTATTTAGAAAAGGAACCCATACCTAGTTTATAGCCGTGATCCCAGGACCACCGATAATTTAAGAATATTGTGAATATGTAAAGTGGTGTTGGTATAACATGTTTAGAAAACACTTAAAAAAAACATTTTCAATAGGTTCAAATATATTTTCTTGTTTGACCATTAGATCTTATGAAGATAAAGGAAGCAGGTAATGATAGTGTATAGAAAAAACCTTTCTTAAAACTATATGCACTAATGAGTAAACTTAGTGGAGGACAATTTTCTAAAAATGAATGTGCTTTTGAAAATCTCTTTGAAAAAAAAAGTATAAAAAAAATAAAAAAAAAGAAAATCTCTTTGAGAGCCCTGTCTTCTGAACGAAGCCCAAAAACAATAAAACTCTTATCCAGTCTCCCCCATCTCTGTAAATGGAAACTTCATCACTTAAGTATTCAAGCCAGAAGCCTAGCAGTTACTTTCTTTTCTATGTTATTTTGTTTTTTTAATTCTTTAACAAAAGTAGACAAAATGGTATAATGAAATCCTCTGTACCCACCACCCAGCTTTAAACATTCTCAACTCACGCAGTAAGTCTTGTTTCCTCTGGACCAGAATTTCTCAATCTCCATACTGTTGTCATTTTGGCTGATAATTCTTTGTTGTGACAGGACCATCCTGTATGTCGTAGAATGTTTAGCATTCTCTACCCAGTGGATGCCAGTAGCACTTCCCCAGTTGTGACAACCAAAATGTCTCAGAATATTACCAAATGTCCTCTGGGGGGCTGGGGGGCAAAATTGCTTCTGTTTGAGAATCACTGACATGCCCTCATCCATTTCCCCCTTTCCATGGCAGTTATTTGGATACTTCTCTGTTCCTTCCTGAAATATGTGTAAATTAAATCTGTTCATTTTTATCCAGATCCACTGCTTCTACCTTGGCCTGCTTCTATTCCCTATTCCCTCCATCTGACATTAGTCGGAGTGCTGTTTGTGAAATGTGAATTGGATCACGTCACTTCCCTGCTTACAAAACTCCTCATGACTTTCCATTACACTTAGGATAAACTACCAGAACTTTAATTTGAATGATAAGGCTGTGCCTGAACTGGCTCCTGTTTATTTCTCTAGACTTCCCTAATGCCTCACCCTAGGTATACGTTTGTGCCCCTCCTTCATTTAAGTATAAGACTCGATAAATATCAACTTTATTACCTGGTGTGCAACATTATTGAAGATGCTTTCATAATATTTGCTTACATTTTATATTTTTTCAGGTGTTACGAATGTGATGAAAAATTATCAACACACTGTAATAAGAAGGTTTTGGCTCAAACAGTTGATTTTCTCCAGAAACATGTTTCTAAAACACAAACAAGTAAGTTAAGCAATTGCTAAAGAAATTTTTATTAAAGTATGATATTTTATATTTACTTTAAAATAGATTTACTTGGGGTGCCTGGGTGGCTCAGTTGGTTTAGTGTCTGACTCTTGATTCTGGCTCAGGTCATGATCTCATGGTTTGTGAGATTGAGCCCTGCATTAGGCTCCGCACTGACAGTGCTGAACCTGCTTGGGATTCTCTCTTCCTCTCTCAAATAAAGAAAGAAAATAACACCCCCCCCCCCCCCGCCCCACTCATTCACAAGTGTGTGCGCTCTCTCTCTTTCTCTCTCTCTCAAAATAAACAAACATTAAAAAAAATAATAAAATAATTCACTTTAAGGGCACCTGGGTGGCTTAGTTGGCTGAGCATCCGACTTTGTCTCAGGTCATGATTTTGAGGTTTGTAAGTTTGAGCCTTGCATCAGGCTCACTGCTGTCAACCTTTTAGCACAGAGCCCACTTTGGATCCTCTGTCCCCCTCTTTCTGCCCCTCCCCCACTTGCACTCTCCCAAAAATAAATATAAAATTTTTAAATATATATTTATATTGACTTTATGTGAGCTTTTCATATAAAGAGTTCATAAATTCATAAATAGTACCCTACGTTTTACTTTGACCTCATAGCACAAGTGCCATGCGTTCCTAAGTAGCACTCTTGTGATGTTATCTTGTGTTATATTTACATGACTAATATGAGAGGCCAGACAGGGTAGTGACTAAATTGTGGGCTTCTGATTGAAACAGTGCTGAGTTTGAATTCAGGCTCCACTTAAGTTACTTATTGTCCATGTGTCTTTCACTGCTTAGTTTACTTTTAAAAATTAGGATGATTGGGTGCCTGGGTGGCTCATTTGGTTGGGTGTCCAACTTTGGCTCGGGTCATAATCTCACAGCTCATGAGTTCGAGCCCTACATCAGGCCCTGTGCTGACAGCTCAGAGCCTAGAGCCTGCTTCTGATTCTGTGTCTCCCCCTCTCTCTCCCCCTTCTCCACTCACACTCTGTATCTCTCAAAAAATAAACATTAAAAAAATTAGGATGGTAACTCTATTGTGTGGGGTTATTGTGAGGCTTAGAGATAATGTTTTATAAAAATTTAGAATAATGTGTGTAGAAATGCTTGCATAGTGCCCAACACATATTTGTGAGGTGACATTTGTTATGTAATCATAGTGTATTTCTGACACTAACTCCCTGGAGTTGGCTGACCCTACAGATTAAGGGCTTAGTCCCCCCACATGATTGCCCTCACTTCAGACACCATCCTCAAGCCCAGAGGTTCTCAGGCCATTCACATTTCTGACAAACTGGCTATAAATTTAGGGGTTCCCATGATCCCTCTGAGGCTCAGTAATTTCCTAGAATGACTCAGAGAACTCAGGAAAGTGTATACTTAAAGTTAGTTTTATTATGATAGAAAAAAAAGAGATACAAATCAGGACAGCTAAAAGAAGAGACACATAGAGCAAGTACTGGGAAAGTCCCAAACATGAATCTCTTGTATCTTCTTCCTGTGGAGTCAGGACACATCACCTTCCCGGCACATCAATGTGTAACCATACACACAGAGTATTGTTAACCAGGGAAATTATCTGGAGCTGTGGTGGTCCAGAGTTTTTATTGGTGCTTCATGGACTAGGCATCAATTGAATCATTGGCCACATGCTTGAACTCAGTCTCCAGTACCCCTATCCTCTAATCACACATTGGTCTTTCTGGCATGGCTAGCTGCCATCCTGAGTAATCTTACTAGCATAAGCTGTCTAGGAGCTCACCAAGAATAAGAAAGACACTCCCGTCCCTCTGGAAATCCAAGGATTTAGAGAGTACTTTTCAGGAAGCTGGAGGCCCAAAGGCAGGCAAATCCTTTATTATACAGTAGTAATGTATTATATATTATATACTTTGTTAACTACATATGTTGTTACCTGACATACAAATAATATATAATACATGTTAATATAAGGAAACCATCAGCAAGACTAAATGGCCACCAACAGAATGGAAGAAGATATTTGCAAATGACATATCAGATAAAGGGTTAGTATCCAAAATCTGTAAAGAACTTATCAAACTCAACACCCAAGAAACAAATAATCTAGTGAAGATATGGGCAAAGACATTGAATAGACACTTCTCCAAAGAAGACATCCAGATGGCCAACCAACATATGAAAAAATGCTCAACATCACTCATCATCAGGGAAATACAAATCAAAACCAAAATGAGATACCACCTCACACCTGCAGAATGGCTAACATTAAAACAACTCAGGCAACAACAGATGTTAGCGAGGATGCGGAGAAAGAGGATCGCTTTTGCATTGCTGGTGGGAATGCAAGCTGGTGCAGCCACTCTGGAAAACAGGATGGAGGTTCCTCAAAAAACTAAAAGTAGAACTACCTTGTGACCTAGCAATTGCACTACTAGGCCTTTATCCAAGGGATACAGGTGTGCTGTTTTGAACGGACACAGGCATCCCTATGTTTATAGCAGCACTATCAACAATAGCCAAAGTATGGAAAGAGCCCACATGTCCATCGATGGATGAATGGATAAAGAAGATGTGGTATATATATACAATGGAGTGTTACTCGGCAATCAAGAAGAATGAAATCTTGCCATTTGCAACTGCGTGGATGGAACTGGAGGGTATTATGCTAAGTGAAATTAGAGAAAGACAAAAATCATATGACTTCACTCATGAGGACTGTAAGACACAGAACAGATGAACATAAGGGAAGAGAAGGAAAAATAATATAAAAATACGGGGGTGGCGGGACAAAACAGAAGAGACTCTTAAATATGGAGAACTAACAGAGGGTTACTGGAGGGGTTTTGGGAGGGGGGATGGACTAAATGGGTAAGGGGCATTAAGGAGTCTCCTGAAATCATTGCTGCACTATGTGCTAACTAATTTGGATATAAATTAAAAAAAGTGATGTACAGATAAAAGTTTGCTACTCCAGTTAAGACATGTATTGGCATGCTTTCAAAGTATGGTTTTCTACTCCATGGAGCTGAATTAGCTCAGTCTGATGACTACTGTTAACCTACAAGGTGCTGCTCTCTGGTACTAATCCTGACATGCAATTAAGAAGAGGAAGAGAGTTTTCTGGTAAAAATAAAAAATCTCCCACATTCTTCTAAAAAAAACCCACATGTTAATATAAATGAGTATGTAGGGAAACAGTGTCTTCAGAAATTAAAAAAACATTAATGTTTATTTATTTTTGAGAGAGAGAGGGAGACACAGAATCTGAAGCAGGCTCCAAGCTCTGAGCCGTCAGCACAGAGCCCTACGTGGGGCTCAAACTCATGAACCGCAAGATCACGACCTGAGCCAAAGTTGGATGTTTAACCCACTGAGCCATCCAGGCACCCCTTCATTCAGAAATATTAAGTGTGTACTACATGCTGGGTTTTATACTTTATACTGTAAGGAATTCAATGGTAAAGAATTTTTATTTTATTGGAAGTGTAATGGAAGCTACTAAAGTGTTTTAAGCAGGGGAGTAACAGTCATTTCAACATCTTTTAATAACATTACTCTGATTGCTGTATGGACTGTTGGAGTTAAGAGTGGAGGTGAGGAGATCATTACGAAGGTCAAGGAGGTTTCTCAGGTGAGAAACCAGTAGAGGCACTGATGGAAAGTGGGTGGATTCGATGTGAGTGAGGGAGAGTGGGAAAAATCAGTACACACCTCAGGATTTTGGGTGACTGGGTGAATGGACATGAGAATTTTGAAATGCCTTTGGCCCACAATTGAATTGCTTAGTAGGTGGCATTCAGAAACTGAAAATTTGTATTAAAATATACTAGCTGTTCGGCTGTATGTTCTGCAGCTTAATATGTAATTTTTTTTGTTAGCTATTGCTCTGAGACAACAATGGTGGAGAAATTGGTGAAGGAACTGGAGGAGGTAAACACAGGTGCCTGGACAGCTGAAGCAATGGTTATTTTTTTCACTCATTTATTTATTCAACAGACATTTATTGAAATCTTACTCTGTCCCAGGCATACTAGTAGTAGCTGTGATTCTGCTTAAATAAAGAACTGGCAAAATATGATGATGATAGACATTTAACATGTCAGGAATAGATGTGGGTCTTAATGCTGTCTCCTGAAAGCCACACATTTAATGTGTTTTTTTCTGGCCATAAGATATGTAGGGATATGATGCCGGGGCAGCCAAAGTACAATTGCAGGGATTATTTTCTCTGGATTTTTTTTTTTTTTTTTTTTTAACCTTAGAGTTTCCTTGAGATGAAGAAAAAGCCAGTCTAATTTCATTTAATTTTACAGATTTCTTGAATATTTATTATCAAAAAGGATATAAGGAAGGGAGCATGGAATGATATGGTAGAAAGAACATGGGCTTTGTCAGGGGTGGGGGATCTGGCATTCAGATTTGACTCTTTCAGTCACTGGCAGGTTACTGTTCATCTGAGCCTCATTTTCCTCAACAGCACCTGCCTCTTTTCCATGGTGTTTCAGGGAATAGAGATTGATAAGACAGTTCCTGTCCTAAAGAATAAAGATAAGCAGAACAGAGTTGTATTTTGACTGAAGTTCAAGCAAAGGCTTTCAGATATTCCAAAAGGGTTGTAATGTTCAATTGAAAGGAACTGAGAAAGAATCGTGAATGAGCTGGCTTTCAAGCTGACCCTTCAAGGTAGAATTTTAGATAGGTAGAGATGAGAGCAGCGATCATTACCGGTGGTGGGAAGCACAGGTGTAGCCTTTAATTGTGTTTATGGAACCATGGGTAGCACCTGGAATAATGGAAACAGGTTATTGAGGGAATTTGAGAGAGTGTGGAACCTTCACAGTTAGGGAGAGACATACTTCTGAGGTCAGGGTTTCCAGAAGTTCTAGGTCAAAATGTCATTATCTTTGTGTTTCAAGCTACAGTATCTCTCAGGTAAGTTTGATTTAAAATAAGATTCGTTGGCATTCTGGAAGTAAGTTTATTTGGGATAGTAATCTGCAGTATTTTTTTGTTGCGTAAGGTTTAAGTATGTTTTTATAAAGTACATTAAAAATCAGACATGAAAGTTGTTATTGAGGTTTGTAGGAATGCTAGATATGATTATGCAGCTATTTTAAATAATTGTGAAGACTGTAGAAATATAAAAATGTCTGCATACAGTAATTTTAAAAGAATATGAAACTATATTGTATTTTAGGTGGGAGGATAAGAATGATTTTAAAAGATTCTTTTTTGGGGCACCTGGGTGGCTCAATCTGTTAAGCGTCCAACTTCGGCTCAGGTCATGATCTCGTGGTTCTTGAGTTCAAGGCCTGCATCGGGTTCTGTGCTGATAGCTCAGAGCCTGGAACCTGCTTCAGATTCTGTGTCTCACTTGTGCTCTGTCTCTCTCTCAAAAATAAATAAATATTAAAAAATTTCTTTAAAAAGATCCTTTTTATATTCTGCTCTAAGAAAAATAACTGCTGAGAGAAAAGTCTGTACCTGTACTTACACATGTAGTTAAGTTATGCAAAGCCTGATCAATTTCATGTCTAATAGATCTAACTTAGCTTCTTTACTCAGAGAATCAAAGCCAGTGCCCCATCCATTTCTAAACACTGCTAGTTCAGTAAATCCTAGCTTTTGATCTCAGTAGCCCTTTAGACTCTTAAACATTATTGAGGAATTAAAGTGCTTTGATCAGGTAGGTTATATCTATCAATATCATATGGGAAATTAAAATAAAAAATTATAGTATTTATTAAATCACTGAAAATAGCAAGAATTTCCATGACCTGTTAACACAAATTATATGTTTTTAGGAAATATAATTATTTTATAAAAGAACACAAACTTAGTAAGTGGCATTATTTAACATTTTTTACAAATTTTTTTTTTAATGTTTATTTGAGAGAAAGAGAGGGAGAGCAGGTGCACGTGAGCCGCAGAGAGGCAGAGGGAAAGGGAGAGAGAGAAGCCCAAACAGGCTCTGCACCATCAGCATGGAGCCTGACGTAGGGCTTGAACTCATGAACTATGAGATCATGACCTGAGCCAAAACCAAGAGTGGGGCACTTCACCGACTGAGCACCCAGGCGCCCCAAAACAGATTTATTTGTTTCTGCTATTGATTTTTTTGTCAAGTGAGAGATACTGACAAATCACGTGTAATTGCTTAATAATTGCTTGTTTAAGTAGGGCTGTGATAGAGCAAGTGCAGGGGACTATGAGGACACTTTGAAGTAGTATCTAATGTAGACTGTAGGAGCCAGGATGGTTTTATTTAGAGGAAGAGCCTTCTAAGCCAAGAGCTAAAGGATATGTAGAAATGAGCTAGGCACAGGGGAAAGGAGTGTGTGTTCCAGGCAGAGGAAATAGCTCATTGGTGAGGGAGCTTGATATGTTCAGGGAATTCAATGGAGCTGCAAGGTTGAATTTTGTGATATTG
Source organism: Neofelis nebulosa (assembly GCF_028018385.1). Classification (NCBI taxonomy): domain Eukaryota; kingdom Metazoa; phylum Chordata; class Mammalia; order Carnivora; family Felidae; genus Neofelis; species Neofelis nebulosa. Next base: position 93,182,702 of record NC_080787.1, on the reverse strand, counting down.
GAGGATGATGAGAGGGTGAGACTAGAGGTAAGCAGGAACAGATATTGAAGTGCCGTGTAAGTTTAGAGTTTATCCTGTAGGCAGTGAGCAACCACTAATAGATTTTAAATGAAGAAGTTTTGTGTTTTAGAAGAGTCACTTAACTGTAATAAGGAGATAGATAGGAATGCCTTTGTATGTATACCTACTTACTCATACATGTGGCAGTATCAAATTATAATGGAACTAAAGATTTTTTTTAAAGTTTATTTATTTATTTTGAGAGGGGCAGAGGACCCCACGAATCTGTGAGGTCATGACGTGAGCTGAAATCAAGAGCTGGATGCTTAACCAACTGAGCTACCCAGGCGTCCCAATATTTTTTTTCTTTTTTAAGGTTTATGTATTTATTTTTGAGAGAGAAAGCACAAATGGGGCTGGGTGGGGGGGGGGGGGTTAGAGAGAGGGAAAGAGAGAGAGAATCCCAAACAGGTTCCATACTGTCAGCTCAGCCCAATGTGGGGCTCAAACCCATGAACCATGAGATCATGGCCTGAACTGAAGTTGGGTGCTTAACCAACTAAGCCACCCAGGTGTCCCAACTAAAGGTTTTTAAGGCTAATGGTTAACTAGGAGTTAGTGGAATTTTGAGAACAGATAGGTGAAGTAATTATTATTTGCTTCCAAGGCAGAGGAATAGTGGGGCAGCAAGTTCTTTCTTTTTACTCTTTAAAGATTAAACTTTGCAGCTGCAGAAATAGGCAAATTACATTAATACTACATGACTGGCTTAGGTAATTGCATTAAGCAGCTGAGGAAACCCCAGTGCAGGTTCCCAGAAGAATACTTACAGCTGTGTAGATTTCACATCTGATGCTAGGATTTGCTTTAAAAAAAAAAAAAAAAAAAAAAATCCATCCACACTTCCCCCTCAAACACATACCAGAAAACTAAAAACAACAAATAAAATCCCCATATAATAAAAAGGTCATGTATAACACAAGACTGAAAAAAAAGCAAGAAAGCTTTATTGTGAGACCCACTGAGAAATATGTATTACTAAAAAGTGGGCCACTGTTCTCCGAAGGCTGATGAAATTTGTCACTTTGATAGTCTTGTAAATGTAATGTAAATATTCTGCAAACACTTACTGAATATATGTATTCCTGGTGAAATGGTATTTAATATTGGTTTGCTTTTTGTGAACTAGATGGATGATTGACAATCCCACATTCTTAATAAACTGGGCCCATGATTTTTAATACTGTTGAGATGCTATTTTTAGAGAGCCTAGAGAAAGCCGAAAATATATTCTATTAAATTAATTAAGCTTAGGCTTTTGGAATAAAAAGCCGCAAGTTATGTTGGTTCTTTTGGTTTTACTGGGAATAAATTTGCTGTATCTTTTTTTGAAATAAGAAAGTAAATGGCATATTTGGGATCTGAAATAAGTATCTGGGGATAAATAATATTGTGCCTAACAATTTGAATATAATAGTAATAGATTTTGTTTTGCTATAAAGTGACAGTCATACACCTAATTTATTTGCATTTTCAAAAATAAGTACTAAAAATAGTTATTTCCAAATGTAAACGGGGTTAGGGACAAAAAGATGCTGGGTGTTTAAAAAACATTAGGCATAGGGATTTTTTTTTTAACTTTTTAAAAAATATTTATTTTTGAGAGAGATACAGAGTGCAAGTGGGGCAGGGGCAGAGAGAGAGAGGGAGACGCAGAATCTGAAGCAGGCTCCAGGCTCTGAGCTGTCAGCACAGAGACTGATGCAGGGCTTGAACCCAGGAACCGTGAGATCATGACCTGAGCCAAAATCAAGAGTAGGATGCTTAACTGACTGAGCCACTTTGGCATCCCTGCCCATAGGGATTTGAATCCACAGTTCTCCATCCAAACTACAGAACACAGAAAATTGTTTGAGTGACTGTTCTCTCGGTTCTCCCAAAAGATGGCACTAACTAGCTGACTGTAACCTTGCAAATACATAGGGAGAAGTTAGTTGCATGAAGTGGGTGCCTAGGGCATTAGGGCTTAATTCTTTCGAGGAACCCTTTGAGAAAAGCTGCTGTAAACTTTAATAAAGATATACATTCACACCAAAGACATCCAGCAATTGATTACATCCAGCTTTTGCTAAAAGAGTAGTGGCTTTTTCTTTCGTATCACCACTAGCATTTCAGTAGTGTCTTAAATTATCACACTTATTAACCTTATCATCTGTTATTATCTAGACGGTAGGTCGTAATGGTTAAGTTTGTGGATTCTGAAGCCAGACTACCTGGGTTTGAATCTTCTATCACTAACCGCGTGCCTCAATTTCATCTTCATCTTTGCAGTGGGGACAATTACCAGAGGAAATAATGCTCTCAAACTCTGTCTTTAAATAAGCAAACTGTAAAATAAGTTTACTTTCCCTGTGCCCACAGGAAACTAGGGAATCGCCAGTGTTCCCCTTTTGGTTTAACCAAGGCAGTTCACAAATATTTTTAACTTTGAGAAAAGGTAGATGTTTAATATTGCTTGGCAACAAATTTACTATTCACTGTTTTCAATTTTCTCCCACGAAACCTGCAACTCTGTGTACCTCCTGTTTATTTTAGTAGGTTAATTTGTTGAAATTTCTGGCCAGTTTAGAAACACCTTGAATTTTGGTCACTGTTGCTAAACTGCCCTACAGAAAGATTATACAAAGGGTATAGTTGACAAGAATACCCATCTTTCTGTATTTAACTTTGTTTATAGTTTTCAGGTGTCTTTTTTTCTTTTTTTTTTTCAGTAGTGAAGTTTTTAATGCCATCATTACCAGTTCCATCAGTCTTTCCTGTGAAGATTTTTTAGCCTTTTGGGCCATGCTTTGAAAGTTTTCTGAACTCCAAGATTATAAAGATATTCACCTACAATTTCTTATACATTACTTTTTTACATATGTCTGATTTAATATTTTTAAGTTTGGTTTTAAAAAAGATAATCATAGTATCTTTGTATTGGAGTCACTTTTATGGTAGGAATATTTGAGGTACTTAGGATTACTTTTTAGATACTCTTAGCCTTAGCCAAGTTGTTGAAAAAACATATCTTCTTTCTTTGCTGGTTTTCTATCTTGCAAGACCTGAGATATGTATAGAACCTACCAGGTCTATTCAGTTAGTTAACCAGCAACTCTTTGAGTACTTAGGTTATAGACTTAAAGGGAAACTACTGAGATATAAAAGAGCTTTAAAAATTTTATCTAGAATGCCTGAAGCCTTCCCTGAATGTTCTTTGCATTCTGGGGTCTATATTTTATTACATAAATGCAGTATCTGATGACAGTGCTGGTAATATAAAGGAGATAAGTAAGGTAAGATACTTACTGTGCAATTGGGGGAGGGGCAGAGAGAGAGGGAGAATCCCAAGCAGTCTCCGTGCTTGACCTCGAACCGTGAGATCATGACCTGAGCCGAAATCAAAGATGTTCATGATAACATCTTAGCAAAACTTTTAGAAACTAAATATAGATGTACATTTGCTAAGAAACTGTCAGCTGAGAGTTTAAGATTCTAGTTTAAAAAAATGGTATCTGAATCAATCTCTCAATAACTTGACATACAAACAGGTATGTGTGTTTTAATAAAAAGCAATGTATTGGAAGTAATATATTATACTTAGTTTCTAAAAGTTTTGTTAAGATGTTATGAATATAAGGTTTAATATCCCTATGCTGTTCACTGTGTATCAGTCTTTTTACTCTTAAATCGTAAGCAATTAAATATAAACAGTTACAGATAGTGGTTCCTATAGTACCTGACACACAATGGAAATTTAATAAATCAATTGAATTTGAATTGTTAAATTTTATAAATGTACTACTTAGTAAAATTAAAAACTTGTACTTTAAAACGCATTTAAATACTTGTTAGAATATGTCATTTTATTTTCTAGTTAAATGATCTGATCTACTTAATATTTAAGCCTAATAGCATAATTAATTTTGAGTATGTTCTCACAGACTTGGATGTAAAAGTCAATAAACAGACCCTTGCCACTTGTGTGAAGTGGCTATTTAACCATGAAATAAACTATTTTTATTGCCATTGCCCTGTGGATATATTCTTTCTGGCAGTGCTGTCCATATTTGGTGGCTGTGCATGGAGAGCCAGGTGGTGCTGAAAAGCATCGCACAGTGAAGCGTGGATATATCTAGGTTCGACATTTGTCATCCCTTACTGCTGAAGGGAAGGGTAAAATCTGTTTTTCCATATGTTTATGCTTTTTTTTCTTGCCCGCAGTTTTGTCCAGATGGTCTTATGAACATTGTTTACTTTAGGACGCTATCCCAGATGTTTTGAAAACTGATGGGTAAATGTGGTACAGAGATTTGCATGTTACAGTTTTAAAAAATGCTGTTTGTTCTTGTAAGAATAAAATTTATTTCTGGAAAAATAAAACATTTATTCCAAGTGAATGATAAATACTGTAAAATACAAAAACATATATGTGTATATGTATATATGTTGTATGGTTAATATAATCTATATAGTTTATTTTCCCCAACATTTTTTCATGTTAATTAGCAAAAAAACATTATGGCAATGTTAAGTATAAGAAATACTTTTGAGGAGTCATTTTTTCAGGGTTATATACCCCTAGATATGTAAGACTCTTGCCTCCCAATCTTTTATAATTCTCATTGTGCATGAATCACTGAAGAGAAATTAGGTGGTAATATGACAACAGATTTATAGTCAAAAGATTGTCTTTAAGACTTTGGGCAAATTACTTAACATGTTGGAGACTGAGTTTTGTAAATGTAAAATCAGAGTAACAACCTTGCCCAAAAAGATGGACTAATGCTTGGATTTAATTATTCTATCATCTTTAATCTCTTAACAATCACTATGAAGCCATCTAGTGGCAATTGCTGTTAATGAGAGCTGAAACCTGCTTTAGGCTCTGGTTGGGATCTCAGTATAATTAAGAGGTAGACTGCTCTTTTTTTTTTTTTTTTTTTTTTAACGTTTATTTATTTTTAAGACAGAGAGAGACAGAGCATGAACAGGGGACGGGCAGAGAGAGAGGGAGACACAGAATCTGAAACAGGCTCCAGGCTCTGAGCTGTCAGCACAGAGCCTGACGCGGGGCTCAAACTCACGGACTGTGAGATCATGACCTGAGCCGAAGTCGGACGCTTAACCGACCAAGCCACCCAGGTGCCCCAAGAGGTAGACTGCTCTTATTCCCAAACCCAGCCAGGATCCATATGGGGCCTCCTCTTGTTTGCATAGTGCTTCCTTTTTTTTTTTTAATGTTTATTTTTGAGAGAGCGCGCGTGAGCAGGGGAGGAACAGAGAGAGAGAGGGAGACACAGAATCTGAGGCAGGCTTCAGGCTCTGAGCTGTCAGCATAGACCCCAGTGCAGGGCTCGAACCCATGGACCGTGAGATCATGCATGACCTGAGCCTAAGTCAGATGCTTAGCTGACTGAGCCACCCAGGCACCCCTTGTGTAGTGCTTCTTAACCACTGACTGGCTTTTTTCGTTTGCTTTCACATTTGCTTGCAGGTTGGAATATTGTCTTTGCTTTTTTTTCCTGCTTTTCCTTTTCTCCATTGGCTGGCCTCTGCATGTCAGTGACTTCTCCATTGATTGTACCAGCCTTTGCCCCCAAGCTTTAGTATGGGATTTAATTCTTATCACATGTTTTAATATATGGAAGACAGGAGAAGAGATCTATCTTGCTAGTACTTTTCTGTGTTAACCCAGAACTCTAGGGTTGTGATAAGATGTTACCACATGTTAAAAAGAAAAGCCACAGTGGCACCTGGGTGACTCAGTTGGTTAAGTGTCCGACTTTGACTCAGGTCATGATCTCATGGTTTGTGGGTTCAAGCCCTGCATTGGGCTCTGTGCTGACAGTGTGGAGCCTGCTTGGGATTCTCTCTCTCTCTCTCTCTCTCTCTCTCTCTCTCTCTCTGTACCCCTCCCCGACTCTCACTTTCTCTCTCTCTCTCAAAATAAATAAATAAATTTTAAGCAAAGAATTAGCTGAAAGAATACAATTAAGAAAAGCCAAAAAGATAGGAGAACCACAATCAACATAAAAGGCAAGTTCATATTAGCAATTCAGAAAATCCAGTTAGAAATAAGAGATAAACTTGAAGGGGGGGGGGGAAACCAGGAAGTTATAGGAAATGATTGAAAGTGAGGACATATAAACAACGGACATGAAGAATAGCTTACGAAGATCTGGATTTTGGCACAAATAACAATTCTCTGGTCTGTCTTCACACACTTACATAGTGCTTACCTTGCTGGGTACTTTGCAGATAGCAGCTCTGCATTTAATCTGAAAACATTATAAAAAAATGTGTTGGGGCACCTGGGTAGCTCAGCTGGTTGAGCATCTGACTTTGGCTCAGGTCATGATCTTGCGGTTCGTGAGTTTGAGCCCCGTGTCAGACTCTACTGACAGCTCAGAGCCTGGAGCCTGTTTTGGAATCTGTGTCTCCCTCTCTCTGCCCCTCCCCAATTCATGTTCTGTCTGTCTGTCTCTCAAAAAATAAATATTAAAAAAAAAAGAAAGAAAATGTGTTAATAACCCCCCCTCGACTGATGCCTTTTTTTTTGCAAAAGTCACAGGTGCCAAGTCAAACCTTATTTGAACCAACAGGGTGTGCATGACATCAGTCTGCCCTTACCCAAGATTAAAGTTTCTCTTTATGGTGTTTGCTGCCTGCTTCTGTCCCTGAACACAGAGCTACCTCCAGCATCTGTTCATCTCCCTCAGTGCTGTCATATAGAAGGGTAGGATGGGAGGGGATGTCTTAACCTACTCTTAAGAACTCATCAGAAGCTGGGGTGCCAGGGTGGCTCAGTCGGTTGGGCGGCCAACTACAGCTCAGGTCATGATCTCGCGGTCTGTGAGTTCGAGCCTGTGTCGGGCTCTGTGCTAAGAGCTAGGAGCCTGGAGCCCGCTTCCGATTCTGTGTCTCCCTCTCTCTCTGCCCCTTCTCTGCTTTCTCTCTGTCTCTCTGTCTCTCTCTTAAAAATAATAAACAATAAAGAAATTTTAAAAAAAGTCATCAGAAGCTTAGAGGGCCAAGATTCTACTGGATCTCCTGTTTAATCTGGTACATTTTTCATTTACTCTAAATTTTTATTATGGATGTTCACGCCAACATCACAGCCCTGTGGAAGAAAGAGTAGAGACGTTTTCTGATCCCCACCCATCTGGGGAGATAGCCAAATATTTAAAAGTTAATTAGCAATGCAAGACACTATATCATTATTAGATGAATAAAATGTATAATTGCGAAGAACTACAAAATCTGAAAGTTGAGAGGAATTTAAAATAATATTTCAGTTAAAACCAAAAGATTGGAGAACTTGGCAATTTCCCATCAAACTTCAAATTATATTTTGATTCAGAAAGTAACGTGCTGTTATTATGTATGATCAATCATGTCAGTTAATAAATGTTAGAAATTATTCATTTTCATATTGTTTTTAAACATGATGAATTGATATTATAATGTTCAAATCTGTATTAATTATACAAATCAGTGAGCCCAAAACATGCACTTATATGCCAAACATATAGGTGTTTTTTTTGTTTTGTTTTTTTTTGCATCTAAGGCATGTCCTAGCTTTCTTAAAGAGCTGCACCACAGAGTCACTATAAAAACACAAAAGTCCCTTCAGTTTAATAATAATGAAAAACTCCAAAAATGGCAAACTGAGGGGGCAGGGAAGAGGCCCATAGGCCAGGGGCACAGGAACCCTGCTCATGGCATTTGGCCTGGCCACAGGGCCCTGGTCCCTGGTGTTTTACTTTTTTATAATATAGTTATTAATTTCTTAAATGTTTTATTTTGACAGTTTCAAACTTACAGAAAAGTTGCAAGAATACAAAAAAAAAATGCCACCATCTGGTGATTTTCCAGTTCCATCATTTCTTCTATTTATTAGTTGGCATTCTCTTGTAAGGAAAAGTTTTTCTCTTTTCCTCCCATTTAAAAAACCTATTATCCATTCAGATCCATTCTCATTTTGCTCAGTGAATAATAAACTATTAGTACCCTTCTTTATTTTGATATTCAAATTTTCCCAGATTGGACCAGTGGGAACTTACTCAAATTGATGTGTATTTTGACATACTCATCAGTTTTTTTGAACACTTCCTTATTTTCTGGCACAATAAAAATGTTATAGGTTTATTTTTTTTCTTTGCTGCCCCAGTTTTAGAATCAGGAGTCTTGGGGCGCCTGGGTGGCTCAGTCGGTTAAGCATCCGACTTCGGCTCAGGTCATGATCTCACAGTCCGTGAGTTCGAGCCCCGCGTCGGGCTCTGTGCTGGCAGCTCAGAGCCTGGAGCCCGTTTCAGATTCTGTGTCTCCCTCTCTCTCTACCCCTCCCCTGTTCATGCTCTGTCTCTCTCTGTCTCAAAGATAAATAAACGTTAATTAAAAAAATTTTCATTTAAAAAAAAAGAATCAGGAGTCTTGATTTCTTTATTATTTTTTTCAATGTTTATTTATTTTTGAGAGAGAGAGATAGAGACAGAGCATGAGTGGGAGAAGAACAGAGAGAGACATAGTATCTGAAGCAGGCTCCAGTCTCTGAGCTGTCAGCCCGGAGCCCGATGTGGGGCTCAAACCTACAAGCTGTTGAGATTATGACCTGAGCCGAAGTCAGACACTTAACTGACTGAGCCACCCAGGCACCCCAAGGAGTCTTCATTTATTTTTGTGGGGAATGGTATTTAGGAACCAAGATCTGGATGTTCTCTCCTTATTTTTTTTACTTTATTCTTTTTTAATTTTTAATTCATCTGGAATTCATTCTTCATTATGGTATGAGGCACTGATGTGTATGTCAAAATGAAAAATTATTTAGTAGGAGGATACCAACTGGAGACATTTATTTGTCCCTGACATCACTTCAGGGACAGTGATTCAAGGGGAAATGTTACTTAATTTTAAGTAATATATTTAAATTATTTTAAATGATGGTTATTGAATTTTATATCTTATGTCAGTTATGTTTTCTCTAACTTAGGTGCATTCTCTAGAATCTTAAAACTTTGTGAAGAAAAATATGAAGCAGGTGAAAAAAAGAAAGGAAGAAAAGGCAACAGTGTAACACCTGTGAAAGGAATTACAAATTTAGGAAATACTTGCTTTTTCAATGCAGTCATGCAGGTAAGAGCCATCAGGAAACTTTGTAAAATGTAAAAGATTAATTTATGTTTATTGGCACACCTGTAAACTAGCAAATGACAGCTAAATGTTCCCCTGGAGATTTTGCTGTTTTCTTTTTTGTTTTAGGCCATCGTTAACCATTGCTGCATAACGTATGTATGCCCCCTTTTCACACAGTGCTTCTGGAAGGCCTTCTCTGTGTTTTACTGTGATTTAATCAGTAATACTGACGTTTATTAAATGTGAACATTTTTTTTGTAAACTTAAACATTTTTTTGCTATGTTAGATGACGTTTGAGAGCTTAAGAGAGTATTTATTCCATAGAATCAGAGGCATATTACAACTGAATCAGAAGACTTTACTTTTGTTTTCTTTTAGAACTTGGCACAATCTTATATTCTTTCAGAACTGATGAATGAGAGCAAAGAAAATGGTACAAAACTCAAGATTTTTCCTTCCTCAGACTCTCACCTGGTAAGAAGTATGACTACCTGGATAATAGCTCTTTTTAGATGAGCCACTGATGGTGTCAAAATCTACCTTTAGTATTTCTCCGAATGTTAACTGAAATGATGTTTTGAAAAAATATTTTGAAAAAATCATTCAAAAGCATTTTGTGAAATAATCAGATTTTAAAATTCTAAAGTTATACCTTCAAGATCTGTTAGGGTTCAAACATATCATGGGTCAAACAATACAAAAATATTAAGGCAGCTTTCAAACAAACATACTGGAAAAAACAAAAGGTGTTTGTTTTGTTGAGCAAAATGTCTAGGACTCCTAGACATTTGTAATTACTGGTTTTGTTATTTACTGGTAACATTTCCTTAAATATAGCATTTTAATTCTTTAAAGGTAGATTTGGTTTTAATGGTGAACATCTAAAGGTTTTTAGGAGCCTAGTCTGAAAATGGGTTTTTAAGCTAGTGAGAAAGGAAAAAACAAACAAACAAAAAACAGCGCTTAACATTCAGAAGCTGGCGTGGCACCTACAGTTAGGCCATATTGTTCAAACAGTCTCACAGAATGCCAACCTCAGGCTAGGTTGCTCTGAGACTGACAAACTAAGACAAAGCAAGGCTACTTCATAATTTTATCTAAACACAGACAAAAGCAAAGTTCGTCTACCACTGAGAAAAATCCCAAACATCTTCTTTGACCAAAGTGAGAGACTGCTACTTCTTTACTAGTTATAGCTTTATCCTTGATTTTGTCTCCCAAAGAGACTAGAATTTAGGTTATCCTAACTCAAAGATAAGATATATCAAGATACCCAGTGATAGAATTACCCCCACTTTCTGACGGCATTCAACTGAGAGCAGGCTTCTGCTTCCTTAGACTCTCCCCTAAATTACTTATCCAAAACTCAATTCCTCTATCAGTTCTTTCCAACACCCTTTTATTGAGACACCCCATGCTTTCCCATCGTGTATGTTGTCCCCAAATGCAACAAGTAATAAACCCCTCTTGTTCAACTACCAGTGTGTTCCTGGTAGTCTTCGGCTTGAGGGAGCTGACACTAGTAATAATGTTTTTAGTTAGAAATTGTGTGTGTGTGTGTGTGTGTGTGTGTGTGTGTGTGTGTGTGTATTGGAGGAAGACAGTGTATATATAGCTCATGATCTGGCTTTTGAGAACACTTAAGAAAGGGGAGTTCTAAAAATTCTTAGCTCAGTGTAGTAATCTTAGATTTTTCTTTTCCCCAAGGAGGCAGATTTGAAAGACGATATTGTATTTCTTTGTTGAAAGAGCAGCCTATAAACTTACTGCCTGTTCAACCCCTTAAAATCTTTATGGTAGGTCCTATACTCTTCTAAAGTTGAGTGAGATAGTGAAAACCATTAAATGGAAGTTGATACTTAGTCACTTGAAAAGATTTCCTATTAAATGTGATTGAATGTTAAGTATTTTACATGTAGAACTGTGTCTCAAGATTACTATAGGGCAGTTAGATACTATAACTGATCACTTTAGGTTTGCATTATTCTAAGAGGAGAGTTTCAATCTTAGATCTTAGATACATGGGACATACAGTTGACCTGAGCTGGAGGGCTGTCAGCATAGATCACTACTCTTTGAATCACCAGTTTTACTTTGCCCTTTGTAAACTGTATGCCTTTTGTTTCTTTTCCTTACCTTATTGTGCTGGCTTGAACCTCTAATAACATGTGGAATAGAAATGATGAAAGCAGGCATCCTTGCCTAAAATCCCCAAATTAGGGGGAAAGTATTCTTTCAATAACATTAGGAATGAAGTTAACTGTAGGTTTTTCATAGGTGTTCTTTTTTGTTTATTAATATCTGAAAGTTTGTACCTTTTGACCTCATTCACCCATTTTACCTACCCCCTCACTCCCTGGCTCTGGCAGCCACCAATCTCTTCTTTGTATCTATGAGCATGTTTGTTTGTTTGTTTGTTTGTTTGTTTGTTTTTGGGTGTTTTGTTTTAAATTCTACATGTAAGTAAGTTCATATGGTATTTGTCTTTCTGTGTCTGACCTATTTCAATTAGTATGCCCACAAGGTCCATCCATGTTGTTTGCAAATGGTAGGATTTCATTCTTTTTTATGGCAGAATAACATTCCATTGTATAAGTATACTACGTATTCTTTATCCATTCATCAGTTGATGGATACTTAGGCTGCTTCTATAATTTGACTATTGTAAATAATGCTGCAATAAACATAAGGGTGTGTGTATCCCTTTGAATTAGTGTTTTTATATTCTTTTAAAAAAATTTTTTATATATTTGTTCATTTTTGAAAGACAGAGACAGAGCACAAGCAGGGGTGAGGTGGAGAGAGAGGGGGGCACAGAATCTGAAGCAGGCTCCAGGCGCTGAGCTGTCAGCACAGAGCCCGACATGGGGCTCAAACGCACGGACCATGAGATCATGAGCTGAGCTGAAGTCGGACGCTCAACCAACTGAGCCACCCATGAGCCCCTAAATTTTTTTTTTAATGTTTTTATTTATTTTTGAGAGAGAGAGAGAGAGAGAGAGAGTGAGCGAGCACGAGCAGGGAGAGGGGCAGAGAGGAGGCACAGAATCCAAAGCAGGCTTCAGGCTCCGAGCTGTCAGCACAGAGCCTGATGCGGGGCTCAAACCCGTCAACAGTGAGATCACGGCCTGAGCTGAAGTCAGATACTTAACAGACTGAGCCACCCTGGCATCCCAGTGTTTTTGTATTCTTTAGGTAAATACCCAGTTGAGTGATTACTGGATCATATGGTAGTTCTATTTTTAACTTCTTGAGGAACCTCCATACTGTCTTCCAGAGCGCCTGCACCAACTTGTATTTCCACTAACAGTGCACAAGGGTTTCTTTTTCTCCACATCCTCACCAGCAGTTTTTTCTTTTCTTTCTGATTTTAGCCATTCTGACATGTGTGAGGTAATATCTCATTGTAGTTTTGATTTGCATTTCCCTGATGATGAGTGATGTTGAGCATCTTTTCATGTGTCTGTTGGCCATCTGGATGTCTTCTTTGGAGAAATGTCTGTTTATGTCTTCAACATGGCAGAGAGCACTTTTGATACTCAGAGACTATGGAAAAATTATAGCCTGTCCTTTCTGTGGTTTTAGTCAGATGGTTTTAGTCAGATTTAAAAAAAAAATTTTTTTTTAATGTTTATTTTTGAGAGGCGGGAGGGAGAGGGGCAGCGAGAGAGGGAGACACAGAATATGAAGCAGGATCTAGGCTCCAAGCTGTCATCACAGAGCCTGATGCAGGGCTCAAACCTATGAACCGTGAGATCATGACCTGAGCTGAAGTCAGATGCTCAACCCACTGAGCCACCCAGGTGCCCCAGATGGTAGATTTTTTTTTAAGCATAGTTGGTATGAAATACGTATGTAACATGTATTTCATAAATGCACGAATGAGGCAACATATTTGGTAGTTGTATTAGAAGATAACTTTCTATAATGTCCCAAGATGATATTTGGCATTTTCTTTTAATTCATTGTTTGTAAGGAGAGAGGATTACTGGTGAAGATAACATTTTAGAAAGCAAAACTTGGTGGGGGAAAAATTCTAGAATAAAATGGGTTTCTCCCTCACACAATTTTAGCTGCTTTTGTCAAGCTTTTTCTCTCCATTTTAAAAGACAGGGAATAGGGGCGCCTGGGTGGCGCAGTCGGTTAAGCGTCCGACTTCAGCCAGGTCACGATCTCACGGTCCGTGAGTTCGAGCCCCGCGTCAGGCTCTGGGCTGATGGCTCAGAGCCTGGAGCCTGCTTCCGATTCTGTGTCTCCCTCTCTCTCTGCCCCTCCCCTGTTCATGCTCTGTCTCTCTCTGTCCCAAAAATAAATAAAAAAAAAAAAAAAAAAAAAAAAAAAACGTTGAAAGAAAAAAATAAAAGACAGGGAATGGTGTACTAATTTTGTGACATAATTTCCCATTCCTTATTTTATTCATAAAATATTTTGGGAAAAGAAAGCTATGGAGTTTGCTGATAAATATAATTTATAAATTATATTTGATAAATATAATTTATAAATATAATTTATGATTGGAAATAAATATATAGCAAGTAGATAAGTAATTTCACTTTTAGGAAAGCACATTAAGGGACATTTATAAGCAACTAAATATTGGTGATTTAACTCTTAAACTAATACTTTCATTAAGTAAAGAGCAGAGGATATGAGAATACCTGTGTTTTTCAAGGTAAGACACTTAATTCCATTATCCCATTTTTTAAAATATTCATTTTATATGTGTGGGAAAAACGTTTCTTAATGCACTTGAGGCAATTTAGTTGTCATTTAAACAAAGTATAATTCTTAGTTTTTAATAATATTTAAGTTTAAAATTGCATATTTCTGACAAAGAGTTGATCATGTTTTTAAAGGACCCATTAATGGTGGAACTTTCAAGCCCTGGACCATTGACCTCAGCCCTGTTCCTGTTTCTTCATAGCATGAAGGAGACTGAAAAAGGACCACTTTCTCCTAAAGTTCTTTTTAATCAGCTTTGTCAGAAGTGGGTGCATCTAAATTTTTGATATAAATAATTATGAGTTATAAAATTCTAATGTATCACTTAATATGGGTAGTTTCACTCTTACTATAACACTATTCTTGTCTAGACTCTCAAGAGATTAAGAACTAATATTTGTTTAATTGCAGCTGTGTGCTTTATTAAAGTAAATTATATCTCATAATACTCTGAAGAAGTGCTTGTTTATCCCCATTTTATAAATAAGGAAACTGAGACTCTCAGAAGTTGAGTAGCTTACTTAGTTGTATATTGACAAAGCCAGGATTCAAATAGAGGTCTGTCCTGATTCAGAAGCCCATGATGTAAGAACAAAGAGTAAGAAAACTATAGAATTGTAAAATCTAAAAGGTGCCATAATAGGTCATCTGAACCTAGTTTTCTTATTTTTACTTTTATTTTATTATCATTTTTAAGTACACTCAACCTGCAATATGGGGCTCAAGCTCATGACCCCAAGATCAGGACTTGCATGCTCTACCAACTGAGGCAGCCAGGTGCCTTCCTTATTTTTATCATTTTTTAAAAAATGTTTATTATTTTGAGAGAGAGAGGCAGAGAGAGGGAGAGAGAGAATCCCAAGCAGGCTCCAGGCTGTCAGCGCAGAGCCTGAAATAGGGCTTGATCTCATGAACCGTGAGATGACCACCTGAGCCAAAATCAAGAGTCAGACGCTTAACTGACTGAGCCACCCAGGTGCCCCTTTCCTTATTTTTAGAAATGAGCTTCAAGGCAAATAGAGTTTAAGTGAATTTCTCAAGATAGTACTGTATGTTCAAAAACAAAATCCTTGGGTACATGGAAATACATACATACCATAAAGGACCTGATGCAACTTTAATGCTTTCACTTATTCCTTCATCTAAAAAAATTGAGAACTGGGGCGCCTGGGTGGCTCAGTTGGTTAAGCGTCCGACTTCAGCTCAGGTCATGATCTCACGGTCTGTGGGTTCGAGCCCCGCGTCGGGTTCTGTGCTTACTGCTCAGAACCTGGAGCCTGTTTCAGATTCTGTGTCTCCCTCTCTCTCTGACCCTCCCCCGTTCATGCTCTGTCTCTCCCTGTCTCAAAAATAAATAAAACGTTAAAAAAAAAATTAAAAAAAAGTTGAGAACTTATTTGTGTCAGTTACTTGCTAGATTCTAGGGATACACAGTGTATAACATATTAAAAATAGATCCTGTCATGGAGTTCATGAGCTAGTCCAGTCCACAATTACTAAAATATGTAGAAACAAAATTCTTTAAATGGGAACTTAACATTTTTTTTTATATCTCTAGGCTTCAAAATTTCATTTTAATTTAAGCTAGTTACTTGTACCATGGCATTATATTGTATTTTATCTCATAGAATTATACCAAGGTTAATTTTTTCAAAAATAATTGTGAAAAGAACACTTACCATGAGCTCTACCTTCTTAAATTTTTTCTTTTTTTCTCTTGAAGTTACTTATTTATTTTGAGAGAGAGAGAGGTGTGGGGGAGAGAATCTTAAGCAGGCTCTGTGCCAACAGCACAGAGCCCAACTTGGGGTTTGATCCCACCAACTGTGAGATCATGACCTGCTCTGAAACCAAGAGTTGGACACTTAACCTACTGAGCTACCCAGGCACCCCTACCATCTTAAAATTTTTAAGTATATAGGGGCACCTGGGTGACTTAGTCGATCAAGCATCCAACTTCGGCTCAGGTCATGATTTTGTGATTTGTGAGTTCAAGCCCCATGTTGGGGGCTGTGCTGACAGCTGACAGCTCAGATCCTGGAGCCTGCTTCAGATTCTGTGTCTCCCTCTCTCTGTCCCTCCCCTGCTTGCACTCTGTCTGTCTCTCTGTCTCTCTTTCTCAAAAAATAAACAAACATAAAAAATATTAAGAAATAAATAAACATTAAAAAAAATTTAAGTGTACAAAATATTGTTGACTGTAGGTGCAATGCTGGACAGGAGATATCTAGAGCTTGTCCATCTTGCTTGACTAAAACTTTATGCCTATTGATTATTCCTATCTATTTTTCCTTTACTCCAGGCCCTGGTAAGACAACATTGTGCTCTTTTATTTTATGAATTTGACTATTTTAGGTTCTTCATATAAATGGAATCACACTATTTGTCTTCCTGTGACTGGCTTATTTCACTTAGCATACTGTGCCGTGGTATTTTGAATGTGGTCAAAAATATAGAGGGTTTATTATGTGTTTAATTTAGTAGGCAAATGCTGTTTTTCAAAACCTGAAGAACAGCAAGTCCCATAAAAGTCTCAGAGACTTTGGTGCCTCACAGAGTTCAAAAGTCTTTAGGAATTTATGTCAATTAGAAATTTGTTTTTGGGGGCGCCTGGGTGGCGCAGTCGGTTAAGCGTCCGACTTCAGCCAGGTCACGATCTCACGGTCCGTGAGTTCGAGCCCCGCATCAGGCTCTGGGCTGATGGCTCGGAGCCTGGAGCCTGTTTCTGATTCTGTGTCTCCCTCTCTCTCTGCCCCTCCCCCGTTCATGCTCGGTCTCTCTCTGTCCCAAAAATAAATAAAAAACGTTGAAAAAAAAAAAAATTAAAAAAAATAAAAAAAAAAAAAAGAAATTTGTTTTTGGATCTCCAAAAATAACTGTTTTGCATTTTTTTTGTTTTATAAAGATTTATAAATTAAAAAAAATGTTTAAATAATAGGTATTCATGGATAGATGTTCAAAGTAGTATTTATCTTATTTTTTTCAAAAGTGATTATGCATACACAGACATATACACAGATTGTTTGCAACTTGTTTTGCTTAATACATTTTTTACATTTTTCCATTTTAGTGCATGTGGATATGACTTACTTGATTTTACGTGTGTGTGTGCTGCACTTGTGAGAGTACATCAGTAGGATATATTGAATTACTGGATCAAACATCATTTGAAAACATTAAAAATTGCCTTTTGTTTTTTATGTTTACTTTAAAAAGAGATGTATATTGGGTGGCTCAGTTGGTTGAGCATCCGACTTCGGCTCAGGTCATGATCTCGCGGTTCGTGGGTTTGAGCCCTGCATCAGGCTCTGTGCTGAACACTTGCTCAGAGCCTGGAACCTGCTTCAGATTCTGTGTCTCCTTCTCTCTCTGCCCCTCCCCCGCTCACACTCTATCTCACTGTGTCTCTCAAAAATCAATAAATGTAAAAAAGAATTTTTTTTAAGAGATACATATTAAGAAAAGTAATTTTTAAAAACCTGGTGAAGATTTAAGCCATGTATGTTGAGTCTGTTTTGGGACTTTGTTCTGTTCCATTGATCTGTATGTCTATTCTTACCCCAGTCCTCCACTGTGTCAATTACTGTAACTTTATGGTAAGTCTTGGAATTGGAGAATGAGAGTTCAAACTTTACTTTTTTTTTTTTTTTTTTTTAATTTATTTTTGGGACAGAGAGAGACAGAGCATGAACGGGGGAGGGGCAGAGAGAGAGAGGGAGACACAGAATCGGAAACAGGCTCCAGGCTCCGAGCCATCAGCCCAGAGCCTGACGCGGGGCTCGAACTCACGGACCGCGAGATCGTGACCTGGCTGAAGTCGGACGCTTAACCAACTGCGCCACCCAGGCGCCCCTACTTTTTTTTTTTTTTTTTAACTATTTCAGGTCCTTTGCTTTTTCACATGAATTTTACAATCAGTTTGTTAATTGGGATTGCATTTGGAGATCAGTTTAGAATGGACATCTTAACCATGTTGCGTTCTAAAGCATGATTATGACATATCTTTTCAGTTATTTAGGTATTTGATTTTTCTCATCAAGTTTTGTGATTTTCAGCTTACAAATGCTACACAATGTTGTTAGATTTACCTTTAGAATTTCATGTTTTTAAATACTATTTATTGTAAATTGGTACTTTAAAGAAATTTCAATTTCCAGTTGTACGTTTCTAATATACAGAAATATACTTGGTTTTTGTATATTGATCTTGTTTCTTGCTGCTTTGTTTAATTCATTTACTGGTTATAATAGCTTCATGTAGATCTTTTGGGATTTCCTATGTAGACAATAATGTCATTGGTAAATAAAGACCATTTTATTTCTTCCTTTAAAATTTGTATCCTTTTAGACCTTTTTCTTACTTTATATGTCTGGCAAGGACTTCCAGTATAATGTTGGAGTGGTGAAATAGGCATCTTTGCTTTGTTTCTGATATTAGGGGAGGAACATTCAGTCTTTCACACATAAGTATAATAGCAGCTGTAGGTTTTTCATAGATGCCTTTCATCAGGTTAAGGAAATTCCTATTCCTAGTTTTTTCTGAGGATTCTCATCAAGAATAACAGTATTTGATAAACTCCCAATACCCAATTTTTCCTTAAAAAACAACAAAGCTTTATTATTTAAATAAATAAACATTATGTATTACCATTGGTATACTTTGATTCCTGGCCCAGAGAAACCATGAGATAATAAATGTTTTTTTCTTTTAAGAAAAAAGAATGGCTATTGGATTTTATTAAATGCTTTTCCTGCATCTATTGAAATAATCATATGGGTTTTTAAAAATCTGTTGAAACAGTGAATCATATTAATGGGTATTCTGAATAGTTTGTATATTTGACTTACATTAAGCTGTACATATTTAAAGCATACCATTGGATAAGTTTTGAGATACTATATATATGTATGTATAATGTATATCTACATACTTGTGACACCATTGCCACAATCAGTGTGATGAATGTTTGCATCACCCCTAAAAGTTTTCTTGGGCCCTTTTGTGATCCCTCTCTCTGGACTCTCTCCCCTAAACCCCTCCCCTCTGTACCACTTACCTGTTTTTGTCACTGTAGATTCGTTTGCATGTTTTAGATTCCTATATATAATGTGTACTCTTTTTTGTCTGGCTTCTTGCTATAATTATTTTGAGATTCATCTACATTGTGTGTATATACATTACTTGATTTTTGAAAGTTGAACCAGTCTCTTGTAGTTTCTATTATAAGAGTGATTATCAGACATTTCTACCACTTGTGAATGTTGGGAGCAAATTCTTCAACTTTCTTCTGGATTCCCCACCCACCCCAATTCTTGTTATTTTGCAGTAGTTTTAAGGATCACAAGAAGTTGAAAGAAGAGTACAGAGTTACTGTGTACCCTTTATTTAGCTTCCACCATCAATAATAACTTAAACAACAGTGCATTGTCAAAACCAGGAAATTGACATTAACACAATACTGTCAACTCTCCTACAAATCTTTCTTGGATTTCACCAGTTTCTACATGCATTCTTCCTTAAAAGGTTCAAAGATGCTCTAGAGTGATCGTTTCTTTATACTCATTTATGCCCATCTTTTGCTTTGTTTACTCCTTCACTCTTTTATGTTGGTAACTAATATTGATGTGCTGAGCTTTCTTTGGGTTTTGTCCATGAGGAAATATATATGTGTGTGTGTGTGTGCATGTATATATGTGTGTGTGTGTATATATATATACAAATATGCATGTGTATGTATATGTGTATACACATATATGTATATACACACACACTACAAATATATATGTGTATACACGTATACATATACATACATATTTGTAGTTTTGTGATACTCTATGGTATGTCATGTACATTAAGGAGTGCCACCAAATTCTCAAAATACTATTATCTTCTAATTTACTAGTTTGCCCTTCAACTGTGTACAGAATTTATCCTATTGATTTTTATATCTGTAGTTTTATTTTCTTCTAATATTTTCAATTGGCTATCTTATCAATATCTACATATCCCTTAAAAAAAGATTTTTCTTTTTGGGGCGCCGGGGTGGCTTAGTCAGTTACGCGTCTGACTTCAGTTCAGGTCATGATCTCATGGTTCATGAGTTCCAGCCCCACATCAGGCTCTGTGATGACAGCTCAGAGCCTGGAGCCTACTTCAGATTCTGTGTCTCCCTCTCTCTCTGCCCTGCCCCACTCGTGCTCTCTTTCTTTCTCAAAAATAAATAAACTTAAAAAAAAAAGTTTTTCTTTTTTACCTAATATCTAGGCTTTTATTGGCATGCCTTTATGTTTTTGTACATTCTCAACATATTGTAACATCTTTGGATCAGTTTTATAAAATTTATTTGGAGTGAAGTAAATGCATTTCAGTTGTTGATTTTTTAACATCAGATTTCTTTGTGTTTTATGATATTGGTTTGTAGGCTTCTTGGGAGTAGAATTTTTTGTTTGTTTTTTCCCATTTTTCCCCCCTTTGCTTTCTTCCATTTCCTCCACCCTTCCTTGTTTCCCCTGCTGCCTTTTTCACATCCTCTCCCTTCCATAGCCTCTTTTCCTCATATCCCTCTCTTCTCTGCCTAAAAATGTCAAATTTTAAGATAGCCTTACCCCTGAACTCTGGGCTGGCCTTGGAGATTGAGGTCTTGTATTGGCTTACAGTTACTCTGCTGCCCTCATCTGGGGGAGGTGAGAAGAGTCTATAGAAGGTTTGGTCTGGTTTCAGGTCTCTAGGCTAAGTATGTGTTCTCTTGTAGCCTTAGTTAGTATTTGCCTAAGGGCTTCCTTTCAGGCTCTTGGTAAGGTCGACCATCCACATATTTGTGGGTTCATTTCTGGGTTCTCTATTCTGTTCCATTGATCTATGTGTCTGTTCCTGTGTCAGTATCATACTATCTTGATGATTACAGCTTTGGAATACAGCTTGAAGTCTGGAATTGTGATACCTCCAGCTTTGGTTTTCTTTTTGAGGATTGCTTTGGCTATTCAGAGTCTTTTGTGGTTCCATACAAATTTTAGGATTGTTTGTTCTAGCTCTGTGAAGAATATTGGTGTTATTTTGATAGGGATTGCATTGAATATATAGATTGCTTTGGGTATTACAGATTCTTTAAGTCCTCTTAGAATTTTTGACCCAGTCCTAGGTAGAAGAAGAAAGAAAAAAAAATCTGTTTATTTATTTTCAAGTTAGTTAACATATATGTCGTATTGGTTCCAGGAGTAGAATTTAGTGATTCGTCATTAATTTTCTTGAATGGTTTAGAAGGCAGTAACTGGTCTGTGGATAGTTGAGATGGAGCTGTAGGCAGAGATGTGGTAGAGAAAGTTTCTCCTTTGCTCAGGAACAATTTCCTTCCTGTGCATCTGCTTCGAAAGCCACAGACTGTTCCTCCTACCTGCAACATGGCAGATGAGGATCCCTGAAGGATTCCCGTTTGCCCCTTGCAATCTTCTTCCACTTCACTGAACTTCCTTGATGCCTACAGCACAAATGTCATGTCATGCAGTTTCTGCCTTACATGGATTCCAGCCATGGAAGCCCAGATAGGGGTGAGAAATGTGTCCATTTTGGTTTCTGTCTTCTTCTCTGATCTAGAAGGTGATCTATATCCACCAAATGCAGAAAGGGAAGCCCACAAGGGCAGTAAATCAAAGTTCTCAGCATCCTTTTGCTTTTGCTACTACTTAACAAGAGTGAATAAATGAAATTACAGTTCCTATTATAGGCTAGATTCACTGCTAGTTCAGATAGCTTTTTAGCACCAGGGGCTCTCATTAGTGCATTACTAGAATGAATGTTTATTATGAGATAATAAAGAATAATGCTTGAAGTACTGGACTCAAGAATCAAAAGACTTGGATTTACGTCAGTGGCACAGATTGTTCTTCAGTTTTCTCAAGTGTAAAACAGTTCATCTTAACTGATTTCTTAACAGCACTGTTGTGCATATCAAATGAGATATGTTGGACATACCACAAGGAGAACATTGTAAACTTGTACTACAATAAGATATTCTTACTATTTTATATTACTTTGACAAAATTCTTTCTTCATCTTAGGTCAGAGCACTATCTAAATTTAGCACTTATTTTCATTTCATTTTAGTATTGGAATTTATTGCAGAAAATACTGTTTTTTAAAGTTAATGAAATCAACTAAATATTTGCTGTGTTGATGTCTCCATGTACAACACCCGAACCTTTAATTAATACAAGGAAATTTAGTTGTTAAATCCTTAAAATAAATACATTCACAGAGATATCAGATTATTGTTCTTTATTTAAATATAAATAACTTCTTGTTTTTCATTTGGTTATTCAGGGTAGGAAGATAATAGATCACAGTGGCTTGGGTTTGAGTACTATATTTTTGCTTGCTGTGTGACCTTGCAAATTATTTGAATAATCCCTCTGAGCCCCCATGTATAACTGGAGAAAATAGTGCATCCCAAGCTTGTTTGAGGATTGATCTATGTAAAGCTTAACATATGTACTATGCTTGCATGTAGTAGTCACTTGATAAATGACAGCCATATTATTCTTTTTTTATTTTATTTATTTATTTCAAGAGAGAGAGAGGCAGAGAGAGGGAGAGAGAGAATCCCAAGCAGGCTCCATGCTATCAGTGCAGAGCGCCATGTGGGGCTTGATCCCAAGAACCATGAGATCATGACCTGAGCCGAAATCAAGAGTCAGATACTTAACTGGCTGAACCACCCAGATGCCCTGATAACTATATTATTTTCTGTGTACTGATGATCTCATCTTAATTGGAGCAGTGATCATATCTGCTCTTTTTACCTAGTGGTAAAAGGACTATATTGAATCTTTGAATATATGTTATTTAAAAATGATTTTAGATGAGGGGCACTTGGGAGGCCCAGTTGGCTAAGCAGTTGAGGTTTGTGAGATTAAGCCATGCATTGGGCTCTGGGCTGACAGCATGGAGCCTGCTTGGGATTCTCTCCTTCTTTCTCTCTGCCCCTCCAGAGGGGCCCTGCATGCACACACATGCACACACACACACACACTCTCTCTCAAATACATTAATCATGTAAACATTCAAAAAAATTATTTTTGATGATAGTAATATATTGTTGATGAAATTATCTTTTTTCTTTCCTGTTTTGTTTTTAAATCATAGGGCCCCTCGATTTAAAGGTTTCCAGCAACAGGACAGTCAGGAGCTACTGCATTATCTGCTGGATGCGGTGAGAACAGAAGAAACAAAGGTCAGATTTCTTTAAATTGATTACATATACTCTTTAAGAAGAGGGTAAAAAATTGAAGGAGTTAATTTTTACGATAATTTTAATATGGATTGAGAAGTAATTTGATTTTTTCTAACTATTCCATTCCTTTATTTATTTATTTTGGCCAGTTCTTCTAAAAGATTATTTTCTTTTATCCTTTTGCACCCCCCCTTATCCTTTATTAGTTGATACCCTTTGACTGTAAATAACAAATAAATTCAAGCCAGTTTAAATAAGGAAAAAGGAATCTAAGAATCTAGGTGACAGGAGGTATGGGTAAGGATATAGGGACAGGAAGGTTCTCAACAATCCAGAGAATATTCTCCTCATTTCTCTGGCTCTGTAGATTTTCTTTATTCATTTTCCTGAAAACTGAGTAGTTTCTCAGCTTCTGTCTCTGAGTGATAGCACATGACCTTCATATTTTGCATATGTTGCAGTTCCACGTATATAAAACCAAAACTGGCTGTTTGTGAATCCCAACTCTGAAGAGAAACTCTGTTACCTCATGTTGGATTAGGATCCACTCAGGGATGAGTCACTTGTAACTAGGGGAATGGGATCCAAGCCTCCTGGATCAGGGAATGTTTCTGAGAAAAGAAAGAGTGGCTCATGGCCTGGATAGATTTCCCCAAACAGTGTTCATTGTCATCCTGTCCCTTTATCGATTGGGTGGTAGTTGCCTGTAATATTAAATGAGTTAAATTCAACTTTTTTGGTGGGGACCTACGAATGGGATACAAGTTTTCAGAGAAAATGCAAGATATTAAAGCTGTCAAGTACACAGCACATATCCTTCATTTTTCCTCTATCACTCATAGCAGGACATTGTTAATCATTCATAACGGTTCTGCTGAGTCTGGATTCAGGCTCGGAATCATTCTCAACCTACCGCTGCAGGCATGCTATCTCAATCATAATTGTCACAATAGGTGAAATCCTGTTTTCCATTCAAGGTAAATATACTTCTTAATTTATGTTAATATGTAGCAGAGCAACCATGTGAAAATGAAGTACTCCTATGCTTGTGATAGCTGTTACTGTGATACTAGGCAAGGTGGATCCTCCTCTTTTTGTTTTGTAAAATCTTATCTTGAGGGGTGCCTGGGTGGCTTAGTCAGTTAAGCATAGGACTCTCTATCTTGGCTCAGGTCATGATTTCACGGTTCGTGGGATTGAGCCGCAAGTTGGGCTCCATGCTGACAGCACGGAGCCTGCTTCAGATCCCCCTCCCTCTCTCTCTGCCTCTCCCCCACTTGTTGTCTCTCTCTGTCTCTCTCAAAATAAATAAACTTAAAAGAATGAAAAATAACATCTCACCTCGACTTGTAGTATTGTAGTATTCTAGTTTTCAGTAAATAAATAGGGTTCTGTTATTTTCTTTTACCTTAATGAGTTAATCACTCCCTCCTGCTACAGTGTTTATTATAGTTCTGTTCTTAATTGGCTATTTATTGACCTCTATGTTACATTAGTTAAATTCAGCTTTTGAAGGTGTCAGTCCTTTTCTGCCATCTCTCTACTTGATATATGTATATATTTAAGTTATATATATCTGCATTATATATATTTAAGTTTGTGTTTTAATTCCAGTTAGTTATACAGTGTTACATTAGTTTGAGATGTACAATACAGTGATTCAACAATTCCATACATCATCTGGTGCTCAACACAGCAAGTGTGCTCCCTAATCCCCATCACCTGTCTCACCCACCCCGCCACTCACTTCCCCTCTGGTAATCATCAGTTTGTTCTCTGTAGTTAAGGCTCTGTTTCTTGGTTTCTCTCTCTCTTTTTATTTCCCCTTTGCTCACTTTGTTTCTTGAATTTCACACGTAAGTAAAATCATATGGTATTTTTCCTTCTCTGACTTACTTTGCTTAGTTCCCTCTCTAGTTCCATCCATGTTGTTACAAGTGGCAAGATTTCATTCTTTTCTATAGTGGAATAGTATTTCATTTTAGAAGTGTACCACATTTTTATTCATTCATTCATTAATGGACACTTGGGCTACTTCTGTAATTTGGCTATTATAAATAATATTGCAAACATAGGGGTATGTGTATCTATTTGAATTAGTGTTTTTGTATTCTTTGGGTAAAGACCCAGCAGTGCAATTGCTGGATCATAGGGTATTTTTAACTTTTTGAGGAACCTCATCCAGAGTGACTGCACCAGTTTGCATTCCCAACAGTACACAAGGGTTCCTTTTTCTCCACATTCTCGCTAATAGCTGTTGTTTCTTGTATTTTTTATTTTACCCATTCTGACAAGTGTGAGGTGATCTCATTGTAGTTTTGATTTGCGTTTCCCTAATGATGAATGCTGATGAGCATCTTTTCATGTGTCTGTTGGCCATGTGTATGAAGTCTTTGGAGAAATGTCTGTGTCTTTTGCCCATTTGGTAATTGGATTATTTGTTTTTTTTTGGTGTTGAGTTATATCAGTTCTTTATACATTTTGGATACTAATCCTTTACTGGATATGTCATTTCCAAATACCATCTCCCATTCTGGAGGTTGCCTTTTAGTTTTGTTGATTGTTTCCTTTACTGTGCAGAAGGTTTTTATTTTTATGTAATTCCAATAGTTTATTTTTGTTTTTGTTTCTCTTGCCTCAGGAGATATATCTAGAAAGAAGTTGTTATGGCCGATGTCAAAAAAGTTACCACCTGTGTTCTCTTCTGAGATTTTTATAGTTTCAGATTTCACATGTAGGTCTTTAATCCATTTTGAATTCATTTTTGTGTATGGTGTAACAAAGTGGTCCAGTTTCATTCTTTTGTACATAACTGAACAACTTTTCCAACACTATTTGTTGAAGAGACAGTCTTTTTCCTATTGGATATTCTTTCCTGCTTTGTTGAGGTTTAATTGACTGTATAATTGTGGGTTCATTTCTGGGCTTTCTATTCTGTTCCACTGATCTGTGTGCCTATTTTTTTGTGCCAGTACCATACTGTCTTGATGATTATAGCTTTGTAAAACAGCTTGAAGCCTGGAATTGTGATGCCTCCAGCTTTGGTTTTCTTTTTTAAAATTGCTTTGGCTCTTCGGGACCTTTTGTAGTTCCATACAAATTTTAGCATTGTTTGTTGTAGTTCTGTGAAAATGTTGGTATTTTGATAGGGATTGTATTAAATATGTAGATTGCTTTGTGTAGAGTAGACATTTTAACAATATTTACTCTTCCTATCCATGAGCATGAAATGTCTTTCCATTTCTTTCTCTTTTTTTTTAATGCTTATTCATTTTTGAGAGAGAACGTGAGTGGGGGAGGGGCAGAGAAAGAGAAGGGCAGAGGAACTGAAGCGGGCTCTGTGCTGACAGCAGCAAGCCCAATGTGGGGCCTCAAAGTCACAAACTGTGAGATCATGACCTGAGCTGAAGTCCGATGCTCAACTGAGCCACCCAGGTGCCCATTTTTCCATTTCTTTGTGTCATTGTCGGTTTCTTTCATTAGTGTTTTATAGTTTTCAGAGTACAGGTCTTTTACCTCTTTGGTTAGGTTTATTTTTAGGTATCTTATTTTTGGTGCAGTTGTAAATGGGATTGTTTGCTTAATTTCTGTTTCTGCTGCCTCATTATTGATGTATAGAAATGTAATAGATTTCTCTATGTTGATTTTGTATCCTGAGACTTTACTGAATTCATTTACCAGTTCTAGCAAGTTTTTTTGATTGAGTCTTTAAGATTTTCTGTATGTAATATGTCATCTGAAAATAGAGTTTTACTTCTGCCTTACCAATTTGGATGCCCTTTATTTCTTTTTGTTGTCTGATTGCTGTGACTAGGACTTCCAGTACCATGTTGAATAAAAATGGTGAAAGTGGACATCCTTGTCTTGTTCCCGACCTTAGGAAAAAGCTCTCAGTTTTTCCCCATTAAGGATGATATTAGCTGTGGGTTTTTCATATATGGCCTTTTTGATGTTGAGGTATATTCCCTCTAAACCTACTTTGTTGAGGGTTTTTTGTCATGAATGGATGTTGTATTTTGTCAAAGGCTTTTTCTGCATCCATTGAAATGATTATATGGTTCTTATCCTTTGCTTGTTGATCTGATGTATCATGTTGACTGATTTGTGAATATTGAACCACGCTTGCAACCCAGAATAAATCCCACTTGATCATGATGAATGATTTTTTTAATGTATTGTTAGATTCAGTTTGCTAATATTTTGTTGAGGATTTTTGCATGTATGTTCATCAGAGATACTGACCTGTAGTTCTGTTTTTTTGTGGTGTCTTTGTCTGGTTTTGGTATCAGGGTAATGCTGGCTTCATAGAATGAATTTGGAAATTTTCCTTCCTTTTCTGTCTTTTGGAATAGTTTGAGAAAAAGAGGTATTAACTCTTCTTTAAATGTTTGGCACAATTTGCCTGGGAAGTCATCTGGTCATGAACTTTTGTTTGTTGGGATTTTTTGATTACTGATTCAATTTCTTTGCTGGTTTTCTGTCTAAATTTTCTATTCCTCCCTGTTTCAGTTTGGTAGTTTATATGTTTCTAGGAATTTTTTTTTTTTTTACCATTTTATTTAATTTACATCCAAATTAGTTAGCATATAGTGCAGCAATGATTTCAGGAGTAGATTTCTTAATGCCCCTTACCCGTTTAGCCCATCCCCCTTCCTACAACCCCTCCAGTAACTCTCTGTTTGTTCTCTGTATTTAAGAGTCTCTTATGTTTTGTACTCCTCCTTGTTTTTATATTATTTTTTGCTTCCCTTCCCTTATGTTCACCTGTTTTTTACCTTAAAGTCCTCATATGAGTGAAGTCATATGATATCTGCCTTTCTCTGACTAATTTCACTTAGCATATGTTTCTAGGAATTTATTCATTTCTTCTAGGTTGGCCAATTTTTTGACATTTAGTTTTACATAATCTTTTATAATTGTATTTCTATGGTGTTGGTTGTTACTTCTCTCTCATTTATAATTTTATTTATTTGAGTCCTTTTCTATTTTCTTGATAAGTTTGGCTAGAGGTTTGTCAATTTTTTTTATTTAAAATTGTTTTTTTTAACGTTTATTTATTTTTGAGACAGAGAGAGACAGAGTATGAACAGGGGAGGGGCAGAGAGAGAGGGAGACACAGAATCTGAAACAGGCTCCAGGCTCTGAGCGGTCAGCACAGAGCCTGACGCGGGGCTCAAACCCACGGACCACGAGATTGTGACCTGAGCCGAAGTCGGCCGCTTAACCGACTGAGCCACCCAGGCGCCCCTAGAGGTTTGTCAATTTTATTTTATTTTTGAAGATCTAGCTCTAGGTTTCATTGATCTGTTCTTTTGTTTTTATAGTTTTATTTCTGCTCTAATCCTTATTCTTTCCTTCTAATGGTTTTAGTTTGTTGTTCTTTTCCTAGCTCCTTTAGGTAAACAGGTTGTTTATTTGAGATTTTTCTTGCTTCTTGAGGTAAGCCTATATTGCTGTAAACTTCCCTCTTAGAACTGCTTTTGCTGAATCCCAATAGTTTAACTGTTGTGATTTTTTTTTAAATTTGTTTCTATGTACTTTTTTGTTTCTTCTTTTATTTTCTGATTTAGTTTAGTAGCAGGGCATTTAACCTTCAGGTATTTGTGGTCTTTCCAGATTTTTCTTGTGGTTGATTTCTAGTTTCATAGTGTTATGGTTAGAAAAGATGCATGGTATGACTTTGATCCTCTTGAATTAGTTGAGACTTGTTTTTTGGCCTAATACATGATCTGTTCTGGAGAGTGTTCCACGAGCACCTGAAAAGAATGTGTAGTCTGCTGTTTTAGGATGGAATGTTCTGAATATGTTGGTTAAATCCATCTGGCTCAGTGTGTCATTCAGAGCCATTGTTTCCTTGTTGATTTTTTTGTTTTGATGATCTGTCTGTTGATATAAGTGGGGTGTTAAAGTCCCCTACTATTATTGTGTTGTTACCAATTAGTTCCTGTATGTTTGTTATTAACTGTTGTTTTTGTTTTTGTTTTTTACTTTTTTTAACCTTTACTTCTTTTTGAGAGACAGAGACAGTCTGAGCAGGGGAGGGACAGAGGGAGAGGGTGAGACAGAATCTGAAGCAGGCTCCAAGCTCTGAGCTTTCAGCACAAAGCCTGATGCAGGGCTTGAACTCATGAACTGTGAGATCATGACCTGAGCTGAAGTTGGATCCTTAAGTGACTGAGCCACGCAGGCATCCCTGTTATTAACTGTTTTATGTGTGTGGGTGCTTTCATGTGGGTGCGTAAGTATTTATAATTGTTATGTCTTCTTATTGGATTGTCCCCTTTATGACTAGATAGTGTGCTTCTTTGTCTCTTGTCATAGTCTCTGTTTTAAAGTCTATTTTGTCCAATTTAAGTATTGCTACCCTGGCTTTCTTTTGACATCCATTTGCATGATAAATGTTTCTCCATCTCCTCACTTTGAATCCGCAGGTGTCTTTTGGTCTGAAATGAGTCTCCTATAGGTAGTGTATAGATGGGTCTTGTTTTTTATATCCATCCTATCATCCTATGTCTTTTGATTGGAGTGTTTAGTGCATTTACGTTCAAAGTAATTATTGATAGATATGTATTTATTCCCGTTGTATTACTTGTTTTGTGGTTGTGAATATTTTCTCTGATCCTTTGTCTTTCTCTTTTTTATGGTTTGCTGGTTTTCTTTAGTGATGTGTTTATTTAGTGATATGATTTAGTGATATGATTTCTTTCTCTTTATTCTTTGCATA
Source organism: Neofelis nebulosa (assembly GCF_028018385.1). NCBI lineage: Eukaryota > Metazoa > Chordata > Mammalia > Carnivora > Felidae > Neofelis > Neofelis nebulosa. Next base: position 93,152,855 of record NC_080787.1, on the reverse strand, counting down.
TTTATTAGTGGTTTTTGATTCATGGTTATCCTTAGGTTTGTATATTATATCTTCTGTGTATAGCAGTCTATATGAAATACGTGGTAGTTTAAGTTTGAACTCATTCTTTACTCCTTTTCTCTCCACATTTTAGGTATATGATGTCATATTTTGCATCCTTTTATTTTATGAGTTCCTTGACTGATTTTTTACAGAAATACTCACTTTTACTGCTTTTGTGTTTCCTACCTTCATAGTGTCACTTTTGGTCTCTCCTTTCCACTCAGCTCACTTTAATATTTCTTGTAAAGCTGGTTTATTGGTCACAAACTCCTTTAGTTTTTGTTTGTCTGGGAGGCTCTTTATCTCTTCTTCTATTCTGAATGATAGCCTTGCTGGATATAGTATACTTGGCTGCAGGTTTTGTCCCATTCAGCATCTTGAATATATCACACTACTCCCTTCTGGCTTGGAAAGTGTCTGCTAAAAAAATCTCCTGATGGCCCTGTGGGGTTTCCCTTGTATGTAAAGGTCTTCTTTTCATCCTGCTGCTTTTAAAATTTTTTCTTTATCACTATATTTTGCCAATTTAATTACAGTATGTCTTGGTGTTGGCCTGCTTTTGTTCGTTTTTTGGAGCTTCTCTACTTCTTGGATCTGGATTTCCCAGATTAGGGAAGTTTTTTTTTTTTTTTTTTTTTTTTTTTTTTTTTTTTAATTTTTTTTTTTTCAACGTTTTTTATTTATTTTTGGGACAGAGAGAGACAGAGCATGAACGGGGGAGGGGCAGAGAGAGAGAGGGAGACACAGAATCGGAAACAGGCTCCAGGCTCCGAGCCATCAGCCCAGAGCCTGACGCGGGGCTCGAACTCACGGACCGCGAGATCGTGACCTGGCTGAAGTCGGACGCTTAACCGACTGCGCCACCCAGGCGCCCCGATTAGGGAAGTTTTTAGCTATTATTTCTTCAAATAAATATTCTGCCCTCTTTTCTCTCTCTCCTTCCTCTGCGACTTCTGTAATACGAATGTTATGACATTAGATGGAGTCACTGAGTTCCCCAAATCTCTTATTTTGCATAATTCTTTTTTTCTCCTCTTTTGTTCAGCTTGATTACTTTCCATTACTCTGTCTTCTAGGTCATTAATTCATTCTTTTGCTTCTTCCAGCCTGCTGTACTTTGCATCAAGTCTATTTCTAATCTCGTTTATTGCACTCTTCATCTCTGAATGGTTCTTTTTAATCTCTGTGTTAGGGGGTCTCACTGATGTCTTCCACTCTTTACTCAAGTCCAGTGAATATCCTTATGATCATTGCTTTAAATACTCCATCAGGCATGTTACTTATGTCTGTTTTACTTTGATCTCTGGCCATGGCCTTGTCCTGTTCTTTCATTGGTACAAATTTCTCTATCTTCTCATTTTGTCTGAGTCTCTGGGGCTGTTTCTCTGTGTTAAGAAAATAAGCTGTGTTCCCTGTTCAATGGCCTAATGAAGAGGCAGTCTGGCAGTGCCCTGCCCCATAATGTCCCCTGTTCCCTAGGGCCTGACACTTCAGTGAACATCTCCATTGTGTGCTGCATGCAGTCTACTGTTGGGTCCTGGCCACTTTATCCTTCAGGCCAGTCATCTGCAGAGGTGCTCTGTGTCTATTGTGGGCAGTGTTTGACCTCTGATCTGAAATGTGGCAAGTTTTTTTTTAATAGTTTATTTTTTTAGTAATCTTTACACCCAATGTGGGGCCCAAACTTAAAACCCCAAGATCAGGGGTCACATGCCCTTCCAACTGAGCCAGCCAGGTGTCTTTCGAATGTGGTGAGTTTTAACTAGGTGTGCTCTGGTCAGGGACCAGGGCTGAGACCTGTCGCCACCGCCACCAGAATTGAGGCCCTGCAAAAATCCCACATGGAGAACTGTGTGTGGGCAGGGATTGGGCTGGTCTTCTGGGAAAGGGGGCCCACAGCCCTGGGAGTAAGGCAAATGTGACTGAGAAGGGCAGTTCCAACAGAGCATGGGGAAGCAGGGGTTGGTGTGAGCAAGTTAGGTAGTGAGTGTCAGTGCTATCCTGGCTCCTGCAGGTGGCCCTTAACCTTTGCTGAGAAGTGGGGGAGGAAATTGTACCTGCCAGTTCCTTTGTCCCTGGAGGGGTCTCTCTGTGAATGCTGTCTCTCTAGGATGCGTTTGGAGATGAGCAAATAACCTCCCCACTGTGTTCCCAGGTGCTCTTCAGATCGCTGTTTCACTGTATGTCCATGTGATGTCTGCCTGCTTTCTCTCCAAGAGCAGCTTAGTGACCTCTCAGCTCTATCCCAACCAAGTCTTCTGACCTTTAAAATTCTAGGTTTAAGCCCCACTTGTTGCCAGAATTCACAAAATTTGGGCTTTCATGCTTTCCAAGCCATTTGCTCTGAGGATTCGTTTTCCCCATGTGCTCCCCTGTGCGCTAGTCTCTCCCCCTTCTCTGGGACTACAGCTACCTTCCCACTGCAGTGGCCATGATTTGTTTCTCTCCTAAACCAGGTCTCTGCACTTCTACCTTCTTCACTATGGCCTCTTCTCTACCTTTAGTTGTGGAGTTCGTTCTGCCAGTCTTCAGGTTGATTCTGGGGCATGTAGGATGATTTGATAGTTATCTAGTTGTATTCGTGGGCTAAGGTGAGCCTCGGGTCCGCCTACTCCACACCATCTCCCCCTCCTGGATCTACTTTATGTGTTTTGATTATGAGCCCTATTGTCTTCTATTTAGAGTTATGTTTTTTGTCACCTCTCTGAGATTGTGATCTCCTCAAGGAATGATACTGTATATATCTCTGTATCCCATGTTCCTTGCACACAGTAGGTGCCCAGTGATTTGTTTGTTAAATAAGTTGTCTGTACTTATCCTTGAAATGGATAATTTCTGTTGAGAACTTGAATTGGGGAAAAAAACAGTTTCTTAAATAAGTTATACTACCTTGTTTCTTGGAGATTTACAGTTATTTTGAATATGTTATAATTTGAGTGAACTGATAAATTGATAGGATAATACATTGTGTTTTACCTATAATTTGTTTTAAAAAAATCAATTAAGAGATTTACAATTAAGTTTTGAGGACATTAGCACAATGCTCCTGAGCTGATACTTCATCATATTTTCTTAGATTTAGAAACTGATGCCAAGAATGGGCGGATTCAAACTTAAGTCTTTCTGACTACCAAACAAATTCTAATTCTATACAGTACTGCTTATTAAAGCATAGTTGTAATGCTTAATCATCAGTGGCCAGTATAAATAATACATTTTTAACCTTGCTATTTATTCATTTATTTTTAATTTTTTAAAGTTTATTATTATTTTTTTTTTTTTTTTTTATTTTTATTTTTGGGACAGAGAGAGACAGAGCATGAACGGGGGAGGGGCAGAGAGAGAGGGAGGCACAGAAGCGGAAACAGGCTCCAGGCTCTGAGCCATCAGCCCAGAGCCTGACGCGGGGCTCGAACTCACGGACCGCGAGATCGTGACCTGGCTGAAGTCGGACGCTTAACCGACTGCGCCACCCAGGCGCCCCTAAAGTTTATTATTTTTGAGAGACAGAGAGTGCATGAGTAAGGGAGGGGGCAGAGAGAGAGAGAGAGAGAGCGCACAGAGCGCAGTGTGGGGCTTGAACTCACAAACTGTGAGGACCTGAGCCAAAATCAAGAGTCAGACGCTTAACTGACTAAGCCACCCAGGCACTCCTAAGCTTGCTATTTAAAATTTAACCATAATTATTTCACCATTTGAAGTAGTATTAAATGTGATTCAGTAACTATGGTATATGGACATTCTTGTTGAAGGCGTTGATAGAAGGTAGCAAGGTGGGGGCGCCTGGGTGGCGCAGTCGGTTAAGCGTCCGACTTCAGCCAGGTCACGATCTCGCGGTCCGTGAGTTCGAGCCCCGCGTCGGGCTCTGGGCTGATGGCTCGGAGCCTGGAGCCTGTTTCCGATTCTGTGTCTCCCTCTCTCTCTGCCCCTCCCCCGTTCATGCTCTGTCTCTCTCTCTGTCCCAAAAATAAATAAAAAACGTTGAAAAAAAAATTAAAAAAAAAAAAAAAAAAAAAAAAAAAAAAGAAGGTAGCAAGGTGGGGAGAGATACAGACAGAGATTTGTATCATGAATGATATATGCATATTGATGCTTCTGAACCTACAGATGTATAGGAGTTACTTTAACATTAATTCAGACTATCAATTTCTAGAATGATTTTTTTTTTCCACTGTGATTTGCAAGGATATGTTTACTACATGGTCGTGGATCATTGTAAATGGAATTAAAAATCAGCTCTCTACATTGTTTGTCTGTTGATATTACAAATAAAGGTATAAAATCTATCCCTGTTATTTTTTTTATTTCACTTCTATTGATGGCATTCTTTGCTATAATTAAGTTATTGTTCTGTCATAATGGTGCATCGGGATTCACAATATCTTAAAGACTGGCAGTACAGTGGGAAACATTGCTTTTTGAAAGCTCTTATCTTCCTTCCTCTATTTGAGGGTTTCAGATGGTGTGGCAGAATTAAAATGTCATGTCTGTGGATTTATTCAGTCCTGTAAGCAAGGACAGTCGTGCCAGTCGCTTACAGTGAGTACCCGAGCGGGAGCTGCATTGTCTGGCCTGGGAACCCCTCAGGTGTTTGTTGTGCCACTGTGGTAGTTCATCACTGCCGTGTGTTTTTTGATTGAAGAAAGGCTACAGCATTATGTCTCTGCCACCAGAATCTTTTAGTAATGATTACAAACTACTGACCTCCTTTCAGCATGTTTCATTAAAGTTTTTTTTTTCTTATGACTCTAAAGTTGAGAGATATAACATGCTCCTGCCAAATAGAGTGCTAAGGGGGGTCATTGGTGCAAAAATTTAAATTTTTCATGGGCAAAACAAATAAAAGCAAATTTACTACAAGAACTTCTTTTATAGGCAGTCTTTTCCACTTAGAAATACATGCTTCTTCACTTGCTTGAATTTGAGCTATCACCAAATTAATGCTATTATGTTTTTATTCTCAAAGATATACCACTAATACATTATTCGCTAGGATTATTTTAAAGGCAGAATATCTCCGCTGACTTAAACTATGAGTGTTCTGCATTCTTATTTTTGAAAGACGTTTATGGTGGAGATTTGAAATGGTTGAACCTTGACATTGCTAATTGATTATTGTGCTGCAGTTGTTAGCAGTGCCCTGGCCAAAGTCTTTTTTTTTAATCCTAAGTGGTTCAAAGCACAACTTTTAACAATGAGAGGCTGTAAATGGACCTAAACCCATTTGTTTTATTCAACTTGATGAATTACTTATTAATTAACTCCTTTAACAGTTTAGAGAATATAAATTTGTGGCTAAGATACAATAAAAAGCGAATGTCTAATTATTTAAAAATTAATATAAACAACCTCATTGTTTTTATTTTTTAAGAGTTTGATGTTAGAGCTTACATTTTAGAAAATGGTAAAGGCTCGTTAAATCATATTGAAAGTCATATTTGAATTACTAAAACATTGAAATTATAAAATAAATTTATAGACATAATTTGACAAATGTTAGCTTTATCTTTACTAGCTAGAGAGGCTTTTTAATTTTTTTTTTTTAACATTTATTTTTGAGACAGAGAGAGACAGAGCATGAACGGGGGAGGGTCAGAGAGAGGGAGACACAGAATCTGAAACAGGCTCCAGGCTCTGAGCTGTCAGCACAGAGCCCGACACGGGGCTCGAACTCACGGACCACGAGATCATGACCTGAGCTGAAGTCAGCCACTTAACCGACTGAGCCACCCAGGCACCCCTAGAGAGGCTTTTTATAGGTGAACATGGTATTTATTGAAATTTATTTAAGTCCATCCTGCTGAGAATGGAATTCACACAATTTGCTTATTTTAGTTCAAAAAATTCTTTTTTGAAGGTATAAAAGTCAACGTTAGCTCAGATAATATCTGAATTACATCAATTTTCAAATGTATTGAGTCTGGATTGGAGCTTATCTCAATATTTATAGCTTTTGGGACACATGTTTTATTTTGATTTTCTTCATGTATATTTCAAGACAGTATGATGTATGGATTGCTGTATGTTTACTTTTATTCCCTACTTTGTATATATTTAAGTTTTTGAATCTTGCATCAACTTTTAAAATATACTTGAAGAGAATACAAAATTCTCTTCATAGGCCAGTTAATAAACAAAACTCAGTTTCACAATTATTGGGGGAAGGTGTTAAAAGCTTACCATGAAATGTATCCTACATACAGAAGAATGTACACAGATGTATATACAGTTTAAAACAATTAGCACTCCTCCTCACCACCACACCCAGAGTTTTAAAAACCAGAATGTTTTTTAGTACCATAGAAGCTACCTGTTCCTTGTTTTCAAACATGGCTTCCTCATCAGAGGTAACCACTTTTTTTACTTTTATTGTAATCATTTCACTGCCTTTTCTTATAATTTTGACAGCTACCTATGTACGCTTGAACAATAGATAGCTTAGCTTTGCATAACTGGGTAGCAAGCACAAACCTATTGCCATTATTGGATGAAGGCTGCCAAAAGAAGTGGGATTGAGAGAGAGAGAGTTTGGAACTTAGTTTGACTTTGGCTTCCCAGAATTTCTAAGAGCTCTTTCTGGGGAAGTCAATGGGCAAGATCATGAATGTATTCTGAGCCACGCTTGTCAAAGTCAAAGCAACTGGCAGAGATATAGGAGAGACCAGGTGCTAGATGTCTTCCAGAAAGGTTAGAGGCTGCTCTGTATTTTCTGTGTCTGAGTTCGTCATGGCCCACCTCTTTGCTCTCAGGAATAGGTCAGAGCAGAACAACTCTGGGGGTAGTGTGTATCCTCTGCTGATCCACAGCACAGCACGGGGTGGAGAATAAGGACATTCGCAGCTCATTCCCCATGTATTCTGTTCTCAGACTTGAAGCATGGTGCAATAGCCGAGGGGATCTTGATGTTGACAGTATGTCTGTCTTCCTAAGTCTCATGGCTTCCGTTTGGATTTGTTGTCTTCCACACTTGATGTATAAGCATAATTCTAAAATTCTGTCTAACTGTGCTCCTGTGAATTCTCTTGCCTCTCTTGTTTGTTTATTTATTTCGGGTGAGAGAGAGAGAGAGTGAGTGCAAGCAGGGTAGAATGGCAGAGAGAGAATCCCAGTCTCAGAGCCATCAGCACGGAGCCTGTCATGGGGCTCCATCCTACAAACAGTAAGATAATGATGTGAGCCAAAATCATGAGTCTGCTGCTTAACCAACTGAGTCCCCCAGGCACCCCTCTCTTGCCTCTCTTATGTGTTGGCCCTGTTGTTGCCTGTGAGGTTTGTTGTCTTTCTTGTTCATGCTCTCATTTGGTGGTGGTGTGTGTGTGTTTTTCTCCTTTTTTTTTTTTAAGTTTATTTATTTACTTTGAGACAGAGACTGAGAGAGTGCGCACACAAGCAGGGGAGGGGTGGAGATAGAGGGAGAGAGAATCCCAAGCAGCTTCATGCTGTCAATGTGGAGCCTGATGTGGGGCTCAATAGCACAAACCATGAGATCATGACCTGAGCCGAGGCCAAGAGTTGGACGCTCAACCGACTGTGCCACTCTCCTTTCTGTATTTAAAAGGTGTTCAGTTTTTTCCAAATTTGTGAGTTGGCTGCTTAATCCATTTGTTATTCTTTTTAATTGATTTAAGTATTTAAGTCTGTGAATTTTCTTCTGAACAGTGGAAAGTATCTGGATTCTGATATGTAATATTTTTATTCTCTGGTAAGTCTGCAGTTTGAATTTCGTTTCTCTTTGATATAATGATTTTTTAAATAGCAGAATCAGGTATCATTTTCACTCCAGGAAGTCCAGGTCAAACAGTGGCTTCAAATATGAAAACCTATGATTAAGACTTTACTTAAAAAAAAAAAAAAAAAAAAATCTTCTGAAAGATAATTAACCAGCTTTCCTCTCATCGTACTTTTAATTTTTTTTTTTAATGTTTAATTATTTTTGAGAGAGAGAAAGAAACAGAGCGTGAGCAGGGGAGGGGCAGAGAGAAAGGGAGACACAGAATCCAAAGCAGGCCCCAGGCTCCGAGCTGTCAGCACAGAGTCCAAGGCAGGGCTCAAACCCACAAACCATGAGATCATGACCTGAGCCACTCAGGCACCCCTCCCCATACTTTTAAAATGTGAACTAGAGAAGATTAAATTCATATGCTGAGTAGGGACGTAATTAGCGTAAAAGATAATTTATTAGCTCAAATAAATCTTTATTCTTGGAATCTGGTTTTATTTCATTCTGAGAGTTCTCTGTGACATTGGATCTTTCCTTAAACATACACAGAGATACGGAAACATAAATGTTGCCATTTCCTAAGAGCTGCTAAAGACTTTAATACTAATAATTGTTATTGACAACTGAATTCAAATAAAATGATAACTAATCAAGATCTGAGGTAATTTTGCTGTGGAGACTATTTGATGTTCTGGACTTTGCTCATATATGTATATAAATAAAATAATATACATGAATGTCATAGTGACCAGTTTAATAGCTTCTTATATGTTAAGAGTTTCTTCAATAGATAAGAAATTTCACGTAGTCTCTTTGTTACTTTTGTCCTGATTAAAATGATACATCATTTTAGGTATGGAGTGGTGGAGTGGGAAAAAGAAGGGAAAAGAGGGAAAACTTACTCCTAACCTATAAGAGTACGTTTAAGTATAGATTATTAAATTCTTATTTGTTTTATAGAGAATACAAGCTGGCATCCTAAAAGCATTTAACAACCCAACTACTAAAACTGCTGATGATGATACTAAAAAAAAGGTCAAAGGTATGTCAATTTTTTTACTGTTAAAACTTTCTCCCTGAAGAAAAATTTAAGTTTCTTTTTAGGGGAAAGAGAACTGAGCATTATGTGAAGTAATTCTATAAAGTAGTGGCCTTAAAAGAGAGTGTACTTACTCCAGTGTCTGTGAGATAGTCTAGTGGGTCATAGAAAGAAAATGTTAGAATGCATCCATGTGAACTTTAAAAACTAAAACTAATGATCAGATGTATAGATTGGCACTGATGACCTTATTTGAGGTATCCTAAGGGAGACTTGAAAGGTGGTTGAAAGTAGCAATCTCACTTGGAAGTTCACTTTCATCATATTGTATCATTTTGCAGTTGACCTATGCTTGCATTAAGTGGATTTGTAGATATTACATGGTTTTAACTGGTCAAAATGCATAAGTGTTCCAAAGATTCCTGCAAGGAATCCATTTATTGAAGAGAATACTAACTCAAGCATACAAGTCCACTTTACTTCTAGTGTCGACTCTTCATCAGCCAAAGTATTAGCAAAACCAGTGATTATCTAAGCAAAGCTAATCATTTAATTATCAGTATTTAAGTGTGGGCTTATATGTCATGTTACAAGCAATTTGTCCTAACTGTATATTCTGCCTTCAGATATTAACTAATGGTATTATGAAGTCATCATTTTTAGAAGATGTTGAAAAGTATTATTTGTATTTTGTTTATTCTCTATTCTAACTTCTATTTTTTGTAGTAGTATTTGTACATAGTGCATGTCTGTAATTCATAAATATACACACATTGTGATTGTACATGCCCAAACTGTGTGCAGTTAGGGTTCAAGATTTGTTTTTTAATTGAAGTATAGTTGACACACAATTATTGCATTAGTTTCACGTGGAAGGTTCAAGATTTTTTAACGTGGATTCTCAAGTATGCTTTGGTTTTGTTTGTTTGTTTGAGATAGTGCCATCTAGTGCATGTTGAGAATAACTGCTCAGTTTTTCTTTCCATTTGTATAATCTTTTCCATTTTCTTTTTTTTTTTTAATTTTTTTTTTTAACATTTATTTATTTTTGAGACAGAGAGAGACAGAGCATGAACAGGGGAGGGGTAGAGAGAGAGGGAGACACAGAATCTGAAACAGGCTCCAGGCTCTGAGCTGTCAGGACAGAGCCCAACGCGGGGCTCGAACTCACAGACCGCGAGATCATGACCTGAGCTGAAGTCGGACACTTAACCGACCAAGCCACCCAGGCGCCCCTCCATTTTCAATCCCCTGTACAATTTTTTCTTTCTTTCTTTTTTAAATGGTTTTATTTATTTTTGAGAGAAAGAGAGCCCGAGCGGGGTAGGGGTAGAGAGAGGGAGACAGAAGATCTGAAACAGGCTCTGTGCTGAGAGCAGAGAGCCTGATTGAGGTCTTAGCTCACGAACTGTGAGATCATGACCTAAGCTGAAGTCAGACACTTAACTGACGAAGCCACCCAGGTGCCCCCTTTGTACAGTTTTCTTAATGAATCATCTTAGTTTACCATAATTTCTAAATGGTTATCATATTAATAAATGTTTATTGATATATCTAGCTATAAGTTGACTCTGTCATTCAGTGCTTCAAATAATGTTTTAAAATGATTTTAAATGTTTGTATGAAATTTGAAGTTAGACATCCAAAAAGGATAGAAGTTTGAAAGAGGAGTCAGGCTTGTTAATATATTTTTTCATCATGATTAACTATGGAGAGTTTCAAACTTCTATTAAAGTAGAGAGAATAGTATGATGAAACCTCATATACCCATCACCCTCCCTCTTAAACTATATTGAATGTGTGATATATTATGTTTTATCTATGTTCTCCCAACCCCTGATTATTTTGAAGGAAATCATAGGCATAATTTTCTTTGATTTATGAATATTTCCCAAACGGAATACTTTTATCTTTTTTATATATATAACTGAGCAGTTTATATATATAACAGTTATTAATTGCCGAGGTTAATTCTTTACACTATGCTGTGTTTACTTGTCTACTCTATCGTTTCCATAGTTATGGTCCAGGTGTTTGTAACCCTGAATGCATAATCTTCTTTCTCATCCTCTGTCTACCTCTGTGTTAGGCACAGAGGCTTTAAAGGGCTTAATGGGAACAGTTGAGATATGGTATGAACACTGGTTATTGCTTTACTTGTTTTGCCTCAAATTTAACAATAGTTTATTATTTCTTGGAGACTACTCTATGATAGTCAAATTTTTCTCTATAGAATTGTGAAGGAGAAAGACATAACATCATGCAGTAAATATATTACTAATGTGATGCTGGTCATCTGTCTCATTCAGATGTCTTTTGAATCAACAGAAAAAAAAGCATGTTACATTGTTAGGTTGGTGGTTGACATTTTTTGCATTAAAAAGTATTATTTTTGCAGCATATGGAAGAGAAGGTGTGAAAATGAACTTCATAGATCGGATCTTTATTGGTGAATTAACTAGCACAGTCATGTGTGAAGAATGTGCAAATGTAGGTGCTTTGGAATTCACTTCAACATGGAATAGATTACAGTCATATAATTTTTATTGTTCTCTTTCACATATAATCATCAGCATTTATTTTTATTTGTGACAGATGACTACATAACAGTTTTTGAAAGTCTTTACAATATATCCTTCACTCCCAGAAAGGAACATAATTTATAATTTTTTTTAAGTGTTATTTTTCCTCTTGATAAACCTGTGAAGTTCTTTTAGCCTGTTTGAATGTCTTGGAACGCGTTAGCTACTTGTTTGCATTACAATGAAAGAGAAACTTCTGGGAAGGGAGTAACTATGTTATATAACTGTGCATTACCATAATTCTAATAGAAATAATGCAATAACGTAACAGGGAGATGTACCACATTTTATTTAAAATTTACATTTATATAACTTGTTGAAGTTTTTTTTAAAGTAAGCGCTCATATTTGAATTTAATGATCATTTTTATTTTGAATGCCATCTGTACTTTAACAACAACTTTAAACACATAAAAGTTTTTATGGGTTTTCAATTACTTGATAACAAATATTTCTGAAAGCATATGGTTTAGAGTATGTTAGGTGTAAACTTTTGTTACATTTTGATCATAAAATAGTTTTCCTGTCTCAGATAATGGGGTACTTTTCTTTTCTCTCTAGTCTTATAAAATCAGTATTATATGTTACATCTCCTTCTAGCCTGTCATATTGAAGCACAGAATTTGTCAACATGATATTACTTACATTTCTAGTATATTCAACATAGAAGTTGATTTCTCTATCACAAACTAGAGAGTCTTTTTAAACAGAATTATCCTAAAAAATCTACAAAATGCAGTCCAGCTCTCTGGCTTTTTTCTTCATGGCTTAATTTTTTTTCTTTTAAATGTTTGTATTTGATTTGTGTTATGGCACAATTTCACCAAAAATATGTGTATATCTTTAGTTAATCAGTTTTATTAAACACAGTTTACTTTGAAGTTACTTTAAATATTATAGGTTAGTCATATTGGCAATATTATAAAATTCAACTGAATTGCATTTATCGAAGTGTTGGGGTATCTTGTTTTGACTAACAATATCTGCTGCTATACCCAATTAAATCACAGTTTATTTCAGGGATGTTTTTTAACTTGAAATTATATTGCCTGGGAAGTTTGAGTCTTTAAAGACTTTATAAAACTACATTGTCTGTATTAGAATTCTAACCGAATGTCTCAATATGTTTTCTTTTTAAGATCTCCACAGTGAAAGATCCTTTTATTGACATTTCACTTCCTATAATAGAAGAAAGGGTAAGGAGAAAACAACTTACTAATGAGTCTTTGGTAGAGAGCATGTATTCATTCATATATTTAGACATTTGTTGGGGCACGTGGCTGGCCATAGGGCTTGTGACCCTCGATCTTGGGGTCATGACTTCAAGCCCCACATTGGTTGTAGAGATTACTTAAAGATAAAATCTTAAAAAAAAAAAAAAAAGACATTTGTTGAGCATATTATCACATTATCTGAGAGTCATTTTTTATATACAATAATGGAGTTCACATAGTATATTTGATACTAAGGTTTGTGTATTTATGCATGAAATATGATATATAGTTCTTATTCTCAAAGAATTCAAACCAATATGTTTTATATTTTGAGAATTAATGTTAAGGAAATTATTTCAAATGAGTTAGAAACTTTAAAAAGTAGTTGATATCCAGACTTTATTTGCTAAAGAAGTTTTGTGTTATGTACATGGCATCTATATAGGTTTCAAAACCTGTACTTTTGGGAAGAATGAATAAATGTAGAAGTTTACAGGCAACAGATACCGGTCAGTACAGTGACACTGTTACTATAGAAAATGTTCATCAACCCAGAGCCACCAAGAACCAGTCTTCATCTAAAGATAGGGTAAGATTATATGCATTTATGAGACATCTATTTTTTAAAACTTTTCCATAAAAAGTTTCAAAAATATACAAAAGTAGACAAGATAGTATAATAAACTTCCATGTACCTATTTCCCAGATTCATAGTTCTCAAATCATGGCTAATCATGTCTGCATATATCCCACATTCTCACCCTCTCCATCTCCAATTATTTTGAAATAATACCCATATAGTGTATACTTCAATGTATATCTCTAAAAGATGAATACTATTTTGGGGGGCGCCTGGGTGCCTCAGTCGGGAGGCATCTGACTCATGGTTTTGGCTCTGGTCATGATCTCTCAGTTTGTGAGTTTGAGCCCCACATTGGGCTCCATGCTGACAGTGCAGAGCCTGCTTGGGATTCTCTCTCTCCCTTTCTCTTTGCCCCTTCCCTGCTCACTCTCTCTGTATCTGTCTCAAAAATAAATAAATAAGCTTAAGAAAACATGAATACTATTTTTAAAGATGTACTTGCAGTACATTATCGTATCTAAAAATATTAGTAATTTCTTAATAGTACCAACATGCAGTCATTATTTAAACGTCTGCAGTTGTCTCATAAAATACTTCATTTTGTTTTTGCTTTTTAAGGTGTGATTTAATTTAGGATCTAAAAAAAATCTATAGATTGCAGTTGATTGCCATCTCTTAATCGCATGTCTCTTAGGTCCCTTTTAATTATAGATTTCCCCCTCCTTTTTTCCCTTGCTTTGCAATATATTTGTGGAAGAAATCGGGTCTTTTTTTTTTCTTTTTTCTTTTTTAGCAGTTTCTCACATTCCCACATTCAATAGTAATTTGTTTTGCTATTGCATTCCCATGGTTTTAACAGGTTCCTCTGTTTCCTTTATTTCCTCTCTAAGGCATTTTTATCTAAAGGCCTAATTAGGCTCAAGTTTTATTGTTTATTTGATTTTTGGCAAGAAAAAATTTAACTGGTGGTGTATCCTTCCATCAAGAAGATGAACATATAGGTTGCCTGAGTGGCTCAGTTGGTTAAGCCTCCAACTTCAGCTCAGCTGTCATGATCTCACAGTTCGTGTGTTCAAGCCCTGCATCAGGCCCTGTGCTGACAGCTCAGAGCCTGGAGCCTGCTTTGGATTCTGTGTCTCCCTCTCTCCCTGCCCCTCCACTGCTCACGCTCTCTCTCTCAAAAATGAATAAACATTAAAAAAATTAAAAAATATATTTAAAAAAAAGAAGATGCACATTATGTTTGAAGTCTAATCTTTGATGTCACCAGTCACCAATCACCATTGTCTAGATCCTCTATTTTACCAGGAACATATCTGGTTGTTGAATTATCTCCTAAAAATTTATTTATTATTACATGCTTTTTATTTATTTTTGAGATAGCGTGAGCGGGGGAGGGACAGAGAGAGGGGGGTTAGAGGATCTGAAGCATGCTTCATGATGACATTAGAGAGCCCGACATGGGGCTTAAACTCACAAACTACAAGGTCATGACCTGAGCCAAAGTCTTGACGTTTAACTGAGCCACTCAGGCTCCCCTACCTCATAAAAATATAAAGAAATCAATCTAAATTTGCACTTCATTTTTTTTAAAAACTTTTTTTAATGCAATATGATTTGTACTAACTCGGCAAATTGATATATTATCACATTTAGGTTTTTCTGTTAGAAGACTCTTGAAGTGGCAAGACTACAGAGAGTATATACAAAGGTTTATAATAAAAAAGCCTCCCTCACAGCCCTGTTCTACAAAAGTTCTGTTTCTTTCTCCACAGATAAGTAACTGCTATTGTGGGCTTCTTGTATAAGGATGCATTTCTAAATTAGAACGATCTGTTATTGTATCTTTTATCGATTGTAGTTCAGGTAGATTTAGGAAATGGATTTCAGAGATACGAGAAAAAGTATTTGATAATTGCGGAAGGCATAAATAAGACTTACTGGCATTTATTTTCAGTAAGGTCACAAGATTATTTTCTCTGAAAACACTGTCAACTTACAGAATCAACTAGTTCACGGCAGAAAATGTGTAAGAAAATTACCATCTGGAGAAGATAGAGTGGCCGTCATATGCCGAGAATATGAAAACCCTGGGATGAGTGGAGATTCCTCAGTGTGTGCAGGCGTCGTGAGTACTGAGGCAGTTCTGGCCGAAAGCCCTACTGATGGCAGCGAAAAAGAAGCCAGCCCTTCTGAAAGTAGTGCTGATGCTGACAGTGAGGCTTCAGAATCGGAAAGTACTTCTCAGCAGGCTGTCCCGTTGAGGTCTAGAAGTGGATGCTGTGTGCACAAGAATGGACCCCCTCCCCAGCGGCCACTCACCAAGGAGACTGGCAGCGGTGACGAGGGAGTGGCTAAAGCTATTTCTGAACTGTATTTGAGCAGCACTGTAACTGGAGATAGAGATCTTGACAGAGAAAATAAGCCACCAGACGTTCCAAATAATTTGTGTTCATCACAGGAGAAGCATGTGTTGTCTCCTAGCCCCCAAAAGGCTTTTCTTTCCCTTTCTCAGAGCTATATAACTACTTCTAAAGAATGCTCAGTTCAGTCCTGTCTCTACCAGTTTACATCTATGGAATTACTAATGGGGAATAACAAGCTTCTATGTGAGAATTGTACTGAAAAGAAACAGAAGTACCAAAAGGAAACCATTTCTGCAGGTAAATATTTAGGTTTTTGTTTTTCTTAGTATTCATGGGTTATATGATAGTCAGTGACTAGCGGGTTATAGATCCCAAATAAAGGAAACTAAGAAACTTGTCTCCATACTTAAGTTTCTTGGAGGCGGGATTGTCTTTTTCATAGTCGTACCTCAGCACTGAAGACTGTGACTGGACTTCTAAATAGATTTTTGTTGAAATAAATTGGACAGGAAGTACCCATCTCTGCCTTGAAAATGCAAATCCATAGAATCTCATTTCAGGCGACTGGCTATCTGAAATCTTTCCGGAAAAAATTTCCCTAGAACAGACAATTGTATCACTAGTGAGATTAATGTGCTTTACAAATCACACCAATCTAGTATGGAGTCCTATCATCAGATATGAATTTGATGATTTTAAGTAATTGTATGTTACAAAGCTAGCAATAGTAGATGTGTTTAGTTGATGGGAGACAAGTGGAAAAAGACTTGTCAAATAATTTTTAAGTGCATCTCTAGCCATGATTAAATGGAGAGAATACTCAGATCCTTAGTGACTAGTCTGTTTCAAAATGCAGGTTTTATAATTACTCAGGGATGGTGAGGCCAACAGATCCGGAGACAGTTGCCACTGAACAGATAGTTTGTTACGTACAGTTCTGAAGAGGAGCGAGCACACTAAGCCGTGGCAGGCAGGCCCATGGGGAAGTAGCAGGGTGGTCAGGAGGCAGAAGGAGCGAGAGAAGACATGGACAAGAGCCTTTATTGTAGTTTCCAGGGAGGGTATTGGAATCAGCAAGGTAGGATCTACAGGCTTAGAACTGATTGACTAGTTTTCAATAATTTCAGTGGGCTCTGGGGCATCGGGGCTGTCTCCACTTACGTAGTACTTGGCCCTAGTGTGATTAGGCCAGGTGGATAGTGGCGTGGCCTAGAGTATCAGAGCCCAATAAAGGAGGTGGTTGGGTATGGGCTTTGGATTGGTTTGTTTGCATATGAAAGGTACTCTTACATTGTTTATTATGTCTAGGAATTCTCTAGCTCTGTCGGAAGCCTTCCCTCTGGTGTCAGCAAGGCCCCAGGTGTCAAAGTATCAGAATAAAGACATGCTTAATACACTAGTAATTAAAGAAATGTCTAGATGGGAGAAGGAAGAAGTACCAGTTTACATTAATCCACGTTAAATATGCTGTTGGCTGTATTCAAATCCTATCCCAAGTACTGTCTAACAACCTCTTACTGAAATGCCCTGTGGTTCCCATGATACGTGATCTCCTTTTTCTGCAATGAGTAATGACCCTGTTTTTTTTTTTTTTTTTTTTTTAACTCTAGGTGTGTTTTTGGTGGTCTTTGGCTGGAGGGCTTTGACATAAGTCACTACTAGTCCATCTGCTTCCCAGCTCCCCAAATTTTGTTGCAAGTGTCACTTCCCCTATCTTTTGTCCTTGTAAGTGTGTGCTTTTAAAAAAAAAAATCCCTTTTGTTTCAGTGGAGTTTTGGAAAGGAATATGGAAATATGCTGTAACCAGAGTCTAATTTCTTTTTTCATGTTTTCAAAATTATGGTAGGATGCTCCTTTATAGATGTTTACTATATTATGTGGTACATGATGTATAAAATGGAATTTTATAAATAAATTATTATATTTTATACAGAAAAGAAAGCAGAAGGGGTTTATACTAATGCCAGGAAGCAATTGCTCATTTCTGCTATTCCAGCAAACCTAATTCTCCATCTTAAAAGATTCCATCAGGTAAAAGACCCTATAGTAGCACTGTAGTAACTTTATCATATGTTTCGCAGAGCCCTTCTACATCATGTAAATTGCTATCAAGGATTAGACAGTAATTGATTTAGTTCAAAATTTGTCATGTGGGATTTACCTGCTTTTTCAGTGATAATAGTTTACAAGACTTTTCTAATTAAAATTGTTTAATTCATAATACTGTATTTGGCAGTTTATGTGTTAGGAAGCTAAGGGAGTGTGTGTGTGTGTGTGTGTGTGTGTGTGTGTGTGTGTGTGTGTGTGAGAGAGAGAGAGACAGAGAGACAGAGAGAGAGAGAGAGGGGGGGGGAGAGAGGGAGAGAATGAAAAATAGGATTTATTAAGAATCATTAGAAGCAGGGAAATAGCCACGTACACATAGCTCTCTGAACTCTCATGATCCTAATGGTAGGGGTGAGTGGGCTTGGACTAAATGCAAAAAGGACTGCAAGGCAGATCTCACCTCTGTAGGGACTCTATAGTGAGAGGGAGCCTAAATGTTTTAATGTGTCAGGATTTTCTCTGTAAGTTTTAATCCAATGCCTTGTCTTGTTTTGTTTTGCATTTGATATGATGATTTTAAAGTTTCTCTGAAAGAATAAATAAGTTAAAGTGGTAAAACAGTTTAGGAAAAGTTAGAATGGGTAGTTTTTTTTTGATATCAATTTAAAAATGAAACTATGGTAATTAAAACGGTATGGTCAAAATTGTCAAATAAAACATGAGTACTATTTAAAGCTTTTTTGTTATGGTAAAGGAAGAATCTCAAATCAGTTGGGAAGCAGGTGGATTATTTCTTTTAAGTTTATTTGTAAGTAATCTCTACACCCAGTATGGGGCTCGAACTCACGACCCGGAAATTAAGAGTCACATGCTCTTCTGACTAAGCCAGCCAGGTATCCCAGGGGGTGGATTATTCAATAACAGATTTAGGGAAAATAGCTGAAATAAAAATATAAAGCTTCCCTCTATACCATATATCAATACTGTTTTCAAATAAATATTTAACTGTATAAAACAAATCATCAGAAGACCAGAAGAAAACTTAAATGAATATTAACCTGACCCCTGGGTGGACAATTTTCTAAGTATGAAACCCATGAAAAAAATCTCAAGGGAAAAGATTAGGAGCTTTGATTATGTATCTGCAACATTTCAGGTGGTCTACAGGTGGGCAGGAAGAGATTTTTCTCTACACCCCCATCTGTATCCACTGAAAGATTAAATTCTTGATTTTCTACAGCCAGGATTGTAGAAACTCGGGGGAAATGAAATGGCCATGGAGAGCACAAGCAGGTGTATCAGAATGCCTTTAATGAAGAGTCTCTATGTGCAGTTACTCTGTGTGAGCAAGATAGAGGCATGTTAGATCTTAGACGCTAATTTCATGATATACCACAGTTATTTTATATTTGGTATTTGCATCTCAATTTAGGAACTTATAGAAAGAATTCATGCCCTCAAAAGGAAGTATTTATAGACTAGTGACTAGTCCAAAACTGATCTATAGGTCTTCGGCTATTCATTAGTCAAGTTTTCATAGCTATTAAAAAAATTGACTTTGGGGCGCCTGGGTGGCGCAGTCGGTTAAGCGTCCGACTTCAGCCAGGTCACGATCTCACGGCCCGTGAGTTCGAGCCCCGCGTCAGGCTCTGGGCCGATGGCTCGGAGCCTGGAGCCTGTTTCCGATTCTGTATCTCCCTCTCTCTCTGCCCCTCCCCCGTTCATGCTCTGTCTCTCTCTGTCCCAAAAATAAATAAAAAACGTTGAAAAAAAATTTAAAAAAAAATAAAAAAATAAAAAAAAAAAAAAATAAAAAAATTGACTTCTAGCATTCCTCTTTTGGTTTTATTAACAAACAGTGATGTAGATGAATTAAGTTTGTTGCATTAAAAAATTGTTCTTTTGGTCTTTTTAAGGCTGGCTTGAATCTTCGAAAAGTAAACAGACATGTCGATTTTCCACTTATTCTTGACTTGGCACCATTCTGTTCTGCTACTTGTAAGGTATAGTATGTTATTAAGATGTTTAATTGACTTGCAAATAATATGCTTAAAATTATTAGGCCATTCTTTCCTCCCTTCCTCCCTTTTTATTCGTGGCCTAATGTATTAGTTTAATTGTTCTATAATTGGCTACTGAAAGCCACTTCAAGTTGGCTCCTCGTTTGACGTGACTCTGGTGGTTTCTCTCTAAATGATTATGCTGCCAACTGGAATATATTATTCACTTGTTTAATCTTTTATATTTTCATTTTAGGGATTGCTTTTAAATTTTAACTTAAATTAAAAAAATTTTTTTTAATCATTACATAAAATACATAATTCCAAAGTCAGATCAATGTATAAAACAAGGTCAATTCAAACAAGGGTAGCTTTTCTCCATGTTCATTCCACTTGTTTCTTCCCTCTCTTTATAGATAACCATTTAAAAATTATTTATTCTTCCGTAATTTTTAAAAATATAAGCAGATAGGTATGTATATGTGCACCTTCAGTCTTAAATAATCACAGCTTATAATATGTGTCCTTTTCTCTACCTTATTATTATTTTTTTTAATGAGTATTCCCAAATAGTCTTGGGCCTAGCTTTAACATTTATTTATTTTTTGAGAGAGAAACAGAGATAGAAAGAGATACAGCATGAGCAGGAAAGGGGCAGAGAGAGAGAGGGAGACACATAATCTGAAGCAGGCTCCAGGCTCTGAGCTGTCAGTACAGAGCCTGATGCGGGGCTCGAACTCAGAAACTGTGAGATCATGACCTGAGCCGAAGTCAGACGCTTAACGGACCCACGCAAGTGCCCTTTTCTACCTTATTAACATGTCCCGGAGATTATTTCATAGCAGTTTTTTGAGATAGTCTGCACTGCATTTTTCAAGCAACGTAGCACTCTGTTGTGTCACTGCATCATAATTTATTCAGCCGGTCCCCAATTTAATGGGGACCCATTTATTTGGGTTTATTCCAGTTTACTTTTATTTTTTTAAGTCTTTGTTTGAAAGAGAGAGCAAGGGGAGGGACAGAAAGAGAGGAGAGAATCCCAAGCAGGCTTCACACTGTCAGCGAGCCCAAGGCCAGGCTTGATCTCACCAACCATGAGATCATGACCTGAGGCGAAATCAAGAGTCCGATGCTTAACTGACTGAGCCACCCAGGAGTCCCCCAGTTTATTTCTAATCGAAGTGTAGTTGACATACAATATTACATTATTTTCAGGTATATAATTTAGTGGTTCAACTTTACAAAGTGATCACAATAAATCTAGCTACCTTCTGTCACCATACAAAGTTGTTACCGTGTTATTAACTATGTTCCCTGGGGGAATGTCCCATGGGGACATTATATCCCCATGTCTCCAGTTTTGTTTTGTTTTAAAGGCAAATATCTTTTTAGAGAGCGAGTGAGCAGGGGAGAGGGGCAGAGGGAGAGAGAGAATCTTAAGCAGCCTCCATGCTGAGCTAGCATGGAGCCCAACATGGGGCTTGATCCCAAAACAGTGAGATCATGACCTGAGCTGAAATCAAGTTGGATGCTTAACTGGCTGAGCCATCCAGGTGCTCTTCCAGTTTTTTGGTATTACAAATATTCCTGCAGTTAATAGTCAAAATAATGATTAGTCAGTAACATATCTTTTTATGTTTTTCCTACGTGCTTGTGAGATAGAAACCTTTAAGAGGACTGATAAATCCAAGAGTAATGCCTTTGTGATTTCACTAGATTACAGGAAATACATCTGCATAGAGGTTGTGCCCCTTTGCGTTCCACATGGAATGTGTATGAGAGCTCTTTTCCTCACAGCCCAGCCAACAGAGAATGTTGTCAGACTTTTGCATTTTGCCAATCTAATACATGTGGAAACATATCTCATTGTAGTTTTAACAATGCATTTTCCTCAGTTTAAGCAGGACATACGTTTGACTTAATTTTCCTTTTTATAATATTTCACTAGATATTACTAATTTCAGTTTTTTCTTTGTCTAAAAGAATGTAAATGTGGGAGATAAAGTTCTCTATGGTCTCTATGGCATAGTGGAACACAGTGGCTCAATGAGAGGAGGTCACTACACGGCTTATGTGAAAGTGAGAGCACCCTCCAGGAAATTATTGGAGCATATCACTGGAAAGAAAAATGTACCCGGTATGCCATCCTAAGTTTACGTTGTTCTTAAAAACAAATGAATTTTATTCTTCCTTTCCTGGAAGAGGTAAGCTGTTTCATGGATTACCTCCAGTGGATTCGCTTTGTTAAAGTTAGGTGAGGAATATCTTTAACAGTACTTAGATAATCTTACAGAACTTTAAATATCCTAAGACTGTACCCTTCTTCAGGGTGTTAAGTCATTGTGTGTAGTGGCATTTTATTTAACACAACACAACACCAAAAGATTCTGAAGACCTACCAGGTCCTCAGAATAGAGTTGGGGTTGAAAATTTGCAGGCTTTGCTTATGGATCAGCAAACTTTCTTTGTTTTGTTTTGTTTTGTTTTTTCTTTCTTTCTATTTCAGTGAGAATGATTCTTTTCCTTGAGCAAATAAATATCTAAAAGTTTAATATTTCACTAGATAAAGTGAAGTGATACTATATTAATGCTTTGGAAGTTCATTTTGGAAGATGTTTAACACAAGAAGAAACATACACAATAAGATCTAGTGTTAGGTAAATACAGTTTGTGTGATGAATGTGTTGTTGTTTAGAATGTAGAGCAAAAACATACTTATTGTAAAATTATACTTCTTTTTGTTTCGTTAGATTTGAAAGAACCTGACAGTGAATCGGCAGACCAATGGGTCCATGTTAGTGACACTTACGTGCAAGTGGTTCCAGAGTCAAGAGCACTTAGTGCACAAGCATACCTTCTTTTTTATGAAAGAATATTATAATTATTTGTTAATAATTAATGGTAATGATTATTTAGATCACTTTTGTTCAAATGCTGCAATGATAACATAATATGCAATGTGCCTTTGTAGTCTTTTCTGTAGGAATAGCATGTCCCTCAAATGCCCTTGGAGATTTTTACCATTTTTGGCAAATCCTTTTAAAGTAAATTAAATTTACTCAGTGCTTTCGAATGTATATTAAAATAAATGTGAACACATGTTTTTAAAGAAAAATTTGTCCTGGAAAAAAACCAGAATCTACGGTATTAGAGGAAACCCCCTTATAATGTGGCTTATTACTATGAGAATTCAGAAATAATGCTGGCCAATCAAATTGTTCCTTAAAACAGTGTTTACCAAATGTTAGTCACATACCATTTCATCTGTATATACTGTTTACTGGTTATTTTTAACCTTATTATTTAGCGTTACATTTTTAAACATAGCCTTGTTTTGAGCGTATTCCACATTCTATGTGCTAGTTTTGTTTTTTCTAATAAGCATTAAAATAAATATATAACTACTGAAGAAAAATTGTTCATTCATGTAGCACTCCACTGAAAATCACCTCAGGGCTGTCTAGCCATGTATGTATACCACTATGTGGGAAACATTGCTATAACATACACTTACACAATAGGCATAGTGACCTTGTCTTATTTTATGTGGTTCAACCATTTAAAGATCCCACTGTAGCTTCAGTAATAGGGGTTTACAAATAAATTCTTGATTAGCTTATTGAGGTTTTCAGAACTAGAAAAATATTGAAAGATATCAACATATTATTTGCAGCCTATTCATGATGGAGTTAAGGGAAATTTGCATATAATTAGCCAAGGTCAAAATGTAATTATTGATCATTGTAACATGCAGAATTGGTAAATAGAAGTTTTTAAGCCATATGGGATCATTGGATACTTTTGAAATATAAATTACCAAATTATATTTGTAAATGATAAAGAATTATATTGTCATTATACTTGACAGGGGAATATAATACATTTTCTAGTTCTGTAGGTCAGTAAGTATTAATCGTGGTTTTGGGTTTGAGATCACTTTTCTCTGTCTTCAACAAGCATCATTAATAAATTCAAGTGAGGTTAGCTTTTATTGTAATGGGGTATAAGGTTGGCATTTCAGATTTTAAATAAACAATAGCAAAAATGTGGTAGTTCACCCTCCACCCCAGAATACAAGTTATTAAGCTGTCAAAACTTGGCATGAAAATATTACTATTACTTAGACTTAAAATTTTAAAAAGTAATGGCCACTCGGGTCTGACATTACTGAATCAAAATACATAACTGCATGGCTCAAGCATCCTAATTATTAGTGCCAACAAATCATACTACAGGCAGCTACTGGCTAAGTGCCTGGTTCTAGTTCACTCTCCTCTTGGGAAGGAAGGATAGGAATAGTAGCTGTAGATTATGTGTGGAAATATTTAACCAAGCCTCTGCCCCTTCTTAACATTTAAGTATATATAACATTATCAAGTTCACCGGTGCTGCCTTTTCATATATAAATGAGTGGAACTGTGATTAGTGTTAAAGACGGTAATAATATACAAAACTCAGAGCTTAAAAATGTCATTGCACAAATTCTATTTTTTGGGCATTGAAATTCCAGTAGTAGTATTTTCTTGATTTTTAACTTGAAATGATGGAGAAATATAGCTTTATGAATTAATCTGCAAACTCAGGTTGTGTCCTGTAAAAATCAGTTTATACTGTCTAAATTAAACAGAGTTTTATGTTTAATCGTAATCCATTAACATTGAAGTTTTCAGTACCAGAGCAGTGAATTTTTTTGTGGAAAATATGTGTTAAATCTCTTTATTCAAGTTAGCCATACTGGTAATGACAATTACTATCCCTTCCCCCAAAAGTAAAGATACCATTATGAGGCATATGTTTTCTATTAGGTGG
This sequence comes from Neofelis nebulosa, assembly GCF_028018385.1. Classification (NCBI taxonomy): domain Eukaryota; kingdom Metazoa; phylum Chordata; class Mammalia; order Carnivora; family Felidae; genus Neofelis; species Neofelis nebulosa. Next base: position 93,128,455 of record NC_080787.1, on the reverse strand, counting down.
TCACTAGCTTCTTGTTTCATTGATAGAGAGATAGACAAGAGAAAAGGAGAGAAAGAAAGAAGGAAAGAAAGATGAAAAGGAAGAGAAAAGGATAGGAAAGAAACAAGAGCATTCTTTTCTGTTGCTTGTTGGTTTCATCCCTTACATAGCCAAGTCAGGGATGGTAAATGATAGCCGAGGGCAAGAATCAGGGAAAGTGCCTTGTCCTCTTTTCGTTAATAGGATGCCAGGAAATGCACCAGTGCTGTATTTATCAAAGAGGAGACCTATTGAGCTTTATTCTGAGTACCAGTAAAGACTGACTTTTCATTGAGATACATTGTAGCTTCAGAATATTACCTGGGTACTCAAGTGCTGTGGTAGTTTTTATGCTTAACTTCACATTTAATCATTAAGTAGGTATTTTTTGAACACCTGCTATGGGTCAGGCACTGTGCTGACACTATTTTAACGTTTTAAAATGGAGAGGCCTCTGTATGTTTTAGACATTATTCCAGAAGTAACATGCAAAGACGATACTTTATTTTCATTTCATGGTAAAAGCGCTAAGTCTGAAACCTATTTTTTTATGGCCTAGAGTTTATGAATATTTTTCAGGGTCTGCTGGTAACCAAATAAATTTTATTTTGATACCTAAGAATTTCCTAAAGATAGATTTGTAATAGAGAAAGTATGTTAAGTTACACATGGGCCTACACATTTATTCTGAAGATTCTGAATGCACATCTGCAGGGTTACTGAATTGTAAAGCTACTGTAATAACACTAGTTTCTAGATGACCTCAGGACACCATACAAATAAGTGAGAAATGTTTACAGAGTCTCAAAACAACTACCATAGTGTTTGGCCAAATGAGTGTCAGATGTAAAACAGAAATTTCATTAGCTCTATTTAGAAAATGGTTTACAGGGTATGTCTAACCCCAGTTTCCCCTGGTTTTTCCTGTTTAAAATGGTAAAATTTTGATTATGTGCCAATTATGTGAATATTTTTGACATAACCAAATATATGTCTGTATTTAAGATTTTGTTATTTAATGTTTTAAAACAGATGTGAAAACCCACCTTTCTGGGTGGCAGGAAGAGTAGTAGTTGGTGTCAGTCCTAAGAGTAGTTGATTCCTGTTTTCTTGTTTTGAATGTTCCAACAAAACTTACCAAATATGACAGCTCTTAGCTCACATGTGTGATGAAGTTAGCCAGTAATTTTAAACAATAGCTGAATAAAATTTCCTGAAGATTACTGTAGAATGTATCACCTTCATCTAATTTTTATAGTACAAAATAACATTCTGCCTACTTTTTCTAAATTCATATTCATGACTTGTCTGCACATTACCTGATCAAATAAGCCTAAACTAAATACGTTATGTGCAATAAAATTGAGCCTTTAGATATTATCTAGTGCATTAAGAAAGACTATTTTTAGATATGAAAATATTTTGGTTCATGTAGAAATCAATTCAAATTTGTTTAAAAGATAGTTGGCTATATTTTTAATTTTGAGTAATGCTGGTTATATAGCATTCCTAGTGTTTTATCTATACTTTTTTTTGCGGTGTTTTTAGAAAATAACTATGTAACTTATTGAGCATTATTTTGATGTTACTTTATAAAAATGCATAATAAATATTAAATTCTTTATGTTTCACAATTGGTCCTGGAGTTTTTGCAGTGCACATTATCGATAATATTTTATTTATCAGCAGTGTATTTGCTAACTTAGCTATATTTAAAATATCCTTCCTACGGGACGCCTGGGTGGCTCAGTCGGTTGAGCGTCCGACTTCAGCTCAGGTCATGATCTCGCGGTCTGTGAGTTCAAGCCCTGCGTCGGACTCTGTGCTGACAGCTCAGAGCCTGGAGCCTGTTTCGGATTCTGTGTCTCCCTCTCTCTCTGCCCCTCCCCCGCTCATGCTCCATCTCTCTCTCTCTCTCTGTCAAAAATAAGTAAACATTAAAAAAAATTAAAAAAAAAATATCCTTCCTATTTTAGAAATTATTTCAGAACAAAATCTTATTATAGGTCATTTTCTCTCTAATTTCTATATTTACCAAGGGTGGGTCTTGATCCTTTCATATGTTTCTCAAAATGTTTGGATTATTTAGACAGGAAAATTTATTAGGATATATTTGGTTTGCCTATTTTGAATTTAAACATTTTTGGGTTATGAAACTCTTTGAGATTATGATGAAAGCAATAGACCATCTTTCATTTGTTCAATAATTTGATTATTTTTTGAATACCTTCTGTGTGGTACGCATTTGGAAGTACAGAACTGAACACAAGAGACAGAAATCTGAGAAGTAAGGAAATAGACATTTTAAAGTTTATTTTGAGGGGGCGGGGAAGGGCAGAGAGATCCCAAGCAGGCCCTGTGCTGTCAGCATAGAGCCCATTGGGGCTCGATCCCACAACCATGAGATCATGATCTGAGCCCAAATCAAGAGTTGGTGGCTAAACCACTGAGCCACCCAGGTACCCCAGGAAGTAAAAGAATAAAGAAAAGATATATCAAATAATCAATGATATGGAGAAAAGTAACATTACCTACAGAGTCATATGGAAGTTAAGGTCTGTGGATGAAAGATGTTCTAGGGATAAAATGTGTTATGATATTAGTCCTGATAGTCCCGAAGGGAAGCTATGAGTAGGGGGAGAAGGAAGGTTTTAATTCTGGGGCCTGTCATCATTCTTGCTAATGGCAGTATAGGGGCTAGGAAGGGAAATCTTGACAGGTATCTCAGAAAAATATATACTGAAGATTTTTGTATGTAATTTCAGAGTTTCATGGACCTCCCTGAAGCTATTTTCATACATTTTTTAAGTTGCACTCAAGCAGAATTATCCAAAATGTTTGTGTTCCAATATGTATCAGGATAGTGTAGATTTTGCTGCAGTAACAAATAACTCCACATCCCAATGGCTTAACACAACAAAAGTTTATTTCTTCCTCACCCAAAGTCTTCCATGAATCTGGGCAATCTGCACAGGCAACTATTTTCCAACTGGTGATTAAAAAAAAAAAAATCTTTTTTAATGTTTATTTTTGAGAGAGAGACAGAGTGTGAGCAGGGGAGGGGCAGAGAGAAAGAAGGAGACACAGAACAAGAAGCAGGCTCCAGGCTCCAAGCTGTCAGCCAGAGCCCAATGGAAAGCAAACTCATGAGCTGCAAGATCATGACCTGAAGTGAAGTTGGACGCTTAACCGACTGAGCCACCCAGGCTCCCCTCTAACTGGTGGTTTTGTAATCCAGGCTTTTATCAGGTGGTTCTATCATTTTAACACCAGGTCTCTCCACTCTAGCAGGGGAAGAGAGCATTAAAATTCTTGCACCAGCCATTAAATTCATCTTGGATGTGTCACTCACAGCCCATTGGCCAGAAGTAGTCACATGGCCCTGCCTAATTGCAAAGAGGGATGGGTAGGATAAGTAAGAAAGAGTAAGTCTCCCAAGGGCTGTCTTGTTTCACTTAGCATAATCTTTTCAGAGTTCACCAGTGTGGTAATATGTATCAGAGTTCCATTCCTTTCTAAAGCTAAGTAATAGTCTATTATATGTATATACCATAGCTTTAAATAATTTTATTCTTAAATGTTAAGATGGATGCTATATGGAACTTAAAGTGTTAAGTTAAAGATTCTTAAAGAATCTTAAAGAACTTAAAGATTCATATCTTTTTTTTTTTCAACGTTTTTTTTTTTTTTTTTTTTTTTTTTTTTAATTTATTTTTGGGACAGAGAGAGACAGAGCATGAACGGGGGAGGGGCAGAGAGAGAGGGAGACACAGAATCGGAAACAGGCTCCAGGCTCCGAGCCATCAGCCCGGAGCCTGACGCGGGGCTCGAACTCACAGAACGCGAGATCGTGACCTGGCTGAAGTCGGACGCCCAACCGACTGCGCCACCCAGGCGCCCCTTTTTCAACGTTTTTTTTTTTTTAATTTAAAAGATTCATATCTTGAATGATAGGAATACTTCCTAATTCTGTATCTTTTCCACATCTCATTTAACTTTTCCACTTAACCTTAAGGCTAACTTGATTCCACAAGTACTAATACAAAGTACTAACATGAACATATCCTCCCTTTGAATTTTCTACTTCATATAGTGCAAACAGGGAAAATTAATTTAAAAAGTAATTTACAATGTCTGCTAATCTGTTAGTCATAAATAGCAGATTGCCAGGACTGGCAAGATGGTGGCTGCTTCAGCACTTTCTGATCCAGGTGCAGAATGACCAGACTGAAGCAGATCATATACATGACAGCTGCTCAAACAGACACTTTTTTTTTATAAAAAAATTGTTAATGTTTATTTTTGAGAGGGAGACACAGAGCATGAGCAGGGGGTGGGCAGAGAGAGGGAGACACAGAATCTGAAGAAGACTCCAGGCTGTGAACTCTCAGCACTGATTCTGACACTGTGCTCCAACTCACAAATGGTACCTTGAGATCATGACCTGAGCTGTCGTCAGATGCTCAACCGACTGAGCCACCCATACACCCCTCAGACAGACACTTTAACCACAAAAATACATTCCGAGAAAGTTTGGTGTTGGAATACATATATATGTGTGTTATCTCCTTCAGGTCATAACATTACAGGGAAATCCCAAATAGTGGTGAGGGAAAGGGAAATGGGACTATGAAACTCCTTTCCTGGTTTGGCCAAAAGTGATTTGTGAGAATGTCTTAAGGTGGCACAAGGAACAAAATATGAGATATTTAATAATTATCTTTATTTGGCAATGGGTTTCCAAAATGATTGACCTATATTGGGGTTGTTCAAAATATTCGCTCATTTGACAAATTCAAGAATTCTTGTATGATAAGCAGTATGCTGACTGGCTGATTAGCAGAGATGGGGGTGGGAGGAACCATACCAGAAAATTGCTTCAATTTTTAACTAGAGAAATAGATTACAGGAAGTTAAGAACATATGAAACTTTAAGTAGGGCAATGAGGTTTCATAAAGAAGTTTCTCTGATTAGAACGTTTCTCAAAGAAACAAACTTGAGTATCAGGCCCTATGCAAAAAATCTGGGTAATAAAATCAGAGCAAAAGCAGTGATAACAACTGGTAACATGTAGTATCATGTCTTTTTTTTCTTAAGTGATTTAAAAAATCCGTAGTGTGTGTGGTCTTGTTTGTGCTAAGTGGAAATTGGGGAAAAGGGCTAAAAGAATGGAGCTTTTCTTTGCTTCCTGTAGTATCTTCATGCACTCGCATCATGGTGTTGCCAAGTAATTATTTGTAAGCGTTTCTTCCAAGATAAAATTTTATTTCAAAGGCCATGTGGATTCGAGGACCAGCATATCTTTAGCTATTGAGGACTTCCTTCTGCTGATCCAGGAGTATCTAGGTTTCAAGTGTTCTATTAAGGAAGACTGAGTTTCACACAAATAGTATGTATATTTCACATCTATATTTATCTTCTTTACCCATCTATATGTACATAATTTTATTTCTCTTGCAATTTGTTTTTTTTTTTTTTTTTTTTTTGGTTGCACAATTCCCAATGAAACAACTTGGTCCACTCTTGAGTCCGGCAAAAGTTTCTAGTTACTCTCTAGAAAGGCACTTTCCAAGATTTAGTTGAGAAGTAAATACTGTATCTTCGTAATACTTTCGTTTTCCTTGTGATTTGTAGCTCCTAGCCTGGAAATTGATACTTTTGATACTTTAACGTCGTTCCTATTAAAACATCGTGCAAAGTATTCTATTCGAGGAAATGCATTGCAGAAATCCTTACGGGAGGCCATCTTGTAGTCCAGAGAAATGACTAACAGGACACAAACGGATAGCCCCACTTTTCCCTAAGGGTCACGGGTAAAGAAGGAAAATATCGGGACTAGCTGGGAGACGTATAGCTCAGCCAGTGTCGCCAGAAGGGGGCGCGAAGTTTTGAGGTTAACAAAGACCAGCCGCCGCGGGTTCAGTTAAGGTCTCTTCAGTCGCTACCATCCAGACTGGGCACTTCACTAACGGCCGATCTGCCCGAAGCGGAACCCTCAGAGACGTTCTGTAAATACCGAAGTCTGGAGAACTCGAGAACTTCCGACCAGAGCCTGGCCAGCCTGAAGTGCCGCTCTCTACGGCCGAGCAACACGCCGTAGTTGGTTCAGTTTGACCCTGACGCCCCGCCGTAGTGTGAAAGTAGCGCAGCGAATTCAACCTCCCTTTTCCGAAGCGAAAACGTTGCTGGGAGAATATACTGCCCCTTGAAAGAGGATCCGTTGCTAAAGTAAAAAAAAAAAAAAAAAAAATTGAGGGCGTTCTGTACTGAACACGTAAGCTCCTGGCTGTCTGCCCAGTGTAAAGATGAAAATGAGTTGAGCCTGGCTCAATTAAGAGGTAACCTACAGGAATGTTCAGACACTTGCACGACGTTGACTAAGAAGTCCCGGTGGTTTTGCCCAAAACAAAAATGGCACCGAGACAAATTAACGGGGTATAGTCACGTGCTGAAAGACCAGGATGGGGGACAACATGGCTTCAGATGACAAGCGGATGTTATTATTATTCACTTCCGGGTGCAACCAATCAGGCGCCATCTTGTCTTGTTCGTGAAGAAGTAGAAGCATCGAAAGGTTTGGAGAGGTATTACAGGAACTGTGGCGACAACGGGGTTCCGGAACCAGAGTGGGTAAGTGGTGGGAAACAATTAGGCGTGGGGACTTGCCAGGCCATCACAGCCTTCTTGGTTTCCGTGGCGAAGGTAGATTAACTTAAACACGTAAGCTGCGTACGCTGCTTGGCGCGACTGCTGGAACCTCATCTCCTTAAAGAGGCGGTGTCCACCCGATTTGGTGAATTGGATCGGTGCTCTCAGTGAAGAGGAAATGTTGTTATTAAAGAGAATACTCACGACTTCTTCCTATAACTCTGAGAGTTTTCTCTCGGATCAGAAGGGACTAATTGTTGGGCTCCTGACCGGCCGTTAAGCACTGCGCGTGCGCAGTGGGAACCCCCTTATGGGGAGGGGGGTGCAAGGGGGCGGAGGAGGCTGGGGCCCGGACCTGGACCTTTTGCGCTGTGCAGTTCCGACTACGCAGGCGCGGTCAGGGCACATGCGTCCTGTTAACTCCAGTTAGGTTCCCTAGTTTGTATTTTTCTTGTTTTTATCCAGCGAAGGACTTTGTGTGTTAAGCTTCAAGAGGGAAAGAGTAGTATCCAACATTTCAGTTGTATTGTGGTGGATATTATTGTCATCTGAACATCATGAGCACTCGAGAGTTTGGTTGTTGGTGGTTAACTTATAGAAGAGCAAAATAAACTTGGAATGTGTGACTTGAGTGCCGCAAAGCAAAAATAAAAATAAATTTGAACAGTAAAGATTCACCTGTAGGACTGTCGTGGGGCTGTAGGGATAGTAATAGTAAATCGGTTCTTTGGAGATGTTCATGAGACCATATTTTTTAAAAAAAATGAACAGATTTTATTTTTTAAAAGTTTTTGATTTACAGAAAAATTGAGCAGATAGTACTGAATTCCTATAAAAACACCCCTGCCTTATACAGTTTCTTTATTATTAATATGCATCAGTATGATGCATTTGTTAGAATTAATGGACCAATATTAACACATTATTATTAACATTATTATTATTATTGTAGTTTCTTTGTATTTCCTAAGTTTTAACCTAATGTTTTTTTCTGGCTCATGATTCCATTTAGGATACTATATGACATTTAGTTGTCATGTGTCCTCAGCCTTCTTTTAGTTGTGATAGTTTCTCAGGCTTTCTTAGTTTTTGATGACTGTAACAGGTTGAATTGTGTTCCTCCAAAGTTCATATATTGAAGTCCTAACCTCAGTATCTCAGATATAGCCATTTGTGGAGATAGGGTCTTTAAAAAGGTAAAATGAAGTCAATAGGGTAGGCCCTAATCTGTTATGACTGGTGATCTTATAAGAGGAGGTTAGGACACAGAGGGAAGACCATATAAAGACATAGAGAGAAGACAGCCAACTATAAGCCAGAGAGAGAGGCCTTCGAAATAAATCAACCCTGCTGACGTTTCCATCTTGGATTTCTAGTCTCTGGGAGGATGAGGAAATAAATTTCTGTTCTTTAAGCTACCCAGTCTATGGTACTTTGTTATGGCAGCCCTAGCAAAACTGGTACCGTAACTTGGACAGTTTTGAGGCTCACTGGTCAGGTATATAATAGAGTTCCCTGCGGTTGGAATTTGATGTTTTTCTCATGATCAGACTGATGTTAGGGGTTTTGGAAAGGAAGATTACAGAGAGGCAGTGCCTTTTTCATCACATCCTATCAAGGGTATGTAATATGAATGTGAAAAATCACCTCAGTCACCTGCTTGAGGTGGTGTTTGTCAAGTTTCTCCACTGTAAAGTTCCTCTCCCCTAACAACCCCCTCCTTTCCATACTGTACTCATTGGAAGGAAGTCCTTTTGCACAATCTGTACTTGAGGAGTGGAGAGCGATGTTCTCCCTCCTTTTTAGGATGTAGTATCCACATAATTTAGTTGGAATGCTTCTGCATGAATGATTTGTCTGTCCCTGCATATTTAATCATTTGTTTATATCAGTGTGGACACATAGATATTTGTGTCATAAGTTGTCTTAAAATCCATCGTTACTTTATTTTGTTGCTCAGATTGTTTCAGTTTTGGACATTGGGAGCTCTTTTAATTGTCTACTATGACATGCCTCCATCCTTTTTTTTTTTTTTTTTTTTTTGGTATCTATAACCAAACTATCCAATTCTCCAATTTTTTTTGAGTGCCTCTTTTTATCTGCAAGTGGCAGAGCATTTCAGTATATCCTAAAATGCATGTCCCATCAAATAGCAAAATTTGTTTTACTAAATTTCAAATGATTACAAGGTTAGCCTCTGCTGGGGCCATTTCCACCTAACCTGAATTGAACGGATGAATTCTTTTTGGCATTGAGGTCAGTCATCTGATGTGCAGTGACGTGGCAGGGGAGAAAAGGATTGTTGCATTTTGTGGTTTCTGAACTGTGTGTGTGATCTGAGAAACATTTTACCATATGCACTAAAGGATAGATGTGTTTCTATATCTCTCTGATTCTGCAATTGATGCTTAAGTACTTTAAAACAGATACTACATTTTCATTCTCATTCATCTGTTAGTTTATGAGAGGACTTTTGCAAATATTAATGACTGTCACTTAAACAAGTAATTTTAAGAATCTCAGAGCAACAAGTGTTCTAATATAGAGTCATCTAAGAAATGGAAAAGATAAACGATGGCCATTTCAGGTTGTATTAGTTTCTTAGGGATACTGTAATAAATTATCATAAACTGAGTGACCTAAAACAACAGAAATTTATTCTTTCACAGTTCTCTGGGCTGGAAGTCTGAAATAAAGTTTTCTACAGGGCCATGCTTGCTTGCTCGCTCCACCCTCAACCCTCCAACCCTGCTTTAGGGGAAGATCCTTCCTTGCCTCATCCTAGCTTCTAGTGGTTCTCAGCAATCCTAGGCTTTCCTTGGCTATAGACACATCACTTCAGTCTTCGCTTCTGTGGTTGCATGGTGTTCTCCGTGTGTATCTGTGTCTCTAATAAAAACACCAGTCACTGGGTTAGGACCTACATTAATTAAGCCAGTATGACCTCACATCTTGAATACATCTGCAGCTATCCTATTTCCAGATAAGGTCACATTGATAGTTTATGGGAGTGAGGATAGGACTAAAACATAATTTTTCTAAGGGGGCACAATTCAATCTGTAACACTGGTCATGGTCATAAACTAGATTTTTCCAGCCATATGTGATAACTTGGATGCTCTGATGGCAAACCGTTGTTATTGATCTTTCTGTTTTTCCTAAATCCCAATTGTTGACAAGGAAATAGCAGGTAATTTAGCCCCATGAAGGGAAAGGCTCGCAGCCTGAGATCTATAATCATATTTTCCAAATCTGAGAAGTTGAGCCTAAGGATCTTTAAAATTAAGGCTAAAGGAAGGGCAAATAAATTGGAATTGGCTTTTGATGTTATCAGATCAGAGTAGCAGTGTTAGAATGTTCTTTTCATCCTTGAATATTAGTGTTTTTACTTGATAAGAAATTTCAGTGAATGAGTAAAGTAATTTCACAACTTAATATGGGCAAAGCACTATGGAGAATTCATGTAATTGTAAGACTCTGCCCTCAAAAGATCTTGTACAAGCCATGAAAAAAAAAAAAACAGCGAATATTCATTGTAAGTCTCTATAACATGTACACCGCATCATCTTTAGGTTATCATCATGGAAATCTTCAAACAGTGCAAAAGTAGAGTGTAGTGAACTCTAGTGTACTTATCACTCATCTTTAACAGTTATCAGTATTTTCCAAATCATTGTTAAACCAATCTGTAAATGTCATTTTTAATGGTATAAGGCAGTGTTGTTTCATTGAACCATACTGAAAGTATAGGACATCTTTTTTTATTATTGCCATATGTGCCTTCACATTCCTTATGTTTTCTAGATTTTTCATTTGTTATGTTGATTAGTTAGTAAAGAAGATTTTATGGTGAAGATGAAGAAAGTGTGGGGTTTCTAAATCCTTGCCATCAAATCACTTATAATCTTGTTCTTTAATCAGATAATTAATGAAACCTTTTATCAAGCATTGTGCCAGATGCTGAAACATATATAAAAGTTTATATTAGATATTTGAGTATACTAAGTCTTTTCTTAAAATCTGTCCCTTTACAAAATTCAGTGTAACTCTAAATTTTATTCTCATGACTGGAGAAACCCTTTTTGGACTAGATTATAGAAATTTACTCCCAAATCCTTCATAAGAAAATGAGACAGAGGTCAGGTAATTTGCCCAAAGTCTCACAGTTCTATTACGTGTGTAATGCTTATTGCCTATATATAGCTGTCATTATGGACTGTGCTGATCAGCTTCCTTTGATTTTTTTTTGTATCTTTTAAAAATCAATATATGTATTTTTTAAAACACACACTATGGTAAAATAATTCAAAGAACACAGATATAAGACAATCAGAATTTCCTGATCTATTTTCACTTCCCAGAGCCTACTAGTTTTTAAGTATTTTTGTAATTTAGGGATTTTCTATACTAAATTTCATTCTTAATAAGAAAAAACCTCAAGCAGCATCATTATTCATGTTGTACCACATAATTTGTTTCACTGCTTAATATAATTTGTGTACCAATATATGTCAGCCTATAAAAGTCTATCTTATTCATTGTAATGGCTGAATAGCAGTCCACTGTATGGTTCTCTTGTATTTCACCCATTGCCCTTTGAGTGACAGTAAAAGCAGATGTTCACTGTTACAAACATGCTGCAGGGTCTGGGGTTACATGTTGAGTATACTCATCCATGGTTTAAGTCGTGGAATTGCTGGTGTTTTACCCACCCCCCTCGTTCAATACTCATCTTCTGTAGCCAAGTTTTTCAACTGCAGATTTCATTGAAGCATTTTATCAAATACCTCCTAACTTCTTAATTCCTTGACTTTTATTGTCACTTTCTTTGCTGTATTTTTATGCTGTTCTGCTTCTCACAATTTCACATCTCTGTATTTTTCTAAGCCTAAGTGTATCAAACACTGTATTTGAATAGTAGCTTCCATAAAATCTTTGGGGGCAAGAAGCTTTGGAAAACATAGTAAAAGTAGAAGTGGCTGGTTTTAACAAATACAAATGGCTACAAGTAATACAAATCAAACTCTTGAAAATACACAAGTAAAAACTTTTTGTGCATGGAAAAACTGAAGTTCCTTTTTTTCTTTTTTAAAGCTTCACTCAATGATACTGTGAGAGGGAGGGACAAGAAGATTTTTTTTGAAAAAAAATTTTTTTCCGAAGATACCTCAGGTTACTTTCAAAGAAGAAAAAGAGAGTTGAGTAGAAATGGCTTGGCTTGATTGCCAACCCCTTCGCCTGCCCCCAATTGTAAACTTGAGGAGTGCTCTCAGAAATGATACTGAGATACTGAGAAAGTGTTGATGGTGGTATTAAGCTCTACTTTTTGAAGACTGCTTCGCTGAGTTTTCTTTAATATTTGTTTATTTTTGAGACAGAGAGAGAGCACGAGCGAGCAAGCACAAGGTGGGGAGGGACAGAGAGAGGGGGAGACACAATCTGAAGCAGGCTCCAGGCTCTGAGCTGTCAGCAGAGTCTGACGCGGGGCTCAAACCCCTGAACCACAAGATCATGACCTGAGCCAGTCGGACACTTAACCAACTGAGCCACCCAGGCACCCTTGCTGAGTTTTCATGTGTTTCTCATTTAATCCTCAATGAGGTGAACACTTATTTATGTCCTCCATTTTACAGATGTGAAAACCAAGAATTAGACAGTGGTTAATTTGCCCATGTTCATACAGCTGGTGAGTGGTTTAGGTGGGCATCATGAAAAGAGCTTGTGCTCTGAAATCCAGGTTACTGGCCTTAAAAGGAGAACTGAAAAGTTGTTCATGACAACCATTAAACATGAGTAAGTGAAAGCAACTTTGATTTCTAGAGAAGTAAATCTGTGTATTGGAAATGATGGTTGGGAGTCAGCACGGATCATTTTCATCATGAAAGTGGTTTAAGGGCACATCTGTTTGCAACTCTAGTAGTGAGTATATAGAGCTAGTTATGATGCCTACATTGTATGAGTTTATAACCTATGACAGAAAAACTGTGCATTGAGTTTTGATATACCATTTACAGCTTTGCAAAACACAGCAAGCCATGCTTACAACAGCTTTTTGGTTCTCATAAATACAACAGCTTTGCTGTATTAGAAGGAGCTAGAGACTCTTCATTTTTGCAGTTGGTATTTAGAGACTGATGTATGCAAAAGGCTGTCCTGTCCCTTATGGGAGATAAAAAGGTGATAGATTTGACTTTCTATCAACTTTAAAAAGCTGTTGATCTAATGGGAATAACCTTGCTGGTGTTAATTTTAAACTTAGAATTCTATAGAAAACCTAAATTAATGCATTTTGTTACTTGTGCCATTTAAGTTAATGTCAGGTGAATGAGAGCTTTTCAAATGTTTCCTTTTTTCTCAACGTATATGACAATCCCTAAATTGTTTGACATTATTTTATACTAATGAATTGTTCAAGTAAATAAAAAGATATTTATTTGAAAGGGAAAAAATTTTAAAAAGCTTTGTCATTTGTGATGTACCTATTTCCCTTAACTTTAAATTGGTAGTTTCTCATTATAAAGTTAATGGGAGGAAAAGCTCCAAATTAATTTAGAGATGATCACACTTTTATGTTGCATCTCTAGAATTTTATTAATTCTAGTAACTCTTCATAATGTAAGAGTAAACATATACTCTTTTTTTTTTCCCCCCTCAGGGCATAAGTAATCTTGCTGCTATGCTTCCAAGCTGTAGTCTGAATCAACCCAAATTTTAAACAGAAGGTGAACCTCTGAGGTTAGTCAAAATAGCAGTTGGTATTTCTTCTGGGGGGTTCCTCTTTATTTGTTACCTTTTAATTAAAGTTGTAAAGGATTCTAATAAGTAATTTAGCTTTTAAAATGTTTAAAGGTATAGTTGAAAAAGAGAGGGAAAAAGGAGAGAGGAAAGAAAATCTGAAGAGATTAGAAAAAGAAGCATATGCAGCTTGGAATTGATACTCAAGTCTGTTGTTGGCCTCAGGTGTGGTGCTATTTAGCATATTCTAATGGTGCCGTTATTATAGACTGTATTCGGTGACTAGAAGTCAAGTGCACTTGACTGTAAGGAAATCAAGGTAACAAAGGAATGCATCTTTTCTAATTTACAGTGTTCTTTACTTGAAAGGTCAGGATTTGACATTGATAGAACTATATGACATTGTGTGAATGCTGCAAACTCTTTTAAGAGACTGAATTGTAACAGCTAGTTAGTTGTCCTATTTGAGTGGGTGTCTCTTACTTCCTTCTTATCTGGCTTTCTTAGGTTTTTTTTTGATCCCGCAGTGCTAAGGCTTGCTTTTGTTTTGTTTTTAGAATAGAGGAAAGGGTCATTCTAGAAAAATTCAGTTAGTAAAAATTTATTTAATGCCTCTATGCTAAGCCTTAGGGTACAAAAATGAAGAAACACATCCTGTTTGCCATGCATATCAATGGTTCTTAAAAGGGGTTGTATGTCAGTGTTGGATAAAGTACAGCTGTATTAGACTTGTAGGAATTTTAAACTTTTTATTATGAAAGTTTTTAAATTAGTTTAGAGAAAAGTAGACTAGTAGACTAGTGTGATGCCCCCACCCCCCGCCCCGCACATCACGTAGATTTAACAGTTATTAACACATATGCACTCTCCCTTTCTTTTCCATGGCATTTAAATGTTAAGAAATCTGCTCTTGTAGACCTATCTGACTTTCTGGATTTGTCAAGTTGTTTCTTTTGATACTGTTTATGTCATTCTTTTGTTCCCTTTAATTTCTTTATAGTAGAATTAGATCCAAAAGCTCAGTTGGACTCTGTTAAACATTTTTGGAGAAAATATTCAGAGTGATTTGGGGATATAATATTGTGTCTCATGAAGAGGCAACTAATAGTCTGTAGGGGTGGTGTTTGAGCAACCTTTGAATTTGTGACTTCCCATCAACTTGTCAGATTTCCTGAATCAGTTGTTTCATTAGATTTGGCAATATAGTAATTTTCTGAATTTATTCTACTTCTGTGTTCGTTAGCTCTAATTATAAGGAAGAGTTTTCCTTCAACAGCTAGAGCTGTTTGGTTACCCATTTTAGGGAGTTTTGGTTGGGAAGAGATTAAATCACTTTTTTTCTTATAATCTTTATTATTTTTTTATGTTTTATTTATTTATTTTTTGAGAGAAAGAGCGTCTGGGTGTGTGGAGGAGGGCAGAGTGGGGGAGAGAGAATCCCAAGCAGGCCCCCCCTGTCAGTGCAGCGCCATATGGAGGGCTTGATCCTACAGACTGAGATCATGACCTGAGCTGAAACCAAGAGTCAGACACTTAACCAACTAAGCCACCCAGGCGCCCCTTCGTATAATCTTTAAAATAAAGAACTGTATTTCCGGAGGTCTGTATTGGGAAAAAATAGATATTTTTCCCATCTTGTTGAGCTGAGTTGATTAGAGCCATGCTTGCCACCATTAACATTAAATTTTATACTCTTGGGGCGCCTTGGTGGCTCAGTCGGTTAAGCGTCCGACTTCGGCTCAGGTCATGATCTCGCGGTCTGTGGGTTCGAGCCCCGTGTCAGGCTCTGTGCTGACAGCTCAGAGCCTGGAGCCTGTTTCAGATTCTATGTCTCCCTCTTCCTCTGACCCTCCCCTGTTCATGCTCTCTCTCTGTCTCAAAAATAAATAAATGTTAAAAAAAAAAAATTAAAAAATTTAAATTTTATACTCTTACTTGCCAATCTAAAAATTCCACTTCCCTTTGGTAAACTACTGACCAGAATTTTAGAGCTCTGATCACATAAATGTATCATCATATAATAATTTCTGATGTGTGAGCTTTTAAAATTAACTGTGATTCTCATTTTTAAATTGTTTATTTTGTTGAAGATAGAAAATCAAATATATTTTAAAAAGTCAGGATGTGGGATCAAGGAGGACAGCCTTGGCAGCAATGGCCCTTGAACCAACAACAGTGGATGCAGTCGTTCCAGCACCAGCAAGATCCAAGTAAGGAAATCAGTTGAATTTGGAAATTGGGAAAGGGGAGATAGAAATGAGTGGGAGATAGGTGATGGGATTAAGGCAAATGGAATTGGAATTGGTTTATTGGATCGTTTTATGACCAAAATATAATCTTGTCTCATGAATAATACTGCCATAGCATACATATTAGGGAATGAATTTTTCTTTAGAAGACTTCCTCAAAGAGTAGAAAGAAAGCTTTATGAAAATTATACATTTTTAAAACTGATTTAGTTCTTATTTTTCTAAAGAAAGAGGAAAATCTTCCTTAAATGTGTTGCTTAAGTAAAGCATATTTCTGTTGTTCATTACGTAGCTCATAGTCAACTGAAGGTATGCTATATATATCATTTAAATTTTTCTTTTTATTATGGAATATTTCAAGCATATATGGATGTGGAAAAGAGTGAGGGAGCCCCTTTTTATTACTTAGCTTTCATAGTTGTTAACTCATGGCCAGTTTTGCTTCATTGATAAGACCTCTTCCACTGTCCTGCCTTTACTGGGTTAATCTGATTCTATTTCTTTTTTTAATAGCTACATAACATTCTATTATAATACTATAAATTAGTAAATCACTTTTGGATGATTGTAGCTTTGTACTTTTTGAAATAATTATCATAATTTTGTATACATATCATTGCATTGTTACATGTCCAGTTATTTTCTGAAGAAAAAAAAATCCAGGAACTAGGTTTGTTATACCACTGTCAGCACATTTGAAAAGTTTTGGATACACACTGCCCAGGTTCAGCTCCACATGGTTTATGCCAGCCTATGTTTCCACCAAAATGTATGAGAATACCTATTTAATCTTTACTGCAATGTGAAAAACTGTCTTATTCTACTTTGTTTCCTTTATTAATAATATTAGATCTTAAAATGTTAAGCATAGATATTGGAGAAGGAAGAGGACCTTTAAGATAGTGAGGCAATACATTTTGAGTAAAGAATGGCTAAGAAGTTGCTAAGAAGATCTATTTTGACTAGAGAAGGGAGCCTTAGCTAAAGGGTGACTGTGAGGATGAGCAGAGATAGATAGTTGTATTCATCCTAAGTCTACAGGATCCGTTGTGGGCCTGGATAGGGTATGTTTGAGGAAGAAATTCGTGAGTTTGATCATTTGTTTTTATAGTAATTAAAAAAAAAAAAACAAGAAGGAAAGAAGACTTTTAAAAGACTCCATAAACTAAGGTACAGGGGATAAATTTCTTATGAGTTAATATTAGAAGCCAGTTAAGAGTGATTTTGTGGCATTGTTTTCCAGAAGTCTTCTATTATTTTGTACCTGAATGTGGGTTGTTTTCTAAGCATCCTTTCAGCCATAACCAATTTAATATTTAAAATCTGCAATATTTAAAAACTCTAGTAAGGAATAACTGAGATACTAGTTTTACATAGAGGCACTGTTCTTTTAGCTCTTACATTCTGAATGGTAACTTCTGCTGTGTTCAACTGTGTTAGGTCAGATTGACTGGGCTGCATTGGCTCAAGCTTGGATTGCTCAAAGAGAAGCTTCAGGGCAGCAAAGTATGGTAGAACAACCACCAGGAATGATGCCAAATGGACAAGATATGCCTACAATGGAATCTGGTCCAAACAATCATGGGAGTTTTCAAGGGGATTCAAACTTTAACAGAATGTGGCAACCAGGTTTGTTGTTTCATGTTATCTGGATTTTAGGACTATTTTTAAAATAAAATGAGGATTAAATAAATTGTTTAATTTGCTTAGTTTTATGACTTCTTGAAATTGATGCTCCTTAAAGAATAGGCAGTTTCATTTAGATTTGACCTTGAAATTTTGTGGTTAAAATTATTCTGTACTCAATCTGCTAGCATTGTGGCACTCAGTTTGATTCTTTTCTTGGTTCTTCATTCCTAGGCTGACAGGGGCTGGGAACACTGGAAACCTCACTTGGCATCTAGGGAAGAGAGCATTCTATGTCTCTCTGTTGCAACCTCTGGCCTTTTCAGAAGCAGCACTGGCAGAGCAAAACATGTCTAGCCTCTAATTAAAGAAATATTGTGTCACTAAGTGACAAATTAGTCTGTCAAATATACTCTGCCCCTACCATCCACCCATCTTTTTCTTTCCTTTTTTTTTCCAGATAGTGAAGATCTTCCATAAGTTTTTATATGTTTTATTTTTTTGTTTGTTCATTTGCTTTTTTACTTCACAGTATGATTTAGATTTCTTGATGCTAATTCAGTTTTCCATGTCTTGTGTTATTATTTTGAATAGTCACTTGAAAATATTTATAGAGGAATCTTACATTTGAGTGTGCTGATGATGAAGTTTTAATCTCCCTTTCCCTATTAATACTTCTTAATGTTTCTCAGTGTAAGAATGGAAAACTCAGGAAGTGATCCTCTAACATCACTTTTAAAAGAATAATGAATATTCTAATCTTTGATACTCTGAGGTAGTTTATTTCTAGTTTTCTTGAAGCTACACCAAATTTCCCCAAGTTTGAAAATGTTTTGGTTCCCAAGTTCTAGTTCATAAATGACTCACCCTGGCATTCCTACTCTCCAACTTTGTTCTACTGGTTTTCTTTGTGACCTGGGCAGGTGATTAACCTCTGTGTGCCTCAGTTTTCCCTCCTGAAATTGGCAAAGATAATACCTGATTTCTCCCTACCTCACAGGGATGTTGTGAGGATAAATGTGTTCATGCAAGAAAGATACTATATATAAAATCTCAAGGTGTTATTTTTTATGGTATTGTTACTGGACAGAAATAGAAAAAGTCAACAAAAAAAAAATGCTTTGGATTTTGTTACATTATTAAAAATAATTTTGGTCATTTGATTTCTATATGTTTAGGATATGAATTAGAGTGGAGTTAGTTCATTTGAATTATTTACTAGTTTAATTAATTGCTTATTTTTAAGATATACAAGAGGAATTTGACCCAAGAAGTCATAAATTTTTAAATCTGTTTCTTTGCTGAAAACTCTTTCTTGAGATCTTAAAAATTTGTGATGTTGTTATAACCCCCTGTTGAATGTTTTTATGCCTAAATCCTAAATAGAATGGGGAATGCATCAGCAGCCCCCACACCCCCCTCCAGATCAGCCATGGATGCCACCAACACCAGGCCCAATGGACATTGTTCCTCCTTCCGAAGACAGCAACAGTCAGGACAGTGGGGAATTTGCCCCTGACAACAGGCATATATTTAACCAGAACAATCACAACTTTGGTGGACCACCCGATAATTTTGCAGTGGGGCCAGTGAACCAGTTTGACTATCAGGTGAAAGATATTTTGTTGCTTTAATATTGTAGATGTGCACGTAATCCATTCTTTGGAAGTGTCTCATCAAGAGTACCTAAGATCTGTGTTTCACTTTTCAGTCTTGTACAGATAAGCACATATTATGTCTCAGAAAAATTCTCAATTTTTGAGTATTAAAATCATTAGATTTTTTTTTTCTGGTGTCTGATATGCTTAGGAGAATGATATAAAGGATCGTTAGGGAAAAATTTGGATAAAAAGGAAAATGTGTAAGTGCAATAGCTATATGATGTTTTGTTTTCTAATTTATAATTTCAAAATGGTATATTTAAATGTTGAATAAAGTTTAGAAAATGCACAGTAGTTGAATACATTATTTGTCAATAATAGATCATGGATAAGACATGAATAAAATACATGAAGAACATAGATCATCTTCCTAAATGCAGTTCCTTCTGCTATATAGAATTATGACTTTTTCCTTCTGCTATAGAGAATTATTACTTTTTCTAGTGTTGTCATTTTTTTTTCCATTCTGACATGACATGTTAATGAAATTGTACATAATTTCCTTTGTAGCATCTAATTCATTCCTAGGGACATAGAACTCTATGGGAAATAGTATTGTTATGTGGGGCTTTATTTTCTCTAATCACTCTGCCAAGGGTCCACCCTCAAATTATAGTGCTAGATAATCATTTTGAAATAACTGATTGTAGTTGTTACCTTATAAACTGAGCTATCATGATTTAAAATTTTGAAAAAACTCAGACATTATTTCACTACTTGTATTAATAATGGACATAAATTGTAAACAGTATGCACCTTGAGACAGTAATCCTCAATCATATGTATTCAGATACTTATTGTGTATACTCGTACTTGGTATACAGATATGACAGTGTTTGTTTGGTTTTGGTTTTGAAGAAATGTAGTGGCAGGGAGCTTCTACTTACACCCCATTATCTTGATAAACCCCCATGCTAACAAGACAGAGTTCTGTTGGCAATGGGCTTATTAGAAAAGCCTCTGAAAATAGGAAAATTGCAAAAAAATATTTAATGATTCCATAACTTTTATTTTGTTTAAAATAGATAATATTTCTTGCAAGATTATAGAAACAACTAAAGTTCATAAGAAATAAGTTGGAATTGATTTAAAAAAACATCCTGTATTTTCTAGTTATATAAAAACTGACATTTGATTTCATGGTAGTAGAAGGATTATTTTATAAAAGGTCATATATATATATCTTTTTCTATATTTATTGAAAATAGTGTATTAGCTGAATTTTAGATGACTCTTTGCATTTACATAGGCAGAACATCTTTATCTTTCTTAAGAAAAGTAAGCCTAAGTTCTTGGGGCTACAGAAATATCGGTGGATATTAGAACCATGGAATTCTTGGATTTGCTGCACACATGGATTTCTACTGTCCCAGTTCATAACACACGTGTGTCCCAGAGAGTATATTGTATTAATGTGAAGAAAAATAAACTGCAATACTCTTTCAGCATGGGGCTGCTTTTGGTCCACCGCAAGGTGGATTTCATCCTCCTTATTGGCAACCAGGACCTCCAGGACCTCCAGCACCTCCCCAGAATCGAAGAGAAAGGCCATCATCATTCAGGGATCGGCAGCGTTCACCTATTGCACTTCCTGTGAAGCAGGAGCCTCCACAAATTGGTAGCTATTTAAGTTTAGTGACCACAATTGGCATGATTTCTTGATCATGTATAAAGGATGTCTTGTTTTCTTAAATTGTTCTGACACTTCTGATATGTTAGGAATTGATAGTTTAAAATCCTATCATTTTATAGTCATAATCCTTAACATTACAAAAAAGTTGATGGTCTAAAATATGAAAAGTTCTGAATAATTTTTTTTAAAATAAATCATTATCTGAAACTACAGATTTTGTGATGAATAATAAATTTATCATAGCTGTTGCATTTTGATATTTTCTTCTGTGTTGGCAGTTTGGTACATTATGCCAGTATATGAACAGTTCCCTCTTTTAAAACCTCTTAATTGTTCTCTGTCTCTGGTCTCTTTCCACTCTCAGTTAATCTGATATGCTGCTGCCAGATTAATTTTCCTTTGGTTATTTCACTTACCAGAAATATTTTGGCAGAAGATAGAACTTTTTTCCTTTTTCTTTTTTTTTTCTTTTTATGAGAGAGAGAGAATGTGAGCCTGGGAGAGGGAGAGACGGAGAGAATCTTAACCAGGCTCCATGCCCAGCACGGAGCCTGACATGGGGCTTGATCCCACAACTATGAGATGAGATTGTGATCTGAGCCGAAATCAGGAGTTGGACGCCTAGTGCTTAAACGTGGGGCTTAAACTCACAACCACAAGATCAAGAGTTGTACATTCTACCGAATGAGCCATCCAGGCACCCTTGAAGATTTAAATTTTTAATATAGTATAACTAATTTATGTCTAATGACATGTTGTAAACTTAAACTTTGTATCTAGAAATCCAAATCCAATACTTAATATACCATAACATTTAAGTCTTTCCTTTTTATCACAAAGTAGACATGATAGGAAGATTCTAACTTCTTTTTTAACTTACGGAATCATAGTTATTCACATGAATTCTCATTGTGAAAAATAGACTTGTGCTTTTGTTTGACTCTGTTCTGTTTTTATATTTTAAGAAGCAGTGTAGTATAAAAGTTTGGCTTGGAATTAGCCCACATCACTACTACTGGCTTTTTAATTTTGAATACATCATTAAGCTTTTTGGACTTGAGGTTTCTTATTTGTAAGAGAGACTGAATAATAGTAGTGGTTTTTTTTTTTGTTTTTTTTTTTTAGAATTAAGTGAGATGATCGTTTAATGTGCTTTCATAGTGTCCTGGCTTGTCATAAACATTAAGACAATGTTCACAAAGGGCCTGGCTGAGGTCACGATCTCGCGGTCCGTGAGTTCGAGCCCCGCGTCAGGCTCTGGGCTGATGGCTCGGAGCCTGGAGCCTGTTTCCGATTCTGTGTCTCCCTCTCTCTCTGCCCCTCCCCCGTTCATGCTCTGTCTCTCTCTGTCCCAAAAATAAATAAAAAAACGTTGAAAAAAAAAAAAAGGGCCTGGCTGGCTCAGTTGGTAGAATATGTGACTCTCGATCTCACGGTTGTGAGTTTAAGCCCCACGTGGGGCGTGGAGCCTACTTTAAAAAACAAAAAAGACCGTATTCACTGCTGCTCTTAAAAATGATCTTAAAGAGAAGCATAATGGTTACTGGGTTGCCTTATCACTGTCTTACTGAAGAATGATAGTTATAAGCACTCAAATGGCACCAGAATTCTTTTATTTCATTTACTCACAAAGTTGGTAGAAATTCAAGAATAAGAAACTCATACATTTATGATTTTTATTAAACTAACTCATAAATATTGTTTTCCATGTGAAACAGATGCAGTAAAACGCAGGACTCTTCCAGCTTGGATTCGAGAAGGTCTTGAAAAAATGGAACGTGAAAAGCAGAAGAAGTTGGAGAAAGAAAGAATGGAACAACAACGTTCACAATTGTCCAAAAAAGAAAAGAAGGCCACAGAAGATGCTGAAGGAGGAGATGGCCCTCGTTTACCTCAGAGAAGTAAATTTGTAAGTGTTAGAGTCACTTGACATGGAACTCCCATGTGATTTGAATGTGAAAATTATTGAAATAAACCAGTAATTTAGTTATAAAAAAGTATTAGAATAATATTCTTGAGATTACTTTTAGTAAATATTTTGAGGATTATGGTTTTTGTTTTTTGATTTTTTTTTTAATGTTTATTTTTGAGAGAGAGAGAGAGAGACAGAGACAGCATGAGCGGGGGAGGGGCAGAGAGAGAGGGAGACACAGAATCAGAAACAGGCTCCAGGCTTTGAGCTGTCAGCACAGAGCCTGACATGGGGCTCACACTCACAGACCACGAGATCATGACCTGAGCCGAAGTCGGACGCTTAACCAACTGAGCCACCCAGGTGCCCTGAGGATTATGTTTTTATAGATGTTGTTATTGAGGGTAGAGTAAGGAGAAAAAGGGGGCAGTGGGTTTATAAAACATTTCTTTCCGGAGAGAAATTACTCATTAGGCTGCTAGATACGTCTTACCTTGAGAAACAAATCCATATTCTCTTGTTGCAGCGCAGCTGATTCCCTAGTGGTGGATTATAAAATGAAACTAAGTTAAAATGGCAAGGGAGAAGGAAATCTGCCTTTTTTGAATATTTAAGTATATGTTTATACCAGAAGATGAATAACTTTCATAGTTTTTGACATGCACGCTGAAAGTAATTAAGTTAAATCTTTAAACCTTCATCAGTTAGATGGTGTGAGTGGCTTAGGAATTTTTTAATTTAGCAGTAATGTGCTCTCAGCTGACATGATAGCCATAGTACTGGCTGGTGTGCAACTCTGGAAACGGGTCTGTCTCCCAATGCCATTTTATGCTTCAGAAATAAATCACAAGGGGACAGCAGGGTAACTAGATTCAAGTAGACATTGGTTTAGCTTAAATTTCATAAATGCTATATAATACTTTCAGTATTTCACAAAAGCACCATGCCAAAGATGTGTTTTTGTTGTGGGTATTATGAAGATAAGAACCAAAAGACTGTCATAATAGTTTGCCTTTTTTTTAAAATGTAATTATTAACTTTTAACATGAAATAGTGGATTTCCAGATTTGATAGGTTTAGGTGTCAAAAAAAGTGTTTGGAGATTATCTTCCCCCTTCTCCCAAATGCTTTTGGGCTTGTGTTACATGTATTCTTCCCCTGGTTCAGATAGTCTTTCCATAGTAGTGTTTCAGTGATCATCTTATGTTTTACTTAGTAGGATTTTTAAGGGTAACTCTAGGATACTTCTTTGCCTGAAGAAGAAGCCCCTTTTTAAGGTGTGCCATCTGGATACTGAAAACCTATAGCCAGAAACAGAGACGAACTCTGGCATTTCCTACATCTGAAGTAGGAAATGATGCATTTCCTACATCTCATTTCTTATCTGTCCATTTTGTAGCAAAAAAGCACATTTTGCTAAGTTTCAAGGCCAGCTAAGATCTGGAAACTGATACAGATCTTTAATTTTAAGTGACATGATTTTAGGTAAACAAGCTTAAATTTGTAGCTATATGAAAGTAACATTGAATAATATAAATGTGGTTTATTTATCCAAAGTTCTACAAGCTACTTATTTCAAGACCATGATAGATAATGGATATTAATTGAGTCAGTCTTGGTATGATATTAATTTTGGTTATTTATACAATAAGTCAAAATTGACTAAGGAAAAAAAATTGAGGGGTGCCTGGGTGGCTCAGTAAGTTAAGCATCCGATTCTTGATTTTGGCTCAGGTTGTGGGATTGAGCCCTGGGTTGGGCTCTGCACAAATGGTGTGGAGCCTGCTTGGGATTCATTCATTCTCTCTCTCTCTCTCTCTCTCTCTCTCTCTCTCTCTCTCTCTCTTGATGTTGCTCTCTCGCTGTCTCTGCCCCCTCCTTCTCCCTCCCCCATCCCTCCCTCCCTGTCTCTCTCTCTCTGCCTCTCTCTCTTGCTCCCTCTTGCTTTCAAAAATAAATAAATAAGCTTTTAAAAAATTTTGAAAAATAATTGATATTCCTAAGCTATCTTGTAATCTTATATTTCCTTTCAGGTAACACTTTATACTACTAAATGAAATCTATAGTACACATTTGTAATGTAATTTAGAGAGAGATTTTATTTTTATATATCTGTTTCATAGACTTTATGGTTTGAAAATAGAATGTGTAAGATAATGATTTTACATTATAAGCATGAATTTGGGCTACCCATACTATTACTTCTTCTAGGATAGTGATGAGGAAGATGAAGACACTGAAAATGTTGAGGCTGCAAGTAGTGGAAAAGTCACCAGAAGTCCATCTCCAGTTCCTCAGGAAGAGCACAGTGAACCAGAGATGACTGAAGAAGAGAAAGAGTATCAAATGGTAGAATGTTAAATTTCTTACCATGTACAGGATTAAAATATTTTTTACTGAAGTATAATTGACATAGAACATTTTGTTACAGGATTTGTTTTGTTTGGAATTTCTAAACTATTAGTTGACTGTTTTAAACGTTTAAACTGTGAACTCATGAAACAATTGCAAAATGTATATTGATATATAGAGATGCTAGGTAATAATGTCTACAATTTATAATAGGAAATCGCTGCTTATGCAGCAGTTATTAAGCATGTTTCCTAATACTGGTGTTGTAAATAAACAGTGCTTTGCTGTATGAGACCCAAGAGAGCATTTATTGATTTATTATTTTCTAAGGTATGTCTTTTGAATACTTAGAAACATTAAAAGACTTCATAGAAAAATAAGTTTAGGAAGCACTGAGTTGAGTACAGTTAAACATGTTTCTTCATTGAAAGACTTAAAGCCTTAAATATCTATAACGTGTACTGTCATTTTCTGAGATTGGGAATATAATATGTTGCATTTCTTCTATTTAAAGACCAGTGATCTTTGGAATGTGTGTAGAAGATGCTGATATAGTGTACTTTCGTTAGCAGATGAGTAATCTGGAGCCCTGAGAGGCTGAAGAACTAATAGTTGGTGTACATTTCAAACAGTTGCTGGTAGCCAAACTAGTGCTAGAATCCAGCTTTTATTTCAAGTCACTTGTACTCTATATTTCAGTAGTCAAGAAAAAAAGGACTTGATCTAACAGAGTGGAATAGCTATCTTTTCCTTCCCCTTAAATTTCACCTTGAGCCGAGGGTTAACGTAAGTTCCTAGGTAATTTAACTAGTGTTGTGCTGCTTACTAATACTGTTATTAAATGAAGGCATCCTCCTTTCAACTTAAAGCATCTATGGAAATTTTTATTGATAGGGGCCTTTTAAAAATATTTTGTGTATAGAATTAGAATTCAATTTCTTTATTATACAGGGAAATTCATACTTTATTTCATGATTTTGAAATTTTCAAAGTTTTTGTATTTTAGAGTAATTTCCAAGATATTCGGTTCCTTGGAATGATATGATCTCTTGTTTAAAAATGTTTTATAAAATGGCTTTGCCTGTTAATTGTTTTTGAAAATATCAAACAGCGTTAGTAACTATAATAATTAAATTAGGAACAATATATATAAATATATAAAATATCCTTCTGTAGATGTTGCTGACAAAAATGCTTCTGACTGAAATTCTACTGGATGTCACAGATGAAGAAATTTATTACGTAGCCAAAGATGCACACCGGAAAGCAACGAAAGGTATATTGTGGGTGTTCTTGGTTTTGTTTTTCTGGGAATATTTTGGTTTTGGTGGCTATTTTGGACTTTTTTTGGTTGTCCCTGCTGAATTCTAGCAGATATTTGAAATATTTTCTTCTTGCATGTTTTTAACTCTCTGGGAAAGGTTAGATTTGTAGGACATCATATTAAAACTGTAGAAGTATTTTTCCTTTTATCCAACTTGCTTGAGCACAAATGAGCAATTATGCTATTTTTTGATGAAATGTATAGTGGAAAATTCTTGATGTTCAATTTATTTCACCTGATTTTTTTTTTATAGATACCATAGTATTTGGTGTATAACTTTTAGTGTAGTTTAGTTTCACTAATGAATTGAATTGTGACCCTTCAGTTTTCACAGTTTACCACTTAAAATTCTTACAGAAGCAAGAGATTCACCCATCCCCACCCCCCATATTCTTGGTAACACTTAAAAAATATACTGAAAGCAAAATTTAAATTAGGGACCATACCTCAAAAATAAAAATACTGATGTACTGGTCAGTATTTTTCATCATTATAAAACAATTTCAGCTCACTTCAGCATTATAATTTCAAGGCCAGACATGCTACTGGTTTAAAATGAATGTTATGTTTTTAATGTTTCTTCTCTCCCCAAAAAGCAGCAATAGTAGTAGATTTAACAATACCATAGACTCTCATGACTATGAAATCGTGGCTATTTGTGTTAACATGTTGTTCCTGTTGTTGATGTGATACAAAGCTCCTGCAAAACAGCTGGCACAGTCCAGTGCACTGGCTTCCCTCACTGGACTCGGTAAGTGTTTTCCTTATTTGTGAGAGGGCCTTAAAGGGAAAATCACACTTACCATGTCTCTCTACATGTTCTGTTTTGAAACTGTACTATTCCTACTCAGTTTATAAACCTAGATTCTAGGGTTATTTCGGTCTCTAAAGGTTTGCCTATTTTTTTTTTTTTTTTTTTTTGACTAAAGCATTCACAGGAATTATTATAAATGTGACTAATTCATAGTTTATTGGGGCGAGCTGTAATAGTTCATTACTTAGCCCTGATTATATTTAAGCTCACTTTCAAAATGATTGCATACATGCCTTAGGGAAGAACCTATCCACTAATGCTGTTAATAGGGGACTTTCATTTAGATTGTGTTGTAGCAAGTTGAGTTTTAACATAGAGGAAAGAGTTTATCTTATAATAGTGTAATAGTAATGATGTGTTCGTAATTTGCTCTTTGCATGATATATTCTCAAGTATATAAAAGCTTGAATTTGCCTTTTCCACATCATTTCAAATTAATCTTTGTGGGGATCAACAGAAATGGGTAGAGCCAAATGCCCATGTGATTTTGTTAATGATTAATTACTATTTAGATCACTTCAGGGTGGGGAGTAGTTTTAGCACATTACCATTTCTGTACCAGTGAGAATTACAGTATTCTAATTTCTTTAGGGAAAAAATACTTTGCATACTACCTGGGATTTCTGAGCTTTGAACAATTAAAAGAATTAATTTTAGAAATATTTTCAGGATCATTGGTAGTTGAATTGACTGTGCTTTAGTGAGGCTCTATTAGTGCCCTGTTAAATGGTTTTGTTGGTTAGTATGGACAGTAAAACAGAACTGTTATCACGGTTCCTTTATGGTGAGAAATACAAATATTTCAGAAAGAATGAGATACTGTCAATTTTCACGAGGGTTCTCTGAACTCCCTTACAAATTGGAATTATACTCCTCCCCACCCCGAATAAGCATATTCTTCCAAGAAAAGGCAATGAAAAAAAATTAGCTTTCTTCTCAGACCTTAAAAATTTTTTAGTGTCTAGAATAATTTTTCCATATGATAGACTGAACTTTATGTACACAGGTGGACTGGGTGGTTATGGATCAGGAGACAGTGAAGATGAGAGGAGTGACAGAGGCTCTGAGTCATCTGACACTGATGATGAGGAGTTACGGCACCGAATCCGGCAAAAACAGGAAGCTTTTTGGAGAAAAGAAAAAGAACAGCAGCTGTTACATGATAAACAGATGGAAGGTATATCTTTTAGACTCACTTAATTTTTGTCCAGTTTTATTTGTATTTCTTTTTATTTTTTAACCAACCTAACAATATCGAGGGTAGGCTTGAGGTTAGAATATAGATAACATGTGATGTGACTAAAACTAAGGTTTTTGGCTTATTTGCAGTTTTTATGAAACTTAAAATTAATCGTATTCAAAATATGTAAAAGGTGAACTTTGTCTTGTTTTGTAAGACATTAATTTCAATAGCTATAAGTTGTCATTTAATGTATTTTTTCTTTCTAAAGTTTTCAAAATGAAAAAGAAGACTTTTGAAATGGCGGAAATGTATTTGTAAAACTATTGAAAAGTAATTTGTAGTTAGAATATTTAATGCGTAGCTAGCATATTTAAGGAAATAGAGGACTTTCTACAGAAAGGTTTTTTTTAAACATTTATTTATTTTTGAAAGACAGAGCGTGAGCCCGGGAGGGGCAGACAGAGAGGGAGACAGAATATGAAACAGGCTCCAGGCTCTGAGCTGTCAGCACAGAGCCTGACGAGGGGCTCGAACCCATGAGCTGCAAGATCCTGACCTGAGCCAAAGACGGAAGCTCAACCAACTGAGCCACCCAGGCGCCCCTTTATAGAAGTTTTCAAATGTAAAATACTATCCATGACTGTAGTTTTGTATAGTTTACATAATGGTATTAGGAATACTGAAAGAGTGTTTTGAATTTTTTGGAAAAATCATACTTGGACAAGGAAATTAAGAGTTAGCAGTCAAAAATTTCCTGTCAATTAACCTTTAAGTTGCCTTTTGAGACAAAAAGGAAATCTTTTCCAGTTGCTTCACATGTACCTTTCCACTTTGACACTCTTTTCTTATATTGTCCAGGAGCATAGATAACCCTATAGGTGGTTATTGAACACTTGAAATATACCAAGTTTAAGTATGCTATAGGTATAAAATAGACTAGATTTGAAAGATTTTATATACATACATATATATATATACATATATATGTATGTATATATATTTGAAATGATATTTTTAATATTTGGGGTTAATAAACTATTGAAATTAAGGTCATCTGTTTTTATTTTCTTAATGTAGCCACTAGAAAAGTTTGAATACTTACGTGGCTTGTATTCTGTTTCTGTTAAACAGTGCTGTTCTCCTGTTACCATTTGATAGTTTGAAATCTGATAGTTGAGGGATTTTTTGGTCATACATTTGACTTTTCATAGTATTTTTTCTTTTTCTGTTTCAGAAGAAAAGCAACAAACAGAAAGGGTTACAAAAGAGATGAATGAATTTATCCATAAAGAGCAAAATAGTTTATCACTACTAGAAGCAAGAGAAGCAGACGGTGATGTGGTTAATGAAAAGAAAAGAACTCCAAATGAAACTACGTCAGTTTTAGAACCAAAAAAAGAGCATAAAGAAAAAGAGAAACAAGGAAGGAGTAGATCAGGAAGTTCTAGTAGTGGTAGTTCCAGTAGCAATAGCAGAACTAGTAGTACTAGTAGTACTGTCTCTAGCTCTTCATACAGTTCTAGCTCAGGTAGTAGTCGCACTTCTTCTCGGTCTTCTTCTCCTAAAAGGAAAAAGAGACATAGCAGGAGTAGATCTCCAACAATTAAAGCTAGACGGAGTAGAAGTAGAAGTTACTCTCGCAGAATAAAAATAGAGAGCAATAGGGCTAGAGTCAAGATTAGAGATAGGAGAAGATCTAATAGAAATAGCATTGAGAGAGAAAGACGAAGAAATCGGAGTCCTTCTCGAGAGAGACGTAGAAGTAGAAGCCGCTCAAGGGATAGGCGAACTAATCGGTCCAGTCGCAGTAGGAGTCGAGATAGGCGTAAAATTGATGATCAACGTGGAAATCTTAGTGGGAGCAGTCATAAGCATAAAGGTGAGGCTAAAGAACAGGAGAGAAAAAAGGAGAGGAGCCGAAGTATAGATAAAGATAGGAAAAAGAAAGACAAAGAAAGGGAACGTGAACAGGATAAGAGAAAAGAGAAACAAAAAAGGGAAGAAAAAGATTTTAAGTTCAGTAGTCAGGATGATAGGTTAAAAAGGAAACGAGAAAGCGAAAGAACATTCTCTAGGAGTGGTTCTATATCTGTTAAAATCATCCGACATGATTCTAGACAGGATAGTAAGAAAAGTACTACCAAAGATAGTAAAAAACATTCAGGCTCTGATTCTAGTGGAAGGAGCAGTTCTGAATCTCCAGGAAGTAGCAAAGAAAAGAAGGCTAAGAAGCCTAAACATAGTCGATCGCGATCCATGGAGAAATCTCAAAGGTCTGGTAAGAAG
This sequence comes from Neofelis nebulosa, assembly GCF_028018385.1. NCBI lineage: Eukaryota > Metazoa > Chordata > Mammalia > Carnivora > Felidae > Neofelis > Neofelis nebulosa. The sequence goes on along the minus strand of NC_080787.1, from coordinate 93,098,013 downwards.
GCAAGCCGCAAACACAAGTCTAAGTCCCGATCAAGGTAGTATACTTTTTAAAGTATTTTGTCTGATTTTTAAAAAAATTTGACTGAATTTATTCAAAGTTGAAAGTGTCCTTTCTCTCTCTCTCTTTAATAAACTCAGTTTGGTACTTGATAAATGATCATAGTCTTAAGTAACTTTAGAAATCCTATATAATAATATTTATTTAAAAATTGCAGATTCTTTAGTTTAAAATACATTTTTATTTTTAAATTTGTCTTTTCCCTTTTTTTTTCCAGATCAACAACCCCTCCCCGTCGTAAACGCTGAGGAATGATGTGGCAAGGATGCCATGATGTTTAAAAAATTCCATGAGTTTTAAGGGCTTGTCTCATTATAGAGGCACATTGTGGCTGTGTAGGTGAAACCAGAATCTTTTTTTTTTTTTTTTTTAAATCTGTAAATAGGTGTACTTTTTCCAAATGCTGCTCCAAGTTACTTAATAGGATTTCTTTGTATTACATTTTTTTCAAAAAATAGTGCTTAATAAGACTATAAACATGCCATTCTCTTTCAGCTGTAATGTTCTTAAAATTATTCTTGAATGTACTGTGATGTCAATAAAGCTCTTCAGTTCATTTTTGTTAACCTCTTGCACCTTAATTTTATGATTTTAATCTAAGGAACGTACTTTTATAAAAAGGCAGCTGGAATTTTGTATAACAGGTTTTAAAGGTACTTCCTCTCATCTCCCCCAAAGAAAATGGTTTTAACTTAATAGTTTGTCAAAGTTTGTAAACTGTACCCATGGATTTTTTTGTCAAATTCCAACTTTTAAGGGTGTGGAAGAGGGCCAAAAATAGATCTTTACTTTTCATTTGGAAACATTTGACAGGTTTCTAAACTTTTCTTCCTATTTTGAGGATTTTTGAGTAATATATTCTCTGTGTATAAAGTATGGTTTACTTCTGTACAGTGAAATTGCTGGAATCAATCAAGCCAGTGCACATAAGAAACAGTTGTGTTTGACCCTCATAGTCAAGTCTGGAACTCTATTCTGCAGTTATCCACTTCTGTTTTAGAAGCATATTTTAAACACTGGGTTACTACAGAAATAAGACTCACAATCCAATATATTTATTTATATTTTTAAAATATGACCTCAACTCAGTGGAGGAATGCTGTATTATGCAGGTTTGTGTCAATTTCATAACATTAAAATGGTCTGGTTTTGTCAGTTTCTTAACAGTTATGATCAGTGAGTGGTCTAGCTATTTAAGACAGTCATAACTTACAAGTAAAATGAGGCTCTGCAGGCATTTAAATGCTCAACTGCTTTCAGGGTCTGTTTTACGTGATTATTCAGTTTTGCAACAATAGATACTTCTCTGAAAACAAATGCTTTTAAGTTTTAATTTAAAAAGAAAAGAGCAGGTGCAGGTCACAGGAAAGTTTTAAAGTATGCCTTCTTACCAGCAATAGTTCATTTTAAAATAAGCCAGAGTTTTGCCATGATCAGTGTTTCTTCAATGAAGGTAGAAATAGATTTGTAAGTGTGCTCTTGTACCTCTGCATAGGTTCTTAAATAATTTTGAGCAGTTATGCATTTATCTAGAGGAAATAAATCAACTGTGAATAAATGCATGTTTACCAAAATGGTTGTTTTACAGTGCATTTAGTTCTGATATTTATAAAGTTGATATTTCACAGAATAACTTTTAAATAGTTTGGAATTCTATATAGTTTAGACATCAGTCACATGTGGAGACAAAATGAAAATGTGCAATATTTTTTATGTAGGTGAGCTAACACAGTGTACCTAATTACAGAATTAATTATCAGATTAATTTGTAATAGATAAGTTGTATAACATTTTCATATCTTAAAATGTTTTTTAGATCAATCTTCAGGTGAAATAATATTTTCAAAATAAAATTCTACAGAAAAGTTCTGTTGGCTATGATATGCACATTTTTGGGCAAGATAAATGATTAGAGCCAAAAATAGTATTTGACAGTTTTATTACTCTGCCATAATATGCAAGCTTCTTATTTAAATCTGTAGATATTTTTTAAAACACACTAATGATATATGTGATTATTAGTAGATACATCAGTGTTATAATTAGATACTTAGGTTTTTCAGATTTTTATGGATAATTTAGGGAATTCATCACTTCACTGACATATAATGAAGTATGTTTACCTTAGTGGTAAGATTTTATAAAATAGGGCTTCCGTGACTTGGGATATGAATGCTAACACACATAAGTTAACCAGATACATAACTTGGTTATGAAATCTAAAATGACACCACCACAAAATCAGTTTCAATTTTTGAGACAATCATTGGTCTGAATTGGTTAATAAAACTGTCTTGAGGTTCTCTTAAAGTATTTCTAGTGTATTAATCATACTTGTTTTTGTGGAACGGGGTAAACCACACCATCAAGTGAATAAAATGTAACTTGGAAGAGGTAATGACAAGATTTGTTTGATGAAGGCCCCAAAATATAAATAAAGACTGGTGTGGAATCACAGTGTATATGTTTTCTGCCATTGTAAAATGTCTTGTTTTAGCATCTGTTTAATGGTATAATACACAATAGGTGAACTTCCCAAACATAGTCTCTTTTTTTTTTTTGTTTAGTGTCTAAGTCATTGTTTCTTCAAAGAAACAAATGAAGTATAATTAATCAGTAGGAGAGATTTCTTCTTTTCTGTGGGAATTTTTAAAAAGGAATTGTATGAGGTCCAAAGCTCCTGTAATATTGTCTTGGAAACGTTTACATTTTAACGGATTTTTCTTCTCTTATATACATTAAAGTCTATTTTCATTTGTTGAAGTTTCTAAAATGTACTAATCATGGTTTGATGGAAATATTACTAGATCCGTTGAATTGTTCTGACTCTGCTGCTTAATTTATTTTGGACAAATCATTTAAACACAATGGGCTTCAATTTCTTCAACTGTAGAAGGGGGGGATTAGATTATTTTTAAGGTCTTGAATACTTCTAGCTCTTAAAAGTTTTTCAGTTTTAAGTGGAATTTGGCTGTAATGTCTAATCCTGAATGAGAAAATAGGCTTTTTATTAACCCTTATAACTCGTGTGAGGAGTTTCATTTTATACCATAAAGATTTGCCAGATGTGCTCTAGAGTTTTCCTGTAAATATACAAAGATTAAATCTGCCACACTCTGATTATGGTAATGTAAGTAAAGAGGAAATTATCCTGAGTTACCAATTTATGTGTAAATATGAATATTTACCAGTTAAACTCTTGAGCTGATGCAAATTATTTCAAAGGGATAAAGTCATTAGGTGTAAAGGAGTAGTACTTCACACTTAATTTGGAAGAGAGAAGTTTTTATAAAATGGAATTTCAAAATATTAAGTAAATTTTCAGTTTTTATGGTAAAATAAATTGTAGATGCTGGTTTAACAACACATGGGTGAGACACCATAGCAGTGGTCTGGGAAATACTATTCTCCAGCAATGGCCACACACCACATTACAATTGCTAGTCTTTCCAGCACAACTCTGGTTGAAGTGTCATTGGAAAAGGCTTTTCGGTATTTTCAGAGAAAAGTACTATGAGCTAGTTTTGCTTACCTGGACCAAACTGGTGGGTATTCAAGAGGTTTTTGTTTCCTGTCAGTATTAAAGGCAAATCACTGATTGCCTTTGTTGTTGAATTGAAAAGGTAGTGGGGAAGGGCCTGAAGCCCAAGGAAGTGGTACATTCAAATAAAGCATATTTAAATAAAGCTTTTAAACTTTTAAAATCATACTTGCACTTTGCTTTTTCCTTGTATCTGTCATTCCAACAAGTATAACACATGCTAAATGTTCTTTTGTGCCAGAGCTTTGTGCTGTCATTTGGAGAGATGGTCATGTGTCCTGAGAGAGGAACTCTGAAGAGGACATAACTGAAAAATCTGCAGCCACTCTTAGGAAGAGGTCAATATTTTATTAAGAAGCCTTAAGTGAAAGACTATTACTGAGCAAATTTCTGAGTAAATTTCACTAATTCAAGGAATCCTTTACCAAATTGACCCTGCCTGTTGAAAATGTACAATGATTTTTTTTTTTTTTTTTTTTTTTGCCTTGGAAATGTGTCATTGCTCTTACTCAGGGAAGAGCTTTTGTACATTTGGAAGTAAAGTGTTACTTTACTCACCGTTTTAGCTTTCAATGAAGTTTGCCTAGCTCGGGTGATTAATAACCCTACTACATAATGTATGCCCTGTCCAGAATATTGTCAGGTCACTTGAAGAAACTATTTTCAATTTAGACTTCTAGCCCTCTGTGACATTTGAGGGCCTTGAAAGGGGAAACAATTCTACACCCTTAGGAAAGAAATGCTTCCATGCTTTTGTGATTCTAAGGGTCAGTGGCAAACAATCGTCTAAATGTCTTTGGGAGACCTCTGTTAAATATGAAATAAAGCTGTACGGGAATAAAAGCTAGTTTACATAGTACGAAGTAGTGTCATGTATGACTACTTTGGCCATGAGGTTTGAGGTGGTCATATAGAAATAGGCATAATAGAGACTTGAAGTTCTTTTATAATAGAAATATTTACAATTTTATTATATAATTACTACATAGTGTTTTACTATATTGCGTGCACAATTTGGATATTGAGCGTGAAAAGGAACTATCGTCCTACGTATATGTAACACCCATTAATGCAACCATGGTTTTAGAGTGGCACCAGACAGTGCGAGAGTGGGTCGGAACCTTTCTGTTGCGGATCTTTTGCGGGAGGGACCGGAAAAGAGGTGGATCCTTTCACGCACGATGTGGGGAGGCAGCAAGCTAAGCTGCTCGGGGAATCGTTTTTTAGGAGTGGTTATATCCAGGTACCGGGGCACACAGACTGAGTGTACTCGTTTAATCACGTCAGCAGGTGAGTGTCACTTTAACCCTGTCGGCCGGGTGGAGGTCCCTCACACATAACCCACCGGGCGGGCAGGCTGTTCTGCGCAGGCGCGGGAGAGGGCGGCGGGCTGTCGCTGAGCCCCGTGCAGGGTCACACCGCTAAGCTACTTTCGGTCCTGCGCTCTTCTGTCCGTTGAACGTCCGGCCTGGGCTCTCGCCCTGCCCTTCCTACAGGTTGGGAAAACTATCTGAGGACTAGTGGTTCTGGCCAAAGAGGGCGCAGCCCCCGGGCCGCCGCCATGTGGCCAGTGACCTTTGTTTTCATTTTGGTTGAGCCCTTGCCTCCGGAGCCGGCGACCATTCCGTGCTGGCTGGAGTCTGAAGGTCGTTTGTTTTCTTTGCCGCAGCGGGAAGACACCAGCTCTGCTGTCTCATAATTCTTGATAGCGTTGTATTTTGTTTTGTTTGCACGTATCTTGCCTTTTTTTTTTAGAAAGAATTTAAGGCAGCCATATTACTTTTTTTGGTTAATTCAGCAAACCTTATTGGCAAGTAAGATCAAGAAAATAACGTACTGAAACTGATGATTGTAGAAGACCGTTTGATTATTTAACTTCCAGTGTTAACCAGAAAGTTAAGTTTATTACCCTTTACCTGAAACTCATTTAACACATACTGTGTGCCATGCACTGGGAATTTTTTTTTTTTTTTTTTTTTTTTTTTTAATGAATGATACCTCTGAGGTCTCTTTAAGTAATGTTAGAATAAAACTAAGATTAGGATATAATGGGCAAAACGGGAAACCTCCAGGCCCACCAATAGACCTGGTAAGTTGGTGCTCCAATACAATGAAAAATGGTGCAGCCAATAAAATTGATGTAAATCAATGTGTGTCCACTTGGAAAAATGATTAGGATATAGCGTTAAGAAAGTTAAGTTACAAATCAGTATGTATTATACACTTAGAGATATATAAATGGAACTATATAGAGAGAGAATAGAGCTACATCAAAATTAGTGATCTGTGGTGGAAGTGGTAATCTATCATTTTATCATTATATATTGTCAGAATATATTTTTTCAGTAAACATCTTTTATAATCAGAATTTCAGAAAAATACATTACAAATATTTTCAGATTTGGGGACTGAACATAGAAGGAGTATCTAATACATATTTGCAAACAGGGAAACTTTTTAAATAAGGTATTTAGGAAGCTATCTTGAGGGAATTTGGCAATTTTAGAAGTCGTTGGAGTGGCAAAGGACCGTCTTGAGTATCTTGAGATTTCTGGGAAACTGCAGAGTGTTCCTTGAAAAGGAGGGCTGGAGGTGAGGGTGGAGAGTGGCAAGGGATGAGACAGACTTTTCAGGCCATGACAAGTCAATGAAAAGCCATGTAAACCTCCTGAGATTGACTTTATCTTGAGGACAGTGGGAAATTACTGAAAGAGCAATATAATCAGACTTGTGTTTAAGAAAGAACACTTGGCAGATGGGTAGAAAGTGAGATGGTGGCAGACAAGACTAGGCTCAAGGAGACCTTAAGAGTAATCCAGATAATAAGTGATGGTTACTGGAACTAAGATATTGGCAGAGTAGAGGTCTTACACTGTCGGTGTAGTATGTTATAGGCTTTGGGTAAATGATGTTTTGAATGAATTAAATGAAGTTTTCCTTCATTTCTTTAAAATCTCAAGTACCAGAAGGATCACAGATTCAAAGTAGAGAATGAATTGGTAGGATTCTAATTATTAATACAAACTCAGTTTCTTTCAGGTGTGGTGTGGTGGTTTTTATAGCTCTTGAGAATTCTGGCAATACTGATGTCCAAGGGGCTAGTTTTACAGAAATAGGGGAGGTGAAGGGGAGGTAGGGGTCATCACTGAGTACAGAGCAGGTACTGTGTTAAAATCTCTGATGCTCAGTTGCGTAGTCATACCTTATATATTCTTATATGCATATCACAGTTTACATAATTCTCTAATACAGTATTTCATTTATCTACCCAAAGTCATAAAGGAGGTGGTATTTGAACTGGGTCTTAAAAGGTAGTACGGATAGAAATGGTGGGAGAGAGAATAACATGAGGAAAGGCCTAGAAGCACAAACTTTTTTTTTGACAATGGTGAAATGACCTTGTTCCAGACTGTGAAGATCCTATTAAAAAACAAAATTAAAAAAACAAAAACAAAAACAAAAAAAAACATAAAAGCTCAGGAGAAAAATATTCAGAGACTATGATAAGATAAGCCGTGAAATATAAATGACCATTTGTCTTCGTCCATTTGATTACTCTAACAAAATATCACAGACTGGATGATTTATAAACAACAGAAATTTATTTCTCACAGTTCTGGAGACTGGGAATTCCAAGATTTGGTGTCCGGTAAAAGCTCATTTCCTGGTGCTTAGATGGAGCCTTCTTCCTGTGTCCTCACATGGTAGGAGGGGCAAGCTTGCTTTCTGGGGTCTTGTATGAAGACTCCAGTATGAGCCCTCATCACCTCCCAAAGGCCCCATCTCCTAATATCACTTTAGGGGTTAGGATTTCAACAAATGAATTTGGGGAGAACACAAACATTCAGATATAGCCCCGTTAAATTAAGAAGGGACATTTAACCTCATTCATGATAAATTCAAATAACACTGGGATACCTTTTTCGTGTGTTGAATTAACAAAGGAAAACATTTGATAATACATTGCATGGGCTGTTGGTGTGGGGAAGGAAGCTAGCGCTCGAAACTGATATTACCCATGGGGTTGCAAACTGGTTCAACATCTATGAGTGGCAATTACAAATTTATAAATGCACATGCCATTTAACACAGTGATTCTTGGGATTTTACCTACAAGTAAGTACTCTTTAAAATATATGAAATTACCTGTGGAATTCAATCTTTTTTTAAAAAAATTTTTTTAATGTTTATTTTTGAAGGAGAGAGAGACAGAGTGTGAGTGGGGGCGGGGGGGGGGGGCAGAGAGAGAGGGAGACACAGAATCCGAAGCAGGCTCCAGGCTCTGAGCTGTCAGCACAGAGCCCAACGCGGGGCTCGAACCCACAAACCGCAAGATCATGACCTGAGCCGAAGTTGGATGCTCAACCGACGTGGCGCCCCATCTGTGGACTTCAGTCTTCTGTTTTGGAAATAGCAAAAACTTGTAAATAATCTGAATAAATATGCATTAATAGGGAACTGCTTAAATAAACTATGAGATAAACATATAATGGATTACTATGCAGCTCTAAAAGAAAGAGAGGGGTGCCTGGGGGGCTCACTTGGTTAAGCCTCTGACTTTGGCTCAGGTCATGATCTTACAGTTCCATGAGTTTGCGCCCCACATCAGGCTCTCTGTTTCAGCACAGAGCCTGCTTTACTTCACATCTTCTGTCCCCCCATCTCTCTGCCCCTCCTCCACTAGTGCACACTCTCTCCCTCTCTAAAATAAATGTTTAAAAAAAAAAAAGAAGAAAGGAAGTTCTTTATGCTCTGTTATGAAATCTCCAAGATACCATGATAGGTGGAAAAAGCAAGGTAGGCGAGGTACTTTGTAGTATACCCTTTTGTGCTTTTTAATTTTAAAATTATTTTTTATTTTGAAATAATCTAAGACAAGAAGTTGCAAAAATAGTACAGAGAATTTCAATATGCCCTTCATTCAATTCTTCAGTGATAATATCTTACCTAACCACAATACATTGTAAAAGCCATAAAATTGACATTAGTATGATACTACTATTAAACCATAGACCTGATTTGGATTTTACCACATTTACATGCACTTGTGTGTGTGTGTGTGTGTGTGTGTGTGTGTGTGTGTGTGTGTGTTACCACATATATAGATTTGTGTAATAATCACTACAATCAGAATATGGAACTGTTCATAATCACAAAGAAATCTCCTAATACTACTCCTTTGTAGTCAGACCCTACCCTGACCTTAACCCTTGGCAATCATTAATCTGTTCTCCATTACTATAATTTTACCATTTCAAGAGTGTTGTATAAATGGAATCATACAGTATGTACCTTCTGAAATTGCCCCCCCACCCACCCATTGAATAAATACCCTTGAAATCTATCCCAAGTTCTTGTATCAGTTTTGATTTCTGATTTGTATTTCATGATATGGGTATAACACGGTTTGTTTAGCAATTCACCTATCATAGGATATTTTGGTGTTTCCAGTTTTTAGCTATTATGAATAAAGCTGCTGTGAACATTTACATACAGGTTTTTGTGTGGACATAAGTTTTCACTTCTCCAGGATAAATGTCCAAGAATGGAATTGTTGGTTTGTATGATAAGTGTATGTTTAACTTGAATAGGTTAAAGTGCTAAACTTTTAGCTTTCCTCAGTATCTGTATCATTTTACATTCCCACTAGCAATATGTAAGAGATCTAGTTGCTTCATATCCCAGTGCAGCTTTGGTTATACGAGGGTGATTAAGTTTTAGCCAACATGATAGGCATGTAGTAGCCTTCATTTGTATTCCTCTAATGGCGATTGATACTTCATGTCTCTTCATGTGCTTATTTGCATCTGTATCTTCTCTTTGATGAAATGTCTCTTCGTGTCTTTCTATACCCACTTTGTATACCCACACCCATTATATAATTGGATTCCTTTGTTTGTTGTTGTTCTTGTTTGTTTTATGAGAGTTGGGTTTTACTGTTGAGTTTAGAGAATATCCTTACATATTCCAGAGTTCTTTGTGGGGTATGTGTTTTGCAAATATTTTCTCCCCGTCTGTGATTTGTCTTTTGTTTTTCTTAACAGAGTCTTTTGCAAGGCAAAAGTTTTAAAGTATTTTTTTTTAATTTTTTTAACGTTTATTTATTTTTGAGACAGAGAGAGACAGAGCATGAACGGGGGGAGGGTCAGAGAGAGAGGGAGACACAGAATCCGAAGCAGGCTCCAGGCTCAAAAGTTTTAAATTTTAAGTCCAGTTTAATCAGTATTTTCTATTATGGATTGGGCTTTTGGTGTCAGATGTAAGAACTCTCTGCCTAATCCTAAATCATGAAGATCTTCAATAGTTTCTTTTAAAAGTATTATGGTTTTACATTTAGATCAATGATCCATTTTAAGTTAATTTTTGTATAAGAAGTGAGATTTAGGTTTAAATTTTCTTTTTTGGTCTATGATATCCAGTTGTTTCAACCCCATTTATTGAAAAGACTATTTTCTCCATTGAACTGCTTTTGCACCATTGTCAAAAAATCATTTGAGTGAACTTTATAATGTCCCTAGTAATTTGCTCTAAGGTCTATTTTGTCTAAATGTTTATTGAACAACTCTTATGTTCGCAGCAGAGTTCATAAAGCAGGTCTCTATGTAAGTTTGAACATATAGACTGTATGAGTGATTATTTTAGGATGATACACACACACACACACACACACACACACACACACACACACACACACACACAGTGTTTCCTTTGTAAAGGGTGTTCAGCCTATGTATGAATCCATTTCATGTAGCTAACGTGACAGAATTTGAGCTAGTTTTGACAAATCTCTGAATTCATATTATCCTTGTTTTAAAAGGTCACAGTTTTGTTTTGAATATGAGTTTTTTATAATTGTGCAGCATAATGCTGGTGCAGAAACGAATGGCATGAAAAACTTTTACATATGCATTACTTTTTTTTGATAATTTACATTTCAGAAATTTCTGATTAGAGTTAGATGGCAGAATGCAAGACTTTATTTTATGTTTTAGAATAAAACCCCAAATTAAGGGGAAAACCCTTTTGTTTATCAATTGTAATCAGTTGTGTTTATCAATTGTGTAATCCCTGCCCATCAGGGATTTATACTGTGAAATGCTTTCTCTAGACACTTAATTTTTATTTTCAGGGGTGCCTGTCTGGCTGAGTTGGTAAAGCTTGTGACTCTTGATCTTGAGATTGTGAGTTTGAGCCCCCATTGGGCATAGAGATTATTTAATAATTTTTATTTTCAGTTTATTCAGAGAATCAGTTCAGTTGGACTCCACAGACTAAACCATGGGTTTTCAGTGAATACAGAATCATGTGGTTCAAATCCTATAGAATGACTTTTGCCTGCTTGAATAGAATAAAAATTTACAGGTAAGTTTATTCATTCCTGTGGCAAAAATTTACATAATTATGTACAATAATAGTTTAGTATTGATTGTGTTTAATAAACACTGTTAGTATGAAATAGTGTATATGGTTCGATTAAGGTATCTTTTATTTATTTAAATATTCTTATTTTTCCAACAACTTTTAAATTTGGAAAATTTCAAATCTATAGAAAAGTTGTAATACAGTATGCATCTAGTGCATACCTTTCATCCATATTTAAATATGGCTTTTATTTTTAATGTAAGACTGTATTACCTAGAGACGTACTTTTTACTTCCTCATTTGTGACAAGATAGAAATAATGCAGTGCTTCAAATCATGAAGGATTTGGGTACAACATAAATATGATCAGGTGGGTAATTATACAGTTTCTAGGTGGTAAGACTGAATCAAAGAATGCCTTTCTGTATTTGTATTTTATAAAGCAATTTCTAACCTTGTGAAAAATACTGCATAGAGTTAAGATATGAACTGTGTTTCCCAAGTGCATGCTCTACTTGTAAATAAGCTAGCTCCTTTGAAATTGGGTGTATGTGAAATCATTGGTAGTCAACTGACCAACCACATGCTGTTACCTATTATAAATTAGACATTGATTATTTCATGAAGCATGGAAAAAAGATGGTAAATTCATAAGACAGTATTAAAGAAGCATGATATTTAACTCTTAAAAGGATCATAAGTAATCAATATAGAATGTTCTCTATGTAGCGAAGAAAAACATGGTAAAAATTTGAAAGGAAGGCATTACTTACTCTAATGTAACAACCTTATTCTTTCTTACCCAAGAACTTCTGGAGTGTTTTCCTATTATATACTTTGACATGGAATATGGTAGAGTATCTGATCCCTATTTAGTCCCTGTGTGACCCCATTTTATTAAAAAAAAAATTAGGTGAATTCTATACTTTCCTGGGCCTTTTTTATTAGATTATTCACTTGACAGATGTTTCCTGAGTACCAGCTGTGTTCTAGGAACTGTGCTAATCTCTAGGAATAAAATCGTAAGTGAGACAGTCCATGTCTTGCCCTCGTAGTGCTTAGTGAGGAGACATAATCAAATTGTCACATAGCTCCATGAAAAAATACAAAGTTATATGGAGGTTAAAATATGACCCAGTTTTGAGAGTCAGGGAAGACTTCTTAGATAGCATTACATCTAAACTAAGATCCGAAGGATGAAAAGGAATTAATTAGGTATGCAGAGGAGGGAAGGGAATGTGAGAAGAATGGTCCAGGCAGAGAGAACAACATACACAAAGTATCTGAGGATGGAGCAAGTAGGGTCCCTGCAAGGAAATGAGAGAAGGCCCATGCGGCTGGAATGGGGAGGATGAGTAGAGTAGTGGAAAGTGGGTTTGGGGAGGGAAGAAATTGGGGACCAAATAATTCAGAGCATTGTGGGCTGTGCTAAGGATTTTGAGTTTTTTTCCTCATGTCACTGGGAAACCATGGAAGCATTTTAAGTGGAAAAATAGCATGATTGTATTTATATTTCAGTGCACTCTGGATGCATTGTAGAGAACAGATTGGTGGGGGTGGGGGGGTTGAGGTAGGAAGCAGGCAGCTTCCTAGCAGACAGCTACGACAATAAATAGTTTAAGCAAGAGACGATAGTAGCTTGGACTAGGGTAATAGCACTAGAAATGAAGAAAGATGGGGGCGCTTGGGTTCAGATCCTGGCTCTACTCTGACTTAATCTCTCTGAGCCTCCCTTTTCTTTTCTGTGTAATAGGGGTAATAATAGTATCTACCTTACAGAGTTACCAGGACAATTAAATAAGATGACATATGACATATGTGGAGTTCTTAAATAGTGCCTGGCATTTAGTAAGTGCACAATAAATGACTGCTATTACTATTTCTACTTCTATTACTACTATTCCTATTTATATTATTATTATCATCATTGCTGTTAGATGTGACCTAGAAGGCCAAGTTTTGTAGCATTCCATTTTTGTTGTAATTTACTTTGAAAGCAAATTAACTTTGTTTCATCTGTGAATATATATGTGTATAAATATATATGTGTATATATGTGTGTGTTTATAAATATGTATATTTTTTTGTAGTGTGATTATAAGAAAACTTGGTTTTAAAGCATCAAAAATGAGCAACACGTGTATTTAAAATCTAATAAATTATAAATTAGAATATCTGCCTACATAATATATCCCCTGTTACATTGTTTTAAATGTCTATTTTTGCCTGGCTCTTTATTTTGACCTCTTAGGTACCCTTGGACAAGACTGTACAGTACTTCTCGGACCACTGTAGACAGCAGTGAGGTAAAAACATTCCTGGCCCTGGCTCACAGGTGGTGGGATGAACAAGGAATATATGCACCTCTTCATTCTATGAATGACCTGAGGGTGCCATTTATTAGGTAATGTTCCAGAAACTCTTCAGTCTTTTAAAATATAATTCTTTTCAATAATGTATCTTATTTTATTTTAAAAATAAAATACATATTTTTAAAATATGTATCTTAGTTTATTTTTTTCTTGGTTTATGCTTAGGTTCAAAATGCTGCATTTTAAGTTTGCTTTGGAAATTGGAGGGAGACATTCTTTTCATTGTCCATTGTTTGAAGTCATTAATTTTCTAATAACATTACCTGAAATCTAGGCTGCTTTTATTAGTTAACTTGAAGCATTTTGGACAATTTCAGGTTAATTAGAATTAAATCCTTATGAAAAGGAACTAGGATCCTATGGTATCAAGGTCATTTTATACTAACTTTGATGTTTAGACAGTCTGTTTAAAAAAATTTTTTTTAACATTTATTTATTTTTTTTTATTTTTATTTTTTTAATTTTTTTTCCAAAAAAAATTTTTTTTTTTTAACGTTTATTTTATTTTTGAGACAGAGACAGACAGAGCATGAACGGGGCAGGGTCAGAGAGAGAGGGAGACACAGAATCTGAGACAGGCTCCAGGCTCTGAGCAGTCAACACAGAGCCCGACGCGGGGCTCGAACTCACATACCGAGAGATCGTGACCTGAGCCGAAGTCGGACGCTTAACCGACTGAGCCACCCAGGCGCCCCTAACATTTATTTATTTTTGAGAGACAGAGCGAAACAGAGCATGAGTGGTGGAGGGGCAAAGGCGGGGGCCGGGGGTGGGGGGGGACACAGAATCCGCAGCAGTCTCCAGGCTCTGAGCTGTCAGCACAGAACCTGAAGCCAGGCTCGAACTCACAGATGGCGAGATCATGACCTGAACCAAAGTCAGACTTTTAACTGAATGAGCCACCCAGGTGCCCCTAGGCAGTCTTGATAAAGGGAATACTACTGTGACAATTCAATTCAACAAATATTTATTGAGAACTTATCTTGTACAAAGCTTGGGGGACTCTACTAAGATACTCATCATTTGAAACATAATCCATGTTCTTCAGAAACTTACAGTTTTCTGTGGGAGATAAAGACAAGGGTTAATCAGACTCCATTTATCAAGGAATTGTTAATTCGGTTTTTTGTCCATTTATTTATTTATTAGGGGCACCTGGGTGGCTCCGTCAGTTAATCGTCAGACTCTTGGTTTTGGCTCAGGCCATGATCTCACTATTTGCAGGCTGCAGCCCCGCATTGGGCTCTGTGCCGACAGTGCAGAGCCTGCTTGGGATTCTCAATCTCTCTCCCTCTCTCTCTGTCCTGCTCCTCCCACCCTCTCTTTCTCTCTCAAAATAAATAAATAAACTTAAAAATTTTTAAAGAAATTTTTTTGAGCACCCAGTATGAGCAAGGCACTGTTATAGACACAGAATGTCTGACTCAGATTGCCGTTAAGGAACTTCTTCATTGTTTTTTGCTGGTTCATCCAGACTCAATGAAGCAAAAGGGATATATTATCACCTTTCTATTACCTCTGAATTAGTGCATCACTGAAACACTAAGAAAAAGGTAGAAATATCATTTTGTTAGGCTGGGTCCACAGTTCTAAAGGTGTGGGTCCTGGACTAGCAACATAAGTATTACCTGGGAACTTGTGAGGAATACAAAATCCTCAGGTCTTGCCCTGGCCCTCCTGCCCTGGGGGGTTGGCAGTCTGTGTTTTAGCAACCCTTTCAGGTGATTCTGATGCGCATTCCGTTTGAGAATAACTCTATTCTCTGTCTGTATTTAGACATCACACTAAAACAGATTATCCAAGGAAGTATAAATTATGGTTAGAAATGTAGATTTTATTCTGAGCATAATTGGAAGCCATTGAAGGGGAGTGATATGATCTAAATTATAATATAAAGGAGTCATTTTAGCCCATCTGTGAAGAATGGGTTGGACTTCATTTGAAATTGATCCTCTCTGTATAACATTCTGATATTATCTACTTAACCACTATGTAGGTTATTCTTATAAGTCAGTCAATGTTAATAGCAATAAAAGATCCTGGGGCACCTGGCTGGCTCAGTAGAGCATGCAACTCTTAATATCAGAGTTGTAAATTCAAGCCCTATGTTGAGCCTTCTTAAAAAAAAAAGAAAAAAAAAGAAAAAAAAGATATTCTAAGGTATCCTCATTAAAGTATAAATAAAATTCATATATAGTCCAACTTAAAAGTCTAGTTTACATTATGTTAGGTATATATTTGTGGGTGTATGTGTGTGTGCTTCTGTTTTTGAATGTGGTAAAGTATTACTATGATTATCTTAGAATTAAGTTAACTTGATTTGGATGCCTATTTACATGATCATGAAAACATTACTAACTTAGAAGATCAAAAGAGAATCAATTTAGAAGGGACTATAGGTAAAATCTGAAAATATAGATCACCAGTATGTTACGTCTAAGCCCTATAAAATAGCCTATTTGTTGCTGACATGAAATGGGTCTAGTTAGTACTGACAGTGTAGGTCCTTGATTCCCCAGTTGACATATTTCAAGCAGATAAAAACTAAATTGTTTTTAGTTTTCCTTTAGGTTACTACTAAAGTAACAACTCATAATTATTACTGCTTTTGATAATTAAAAAAGTAATTTAATGCTGAAAATAAAAGGTCTTTTTACCCCCCAAAATCAATAATCCATTTAAAATAAGAGTTTAATGTTTCCTTGAAAATTATACACTTTTAGGATTTTATTGACAGGGCTGCGTAGGTGGCTCAGTGGGTTAAGCGTCAGACTTCAGCAGGCGTCATGATCTCACAGTTCATGAATTGAGCCCTGTATCGGGCTCTGTGCTGCCTGCTTCCAATTCTGTGTCTCCCGCTTTCTCTGCCCTTCCCCGGCTCGCACTCTGTCTGCGTCCCTCTCTCAAAAATAAATAAACATTAAAAATTTTTTTTAAGATTTTATTGACAAAATTAATAACTTTCTTTTATATGTTTTGGATTTTTAAAAAAGAGACAATCTTTTAAAAACAGTTGCTGATCACCAGCCAGGCAAACCTTTGTCTGGGATGAAGATTCTTGATGTTGGCTGTGGTGGTGGATTATTAACTGAAGTAAGTAATTTACAACTTTCCTGCCATTTTTAACTGGGAAAGATTTTGAGAACAAGTAGGCTTCTGACTCATTTATTTGTTTAATAAATAGTATTGTTTGTTAAAAAAAAACAAAATGCATAATGTTCTTAATGTTTTACCATTGTAACATTAATACATGCTTTTTACCTTCTTAAAAAATATGTATAAAAATTTCAGAAAATTATAGTGAGGATTTTTTTGGTTGTTTTTTTGTTGTTTGTTTTTGCACAAAATTGGACACTGGTCATTCAAATAGCTTTGATAATTTTTTTGTCTCTTCTAAGAGATTAGGCAGTTTCCACTGGTTTAAATGCAATGATAAGCTATTCCTTTGCATTTATTTCAGTATCAAAACCTAAGAGTATTGCCTGCTTGTGGGGTTCTCTCCTCTTCTCAGGTGCTTTAGAGTACTTGGAAGAATACTCATTCACTCCCTTTAAAAAATATTTGCTTTAACTTATATTTATGCCAGGCAGCTCTATTTTGTTGTCTGCTATCAACATAATAACTTTTTGTGCACTTTAAATATGTTAGTACTGTATTATGTGCTTGTAATTGTATCTATAGAGGGGTGCCTGGCTGGCTTAATCGATAGAGCATACAACTCTTAATCTCAGGGTTGTGAGTTCAAGCCCCACATTGGGTGTGGAGCCTACTAAAATAAAATGAGTTAAAATAGAACTTTTCCCCTGGCTCCCCGCTATTCTCAAATAATTCTTCATAGGTTTTTTTTGTTGTGATTATTATTCACTCTTAAGCTTCTTATGGTAATTGTCAAATGTGTACAAACTAGAGAAAATGGTCTAATGAACTTCCATGTACCCATAAACAGTCTCCAATAATTATTCCCTCATGATTAATCTTGTTTCCTTTTTGATAAGCTTTTTATTGCCAACATGTGTTCTGTTTTCTTCCTGAGGATAACAGTTTTTTATCCAATTAGCCTCTAGGGCGGCTTGGAGCTTCAGTTACTGGAATCGATCCTGTGGATGAGAACATTAAGACAGCACAGCACCATAAATCATTTGATCCAATCCTAGATAAGAGAATAGAGTACAGAGCATGTTCCCTGGAAGAGATTGTGGAAGAGACAACAGAAGCATTTGATGCTGTTGTAGCTTCTGAAGTTGTAGAGCATGTGATTGACCTAGAAACATTTATACAGTGCTGCTGTCAAGTGTTAAAAGTAAGAGTTACTGGGTTTACTTGTTTGTTTGTTTTTTTTTTGAGTGTGTGTATGTATTCATAGCAATAAATATTTCATAATACTTGAAACCAGGAAGCTAAGATTAGGGGATAGCATCTCTGCTGGCAGTTACTTCTGCTTCTCAGCTTGCACTCAATACCAGGGTTTTCCAGATACAGTATCTTGATATCCAAGAATCTTGGGAAGTGTTGGTGCTGAACATTATAATTATAAAAAATAGATTTAAAGTGGTAGTTTTCCATTGGTATAATCCGGATTAAATACCTGATAGATATTGAATGAGGGGCGCCTGGGTGGCTCAGTCAGTTAAGCGTCCGACTTCAGCTCAGGTCATCATCTCACGGTTCGTGAGTTCGAGCCCCGCGTCAGGCTCTGTGCTGACAGACAGCTCAGAGCCTGGAGCCTGCTTCCGATTCCGTGTCTCCCTCTCTCTCTGTCCCTCCCTAGCTCACGCTTGCACTCTCTCTCTCTGTGAAAAATAAATAAACTTAAAAAAATAAAATAAAATAAAAAAATAAGATATTGAATGACAATTATTAAGAAATTGATTTGGATTAATACTTAAAAATCAATAAAAACCATTAGTAGTGTAAGTTGACTTAGCATTTCTTAAGTATCTCTGTATATGATATATATAACAGTTTTTAGCTTATAAAAGAATACTTCATATATATGATTTCATTGATTTTCCCTACAACCAGATGAGAAAGGTAAGCAGGTACTGGTACTGGTGTGACCAGTAAGCAGGTACTGGTATTGGTACTGGTGTGACCAACTTGGACCAAAGGAGATCAATATTTGAGAGATATCAGAGTTTACTTGGTCTTTTGGGTTTTTTTTAATTTAGGTACAGTTGACATACAATATTGTATTAGTTTCAGGCATATAACATATTGATTTGCAATTATATACATTATGAAATGCTCACCACAATAAGTGTACTTCCCATCTGTCACCATAAAAAGTTACTAGAGTATTACTGTTTTCTCTATGCTGTACTTTTCATCTTCATTACTTACTTGTTCTATGACTGGAAATTTATATCTCTGAATCCCCTTCACCTATTTTGCCTGTCTCCCACCCGTCTCTCTTCTGGCAATCCCCAGTTCTCTGTATTTATGAGTATGTTTCTAGTTTTTGTTTGTTCATTTGTTTTGTTTTTTAGATTTCACAGGTAAGTTAAATCATATAGTGTTTGTCTTTATCTGTCTGACTTATTTTACTTAGCATAATTCCCTCTGTCTCTATCCGTGTTGTTGCAAATAGCAAGATCTTTTTTTTTTTTTTATCGTAATACTTGATGGTATACAATGTATTCTTTATCCATTCATGTATTGATGGACACCTACGTTGCTTCCATATCTTGGCTATTGTAAATAATGCTGCAGTAAATATAGGGGTGCATATGTGTTTCAAATTCGTGTTTGTTTTCTTCAGGTAAATATCCAGAAGTGGAATTGCTAGATTCTATGGTATTTCTATTTTAATTTTTTGAAAGAACCTCCATATTGTTTTTCATAGTGGCTGTACTAATTAACATTCCCACCACCAGTGCACAGTGTTTCTTTTCTCTCCATATTCTCATCAACACTTGTTATTTCTTGTCTTTTTGGTACTAGTCATTCCTACAGGTGTGAGATGATACCTAATTAGAGTTTTGATTTGCATTTCCCTGATGATTAGTGATGTTGAGCACTTTTTCATGTTGGTCATCTATATTTCTTTGGAAAAATGCCTATCCACGTCTTCTACCTGTTTTTCAATTGGATTGATTTTTTTGGTGTTGAGTTGTAGCAGTTCTTTATATATTTTGGATATTAACTCCTTATCAATTATATCATTTGCAAACATCTCCCATTTAGTATGTTGCCTTTTTATTTTGTTGATGGTTTTCTTTGCTGTGCAAAAGCTTTTTTTTTTTCTTTTAGTTTAATGTAATCACAATTGTTTATTTTTGCTTTCCTTTCCCTTGCCTGAGAAAACAAATCCAGAGAAATATTGCTAAAGCTGATGCTTTATTTAACATGCTGCGTATGTTTTCTTTTAGGAGTTTTATGGCTTCAGGTCTCAGATTTAGGCCTTTAATCCATTTTGAGTTTATTTTTATGTATGGTGTAAGAACGTGGTCCAGTTTCACTCTTTTGCATATAGCTGTCAAGTTTTCCTAGCACCATTTTCCATTGTATGTTCTTGCCTCCTTTGTTGTAGGTTAATTGACCATATAAGCTTGGATTTATTTTTGAGTTCTCCATTCTGTTCTGTTGATATATTTTTGTGCCAGTACCATATTATTTTAATTACTGTAGTTTGTGGTATAGTTTGAAATCTTGGGTTATGTACCTCCAGCTTCATTCTTTCTCAAGATTTGGGGTCTTTTGAGGTTTCATACAAATTTTAGGATTATTTCTTCTAGTTCTTTAACCAATACTTTTGGAATTTGGTAGAGATTGCATTGAATCTATAGATTGCTTTGTGTAATGTAGACATTTTAACAATATTAATTCTTCCCATCCGTAAGCATGGTGTATCTTTCCATTTATTTGTGTTGTCTTCAGTTTCTTTCATCATTGTCTTATAATTTTCAGAGTTTAGGTCTTTCACTTCCTTGGTTAAATTAATTCCTAGGTATTTTATTCTTTTTTGAACCCGTTGTAAATGAGGTTGATTTCTCTCTCTGCTAGTTCATTATTAGTGTATAGAAATGCAACCAATTTCTCTAAATTAATTTTATATCCTGTAACTTTACTGAATTCATTTGTTAGCTCTAATAGTTTTTGGTGGAGTCTAGGGTTTTCTACATATAACATGTCATCTGCAAATAGTAACAGTTTTACTTCTACCTTACCAATTGGAATGCCTTTTATTTCTTTACCTTGGCTGATTGCTACAGCTAGGATTTTCAGTACTACGTTGGATAAAAGTGACAAGAGTGGACATCCTTGCCTTGTTCCTTATGTTAGAGGAAAAGCTTTCAGCTTTTCATCATTGAATGTGATGTTAGCTGTGGGTTTTTCACATATGGATTTATTCTGTTGAGATATGTTCTCTCTATACCCACTTTGTTGAACATTTTTATCATAAACATGTTAAATTTTGTCAAATGCTTTTTCTGCATCTATTGAGATGGTCGTATGATTTTCATTCTTCATTTTGTTAATGTCTTGTATTATGTTTGTTCATTTGCACATAGTGAACCATTCTTGCATCTCTGAAATAAATGCCACTTGATCATGGTGAGTGATCCTTTTAAAGTATTGTTGAATTTGGTTATTAGGATGTCGGTCTGTAATTTTCTTTTCTTGCAGTGTTTTTGTCTGGTTTTGGTATCAGGGTCATGCTGCCCTTATACAAGAAATTTGGAAGCATTTATTCCTCTTCTATTTTTTGGAATAGTTTTGAAAAGGATAGGCTTTAACTCTTTAAATATTTGGTAAAATTCACTTATGAAGCTATCTGATCTTGGACTTTTGTTTCTTGGGGGTTTTTAAATTACTGATTCAATTTTGTTACTGGTAATTGATCAGTTCAGATTTTCTATTTCTTCCTCATTCAGGCTGGGAAGATTGTGTGCTTCTAGGTATTTACCCATTTCTACTAGGTTGTCCAGTTAGTTTGCATTGAATTTTTCATAGTTGTTCTTATAATCCTTTGCATTTCTGTAGTGCCAGTTATAACTTTTCTTCTTTCATTCTGATTTTATTTATTTGAATCCTCTCTTTTTTTCTTGATGAGTCTGGCTAAAAGTGTATCAATTTTGTTTGTGTTTTCAAAGAACCAGCTTTAAGTTTCATTGATTTTTTTCTTTTTTTTTTTTAATCTCTATTTCATGTTTTTATGCTTTGATCTTTATTATTTTCTTCCTTCTATTAACTTGGGGCTTTGTTTATTCTTTTCCTGGTTCCTTTAGGTGTAAGGTTAGATTGTTTTATTTAAGATTTTTCTTGTTTCTTTAGAGTCAGTCATTGCCATAAACTTTCCTCTTAGAATAGCTTTTGCTGTGTCCCAAAGATTTTGAATCATTTTGTTTCCATTTTCATATCTCTCCAGGTATTTTTTTAAGTTTACTCCCTGATTTTTTTGTTGACCCATGGGTTGTTTTGTTGCATGTTGTTTAGCCTCTATGTGTTTGTGTTTTTTCCAGTTTTTTTAGTTTATTTCTGTTGTGGTCAAAAAAGATGATATGATTTCAGTCTTCTTAAATTGATTGATTTTTGTTTTGTGGCCTGAGGAGATCTATCCTGGAGGATGTTCCATGTGCACTTGAAAAGAATGTATATTCTGCTATTAAAAAATTTTTTAATGTTTTTTTAAATTTATTTTTGAGAGAGAGAAAGAGATTGAGAGAGAGAGCAAGCACGGGCAGGGGAGGGGCGGAGAGAGAAGGAGACACAGAATCCAAAGCAGGCTCCAGGCTCTGAGCTGTCAGCACAGAGCTTGATGCGGGGCTCGAACTCATGAACCACAAGATCGTGACCTCGACCAAAGTTGGACGCTCAACTGCCTGATCCACCCCAGGTGCCCCTATTCTGCTATTTTTACATGAATGTTCTGTATCTCCCTATTAAGTCTATCTGGTCTAATGTATAAATCAAAACAGCTGTTTCTTTATTGATTTTCTGTCTGGATGCTCTTATCTATTGATGTATGTGGGATGGGTATTAAAGTCTCTTACTATTATATTACTGGCAATTTCTCCATTTATGTCTGTTAATATTTGCTTTATGTATTTAGGTCCTCTCTTGTTGGTTGTGTATATATTTACAATTGTTATATTTTCTTGTTAGATTGATTCCTTTATCATTATTAGTGCCCTTTGTCTCTTGTTATAGTCTTTGTTCTAAAGTCTATTGTCTGGTGTATATATTGCTACAGCTTTCTTTTTTTTTTTGCTTCCATTTGCATGGATTATCTTTTTCCACCCCTTCACTTTCGGTCTTTATGCTCTTTAGGTCTGAAGCCAGTCTCTTAGAAGCAGCAAATAGATAAGTTTTGTGTTTTTATCCATTCATCACTCTGTGTCTTTTGACTGGAACATTTAGTTCATTTACATTTGAAGTAATTGCTGATAGGTATGACATTATGTTAGTTTTTTTTTTTTTTTATTAGTTCTCTGTTCTTCTCTTGCTTTCTATCCTTGTGGTTGATGACTGTCTTTAGTGCTATGCTTGGATTCCTTTCTCTTTATTTTTCATGTGTCTCTTATAGGTTTTTGGTTTTTGATTACTAGGAGGTTCATATATAACATTCTACATATATAGAAGTCTATTTTAAGTTGATGGTCACTTAAGTTTGAACACATTCTAAAAGCACTACATTTTTACTACCCCCTCTACATTTTATGACACCTTATTTTACATATTTTTATATTGTGTATTTCTTAACTAAGTTTTGTAGATATAATTGATTTTACTACTTTTGTCTTTTAACCTTTATACTTGCTTTTATAATGCTTAATCTACTACCTTTACTATATATATATTTGCTTTTACTAGTGAAATTTTTTACCTTTTAAAATTTTCTTACTTCTAGTTATGGCCTTTTCTTTTCTGCATAAAGATATCCCTTTAACATTTCTTAGAAGGCCAGTTTAGGGATGATGAACTTCTTTTAACTTTTGTTTGGGAAACTCTTTATCTGTCTTTCAATTCTGAATATTAACCTTGCCAGGTAGAGTATTCTTAATTGTAGGTTTTTTCTTTTCATCTCTTTGAATATATCATGCCACTCCCTTCTGGCATGTCTTCATTTTTTGACATTTTTATTATTATGTATCTTGGTGTGGATATCCTTGGGTTTATCTTGTTTGGGACTGTCTGGGTGTCCCCTGTATGGGCTTTGTGCGCCCTTGTGTTGTGACTGGGCTATAACTCTGCAAGTTCTGGTAGGCAGGGTTGATCCTCAGCCTAGCTGTCTGCAGTGACCAGCTGTGACTTCCGCAGGTACACTGGCATACAGAGCAGTTTCTCAGCCAGCGTGGCTGGGTGGCTGAGTGGCTCAGCTGCAGTTTCTGCCCACATGCTGGTATGTGGGGCTGCCCATCCACTCCCCAGGGTAGGAGTGGTGCCACTAGGTGTGGTGGGGCAGTAGCTTTGGGTGTGGCAGGGTGGGAGTCACTTTGGAGGGTCACCTTCCAGGGCAGATAGGTCCACAGGGGAATGCCAGGGCAGGGTGAGTGGTGTTAGCAAGATAGATGGAGAGTGTCAGAACCGGCTCCCACAAGTATCAGGCCAGCTAGGCTGAAGGAAGGTAAGAAAAATGGCACCTACCAGTACTTCCATTGCTGAAGAAAGCTCCTGCGGATTCCTGCCTTTCCAGCACATGCCCTAAAATTAGTCAATAAATCCCCTTCATGTATAACATTGGTACTTCTCAAACTGCTGTCTATGTGCTAGATGTTGGCCCGGCTGAGGTATTGTGCTAGCCGTTTAAGAATAGAGTCTTGGTTTCCTATAGACTTTTGCCTCTCCCAGAGTTAAACCCCTCTGAATTTCAAAGCTAGACATTATGGGGGTTCATCTTGTCAGTGTGGGTCCCTGGGGCTAGGAGTGTCCAAGGTGGGACTTGATCCCCTTGCTTCTCAAGGTAGACCTCTGAGCCTGTGATATCCCTTCCAATTTATAGGTTTCCGTGCCAAGGGTTTCGTTCCCTACCACATCTCTGCCCCTCCTACCCTTCTCAATGTGGCTTTTTCTCTATAGCTTTAGCTGTGGAAGAGCTGTTTTGCCAGGCTTCAGAATGAAGTGCATTAATGTAGTTGTTGCCTTAGTGTGTTCGTGGGAAGAGATGAGCTCAGGATCCTCCAAGTCTACCATCTTACCTCAAGAATCCAGAGGTCACTTGGGCTTTATGTCAAAGTTCGCTAGGCACTTAAGTGGGGCTTAATGTCATTTTTTTTTTTTTTTAATGTCACATTTTTTGATTCCAAGTCTGGTTCTTCCCATTACATTGTTACGTTTACATAATTTGCCACAGACATAGTCTTCTCAAGGTGGTTCCAAATTTTTTAAAAATAAATCTCCTGAAGTATTGTTGCTGTTGTTGTTGTTATTCTAACTCTGTTGTTAATGTAGAGGTAACACCCTAAAGGTCAAGATCTAAAAGAACGAAATGCTTAGCTCTTACGTAATTAGAGCTTTTTAGAAATACTCCTTTTTAAATAAGTTTGGTTTTAGAGAAGATTACAAAGATTGTACAGAATGTTCCCATATATCTGTCCCCCAGTTTCTCCTGTTAACATTTCACATAGTAAGGACAGGAACTAGGGGCACAGAGCTGAAGGAGACGTCCATGCCTACATGCCAGCCCTGCACTTGCCCACTCCAGAAGGTGAGTGCTTCCTTCGATTTTGTTCCTTAGGCACATCACCTGCCTCGCCATAGTCCTAGCCCTATTTCTCAAAGCTGAGGAATTAACATTCACATTATACTATTAACTGCACTGCAGACTTTGTTAAAATTTTTTTTTTTAATGTTTATTCATTTTCGAGAGACAGAGCGCGAGTGGGGGTGGGGCAGAGAGAGGGAGCCACAGATCAGAAGCAGGCTCCAGGTTCTGGGCTGTCAGCACAGAGCCTGACATGGGGCTCGAACGCTTGAACTGTGATATCATGACCTGAGTCGAAGTCTGACACTCAATACACTGAGCCACCCATGCACCCCCATACCTTGTTAAATTTCATTAGTGTTTCTGGTAATGCCATTTTTCTCTTCAGGATCCAATCCAGGATTCTGCATTGCATTTAGTTGCTGCGTCTCCTTAGTCTCCTTCAATCTGTTACAGTTTCTTGGTGTTTCCTCTTGAATGAGTTTTATTAAGCTTATCTTCTTTTTTTTTTTTTTTAAATTTTTTTTTTCAACATTTTTTATTTATTTTTGGGACAGAGAGAGACAGAGCATGAACGGGGGAGGGGCAGAGAGAGAGGGAGACACAGAATCGGAAACAGGCTCCAGGCTCCGAGCCATCAGCCCAGAGCCCGACGCGGGGCTCGAACTCACGGACCGCGAGATCGTGACCTGGCTGAAGTCGGACACTTAACCAACTGCGCCACCCAGGCGCCCCTAAGCTTATCTTCTATCTTCCAAGCAAAACTCCTTATTTTTTGTGTTATATACCAGTCAGTATATGTGAATGGAGATTCTTTGACACGTAATAAGAATGCTGGCATTGTGGAATTTAAAACTAATTTTTGCATTAATAAAAAGCCTATTTAAAAAATGACCATTGCTTACCCCTTTTTCCTTAGAATAAGATTTTGTAGGACACAGACTAGATATTCATAAGTGATTTTTTTCCATGGCTCTACTGAGATATAATTGACATGTAAGTGATTCTTTGTTGTTGTTGTTTAAAATTTATTTATTTTTGGAGAGACAGGGCAAATGGGGGAGGGGCAGAGAGAGAGGGAGAAAGAGAATCTCAAGCAGGCTCTGTGAGCCCCATGTGGGGCTCAATCCCACGAACCACGAGATCATGATCTGAAGTGAAATCAAGAGTCGGATGCTTAACCAAC
Source organism: Neofelis nebulosa (assembly GCF_028018385.1). NCBI lineage: Eukaryota > Metazoa > Chordata > Mammalia > Carnivora > Felidae > Neofelis > Neofelis nebulosa. The sequence goes on along the minus strand of NC_080787.1, from coordinate 93,071,850 downwards.
TGAGCCACCCAGGCATCCTAACATATAAGTGATTCTTTTTTTTTTTTAAGTTTTTTTTTAATGTTTATTTATTTTGAGAGAGAGAGAGAGATACAGAGCACGAGCAGGGGAGGGGCAGAGGGAGAGAGAGAGAGAGAGAGACAGAATCTGAAGCAGGCTCCAAGCTGTCAGCACAGAGCCAGATGCAGGGCTCGAACTCATGAGCCATGAGAGCATGACCTGAGCCAAAGTCAGACACTCAACCAACTGAGCCACCCAGGAGCCCCATATATAAGTGATTCTTAATAAGATATTTTAGAATATTAGAGTTTTAGATAGAAAAGTTACAATAGTATCTTATATATCTAATATCTTACATTTCAGTTTTTAATATAAAGGCACATTGCAATATTTCAGGGTCTCATCTTTTTTTTTGGTTTTGGGGTGGTATTTGAGATATTTTCTCACTCTTTATATATCTATATGCACACATATGTATAGATAATTATTTTGCAAGGAACCTTTGTGACTTTATCCCCATCAGACTAATGAGAATATGTAAAATAGGGAGGAGACATTACTGTTTGCCATTTGTGGGAATAAATATAGGAAACACCATATACAGCCGCTAAAAAATGGCAGACTAAATAGTCTCATAAATGGTTTGTATTCATCTAAGTGCTTATATTGATCTCTTTGTATTCTTTACACTAATAAAATCAAAACAAAACAAAAAACTCTCGAACCTTAATCGCTAACATTTTTGTCAGAGGACCCTTGGCGTTACCTTCATGAGAGCGGGGCTGTATGCTGCACCAAACAAGTTAGACGGACTCAGGACCCAAAGAGAAAACAGTGTTGACATATGTTAGTCCGTAAATGTGGACATGTAACAAGGAATAGTAGCCTGATCTTATTTCTATATTTTTATTATAAAAATATTTGATACATATAAAAGAAAGTATATACTATAAACATGTCACAGGAGTGTGATTTTAAGAAGTTGTAAGCACTGTTGCATAAACCCAGTGAGTACATCTGTAGTAGACTGCCTTTAATAATGAGTTTCCCAAAAGAAGAAAGAAAAGTATTTTGGTAACTTACACTTTATACTTATGTATCTTAACTGCACTTAAATTATTTGGAAGGAAGGAGGAGGTGGAGGAAGCCAAGCCTTTACCTAAATGGTACTCCTGACATCTAAAATGTTACTTCTGTCCATACTTTTTTTTTTTTTTAGCCTGGTGGTTCTTTATTCATTACCACAATCAACAAAACACAGCTGTCCTATGCCTTGGGAATTGTTTTTGCCGAGCAAATTGCAGGTATTGTACCAAAAGGTACTCATACATGGGAGAAGTTTGTATCACCTGAAAAGCTAGAGAGCATTCTGGAATCAAGTAAGTATTGAGAATTTTTCCGGTTTTCAAGGCCTAACTGAACTTTTCATGTACCTATAATTATTAATCACACAACCTAGCCCTTAATTAAATGGGCCACTATTCCTTGGATGGTGGTTTCATCTCTTAACCAGATCATAAAGTCCTTGAAGTTAGGATTAAGTATTAGATACCACTTCTGTCTTACTGGGCACACCTAACTGAGGGCCAAGCAAATCACAGATGATCAATGAATACTTTTTGGCTTGCTTAGTCCTCAGTTGTTGAAGGATCAGGTACAAATGTCTATTATTTACACATCCTTAGTTTGTCCTGTTGAGGTCCTGTGTGTATCAGCTTATCTTATATGTTATTTTTTCTGGTTCTTCCATACTCAGATATACTTTGAACTTCTTGGTCACATTTTGAGTATTTTTTGATACTTACAGCATGCCTTATATTACGGTTCTTTGGGTATTTTTAAGCCCCTGTGTGGCCTATGAAGGCAAGACTGTCCTTTTTGTACGCCTTGCAGTGCTTAGCTCTGCTTTGCACATTGTGAGCTTGTGATTTACATGTGGAATTCCTGTCAAGTAAGAATATTTAGTTGGCATTTGGTATCCCATTTGAGTACTTAAACTCATGTATGTCTCAGGTTTTGTTTTCACATAACAGTATATCAAAATCGATTTTACTTGGATTATTATCAGTCCACTGTGATGTAGGAAGTTCTAAAGATTTCTGTAAGTGTATTGTTGAAAACAGAGGAGGAAAACGTATTTTAAGATGCTTTATAGGAACAATCACTTTTGGCAGATGTTTTCTAATAACAGCTTATGTTTATTACGTACTTAGCAAATTGCGAGCACTGTGTTACTTTATACACATACCTCCTCTAATTCCAACAGCTCTATGAATATATGTTCTGTCCATGTGAGAAGACCGAGATTCAGAAAGGTTAAGTGACTTGCTCAGCATCACCATCTGATAGGTGCCAGGCTGGGATTTGAACCCAAGCAGTCTGCTTTAGAGTTTTATGTTCTGTGTTACAGTAAGGAATGATATGTGTGTATTTTTTCCCGTTGAGTCAGGAATCCTTTTTAAATACAGAGTTGCATTAGAGTCTTGGCATTTGGAAGATAAATACTTATTAAATCTATTCTTTCTGATTTTATTTATTTATTTATTTATTTTCAGATGGTCTGTCGGTTCAAAGTGTGGCAGGAATGCTCTACAACCCATTCTCAGGTTACTGGCATTGGAGTGAAAACACCAGTCTTAACTATGCAGCTCATGCTGTGAAATCCAGGGTACAGGATCACCCAGTGCCTGATGAGTTTGTTTTCAAGGGGGAAACAGAGGAGCTTAGAGGCCAAGACTCCACCAACGCAGGTGTTCAGGAGGAGTTGAAGAAATGAATGGTTTCTAAGTTCTGCATACTATGGCTTGAAAGTCTGGTGTTCACATTTGGAAAAAATATATAATTTCTCTTTTGTGAGAGGATCATGAAGAAAAGAAAGTCCATAAAAAGGGCTAAACCTTGGATAAAAGTTTTTGTTGTTTCATCTAGTAGCTACTTTCAAGGGATTATTTTATGATATATGGTAAAAAAAAAAAAAGTTTTGTCAAGGTATTGTATAATCTAGGCGTTTAAATTCCTCAGCCTTGGTTATATAAATAGAATGTGCATATTTTACTTCATTTTACAAATTATATATACTCATCCAGCATATATATATATATATATATATATATATATATATATATATATATATATAAACATGCTGTAATGTGTTTTAATTTAAAGGAATCTGCATTATCTGTGTTCTTTATTGGGTTTTAGCTAAAGGCATTTATGCTTCTGACTTAAGAAACCAAATATAGTTTTATGCCACTTATATTTGGGAAGAGAAAATGTATTTTTTCCTTTAAATTTTAGTTTGTTGGAAAGCAAATGGATAGTTAAATGTATGCTGGATTTGAATTCAAACATTAAAATCAAGAAATTTGGATTATGTTGGACATACTTCTATGCAGTTCCATAAATGTTTTATTGTGACTTTTTTTTTTTTTTAAGTAGAAAGGACTTTTTAAGACTCAATTAAAAATTCAGTCATGGATATTTTCTTCTTTGGCTAACATTTTTATAATTAAAGGGACTGACTTGAAATACATTTTTATGCCTCTTGAAATTTGAGAGTCTCTGGCTTTTTCTGAAAGTCCCGATGCTATATGAGGACATTCATAGAGGCTGTTGACCCAGTGTGACAAACATGGACTGAATTCATGTGACCCAGGTAGAAGGTAAGCTTTTAACTTCCTAGCATTTTTACCTTTAAGCTCATGTTTTCTATCTTCCTTTGTCACTGTTAGATTGAGCTCTACAGGCAAACACTTCCCAGCCATCTTGGCGTATCATTTGCTTATTCTCAAAAGTATTTTAGGGGAGAAAACTGAAATTTAAAGAATTAAAAGAGGAAATTTAATTTCACTTGCTACTGTGAAATTTTTTTAATGAAATCAGATATTTATTTACTTACCATAAGATTTTTTTAATTTAAAAAAATTTAATATTTATTTATTTTTGAGAGAGAGGGGGAGAGAGATAGAGTGAGTAGGGGAGGGGCAGAGAGAGAGACACACACAGAGTCTGAAGCAGGCTTCAGGCTCTGAGCTGTCAGCACAGAGTCTGACATGGGGCTCGAACTCACAAACCTCGAGATCGTGACCTGAGCCGAAGTCAGATGCTTAACCGACTAAGCCACCCAGATGCCCCCACACAAATGCTATTGTGTAACTAGGGTGCTAAAAATTAGGAGCTTCCATTGACCTCCATTTGAAGTTAGATTCTTAGTCTGAATTCTAGTAGTTTTATTACAAAAACAAAGCTTCCTTGTTCTTTCTCTTAGAAAAAAAAAAAAAAGTGTTGGTATAAAAGATTACTCTAAGAACCATGCATTGAAATTGATTAAAAAGCAGTCCCCCAAACAAATATATTTATTTTAGAGGAAAGAAAACACTAACTTTCAGTTATTTTATTTATTTATTTATTTTTTAATTTTTTTTCAATGTTTTTTATTTATTTTTGGGACAGAGAGACACAGAGCATGAACGGGGGAGGGGCAGAGAGAGAGGGAGACACAGAATTGGAAACAGGCTCCAGGCTCCGAGCTGTCAGCACAGAGCCCGACGTGGGGCTCGAACTCACAGACGCGAGATCGTGACCTGGCTGAAGTCAGCCACTTAACCGACTGCGCCACCCAGGCGCCCCTAACTTTCAGTTATTAAAAATACATTGTTAAGTGCTGGAAATTCAGGATGATTCAGTATCAGCTGCTTCTGTGTTTCACTTGACTTCCAGTGAAATGAAGCGATGAAAATTTCATGCCCTCCGTGTATAACCTAATTTGATCTTTCAGGCCAATTTCAACCAAATTTCAGGAGAAATGGGCTCAAAAAGATACTACAGTTTTTTTAAATGTATATTTGTAGAGTGAGGATTGCCCAGCTGCAAATTTTTAATTTTGAGAACTACCACCTTTTGAAAAGCAGTAATCTAGCAATTAGGCTATGCTGGGGAGTTTAATCTGCAAACCTTCCCTGAGGAACTCTGGGTTCATGAGAATGTCCTGCAAGAAAAAATGATGGAGACTTTACGACTCAGAGTCCAGCAAAAGAGACTGTAAACCTGTCTTAGAATGAAAAAGAACAAGGCTGAGAGAGTAAGAAGGTGAATTGGCAGGCAATCTTAGTTTGGGGTGAAGGGAACAACTGTGGGAAGCTAGGAAGTCACCTGGACCATGGACCACCTGTGGTCCTGGAGGGAGTCAGATTGCTCAGTGAGACTACAATGATCAAAACTATTAGACCATTTAAGGTTGGCTCAAAATGCTACAAGCACTAGGAGAACGAAACTTTCAGCACTTAGAAGTAGCTATGAATGATAGCAGGAACATGGCAAGACAGGTGGTGACAAGAGAGAGGTCAAGTAGTGTTGCTTTCCCGAAACTTGCACAAGGAGCAGTGGGATCCAGCACCCAGCACATACATGCTAAACCCCTTTGGAACCTGAAAGAGCCTTCTAGAGTCAGGATTCTAGAAACTAACGTGGTTAAGAGACTAGAATAAAAAGCAATGGCAGTTGTTACTAAAGCTTTGAATTTTCCCAAAGTTACTATGTTCTGGGGAAAATAGGTGCTATGCAGGGATGTAAAACATTGCTATATTTGTGTGGTCTATATTTTTCCTGAGGACAAAACATAACAAAAGAATCTTCTTTCAATCTTTTAATTTATGTCTAGACGTTTGCTTGAAGCGCTAGAAATGCTATCACTTTGTCCCCTAAATCATGCCTGAGTGCTCTCAAATGAAAACGTCAATATCGTTGCAACCTGTGATCTTAAGAGACTTTTTTTTTTTTTCAACGTTGTATTTTTTTTATTTTTGGGACAGAGAGAGACAGAGCATGAACGGGGGAGGGGCAGAGAGAGGGAGACACAGAATCGGAAACAGGCTCCAGGCTCCGAGCCATCAGCCCGGAGCCTGACGCGGGGCTCGAACTCACGGACCGCGAGATCGTGACCTGGCTGAAGTCGGACGCTTAACCGACTGCGCCACCCAGGCGCCCCGAGACTTTCTATTTTTTGATGAACGTGTTTGGATTTGGAAAACGGGAGGGGTGCCATTTGGGTACTAAGGTTGAACATTTTGTTTGATTATGATTTGTTAACAGAGCCATTTTGTAGATAAGCTTCAGACTCCACAGAGAGCCATTCTTTGTAGGTATCTTGCTTTAGAAAATTTGTTCAAGGTGTTCCCACTGTTCCAGTTGATTTCACAATGGATAATTGGAAAGCTTACGGAATGATGTCTGTCCTATGTTTCCTTCCCCTCCCCAACACAGCCACACATATCAAAAGAGTTGTCTCCATTTCCTCATTCTGTAACTTCTCAGCTTACTCTGGTCTGCCTTCCTCCATTATTGTTTTATTGAAACTGTTCTCACCACAGTCACAAATTGACCAGGTGACAATACCTAGAGACCACGTTTCAGCTTTTACTCATTGACTTTGTTGATTACTTCCCTTCTTTTACCTTTCTCCTTTATTTTCAGGACTTCACCCTCTTTGACTAACTGCTCCTTATCAGCTTGAGTTCCCTTTTTTTGCTCTACCCACCTGTTGGCTTTAGTTGGATGGCTCCCTATACCCACACTTTTATAGTCTTCTGTAAATAAATCTTCCTCAAATTATCTTATTTCACATGTGCCATCTGTTTCCTGTTTGGGCCCTCACTGATAAACGAACTCAATGCCAGCTTCTTCTTAAAACCCTTCAGTGGTTTTTCATTGCTCCTAAGGTAAAAGACCTAAATCCCTTAACATGGCTACCAAGTCCAGACATGATCTGGCCCTGCCTGCCTCTCAAGATTCATTGTTTATTTTTTGACAAGTATATGCTGGATTTCAGTAACAGAAGAGTCCGTTATAGTTCTTTCGCATTATCTTAAACTTTGCACTTAAAAATAATTAAAGGGGCGCCTGGGTGGCTGAGTCAGTTAGGTATCTTCAGCTCAGGTCATGATCTCACGGTTCATGAGTTTGAGCCCTGCATCAGGCTCTGTGCTGACAGTGCAGAGCCTGCTTGGGATTCTCTCTCTCTCTCCCTGTCCCTCCCCTGCTTTCTCTTTCTCTCTCTTTCTTAATAAATAAAACTTTTTTAAAAGGTTTAAAAATAATTATAAAATAATTTGAGACTTACAAAAAAAGTTCCAAAAATAATTCAGTGTTCCAATATACCCTTCATTCAGCTTCCCAAATGTTATCTTTGACCACAATACAGTAAACCCAGAAAATTAACTTTGACACATTTCTAATTTGTAGATTACAACCTAATCTACAAATCTTATTGAAGTTTTATTAATTGTCCCATTAGTGTCTTTTTTAGGGGGAAACAAGATCCCACATTGCATTAAATTGTCATTTCTGAGTCTTCTTTAATTTGGGACAGTTTCTCTTTCTGTCTTTGTCATTCATGACTTTGAGACTGACAGAGCACTGGACATTTGTTTAAAATGTACCTCAACTTGTTTGTTTTTCTGATTTTTCTTCACAATTAAATTCAGGTAATGTGTTTTTGGCAAGAACATCACCGAAATGATGTGCCTTTCTCAGGGCGTCCTGTCAGGAGACACATGATGTCAATATGTCTTGTTACTGGTGATGTTAAGCTTGATCATTCAGCTAAGGTGGTGTCTAGCAGATTTCTTCACCATAAGTTATATTTTTTCCCTGTATGATGTATCTCACCGTATTGTGAGATACTTTGATAATATGTAAATACTCTGTTTTTCATGCTTCTGCCCACTAGTTTTATGATCCATTGATGATTCTTGAAACACTTATGACTGTGGTGTTTGTTTAGTGGTAATTTTCATCATCTACACTTATTAATGGAATTCTGAAAGAAAGAACTGTCCCTTCTCCCCCATTTCCTTATTGATTTAATTATTTATTTTTATTAGTATGGACTCATGGACATTGTCTTATATGGGTTATAACCTATTGCTATCATTGTCATTACTTAAATTGTCCCATATTTGGCCATTGGAAACCCTTCTCATGTCCTTTCATGTCCCTGCAATTTTTCAAGCACTTTCTCACGTCTGGTGTCACAGGTACTCCAGGCTCAACTTGTATTTGTCCTGATCTAGCCCTGGCATTCAAGGAGTCCCAATTCCTTTTCCTGGAGAATAGTATTTAGAAACCAAGATCTGAGCACTAAGTGTCCTTATATTACTGGGTGTCATTGCTTCTAGACCCCCTCGGCAGACAGAGCTAGGTATATGAATATATATTCCTGCACACATCTATGCTTGTTTCTCTCCCCACACCCAGGAGCCCCCCGTGTGTGTATGACTGTGAATTCATTCTGATACCTCTGATGGCAGTCCAACATCACAGGATTTATTCTAGAATTTCTTCTTTCTTTATTTTACTTATTTTCTCAATCCTAGAATACTCATCATTTCACAATTGCTAACTCATACTCCTATGAGAAACAATTTATTATTATTATTTTAATTTTAGAGTACTCGTAAGTGGGGGAGAGAGGTAGACGAAGACAGAAAGAATCTCAAGTAGAGGAAGAGAGAGAGAATCTCAGCACAGAGCCTGACACAGGGCTTGATCCCATGACCCTGGAATCATGACCTGAGCCAAAATCAAGAGTTGGCTGCTCAACTGAGCCACCCAGGCACCCCAAGAAACAAATTTAATTTAACCTTAGTATATATAGTTAAAATACTATTTTCCAAAGTTACATTGAGTTAGTACTTTTCTTCCCCATCCACCTCAGTCTGGTTATGTTGTTCATTGTAATTAGTTTCTAATCATATGTATTCAGTTAGGTTCATGTGTTGCTATTTGTATTACTTTTTGGGTTCTCCCTCCCCAACATCCTGGCTGACTTAAATTATTTACTTTTAGGGTATGTGCCATTAACATGTCTCTAAAAGTCAGAACTATACAAGCAGTTCTACTCCGAGAACTGTTACTCCCCCCTGTCCTTTCTACTCCCATACCTCATACATCTCATTCTTTCCACTCCAGTCCCACTTACTCATGGCAGGTAACCAAGTGCATTATTTTTTTGGTTTGTCACATATGCGTGTACATACATGTTTTACACAAATAAACAGATACATGCATATTTTCTTACTTCCTGTCTTGCTTATAAGAAAGGTAGCCAGCCAGAGTAGCGTTTCACTCTTTGTCTCAAGTCTCGGTGTGGTTACATTCCACTCAGTTCTCCCTCCACTCAAGCACATTCAAACTCCCTAACCAGCGTCCTGCCTCCCCCGCTTAGTTCATTGTACTTCTCTTTCAGGCCTCAGCCCAAGCATCACCTCCTCTCAGAAGCATCACCTCCTCTGGGAACATTCCTGACTAGGGCAGATACCCCTTTTAACATTATACCATTTTCCCTTTTTTTTTTGTAGCACTTATCACAATTATAGACTTAGATTTATTTGTGTAAATAGTTGATTAAATTCTGTTTCATATACACACTATGTAGGCTGGACCATTGTCCTGTTTCACTGTTATATGCCCTGACCCAGCTCAGTGCCTGGACCTTGATATTTGTTTGTTGAATGGGAAAATGAGTGAATGAAATGCTGGCAATATATTTCAGTGAAATTTCAATGAAGTCAAATAATTTGGATAATCCAACAGGTTATTACTGGTTATTTTTAAATGATAAGCTGTGCACATTTACTTTACGTTGGGGCTACTACTACCTTCACAAAAACCCAAATAAATAAATGCAGTTTTTCTTGAGGTTCTGTATTTAATCTGCCTCTCTTTTTAGTCTCAATTTCCCTTATCTTTTCTAAGAATATGGTCTGTTTTCATTTCCAATGCCTGAAGAGCCTCCCTTTTTTTCTTCCCTGTGATGATTTCTCAGTGACCCTCTTTTTTATTTTAATTTTTTTGATGTTTATTTTTGAGAGAGAGAGAGAGAGAGAGAGAGACAGAGCACGAACAGGAGAGGAGCAGAGAGAGAGGGAGACACAGAATCTGAAGCAGGATCCGGGATCTGAGCTGTCAGCACAAAGCCCGATATGGGGCTTGAACCCATGAACTGTGAGATCACGACCTGATCTGAAGTTGGATGCTTAACCGACTGAGCCACCAGGGACCCCTCTCAGTGACCCTCTTGACCACCTGCCTCTGTTAATAGAGTTGGCCAAGCCTAGTGAGTGTCCCCTAAATCTCTTCTTCCCTCTGTAGCAACAGGACCCCTTATTTTAGCTACATTTCTTGACCTTCCCTGAAGCTAGATGTGGCCATATAACTTAATTATGGCCAATGAGATGTGAGTGGAAATGGTATGTGTAACTTCCACGAAGTGTCAGTAGGGAGAGTGCACTTTTTCTTGCCTTTCCTCCCTCCAGCTGGCTGAAAGGGGACATGGTGGCTTGAGTTGGAACAATCAGCTCAGACCCAGAGCTGGAGCACCAAGTCAGAGGAGCCTGATAAGTGCATTACTGTATCAGCCTGAGGCTGTCCTCCTCCAGACTTTGATGAATAGAGAGAGTGGAGGTAGGGAGGAAGGGAACAAGAGAGGAAAGGGGAGAGAGAGAATGAATGAATATCAGCTTGTTTAAACTACCCCTGCAAGGGGTGCCTGGGTGGCTCAGTCGGTTAAGCGTCTGATGGCTCAGGTCATGATCTCGTGGTTCGTGAGTTCAAGCCCCATGTCGGGCTCTGTGCTGACAGCTCAGAACCTGGAGCCTGTTTCAGATTCTGTGTCTCCCTCTCTCTCTGACCCTCCCCGTTCATGCTCTGTCTCTCTCTGTCTCAAAAATAAATAAACGTTAAAAAAAATAAACTACCACTGCTTGCGTTTTCTATCACAGCTAAATCAAATCTTAGTTTATTGTAGTTTGCCTTACCATAACATCCGAACCTAGAGTCAATATTACCATTTAGTGGGTGGGGGTAAATAACCTAAACAAATATTTATTGAGGGGAAGATCCCATGCAAAGGAAACCAGTGATTTAGGGATCCTTACAAGAGTGGCCGACTTTAGGCACAGGGAGTCAGGACTACAGGGGCACTGGGAACAAGCTAAAAGAAACTGTCCATAAGGGAAAAGTCAAATCCAAAATGTGAGACATTCTACAAGTTACCTGACCTGTACTGGGGTGTAGATTGAAAGTGATCAGTGCAATGCAAGAACTTTGATTGGATTTTGAATAGGACAGCAATCACAAAACACCTATAAAATATTTTTGAGACAATTGCATAAATTTGAACATAGACTAGATCTGAGATAACTTTATGGAATTACTATGAACTGTTTTTTTTTCTTTTTTTTTTTTTAGAGAGCGAGCATGTGTGGACAGGGGAAGGGGCAGAGGGGGAGAGAGAGAGAGAGAGGGAGAGGGAGAGAGGGAGAGAATCTTAAGCAGGCTCCATGCTCAGTGTGGAGCCTGATGCAGGGCTTGATCCCGTGACCCTAGGATCATGACCTGAGCCAAAATCAACAGTCGGACACCGACTGAACCACCCAGGTGCCCCCATTATGAACTTTCTTATGTGTGATAACATTGTGTTTTTGAAAGACAATGTCCTTATTCTTAGGAACTGCGTATAGTAGTTGGATATGTAGGTACTGAAAAACAAGATATCTGCAACTCTCATCCAAAGGATTTAAAAATGAAGGGGTGCTTGGGTGGCTCAGTCAGTTAAGTGTCTGACTTCGGCTTAGGTCGTGATCTCACAACCCATGAGTTTGAGCCCCATGTTGGGCTCTACGCTGACAGCTCAGAGCCTGGAGCCTCTTCAGATTCTGTGTCTCCCTCTGTCTCTGCCCCTCCCCCACTCACAATCAATCTCTCTCTCTCTCTCTCTCTCTCTCTCTCTCTCTCTCTCTCTCAAAAATAAATAAACATTAAAAAATTTAAAAAAAACCCAAAGGGTTTAAAAATGAAAACAGGCCATATTGTTAGAAAAGGATAAGGAGAAAATGAGAACAGTGGATAAAGACAGGTTAAATACTTTTCAGGAGTTTGGGAAAAGCTGTATTTATTTAGGTTTCTGGGAGTGTGTGTGTGCTTGTGTATAAACACAGAGAAAGTATATGTAGTAACATTACAAATGGTGAATTTTGATGAAGGGTGTACATATAGTCATTGTACTAGTCCATCAATTTTTCTGTCATTTTGGAAGTTTCAAAATAGAGAAAATGTTAATGAATATTGTGATACTGAATTGGTCTAGCAAAGAAATTCTTCATCAACTAATGTGAATCCTGTCTCATACTGTTTTTTAAAAAAAGATCCATAAGTAATATTGGCCACTTATTGTAATCTTTTGCTTTTATGGAACACCAGACCTTGTGTGAAGGCCTCTGTGTGTATTATCTCATTTAAACTTCACAGCAGTCCCGTGAGGGAGGGACTGCTGTCCACTCCAGTTTCACAGGGCTATTAAGCTGTGTTCAGCATTACACAACTATCAAGATGCAGCTAGGATCTGAACCCAGGCAGTCTGATTCCTGAGCCTGTGACCTTCACTACTTTTATACTTGTCCCTGATATCTGCGGCATTCTATGGTCATAGTAGTATGACCACACACAACTGGCTTATTATCACTTATCTGAATTGTCTGTAGGCAAGGTAACATCTTCAAGCATTTCAATCAAACAGAGCTTCACGAGGTCTGTAGTCTGGGCTATTTGCCTTAGTTCTCTTAGAGCTTTGTTACATTTCTGTGACTATAACTACAGCATGCTACTAATTGCAACTTAGTAAAATGCTTTAAAGACCCAGAATAAAATTATATCCTTACTTTCTATATTATAGCTATAGGTTTTGCTACTGTATTAATGATAAATTGAAGAAAAGTATTAAAATACTACATATCAAAAATATCTTAGTCAAGCAAAAAGTCATAGTGTTGGACACTGTTTGGAATGTCTTTATGATGTATACTAAGGACACTCGAGAGGGTTTCCATGCTACTGTTGACCTGGAACAACATTGAGAGGCATCAGGTAGAGATTTAGGGAGACTACTGGTAACCAGGCACAGGGGCAAGTTATGCTTACTGGAAATACTTTTCAAACTTGGACTGGTGCGGTCCCTGCAATTCCATAAAACATATCTGTATCATTATAGGCTTACAGAAATAAGTCCAAAATCTAAGAATCCTAAGAAAATATGGATGTAGAAATAAACATGGAAATAAGACCAAATGGAAGGAAGTACAACCAACACGTAATTGCTTTTATTAACTTAACAATGTGACTTTATTAGAAAGGAGATTCTTAGTTGATTATAATTAATGAGATGGAAATGCCATGCAAGCCTTCTCTGTATCAAAAAAAAAAAAAAAAAAAATCCTGACACTGAAGATTTGCATGAAAATCAAGCAAAAGAATTTATTGTGAGATCAATAAAGCCTTTGTGTCCCAGCAAGAAAAGGATGAGCACTTATAAATGAGCCACTGTTTAGGAGCTAAAAGGCACCAGTTGGACCCAAAGAAAGAAAATATGTTCTCAAGATGATGTGGCAGAGCTGAGGGGGTGGGGGGGTGGTGCGGGTGAAGAGTTACAAGGTAAATATGGATACCAGATGTTTCCATTTTGTTAGATTTGAATTTTCATTTCTTGTTGACAGAACCTAATGGACATAGAGCTCACTGATATCATGTGAGATCTCCATTTATTTTCCTAACTCTAAGACAGTCTCTGTGGTGTCTGAGGCCTACAGACAGGCTTCTGAGGTTCCAGAAACCACCTGAAATAGGGCACAAAATTGTGTGTGTGACGAGGGCAAGGGGGTGGCACCTGGTTGGCTCAGTTGGTAGATCATACAAATTTAGATCTTTGGGTCATGAGTTCAACCCCAGTTGGGCATGGAGCCTACTTAAAAAACAGACAAACATTTGTGTTTGTGTGCATGTATTTTTCTGCCGAGGATGTTTCTATAGCCCTCATCAGAGTCTCAAAAGAATTTATGGCCACACAAAAAGGTTAAAATTTACTGTAGTAAAATACTGCAGTGGGAAACATAGCCTTTACTTGGCAGAGTATGTCAGGAAAAGAAAAATATGGTCACTCCATCTTTTGCCTGTACCTGTAAAAGTGAACATGAAGCCTGTCAAAAGTTGTGAAAGGCAAAAACTGGGATATTTAAATTGCCTCTTTTTGTTTGTTTGTTTTTTTAGTAGGCTGTATGCCCAATGTGGGGCTGGAACTCACAACTCCTAGATCAAGAGTCGTGTGCTCTACTGACTGAACCAGCCAGGTGCCCCATTTTTGGTCATTCTTTGATATTGAATCAAAGAGATGTTCTGGGATTCTGTTTTTTAGACTTAGTTTGTCTGGATGGCATGGTGGAGGGCCAGTCTGAATTAATGAACAATCAGATTTCTGCAATATTTAAAGAATTCCGACTCATAAAAAAGATTGCTGATTTTAAATAGAGGTAAATAGATTAATAGGTAGATGGCTAGGTGGATGGATGAATGGATGAGAAACACTCATCTACATTATCAAAGAGCTTAAGGGAAGGGCTTTGATGCAGTGTGACCCCCAAGCAGCTCACCTCTCTGCCCTCAGGCACCCCACCCTCACACGTACCACAAGGAGGCACGCAGACCCACCTCCTAGTGACAGGCCTTTGCCCTTGCAGGCCACTGTTTATTTACTTGAGCACCCACAGACCTGTCAGTTTAGGATCCAGAACTTTCCCTGAGAACCAACCAAAGGAGGCTGAAACTTAACCCTTCTAGAGGCAAATCTCTCTGTGTTCCTGAGATGACAAACTGACCCGTTCCAGCCCAGGTGTTACTGCTCCAGGGACCTGCTGGGGACAGACATTTTTAACATTCATTCTTGTAGCCCAGTAAGGGTCCCTGCTAACCACAGTCACTGCCCAGGATTTAGACACCCCATACCGAATCTTTTCTATAATCTCTACTCAAGACTGTTTCTTGAGTTGTCTGACTCAAACTCCCCTCTTCTACACTTCCTGCTGCAACCTCTAAGCCACCTTTCATGATTTACCAATTACCCTACTTCTCAAGCCTTCATCGAAGTTTTCTTTACCTCCTACTTTAACTGACCTCTGAGGACTTGATTTCATCTGGAGCCATTTTGAGAGGAAGTTTCCCATTCTCAGAGTTGAGAGATGGGAGTTTGTGTCCTCTTTACTCATGGCCATTACTCTGTGTCACAAAGCTCTTGTGTCTCCAAGCCTCAAGTCTAGCTGTCCTGTCCTCACTACTCTGCTGCCATTCCCCACTTCTGGTCACTCCCTTCAATCACAGCATCTTTTTTTTTTCCTTACCCTTCCCATGTTCTCCCATTTTCCTGAGAAACTTCAATGTCTATGTGGATGGTTTGTGTCCTACCTCAGCAGCAACAGAACCTTGTCTCTAGAGGCTTCATGGACACCCCCATGGACACCTTCATGGACACCCCCAGCACTTGAAGTCACCTAATAGTATCTGAAATTGTGGACTGAAACATCCCAGTCTGAGGAGGAAGCCTGTCTAAAACTATGATAGAAAACCAAGAAGTCATAGAAGAAAAAAAAAAAAAAAGGAAAAATAACAAGCTGGGAAAATATTTGCAAATCAATTCACAGGTTTTTTTTTCCAATTAGAAGCTCATATAAATCAATTAAAAAGTTCTTATAACCCAGTAAAAAATGAAGAGTTCACTGAAAAGTCAGTACAAATGTATTTTAAAGAAATGCACCCGGGCGCCTGGGTGGCGCAGTCGGTTAAGCGTCCGACTTCAGCCAGGTCACGATCCCGCGGTCCGTGAGTTCGAGCCCCGCGTCAGGCTCTGAACTGATGGCTCAGAACCTGGAGCCTGTTTCCGATGCTGTGTCTCCCTCTCTCTCTCTGCCCCTCCCCCGTTCATGCTCTGTCTCTCTCTGTCCCAAAAATAAATTAAAAACGTTGAAAAAAAAATTAAAAAAAAAAAAAAAAAAAAAAGAAATGCACCCAACCTCACACATAACACGAGAAACATAAATTTAAAGCCAAAATGAGGGGCACCTGGGTGGCTCGGTTAGGCGTCTGACTTCAGCTCAGATCATGATCTCATGGTTCGTGAGTTCAAGCCCTGCGTTGGGCTCTGTGCTGACAGCTCAGAGGCTGGAGCTCCTTTGGATTCTGTGTCTCCCTCTGTCTCTGTCCCTCCTCTGCTCACGCTCTGTCTCTCTCAAAAATAAATAAACATTAAAATAATTTTTTTAAACCAAATGAGACACTTTTCTCACCTACCAAATTAGGAATGATCAAAGGATTTAAGAAAATGTGTGGTAAGGGGACATAGGAGGAAACAGTTTCAAAACTATTGACAGTTTAAATTGCCCTCTATGCAGGGCAATATGGCAATATATATCATAATTAAATGCATGGCTCCTTTGACCCAGAAATTCCACTTCTAGAAATATAAATGTATGCAGAAGTGTGTGTGTATGTGCATGTATAACCACTATATTCTGTGCAACTATAGAAAAAAAGAATCAGGAAGCTTAGAAGTTCCATATTTAAGATAAAAAGGAAAAGAAAGTAATGTGCAGGAGAGGCAGTTAATGATACAAATTTGTGTAAAAATAATTTAAAACAATATATGCATATATATAGGTACATGTATGCATAGAAAATGCTTTTGTAATGCATGGAATATCTCTAGGAATAAACACAGAAGGTGATGGCTATATTTGTGTCTGGGGAGGGGAACTGGGTAACAAGAACAAAGTTAGGAGGGCGACTGTGTGTCTTAGAATCCCAGCAAGAGGGGCCCCTGAGTGGCTCAGTTGATTAAGCGTCTGACTTCAGCTCATGATCTCTCAGTTCCATCATCTCTCAGTTCAAGCCCCAGCACACTTCGGGATCCTCTGTCTCCCTCTCTCTCTGCCCTTGCTCTGCCTCACACACTCTCTCTCTCTCTCAAAAATAAATAAACATTAAAAAAAAGAAAAGAATCCTAGCAAACAACTGAAAGCACACTTAAAGTGGGTATTTTGAAGAGGGGCAAAAAAAGGACTATTTACAAAACTGCACCCCAGGGAAGGCAGCAGCAGAAGTCATTACCATGGCTCCTGCTGAAGGTGTGTGGACTTTCCTGAAACCCACAGAAGGTGGCAGTGTAGAGGGACCTGCGTGATAGGAGCCATGGCCCTATGGTGACTACAGGAGAAGACACTATGGCTTACTCACAGCTTCCCTATTCTCCTCCTGCCTTCCAACCTCTGTCATGGGGCAAACCGTATGAGGGACGTTTCTGTGCATACAACCAAAAGCCACAGTGCAAGGAAATCATTGATGTCCTTCATGAAGTCCAGCCTCTGGGGCGAGGAGCAGGGTGGAGAAGAGAGCACATCTGGAGGCAAGGGGAGAGTCCTGGCAGAGAGATCTACCTTTCATTGCATTCTTCTTTGTAGCTGTTGAATTTTGCACTGTTTGTGTATTTATATTAAAAATAAATTACATAATCTCTTAAAGAATGGAGAAATGTTTATTTCCCCCTCCAACGATCACCTTTGCTTTCCGCTTTCACGGCCAAATTCATGACGGGTGTTATCTACACTTACCTGCGTCCCTTCATTTTTCTTTTTTTTTTCTTTTTAATTTTTTTAACATTTATTCATTTTGAGAGACAGAGGGAGAACCGAGTGTGAGTGGGGGAGGGGCACAGAGAGAGAGGGAGACACAGCATCTGAACCAGGCTCCAGGCTCTGAGCTGTCAGCACCAAGCCCAGTGCAGGGCTCAAACCCATGAACCGTGAGATCATGACCTGAACCAAAGTTGGATACTTAACTGACTGAGCCACCCAGGCGCCCCATCATTCCTTCATTTTTCAAACCTAGCTTCTATTCCCTTGACACTTGAATGTGCTTGGCCACCAAGGTCAGTAATGTCTGTGCTGCTGGCTAAATTTATTTTACTCTACTTTTTGGGAACATGTAACACTATTGATCCCAGTTCATACTTTCTTGAGACACCTTGGTTTTTGCAGCCCCAACACCCATCTGGCTTCCTTCCTGGCCCTTTCTCCCTCTCAATGTCCTGGATGGGTCTCTCTTCCTTAGGCCATCACTAGATGTGTTGTTTTCAGGGTTCTATCCTTGGCCCTCTCTCCTCTCACACAGCATTGAACTTCACATTCTCATATCTACTCTTTTTGCCTTTAATGACCCCCAGACATTTCGATCTTGGGCCCAAATCTCTTTTCTAAACCTCACAGTTGGAGACATCTCCATTTGAGCATTCTATGGGCTGTTATGGGCTGAATTGTGTTCCCATAAAATCCATATGTTGAGGTACCTCAAAATGTGGCTGTATTTGGAGATAGATCTTCAAAGAGGTAATTAAAGTAACATGAGGTCGTTAGGGTAGACCTAATCCAATATCCCTAGTGTTTTTATAAGAAGAGGAAATTAGGACACAGACATACAGAGGAAAGACCATATAAAGACACAGGGAGAATATGGCCATCAGAAGAAATCAACCCCACCAACACCATGATCATGGACTTCTAGCCTTTAGAACTATGAGGAAATAAATTTCTGTTGTTTAAGCCACCCAGGGTATGGTACTTTGTAATGACAGACCTAGCAAACTAATGCACAGCCCCAGCTCAAAATCTCTAAACTCTTTCCTTCTTTCTTTCCTTGTTTCCTCCTTTGTTTCTTTTATTTTCTTTTCTTTTTTCTTTTCTTTTCTTTCTTTTTTTCTTCTTTCTTTCATCTTTTTTGAGAGAGAGAGAGAAAGTGCTGGAAGTGAGTAAAGGGCAGAGAGAGGGAGAGAGAGATAGAATCCCACAAGAGGCAGAGAGAGAGAGAGGGAGAGAGAGAGAGAGAGAGAGAGAGAGAAGTGGGGCTCATCTGAAGTGGGGCTTGTGTTTGCCTGAAACAGGGCTCAAGCTTAGCTGATGGGGGACTTGAACTAATGAACTGTGAGATCATGACCTGAGCCAAAGTCAGATGCTTAACCAACTGAGCCACCCAGGGGCCCTCCAAACCCTTCTTGTGACCCACCTTCTCAATTGCCCATCACTCATCTGAGCCTAGTTATTATTTGCATATCTTTTCTCAGCATCAACTCCATTTTGCAGAAAATGTTTTCTAATATTTACATAAAGATTTAGAAGATGCTCACATCCAGCCAATCAGAAAGTAGACAGGCAAAGTCATCTTATGGTGATATACTGGCTTTCAGCTTTAATGTTGGTGAAGATTCAGGGTATCTGGGTAGGGTGGTATTAGATCTCTTCTCCACAAGTCAAGCCAAGAAAGCAGAAGCTTTACAATAAAATCTAGGGTAACATTATCAATTCAATTGTTTATTTTTTGAATAACATTTTAATTTTTAATATTTTAGAGATATTTTAATAAAGTGGCATCTTAAACTTTATTATGTAAGACCAGCAATAGTACCAACATCACATCCACTTATTACCCCAGCAGCAAGGCCTTAAATCTTTTAAACTATATTTTGAAACATAAAGTATCATACTTAAATGAAAATTTTTTCAAGTGTCAATGAAATTTATAAAAACAATGTATTCATTTGTTTGTGCTCTTTGTGTTGGCACCTGAAAAAGGTGCTCTGCTAACGCTAATCTCCTAGGATCCTGTCTTCTCCCCCTTTTCTCCCCTACCACTCCCCCTCACCCCCAACTCTCCTGCCCCGTGACTTCTTCTGTCACCTCATAGCACTTAAGCTAGGACCTCTCACAAGGAATATGTATTACTTTCTCTTCTAATTGCTCTTCTTGAGTCTTGATTCATTTTCTCTCCATGTCTGATTCTGCTGCATACACCCTTTTATATGTATGTCTGGTGTCCAAACTCATCATGAACTGTGACTTGATTGAGTTGGTTAAGAACATGGGTCATCCCAACAGGTGCCCTCCTCAATACCCATCACCCACCCTCCACTCCCTCCCACCCTCCATCAACCCTCAGTTTGTTCTCAGTTTTTAACCAATTTGACAATAAATTACATATTAAAAAAAAGAAAGAAAGAAACCCTGTCACATGCTACAACATGGATGAACCTTGACATTATGCAAAGTGAAATAAAGCCAATCACAGAAAAAAAAAAAAGATCATGTAAAAGATATGAAATCCAAAGGAATGATATAAAATTCAATATTTTTGCTTTGGAAGTCCTATTAAACTGCTTTGGAAGTCCTATTAAACTAATATTAAAACCAAATATAAACACTTGCCAATTGAAAAAAAAAAAAAGAACATGGGTTGGGGTGGTCCCTTTTGGGCAGACTCTTGGATCCTCCTCATAAGCCAGTGGTCTAGACCACTGTTGTTGTTTTTTTAACATTTATTCATTTTTGAGAGTGAGAGAGACAAAGCATGAGTGGGGGAGGGGCAGAGAGAGAGCGGGAGACACAGAATCCGAAGCAGGCCCCAGGCTCTGAGCTGTCAGCACCAAGCCGGACACGGGACTTGAACTCACAGAGCCCAAGATCATGACCTGAGCTGAAGTCTGATGCTGAAGTCTGACGCTTAACCCACTGAGCCACCCAGGCACCCCTGGTCTAGACCACTGTTAATCAAAGTATGGTTTAGTCTTACCAGGAAGATTGTTAAAAATACAGAATTTCAGACCTCACACCAGAACTACTGAGTTAGAATTTGTATGTTAAGGGACACCTGAGTGGCTTAGTTGGTTAAGTGGCAGATGCTTGATTTCAGCTCAGGTCATGATTTCATGGTTCATAAGATTGAGACCCCGTTGGGCTCTTTGATGAAGTGTGGAGCCTGCTTGGGAGTCTCTCTCTTTATCTGCCCCTCCCCTGCTTCCTCTCTCTCTCTCTCAAAATAAATAAACATTAAAAAAATAATTTGTATGTTAAAAAGATGCCATGTATTTCATATGCAAGCTAATGTTTGCACACTAATGTTGGAGAAGAACCGATCAATTGTTTCTTATTTGATCATAATGGCAGAGCTCCAGCTGATACATATACAAGTTCGGGAAGCACTGATTTACTTGTCCCTTGTCATACTGTCGTGGCGAAGCATAACATAGACATAGCAATATTGGCATAAGGAACTGTCTGAATCCACCTTTCTCAAAAGGTGACAGTATAACTGGTAGGTATTGAGGCTTTAGAACCATCGGATTTAGACATAGTTCAGAACAGAATGGTATAAAGAAGGATTGCCATGGACAGGGCACCAGCCCTGGCACTTGAGAAATACCCCAAGTGGTAGGAAGCTCAAAGAGCTCCTGGTGTGAGACACTGGGTTTGAACCTTGGCTGTATCATTACCTAGCTGTGGGAATTGAACTTGTTAATTTATGTCTCTTTGCCTCACTTTTCTCATTTGTAAATGGAGACGGCAATACTTATCTGATACAGGTTGTTTTGAAAAGTTACTGAAAAAAATATCGACAGATGGGTGTTCAATAAATATTAGTCCCTTCCCTTTTCCTGTCTTGTAAAACCTCAATTAGAGTTAGTGAAACAAAGTCCTTGAGAAAGAAAAATAATAATATCCCTCTAGCGTGGAGCTTATATCCATGGTCATGACACCAAGGCAGTCAGAATTGATGGCGGTTGCGGAAGGGGTGGAGTGAAGATGTCCATCTGGCTCCCACGGTCTTCATACCATTTCTGTAGCTGAAGGAGTCCTAGGAGGGGAGCTGGAAGGCAGAATTATTTAGTTCCCTCTACCTTCACCCTGTAGGGCACGGTTCCTACACAGCCCCTGGGGATTCAGCCTGGGATCTGGCTCTACACACGGGGCTCTGAGGGGCCATTCTTTGAAGAGTTCATCTCCTCAGCTCCTCTGTTAACCCAGTTCTGTTCAGTTCCCCTCTGGCTGTTAGTTACACCACCACCACTGCTCTGGGGCTGAGTCCCTGCCTCTGGGCCATAGTCTTCCTTCTCTTTGTGGCTGGATTGCACCCCTTTGTGGAGCAGCTTTTCCATGTAGGACTCAGTCTGATCTTGCACAAAGTTTGGCTAAGGCTTGCATGGCTGCTGTGCCTTCACAGCTATAGCTGCTTTCCTTTTCCTCAGAGCCTTGTTCTCATGTTCTCATACCAAACTTTTGTCCACCTCTTGTATCTATTGACTCCTCAGAGATTCCTGCCTCCTTTCACCTTAGAGAATTAAAAACAAATTTTTTTAGGGGTGCCTGGGTGGCTCAGTCGTTTTAGTGTCCAACTTCGGCTCAGGTCATATCTCACAGTTCACAAGTTCGAGCCCCGTGTCGAGCCCCGAGTCGGGCTCCGTGCTGACAGCTCGGAGCCTGGAGCCTGCTTCGGATTGTGTCTCCCTCTGTCTCTGCCTCTTCCCCCGTTTATGCTCTGTCTCTATCTCTCAAATATAAATAAACGTTAAAAAAATTTTTTTAACGTTTATTCATTTTTGAGAGACAAAGAGGGACAGAGCATGAGTAGGGGAGGGGCAGAGAGAGTGGAGACACAGAATCCGAAGCAGGCTCCAGGCTCCGAGTTGTCAGGACAGAGCCCGATGCAGGGCTTAAAGCCTTGAGAACATGACCTGAGCCGAAGTCGGACGCCTAATTGACAGAGCCACCCAGGAGCCCCTTAAAATTTTTTTAAAGTTTATTTATTTTGAGACAGAAAGAGAGAGCATGTGCGTGTGTATGCATGTGTGCTTGCACACACCCCCACACACAAACAGACACGCACATGTGGGGCAGGAGCAGAGAGAAGGAGAGATAGAATCCAAGGCAAGCTCTGAGTCGCCATCATGGGAGAGCCTTATTCAGGGCTCGAACTCAAGAACTGTGATATCACGACCTGAGCCAAGATCAAGAGCCCACCACTTTGTGCCACCCAGGTGCCCCTGCCTCCTTTCACTTTTATACAAGCTGAGTTTTAATAATCTTTCTTCTCTGTCACAGGTCTAAAAGCTAACTTTTAATCTGCATCAGATTAAGATTATATTCTAGTTTTTCTCACAGAATTTATTTACACATGCATCTAAAAATAGTTCACCTCATGGTGTCTCTGAAAATGTAAACCACACTTGAACCAAAGGCCACATAATGTTCAAAGAGGATCTGACAAGTCCAGGAATGTCCACAGGCCCCCAAGAGTGAGTGGGGTAGGTTGGCCTACCAGAAGAGCTGTGACAGTAAAATGCAGTACGTGGCTCTTGGGATGAGACCATTCAACTTCATCTGGTTTCTAACTTGTTTCCCAGACACAGATTTTGCCAGTATTGATTCTCTCTTTTGCCTTCCATGAAGGCTTCACTGAAGGTAACTTATGCTCATCCCCGTGACTGAACCTAGACACTCAGTCATAGAGCTCAGTACCGAAAAACAAACGGTTACTTTTTAAATATTGGCTCAACATTTAATGAGAGCAAAGGCTGAGTGCTCTGTTGAAGGTCACAGAAGAAGAATGAAGAATGGCTGGTGTCAGCTCCTTGTCTCATCTGGGCACAGAGCATTTCTGCTCTGATCCTGAACCTGCCCACTCTGCTTCTTGTGAACGAGGCCCCGAAGCCTTCTGGTCCTTCTCCCTGGAGGAATCTGGTGACCACCCGTGTCACTCCAGCAGGCCCTTGGGTTTCACTCCCACAACCTGCTCAAAGGAGTTCCACTTCTGAGTACACACACTCCTTCTTCCAGAGAGGTCAGGGGTACCTACACACTGCTGCATGGGACCCCTCCCCAATCCTGGTTAGTACCTCCCATATCTCCTTCAGGCTGGCAAAAAGTCCATATTTTAGGAATATGACAGCATTCCCTGCTCTTCTAAAGGGCTGATGTGGCAGCCGAAGTAGAAGGGAAGGGGGAGCTTTCCTTCACTCCAGTGTCCGCCCTCTCAGGAAAAAGCTTGGAGGGTTCCCACATCCATCCTTTCACCTTGGGAGTGATAGATAAATCGCCGACTTGAATTTCTTTTTCAGTGCCTCCAAACAATTTTAAGCTATCCATGCTCTTGCTAAAATTCATGTGTATATCATAAAACCATGAAACATGACCCTATTGTTTGGGCTTATGATCTTTTTAAGTTTATTTATTTATTTTGAGAGAGAGAGAGAGAGAGAGAGAGAGAAAGAGAGAGAGAGAGGAAGGGCACAGAGACAGGGAGAGAGAGAATCTCAAGCAGGCTCCACGCTGTCAACTCAGAGCCTGATGCAGGGCTCAAACCCGCAAACTGTGAGATCTTGACCTGAGCCCAACAGTCCCACGCTGCATTGACTGAGCCACCCAGGTGCCCCTAGACTTACGAACTTTAAAAAATGAAATTAACCATGAAGTTAATGGAATAAAATTGAAAATACACACACACACACACACACACACACACACACACACACACACACAGTTTGTGAGATTTTCTGAACCGAAAAGAAAAGGAAAACAAACCAAAACACCCCACATCTGCGGGTTCTCCCCATAATGACTTCAAAGGGGGAAAGACTTGAGCTGGGTCTGCCAGAGGGGAAATCTCTCTAGGGTGCATTGTTGCTGTTACTTGTCAAACCAGACAAGCTCTCCTCTCCGTGAGCACATGGCCAAAGCCTAGGTAACTGTGCCCTGTAATAAGAGTGTTTTTTTAATAAATTATGCAAATACACAGCGCCTTCCTGATGGCCAGAACAATCTTAATTCCCGACCTTAATCCGGGCGCTCGTTCCCAGCCCCCACCTGGTGGCGTCTCCTGCCTGCCACTCGGCGCGGCCTCAGGTGAGTCCCGCGCACTCCCCGCTCTCCGGCCTGCGGGAGGGGCTGGAGCGACGGCGGAGGGCGGGCCGGGGCTTGGGGGGGACCGAGATCCGGGCCCTGACTGCAGCTTCCTCCCGGCGGAGCCGCATTTCCAGGCACCTCCGCAGCCCTAGCCCTCGCGCGCCGAGCCGTTCCCGGCCGTGCCGCCTGGAGGCGCGGAGCCCGCCGGGCGCGCCCAGCCCTGCAGCTCCGGCCGGGGCGGAGGCCGCCGGACCGCGGAGATGCGGGGCGGGGGCAGGGCGCGGGGTAGGTGACTTTATCCCGCCTCTGTTTCCCTGCCCCGGGGAGCAATGACATCACGCGGCCTTCTCCAGGCGCCGACACAAAGAGCGGCGCGGAGAGGCCGCTGCGGGGGGAGCCGGCGGCCGCCGCTGCCGCCCAGGGCCCCGGGGCCCCGCCGGCCAGGCCCGCCGCCCGCGGCCCTCGTCCTTCCTGCTCCTTCGCCGCCGCCGCCGCCGCCACCGCCGCCGCCGCCTCGGTCGCCTCCGCCCGCGCCGCCCGCGCCCCCAGTGCGCCGCTGAGCCCGCGCCGGGCCGCACCGGCCTCTTCCCATGCGGGCGGCGCGGGCCCTGGGAGGGGCGCCCGCAGCCAGCCGCGCAGCATGCACTGGGGGGTTGGCTTTGCCTCGTCCAGGCCGTGCGTGGTGGATCTGAGCTGGAACCAGAGCGTCTCCTTCTTCGGCTGGTGGGCCGGGTCCGAGGAGCCCTTCTCCTTTTATGGGGACATCATCGCTTTCCCTTTGCAGGATTACGGTGGGATCATGGCAGGGCTGGGCTCCGATCCCTGGTGGAAGAAAACACTTTACTTGACCGGGGGAGCTTTGCTGGCCGCAGCTGCGTATCTGCTCCACGAACTCCTGGTCATTAGGTGAGCCGGAGAGAGGGCCCCGCGCAGGGGCGCCGAGAGGGGCACTTGGCCAGGGCAGGGCTGACGCGAGGGGGGACCGTGCCAGCCTCTCGGTCACGCCGCCCAAAATGCCCAAGAATCCTGCCCTTACCTTTCCCTAGAGGCAGTCCGTGGTCACCTGCCCTGAGGGGCAGTTCGGAGTTAACGGGAGAATTAACCCGGTACTGGGAGGGAAAAACATTGGTCTCCCAATCCTTCGGCGCTAAAAGCAAAAATTCTCTGGGTTGTTGTGGAGCAAAATAGTCTGTTATGAAATGCCCTTAGTAAGATCCTAAGTGCAATGTTTCCAACAATAGAACTAGGCCTTGTAGAAATATTAATTTACACTTTTATGAAATGCCTTATTTGTTTATAGGTAATAATGCTGGAATGTTAACCACTAACCTTATCTTTTACTAGTTCTCCACTATCCTTCCCCATATGTCAACATCATCAAAAGGCTGAAATTGCAAAAGCTTCCAGAGACCTCCAGGTCCCTGTTAAAGAGGCATGGTCAGTTGTAGTGGTGTGCAGGTTTGATGCAGCCTTAACCGGGTTATCTGCTGATCAGGTATTTAACGCTAAGCACCATATTCCGGTTTCAGTGCCATTGTTGTGTGAACAGTAGAAGATCCGAGGACAGCACTAGCACATGGGCGTGTTTGACAGGAACACGGGAGTCACCCAGTGCCGTAAACAGTTTCATCCCCTGCCGCAGAATGTTTACAGGACTGACTCGGAAATACCAGGAAATGGAGGCCCCTACTGTTGGTACATCCAGAACGACATGAGATCTTTGAGTAGGGTAATACCATAGGCTCCTGGGATGGTCCTTTGGCTTGTGGATACATCGATTTATGGTTAAAATTTCCATGCATTTGAGCCCTCTGTCCCCGGGAGAAGGCCAGAAGCAAGCGGTTCTCAGTAGCTGAGAAAATCCTTCGGCCAGTATTTTTTAAATAGCGAGAAATGTGTTCACACTGCCCTTTTCCAGCGGGGGAAT
The DNA here is from genome assembly GCF_028018385.1 of Neofelis nebulosa. NCBI lineage: Eukaryota > Metazoa > Chordata > Mammalia > Carnivora > Felidae > Neofelis > Neofelis nebulosa. Next base: position 93,045,327 of record NC_080787.1, on the reverse strand, counting down.
CCTACACAATAGGCTATAAACAAAGACAGTGACAGGTGACCTTTAACAGGCCTGCGGGGATTCCTGGGCATGGGGACAGGCTAACGTAGGTATTTTGAATATTTCTAGTCTTTGAGAGGGTGGGAAATCATTTAGGTCTGAGGGAAGTACTGGCTTTCACTATTATTTAGCTATAATTGAGAAGTTTTATCTTGAACGTATTATATACATTGAATTCTCTCAGCACAGTGCCTTGAATCATCTAGTTGAACCAAGTAAAAAAAATTGTAAGTGGATTATTTCTCTAGATCATTTCCTACTTTTGCTAGTTTTAGAACTCTATTCCAAGTTAGGAGGCAAGCTGTATGAACAACTAAAACATTTGTGCAGTGCTTTAAACAGTAACCCAGTTGTTTCTCAGTTATCTTCCAGCCCAAAGCCTTTTCAGGATCCAGAACTGTGTGACTTCTCACCGGTTTAACACTTTGTGGAGGGGGTGAAGGCACAGCTTCATAGGACCAGCTCTAAACCTTGCTTTAATGACCTTGCAGAAATAGGGAGTAGCCCAGAGCTCATCCTGGGAGCAGGCCACGCCCTGGCAGGTGTGGTTGCTGGACAAGGAAGACTTTCTGCCCACAGAAGTGTCCTTCCCCACTTAGTGGACTACTTGGATACTTACTTCGATCGAGGCGTTTTTAATCCTTGGTTGATTCACTTTTGTTTCTTGACAAATGTTTAAACCCTGGGTAGGAAATGTGTTATAATGGGGTAGACAACCCTGTTATTATGCACATAATAAAAATGGCTGCCTGTTTTTGATCCCTTAGTAGGGACTCTTCATAGAAGTGCTTTCCTTGCACTTATTTATCCCTCACAGCTCTCGTTGGATGTGTGATTCCCATTTCATAGATAAGGAGAGTACAGCTGAGGGAGGTTAAAACACTTGCCCAAGATCACACGGTAAGAGTAGTAGAATCCAGACCTGGGAATGTGTGTCTGTACTTTTTTACCACTGGCTCCTAGAAAGTACTGATGTGAAATAAACTTGGATGGGGGAAGAGGAGGAGAAATGTAGAGAACTGGGGCATTGCTCAGGCAAGCGAGGCCTGTGGCGGGGACCAGAGTTTTTGACAGCCTCTAGTGGCACAAAAAGATAGGGGGGAAAGACGGAGCAAGGTCTGGAACTGACCATCGGAGGTCACAAGACAGAAACTTCCATTTAGGATGAACTTTAAGTTTCAGTTGTCTCAGTTTAAGCAAAACCAAACAATCCGGAATATGCAGGATGGAAAATACACCTGGAAAAGATCACAATGTCTGAGGTCATGGGCAACGGTAAAGTCGTGACCACTTGAATTGTCTGCTGCATGGACTTAACCCCAGTGTATGGCCAGGTCTCCAGTGTCTGAAGGAAAGCTGACCAGTGAGAATTATTTAGGGAGTTAAATTCATGAGTATAAAACCAAAGGAGTAGTTTGGATTTTGTGCATGCTTTTCCCGCTGCAGTATTTTTAAACAAATATTGCCTCAACCCTCTACTTCATTTCCTTGAGTGGGGATAGCTTAGCAGTTATCTTAAATTCAATCCATTTGGAAATGTGTTGTGTGTAAAGTGAATGACTAAGTGATGATTTCGTTGTTGGTAGCTCATTTGCACGTTGGGCACTTGGGCTCAGCCTGCCCTAGAGAACTTAGGGAATGACAGCAGCCCGCAGGTCCACCAACACCTGACCTCCATACACAAACCGCTCATCAGCTGTACACAGAGGCATTGTCATCTGTGACAGCCTTCATGTTGGGAGGAGGGGCTAGTTTTGCTGCTCTGTGGGTATTCTTTCTTTTTTAAGATATTGTATTTTATTTATTTTTTAAAGCTTGTTTGTTTGTTTATTAATTTGTGAGCGCAAGCAGTGGAGAGGAGCGGAGAGAGAGAAAGAGAGAGAAACTCCCCACACAGGGCTCTAACTCACGAAACTGTGAGATCATGACCTGAGCCGCAGTCAAGAGTCGGATGCTTAACCGACTGAGCCACCCCGGCTCCTGTAGATGACCTCTTATACAGCTCTCATTATAAGGCCACTTTAGAAAATACAGCTATGTAGGTGTTTTATGAAATACCTGTTCCTCTGATCCTAAGTTAGAGAGTAGTTCCTGCTGTGTGGAAGAAGGGCTCTGGAGCCAGAGTGGGTTCAAACTAACTTTGCTTTTAACCATGTAACCTTGAATATGAGAGTAAGCTTCTGGGCTACATGGTTTTCTCATCTGTAAAATGGGGATAATAACAGTAGCCTTCCTTATAGAGTTAATTGAGTTGAACGTGAAATGCTTAGAACAGAGTTTGACATGTAAGAAAGCGTTCTGTAAAAGTTGGCCATCATTAGCTATTATAACTTTTATTAGAAAGTTCCAGGCTTGAGCGACCTGAGTCAAACTGGCTGTTTTGGTCAAATTAACTAAGAAATTGCCCATTTCAGTGTACTGCTTAAGACCTTGGGATCTGGAGGGGTGCCTGGGTGGCTCAGTCGGTTCGGCTTCCGCTTTCAGCCCAGGTCATGATCTTGTGGTTTGTGAGTTCGAACCCCATGTTGGGCTCTGTGCTGACAGCTCAGAGCCTGGAGCCTGCTTGAGATTCTGTGTCCCTCTTTCTCTGTCCTTCCCTTGCTCACGCTCTATGTCTCTCTCTCAAAAATAAACATTAAAAAAAAAAAAATTAAGACCTTGGGATCTGGAGCTATTAATGACCTGATCTTAAAATGATATTCCTTGGACAAGTTATTTAACCTCTGTTAAGCTTCAGTTTCTTTATCTACTGTATGATACACTAAATTTAAACCCTAACAATATCCACTTGGTAGTGTTACTGTCAACATGAAATAAAATAATATGCATGATATATACAAAGTCATCGCCATATGCTTGTCACATCCATTCTTATTATGAGATGGCCCAAGTGAACCATTAGAATTAGATGTTTCTGGCCAGTGGAGCAGAAGATTTTATATTTATCTCCCCTCTTAACAATTCTTAAATTTTGCCTGGCTAATTTACATGAAAATACCACTCTGTGACTTGAATTATTCGCCTGGACAAAATCAGCTAATTGTCAAATCTAGTTCACGCTCTCTAGGAATAGTCTAAGTGGCTCCTTGATTTTAGTATCTGACCTCCCCTGCCTTTCATCTAGACGAAAATCTTTGTTTTATACAGCAAATATTGCCAGAAAACAGCAAATATTTTTATTCTTTTGACCTGACCAGTATTTTCAAAATGAGTCATTCTCAACTCTTTAAGTGGAATGGACGCTTTGCCAGTAAACTTCTCCAAAAGAGTTTGTTTCGCTGAACGCAGATACTATAGTACGTGAGCATCCATGGATGATGATACAAAGAGCTTGTCTCTTGCTTGGGTGCAAGTGGGTGTGGGATTAGACTGGGAGTGATGTGAGGGAAGCAGAGGCCCAGGGAAGGCCAAGGAGAAGGAACAGGCTTCTCTGACTGGGAAGTGGAGGGAAAGTAGGGAGGGAATTGCAAAAGGTTCCTGAGGGTGGTGTAAGAGGGAAGCTGTGTGGAAGATGTTGTAGTTTAAGGAGATATTGTAGCTTAAGGGGATTAAAACTCTGTGAATGAGAATAGATTCTATGACTCCTCTACAGTGTTTGAGAGCTTGACCAATGTTTACAGATTTTTAAAATTTAATCCTCATGATAATTGGTGCAGAACTGATACTGTGTGCACTTTCCATGTGTGAGAGGGAGAGAGGCCTAGGGTAACATGGCCAGTAGGAAGCAGGGCTTGGATTTGTACCCAGGTGTCCACCCTTGGAATCTAACGTTTTCTCTAATATACTGTGTCTGTTGAAAAGCTGTACCAGGGAAATCCTCCCACCGAAAAAAGTAGCCAAGGAAAAGATAGACATGTGGCTGAGGCTGGAGGAAGGGAAGAGGCAGGGGTATTAAGATCTATGCCTGTGGTGAGAGGGGACCCTGGGAAACTGGAGAAGGTGAAAGAGAGCTCAGAGGCCGGGTTCCTTGCTATCACACAGGTGAGAGGCCAGGTGAGGGCACACAGAGTTTGGAAGAGGGACCAGAATATTCAAGGTCTCAGATTCCCTACAGACTGGTTCATAGCAGAGTAAATCTGCGCTGTTATTCTTGGGTTCTATGGACAGTTTCATGATATAGTCTAGGGGTCAAGAACATAGACTCTGCCTGGTTCAGTCCAGGTTCTGGCATCTAGCAATGTGACCTTGGGCAAGTTAATCCTTTGTGCCTCAGTTTCCTCATCTATAAAACATGGATAATAGTAGTACCTCCCTCATAAAGTTATTGTGAAAATTAAGTGAAATAATACCTGTGAACCCCTTAGAACAATGCTTGACACCTAGTAAGCACACAGAATCATTTTTATCCATCCAACTTGTTTGTCCCTGGCAGGTAAACATAGCCAGCTGGAGAAGAGGTGGGTCTGTTATAGAAAGCACTCTTCCCGCTCATAGGGTATAGTTATCATCAGAAGGAGGTTGATATATAGTTACTAACTAAGTCCTTGGGATCATGGTGATAGTGTGTAAGGTTCTCCCATGTTTTGGCTAAGCTTCTACTCTAAATGCTTCTGGGTGAGGTAAGCCCCTGTGACAAACAGATGTGCTTGTTCATTGAGGAGCTACAACCCACCAGGGACCTCTGAGGAACTAAGGGAATTGTATGTATAACATGTGGATTGTTCTTTATTTCTGTTTTGGTTTTGGCAGGAAACAGCAAGAGATTGACTCCAAAGATGCTATTATTTTGCATCAGTTTGCAAGACCTAACAATGGTGTCCCCAGTTTGTCTCCTTTCTGTTTGAAAATGGAAACTTACTTAAGGATGGCTGACTTACCCTATCAGGTACTTGTGAACAAATGTATCTTTTTTTTTTTAAATTTTTTAAGTTTTATTTATTTATTTTGAGAGAGAGAGAGAGAGAGAGAGAGAGAGCAAGAATGAGCGGGGGAGGGGCAGAGAGAGAGAGGGAGACGCAGAATCCAAAGCAGGCTCCAGGCTCCGAGCTGTCAACGCAGAGCCCAAGGCAGGGCTCGAAGCCACGAACCGTGAGATCATGACCTGAGCAGAAGTCGGGCACTCTGCCAACTGAGCCACCCAGCAGCCCCTAAACATGTTTTATTTTCATGACAGTCATGTCAGAGGGGGAGTTCCTAATCTCACACCATGGGAAGGACTTGCTCTTGGTGCTGAAGGGGTGGGTGTGAAATTGGCAGGGCCCAGTCCTTACTAGATACTTAGGAGAGACTTGATTCTAGCGTCTGTTGATTTTTACATTCAATTTAATGAGGGATCCAAAGGGTATGGACTTTTGTAGGGTTCAGGGTCATGGTATCGCTTTTCTGACATAGAGTAGGCTTTGGTTAAGCTTGGATAGGCCTCCTGGGCAGCTACTAATAAAGGTGGGTGTACCATTGACCCACGTGGTTTTTTCCTTTAGATTTCTGTTTGACGGCATTATATTTTGTCTCTCATGAATCCTGGGGGCAGAGCACCCAGCAGGCCACCAGGGAGATAGTTGTGGATTTTGTGAGAGCTTTTCCATGGGGCTCTATGTTGTGTTCAGATGACTTTCAGCACAACATTTGCTCATTTCAGCGTTAAAGAATGAACAGAGGAACGCAGTTAAAGGTATACATTTTTCTGTGAGTTGTGTCTCACAAATTTGACAGGTTGTATTTTTTTTTTTAATTTTTTTTTTTAACGTTTATTTTTGAGACAGAGAGAGACAGAGCATGAACGGGGGAGGGTCAGAGAGAGAGGGAGACACAGAATCTGAAACAGGCTCCAGGCTCTGAGCTGTCAGCACAGAGCCCGACGTGGGGCTCGAACTCACGGACCGCGAGATCATGACCTGAGCCAAAGTCGGACGCTTAACCAACTGAGCCACCCAGGCGCCCCAGACAGGTTGTATTTTTGTTGTCATTCAATTCTATGTATTTTAAGAAAAATTTTCCCTTTTTCTTTTTCAGCTAAGATCTAGCCACATACAATATTTTAATGCTTTGGTTTTTGTTATTGTTTTTTAACTTTATGATCAGAGCAGATAGTCTCTGTGATAGTGATTCTTTGGAATTTGCTGAGGCTTTAGCCTAATGTGTGGCTGGTTTTTATAAATGTTGAAAATAATTACATATTCTCTGTTTAGGTGAAGAGCTCCCTAGATTTACTTGCTTGAGTGTGTTGAGTGTATTTTTTAGATCTTGTATATCTCTGCTTATTTTTTTAGCCTGTTCTAGCAGTTTCCAAAAGGAGTGGGTTAAAATATTCAACGGTATTTGTTGATTTATCTTTTCTTCCTGCCATTCTCTTGCTTCTTGCTTTATGCAAGAGGTTATATGTTTAGGTACACATCATATGAAAGAACACGTTTGTACTCTCTTGTTTCTTTTCCCAGTATATAGCACTCAGCTGAGTCCCCCCTTTAAAAAAATTTTTTTTAATGTTTTTATTTATTTTTGAGACAAAGAGAGACAGAGCATGAACAGGGGAGGGGCAGAGAGAGAGGGAGACACAGAATCTGAAGAGGCTCTAGGCTCTGAGCTGTCAGCACAGAGCCTGATGTGGGGCTCAAACTCACGAACCGTGAGATCATAACCTGAGCTGAAGTTGGTCACTTAACCGACTGAGCCACCCAGGCGCCCCTCCCCTCTTTTTGTAATCTTGAATTTTATATTATCAGATATTGAGATTGATTCTCTAGCTTTCTTTTTGTTCATAATTGCTTGGGATATCCTTGTCCATCCTCTTTATTTTTTGTGTATTGTCTTTCATGGGCAATGTATTACTTATAGCCAATCTAAGACTCCTTAACCTGTGAGTTTTCCCATTTATGCTTGTAATTATTCTCTTACTATGACTTATTTCTAACATCTTACTTAAAGTTTATTTATTTATTTTGAGAGAGAGAGGGAGAGAGAGAAAGAGAGGCAGAGAGAGAGGGAGAGAGAGAGAATCCTAAGCAGGTTCTGTGCTGTTAGAGCAGAGCCCAACGCAGGGTTCAAACTCATGAGCCATAGGGTCGTGACTTGAGCCAAAATCAGGAGTTGGACATGTAACCAATTGAGCCACCCAGGTACCCCTCTAACATATTATTTAGTATTTTTCTCCTTATCATACTTTTTTTTTTTCTCATTTCCTGCTTTGTAATGGATAGATGAAAGAAAAACTTTGTCATTTAAAGCAAATTCTATTTATGTCATTCTGGTGGTTTCTCTGAAGATCCAAATTTGAGTTTACTTATCTCTCCCCATTTCTCAAATGCTGTGTTGTTGGTCCTCTGATGATACGAGTGTGTTACAGGTTCACATGACTCTTGGGTCTCTCTTTTCCCAGCCCTGATCCCAAGTGTGTTGTTGTCTAATGTTTTAATTCTGGGATTTTGGAAATCCTGGTCCTTTTTTAGCAATAAACCTTACTAAGTTTCTGGCCAGCCTTATTTCCCATATATCTTCTCTGCCAGGATTATTTCTTTTTATTAGAGCAAGTCCTTGATATTTTCCGATTGAGCCTCCAGTGAGGCTTATTATGCAGTGAACTTCTAGTGGCTCTGTGTGCCTGACGACGTCTTCATTATGCCCTCACATTTGACACAGATACGTTCAAAGTTCTTTTCCTTCAGGGCTGTAGAAGTATTCTTCCTTTGTCTTTCTGCATTGATATTGCTATTGAAAAATATGATGTCAGTCTGATTCTTTTTCTCTTTCTCTCTGGAAGCTTTCAGAATTTGCATTTAATCTTGACATACTTAAATTTCACTATGATGTGCCTTGGTATGGGTCTTTATGCATCTTGTTTGGTCCTTTCTAAACTCTTTTAGTCTGAAATCCTTAATCTTTTTTTTTAATTCTGGGGAATTACTAATTTTCTTCAAATTCTTCTTCCTTTTTTTATTTGTTTTACCCTTCTTTTTTGTAAGTTTTTTTCTTTTAAGTTTATTTGAGAGAGAGAAAGTGAGAGTGTGAGAGAGAGCAAGAGAGGGGCAGAGAGAGAAGGAGAGAGAATCACAAGCAGGTTCCATGCTGTCTGCACAGAGTGTAACACGAGGCTCGATTTCACGAATGGTGAGATCATGACCTGAGCCGATCAGGAGTCAGATGCTTCACCGAATGAGCCACCCAGGCACCTCTTCCCTTCTTTCTTGTGCCTTATTATCCAGATACTGAAATCTCTGCCTTTATTTTCTGTATTTTTGAACATACTCCTTCATTCTTCTTCCTTCTGGGTGAATTCACCTTTCTGAGCCATTGTACCACTCTGTTCTCTTCTTGTATCTGTCATACTATTTATCTGTTGAGGTCCACTTTTATTTTTCTTCGTAATACTTCTCCTGTGTTTGTATTACAACTTCTTCTCTTATACCTTAGATGACATTTATTATGCCAATTAAAACTCTTTGGTCTGTCCCCATAATCCTGCGTCATGTTGTATTTATTCAGTCTGTTGTTCTTCTGTTATAGTGGTTGTATGCCTCAGGTGTCTATTTTTGTTTGCGATTTCCTTTTACCAGAGATGTCAGCTTCCCTGCCTGGGAATTTGTAGGGGGCAAGGGCGAAAGCTTAGCCTCTGAGGGGATGTAGGAAAAGTAAGGAGGTGAGCCCCAGGCATCCCCAAACCACTCCTCCAAATGCCTCCTACTGGTCTTACAAAGTAGCAGCATTGGGAGGAGGTGGTCTCCTTAGCCGATAACAGCAGGAGCCAAGCTTTTGGCTTCCCTGATAGTGACATTACCCCTCCAACTGCTGACACCCCCAGGCCTCTGCTTTCTGAGCCAGTTTCTCTACAGAAGAGAAGGGGTGGGGTGGTAGTCATTCTCCTAAGGCGGGGCTGGGATGAGAGGTGTGGCATCCTCTTGGCTTGGGGCCCCACTGGGGGTGTGTCGGAGCAGCCCCTGACCTGGGCTTCGGGTGAGGGGCCCTGGGAGGGCATGTGGTATTTGGGGGACAGAAGGAGGTTCTTTAGGACTGGGAACTGGAATGCAAGGGCTGAGTCTGGAGAGAGGAACAGAGAGATCATTCAGGACTTTCAAAGCAGGAATAGAGGATAAAATAGCACTGAAGACAGACAAATCTTGAACCATCTAAAGGCAGTGGATCAGAGTTCAAAGATCACTGTTCAGCTTGGTGTTGGCAGTCGGCACTGGAAAGCATATGTCACTGAGGGGCTCACACTGAAGGAAGGAACTGCTACCCAGCAGCTGCCTGTCTCTGTCCCATCATCACTCTTGACTAAATCATATCCATCAGCCTTGGCAGCTTTGGGGCAGTCAGGGTGCCAATACCAAACGCTGTGCTCGGTAGCCTCTTGTGGCTCCTGGGTCTCTTGCGCGCCACCCCCCTCTGCCCCCGCCGTTGATGAAGCGGTTCTGCTGTTTGCGGGGCTGTGGCAGCTGCCAGGGCGTGCTCCCCTTTCCCTTCCTGTCTTCACGCCTGCAGGTACTGACTGCTGTGGCCCTGTCCTTACTAGTAGCCTAACTACCTTTGTTCATGTTGCAGCTGCTTTTAGTTAGTGTGTCTGGAGCAGCAGGCACACATCTCACCATGAAGCCTGAAGCTGTTACAGAGGCCTTCGAGGAGGTGACCGCTTACCCCCTTCCAAAATTATTATTTCCTGTATGTGTGTGTGTGTGTGTGTGTGTGTGTGTGTGTGTAGAATTTTTTTTTTTCTTTTAAAGAAAGGTGTAGGTGTGCTTTTCCTTCTGTGAGGTCTCTATGGAAAATAAATGGAGGGGATGGTCAGTTCGGGTGGAGATTTAGGTAACAGAAAAATGGTTCTGTGGTTTAGAAAGGGATGCTCCGTGCCTGTCCCAGGCGCCTGGGGACCTGTGTGCCATCAGTGAGGGTTTGTGCTCATGTAAGTGGTGCCTGGGAGGTGCTGGAGGGCTCAGCGCCTGGACTCGTCTGTGCAGAGGCATTTTGTCAGAGATCCAGAGAGCTCTACTCTCTGCCCCTTCTTTGCGCTGTGCCTTAAAAAAAAGAAAAAAAAGGTTAAGATGCCATATTCCTAAGAGCACGTCTTTATAGTTGAAGCTTCTTTATTTTGTAACCTAAGAAGGACTGTAATAAATATTTGATGACCATTAGTAGAAACTCACAAGGCCCCCCCTTTTTTTTTTTTAAAGCCTGATTTATTGGCCACAGTTACCATCTTTTAAAAATCAGGCTATAAATATTGGTAGGTCAATTTCAAAAACTTTTCATTTTGTAATAATTACAGATTCATATCGGGGTCCTGCAGATACGGTTAATTTTTTTTTTTCCAAAATGAAAATAGCTTTACCGGTGTTGTTGTGATTACACGTAGATGCCATAGAGTCCTGATAAGAATTTCAAACAATACTAACGCAAAAGTGTAAGTGGAAAATGTAAGTGGAAAATGAAAGTCACCTGCCATCCTACTAGCTGGAGGTTACCATCACTGATACTTTGGTCTCCCTTCCATACATTTCTCTGGACATGGATAAGGACACCTACATCATTTGCCATAACTGGTTGTAGAGGAAGCATGTATTTCGCACAATGATTCTTTTTAAATAGGAGAAAGAAAAAGAAAGAAAATGGCTCCTTAGGAACTCTCTGCTTTGGCTTTCAGCCCTAACTTTTGATGGTTCTGTTTACTTGCTGATCCTGTCTGTTTTCCCCCACCATCTTTTTGTTTTGAAATTTTCTAAAGACAAGCTAAAAGAATAGTGCTATAATACCCATATGACCTTCACCTAGATTCACCAGTTATTGCCTATTTTTGCTTTATTTCTCTTTATGTATGCCTTTGTGAACAATTTTTCATGAACCATTTGAAAGTAAGCTGCAGGCGTCGTGACACTTCGCTCTTCAGTGCTTCAGTAGGCATCTCCAAAAAATAAGGACATTGGGGCACCTGGGTGGCTCACTTGGTTAAGCATCTGACCTCAATTTCAGCTCAGGTCATGCCCGCATCAGGCTCTGTGCAACAGCGTGGAGCCTGCTTGGGATTCTCTTCCTCCCTCTCTCTCTGCCCCTCCCCTGCTTGCATGCTCTCTCAAAATAAATAAAAACATAAAAAAATACGGATATTCTGTTTACAAAGCTACAATACATAGTTGTAAGGAGAAGTACTCAAGTTTTTTCCTTCTTACACAGGGGAAAACCCAGTTTTTCCCTATTGTGTGTTTCTTGTGAGTCTCCTTTACTACTAACATAAAACCCTTCATTTCTGACACTTCTGACAGATGTGAGGAGGTTCTTCCCCCACACCAGGCAACTCTCTGTGACACCCTCTGGGTGTCCTACAATCTAATTCAATTCTGATACTCTACCTGGATGCACTGTCAGATCCCACACTTTAAAGGCTCAGTCTCACAGACTATATCCCTCCCCCTCTACAGAACTCAGGGAAACACTTCTGTTTATCAGTTTATTAAAGACTACAGTAAAAGATACAAATGAATTGAGGTGCTTGAGTGGCTGAGTCTGTTTAGTGTCTGACTCTTGATTTCGTCTTGGATCATGATCCCGGGTTTCGTGAGATCAAGCCCCACGTCGGGCTCTGTGCCAGCAGCATGGGATTCTCTGTCTCCCTCTCTCAGAAATAAATAAGTAAACAAACATTAAAAACAACAGCAACAACAACAAATGAACAGCCAGATGAAGTCATACTTAGGGTGAGGTCTGGGAGGGTCCCAGTGTAGAAGCTTCTGTCCTTGTGGAGTTGGGGTGGGTCACCCTCCCTCTATGGGTGTTTTTACCCACTGGAAGCTCTCTGAACCCCATGCTTTTGGGATTTTATGGCTTCCTCACATAGACGTGATCAATTATTAACTCTATTTCCAGTCCCAGAGAGGATGGAGGAGGGGGTGGGTCTGAAAATTCCTGGCTTCTAATCAAAAGGTTTGGTCTTTGTGGTGACCTGCCACCATCTAAAAGCCATCCAAGGAGCCCACCCAGAGTCACCTCATTAACACGAAAGATGCTTCTAGGAGCTCTTGTCCTAGTGCTTTTATCATTTATGAATTTTTATAAGGCTTTTAGGAGCTCAGTTCTGAGAACTGGGAGCAGAGACCAACGTATATATTTCTTATTATTTCGTAACAGTGGATGCTTGGACTTTTTTTTCCAATGTGGTATAATCTACAGAATTTCTCAAATATCTGAAATTTAGCCAGTGGGAGACCTTTCAAGATGGCTCCAGGGGTGCAGTGAATGTAATGGATATATATTTAGCTGAAAAGTTGGGGTACCATGGCTAATGTAGCAAGTCAGTGTCCCAAGACTTTGGGATTTCTTTTAAGGTTTCACATTCTGCATTTCCAAATGGTGATGGTGATGTTAATACTTCTGATGAAGGCACTTGTCAAACACTTCATTGTGCATTTTCTCATTTACTCCTATGATTCTTTTTTTTAAATTTTTTTTTTTTCCAACGTTTTAAATTTATTTTTGGGACAGAGAGAGACAAAGCATGAACGGGGGAGGGGCAGAGAGAGAGGGAGACACAGAATCGGAAACAGGCTCCAGGCTCCGAGCCATCAGCCCAGAGCCTGACGCGGGGCTCGAACTCACAGACCGCGAGATCGTGACCTGGCTGAAGTCGGACGTTTAACCGACTGCGCCACCCAGGCGCCCCTACTCCTATGATTCTTGATATCCCCATTCTGTGGTTGAGGAAGTTGAGGCCCAGGGAAGATTAAGGGAGACTCAGAGAGGGACCAGGGTCACACTGAATAAATGATGGAACCAGACTTTTAAACCCAAAGCCTATGGTTTTTACTGCTTTGCTAATAATGTAGTGTAAGTATAGGTTAATCTCACCCAGGGCAGACTTACAGGGGGAAACTTCAGCTCAGAAATAATACAGAGGTTTTACCTCTTCATTTTTCTTCTCAAAATTACTTTCAGAAACTCCCCTCAACAGGCCAGTCAGACTCCAATTGCTTAAATAAAACAGACCAGGAGTTCTTTAATATATTTAAGGAAGTTAAAGAAAATTAAGTATTCTTTTTAAAATAAACACTTTTATTTTAAAAGTAACAAAACCACATTCTGAAGCATTGAAATTCATGGAAAGATCATCTGCATCTCATAGTCTTGCCGGTTACTTTAGACATTTTTGTGTTTCTCTTTTAAATGTTTTTTGAAAAAATAGAATTCATCTAATTTTTAATTAGATATGATCATAGTGTCTCTAAAGTATTATTTTCTGCTTTTTATATAGTAAGCAAAATACATTTCTTCTTAGTTGATATTTTGCTATTTTTATTTTTATTGGAGTATGGTTGACATACAACGTTACGTTAGTTTCAGGTGTACAGCCTAGTGATTGACAATTATACACATCATAAAATCCCACAGTAGGTGTAGTTACCGTCTGTTACCATACGAAGTTACTACAATACTATTGACTATATTCCCCATGCTGTGCTTTTCATCACTATGATTTATCTATTTTATAACTGGAAGTTTGTGCTTCTTAATCCCCTTTACCTACTTTGCCTGACCCCTACATCCCTTCCCCCTGGCAATCACCAGTTTGTTTTCTGTTTTTATGAGTCTGTTTCTGGTTTGTTTGTTTGGGTTAGTTTTTTAGATTCCACCGATCAGTGAAATGATACGGTATTTGTCTTTTCTGTCTGATTTATTTCACTTGGCATAATACCCTGTAGGTCCATCAATATTGTTCAGATGGCAAATTTCATTCTTATTTATGGCTGAGTAATATTCCACTGTCTCTCAGTCTGTCTATCTATCTATCTATCTATCTATCTATCTATCTATCTATCGGTGTATCTATCCCACATCTTCTTTATCCATTTACCTATTGATGGACCCTTAGGTTGCTTCCATACCTTGGCTATTGTAAATAATGCTGCAGTAAACCTAGAGGAGCATATGTCTTTTCAAATTAGTGTTTTTTTTTTTTTGTTTTTTTTTTTTTTAAATTTTTTTTTTTAACATTTATTTATTTTTGAGACAGAGAGAGACAGAGCATGAATGGGGGAGGGTCAGAGAGAGAGGGAGACACAGAATCGGAAGCAGGCTCCAGGCTCTGAGCTGTCAGCACAGAGCCCGACGCGGGGCTCAAACTCACGGACCGTGAGATCATGACCTGAGCCGAAGTCGGACGCTTAACCGACCAAGCCACCCAGGCGCCCCTCAAATTAGTGTTTTTGTTTTCTACGGGTAAATACCTAGTAGTGGAATCACTGGAGTGTATATTCTGTCTTTAATTTGGAGGAACCTCCAAACTGTTTGGCATAGTGGTTGCACAAATTGACATTCCTGCCAACAGTGCATGAGGGTTTCCTTTTTTCTATGTTCTCGCTGACATCTGTTGTTTCTTGACTTTTTGATACTAGCCATTCTGACTGGTAATATCTCATTGTGGTTTTGATTCGTATTTTCCTGATGATTAGTGATGTTGTGCATCTTTTCATGCATCTGTTGGCCATGTAAGCGTCTTCTTTGGGAAATGCCTGTACAGGTCCTCTGACCTTTTTAAAATCAGTTTTTTAAAAATTTTTTAGCGTCGAATTGTAGGAGTTCTTTATATATTTATATATGACTCCTTATTGGATATATCATTTGCAAATATTTTTTCCCATTCGGTAGGTTGCCCTTTTGTTTTGTTGATGGTTTCCTTTGCTGTGCAAAAGCTTCTTAGTTTGATGTACTCTCAGTTGCTTATTTTTGCCTTTGTTTCCCTTGCCTGAGGAAACAGATCCAGAAAAATATTGCTAAGGCTGACGTCCAAGAGATTACTGTCTGTGTTTTCTTTTAGAAGTCTTATGGTCTCAGGTCTTACATTTAGATATTTAATCTATTTTGAGTTTGTTTTTGTGTATCATGTAAGAAAGCTGTCCAGTTTCATTCTTTTGCATGTAGGTCTCTAGGTTTCCAGTGCCATTTATTGAAGAGACTGTCTTTTTTCCTTCATATATTCTTGCCTCCTTTCTCATGTAATTAACGGTATAAGCATGGGTTTTATTTCCGGGCTCTCTATTCTGTTCTGTTGATCTTGATCTATGTGTTTGTTTTTGTGCCAGTACCCATAGTGTTTTGATTACTGTAGCTTTGTAGTATAGTTTGAAATCAGGGAGTGTGATGCCTTTGTTCTTCTTTCTCAAGATTGCTTTGGTATTCAGGGTCTTCTGTGGTTCTACACAAATTTTAGGATTATTCATTCTAGTTCTTTGATAAATATTAATGGTATTTTGATAGGAATTGCATTGAATCTGTAGATTGCTATGGGTAGAGTGGACATTTTAACAGTATTAATTCTTCTAATCAATGAGCAAGATGATATCTTTCTATTCATTTGTGTTGCCTTTCAGTTTCTTTCCTCAGTGTCTTCTAGTTTTCAGAGTATTGGTCTTTTACCTCCTTGGTTAAATTTATTCCTAGGTATTTTTTTCTTTTTGATGCAATTGTAAATGGGATTGTTTTCTTAATTTCTCTTTCTGCTAGTTCATTGTTAATGTATAGAGATGCAACAGATTTCTGTATATTAATTTTGTATTCTGCAACTTTACTGAATTTATTTGAATAGATTTTTGGTGGAGTCTTTAGGGTTTTCTATATTTAGTATCATGTCATCCACAAATAGTGACAGTTTATTTCTTAACAATTTGGATGCCTTTGATTTATTTTCCTTGGTTGATTGCTACAGCTGGGATTTCCAGTACTATGTTGGATAAAAGTGACAAGAGTGGGCATCCTTGCCTTGTTCCTGATCTTAGAGGAAAAGCTTTCAGCTTTTCACCATTGACTATGATGTTAGCTGTGTGTTTTTCATATATGGTCTTTATTCTGTTGAGGTGTGTTCCCTCTATACCCACTTTGTTGAGACTTTTTACCATGAATCGATGTTAAATTTTGTCAAATGCTTTTTCTGTTTCTAAAAATAAAATTTTTGATGATAATGACCTACTGGAACTTTCCTTTCCGTAAGAGTCAGCCACTAATTTTTGCTAATCCAGTTTTTAAAAGCGATCTAGATAAAAATGTACCAGGGGCGCCTGGGTGGCGCAGTCGGTTAAGCGTCCGACTTCAGCCAGGTCACGATCTCGCGGTCCGTGAGTTCGAGCCCCGCGTCAGGCTCTGGGCTGATGGCTCGGAGCCTGGAGCCTGTTTCCGATTCTGTGTCTCCCTCTCTCTCTGCCCCTCCCCCGTTCATGCTCTGTCTCTCTCTATCCAAAAATAAATAAAAAACGTTGAAAAAAAAAATTAAAAAAAAAAAAAAATGTACCAAATACTCAGGGAGGGGTTGGTTCAGAAGGAAAGGCAGAGGTACAAACAGTAATATTATAAGAAGAGGGGAACGTACGCTGCATGACAGAAGCATGGAGGAAAGGAGATGATGGTTGCACCTGGGAGAAATAGTTCACCAACAAGGTGAAATTTGAACTAAGTATTTTAGGATAGATACGACTTGGCAGAGGTTGGGGAAAAGGATTCCCGTAAAAGGTAAAGAGTGTGCAAAGTCAGAGGGGTGGCAAAGACCTTGACACGGGTGTGGGCAGTTTGAAATTCAGGAAATCGGAGGGGTTGATAGCAAGGGGGCTGGGCAGGTGGGCAGCAGCTAGAGGGCATAGGCCTAGACTGCTATGTGGAAAGGGTTAGAATAGCCCCATGTAAAACCACTGGATAATTTTGAGCAGCACAGAAATTTCTCTCTCTGCTGTTTGCATTGCAGTTTCCTCTGGTGTCAGTGTGCAGGATAGAATCCATCTGCAAATGACAAGAATCCTGAAGGGGCTGTGTTAGGAGGATATGGGTGCTATCAAGGGTGATCTGAAAGAGGTGCTATGTTATATGGTAAATCTAGATCTTTAGTGTACACATGAGAATGTCTGATGTAATAGCAACTTTTAGAGGTATGTGACATTTCTCCTGGTCAACATCAAGGGAAATGTCTAGGGTTGCCATGTATTGTTCCACAGGTTGTTCGCTGCACCACAGAGCCTGGCTAGGGAGTAGGGGCGACATCTGGACCCACTTCTGCTTGCCAAGCTGTGAACCCTGGCATAGACTCTATTTACCCAGAGGATGTTCTGTTTTCCAAATCGCAACAAAAACATATGGCTAACAGCAGCCCCAATAACTCCCTTTTCTAGGCTAGGCACAGAATGAATTTCTTTAGAATAAGCAATGAGATACAGCATACCAAGAGACAGGGACCAGTTAAAGTCCCCATTGTTCTCTACCAAAGACAGGAGTGGCAACATTTAACTAGTACCTGCTCAACTCTGCAGAAAAGTGATATTACCTCAAAGGTTTGAGAAGCCCAGGACCTTCAAGCATAGTCTAAGCTCAGTTCTGTGGGCTTAAATAGATAATTGCCTTTAAGGGCCATGATATCCAGCTATAACCCTGTTATCTTGCTGGAGGCCAACATAGTCTTCAGGTATGCTTAGTATATACCACGTGCAATTGGCAAGCAAAATTTCTAGACACAGAGAGACTTGACTTAGAAAACTGGCAACATTCTATGTTTTTATCCCTTGTGGTGAGGTATATGGTTTGGTTTTGGGGGAAATTCATGCGCAAACCTTGCTGTGATTTGGGTGAGGATTAGAATGATAGTTACCATTGTTAAACCCAATGGTTTCCCACAAAAAAACAGTGGTTTTTTCATTTCTCCGTAAATTTTGGTTTTGAGCCCAAAAGGAGGATTTGACCAGGTGTCTTCTTTTTTTTTTTTTTTTTTTTTTTTGGGACAGAGAGAGACAGAGCATGAACGGGGGAGGGGCAGAGAGAGAGGGAGACACAGAATCGGAAACAGGCTCCAGGCTCCGAGCCATCAGCCCAGAGCCTGACGCGGGGCTCGAACTCACGGACTGCGAGATCGTGACCTGGCTGAAGTCGGACGCTTAACCGACTGCGCCACCCAGGCGCCCCAACCAGGTGTCTTCTTGAGTGGGGCCCTGGCAGAGTTTTCTGTCATCTTTGCAAGGAGGTATCTACTTGTCCAGGGCTTGATGCAAATGGTAATTTAAGATTATTTTGTTTCTCGAGGATGCGATGAGCGTTACTGGATACCCCTTGAGCAGAGGTCAGCAGGCTATAGGTTTGTGGATCAAATCGGGCCTGTGAACTAGGAAGGACTTTTATATTTTTAAGTAGTTGAGAAAAGTCAAAAAGGAAATGAAAACGTCATTGCCCCCAAACAACCCTTTACTGCCACACTCGTTCGTTTCTATATTGTTTGTGGCTGCTTTTATGCTACAACTGTGAAGTTGAGTTGTGACAGAGGCCCCCATGGTCTGCCTGAAATGTACTGGCTGGTCTTTCACAGAAAACGTTTGCTGACCTCTATTTCAGAGAAAAGTTTAAAGATGTAGAGGGTTGATACATTTAAAATTTATCTCATGCTATCTTTTTAAAGACAAAAATAGCTTTATTGAGATATAATGGACATATAATAAGTTGCCCATATTTAAAATGTATAACTTGGTAAATCTTGACATGTAAATACTCAAGTGAACATCACTATAGTCAGGATAGCAAGTATCCCTTACCCCCCAGATTTCTGTGCTCTTTGTAATCCTGTCCCTGCCTGTCTCCCATCATCCCTAGCAAATATGGGTTGGCTTTCTGTCACTATAGATGAGTTTGTTTTATTTGGGGTTTGTTTTATATGAGTGGAATCCTACAGCAAGTACTCTTTCTTTGTCTGGCTTATCTCACGTAGCAACATTGTTTTGAGATTCATCTGTGGTTATGGAGCGTATCAATAGTTCATTCCTCTTCATTGCTGAGTTATGTTCCATTGTAAGAATATGCCAGAATTTGTTTATTTTTGTACTTCTCAAGGGCATTTCTGGTTTTTGTTTTTGTTTTGAAGTACAAATCAACCTTCTATGAACATTTGCGTACACCCATTTGCATGGGTATATGCTTTCTTTTCTTTTGGGTAACTACCTAGGAGTGACATGGCTAGATCATATGGCCGGTGTATATTTAACTTCTAAAGAAATTGTCAAATGGTTTCAAAGTGGTTATAGCACTTTACTTTCCCACGCACAGTGTTTTGAGAGTTCTGTTCCTCTGCAGGAGCTAACATTGCTATTAGCCAATAGTATCTGAACTATCGACTTGCATAAAGTATGAGGAAGAGTTTGTAATAATCTGATTAATTTAGGCTGTGTAGACAACCAAAAAATTGATTCAGATTTAAAAATTAACTTTGAGGTCTTAAATGACCCAGATTTACTGACAAAACTGATAGAATAAATGCAATCATTACCACAGAATCCTCTCCACCAGCATGGTTAAGATCTTGACTTTTTATATGGCGGGCAGCAAATGTCACTGTAATTCCCAGTGTTCATATAGGGTATGACTCGCCCCCCCTCCTCCCCCCCTGCCCACTCCACCCCTATCTGGGACTACATCCTGCCAGATGCTGTAAGATTCTAGCATGGGTGTGAATCAAAGGGGAGCTTATCACAAACACAGATTTCTGGGCCCCATTCCCAGGATTCTGCTGCAGAGGTCTGGGCTGGGGCCCAGGAATCTACATTTTAACCCGCACAGGAGTTGAGTCTAGTAAATTGGATACACATTGTTATACCCAAGTGTTATAATTTCTGGGACCACTTGTTTGCAGTGTAGTGGTATTAAGCATTACTCAGGCCTGAGCTGCTGGGTTGCAGATGAGGTCTCTGGTTACCAGCCTGGTCAGTGGGAGCCTCATTATGGTTTATTTACTTGTTTTGGCATTTGTGGATTGTTCTGCATTGGAACTGGACAACTGTTACCAGGATCATTTCAACACTACCTCTGCTCTCTGGTCTTTTTTGTAACAATATACCAGAGCTCTGGATAAAATCTGTGGGAGTAAAGTAGTATCTTCATGTGAGGTAAATCCTTTTTTTTTTTCCTCCAAGAGTAACTATTTATTGCCTTAAAGAGTTTATGTGCTGAGTTCATTTACTTAAACGGTCTAATCACTAGACCAATATATATTCCAACCAATATAGGGTTGGAATGTTTGTTTCTGTTAATCATACAGTGAAATTTAAACAAAACATTGCTTTTCTCTTTTTCAAATTTACTCTGCCCAGAATTATTTTGGTGGAAAGCTCTCTGCTCAAGGGAAAATGCCTTGGATTGAATATAATCATGAGAAAGTTTCTGGCACAGAATTCATAATTGACTTTCTGGAAGAGAAACTGGGAGTGAATTTAAACAAAAACCTTGGCCCTCATGAAAGAGCCATCTCCAGAGCAGTGACCAAGATGGTGGAGGAACACTTCTACTGGTGAGTCCCCCGGGCGTGCTGGGTGAGAGCCCAGGGCCTGTCCCCAGCCTTTGGAGGAAGCCCAGGTTCTGTCGCACTTCTCAGATACTCCCCAGCCTTTTCAAAGTTCTCTACATTCTGACTGACTTGGGGTCAAAGCTGTGACCATTAAGTGTCTAGGTCTCTAGACCAGGGGTAGACATTTTCTGTAGAGGCCCAGCCAGCACCTCTTTTAGGCTGAGCAGGCCGTGGCTCTATTGCAGCTGTAAACTCTGTCACTGTGATGCAAGTCATGGACGACGTGGAAATGACGAACGTGACTCTGTTTCGCTAAAGTAGTGAAAACACTGACATTTGAAATTTCATTTAATACAAAATGTTATTCTTTTGGAACCCCCCCCCCCCCCCCCACTATTTAAAAACGTAATATCTTCCTAGCTGTGGTTTGCTGACCCCTGATCTCATTGAGGTGAGGAAGGGATTCCAATGGATTCTGCCCTTTACTACCACAAACTGCCGAATTAAAACAAAGTTACATCAGATACCCAGAGGAGGGAACAGAAGACTAAGTCAGGATAGAAGTCTCAGGTGAAGTAAATTATTCAAGCTTTGTAAAATTATTGCCAGTTTTCCTGAGACGACAAGAGCTTCTCTCGTGTTCCAGAAATAAACTGCAGTACTGCTTTCTGGGTGTCTTTGCCCCGACTGGCTGGCTCCTAGGTTGTCTTCCTTGTCTGTGTTGACGAGTTGTCTGTGTTCTGCATGTGGCATTGTGCTGGCTATGACACGTGAGTTAAATAGATGCAGTTCCTCTTGGTTTACAAAGTCATGGTCATGCGGGTTTTTTTTTTCTTTTCCCTTCATCCATTTTCTGGAGTTTTTGTACCTTTCTGTACACTCCAGTGGATAAGAGAAGTTTTCTCTCTGATTTCTGTACACTTACCTTGTTCCAAAGGTTTAATTAAGAATCATGAAGCCCACTTTTTTTTTTTGGCATTAATTGTTACTCCTGGGTCACTTGCTCACGCAGTAGTTTTTACGTCCTCCACTGAGAGATACACTCAGCGTGGAGATGATTAGAGAAGTTCTTCCCCATTACCTTCCTATTTCATCAATTCAGCTCTCCTTCTAAATGGAAACTTGCTGTCCCCTGTCTTGGATTTGAAGTGACTCTCGACTTCTCTTTTCCTCTTTCTGCTTGCAGTTCCTGCCCGGTTGATTCCAGGGCAGACCCGAAACAACCACTTCTCTTCCCCCTCTCCTGCGGAGGTGAAAGGGGTGGGAGCAAGGGGGAACCAGGCAGAGAGTGGAGGCAGGGGTGCCGATTAGCATGGAAGTCATCATAGACTCCTCTCCCGGAATGAACCCAGGTGTTTTCCTTTTGAAACCTGTGAAGAACCGTTGGACTTCCCCTCTTAAAGAGTGCAGGGGTTGCAGGATGGGCCAAATGGATGACTGCATGCGATGTGCTTAGCCTCAGGGAAAAGCCTGTGGCACAGAGCCCGTGTCACTTGCTTGCCAGGTTCTGGTCCCCACTTTGCAGCAGTTGAGGGAAATGAAGAAACAGCACAAGGCCACCCTGACCCTCTGTGCCCTCTTTTGATGCAGCCCCCAGAGCATCTCATTTGATTGACGTCCCATTAATGCGGAGAGCTGTCGCTTTGTGAGCTGCCTGAAAAGAGGCTGAAAGTC
Source organism: Neofelis nebulosa (assembly GCF_028018385.1). Taxonomy (NCBI): domain Eukaryota; kingdom Metazoa; phylum Chordata; class Mammalia; order Carnivora; family Felidae; genus Neofelis; species Neofelis nebulosa. The sequence goes on along the minus strand of NC_080787.1, from coordinate 93,023,402 downwards.
ACCTTACATTTTTATTGGTACTTTTGCTACAACCGTTTGATTTTTGTAGTGGTTCATAAAGTGTATATTCCAGTTAGAAAGGCTTTGATCCAGCGAGATTCCCAAGTACCACCTGTCACTGCTTTTTGCTCTGGGTGTGCAGATGTTTTATATGTTTGCTCCCCGGTAGAAGTTCACCTTCTGCTCTTCCCTCCCCTTCTCTCCCTGCACAGGCGCCAGCTAATACTTGACGGGAGGCAGCTCTTGGTAGGGGAGGGTTGGGTGTGGGCTGGGAGGTGGTACCCTGATGGGGACGAATCTGAATTTTATGGACCATAAACACCCAAGTGCTTGGGGAGTTGCTTAGGTCATACGTAGACTCTTCTAAGGATACTTTTGCTTTTCTAATCCACTCTTTAATTATAGTGTATGTTTTTTTTTTGGGTGGGGGGAGGAGGTTAGCTACTGTTTCTCATGTGTGCCTCCTCAAAGGTTAATTTGAGGAAGAAATAGTGAAGGTGGAAGGTCAGGTCTTGACTGAGATACAAATATCCAGTGAACTTGCAAAGACAAATGCCTAATTCCTTCAATCCCCTTTGGTTCCTAGCAGCAGAAGGAAAAACAAGCCTTCCTCTGTTTCATAAGGTCTCTTAACCTTTAGCCATGTTCTCGCCTTGAGGAGACCTCAAACGGGCTTTCCCGTGAGCTCTAAATCCCAATGGAGAAGAGACCCCTGTCGCTCCGGTAAGAACATGCCTGAGGCAGAGAGTCTGTGGACATTCTTCCTCAGGCTCCTTTTCTTCCCCTGTCTTGTCTGAGGGCCACACACAAGATGTGCACCCGTAGAAACCAGGGCCGGCCTAAGGAATGGCCCATAGTATGTAGGACAATACTACAAGTATGAGCTTTTCATGAGAACTTGATAAATCCTGACACTCAGCAAGCTCCAAGGCTGTGTCTGTATTTACAGCGGTGGAGGGGAGGAAATCAATTGACCCAATTTGATTCAAACTATCTGAAGTTTTCAGATACGTTTATTTTGGTCTGAAACTATAAAAGTACTCCAGGTATGATGTTCTGAAAAGCAAAGACAATGGCAAGCTGGCATTGTTATGTAAATACCATCACATAATTCTGAGGGTCTGCTTCAGCGTTGCTCAAGTAAGCACACTCTGCTATAAAAGTGGGCTTTCTTGCACTTGAAATCCATACAAGCATGTCCAACTTGCATTATAAAACTATTACTGGACATGAAGAAGACAGGTTTTTATCCTCTTCGTTCCACTGGATGCTTACGTTAGATCCAACGCAAGGAAGTTGGTATAAAGGGAAGTATGAGAGACACGTGGTCAAGTCAGTGGAATGGCATTGAGTTTTGGTAACAGACACTGCAGCTGCTTTTGTATGAGACACTAGTGTGTTAAGAGTCTTCCAGACCCACAGGGAAGTGTGCAGGGCACTGTGGTCAAGCCATCTAGTCATCCCACTTTGACCCGTTAAAATAGAGGCATTAGAACAGGGATTTCAGTTTTTCTTCTAGGTTGGCCATGATTTTTAAATTCTGAGTTTGGCTTTTGGTATAGTTTCACTGATTGGGGGAGGTAGGATCCTTACGAAAATGACTTACCCAAGATCTTGTCTAAAAGCCAGGAGTCTCGGGGTGCCTGGGTGGCGCAGTCGGTTAAGCGTCCGACTTCAGCCAGGTCACGATCTCACGGTCCGTGAGTTCGAGCCCCGCGTCAGGCTCTGGGCTGATGGCTCGGAGCCTGGAGCCTGTTTCCGATTCTGTGTCTCCCTCTCTCTCTGCCCCTCCCCCGTTCATGCTCTGTCTCTCTCTGTCCCAAAATAAATTAAAAATGTTGAAAAAAAAAAAAATAAAAAAAATAAAAGCCAGGAGTCTCTCTCTCTGATTACAACTGGGTTGATGTGTCCCCTCTTCCCTGTTCCCCTTACCCCCATTTTAGATGTAGCGAGAGGTCCTGTTTGGAGGGGCTTAGAGTCTAGTGCCTATGCAACTCGGTGAAGCCACAGAAGCTGGTCGTATGCTCCTGCACCCTCATGCAGGTGGAAGACAAGCAAAAGATGACAGGGATGTAGCAGGACATGGAGAAAGGCATCCTCTTGGTCAGGAAGGGCACATGTAAAGACTCACTCATCAAACGGTCGTTTGCTATGGTGTGTAGTTTCCCACAGGTTAATATCGTTTCTGCTATGGGCAAGGCCTCATGTTAGGTTATAACGAGAGATATCTTCATGGAAACAGCAGGGTCAGTTCTTCTTTCCTGGCCTCTTGAGCTCCTTTAAAAGTGTTGAACAGTGTTTATTCTTCTGTTCCGACTAAGCTAATCAATCTTCAAAAGAAACCTTGACCCCATTTTGCAGAAGAGATCAGATACATCAGTTGCGATAAAGAAAATGAGTATCAACTTCCTGAAAGAGGTTCTCAGAATGATGAATTATTTTAATTGTTCAGCCTAGTCTAGTTTCCACATTGGCCCTCCCTGCCCTCTCCAGTTAATGATTCATGAATCCTTGTGCAGTGGGCTTCTTCCCAGTGGAGAGTGACGCAGACCTCAGAAGGGATCATGTCAGCCCCTTCTTCATTCTTCAAAGGCATTTCTCTTTTTCCATCTTTCTGTTTAAATATTGTCACCCCATAGAAACACTACTTGGCAGTAGCTGGCTCAGAAGTGAAGCTTTTTTACATTTCAATCAATAGTTCATTCTTTCAGTAAACTTAATGAATGACTACTTGTGCCCAGGCTCCATGCTGGAAGGGGTGGTGGGGAAGCAAGGTGATCAGATGCTATCTCTGTCCTCAGGTGACTCTTAGGCTGGGGGAGACGTTGAGCCATCCTAATGGTTGGTGCTGGGGTAGAATTTGAAGAACTGAGGAAAGGCAGCCAGCACCTGCTGGAGTGATGAGGGGAAGGCTTCCCAGAGGACACGGTGTCACAACAGAAGCTAGGGACAGTCAGAGTGGTGGGTGAAGGGGCTGGGTGGCAGGGGAAGATTAGGATATCCAGGCAGAGTAGCAGCATCCGCAACAGGATGAGGCCAGAGAGTGGCCAGACCAGGCCTGGGTCAGACTGTGGGAGCAGGGCTGGTGTGCAAGCTCAGGAATGGGGAGTTCATGAAGGACTCTGAGAAGCAGTCTGATATGACTAGATTTGTGTTTTAGGAGCTCATTGTGGCTGCCTTGGGGCAATTGGGTTTCTGAAGGGCCTTGAAGGGATGTCAGGAGACCTGTGGTGGATGATGTGCTAATTGAGTTGGAGAAAAGGGCAAATTCACAGGGGGGACTGGCTGTCAGGAGTGAGGGACAGAGAGCAGTGAGGAACAACACCTGGGATTCTTTCAGGTTTGGGCGAGGAGAGGCAGATTTGAAGGGAAGGAAGCTGATGAGTCTGATTTTGGAAATGTGGGTTTGCAGCTCCTGAGGACGCCTCACATGGATCCCTGGGTGTCAGGACAAAGGTCTGGGCTGGGTACGGGTTTGGGAGTCATCAGTTTGAAATCGGGGTGTGCATTAGATCACCCCACAAGTGTGGAGTAAGAGGTAGGAGGAATAGCGATGAAAATCTCAGGAATATGCACGAGGGGGCAAGAAAAGCAGTAGAGACCGACGTAAGCTGAGGGAGGGCTCTTCTATGAAAGACACCGTTAGTGCCAGATGTTGCAGAAAGCTCAAGAAAGATAAATATAGAAAGAGTCTTTATTTGGATTTTGCAAGAAGGAGGTATCGTTGATTTGGAGGAGAGTGGTTTCCGTCAAGTGTCAATAGTTTGCCAGAAGCTTGGTTATGGGAGGAGGTGGATTCTTGGTTGTAATGACATGGAAGCATGTGTAAATGAGGTCTGTTGCCTGCAGTGATTGATTCAGGAATCCGTGAGTTACCCATTTTCTTCGGTATTCAAAGTTTGTACCCACTTCACAGGGGCTGACCCTTATAGAGCCTGCCTGGCCCTCTGCTTCTCTTCCCTGACACTGGCCTACAGTATTGGGCACAGGGAGTGAATGAGGAAAGAAACCAAGAGCAGGGTGGGAAAGAGAACAGAAGAAGACCAGACAGTTTCTTGGGTTACCTCTAGCTATAGACTTCCAGATCAACCCATTGTTCCTTTTACTGTGCCCTGCATTCAACACGCTAAGGCAGGAAGAGAACCTTACACCATTGCATTGGTAGGGTTTCCTACCAGCTTAGCTGTGTGACCTAGAATGGCTGCCTCTTCCAACCCCATCTGCTACTCGAACCCAGTAGTCATCCAAAGCTCTCTCTCCATCGCCGCATCCTCATCCTGTGCCCATGCCCCCATTTCCTGCTCTATGGAGGAAAGTGAAGTCACTAGGCAGGAACTCTGAACCTCTCTGCAGCCCCTTACGTCTTGCGACACTTCCCTTCTCTCCATCTCCAAGAAAGCAGTGTCTCTACTTCTCACCAAGCTGGCGTTTTTCCAGCCTGGCGTTTTCACCTTCTATCTTGGTCCTTGAACTGTGGATGCCCTATTACCACTCCTTACCCTAGAAACTTCCTTAGGTGACCCCTTTTCCTCTGACGGCTTTAGAACTCTCACTGATACGCCCTCACCCACAAATTCTCTATCTTGAATCCAAACCTGTCTCCTGAGTTCTCAACCTCTGGATATTCTCACTTGGGGGTTCCATGGGACCTTCAAATGCAACAGCTTAATGCATCTTTCATCACCTAAATCTGTACCTGATGTGTGCCCGCCTATAAAGGTTAATGGCATTATCATCCTCTCAAACCATCAGCCTGAAAGAAAATACCTAATCTCTCCTTTTACCCAATCCATTGGTCAACAGACTCTTTTTCTCATATCTCAGGGTTTCTCCTCTGCATTCCCTGTACACCCCCCACACCCGCCCACCACCCCTGCCATTGGTCTAGTTCTTGGGTCTTGCCATAGTCTTCTAAGCAGTCTTCCTACCGGTGGTTTCTCCACTTCCATCGACACATCAATTACATTTCTTATCTGCTTAAAATTTTCGGTGGATAAACTTTGCTTCCAAAATAAAGTTCAGCACCCTTTGTCTCAGGCCTGTCCGTATCTGGTCCTGGCCCACCCTTCCAGCCTCTACTCTTACAGGCTTCCCCAGGCCTCCTGTATCCCCTGGCCAGTGCTCTTCACACACACTCTTTCTCTCCCTCTCCCTCTGCTCTGCCTGGTGAGCTTCTGCTCATCCTTCAGGACCAATTATGCTTATCATAAAACCTGTGTAATTTGTCTACAAAGAAGGTACTTTTTTTTTTTTTTCCAGATCAACCCGTCAGTGTAGAGCCACCGTATTCCTCATTTTTACTCTTTAGATGCTTCCTGGGTGCTATTACCTGGTCACACTTATTGGGATAATTTAGTTTTATTCTCAGATCACGGACTTGCAAAATAATCAAGGATGCCATAGCCCTTTTATTGCATTTCAATCTAGTACAATTAGAATCAAAGTGCTGAGTTATTCTAATGGAATGTGAGAATGTATACCTTAATAACTGCAGGTGTAAAAAGAAAAACAAATAGGAAAGCATTTAGTTTTCATGTTTTATAAAGAGTTTACTAGAGTAAATGTGAGATTCTTTTATGTCAAAGGATCCATTGACTGCTCTGACTGTACATATTCGTTACTTACCATTGCAATGTACTTTTTCCTGTTTTCAGCAAAATCCATTCCCTGACTCAATACTTTATTTTGAGAAATTTACAAAAAGAAGTACCCAAAGCTTTCTAACAAGATTTCTAAGCACTTTTAAAAAGGTACTAAAGAAGAGTTATGGTTACAGTACAAAGGGTATGTTGAAATTGGCTGTAGGACTTTTCCAGTAAAAATCAGGAATGCTTAAAATTTTTTACAGAAATCTTCTGTTTCTTCCTTTTGTAGACAAAAGAAGATGGGAAAGAATAGAATTATATAAAATGATCAACATTTAACGGACTCTGTTTTTCTTTTAAAAAGGCGAGGTAGAAAAGTAGCTATAATTTATTACGATTCCTTGTGTTCTCTCTGCAAACATATTTTTCCAAAGTGGCCATCATTGCTCTGTCAACTAACACTAGGAGTAGAGATGACTACCAGTATATCTTTTATTGCTCATTATGGGGAAAAACTAAAGTATCTTATGTCTCTACTCTCACAGCTATACTTTTCTCAGCCTTCAGCAGGAAACCGTTTTAATTTCTATCTACCAGCTTTATTAGCCATAGAAACAGTCCTGCAATTGCACAAGTTCCGAGAACAAAATCAGTGTCCGCCCGAGTATTGCAGCCAGCACACCGCACCGACAGCGGGTAGCTGCTTAGCTGTCTGTGCACAGAACATGGGAACTCCTGGACGGGAGCGTTTGGCCACGAGCATCACCCAGATGGGAAAAACAACTCAACTAAGTTCCTTTGGTGTTTGTGTTCGCTTTAAGAGCCCTGGAGAAACAAACTGAAGCAGAGTTGACTTTCTGGAGAGCAAATCCTATACGTAATATTTATAATTTATATAGTTTATAATAAACATGGACAGGTCTACCTACTCCCTAATCCTCTGTCAAAAAGGCAAAAGTTTTCCTCTTTAAAAAACTCTTGGACTCTGTAGAATATAAAATGCACTCCCAAATTGCACCAAATTACAAAAGTGCAGCTTAATTAATTACCACAGAGCATATACCTGCATATCCATTACTTAGATCAAGAAAGAGAGTGAAGCCAGCACCGCAGTCACTGTGCCTCCTTCCTGGGGTCCCCGTAGGTACGCACCTAAAAGCCTGTTGTAGTGGGTCTCTAGTATTTTCTGACGGGTTGCCTCAGAGGAAGCAGAAGCGTGCCTTGGGAGGTGTTGGGGGGGGGGGGGGTGAGGGGCGTGGATCTGAGGGCGGGTGCCAAGAGAGGTTTGGTGGCATTGTAGCATGGCATCGTTACCTGGATTTGTTTTAGTTTCTCTTCCAGACCCGAGGTCTAGGCCCTGACCAGAAACTGTGGTAATATCTGCCATGCACGCTGCTCTTTGTAAAAGCTGCGCTGACTCATTTCCTCCGGAGCGTGCGAACTTCTGACGCTCTCCCTGGAAATGGACTCTGTGGAGCTGACATGTATCTAATGCCCGGTAGTAACCTGTTTCCACACAATTCCAGGACGTTAGCTTATTGCCAGTGGGTGGACAATCTCAATGAGACCCGGAAGATGCTCTCTCTTAGTGGTGGCGGTCCCTTCAGTAACCTGCTGAGGTGGGTCGTGTGCCACATAACGAAAGGAATTGTGAAGCGCGAGATGCACGGCCACGGCATTGGCCGCTTCTCGGAGGAGGAGATTTACATGCTGATGGAGAAGGACATGCGGTCCTTGGCAGGGCTCTTGGGTAACGTACCACACCTTCTATATTCTATGTTTTCTATCCTTGCTTTTTGCATGATTAGTAACGCACTGTTAGCGTACTGATTTAAAGTTTTATTTTGGTTGGTTGGTTTCTTTGCTTCCACCTGGAGGCTGCAGTCCCCCCCACCCCCCACCCCCCTCTCCATTTAACCAGATCGCCTCATTTCCAGGAGCGAGCGTCTCTCTTCCCACTCGCTAGGGCGAGACAGTCTCGTGTGGGGGGACCTGCGAGCAGAGAACGTAGCACGTGGCGCGGCGCGGCTGCCTGGCCGGAAACGCCGCTGGCATCTCGGCGCGTGTTGTGAGCGGAGGGCGGTTCTGGGCAGGGAAGCTCGTTCATGTGTACACAGGCCAGGGTGAAAGGGCTGCTTGTAAGCACGCGTGCTTGAAGCGTCAACTGTGGATTCGGGGGACCTCAAGCTACTAGAAAGGCCGGCGGCGCAGGTTCGTGCACGTGCCCCGAGTCCTTTTTCACGTTTCGCGTTTGTAATCTTAGGCCTCCTCTTACCAGCACGTTGTAACTCTTCTGAGTTTGCGTTCACTGCGCACAGTGGGTCGAACTGTGCTGGGGAAGCCCCTCAGAGAGAAGCCTGGAGCGGCGTAGGTCTGGGCAGCTGAGGCTACGGAGAGTGGAGTTATGTGTCCTTTGTCACCTCGCTGGACACTGGAGGTGGCTGGGCCGATGCGGTTCTGTACTGGGCAGAGCTTGAGTCTTAACTGTGTCAGCTAGTAAACACGTCATTTGAATTCAGACGCTCCTGTGTGTGAAATGATGGTTTCTCCTGGAGACAACTAGTGCATATAGGGAGCCAAGCCCTCTGTGTGAGTAGTCATGGGACCTAGTCTTATGCGACTGCTTATTTTGCCTGGGGGACATGGGTTTTTATTAACTGTCTTTTGGCCCCCTCCATTCTAGAGCACATTGGGTTCCTCATCTCCTCTAGGAAGTGGGGTTTGGGGCTTGTTTTGTTGAAACCCATCTGGTGCTCCAGGAACTGGGGCCTTTGCTGGGTATAACCTGCCCCCTACAGGGTGACTTCACTCTGGCTCCTTCCCTGCTCTGCACTCCAGATGCTCATAAGACCTGGAGTCCTCCCTTGAACCCTGGCCTGCAGGGGGAGGATCCCAACAGCATGGCCAGCTCTCTGCCACCTTTGTCTTGTGGGGGGGTTGCTGTTGGCTCCTGCTCTACACAGACGTTCAAAAGCACTGCCTGGGTTGAAGACTGACGCTGCCTGTATCTTCTGGTTCTTTGCTTTTCTGTGCCCAGAGGGGCTTGCCTGCTGTAGGTATGAAGTGATTAGCCTCAAGTTTGCCTTGTTCCCGTGGAAACAGTACTGGACTCTCAGCCTCCCAGAGCAGACATGCAGTGGGCCATTTTCTCCTTAGTAATGGCTCTCCCTGTTCTCAGCTTCCTTTCTAGCTCATGCTGTGGGAGCCCCAGCAAGCCAGGCATTGAGCTCTCAAAGTTAAGACAGAGATTATGCCAATAAAGTGCTGCTCTTCAAGAAAAACTTAACAGTGTTGGTTTCTTAACCAGGGAGGTGGTGATCATCAGTTTCTGGAGAACTTTGTCTGGTTGGGAGAACCAGGGGAGCAGGGTGATAGCAATAAGAATAATGATAACCAGGGGCACCTGGGTGACTCAGTCGGTTAAGTGTCCGACTTTAGCTTAGGTCATGATCTCACAGTTCATGGGTTCGAGCCCTGCGTTGGGCTCTGTGCTGACAGCTCAGAGCCTGGAGCCTGCTTTGGATTCTGTGTCTCCCCCTGTCTCTGCCCCTCCCCCGCTCAGGCTCTGTCTCTTTCTCTCTCTTTCAAAAATAAAATAAAAAGAGTAATGGTAACTATCCATGTTTCTCTGGCACTTAATGAGTTAGCAAAATCCTTCTTCCCCAATTATGGTGAGATGGGAGGTAGATCTATTGTTGATGGCTAGGGTGGGTACCTGGCAAGTACTCCAGACAGCATCAAGTCTAAATGATTTCCTGAAATGAGAAATTGATTCAGTTACTTGAAAAGAAGGAGTTTGCTGGAGTTCTATTCTGTGTGGGGGCCCCGGGAGCAGCCTAGTCTCTATAGGAGAAGCACTTTTGCTGCCTTCGGGGAGGGAGAGGCTCTTTGGCTGAACATCAGAGTTTTTCTTACTCAACAATGCAAAAAGCATTACCTCCCCCCTTCCCTGGGGATATAGCTGACTTTTAAGATGCCTAAGAGACTGAAAATGCATAACGACTTTTGTTAAGGTAGTTCAAGATTTGGGGAAATTGTCCAGGGATGTATTTGACTCATCAGGAGAAATTAATTATTGATGTTTCAGTTCAATTGACTTCAAGGATTGAACGCCTTCTATGTGGCAGGAGCTGGGGAATACAAAAATGAGTAAGAGATTGTCCCCTCTCTCAGATAGCTGATACCTGTTCAGTGGGAGAGATGAACTTATAACTAGAAATAAGCAAATTATGGCCCATAGCTGGTGGCCTGTTTATTTATTTATTTAATCATCTCTGAGCTAAGACTCGTTTTTACTATTAAAATGTGAGGGGGGGAAAAATGCAACAGAGATCAAATATGACCCAGAAGGCCTAAAATATTTACCATCTGATGCTCCATGAAAATTTGCTGACCTCTGCTCTAAATAAGTACCCATGTTCAAGTTGGGCTGTGACAAGTCCCATGACAGAGGTCTATGTGTGGTGCTCTGAAGACATGGCAAGAGCAGGGATGAAATGACAGGGAAGCTTGGGAAGCCAGAGTAGAGGTGGCAGTCATGTTGGCCCCAGAAAGTAAATGGTTGTCCCAAGGAAGAAAATAAGGAAGGACCATTTGGGGAAATCATGAGAAAAGGGATCATGAATGAGGGGGATTTTGGAATCATGGTCTAAATGAAGATTAAAAAGTAGTTTGGGGGGGCGCCTGGGTGGCGCAGTCGGTTAAGCGTCCGACTTCAGCCAGGTCATGATCTCGCGGTCCGTGAGTTCGAGCCCCGCGTCGGGCTCTGGGCTGATGGCTCGGAGCCTGGAGCCTGTTTCCCATTCTGTGTCTCCCTCTCTCTCCGCCCCTCCCCCGTTCATGCTCTGTCTCTCTCTGTCCCAAAAATAAATAAAAAACGTTGAAAAAAAAAAAAAAAAAAAAGTAGTTTGGGGTCATCTTATAAAAAGTAATAATGATGCTGAGAGACTTTATCATACAGAAAACATGGAGGTGGTACAGACTTCCGAGTATGAGAGAGAAAGAGCCATATTTGTGATTTAGAAAAGTGGCTCTGTTGGTGTCATAGTGAATGGCTTGGGCCTGACGGGGTAGGTGGTAGAGAGAGACTAAAATATAGGCAGTACATATCTACGGATGTAGTTTGAAAAATTGATTAAATTCAAATAAAAATAAAAAATTAAATTTAAACAATAAAAATTAGTTGAGAAAAGATGATGTCTTCATGTTGGGAAGGAGGAGACAGAATTTTTATTTCTAGAAATGAAGAGATTATATAGCTAAAATAATGGAGAATCAATTAAAATTACAGTTAATGGAAAGAGTTCGACAAGTTTACAAAGTTACAGGTATACAGATGGCTAACAGACACATGAAAAGATGCTCCACATCACTCATCCTCAGGGAAATACAAATGAAAACTACAATGAGATGTCACCTCACACCTGTCAGAATGGCTAAAATTAGCAACACAGGAAACAATAAGCATTGGTGAGGATGTGGAGAAAGGGGAACTCTTGCACTGTCGATGGGAATGCAAATTGGTGTAGCCATAGTGGAAATCGGTATGGAGGTTCCTCAAAAAAATTAAAAATAGAACTAGCCTGTGATCTAGGAACTGCACTGCTGGGTATTTATCCAAAATATGCAAAAGCACTAACTCAAAGGGATACATGCACCCCTATGTTTATTGCAGCATTATTTATAAAAACTAAACTATGGAAGCAGCCCAAGTGTCCATCAGTAGATGAATGGATAAAGAAGGTTCCATAATATAATGGAACATTATTCAGCCACAAAAAGAATGAAATCTTGCCATTTGCAACAACATAGATAGAGCTAGAGAGTATTGTGTTAAGTGAAATAAGTCAGAAAAAGATGAATACCATATGATCTCACTCATGTGGAATTTAAGAAACAAAACAAACGAGCAAAGGAAATAAAAAGAGAGAGAGACAGACCAAGAAACATACTCTTAATTACAGAGAACAAACTGATGGTTACCAGAGGGGAAGTGGGTGGGGGTATGGGGGAAATAGGGAATAGGGATTAAAGAGTACACTTACCATGATGAAATAAAATAAAATGATAAAAAGTTTACAAAGTAATAAGCATATAAACATCTTGATATCTCAAATAACCAATTAGAAAATATTTAAAATTTCCATTTACAATAATAAAAAATGAAAATACTAGAAATATGATATATGAGAAATATTCAGGACCTACAGAAATAAAATTAAGCCATCCTAATAAGAGATAGAGGGTTTTTTAGAAAATGGAGAACATACCTTCATTCATTCATTTGAGAGCAATGCCTCTAGGGCCAGAGGTCAAACCTTACCTCCATCGCCTCTTAGCTTTGTGACCTTGGGCCAGTTTCTTAACTTCTCTAGGCCTTAGTTTCCTTATGTATAAAATGGGGGCCATAATGGTGAAAAGAAGCACGTGTAAAGTGCTCAGAATTGCAGCTGGCACATAGTAAGCAGTCAAGTAACAAGCAAATGTAAAACGCAACTGTGATGAGGGCTGGAAAGAGAGGCTTGTGGTGCTGTGAGAGCCAGTAATGGAGGGAGGATTGCCTAGTGGTCAGTGCTAATCTCCATTCGGTTCTGCTTGTTTCCATGTCCCCTTTGGGAAGGTGGGTGTGTTTGAAGCAGAGATACCACATGTAGTGGATGCCTGATTTTCATCTCATGCAAGAAGTGCATATATTGTCTATTTCTATCCCCTCCCCAAAGGGTGAGAATTAAAAAAGCATGGAAGATGTAAAAATCAAGAGCAGAAAGGTTAGGTTTTTGGGAAGTAGTTTGTGAGAGAAGGATTTCTGGAGTCAGATCCCCGGGGTTTGCATCTTGGACTCCACACACTTGGCAGCTGTGTGACTTCCCATGAACAACTTGAACTCTTTCATCTGCAGAAGGGGGGTCAGGACAATGCCTTCATCATAGAGTATGAGGACTCAATAGGCATTTATGTAATGTACTTTCTATAGCGTTTGGCACATAAAAATGCTAAAGAAGTATTAGCTATTATCATTATCACTGCCACAGATTTTGTACGTGACACAACTCCATTAAGAGCACTGGTTTTGGAGAAAGACAGATACCATATGTTTTCACTCTTATGTGGATCCTGATAAACTTAACAGAAGCCCATGGGGGGGGGGGGGAAGGAAAAAAAAATGAGGTTAGAGTGGGAGAGAGCCAAAGCATAAGAGACTCTTAAAAACTGAGAACAAACTGAGGGTTGATGGGAGGGTGGGAGGGAGGGAAGGGTAGGTGATAGGCATTGAAGAGGGCATCTTTTGGGATGAGCACTGGATGTTGTATGGAAACCAATTTGATAATAAATTTCATATATTAAAAAAAACACTGTTTTTGGGGAAATAAGTCTAAAAAAACCTTTCCTCTGAGTTTTAAATTTAGTAGTAATTGTAGAAAGTTGGGAAGGTTCAGAAGAACACTGAGAAGGAAACTAAGTCACTGTAATCTTATTACTTACTGCTAACCACAGTTGTCATTTTGGTGCATGTCTTTCCAGTGTATATGTGTGTAATTTTGAGTCACATATATGTATTTTTGAAAACATACACATACACGCACATAATTTTCCAACCTGTCTTTTCTTCACCTAATATATTGCAAGTATTTTTTTCTCTACCGTACAATTCTATGTGCCTGGTATTGCACTTGATGTTATAAAAATGACATAAAACTCATCAAAACCCCGCCTTCTGCCTCTTTTATATTTCTTTTTTTTTTGTAAGTTTTAAAAAATTTATTTTGAGAGGGAGAGCGAGAGCATGAGCAGAGGAGAAACAGAGAGAGAGAATCCCAAACAGGCTCTGCACTGTCAGCACAGGACCTGATGTGGGACTCGAACCCACAAACCCCAAGATAATGACCTGAGCCAAAGCTGGATGCTTAACTGAGCCACCAGGGCGCCCCTCCTCAAGGATTCTTTGAGGAGGTGATACTTCAGCTGGAGTCTGAAAGATAAGCCAGAGTTAGGCATGTGTGTGAGGAGCAGGAACGGGGTGGGATGGGAGGCTAGCATGGAATACAGAAGGGACTTCACACGTGAAGGCTCTGACACGAAGAGCAGCTGGGAACCTTCAAGGAGTGAAAAGATGGCTGGTGTGTTAGAAACTGTGTGAGAACCAAAGCGTGGCATGAGGTAGAGGTAGGAAGGAGCTAGATCACATGGTCTTCATATCACTTACATAATCTTGGGTTGTGTTCTAACACAAGTTGAAAGTAGGGAGGTGGCTTGACCTTATTTATATTTAATGTGCCAGAGGAACCAAGAGTGGATTTATTTGGGGGCCCAGTGAGGAGGCTGTTGAGGTCCAGGAAAAATAAGATGGCATTGTGGATTACAGCTATGGTGTAGAGTTGGACATAAAATGATGGATTAGAGCTATATTCGAGAGACAGGGTTGATTACAATTTGGGGACTTGATATGTGTGTGGGAGGGGAGAGAGATGGTGATGGAGAGGGCAGGGGTAAGGAGTAACCATGTTCTTGACGTGAAAACTTCGTGAACAAATAACCATTCAGAGTTGGAGAACGCTGGAGAAAAGGGGAAGGTCATAAATTTCAGGTGTGGGTATGCTGAGTCTCAGATGCGTGTGAGGTGGACACAAGTGGAGACAAAGCATATGATAAAGGCGCCCTTTTGAATCGGTAAAAAAACACAAATTAATTCAGTAAATGGCGTTGGGACAGCTGGCCAACCATGTAGAACAAAATAAGCACGGTACCCCTGCCTTTCTTTCATGCACCTGAATAAATTCCAAAGAGATTAAGCATTTAAATGCAACAAATGAAACCATCAAGGCGTCAGGATAAAATATGGGAAACTTTAATATAATCTTTTTTTTTTTTTTTTTTTTAACGTTTATTTATTTTTGAGACAGAGAGAGACAGAGCATGAACGGGGGAGGGTCAGAGAGAGGGAGACACAGAATCCGAAACAGGCTCCAGGCTCTGAGCTGTCAGCACAGAGCCCGATGCGGGGCTCGAACTCACGGACCGCGAGATCATGACCTGAGCCGAAGTCGGCTGCTTAACCGACTGAGCCACCCAGGCGCCCCTTTAATATAATCTTGAACTTGGGAAAGTGTTTCTAAATATGGTACCAAAGGGAAAAGTAACAAAAGAAAAGTTGAATCGCTAGGTTTCTTGAGCAAAATAAAACCTCTTGGATGTCAATAAACAAAGTTAAAATTGAAATGAAAACCTGGAAAAATGTTTGCAACATGTGACAAGGAATTAATGTTACTATTTGAAGAACTTGTACAAATCAGTAAGAAAAGTGAATATTTGAAGGAGAAAACTGGGTAGAAGACAAAAAGAGAATTTGTAAAAACAATACTAATGAATACATGAGGAGCATTCAACCTCTGGTAATCAGAAAAATTTAAGTTAACAAATGAGACACCGCCCTGTCAATCAAATTGGCAAAGTTTTTATTTTTTCTGTTAGTTTTTTTTAATGTTTGTTTATTTTCGAGAGACGGAGAATGAGCAGGGGAGGGGCAGAGAGAGAGGGAGACCAAGAATCCGAAGCAGGCTCCAGGCTTCAAGCTGTTAGCACAGAGCCTGACATGGGGCTCAAACTCAGGAACTGTGAGATCATGAAGTGAGCTGAAGTCAGACGCTTAACCGACTGAGCCACCCAGGTGCCCCTGTTTTGTTTTGTTTTGTTTTTTAATGTGGCATGTTGGCAGGGGTGGGAAGGAGGCGCGACATATTCTGATAGAAATAAAAACTAGTACCTACTTTCTGGAGTTGAGTCCCACAGTTTCAAAAGTCATACCATTTCACATATTTATTTATTAAATAATAAAAAAAAAAAACCCAGGAATCAAAGCTTTGAACCTTAACGGGAAGTCTAATAGGGATAAATGTCAAATTCTGTACTTAGGTCACCAAATTGAATTCCACAAATATAGGGTGGAGAGAAACGTGTGAAAAAGAGACTTCAGGATTTTTGTGGATTTCATTCTCAGTATGCCGCAGGTATGATGCACTGTCAAAGAAGCCAATAAAAACCTAGCCTTTTAAATGCCACCCAGTGTTTCAGCTTAAAAGTTGTTTCCTTAAGGAAACCTTTCTGGGTCTTTCTCTCAGTGTGTCGGGCACATCTGTTCCTTGCTTCCAGGCACTTGGTGCTTTCTTCCTCAGAGCACTCCCTGCACCTTCTTTTAATGTTTTAATGATTTGGTTTGACTGTCTCCTCAGCTCCACTGGTGTTTTTATTTCTGTTTCTAGGGCCTGAGTGCCTGGCACCCACTAGGCATTCAACAAGTGTTCGTTGAACAGAGAGTTTCAATGTTAAGTTCTGAAAGTCAGGATAAAAAAAAGTTCTTTTTTTTTTTTTTTTTTTTTTTTTTTTCCGAATCCCAAGCAGGTCTTGTCTGCAGGGTGCCCGGGCAGGGCTCCAGCTCACACGAACTGTGAGATCATGACCTGAGCCGAAATCAAGAGTCTGACGCTTCACCGACTGAACCACCCAGGTGCCCCTGGGATCCATCTTTTAAAGGAACTTGGTCAAACTAGGGTGTATCCAGAGAAGGGTGGTTAGGAAGGTGGTTAGTCTCAAAATAATTTCATGCAAGGAATTTGAGGATCCTGGTGAAGGATGGTCTGCAGAAGCCAAGATGTACGGGTCATATAGCAGCTTTTTTCAGATATTGGAAATGGGTAGTGACTTAGGTGTTGCAGCAGATGATGGACATGTTTGGGGAGAGGGGAGGAGGACAGAGGAGAAGGTGGAGTGTGTACATGGGGGAATGACCACAGATTACAAGTCAGGGTGAGGCGGCTCTTTAAAACGACCTGTCCTGAATTGGAAGGGCTTGTCTTGTGATGTGGTAAGAGTGACTGTTCTTTGGAATTATTCCAAGGTGAGCTTGCTGACCACCGTCAGGATAGCTGAGGAGTCTTTTTATAGGCGGTGAGATCTCTAACTAGAGATGGTCTCTGGGTGGTGGGGGGGCTCCTTCTGGTTCTGATGGTTTCATGATTTTATATTGGTTCTCTAGAGAGGAGAACAGAGGTGACTTTCCAAGCTACGAAACAAGGCAGAGGCCAAAATAGAGATCACTCAAGTTTTGGTTGATCTCTTGGACTGTGTGTGATTTTTGGTTGGCTGTCTCTCCTGCCTTCTGAAGGTCTGGTCCCTTAAATGATCTGTGTTTATATGTCTTGCTATTAAATCTACTTTATAAACAGTGGTTGGTTTTCAATAAACCTCCACTTCTTTGGAAGTTATTTTTACTCAAAGATTTATGAACAGGGAAATTTTGTTTTTTTTTTTTCAACGTTTTTTTATTTATTTATTTTTGGGACAGAGAGAGACAAAGCATGAACGGGGCAGGGGCAGAGAGAGAGGGAGACACAGAATCGGAAACAGGCTCCAGGCTCCGAGCCATCAGCCCAGAGCCTGACGCGGGGCTCAAACTCACGGACCGCGAGATCGTGACCTGGCTGAAGTCGGACACTTAACCGACTGCGCCACCCAGGCGCCCCGGGAAATTTTGTTTTTAAGTGAGCTTGGGAATAGGCTATTTTAATAGCTGCTCTTCCTACCCTGTTTAATTATATTATGCAAACAACACTCCATTCACATTAGGCATTTAGGCCTAGGCTGAGAGCCACCTGGGACACAGCAGCCACACATGATACCTCCCAGTGAAGGTGATGGGTTGGAGAAGCCTTCTGGACCAGGTATGAGAAAAAGATGAGAAGCATTAGGTTATATATCACACACGAACACATGTAGCATATGTTGAGGCCAGAGGAATAAAGACATAGAAGTAATTATGCCTGGGGTGCCTGGGTGGCTCAATTGGTTAGTCCGACTCTTGTTTTTGGCTCAGGTCATGATCTCACTGTTTGTAGGTTTGAGGCCCACACTGGGCTCCATGCTAAGAGGGATTCTCCCTCTCCCTCTACCCCTCCCTTGCGTGCTCTGTCTCCTGAAATAAGTAAAGTTAAATAAAAGCTTTAAAAAGAAAAAGAAGTAATTATATCTGTCAATCTAGCTAGAAAGATGAAACACACAGATAAAAGAAGAAAATAATAGACACTAAAGGGAATGTTTTGGAACCTCAAAGCATTAGTGTTTCCTAATGCAGTTTCCAAACCCTTTCCAAATTACTGTCGCCTACTCAGCATAATAGTGGTTCTCAGCACTGATTATGCATTAGAATCACGTCAGGACCTTATAAAACACAGCTGCACAGGCCAAATAATTCAGATCTCTGGGAGGGGGTCTGGGGAAAGGTGTTTTTTAAACTCAGCAAGTGACTAAAATGTGTCTGTAATCTAATCTTGGGCAGCCAGGGAGGTTAGAAAGGCCGACCTGGGTGCTGGGAGGAGGGCCTGGGTGGGTAGAGGCCTCAAGAGGGGCCTGGGCCTTGCTTTGGGCAGCTATCAAAAGGGAGGAAATTCAGAACAAACCGAGCCTACTTCATTCAGTAGGGTGTGCGTATGGTGCTTTCCACAGTCTTTCCTTCTTTCCATGTCGAAAATCTAGTAGGCTGATTTTTTGTGTGTGGATAAATTTTAGACAGATACATTAAAAATATTTTTAAATGTTTATTTATTTTTTTTTTTTAAATTTTTTTTTTTCAACGTTTATTTATTTTTGGGACAGAGAGAGACAGAGCATGAACGGGGGAGGGACAGAGAGAGAGGGAGACACAGAATTGGAAACAGGTTCCAGGCTCTGAGCCATCAGCCCAGAGCCTGACGCGGGGCTCGAACTCACGGACCGTGAGATCGTGACCTGGCTGAAGTCGGACGCTTAACCGACTGCGCCACCCAGGCGCCCCAAAATGTTTATTTATTTTTGAGAGAGTGTGCACGTGCACTTGTGTGAGAGTGGGGTAGGGGCAGAGAGAGAGAATCCCAAGCAGGCTCTGCTCTGTTAGCGCAGAGCCTGGAGGTGGGCTCGAACCTACAAACTGAGATCATGACCTGAGCCAAAGTCGAGAGTTGGATGCTTAACTGACTCAGCCTCCCAGGTGCCCCATAGATACATTTAAAATTTTTAACAGCATCTTCAAGATGTTGTATCTTACCACACCCCTGGGAGCTAGTTATTTTACAGATGAGAAAGCCCAGTGAGGGTCAGAGAGGCGAAGGAGTAGGTCTCAGGCTGATCAGATAACAGTAACGCTTTTCTTTGGCTCTAGTACAACTTCCGTATGTTTGCATTGGTGGCTTGTTAAAATCACATGCAGGGATAGTAATAATTTGAGTTGGAAATCATAAATTCTGTTTTTACCTCTATTGATTGGGTTTCAGGGAGTGCCTAAGCTTTTTTGCAAGTTCCTGCCAGAGTCCTGTACTCACCTCCTGAAGTGGAAGTGATTTACTCTGACAGGTCTATACATATTCTTCAGTAACTCTAAATTGCTTGCAGGCCACTAATGGGCATCAACGCTTGTTTTCAGGAAGTTTGGACTTCCAGAGGGAGGAGGGAGGAATGCATGGCCAGGGGGCTGGGGTATCCTTAACACAATTTTTTTTTTTTTCAACGTTTATTTATTTTTGGGACAGAGAGAGACAGAGCATGAACGGGGGAGGGACAGAGAGAGAGGGAGACACAGAATCGGAAACAGGCTCCAGGCTCCGAGCCATCAGCCCAGAGCCTGACGCGGGGCTCGAACTCACAGACCGCGAGATCGTGACCTGGCTGAAGTCGGACGCTTAACCGACTGCGCCACCCAGGCGCCCCGGGGCTGGGGTATCCTTAAATAGCCAGGGGCTGGCGGGGCCAGGCCCTGCTCAAGGTGTTTGCGCCCTCATGGGGACTAGGCAGTTGGGGCCCAGACTGTGGCTTGTTTCTTTTGCATTTTCATTATTGCTAACTCAGTGGGTCCAAATATATTGGCTCTTCATGAAAACAACAACAACAAAAAAATGACTTTTAGCAGAATAAAATCAAATGCTAATGGGTACAGAGTTTTTAGAAATCTTTGCGGCTTATTTAGCAACACAGATTGGTTGGTATAATTCTGACAGAAGTGATCTGGTCTCTACTTTACCCTGGGGGCGTTCTAGCTATTTCTTCCTCTGAGAAAAGTGTGTCTTTGACTTTATGTTTAAAATTTCAGGATTCCAATTCCTGAATGATTAGAATAAAAGAATGAAAAATTCACAAGATAGCACCGTGTAGATAATACACTTTTAAAGTCTTTGCCAGTACACATCCTTTCCTGTTGCCAGATATGGAAGCCCCTCTGCATTTGTGTTCTGGTGGGGTGAGTTGCCTGGATAAAATTAACTGGGTAGACTGCCTAACCCGGGGAGGAATTATAGATAAATGATGACCTGATATATGGTAATACATCATTTTTATTTAAAATTTTCAGTTTGCATTAAAAAGACTAATCAGTAGGGTTGCCTGGGTGGCTCAGTGGGCTGAGCATTTGACTCTTGCTTTTGGCTCAGGTCATGACTGATCGATCCTGAGATCAGTCCCTGCATCAGGTTCTGTGCTGACAGCGTGGGGTCTGCTTGGGATTCTCTCTCTCTCTCTCTCTCTCTCTCTCTCTCTCTCTCTCTCTCTCTCTCTCTCTCTCCCTCTCTCCCCCTCCCCTGCTCATACATATTCTCACACTCTCTCTCTCTCTCTCAAAAATAAATAAACTTAAAAAAAAAGACTAAACATTTAAAACAATGGAAAAAATTTTAGATACCATCATTCTGTTATGTAACTCAGTAACAATTTTCTATCTTCCTCTATCTTCCACATGCAAATTCTTAGGAAATCTATGTGATGTACACATATCTTTGTATTCTGTTCATTTTTTAAAGCAAATGCTAAAATTAAATATACTTTACTTTGGAGTAGTAGACTCAGAGGAGTGAAATTACTGGGTGAAAGGTTATGAACATCATTAGGTCTGTTCCTAGGCATTGCCATGGTGTTTTCCAAAAGACAAGCACAGATTTGCAAAGTAACCAATAAAAGATAGAGGTTTCTCTTCAGTTTCACTGAAGGCTTATGAGTAACAGGTCTGATGACTTAAAAAAAAAAAAAAAAGCTGACCACTTTATTCATTATAGACTGTTAGCTTAAGGTTACTTTGTGCTCTGATTCTTTAATCACCTCCAAGAATCTTTTTTTCCTTTTTAATTTTCTTGTTTCTTACGTGAATTCGCTGTTCCAATCCTTTGTCCATTTTTCTATTGAACTTGAGGTTTCCTTTAAAATGTAACTGATCTATTTATATCTCACAGATCTATGCTCAGTGATGTTTGAGGCAAGTATTTTCTCAATCTCACTTGGAATCTTAAAGATTTATGCAGATGGACAGCCAGACCCAAGGTTATCCTGACCAAGGTTTCAGTCCTGACCCCACTGTAGGCATCCACAGCGCTTGTGTGGGCCTTTGTCCAACACCTCCCAGCCTCCACCCCGAACCCTGCAGCGACCTCTGCTCCTTCCACAGAGCTGCCTGCCTTCTCCCCTGGGCCAGCTCCGGACTCAGAGGGCACCTGGTGCTGTTGACTTCTGACCAGGGCCTCAGAGCCTGCCGGTGCGCCCTGAGTAGCCACCTCACTTCCACACTTGATCGCTGACTGTCTCTCAACCTCAGGCTCCTTTCTCCTTCACCTTCTCCCCCCCGCCTCTGCCATTTTGTTAGCCCCCCCTTCCCCTATTCACTTCACTGTCACTCAGCCTAGCCCGAGATCCATGACGGACGCTGTTCTCATCCCCTCGCCCAGCTCCCCTCCGCCTTTCCCATCCTGCAGTGCCCCAGTCAGCCTGGTCAGCTTCAGCCTCGTCATTCTGAGGAGTCCCATCCCCTCCCATCCTTCCCTCTTTAGGAGTCTGAGTTCAAATTCTCTCTTTCCTCTCTTCACCCTGTATTTCTTTACAGGCTCCTCCTACTTACATAGAAGTCTCTCCCTTCTGTCGATCCCTTGACTTCCCTTCACAAAGCTTATCTGAAAAGCAGCGATTGTCATACTCACCTCCCATTCACTCTTGCACCACTGTATCCAGACTCCTAGCCCCCCCCCCCCCCCCCCGCCCTACCCTGCCCTCAGGTGCTCTTGGAAGGATAAATGGCAACCTGCCTGTTCGCCAGATCTGCATAAAAGCCTTATTTCAGGCTTCATTTGGAAGTAGGAAATGTCTACCTGAGGGAGAGACTCTGAGGAGTGTCTCCTGCTGTAAGGCTAATGGAAATGAGGTTTCTTGGAAGTGTTGAAGAACAAAGGATTCAGGCTTTCTCTTTCTCTGGAGGCTTCATCCTCCATTTTCAAGTCACAGATTTCTGGGCATCCCCTGAGGAGGCATTAGTATCTTGCTGTTTCAGGCCGTGTCCTAATTGGCTATAACCTACCAACCCAATGCGGGCACTTACTTTGCATGAACTCATTAGTGCTCACAGTGATCCTTCCCATGAAGAAATTTAGGCACAAAGAAGTCCCCTGCCCAGGGACACCCAGTTAGTAAATGGCGGAGCTTAGATTTGAACCCAAGTGGTCTGGGAGAAGCCAGAAGTCTTTGCAGAACACTTTTTAGCCTTTATCTTACTGATCTGTCTGACCTTTCTTTCCTACTTTTCCTTTGCAAGTTCCTTAAATACTGATGGTGAAGGGAATGAAAAATTCTTTTCTATCTTTTAAGGTCTTCCAGCTGGACTAAAAATTAAATTTACTTGAGATAGATTAACAGGAGGAAAAAAAAAACCAGTTTTATTACATACATGCAGAGGCCCCATAATGAGATTGAGACCTAAAGAAATGACCAAGGCAGGCAGATTGTATATTTTTTGGACAAAGAGACAATACATCTATGAGGAATTGATAGAAAAAAGAAAACTTCGGGAGCTTCAGTTAGTAAGGAATTCTAAACAGTATTTGGGCTGCAGTAATAAATTAGTAAAGGTAACACAGGTTGTTTATACGGCCTTCTCGGCTCTAAATTTCTGGTTTCTGGTGGTAAGATTGTCTCTTGTCTCCTGGTACAGGGAGGACACCTTTCACATGGGAGATTTATTTCCTGCTTTCAGGGGGTGGAGGATGGTCTGAGTGTCCTTGCACAGGCTTCTCTTAAGTAACTTTTATGTAAAATAATATGCCAAAGTGGCACATTTTGGGGACAGCCTGCCATTGGCCCCTACAGTGGTTCCTCAGATTCCCTTCCCCACATTCTGGTCATCTCCTGAGTCCAGCTGTTATCTTCACATAGGTGTCCCACAGCCACCTCAAGTTCAGCACATCCCCAAAGAACTCCTTACCCTCCCACCAAACCTGTGACTTCTCTGCGAATGGGATCAGCATACATTCAGTTATTCAGGTCAGATGCTAAAAAGTCATTCTAGATTTCTCCTTTTCCGTTATCTTCTACCTGGCTTTCAAATCCCTATATTGCCAGAGCCCTGCCTGCTTTTCAGTCTCACTTCCTTTTTTTTTTTTTTTTTTTAATTTTTTTTTTTAACATTTTATTTTTATTTTTGAGACAGGGAGAGACAGAGCATGAACAGGGGAGGGTCAGAGAGAGGGAGACACAGAATCTGAAACAGGCTCCAGGCTCTGAGTGGTCAGCACAGAGCCTGACGCGGGGCTCGAACTCACAGACTGCGAGATCATGACCTGAGCCGAAGTCGGCCGCTTAACTGACTGAGCCACCCAGGCACCCCTCCAGTCTCACTTCTTAATCCTACTTGTCCATTATATGCCAGCTGCACTGGTCTTCTCTCTGCTTCGTAAACCCACCAAGTTTGTTTCCCATCTAGGGCATTTGTCTTAGCTGTTCCTTGTGCCTAAAATTCTCGCCCTCAAGATCTTTGCATTGCTAGATCCTCCTGGACATTCATATCTCTGGGTAAATATCACTTCCACAGAGAGGCCTTCCCTGACTCACAGAACTGTTTAGTGTAGCTGTCAGCCACCCGCTGTCATGTCACCTTACTTTTATTCTCTGCGTGGCACTTATCACTTATTGATTGGCTTGTTTATCATCACTCCATGTGATGTAAACTCCACAAGACCAGTGACCTTGTCTGTTCTGTTAATCCCTGTATCCCAAGCCTCCAGAGCTGTCTTGCATATAACCAAAATAATATTGACAAGAGCTGATATTTGTGGAGCATTGCCAGTGTGCGTAAGCAAATAGTAATACAATATATAATACCCTCATATAATACCCTCATAATCCCTACTTTCATAGTAACATACATAATGCATATTATACTCTGATTATATAATAATCTTTAACATTATACTTATCATATGTGATATGAAATATCTACTATAAATATATGACACATACATATAGGTGTATGTATACGTGTGTGTGTGTATCCTCACAGTGATATAATAACAATACCTATTCTCATACGATTTTGGTGAGAATTAAATGAGACAGGAACTATTCTCATTCATCCTCACCAAAGGTATATGAGGGTAGGTACATTGTTATTATTACCAGTAGTATTATGCCTGGTTTGTAAGTGAGGAAACTGAGGTACAGAGTGGTTTACTAACTGACCTAAGAGCATATAGCTAATAAGCGGTGGGGTGGGGTCAGGCTTGGACCCAGGAGTTGGTCTCTAGAGCTGAGGGCTCTATCAGTGCTTGCTCACCGAAGGAATGGATACACCTACCTCATCACCAGGGTGCTCACCAAATGCCTTCTTCTCCTACCTCCTTTCTGCCCCATCGCTATAGGAGGGCCACCCGATGTCTCTTGCTTAGATTTTGCCACAGCTTCTTAGCTGATGTCCCAATCTCCAGGTCTGCTTTTTTTTTTTAATTTTTTTTTTATTTTTTATTTTTTATTTTTTTTATTTATTTATTTTTGGGACAGAGAGAGACAGAGCATGAACGGGGGAGGGGCAGAGAGAGAGAGGGAGACACAGAATCGGAAACAGGCTCCAGGCTCCGAGCCATCAGCCCAGAGCCTGACGCGGGGCTCGAACTCACGGACTGCGAGATCGTGACCTGGCTGAAGTCGGACGCTTAACCGACTGCGCCACCCAGGCGCCCCACCAGGTCTGCTTTTTAATTCTGCTAGCGTGTTTAATCTAAGATGTAGGCTTTTAGTGTGTTTAAGATGTAGGCTCTTAGCGTGTTTAATCTAGCTGTTTAAGATGTAAACCTGAACTGTAGGCTCTCAGTCTTTTAGACTAACATCCAAACTCCTTTTCTTTACAACTTGAATTCTGCTCACATCTCAATCCTCATTTCCTGCTTCTCCCTCTCATGCACATTGCTTTCTACCACAGCAAATTACCCTTGGATTCCTGAAGCACACTGTGCTGTTGGACAGTTTCATGTCTTCACATAGGCGGTCTCCCTTGCCTTGCTTAATTCCACAGGTGTGTAAGTTTTATTTCTATTTGGAAACTTTCTTGATGTTCTCAACCTCCTCCAGCCCCATGGGGCTGCCTACATTGTATGTTGCTCTTCTCTCCTGTTTCATTTTGTAATGGCTTCCATCATGGAGTACTATATTGTACTTGTCTGGCCTCTTTCTGTGCCTCCCATCCCCCCACCCCAACTTTCCCCAAACCTTGCCTGAGAACATTATTTATTATTTTGAAGGAATTGACTGATTGGCTTCCCTCTAACCCTTGTACCTAACAGAAGGTCTGGAAAATAGTAGGCACTCAGTAACTGTGTGCTGAATGAATACTAACTTCCAAAAGGAATTTGAGGCAATCCACATGTAAGGGAGGGGAATATAACATATGGAACCATAATACAAAACTTTCAGAAACTGAGTGAAAAAATCATGTTCTTGGAATGAGTGTATTCCTGGAATCGGGCACAGTTTAAGTTTTTTTGGCCACCAAGGTAAGAAGGGAAACTTGAGGGGTACCTGGGTGGCTCAGTTGGTTAAGCTTCTGACTCTTGGTTTTGGCTCAGGTTACGATCTCACAGTTTGTGAGTTCACAGTGCTGACAGTGTAGAGCCTGCTTGGGATTCTTTCTGTCTCCTTCTCTCTCTTCCTCTCCCCTGCTCTCTTTCTCTCAAAATAAATAAGATCTGGGATCCAGAGTCACATGCTCTATGGACTGAACCAGTCAGGTGGCCCTTATAGACAGTGTTTTGTTTTTAAAATTTTTTTTTAATGTTTACTTATTTTTGGGAGACAGAGAGACAGAGTGGGGGAGGGGCAGAGAGAGAAGGAAACACAGAATCGAAGCAGGCTCCAGTCTCCGAGCTGTCAGCACAGAGCCCGACACGGGACTTGAACCCACAAAGCGTGGGATCATGACCTGGGCCAAAGTTGGATGCTCAACCGACTGAGCCACCCAGGCACCCCTAGATAGTGTTTTTGAATGTAAACATTTATAAAAGTTTTCCTTAGTGAAAGCTCAAGGTCTATCATTGAATTGCTATTCCAAAGGCATATTTCTGGAGACCTACTTTATTTTTTATTTTTTTAATTTTTTTTTTAACATTTTATTTATTTTTGGGACAGGGAGAGACAGAGCATGAACAGGGGAGGGTCAGAGAGACAGGAGACACAGAATCTGAAACAGGCTCCAGGCTCTGAGCTGTCAGCACAGGGCCCAACGCGGGGCTCGAACTCACGGACCGCGAGATCATGACCTGAGCCGAAGTCGGCCGCTTAACTGACTGAGCCACCCAGGCGCCCCTGGAGACCTACTTTAATGTAGTTCCTATATATATTTTTTGTGATGTAAGTTATTATAGACTTGGAGGTTAGAGAGCCTAAAGGTTTTGATAACTTATCCTATAGCCACGGCACAGGCACCTCATAGACTCACCGTTTAATATAAGATAGTTTTGGGGGCAGAAGTTGAGGGAAAGTTTTAGCTAGCCCTGAGTCAGCTCTTTTATGTTTAATTCTTTTGGTGACTACCAGAGGTAGAGCTCTTCCATGTTATTGGTTTAAGACAGTTCTCCTTACATTAGAAACCAGGTGGTCCAGGCTTTGATGTTCTCTCATGAGAACTTAAGGTCCTGACTCATTGTGTTACCTGGTTAGAAGGCCATCTTGCCTCCATGGAACAGTGAGCTGTAGCTGTCTAGGACAGGGCCAAATAGTTCTTCATGAACTATTAGCTCAAGCACCTATACACGCCTTTGGTTGTGCCCGGAGTTCTAGATCCAAGAGTTCTATGCCATCACGTATGGGAGGGATAACTTTGGTCTAAAAGATTTGATATGCTTACTGAGTACCTGCTAGGTGTGGGGCATGGGGCTGGGTACTGGGGGTACTGTGTTAGCACTCAAGTAGTGCTCATCATCTGGTGTGATTTCTTTCTTCATTGATTTCACAATCTAGACAGAGTCACAAGGAACCATTCTGATGAGACTGTCAGAGCATCTGGGTACCAAATAAACCCCAAGTAGTTCAGTTCAGTAACCTGTTAGATGAGGGTGGTTTAGTATAGTCTATTTAAACATTGAGGTTTTCTGCCAAATGTTATAATGTTATAAGATTTAGTTTAGTTGATACAATTTTCCTCCTTGATCCATTATTACTGAACAAGATCAGATGGTTTTGATTTTTTTAATTAGGAAACTTTCCAGACACAGAAAAGTAGAATAGTAGTCCAGTGAATAGCTTTATAATCATCATCTTGATTTAATGATTGTTAACATTTTGCTATATTTGCTTTCGCTATTTGTGTGTGTGTGTGTGTGTGTGTGTGTGTGCGCGTGCTAGTATTTTAGAGTAAACTACAGGTATCGTGACATTAAACTTCCAAATGCTTTTGAATGTAGCCCTGATAGATTCCTCCTGTAGTAGGCAGCCTCCAAGATGGCCCCCAGTGATTCCTGCCTCCTGGTGTTCATCCTTTTGTATAATCCCCTCCCCTTGAGTGTAAGCTAGATTTATTGATTTGCTTCCAACAAATAGAATATGGCAGAAACGATGGGATATCCTTTCCAAGGTGAGGTTATAAAAAGACTGTGGCTTCCATTTTGGGCATCTCCTCTCTCTTGCTCTTGCTGTCACTTGCTTGCTTTGACGGAAGCCAGCACTGTTGTGAGCTGCTCTATGGAGACATCCATGTGGCAGGGAAGGCATGTCTCTGGCCAAGAGCCAGCAAGTACCCGAGGCCTGTGAATGAGTTTGGAAACAGCCTCCCTGAGTCAAGTCTTGAGTTAACTGCAACCCTGGCCAACTTCTTCATTATAGCCTGTGAGAAACCCTGAGCCTGAGGCACCCGGCTAAGGCTGCCTGGATTCTGGACCCACAGAAACTGAGGCAATAAATGTTTGTTGTTTTAAGCTGCTGAGTTTTGGGTGCTTTGTTATTCAGCAATAAGAAATACACCTGCATGGCTCCTGTCCTGTTAATCCCGGCAGGAGACTTAGTGACTGCTGAGTTGTGAAGAGTGATGCCAGGCTGTCAGCAGACCGAAGAGTGCTTATCCTGCTGTGGTGGGTGGCAGGCATCAGATCTCATTTGCCTCAAGTTTTTCAGTAAAAGGTTTTACATGTTTCAGAAGTAGAATCTTATCTTCCCGTCTCTCAAGATACTATTATGATTACCCATTCTGATTCTTAAAGGGTTATTTTTGTCTTGGCTCTGAAGAAATCTGTATCTTTTCCAAAGCAATAGAGCTTGGCACGTGGGAGGTTTCTGTCTCAGGATTCAGCGATCTTGGAGAAAGCAGTCTGCACTGGGGAGAGAGTAATGTGGCACGTTTTAAACCGTGTAATGGTCAGGATACATGGACAAAAGCATTCAGTACAGGAGTAATAAGGTCTCCTATAAAGTAGGATAAGAATTCTGTCCTGCACTTAAGAAGAAGCTTCACACAGAACTCTGATGTGATATTTAGCATGGTCATGGGCATAGCATTTGAGAACATATAGGATTTCCATGTTTAAAGATAAAATCGATAGCTTTGATTTTACCCCAAGGGACCTGTGCCCATTGAGTGAATCTGAGTAAGATCCATCACTCTGGGCAGGCCCTAAACAGTTCTGGTGGTGAAAGATCTTTACCAGTTCTTGGTGCTTGCTTCAATGTTCGAAAATGGTTGAGGATCCTGGGTTCTGACTAAGGTGAAACCTGAGATCTATAAAATGAATAAAAGTCCTTGAGGGCTGTGGAGACTGCTTGCATGGCCTTGATGGCCAAACACAAAACCTCCCATGGGAATCCACTACTAGTCAGTCTTCTTAAAAGGGTAAGTTCCTTATAAAAGGATGTGAACTTAAATTCAGTGTGACATTGAGTTCTGTCTGATGTGTTGTTTCACTAACCAAACCAGAATGTGGGGGCTACCAGATAGTCCTTATTGAATACAGAGATGGAACAGCAGGTTCCTTTGCCCGAATACAGGGCAGCCGAGACAGAAATGAAATTAAGGGGAAAGCCTCTCCTGGGATGTAGTTTGAGTTGAGTGATATGTCTTCTTTGCCCTCAGAAGGTGTACTTGGTGGGGGAGCCTGGGTGTCTCAGTTGGTTAAGTGTCTCACTCTTGGTTTTGGCTCAGGTCGTGATCTTATGGTTTATGAGTTCAAGCCCGGCATTGGGCTCTGTGGTGACAGTGCGGAGCCTGCTTGGGATTCTCTCTCTATCTTTCTCTGCCCCTTCTCTGATTGTGCTCTCTCTCTCTCTCTTTCTCTCAAAATAAATAAACTTAAAAAAGAAAAAAAAAGAAGGTGTACTTGGGAAGGTGAGGTGAGATTGGGGAGACCCATGTGATTTTTAAACCCTTCAGATTTCAGTCCAATGTGTAGTCAGACTCAGAAGCAACAGTATTGTAGCAACTTTAAGAAGAGAGATGAATAGGGGTACGTGGGTGGCTTAGTTGGTTGAGTATCCAACTTTTGATTTCAGCTAAGGTCATAATCCCAGGGTCGTGGGATCGAGCCCCACCTTGGGCTCCGTGCTGAGCATGGAGCCTGCTTAGCATTCTCTCTCTCTCTCTCTCTCTCTCTCTCTCTCTCTTTCTCTCCCTCCCTCCCTCCCTCTGCCTGTCTCTCCCTCTCGCTCTCTGTCTCCCCATCTCTAAAATTAAAAAAAAAAAAAAAAAAGAAGAACTAGAGAGATGAATAAGGTCAATCATCAGTGAGTCAGTAACATTACGTCATCATTTGAGAGGTTAGTTGTAGTTCCTTGTGATTTCCAGGAGCTACTGTTTAATGATATTAAATTATAATAATACGTGAGTTTTAGCAGGCATTTGCCTCATTCTGAGGAGTACTTTCCTAATCTAAATTTCCCATGTGTGAAGTTTTTCCACTTGGTGCAAATCCTTTCTCCAAGTTTTCTAAAGTTACAGTTATATGCCCATGGAGGCTTTGGGTGTGTGACGTTCATAAGGTCAGACACATTATGAACACATTATGAGGACACATTATGAGGACTGAAGTATAGAAGAACAAATGCAAGTCGTTCCTTATAGTGGGGATGGATTATACTTCTTGGTCTCATCCATAGAGAATCTGAAGAGCCGGGACATCATCAAAGAGGTGATGGGGAGGGAGAGGCGAGATGATTGGTTTTGGTCAGTGGGGACTCGGTCAAGATGATTCATATAAGCTGAGAAAAATTCTTTTTGGGTGTTCTTTCAGAGAATCTTACAGAAAATTGCAGGGCTAGCTAGTTGCTTTCTAGAATTAAATCTGAGGAGGCATTAAATTTAGGTGCTTCCTCTGGTGTTCTCCTTGATTAATAACTTCACATATAAGATAGCAACTCCTTTCTCCCCCGCAATGGAAAGCGTCTCATACACAGCGATTTTAGAGTTGCTGGGAATATGGACAAGAGCTCTTTAAAGGAAGTAGCCCAACAAAGAGGGTCTGGTCAGGAGTGTAAGAGAGAACAGAAAGTAGATTTTATTTTTCCTTGTAGCTTTGTTCTGTTGGCGATTCATATGCGGAAAAAGAGCTTAATGTGTCTTCTGGAAAGTTGGCTGGCAAGATTCTGTGACATGTGCTATCCTTGGGGAAAGTATTCAGTAATTTTTATTTCTCAATTTTCCTCAAATTCCTAATTAAAGGTGAGAGAAGGACAAATAGAATTATTGGTGGTGTCCACATTGACTTCACTGGAATTATCTGCTTATAAGTCATATCAGTGCTCAAGTAGAAGGAAATTCACAATTTCTCTTTATTTCTTAGACTAATAGAAAAATGCATGCTTGAAATTTTTTTGACTTTAATTTCTGTCTTGAACTTATATTTTCTAGCAAAGCCCTTTCTCTCTTTAACTTTTTAATGTTTATTTTTAAGAGAGAGAAAGACAGAGTGCAAGCAGGGGAGGGGCAGAGAGAGAGGGAGACACAGAATCTGAAACAGGCTCCAGGCTGTCAGCACAGAGCCTGACACGGGGCTCGAATTTGGGAATGGCAAGATCATGACCTGAGTCAAAGTCAGCCGCTTAACTGACTGAGCCACGCAGGTGCCCCGCAGAGCTCTTTGTCTTAAGCTAAATGGCAGAAGCAGAGTTGGTCATGACCAGTGGAAAACGGGAGCAAAATTAGTAAGGGAGGGAACAGGCATGAGTCAGAGGTTCATTTCCGTAGCTATTTCCAATGCCCTGAAGTAAACTTACTACCCACTATTCCATAGTGATATATGTGCAGGTGGTCAGCTTTTACTTGGAAATATGTTAGTGGAGATTTATTTTCCTAGGAATGGGTAGAGTAAATATGGCCATAATTTCTGTTGTGATTCCAAAGGAAAGAGCTGGGATGAATGATGGAAGTTGTAAGGAGTCATATTTTTGTCCAGTGTTTGGAACTGTCTAACCATAGAATAGTCTGTCCTGCCCGAGAAATGATGGAGAAGTCCCCAGCAGGATTGGGTTGGGAAATAGGTGGTGGGAAAGTGGGAGAAGGGATTTCTACACTGGGATAGATGTTGGACTGGTTCTGTCCACAGGCAGGACTTGTTGTGACTACTGGGGTTAAAATAGCAGTTCTAGGGGTGCCTAGGTGGCTCAGTCAGTTAAGTGTCTGGCTTCACCTCAGGTTATGATCTTGCGGTCTGTGAATTCAAGCCCTGTGTGGGTCTCTGTGCTGA
Source organism: Neofelis nebulosa (assembly GCF_028018385.1). Taxonomy (NCBI): domain Eukaryota; kingdom Metazoa; phylum Chordata; class Mammalia; order Carnivora; family Felidae; genus Neofelis; species Neofelis nebulosa. Next base: position 92,991,838 of record NC_080787.1, on the reverse strand, counting down.
CAGCTCAGAGCCTGGAGCCTGCTTCTCCGTCTCTCTCTGCCCCTCCTCCCACTCATGCTCTGTTTCCCTCTGTCTCTCAAAAATGAATAAACATTAACAAAAATTTAAATTAAAAAAATAGCACTTCCAGGGGCCCTTGGGTGGCTCAGTCAGTTGGGTGTCCGACTCCAGCTCAGGTCATGATCTCACGGTTTGTGAGTTCGAGCCCCGCGTTGGGCCCTGTGCTGACAGCTCAGAGCCTGGAGCCTACTTCGGATTTTGTGTCTCCCTCTGTCTCTGCCCCTCCCCCACTCACACTCTGTCTCTCAAAAATGAATAAACATTAAAAAAAAATAGCACTTCTAGTTTGCAAAGTACTTTCACATTATTTTATCTTTTAATCCTTACAGTAGCTCTCCATTCTAAGAAAGGGCAGAGATCAAACATAATTACAGCTATTATCATCTAATTGACAGTTTCTATTGTGATAGGTACCTGTTGGACAGAAAAGTAAACCAGAGGGTTATATGTCCTCAAACAGCTTAAAAACTACGTGAGGAGACAGGACATGCACATAAATAAGACTATGAGATGGCATGTGTGAATTACCTGATGAGAGAGCTAGATCAGTGGTTCTCAAAGTGTGGTCCCTGGACCAGCAACATCAGCATTACCTGAGATCTGTTAGAAATGCAGATTCTTGAGTCCCACTCCATACCTACTGAATCAGAAACTCCTGGTGTGGGGGTAAGGGCATCAATCAGTGTTTTTTAAAAGACCTCCAGGTGATTATGATGTGTACTTGAATTGAAGATCACTGATCTCGTCCAAACCAATACTTCTCAAACTCTAGCATAAGAATCACCTAGAACAGTGTCATTCAAAGTGTGGCCCAAGCTCTGCAGGCCCTCCAGGTGATTTTGACTGACCTGAAAGCTTATTGAAACACAGATTTTTCTAGTCTCACTCCCAGACATTCTAATTCAGTAGATGGGATGTGAGAATTTGTGATGCTCATGGTCTCAGATTATTCTTTGAGTAGCCTTGCTCTAAGCCATTATACCTCTGGGATTTAGCAAAAGAGTGGGAAATGAGAGGTACTCTGTGGGACCACGACAGTGAGGGTGGTCTTCACCGAGTAGAAGAGGGAGGACCTGATCTGAGTCTGATGGGAAGTCTTAGGTCAGATAAGAAGTTGTTTGAGGCTGGGGGAATAGGATGAACACTTAGCATGTTTGACTGAAGTAGAGCATGCATACTAGCTAGACCTTGGTGTGCCCAGCCGGGGACTCAGGAAAGTTAGCAGCTGTCAGCTCTCACCTGTTCTCCCCAAGGTGGAGGCTGAGAGCCAGGCAGCAGCCTAGGACCCGGAGTTCTTTCTTAGTTGCACCATTATGTGGTCCTACCTCTAAGTGAGACTTTTAAGACCCACTTAGAAAGTTCTCTGCTTTTCTCCTCTTCCCTTGATTCCCCTGCTCACCAAACCTTGCTTGCTTCAGCTCTACAGCTTGTTCTCTCAGTTTGGTCTGAATCTTCAGGCTTGGATTCTGACTCTTCTTCTCAGACTCCATGTTGGTTTAGTTCTCCCTGGACAACTCTGTGGCTTTGTTCTCCATATTCACCCTTCCCCCTCATTTCTACCTATCATCTCAGTCCGTCCTAATGGGCGTGAGGGACCTGGCCAACATGCTCAGTCTTCTTCCATATACTCTCATCTTTGTTGTGTTCTGGTGTCTCCTGGTCAGCCCTGTGTTGCTGTCTATGACAGGAGAAGTGGAAGATACTGTGGAAAGAGCCAGAGGTCAGGCTTGGACGTCAGGATAAGCAGCCTTATATTAATGGGACCACAAGATTTTGACCAGTGATCTTGATAAAGTCCAATCATAGCTCAAGTCTGAGGTACAGAGAGCAAATATCCTCTAGGGTCCCAGAACATTTTTGTTATTCTTAACTTAGCACCCCCACTCAATTTCTGGTCATCCTTGGGTGCCCCAATGGTTACTGCATCTGCATCATGGCATTTGTCATGGAGAGGAGCTGCCCAAACCAGTCAAGAAAGGTAAGATCAGATTCTAGAAACACCCAGGACCAGCTAGCATTCCCTAGCCCTCAGTGGAGCCAATTCCTTTTGCCCCTGCTGTGGGCTTTTCTTCTCCACGGCTCCTCCCCTCTGGCTGTTTGGTCCCTATACTTGCATTTCTTCACTGGTCTCTCAAGAAGACCACTGGAAGATCAGGGCATGGAGTTCTGTGAAATCACCCTGAGCACCTGAAGTCACCCTGCCGTCATTTGCTGGATATACTCCACACTCTTTTGTGACGGGGGCTCACCCTTATAGTCAGGAGCGCTCTGCAAGGGAGAGGTGTTCCAGGTGCTTGGAGACTGGCCTCTGGTGGAGTATCCCTCAGGAAGTCTGATATCCCTCACCTCCCAGGGTTTCTGATATGTTCAGCCTTCATTTGCCCTCACCAGTGGTTCTGGTCCAAGCTCCCAGCCTGGAGGCTGGCAGGGAGTTGTGGGTGCTCAGATATCTCTTAGCTGCTTCTGTCCCTCCCTACAGAAGCTGGTGGGGGTAGTTTACTTATTGAAAATAAAACTCGAGTTGCCTCATCCCCCAAGCCTGTTCCTTTAGTACCCTTCACAAATGCCCTTAGTGTTTTGTTTTTGCAATGTCTGGCTGCAAGATCTGGAACTGCTTGGTGAAAGCTGGGAGTGCTGAAGTCTTGAGACCTTAGCTCGGCCTCTTTGTCTCTAAGCAGAGTCACATCTAAATTCAATTTCCCTCTTAAAATTACTTCCTGCCAACGTCCAAAAGGCCACAACTAGAGCAATTTGAGCAATAAAATATATAATGAAAGTATTGGATTATAAGCCATAGAATAAGATAAGTATTGATGAATACATACTTACATAAATAAATAATTGAATACATTAGTAGATGGGGGATGTAGGGAATAGGAAAATACTAATCAATACAGGTTAGAAGGAGTGAGAGAAACAGAAAATCCTGATGAGGCAAACGTCATAGTAGTAATGCTGAAATCAGTGGGCCAGAGTTTGCAGAGAAACATGCTATTTATATAGTTTCAAAATAGCTCTCCCAAGATTCTTAATTGCAAAAGGAAAAATAGTAGCACTACAGTGAAGAAATCTCACAGGTACCATCTTTACGACATAGTCAAGGTTAACCTTACCAATGATAAGACACACAGACATTATGGACCCTCTATTATGATGCCCAGAGAAGGCATATTAGTCGGGGGCTCTTCAGAGAAACAGACCAATAAGCTGTATGTAAATAAATAAATATATTTGGTATATGTGTATTTAGTATAAAGTTTTAGTATAAGGCATTGGCTCATGCAGTTATAGAGGCTGATGTCACAAGATAAGCTGGGTGAGTCGGCAAGCTAGAGACCCGGGATTGCTGTTGGAGTGGTTCCAATCCAAACGTCAGCAGGCTCGAGACCCAGGATAAGCCAATGTTTCAATTTGAGTCCAAAGTCAGGAAAAAAGCCCACATCCCCATTTGAAGGCAGTCAGGCAGAAGGAATTCTCTCTTACTCTGGGGAGAGTCAGAAGTTTTGTTTATTCTTCCACTGATTGGATGAGGCCCACCCATATTTGAGAAGGTAATTTGCTATACTCAGTCTCCACTTAAATATTAACCTCATCCAGGGGCGCCTGGGTGGCTCGGTCGGTTAAGCGGCCGACTTCGGCTCAGGTCATGATCTCGTGGTCCGTGAGTTCGAGCCCCGCGTCGCGCTCTGTGCTGACAGCTCAGAGCCTGGAGCCTGTTTCGGATTCTGTGTCTCCCTCTCTCTGACCCTCCCCCGTTCATGCTCTGTCTCTCTCTGTCTCAAAAAAAAAAAACAAAAAAAAAAAAACGTTAAAAAAAAAATATTAACCTCATCCAAAACACCCCCACAAAAATGTCCAAAATAATGTTTGACCAAATAATTTAGCACTCTGTGGCCTAGTCACGTTGACACATAAAATTACCTATCACAGAAGGGTACATTATTACTTCCATGGAATTCTTGCCAAAAATGTATGACCTAATCTGGTTTTTAAAATTTGTTTATTTATTTTTAAGAGAGATGGTGAGAGAGAGAAAGAAAGGAAGAAAGAGAGGCAGAGAGAGAATCCCAAGCAGTCTCTGTGCTGACATGGGGCTTGCAGCCATCAACCGTGAGATCATGACCCGAACGGAAACTAAGTCAGATGCTTAACTGACTGAGCCACCCAGGCATCCCTGCATGACCCAATCTAATCATAAAAAACCTTAGACAAACTCAAATTGATGAACATGGTGCAAAATAACTGACTAGTATTGTTTAAAAATGTTGAGGTTACAAAAGACAAGGAGAGTGAGGAAGTTTCAGTTTGGAGGAGTTAAGGATACAGGACACCTAAATGTAGTGCGGGATCCTAGACTGGCTCCTGGAACACAAGGGGACGTTAGTTGGAAAACTAATAAAATTTGAATGGAGTCTATAGTGCGGTTAATAGTACTGTATTCGTGTTAATTTCTTAGTTTTGATAAATGTGCTGTGGTTATATAAGATGTTGATATAAGCAGAAGCTGATTAAGAGGTAAACAGGAACTCTATTTTTGTAACTTTTCCGTAAGTCTAAAATCATTTCAAAATAAAAAGGTGTTTAAGTATTTTTTTTATTTATTTATTTTTTATTTATTTATTTTTAGAGAAAGAGAGAGCAAGTGGGCAAGGGGCAGAGAGAAGGAGAGAGAGAATCCCAGGCAGGCTCCGTACTGTTAGTATGGAGCCCGACATGGGGCTTGAACTCACAAACCACGAGATCATGACCTGAGCCAAGGTTGGATGCTTAACCAATTGAGCCACCCAGGTGCCCCTCAAAATAAAAAGGTTTTAAAAAGCTTCTTGCCATTTGGTACTTGAGGACTTTTTAATAGCAGAGTATATTTTAATATTCTCTAAATTTATAACGTGTGTGTGTATACACTTGTAATGTTGTATCTGTCAGTCAGCATTTTCCACAAATGCTAAACTCCATCCATTTTTTTTGGAGGCACCTTTAAAAAACCCTAGACTTTTCTTTCCTTGTTTGTTTTTTCTATATTCTGTATTCCTAACTAAAGCCTTTTTTTTTTTGTGTGTGTAAATGATCACAGCTCAACCCTCCTTCTGTTCCAGAAGGAACATCCCTGAGACTATGATCTGTGTATATGAGGCATGTTGCAGGGAGCAAAGAGTATGAGGCCAGAGATCAGAGGATCTGAATGTCAGGGGCACCTGGGTGGCTCAGTCAGTTGGATGTCTGACTTCAGCTCGGGTCACGATCTCGCCGTCAGTGAGTTTGGGCCCTGCGTTGGGCTCTGTACTGACAGCTTAGAGCCTGGAGCCTGCTTTGGATTCTGTGTCTCCCTCTCTCTCTGTTCCTCCCTCACTCATGCTCTGTCTCTCTCTGTCTCTCAAAAGTGAATAAACGTTAAAAAAAAAAAAAATCTGATGCCAGCCTTATTAGTCTGGTTCTATTACTAACTCTGTGAACTTTTAGTTTTAATGCTCTGACACTAAATGGGAAATTTGGGCTGAATACTATATATACTACTTGATGTATGGATTCAAATGATTTTATATATATATATATATATATATATATATATATATATATATATATATATTCTTTTTAATTTTTAATGTTTATTTTTGAGAGAGAGAGACAGAGAACAAACAGGAGAGGGGCAGAGAGAGACAGAGACACAGAATCAGAAGCAGGCTCCAGGCTCTGAGCTGTCAGCACAGAGCCTGATGCAGGGTTTGAACACACAAACCATGAGATCATGACCTGAGCTGAAGTCAGATGCTTAACTGAGCCTCCCAGGCGCCCTCAAATGATTATATTTTTTTAATTAATTTTTTGTTTTTATCAAGGTCCTATGTGCTCTGTTTTTAGGTTTCCCAAGGGTTTTTTTTTTTTTTTAAGTTTATTTATCTATTTTGAGAGAGAGAGAGCACAAACAGGTGAGGGGCGGAGAGAAGGAGAGAGACAATTCCAACCAGGCTCCAGGCTCCACACTGTCACCACAGAGCCTGATGCAGGGCTTGAACTCATGAACCATGAGATCATGACGAGCTGAGATCAAGACTTGGATGCCTAACTGACTGAGCCACCCAGGTGCCCCCCCAATTTTTTTTGTTTATCCATATGCATTTTTGCCTCTTGCCCCCAGAGTCTTTGGATTCTACAACAGCCATCACAGTTTACTGACTTCATTCTGGCATTTCCCTTAGACTCTCTCTCTCTTTTTTAATCAAACTAAGGGGATCCACAGTTTCTTTTCTTTCTTTTGATCAGGAAGCTACTGTAGTTGTCCTCTATCTTGTTTTTCTTCTTTCTGGAGGGAAGAAAAGTTTTCTTATGTTAGGGCCTTGAATGGGCTGAGCCCTGGCACAATCCTGGAGGGACCATCGGCTGGCCCACCTCTCTTGCCCCTGCACAGTGGCATGAGAGCTCTGGGGCCAGGGTGCTTTGGCCAACCTGCGTCTCTCATGCCAGCACTAATGCCAAGGCATGGAGCCAGCAGGGAGCGCCATTTAAGAAATAACTGACACTCTTGAGAACAAATGATTTACCCAGGTTTGCTTTGTTATTTTTGCCCAGACAGTATTTTTTCCGTGTGTTCCCAGCATACAGGTAGTGGGCTTTTAGATGCCAGGGTAAGACCCAAATAAGGGAGATGTTGGTTGGCAGTGGGAAACCCCTGAGGGCTCTGGCCTGAACAGCTTGCTCGTAGTCACCAGAAAAGACAATTTGGGCAGGTTCAGCAAATTGTAGGGCTTTCCTTGGTCTTTGTGTTGTTGTTTTTAACTTCCTTCTTTTTTTTTTTTTTTTTTAATTTTTTTTTTCAACATTTTTAATTTATTTTTGGGACAGAGAGAGACAGAGCATGAACGGGGGAGGGGCAGAGAGAGAGAGGGAGACACAGAATCCGAAACAGGCTCCAGGCTCCGAGCCGTCAGCCCAGAGCCCGACGCGGGGCTCGAACTCACGGACCGCGAGATCGTGACCTGGCTGAAGTCGGACGCTTAACCGACTGCGCCACCCAGGCGCCCCTTAACTTCCTTCTAAAATTGAGATGTAATTGACATGAAACATTGTGTCAGGTGTACAAAGTGTTGATTGGATACATTTACATATCCGTAGCGCAGTTGCATTAGCCTCCAGCTTTACTTGTGCCATGTTGGCCTGTTAAGTCACATTCCCACCTCCAGCCATTTCTCTTCCCAATTTGTTTACTGTCATTGGATGCTTAGTGTTGTCAGCTTGCTGCTCAAGAACAGTGAAGTGGGTGGATATTTTTAGAGTACAGCATCTAGAACCATGCTGGCATGTAGTAAACATTGTATTTGAGTTTGTTTCATAAAAATAAGAAGTTTTTCCTACTTTCAAAGAACTTACCATATAGTTGGAAAGATAAAAACCCACCAGCACAGCACAGTATGGAAAAAAAATGCTACTCAAGAGGCAGGGTGAGAAGAGGCAAGACCCTATCTTCTTCTTTTTTTAATGGTTTTTATTTTTTTATTTTTAGAGAGCAAGCATGTGAGTGGGGGAGAGGGGCAGAAAGAGAGAGAGAGAGAATCTTTAAAAAAAAATTTTTTTTTACATTCATTTATTTTTGAGAGACAGAGCACTAGTGGGGGAGGGGCAGAGAGAGAGAGAGAGAGAGAGAGAGAGAGAGAGAGAATCCAAAGCAGGCTCTAGGCTCTGAGTTGTCAGCACAGAGCCTGACATGGGGCTCGAACTCACAAACCATGGGATTGTGACCTGAGCTGAAGTCGGACGCTCAACCGACTGAGCCACCCAGGCGCCCCAGAAGCAGAATCTTAAGCAGGCTGCACACTCAGCACAGAACCCAATGTGGGGCTCCATCTCATGACTTCGGATCATGACTTGAACCAAAATCAAGAGTAGGATGCTAGGGGTGCCTGGGTGTCTCAGTTGGTTAAACATCCAACTTGATTTGGCTCGGGTCATGATCTCACGGTTCATGAAATTGAGCCCTGCTTCAGGCTCTGCGCTGACAGCACAAGCCAGCTTGGGACTCTCTCTCTCCCTCTCTGTCTGCCCCTCTCCTGCTGGCACATGTGTGCTCTCTCTCAAAATAAACATTCAAAAAAAAAAAAAAAAAAAAAAGAGACGCTTAACTGACTGAGCCACCCAAGCGCCCGAAGAACTATCTTCTGTGTGCTCTCCTCAGGTCACCTCATTTATTCGTCTAAACAACCAGCAATTCCTCCCATTTTGTGCTTCATAAATTGAAGTCAATAGGCGCAAAAGGCCTTAAAGTCCTATAAGGTCATGTGTGTAATAGCGAGATTTGAACACAGAGCTGTGTGAACTGAAAACTCCCATTACCACCAGAAAGAATAGAGAAAGCTTTGAAAGGAGGCTGGTGCTGGACCTTGAAGGATGGATATAACTTACCAAATGGAGAGAAGTGGAGGGCACATACAGGTTGTAGGGGGCAGGGAAAGGGGGGGGCACAGCATGGGCAAAAATGTAGCCTTGGGAAGCACGAAGCTTGCTTGGGAATGGCAGGTGTTCCCCAGGTGTGCTAGAATAAGGGAGGAGTGACAGACAAAGCTGGAACATGGGTTGGAGGCAGAGCATCCTGAGCCTGGAATTCTGAGTTTGGGCTTTATTTCATAATCCATTTTACAGCCTATTGAAGGTATTTGTGAAAGGGAGTGACATGGTGAAAAGTCTTATCATGGTGACTTAAGTTCAGGTGGGATATGGAACGGGCTGGAGAAACAGAGGGGCTGCTGTCGTGGAAGCTAATGTGTGAGGTACATAGATACAGTGCATTATGCCGTTCAGTCTCACAATACCCCTAAGGGATGGGCACTGGTAATATCCCCATTTTCCAGGTGGGCAAACTGAGGCATTGAGAGGTTAAGTACTGATCAGCCTACCACAGTGAATAATGATGTTGCCAGCATATAAACCACCTGTGCTGCCTCTCTATGCCACAGCACCTGAGGAGACTTCCGGGGGCCATTTTAACAGGTCATGTGTGATAGTCCAGGTGGCGAGGACTGAACTAGTTCAGTAGTGATGGAAAAGGAGAGATGGGAGCAGCAGTGCGAAACACCATTGTATGTGAGCCTGATCCCAGGGCTGGACCTGTAACTTCATGGCTTCTGTTTATGTAGTGTTTCCCGCGGAGGCTGGTGCTCAGTGGCGAGAGTGTTGCCGAGACCGTGGGGCAGCATGGACAACCTCGCCTCCAAACTTCCTAAGTAACTTATTTTAGGCTTCTTGTTTTTCCTGAGGAAATGTATTAATCTAAAAAAGCAAGTGCTGAGGTTGGTGTTCTTGGTTTGAGTTACTTTTGAGACCATGTAAGCAAACTTCCAGGTGTTCTCAAGCATCTCAGGCTTTCAGTACTAGCGTTTGAGACAAGGAGGTGGCTCCAGAGGGCTGGGGGTGATCAGATCTCCCTTTTGCCCATGAACCTCCTCCCTCATCTGCTTCTCTTGATATGTTCCCAGTTACTTCCCCGTTTTGCTATTGTATGGGTTGACATATCATAAAATTATTTAATTTGTTTTACTTTTGTTTCTAATTTTTTTAAGAGAAAGGGGGTGCATGCATTTTGACTCTGCAAAGCTTTTGACACGCAGTTAAATGAACCTATAATTCATGTGTGCTGAATGCCATGGTGACTGTGTAGGGCAGTGTGGGCCAGCCCAGTGACCTCTGTGCTCTGTCTGTTGCAGGTGATAAGAAGTACATCATGGGGCCCAAGCTTTCTACTCTCGACGCCACTGTCTTTGGACACTTGGCACAGGCAATGTGGACCTTACCTGGGACCAGACCTGAGCGGCTGATCAAAGGCAAGCCCTACAAACCTCTTCAGGTCTTGGGAGTCGCTGTGGGGTGAAGGCAGGGGTAACACAACAGAGAATTCTAGGCCATTGCCTGTGAGCTTGACTGTGCTTTATGGAGACATCAGGCTGTCGTGTCCAGGGCCAGGGTCAGTTTATTGTGCTTAGGATATGTAGGGGTTGAGGAGACGCTGGGCTTCTTACCTGCCATCAACAAGGTTGACACAAATTGTACCGTGTTTTACACCAGGGCTTTTCTTTCAGCTCCTTACATAGTGGACTTAACACTTGTTGAAACAGGGCTTGCATTCCACCTCATGCACTTGTCTTGTTGGTCTTCCTTAATTTCCTTTGGACAGTGGTGGCTCACCACTTTCTGGTATATCCAATGCTGCAGTAACCATGGTGGGGTGGGGCTGATGGGGCTCACTGCCCATCTCGAGGCTCCTTTTGAGTCTGAACTGGTCTTACATATTTCACATGTAGGTATAGGAACATATGTTTCTGTGTCATTTGACTTCAAAACATTCTTTTCTCCCCTTCCAGTGGGTGTCTGTAGATGATCCATTGAGAGCAGTAGAGCTAGTAAGTTCAAGCAATAAAAATGGAGGCAATGTTAACCAATGTTTTGTAAGCTTGGTTCTATGCAAAATATTGTTATTATTATTAGTAGTAGTAGTTAGTAGTAGCCGCAGCCCTAGTAGTAGTACATTTTAGCCAGAGAAACACAGCCTTGTGTCTCTGTTGTGTGATCTTGGCTGTAAGGCCTACCAGAGTTAACTTATAGTTGGAGGGGTGGAAGTGAGGATGAATGGGACCAGCCTAGAGGATGAATGTATGTGTGGAGGTGAAGGTAGGGGTGTTAAGCCAGGAGTAAAATTCACGTTAGCAAGGGAGCAGGGAAAGTGAGCTCAACGTGGTTTGATGTCAAGGGACCAGATCTTGATGTGTCCCTTGGGAGGGGACAGTGCCCTTGGGAGGGCGGTGTCCCTCCTTGGGAGGGCGGTGCAGACTGAAGTGGGGGGATGCACATGGCAGCTGGGCCATCTGGGAGAGTCTTCCCCTGTGTTGGTAGATGGGAGCTGTTTGGAGTCATCTCCACTTAAGTGCCTCGGGCCCGGGGATGTGGGGATCAAAGTCTGGTATTTGGGTTTGGGAAAGGGTGTGACAGAGTTGACCAAGGTATTTATAACCCAACTGAGTAGGTTGGGGGTATAGATGAGATCACCAGTGAATCGTATATAGAATGCTTTTAATGTTGGGTGGATGGATGGTTGGAACCAAGCAAGGCAGAATCATATAAGAAACTAAGGCAGGTAAACACTCATGTGTGGTGGTCATAGGTGAGTGGATAGGAAGGTTGGTGAAGGCTGAAGTTCTGTGTGTGTGTGTGTGTGTGTGTGTGTGTGTGTGTGTGTGTATTCATGTGAGGCCCAGAAGCCCAGACCAGGGCATGGACAGCAGGAGTCATTCTCCAGATCCTCATATTGGTGGTGGTGAGGCTTTAGATACATTACCAAACGTGGTTGAAATGGAGGAAGCATTGACTGAAGGTTTTCCAGAACTTCAGCTGAGTGAGGGTAGGAATAGTATGGACTGATACTTAATTTCCTAAATGATCAGCATGGAGATATTCCTTGTCTTGTGATGTGTTGGAACTTACGATACTTATAGTATTTAAAATAGTTTCCCTTTATTTTAATCAGATTTTCCAGGGTCATCTAAAATATATTGGTTCCCTTTAGTTAATTTAGAGGTTTGTTTTATATCTACTTTCTGTTCCTATTACTTCCTGCTCCCTCTCTCCATTTCCCTAGCACACCACTCTTACACACCTATGTACACACATCACCACCTCTGCTCACATACTTTTATACACACATATCCCATACACTTGTACACATAGACTTACATTTGTACCCAGGCGCGCGTGCGCGGCTGAGGTCATCTGGTATTTAGTCAGAGCATTTAGGTATTCACTATCAGTAGAACTCTCAAATTCTATAAATCCCTTCTTGTAGGAATGCAGCATCTTTATGTTAAATTATTTATGACTTGGCCCTTTTCTCTTTTACTTCCTGGAAGGACTTGAAACATTTAATGTTATTTTTAAAGAAATGGCCAGCCTTTTTGGAGGATTGGAAGATTAGAGGATTGATTTTGAGTCCCACCCAAGACCCACACATTTGGGGGAAACTGACACCATCGTCTGTGAGGGACTTTGGCACACGGTTTCATGTACTTTGATTCTTAAACAAGGTAGCAGCTTCCAATTCTCCCTGGGGACTGGTATAGCGTGAGTCACTGAAGTCCACAGAGGGTCTCTAGGGGCACCTGGGAGTCTGGTTAAGCATTCAACTTCAGCTCAGGTCATGATCTCATAGTTCGTGGGTTCGAGCCCTGCATCCGGCTCTGTGCTGCCAGCTCAGAGCCTAGAGCCTGCTTCAAATTCTGTGTCTCCCTCTCTCCCTGCCCCTACTCTGCTCATGCTCGGTGTCTGTCTCTCTCAAAAATGAATAAACATTAAAAAAAAGTCCACAGAGGGTCTTTAAATCTCATTTTGGTCATTGATTTCATGCCCTTCTAAATCTTCTGATTGGAGCTGCTAATAGACTAATATTTTGGTCTCAACTTCTTTCTCTGTCTTTGTTCTTTCTGTGGTGGAGACTTTCCCAAGAAGTAACAAGAGGAAGGAGAAGCAGAAACAACTAAGAACCTGTATGATTTAGAACTGGCTCAAATCCAGGAACGTGAATGGCTTAGATCAGGCAGTTTTCTGCCTAGCTTTGGAACAGCCAGGGCACTTTTGGCCTTGCTACATGTGTGAATGTGTGAGTGTACATATGCATAAATATTAGCTTTTGGTCCTAGATATTAATTACGGTAGGGAGCCACAGAGGCTGCTTCTGGAGCCATCTAAAGTAGGGAGAAACTTGCCTTAATTTAGGTGAGTAGGAGGACAGACTTTGAATATTCAACAGTTCTCAAAATATACATAAGTATGTGTTTGCATATATATAGATGTAGATATATGAAATATTATTTCCTTGCTGGAGAGTATCTAGAAAAAATAGAAAAGTTAAAAAAAAAAAAACTTGTGTCCCTGTCACCCACAGACAACTGTTAATATTGTGGTATGTATCCTCATCTTTCATCAAGTACTTGTATGTATACATTTTTAAAAATCAGGATCACGGTATTGATACAGTTATAAACCTATAAATTTTAATTAACTGTGTCTTCATTTCTCTTGTCATTCAATATACCTTAAAACAATATGTTTAGTAGTTGCATAATATCCTGTGTCCTATGGCTACACTGTAATTTATGTGATTAATCTTTTTCTGGTCTCATGGGTTATTTCACATACTTTTTTACCAATATTCCGAAGTGAATATTGTATAAATATATATTCTTACTTATCTCTGGTTATTTTCTTAAGCTAAACTTGTAGTTGGGGAACTTCTGTCTCAAAAGGTATAAGCCCTTGGTCTGTATGGCTAAACTGTTTTCTAGAAAGACTGTAGCAGTTTATATTCTTATGAGTACCGTCTGAAAGTACCTCGAATTTTGTTCCCCAATTAAGATTGTGTATAATTTATTTTGAAATTTTTGCCATTTTTCCAGTAAAGAATCTCAGTTTTACTCTCAGCAAATTCCTCATGTAGAGTCCCATTTGACATTTTGTTCAGAGTGTCCTTATTAGGGAATTGCATGTGGATCTGGGCACTCTTTGAAACAGACATGGAGCACTACAGAGTCTGGAAAAGTGCCAGAAGGGAAGGAGTTCTGCAACCTGTCTGCCCGCCTTGTAGCATGTAGCAGGCCCATAGCACGATGCTATTTTTCTGGATGTGTGAGAACCACAACCTTCTTGTGCTGAGAAACACTTTATTCATTAGCTCTTTTACCAGCAGTCATTTGTTACTGTTGGGTGACTTTTTGCTTCTTATTTGATTAATTGAAAGGTGGAAGAAATGCTGGATATCCTTGAGAAATATCTGAGTCTATCCCCACCCCCCCACACTTACTGTTCTCCGTCTGGACGTGTTCAGCAAGAGGTCTGGTCTCAGGAAGGGGATGGCTCAGATGACTTTTGTGGGTATTTGTATTTTGAGATCTACAAATTTGTATCCTTTAGCTTCAAGGAGATGAGGGGAAGGTGGTGTCCTCATCACAGCATTCAAGTTTGTTTTGAATTTAAAAAAATTTTTTTATTAAATATTTTTAAATGTTTGTCTTAGAAAGACAGAGCATGAGTGGAGGAGGGGCAGAAAGAGGGAGACACAGGATCCAAAGCAGCCTCCAAGCTCTGAGCTGTCAGCACAGAGCCTCATGAGGGGCTTGAACCCACCAACCTCGAGATCATGACCTGAGCTGAAGTCAGACACTTAACTGACCGAGCCACCCAGACACCTCTGTTTTTAGTACTTTTAAACCAAACAGTAGAATTGCATTATACACATTACTTTGTAACTTGCTTTTTTAAAAAAAAAAAAAACAACAAAACTTTTTTCATGTTTATTTATTTTTGAGAGAGAGAGGGAGAGAGAGAATGCAAGCACGGGAGGGGTAGAGAGAGAGGGACACACAGAATCTGAAGCAGGCTCCAGGCTCTGAGCTGTCAGCATAGAGCCCGATGCAGGGCTCAAACCCGTGAACTGCGAGATCATGACCTGAGCCAAAGTCAGGTGTTTAACCGACTGAGCCACCCAGGTGCCCTGCTTTTTTCACTTAATAGAATATCATGTCTTTTTAACATCTGCAAAATATTATATAGAATTGATACACCATAATTTATTCAATCAGTCCCTATTGATGGACATTCAGGCTGTTTCCATATTTCTTTTCTTTCTTTTTTACTGACATAATGCTGTCGAGGTTGGTATACATATATGTTTATATACTAGTGCTTTTATTTTAGTAGAATAGAGAACTAAAAGTGGAGTTTTGGGCCAACAGGTACATTTAAAATTTCAATAGATGACATCAGATTACTTTCCAAAAAAGGTTATAGCAATCTTATAATTCCACCAGACATGTGCTTACAATGCCTGACCCTCCACATTGGATGTTATCAAATCTTAATTTTTACCAGTTTGGTGGATGAATTGTTACCTGATTATTGAGTACACTTTCAAAAATGCAGTTTTTCCTTTATTTCACAAAGTTTACATCCTCAGCGTAGGCATTTGTGTTGACAAAGGAATATCTCGCACACACACACAAAGCCGTTTTCTACTGCCAACTTTTTTCTTTTCTTTTGGCTGGGACATGTTGAGTCCGCTGATGGGGAATCTAGGCACAGAAGGAATTGGCAAAGCCAGACAGAATTGGCAAAGTCAAACATAAAATTTCATTCTTCGTTCTACTCTTTTTTTAATCAGTGGCAGGAAATGAGGATGGGTATGTGAGCTCCTAGTTTTTGCTTATCAAAGCAAACTCTTTCTGGACTGCATGATAGAATGATCACTTCTTGACAACTCATTATCTTTGAGGGGCAGCACCTATCCCCTCATAATTCTTAGTACCCCAGAGAGAATTTGAGAAAAATAATCTGTGACAGGGAGTGTGCATCTATGAATTCTCAAGTCAGGCAGTGAGATCACCAGATCACCAGTAGAGGTGGGGGGGAGGGGGGGAGAGAGAGAGAGAGAGAGAGAGAGAGAGAGAGAGAGAGAGAGAGAGAGAGAGAGAGAGGTGGTTCGTGGTGAAAGGCATGGAGTCTGGAGACTGCTGGTGTTTAAATCTTGGCTCTGCCACTTTCTTACTGTGTGACCTTAGGCAAGTTAATTAACCTCTCTGTTGCTTCAGTGTTCTCATGACAGATGGGGATAATAATAGTTCCTGCCTCATAGGATTGTTGCGAGGACTAATTCAACAGATGCATAAAAGCACTTCAAACAGTGCCCGGTACACAGTAAGGGCTATTTGTATGTTTGCTATGATTACTTTTTATTATTGCACACTGAAGTGGTATTAATGTCACATAGTACAAAGGCAGGGCGGCTCTCCTGGAAGAAAAGTGAAGAAACAGGTGGTAGAAAAAACAGCCACAAAAGAAGTGGATAGAATCGTATATGGTGTAGATCCTGTGGCTATTGGGAATAGATTCTGACTTTCTAGCTGCTCCCTAAACAGCTCCTAGGGAATGGACGTGATTGAGGCAAACACGGCTGTCCCCAGACCCTGCTATGAAGTGACCATAATCCATCTCTGATTACCACCTCCCACCAAACCTTGGTGCCGCCTCCAGATCTTTATCCGATTCTTGGTTACCAGTGACTGGGAGCCATACCTGCTGAGGTGTTTCATGACTGCTTTCCCGAGGGAGGATCTAAGTGAAGGTTTGGCATGCATCTTTTTAAGGAGCAATCCTGTGGCTCCTTGGCTTCTGGCTCCGGGGCGTGTGTGTAAAGTCTTCGAGGAAGGGGCAATCAGAATGGGCGCATGTATGGTACGAGTTGAACTGTTATGATCTGAGACAACTGAAAATGGTGACCTGCAACCAGTGCTGGCTCACTGCTTGATAGGATCTGTGAAGTAGGGGGATTTGCTTCGTTACATTTTACAGGAGATGTGCTTATGTAAGCAGAACAGCGATCAAGTTTTGAAAAATTTTCATGGGAAAATGTATATAACCACATCATATGAAGTAACAGGAAACATTAATAATGACAATAAATAGAAAACGTGGGGCGCCTGGGTGGCGCAGTCGGTTAAGCGTCCGACTTCAGCCAGGTCACGATCTCGCGGTCTGTGAGTTCGAGCCCCGCGTCAGGCTATGGGCTGATGGCTCGGAGCCTGGAGCCTGTTTCCAATTCTGTGTGTCTCCCTCTCTCTCTGCCCCTTCCCCGTTCATGCTCTGTCTCTCTCTGTCCCAAAAATAAATAAAAAACGTTGAAAAAAAAAATTAAAAAAAAAAAAATAGAAAACGTACTGAAAGAAATTACATCAAAACGCTACTGTGATTACCTTGGATTGACGAGATTATAGGGGGCTTTTGTTTTCTTCTTTATGGCGTTTCTATATACAGACTTCTAATCTTCCAAAATGAGAATGTATTATCTTCTTTGATAGAAAATAAAATAGAGTAGTTAAAGACTATAGTCAGTAGACCTGTTAATGTAGAAACAACCTAAATGGCCTTGAAGGGGGTGTGGTAAAAACAAAATGAAACTATGGTACATCTGAATAATGAACTGCTGTGCAGTTATCAAGGTGATAGTGTGAAATTGACAGTTTTTCATTATATGTTGTTAAGTGGAAAAAAGTAGCATAAGGGACAATATATAGTAAATGCTAAATAGCAAATGTAAATATATGTAAATGTATATCCAAGAATATAAATGGAAATGTTAATATGGTGAAATGTGATTATTGGTAATTCTTTTGTTTTCTGTGTTTTGGTATTTTCTAATATTCTTCAATAAAACCTGGGTTACCTCTATAATAAGTAGATGTTTATATAACTTAAAAAAAAAAAAAAATCCAAGGAATATTCTTAGGGCAATGAAGTCCGGTAAGGGAGTGCCAGATAATGTATTCGTAAGCAATAGTGCCATCTGGTGGATCAAAGGCAAAAACTCACCCTCTTTATTTTTCATTTGGAATTTGGAAATGAAAGTCGGTTCTGTGTCACGTTTCAGACAAATGCCGGGACAATTTTAGCAACTTAACAGAAGTGTTCCTTTGATTCACAGGAAAAAGAAGTAGCCCAGTAACTGAGTTGGGAACCTAATTATAAGTATAGCCGTTCAATTTTATTTAAAAAAAAAAATCTGTTTTACTAAATGTGCCTGGGGGGGCATACTCATCCGTAGACAATTCTGAGTTATCCATTTTATTTAGGATCATTTAGGGCAAAATTTGCATCTTAACATACCTTTCTTCAACGACGTGGCATAGAACCCAGCCCTTAATAGCACCACCAATATTTGTGGAATGAGGACTTACTTCTGGCTGGCTGACCTCGCTGACAGTTGGTGGATTTACATGGGGCATAACTTAATTTAAATATGAACGAGCGGAAGTTCCAGTTCTCTTGATAAGCAAACACAAAATACTAAAATGCTCGACAACGCCCAATGATGGTAGTTGAGCTGCCATTCTGGATAAATTACCACCGCCACCCCCACCCCCACCATCACCCTATGACTCCCAGCCCACTCACACTCCACTCACCCAGCCCACTCACCCAGCCCACTCACACTTAACTTTTTCCACTCGCCTGTCTTCTTCTGCGTGTGAAAATCTAAGTATCTGATAGTCCGTCTTTGGAAAAACACTGTTAAGGTCTACCCCACCGCGTTCTTCCCAACCCCGCAGAAGGCCAAGCTGCTGGCAGATTGCTGCCTTTGAGAATTAACCCTGGCTTTCCTTACCACCCCGCAGGTGAGCTCATCAACCTTGCCATGTACTGTGAGAGGATAAGGAGGAAATTCTGGCCAGAGTGGCACCATGATGATGACAACACCATCTATGAGTCTGAGGAGAGCAGCGAAGGGAGCAAAACCCACACGCCCCTGCTGGATTTCAGCTTTTACTCAAGGACAGAGACCTTTGAAGATGAGGGAGCAGAGAACAGTTTTTCCAGAACCCCAGACACGGATTTCACCGGACACTCGCTCTTTGATTCTGACGTGGACATGGAGGACTACACAGACCACGAACAGTGCAAGTGACGTTCGGCCTCGCTGACCCTCTTCTGCCGGAGTGGCCACTCCCTGGGGTTGGTCCGATTTCCCAGGTGGAAATCCATCTGAGCTGGGAGGAGATCTTCATGCTTGACACAGTTCTCACGAGCTAACTGGACGATAGCAGCCTTATTTCTTTTTGTACAAACGAGACACAGAACCATTCGGATGGCTCCATTTAAAACAAACAGGCAAAAAGGAAAAAAAAAAAAGTCAGCATGGTTCCTGAAATCCATTTTTGTTTTCATTAGAAAACTAACACTGTGTGGCAGAGCAGGGGCAAGAGCAGATTGTCTGCGGATTGTGTCTATGTAGATCGTCTTCAACCCGAGGGCTTATTTGTGAGACGGATGCTCGAATGTCCTTCACCCACCGGGGTTCCAAGTAATGAGAGAAATCATCGGGGGAAATGTCCAGGAGACAAATATCCTATGGTGGCTGCTTGTATTTTATGTGTGTATATTGTATGTTGAGATAATTGAAATAAAAATCCATAGATATTCAGCGAACACCTACTATGTGCAAAGCACTGTGCTAGGTGCTAATCAGTATAAGATTTATTCTCAGTCCTGCCAGTGACTAGCTGTGTGATTTCGGGCGAGTCCCTTAATTCTTGTGTGCCTCATTTCCCCCACCTGTAAGGTGGGGATAACGATACTCTCCACCTACCTACCTCACAGGGGTGTTGTGAGGATTCATGTGGTAGCACCTCTTGGAAGAGGTGTGACATAAACACAACATTTTATTCTTTATTGTGCTTCCTGCGTATGAACATTTGAGGGCAGAGGAATTCCATATCCAGCCAACAGCAGCCACAGTCACTCGCCAAAGCCGAGCTGACGAAACACACGCAAAGGCGCAGTTAGGATTCTGTCACCATTCTTCTTTGTGATCTTGCCTGAATGGAAATCTTTTACTGAAAGACCGTTGAAAATGCTTTCACAGAGCATCGACAGCTACACACAGTCTTCAGTTCTGTGTATTTGCAGACGTCTTTCTTCCGTTGCCTGACCGCACGCTGGAATGTTGTCCTTTGTAGACTCCCGAGTGTTAAGTTGCCTGTGTTTGATTTATTTGAAGGGAATAAAGCTCAGGAATATGATGGGTTTCGTAGAGGTGAAGGGGAAAGGATTTGACTGATTTTTCTAAGCAGATGCTTGCCAACGTGTAATGTCTTTTTGAAAACAAATCTTGCAAGACGTATCGAAAAGATGAAGTCTGAAGAGGATCACGTGACAGGTATCAAAGCACTTTGTGCAGTGTAGACTCTATGCAGTTTTACTAATGCAACTTTTCTGGCGTTCTCAGCCATTGCCCCATGAGAGGAAGGCAATGCTGGGGACAAATCTTAATGTTTCTTAAGGATCTCCCGTAGCTGCCCTGTGCTCCCTCTCTGTCCCTGTAGAGCACATGGACCCTTGGGGTTACTGTATTTACTAAAGCGCTCTATCTCTGAAGACATCCTTTTTGTTGACTTAGAACATTTTCCAGTGAAATATGCGGTGAAGATGCTGGGGTGACGGCCATGGATTTGGGCTAGGAGAGTCGGTGTTACGATTTACAACCGCAAGCAGAGCTGCTTTGCTTCTGATCTCAACGGACTCACTGGGTAATGGTTATTCATGGTGGGGCCAAAGAGACATTTTTCAAAAGAGACAGCAATTTCTGCTGAGAAGTTTGTGTATTTGCTTGAAAAAGACTCTCTTTGAATATGGCTTTTGCAAAACAATCCTAAAATGCTGCGGATTCACAAAGAGGTAAAGGGGGAGAATTGCTGAGGCTGTTTACCATTGGAGCCACAGTGTAGGACCTGTGTAACTGGGGACAGATGCTGAGATACCCTCAGTTAGAGATTCTCATTGCACAGGAAACTCAGTCGTTAGTTTCTTATTAAAAGCATTCATCTTTGAGAGGACCGTTTGGTGCCTAATGAAAATGTGGGGGAGAAGATATGAATGGATGAGCGTGTTGTATCTCCAGCGACACTTGGGAGGACTCTTCACCTCGCCTGTCTCTAACACGTGTGTTCCAAGGTCAGCTGGTGGTAGTTCTGTGTGACTAGGGAAACTTCTGGCTTGCAAATGTGAATGTCATAACCAGCTAGGCTGTGGACCCGGCCGCACAAAGACCGAGTTGACCTATCCCCATCCATAGCTGGAAAAAGTTGTGTTTGCAATCTTGCCTGCAATTTATTCTCACTGTATAGCACAAAGCGTGTTGTGTCTTCGCGTCAAGAATGATTTAAGTTATGGCTGTGCAGAGTCACATATCGTTTTACTGTGCATTGCTTGCAGGGCAAGTACATAGAGAGCCAGTGTTCATCGTGAAGTTGTAAAATAAGTCATTCTTTCCAGGTGCCTCTCTCAGAGGCTTGAATGGACATTACCACTTGGAGTCTTGGGTACTAGCCTGCCAGCTCATGACTGGGCACTCAACATTCCGAAGGTGTAACTTGATTTGGAACCCTGGAATATACCCAGGTTTTACCTTCCCAATGTGGGTTATGGAAACAAAATGACCAAGACAAAATCACTGTCGGGTGGATGACCTAGGTAGTCTTTGTTGGAAGGGCTTTAATTTTACCTGGTTTGTTCCTAAGTTCCCCAGATTTGAAGTGTTCTCCAATATGGTGAACAGGTGCTACTTAAAAGAAAATATAACAAGAAATTAGGGGACATTTTGGTCATCTGGCTTACTTATTCAAGTTGTGTTTCTTTTTTTCCTGGAAAGTGACTTAAGGAGGTGTGATCTTTAATGTTAACAGATGTTTTTTGGTTGGACAGAAGCCCCACTAGCTGCCCGGTTTTTTTGTTTGTGCGTTTGTTTTATTTTTTACCTCTCAGTGTAAAAATAAATTCTGCCCCTCTATCCACTTCCCTTTGCCCCTCGTCCCCACTCATCAGGATTAAGGAGCAGCAGCAGTGTGATTTAATCTGCCTATGTCAGCTAGGCAGAGGTAAGCTATATTGTCAGAGTTGACCATTTTGTTGTTGTGACATAATGAATTGTGAACAGTGATGCTATTGTTGAGGCCATGAGCTAGCTACCCTGGTGACTGACCACAGACACAAGAACTTGAATCATAGCTGTAGTCTGTCTCTCCAGTGAGCCCGGCCTGTGCATCCTGTGGCATTAGGTATTAGGATACGTTTGCTTGAAATAGTTAGAGTTCAAGGAAGGGAAGAGCTAGGAATTTTAGCTTCATGGGTCTTGCCTAGGTTATTTAAGAGAAAACATAAAATCATAAGAATGTATATAGCTGGGTAATGGATTAGTTGTAGAAAGCCCCTTACAAGAGAGCCTCTGAGGTTCTTATTGGCTCCATATCACATGCATATTCATTTGTAGGCAAGACCTGAACTGAAGTCTTTCACCTTGCCTTAGATGGTTCTTGCCGTTACGTTGCTTTGACTTTGTTTCTTTTTAAAACCCACATTCCCTGAGAAATCAGTCCATGCTCATGGAACCAGCACATCCCCAGCCTCTCTCAAAGAGTGCTTGGAATCTTCCACTCTTGCTCTCCATGTCTGTTCAGCCCAGTACAGACCAATTCAAGAATTTACTCTGTGCAAGGCACTGCTAGACTCTGAATGATACCAAGTCACCAAGACTCCATATTCTTTGTTTTTTATCTTTTAAAGAATCTATGCCATATTATCACTCCTTGCGTATTTAATGAGCACCTATCCTGTTCCTGGCCCTGAGATCCACAGGAGATCTAGAGGGTGAACAGAACAGACATGACACCCTGGTTTTAGGGCATCCGCTTTTGCCCAGACTAATGCAATGGCCTCTTCTAAATGCTTGGTCACTTCCCTGATCCATTCCACCCTACACCATTAATTTTTAAAAGAATTTCTGGCCCTGATGGGGTGCCATATTGCCTCAGGATGAGGGCACTCTCTGGGCCCTGGTATTCTCAGCTCTTCCTTCATCTTGTTTCCTGGGACGTCTCCCAGGGCTTTTCCATATGAGCCATCCAGTGCATCCTGGTTGGTCTCCTTGCCATTGCCTAAACATGCCTCATGTCCCCACTCTGCTTCTGCTTATGCTAGCCTCCCTCCTGAAAGCCCTGCCCTTCCTGTCCACTGGCCCAACTCATGCCCACCTCCCAAGGCCCAACTTCATCAGTTCTGTAAGAAGACTTCCCAGCTCATTATAATCTCCCCTTCCTCTAGAAACACAGCACACATCGTTGGCTTCCCTGCTGGCTGCATGGGAAAGGTATGCCTAGAAAGCAGGCCACACACTAGAAAGTAGTGCTTTTAAACTGTTTGCGTCAGGGATTCCTTTGATAATCTAATGAAAGTCCTATACCTTATTACCAGAAAAATACATATATGCAAATATACAAAATTTTACATGTAACTTCGGATTTAGAGACCTGAAATCATCCATGGATTCTTTAGGGGGCTCATGGACCCCAGTGGCAGAAGCCTTCTAAAGAGTCTTTAAAAGCTACTGTTGTTAGTGTTCATTCTTTCTTGCCTTTGACATGTGCAGAGAGTAGAAAATTGGTATGGGATGTGCATGCAAAAGCAATCTCTGTTATTATCCGTGTTGGGTGTGTGTTGAGTGACAGGGAAGGAAGGAAGAAGAGCTGTCTTACGTTAATTGAGAGAATATCTTTGTTTTGACAGGCTTGGCATTTTGAAACTGACAAGGTTTTATTGTTACTGTTCTTGGTTATCTGTTAACCATCCAAAAAGTTGGTTTATCAAAATGAATTCAGGGCCAGGTAAGCTTCATTTCAGGCCTCAAACCCACCACTTCTGCGTGAGTAGGCTTTGGCCTAGGGTTATTAAGGTAGGAGAGAAGAGGCTGGATTTTTCCTTATAGGAAAAAGATCGGCACAGTCAAGTTTTCCTGTATTCATCATTCATTAATTCATTCGTAGGATAACTGTTGAGTGTATTTTCAATAAAAGGATGGTGCCTTTGTTGATAGGTAACTACTCAGGTTCTTCTTTGTCGTCGTCGTCGTCTTCTTCTTCTTCTTTTTGTTTTTTTACAGGGTGAAGTTATTTTTATTGCTCCTGACTATGATCCAGGATCCTTTGTTCTCCTTTATGTGCAGTGCTGTTTAAGTTGAACGACAACCAGTGAAAATACATTCGATGACAAATACTTCCAAGTCTGAATGCTGAACTCTGGCAACACATCTTTAATAGGTCCAGCCATCAATTAATGTGTGATTGTGGAGTGCTTGACCTTTTTTCAATTGCTTCCAGTGGTGAAACTGGGTGAAGTTTGAAAGGATCCCCTTGGTAGTTGGGGCAGGAGGTCCCTCTTTCCCAGAGTTCTTTTGCTAGTACCAGGAGTAAATGTCAACAGATGATGAATATTTTCTTCATTTGAATTCCTTACCAGAAACTTGAGTTTTTAGTCCCTGAATTTAAAGGATATCCTAAAGACATTTAAAGTTCCAGGGGCGCCTGGGTGGCTCAGTTGGTTAAGCGTCCAATGTCAGCTCAGGTCATGATTTCGCTGTTCCTGAGTTCAAGCCCTGGGTCAGGCTCTGTACTGACTGCTCAGAGCCTGGAGCCTGCTTTGGATTCTGTGTCTCCCTCACTCTGTGCCCCTCCCCTGCTCACTCTCTGTCTCTCAAAAATAAACATTAAAAAAAAAAAAGATATTTACAGTTTCTTAATGTTTAGGATAAGATAACTGGAATGGATAACTTACTGGCCTTGCTCCTTAGAGATGGTTACAGAGGAAACTAAAAAACCGCTTAAAGGAAAGTGACTCAGCTCTTTTGGGGCTGACAACGGGACCTCCTTAACCATGCTGGCTCCTGCCAAGGCAGGGAACCTGTCCCCACAGCCAGGCTCTCTGAAGTTTCTGTTGTTGGCTAGATTATGACAAAGTGGTGATGCTCAAATTTCAAGAAGATTATTGCCCCAAATTGTAAAACGTGTAGATAGATAAAGGGTCCCATCGCAGTAATAAAGTAACTTATGAATGTGGTCTAGCTAGCACCCACACTCCTGATCATTTTAGTGGAAGAAACAAATTAGAGTAAAAGATTGATACAGTACTTTGGTGTTCTGTACACAATTAAATAATGTCATCAATGAACGTGATGGCCTTCATGAAGTTTAAAAAATTCTGGTTGTCCCTAATTACAACTTCATATTTTGAAACAATCCACTAATTGTAGAGCAATATATATTTATGATACTGGTTAATTTTATAAAAAGTAGTATTGCTACATATGACCATTCACCTCCCTCCCTCCCCATAGCAAGCAATTTTTTTTTTTTTTTTTTTTTTTTTTTTTTTTTTTTTTTACTTTATGGCTCTGGAATAGAGTAACCTTCATTTATCAATAATATTTAAACCTTTGGTCTTTCTTTAGTATTTTATACACCTACCTATGTCTTCAAAACCAATAGGAGTCAGCTGCTGAATTGCCATGTTAATTAGCTGTGGCTGAACAGGTAGCAGAGGGAGTACAGTGGAGGGCTAGGAAAGAGAACTGCTTTGGATATTTACCATCCCCCTCCTCTTAAAAAACAAAACAAACCCCAAACAACAATCTGTGGACTTTTCCCTTTAACAGTTGTTCAGAATTGAAAGTGTTCTGTCATATTTGCTTCTGGCTCTCCACAAGAGATCGCATTTGGCTTATTCAAACACAAACCATGTCCAGATGATTGTATTTTTACCTTAAACAAATTGTATCTGAATTCTTTTGCAGCAATAAGATTAAAAACAGTATCAAATTTTCAAGGAATCTCTGCTTCAGTAGGGGCGACACGTTTGTGTTACTCCTGTCAAAATGATTACCTCATGTGATCAGTCTCATGGGATCATGCTTATTGTAAACATGTGTTTTCCCCAGGAATGTGCATCATGCAGCGTGTCTCACGACTCAAACGGTAATGATGGCTGGGAAGAGGAGGGTCTGAATCCTTCATTTGGCGATACTAAGATTTCACTGAGTGGGAGGGGAGAAGGAAAGGGTGACAAAGGTGGCCTCTTCAGGCAGCACGTGGTACGGCTGTGTTGGAGACGTGTCAGCCACCTCGCAAGTTGTCTAAGGGGTGGCGTCAGTAACATAATACAAAATCCAGGTTTACAAATCAAAAACAAATGCAATTTGTAGGGAAGGATTGTTTGTGGATGTATGAAAGACCGGTGCAGGAAGCACTGAAATAATGTTGATCTTTGTCTTAATTTATATGCTCAAGTGCTGGGATTGTGCCATCTGAAGCCAAGCCTGGGAAATGGGAGAGCAGCTGACAGCGATGGCCTCTGCTCAGTTCCTTTGATTCTGGAACTTCCTTCTATTCTCTCAAAAGGGTTCGTGGCATATGGTTTCCATCTCATGAGTATAAAATGTACAAAGTAACGTATATTTGTTTTATAGATGCCCTTTAAGTGGAGACACCCCAAATCATTCGTATTTAGGTAGTGGTCTCCAAACCTTTGTGCTCATTCACCTCATCAGTAAAACTTTCTGAGCATGCCCTTTAGCATATTTATTTATAAACACACACACACACACACACACACACGGAGTGCTCATATGCAGTACTGATGTGTACATTAAAAACCATGGCAAACATAGAAATTTTCAAAGGCTGTTGTTCTGGACTCAGTAGAGTTTAGGGAATGGGGCAAGGAGTACTTGCAGCACCTAGAAAGCTGCAACTGATTAAAGAATGTGTATGTAACATTTGTGGCAAAGTGGATGTAAAATAGGCATGGGCGCATGATTTTAGGTCAACGAATGTATGTATGTATGTAAGTAAGTATTTTTACTTAAAATGGGCATTTGGGGTTGGGGAAGAGAATGGTGAATAAATAGATGTCCCCTTTACAAGAGCTATTTTAATTCTGTTTTTGGGACCACATGATCTAGAATGTTTTGAAAATTTCTGAAAGATTTCACAGTACATGGACTTAAGCAAAATAAGAAAAGACAGGAGGGGAAAAAGCAAATAATGCAAATACGGGATGCATTGCTTCAGAATTTCAATACCAATCTGAAAAGCATGTTTTGATAATTCCTGGTAACCAACATCTCACTGATTATAAATCTCTCTTCTGTTTGTTTATAATCCAATGTCACCAAATGTGTGGAAGGTGCACAGATTTATTTTCAGAGATCTGAGATGGGAAGGACCAATGTTGGTATAATTTGAGCCCACATTTCAGCTGCTTGGGGGCTGATGGATGGACACTGCCCGGAAGCATTTACCTGCACCACCTGTTTTGCAAACACAATGAATAGCATCTTGCTGAACAAGGGCCTCAATGTCGAGGTGGCATTCCAGTGTTTATTTCTGGACCTATGAGTTACTTTAGCACAGTTATTGTTAGTAGTTTATAAAGCCATATTTAAACTTGTATACTTGATTGTAAGATAGATTTGAATTGTGCACTATGTTGATTACTGTATATAAATGTGGAAATTCTGTACATTTGGTCTTCATGCTGTATGTATTTGATGTGTAAATGATAACTAATGGTTATGAAATAGCTTGCTGTGAATGTCTTTATTCCAATTTGCTTCTCTCTTTGCAGATTTGAATGTTTTAACTTTAAACTCATGAGGAAAATCTGAAATCTTTGCATAGAACATACTGTTAAGTGGTAGTCTCTTAGATGATCGGGAAGATATTTTTCTTGTAAGGTTCTTGTATAATTAAAGCAGAGGTAATTAATTTTTTAGGCATATAATTTTCAGATAGAAATTCAACAGAATGTTTTTTAAGTAGAAAACGGGTCTTTGAATATGCTCTCCTACCCTCTCCTGCCTTTTAGTTCTTGCCCAGTGTGCCCCTCGGAGCTTTTGGGGAGTGATACCCACTAGTAGAGAGAAGAAAAGGGGGAGGGGAGCAGGACACACGCTAAGACCTTTGCTGGGGTATGAGGCCTGATGATAGAGCAACTTCCCCTTCTGTTAATAGTGTCTAAATTAGTTTTTGTACCTCTCCAGTGAAGTAATTGTGATGTCCGTTTTGTAGATGAGGAAAGAGGCTTGGGGGGTAAATTAGGGTACAGTGGCTAAGACATGCTCAAGTCATTGATTTGCAGTGAGGTTTTAGAAATACAAATCTTACTTCCTAGTGTTCTGTCCATATGTGCCTGGCGATGAACCATGAAAGACAGCTGGATCTAAAAAGGCATGTCAGGATTGATGGAGACATTTAGGGTGTTTGAAATCCTATCTAGAAATTTGAGCAACTATTATCCAAATATTAGCTTCTTAGCATTTAGGGCAGATTGCAATAAGGTAACATCTAAAATCCCAAACTTCCCAAACCGTGGGACTATCTATTAAGTGGAAGATGAGAGAACCCCCTAATCCCACATTCTAGAGGTAACAGTTTGGCTTTCAGACCCCCATTCTCTCTTGACTAATAAATCCCAACCATTCAGCACTGCTTATTAACATAGACCCTTATTACATAGGCCCATAATTGAAAATGCTTTGAGACAATGTGTATCCACTTCAACTTAAATGAGCTCCGGACCCTTCTAGAACTTGTATGGGGGTTTTGGACTCAAGCCTGGTGTCTGTTCCACTAGGGAAGCTTGCTCTCCTTGCTTTCAGAGGCATCAGAAGGAAGGGGCGTGTTTGCCTTTCCACATGCTGTGCTCTCAGAAGTGTTAAGAGAAGTATCTTGTTGCCAGTTGTCCTGAATATTCCATGACTTGATTTTTCATATTTTTGTCCTCCTTTCCTTTTAGAGGAGAGGCAGAGCAGTTGGTGTCCTGGCTCTCTCAGGGGCCGCCTGTTTTGTTTGCATAGGATGCCACTGTCAGCACCCATTAAACACTTCCCAGCTGGGCTCGTTCCCATTAGCAACAGACTTTTCTTTTGAAACCTACCAAGGTTAAAGTCGCTTATGCTGTGGATGAAAGCAAACTCTGGAAAACGAAGGGAAGAGAACCAGCGTCCTCCCTCACAGTGTGGCTGCCTTGTGTGTCCAAGAGGTACCTGGTCTGTTTTCATGGTGGTGCACTCATTGTGAAGGCTTAGGGGTCCTCTCCAGTTGAGGGCCTGTTAGAATTGAAGGTTCACCTTACCCAGGATGGGCAGACACCCTAAGTGACTCATGCTCAACATGTATCCAGGTAAACCCTGACTGAAACAGTGGCACAGGGAGCCTCGAAAGGGAGAAGGAGAGTTGAGGGAAGGGCTGTGGGTGGCAGGGAGCAGCCCCGGACCCCTTCCCCAGCCCTACTATCCACATGTTTATTTTGTGCTGCTGCTTCCTTCTCCACCCTCACAGATCTCCCTCCAACTAGCTGGTGCATTTAAAGGCAAATAGTGGAAATCTTAGGGCTGCTCAGGGATGTCAAATAGTCCAGATTCACCAGTGGTACAAGTGTAAGATGGGAGGTAAGTGGGGAGGCAGCCTGGGCCACACTGTGTGGAAGTCATCCCTATAAGGGTGAGGAGGTTTTCTGAGCAGGGGACTCACACGAGGAGAGGATATTTAATTCAGGTTTATCTGATGACAACCTGGACACAGGACACCTCAGAGAGGAGGCCGCAACAGAGCAGCTGGGCAATCTCAGTGGTTCCCAGAGAAGTCAGAAGTGGGGCAGGGGGCGCAGGGGGAGTGGGCAGGGGGAGATGCCAGCCACAGAGCACAAGGACAGGCCGAGTCTTGGATGCAGGGAAGGAGAGGGCCAAGGTAATGAGGTCTTGCTGGGAGCTGGGGGCTGCCAGGTGTAGGAAATGTGGAAAAGGGACACCGGTCTGGAGAAAGCTGTATTTGATTTTAGCCACGCTGAATGTGAGGAACCAGTAGGGGGTGCAGGGCTGGAACTTGTGAAGGGAGTAAAAGTGGAAGCAAATGGGCTGGAGAGAGAGAGAGTAAAAATCTTTAGCACCTGGGGCGCCTGGGCGGCTCAGTCAGTTAAGTGTTGGACTCTAGATTTGGGCTTAGGTCATGATCTCTCGGTTTGTGAATTTGAGCCCCGCCTTGGGCTTTGAGCTGACAGCATGAAGCCTGCTTGGGATTCTCTCTCCTCCTCTCCCTCCGCCCCTCTCCTGCCGTGTGCTCTGTTTCTCTCTCAAAATAAGTAAGTAACTTGAAACAAAAGTCTTTAGCACCCTGCATTTGTATGTTCCACTGTCTTTAGGGTTAGTCTCTCAGTAACTCCTTGACCATGTCCCCTGGTGTCCTCGTATATAAGATGAGGGGTCTTGCAGTTTGATCTTCAAGCCCCTCCTCGCTCAAACCTCCTTTCATTGTTCCCGATGGCTGAATACCACTCAATACTGATAAACACCGATTCCACCTCCTGCTTTGTTGATTCTCATAGTGTTGGAAAGACGAATTTAGTGACCAAATCAGCCAGCAATAGCTGACATTTACAGATCACTTACTATGTGCCAAGCACTGTGTTCTTGGCAACCTATGTGCAGCAACTCATTTAACCTTCACAGCAGCCCGGTGAGATAGGTACTGTCACTGTCACCACTGCCGCCATCATAAGGACCGCCACCACCTTCCTCCTCAGCGTCACCATCATTACCATCTGTAGTTTATAGATGAGGAACTGAAGCAAAGAGGGGTTTAAGTAACTTAACCCCGGATCTCTACCAAGTGAACAGCAGAGCTGGGGTTAAGTGCACGGTCTGTGTTTAAGAGTCTGGCTGTGACACCGCTGTGCCCCGCTAGCTCTACACCATTCTAGCATTTGCACCCCCAGACCACACAACCTCTCGAATACAAGGCTGTGAAGATGCAGGGTGCTTGTGTTGAACCAGAAATGGCTTGACCTAACTCACTTCTCCCGAACCATTCCCAGCCAGCCCTGTGGGGTTTGCCTTCTTACAGAACACACACAGACCCTGTCATCAGGTCCCTGATCCATGTTCAGACAGACTTGGGTTCTCTGTGGGGAGCTGTCTGGTTTCCCTGGTCAATTCACTTTGCTTCTGGTGGTCATGGCCATTGGCCCCACACACCTCGTTCACCTTGACTCCTCACGGAGGGAATTCCTGGGCGAATGGCTGAAAAAGGCAGGATTCTTAGGGTGTCTACTGCCTGCTGCCCAGGGGAGCTCACCGCACACATGGTTCTCCACTGCCTATAAGCAGATGCTGCACACGTCTCCACCTCTCACCCCAGACCTTGCTCCTCATTCTCCAGACCCACGTACGCATATGCCCGTGGGACGCTGCCTGTGGGTGTCTCCACATGTCCAGATGTAAGCTGTCAACTCTCTTTCTCCCAGTCTACCATTTCTGTGTTTCCAAGCCACCGAATGTCTAAGCAAGACCCCTGTAGTCACCCAGTCCTGTGGCTTCTGCTTCCTGAAAACAGTTTAAATGCATCTCCTTCCTCAGCTCGGCCTGAACTTCCGGGGCTGCGGCCTCCCACTAAGTTCCTTCCTTCTGGTCTGCTTCCCCCGTACCCATTCTCCACCTTGCTGCCAGGCGAGTCGAGAATTTGGGCGTCATCCTTGTGCAGGGGCCGTGCTAGTCTTCTCTGTATCCTTCCAGTTTTAGTACGTGTGCCGCCGAAGCCAACGCCGTCAAGCTACTCAAAAAGGGAAACTGTCCGTGTTGCTTCTGTAGCGTTCAGGACCAAGTACGGGCACAAATGGCTCTCTGTGACCTGGAACCCGCCTCCCAAACCCGCCGTATTTCCCACCGCTGCCCTTCCCATCTTCACACACCAAACTCCAGATCTACCAAGATATGAAATTGCCACTTTGTTTTACCTGTCATTCCACCACTGAAGGAATGATGCTGTGTCAAAAAAATTTTTTACTGGCATCTTGTGTCTCTTTACGCTGATAATAAATGGTTGACTGTAGTTGATTTTTTTCTGTTTTCTCTGCTGAGTGCTTCCTTTTGGCAGACTTTCCCCAAGGAGAGACAGCCAAGGAGAAAGGTGTTCTCTTTCATCTCCTGACGTGGTGGGGGACAGAATGATAAATCAGACACTGACGCTACCCTCAGCGGTAGGTGAGACATGAACACATAAAAACTCTGGTAAAAGATAAATGCTGATAAATACCCCAAGAGAGGGACAAATAAGTTGGCTTGGACCCTGTGGTGGGGAGAGTCCTTCCGGCCCAGGAATGCAAGAGATGGAGCCCACTGTGCCTCTCTCCACTGTTCCCCTGCTCTCGCAGTCCTGAAGGTAACTCACTTTTCCAAGTCATGACACTTCCCGAGGGGCCCTCTTCCCAGCACAGAAAGGAGGAAACAGTGTCTTTCTTTGGCTAACAAGGCTTTCAGGAATCTGGAGGTTTAAAAATGGTGGTCCACAGACCATGTGATCTGAGTTGTAATAGGCGTAAGGAGCACCAGTACGGCTGGATCCTCATCTTTCTGAGACAACCCCCACTGTCAAGGACCCTCTCTCCACCATTAACATCTCAGACAGGTAGATGACATTAGTGCCGAAGGGATAAAGGAGGCAAAGAGGTGTCTTTAAAGAGTTAAAATGGACGTGGAACACATCTGTGGCAGGGAAGGACAGGGCATTACACCAGCTGCTCGGAGGCAGGTGGTGTGGGCTGACTGGGTGGATGTGCCCTATGTCTTAGCATCAGCTAGATCAACCCCTTCTCCTTAAAAGCAGCTTTTGCAAGTCACTGTCCCGAAGCTTTTCCTATGAGTGCATATTAGCTTTGGGACACTGTTAGGATGGAGCACCGCCCACAAACGCTTGCGGTTGCATCCTTAGCAACCATTCGCTTTACTTGCTGTTGCTGGGTATTTATTCCCCAGGCAGGGCTCTCCAGTGGTTGTAGAGTGTCCAATTTCGGGTGTTGGATAACTTTAAGATTCGTGTGCAGTAGGTGGAGGCCCAAAGGGAACTGCACGTTCCACCTCTTCCACAGCATGATACACATAGTAAATGCTCAATGAAGACTGGTTACAGGAATGGACACATCCTCGGGTAAAAGACAAATCAAATTGCTAAGAAATATCCAAAGTTCGAAGTTTGACATGACATACTGTGCAGAGGCAGCCAGTAAATTACTCATAGAACAAACCACAAGTGACTGAAATATGGGGTAGTAATTTTTGTAAGCTCAAGTGGTTTATGCAGTCCTCAGGATCTCTCGATGGAATTATAGCCCCGTAATTCAAATAGCTCCCATTTCCTTGACACACAGACCATGGATCTGAATCCCAAATCCTGCCCATGGTTGGTATACTGCGTTTTTCTCCACCCTTGCGGTCTTACGCTGCCCAACAAAATCTTTTGTATGTACCTCTCGAGTGTGAGGTACATTCACCTCCTCTTTGTCTTATATTGTTTTTCTGTATTATAATGTATTTAACTTATTAATGAGACTACATCCAATAAAACTGGCTTTCTTATGGGGTCGTGGAAGTTTATTCCTTTTACCTACCAGCTTTTAATCCTATAGGAAGCAGAGTGATGTTAGTGGTGCTTTCTTTGCTCAAGTCTTAGCATGTATGGACTTAACCTGATCTCTGCACACAAAAATAGAGGGAGAAATCCCTGGTAGGTAGGTGATAAGCCTTCTTCTTTACTTTTTTCCTCTCCTGCTTCAAGCCTTCCCTGATATGAGGAATTTGAATTCATTGTAATTGAATAGCTATTGTTGTTAGCTCTCTTTCCTATAGATGGTCTTATACATATGCAGCTAGTACTTTAAAAGCAGATACGTCACTGGGGCACCTGGGTGGCTCGTCGGTTAAGCGTCCGACTTCGGCTCAGGTCATGATCTCACGGTCCGTGAGTTCGAGCCCCCACGGTCCGTGAGTTCGAGCCCCGCATCAGGCTCTGTGCTGACAGCTCAGAGCCTGGAGCCTGTTTCAGATTCTGTGTCTCCCTCTCTCTCTGCTCCTCTCCTGTTCATGCTCTGTCTCTCTCTGTCTCAAAAATAAATAAACGTTAAAAAAATTTTTTTAAATAAAAGCAGACATGTCAGGTACAGTTATAAAGCAACTTATTATTATTTTTTTTTAACTGGCCTTGCAAAGTTAGCCACAGTAGGACTAGTTGCCCCCCTAACACTGGGTGAAATTTTAGGCAAGTGTCATTGTTTATCTGCTTACTCTTGCATGGTGAATAATAGTTGGGGGTCTCTTTAGTCTCTCAAAACAGGTGCAGTTCTGTTATGGATATGTGTAGTTGTGTAATAATCAAAACTCTGAATTGCATTCAACACTGAAGCTGCTCCCTTGCTTTGCTCGAATCTCCACCAGAAGAGTGCATGGTACTTTTATTTTGTGTCTTCTGTCGACCTGTACCTCCTGACCCCTTTCCCACCCCATACGTGCATTGGCTAGCCATAACTTCTGACCATTCTAGGGTTAGAGCAGAGGAACGCAGAGGAAAACATGTCTAACTTGACTGCCACCAAAATGGTTGCAGATATTTGTAGATGTGTAAAGATGCCTCTGTGGTGGGCACTTCCACAGAAATTTTGGAGACCTCCCTGGCACTGGGAATCTTTCATCTGGCAGTTCCCATGACAGGCAAATTCATCTCCCCTTGGTTGGAACTCTACCGCTTTTCCAAAAGTGTCTTGAGCAAAGTGCCTTGAAGATGGTGCCATTATCTCTGTCTCTCTTTATGCTAAAATGTAGACCTCTCCACTAAAATGTTGAGCTCTCTACCAAACCCCAAGGGTGACTGGAAACTACTCCCACCCTTCCCCCACCTCTGCTAGACCTGCTTACGTGGTTTGAGACTCCACTGCAGAGTGGGATTCGTTGGAGCCTACTGTCCTGGGGCCTCAGTAGAAAGTGAGAGTATGCTCCCAATTTTACGTCCTGTAAAACATGGCATATACGTGTGAAAGAGAATCAAATAATTTTTATGTGGGCTTGCTAGTCATAAGCCACCGATATCCTCACCTAAATGGGCAGGACTTGGGTGTCTCTCCTCAGGCTGGATGTGGGAGGCTTTTATCACAATGGCTGTGCTCCAAGCAGCTGCACCTTTCCTGTTCCTTCTCATGGGCTCCTGCAAAATAAGAGAATGAAATATTCTCTGTTAGTCCAGTGAACTGGTTGATCTTGCTCTCAGATCCTGAGGAACTCTGAAGCTATCTATCCCCTTGGTATACAGGAATATTTCCAAGTGTCCTTTTCTTTCAGTAACTTAGAATGAAGTTAACATCCATATATAAAAATTAATCATATAATCAATCTATGGGTATCTATTGCTCACCTTGTGCTTTGTTCTGTGCTAGTGATTTGGAGGGGCTAAATATATATATGAGAATATAAACTATGTATATGTGAAAAGTATCTGGCAAGTGGGCAAGGGGGGCTGTCAGGGGGCCTGGGTTGGTGACTAGTAGGAGCCCTTGGCCTTATGGAAAGCTGGTGGAATTTGATGGGAAAGATTAGTTATTAAAATTTCTCATCTAAAGCCAAGAATGAAGGATAAATTTTTCATAGAGGTTTATTCCCAAATTGTGATTCGGGGAAATTGAAATGATTTGTGTTTTAATTATGCCTATGTATTAGATGAAGGTTAATCTAAGACTTATAAAAATAGTAGAAATCAATGCTTTTAAAGTCTGGGTGTTATGTGCTGGGTGCCATAGTGGTGCCCCTGACTAGTTGAATACGGTGGAGGGGTCCTGGTGAGAGTAAGTGGCAAATGGGTTTGTAACCAGGTCTGTGAAAGACACTAGAGCCTGGTGGATGCCAAAAGGAGGAGTTTGGACTTGGTGTGGGATGCAACGGGGACTTTCAAGTGGAAGGAAGATCAGCAAAACGATAAAGGAAGATTAATCCAGCAGCATTGGGTTTTAGAAGGGAAGAATAGAGTGTCTTATAGAACAGAGTGTTCCTTCCTTTTGTTCACATTGTTGCTCTCAACTTCTCAACTTGGGTCCTTATTGCTTCTTGTCAGAATTTCTTGCTCTGATGATTCCTTACCCCCCTACAGAGTAATCTCAACTCAGTAGCTTGATTGTCAAAGGCTTCCGATATCTGGTTCCTAAATTATTATTTTTGTGCTCCTCTATGTGAAGCTTTTTGATATGAACTGTATTCTCCACCTAAAAAGCTGCATTATTCAAAATTGTGTCATATCCTTGGCTGCCTTCATGTCTTGGTTTATAGAGTTTTCATCCTTAATGGCTTGTGTGTTTCCATTCCATGCCTTATGGCCATATCAAATTCATCCTTCTCCAGGAAGTCTTCCTGCTTTGAGAAATGGTTCCTTCTTTTTAATTTCTGAAGTAATCGCTGTTTGTCGGTCCATTGAGCACACCTAGCATGTGCCTATATGCTTTTCTTTTTATCTCGTGTTGGATACCACATCCTACATTCTAGATTATAAACTTCCAGAGATGACACCTGGGTTTCCATATTTAAAAAATTTTCCTCTAGGCCTCAGTAAATGTATGTTGTCCAAGGTAAAGACAGTGGAAGTAGAGGGGAAGATACAGATGCATGAATGATTTTGAAGGAAGAATTCACAGAACTTTGTGATTACTGAGTTATTGAGATCCTTCTTGGGGGCCTATTTTTATTTGTATGCTGTTTAAACTCTTGAGATAATGGGTTCCATATACATCCATACTCCTGTGCAAAGAAATTCTTCCTTTTATTTGTCCTAAATTGCCCTTTATACTGATGATCCTATTTAAAGCATAAGGTCTATATGCCTTTTAAAGGTTAGGGCACTGTTTAGCCAGACGCCCAAATATTTATATACTGAGACCTACACGAGTGTTGTCTGATTAATACCTGTCTTCTTGGGAAAGCTGTGAATAATGTCAACATGAACTACATTATTCCTGCTAAAAATTCATCCATTTAGTTTAACTTGCATGTAATGACACCTGAAAGTCAGGAGCTGTTTGCTGAGCGCTGTTGCAATACTGTTGTAGCTCATTCATAACGAATGGCGATGAAGTACCCTCAGCATACCAAATGGGAGCATCAGCATAAATGGGAAATTTAGGGGCTCCTGGAAACCTTTAATATGTGATGAATATAAAAGGAAAATGCAGTGGGTCTCAGAGAAATCCTTGTTTGGAAAAAAAGACGCTTTCAGTAATAAAATTGAATTGGAAGTTAAAACTATGATATTAACCACATGCTTTATGTTAACGCCAGCTGAAATTTATCAAAATAGCTGAACAACGACGAAGGTGGAGCTGGAGCTATTAAATAGACTGAGGAGGGGCTGGGGAAAGGCAGAAACTCTCCATTTTCTTTTCATCCTTCTCCTTCCAATTTTTGATTCCTTCTTTTCTCTCCTGTTGTAAACATCAGCCTGTCCTCTCTCCTCTCTCTCATCTTTCCTACCCTGCGAGCCTACCTTCCCTCCTCAGCCGTCCTATTCCCTCTCTGTTGTAAGTTACAGAGTTTTGCAATTTGAGGAACCTTGAGACCATCTGATTTAGTCTCCTCCTTCTCATAGATGAGGCTAAAAAGCCCAAGAGGAATTAACTTCCTTGCTCAAGCCAGCCAGTGAGTGATAGGATCTGCCTGGGAAGCATCACATTTTAGTATCGAAAGGGCCTGGGATGTCATCTGTGCCACTCATCTAACCAATGCAGGAGCACGTTCTAAAATATCTAGAGTTAGCCTGGGGGAGAATATTTCCAGGGAAGGTAGCCTACTTCTTGGTTAGACGTGTTATTCTGTTGTTGGAACATTCTGATAGAAAGCTATGTTTTAGATTAAATTCTGATTCCCTTCCATTTTCTTCCACTGTTCCTACTTCTGTCTACTGAGTTTCAATGAAGGTTTCCTTTCCTGTGTTTGGTCTTTAAATTTGTGATGAAGGAACTGCACTTTTTAAACCTTATCTTCTGTAAACCAAACACCGCTGATTGTGTTAATGGTTCCTCCTGTCACATGGGTTACGCTTTATCTCTTACCTCTTTAGAGCCCTCCCCTTGGTGATCTCTAGTCAATGTCACCCTTAGAGAATGGCAACAGATTTAGACACAATACTTCAAACAATATTTAATCCACACAGACTGCAGTGTCATCATTACCTATCAAGATCTGGAAATTTGATCAGTTTATTAGTGCTCATCATGTTAGCTTATTGGGAGATTAGACTCAGCTGAAACCCTCATGTCTTCTCCATTTACACTGCCAACAAGCCAGATCTTTCCAGCTTCTCATATCTGATTATGTAGATGATTATAACAT
Source organism: Neofelis nebulosa (assembly GCF_028018385.1). Taxonomy (NCBI): domain Eukaryota; kingdom Metazoa; phylum Chordata; class Mammalia; order Carnivora; family Felidae; genus Neofelis; species Neofelis nebulosa. Next base: position 92,954,187 of record NC_080787.1, on the reverse strand, counting down.
TAAGTCTTAATCGCTATTCCCATCAAATTTGATCATTTTGGTTTTGTACAATTTTCCCCAGCAACCTCGGTTCTTTCTGGATTGGTAGCCTTCATCCACGTTCCCACGTTTTACAGTGTGCCGGCAGCTTCCTGCTGAACAGCCAACTTCAATCAAGGTGTAAGTTTATTTGTAACTACAATTAATTTATTTCTAACTACAGTGATATCTGCCAGATAGGATGTTGGTGACAGAGTCACTTGATACAGAGTGGAATGGAGTACTTCTTTGCCCGTATCAGTTAAGGTTCATTTGATTATAAGCAATGGAAATCAACTAGAAAAAACCATTATATCTCACAGAGTTAAAGGAAGAATGGGACAACCAAATCTCAGAATGGGCAATTCTACAGGTAAGTGTTCGTGATGTCTTCTAGAGATTGGTGACTCCCAGTCTCTGGGTTTTTTCATTCTATCTTTCAAAAGTCTTCATGAAAAACATCTAATTGGTCCCACTTGGGTGCCACTGAGGTCCCTGGAGCTGTCTTGGTCCCTGGACCCCCCACTCTTGGTTGACTCACTATGCTCTGAGTCATGGAGTCAGAGGTACAAAATTTTGTTCCATATGCACAGAGCCATCAGGACCCAGCTCCTGTGCCCTTGACTTCCAAGCAAAGAGGGAACAGTATAGGCTGGTAAGCCCCACTGAGGCCTACTAAGGGGACAGCGAAGTATGAAGAGAGTGCCAAAGGAAGAGAGTGTGCTCACTGGAATATATGAGAATGGAGCTTCATTAGCGTATAACACAGCAAGGTCAGGACAGTAAAAAGATTTTTGCAAGCAGCTCTGCAGTGCTGGAGAGCAAACGTGGGAATGGTGGCAGGTTTAAAGACGCTACCAAATGGAGTTTCACTGTAGGGGTGATTCTGCCATAATTTTGCTGACCTCATTCGCTCAGCAAACAGTCATCAAATGCTCATTATGTGTTTACCATGTGTGAGTCATTACTACAGGGTTAGGAAAACCATGGTGAATAAGGCAGATATAGTCTTGCTCTGGTGGGGCTTATCATTTAGTGTGTGTATGGGCATATAATAGACAAGGAAACAGGATAACAGTAAGTGTTATAAAGAACACAAAATGGGGTAGTGTTAAGAAGGACAACTGGCCTGGCGCATGGTCTGGGAAAGCCGTTCTAAGAAGATGACGGTTGAGCCGAGGTCTGAACATCTCAGGAGACTGCCATGTACTGATTTGGGGGGACTAGTGGTATCTGGCTTGTTTAGTGTTGAGTCCTCCCCAGTAATTCTAGTATCTGAAAGTGAATCACAAACACAGCACGTCTGAGGGCCCAGCTGTAGGTACGTCGCTATCAGGCGATGACTCTTGACGTGGCTCTGAGAACATGGCGGCTTTGGTGGCGTGAATGAGGCAGTAGTCCTTGGAGTTACCCAGCTTGGTATGGATGTATGAAGAATAGGCAGAAATTTAGATTTAGCTTCCCAAAGCTTCATAATGAAGAGTGGGAAGTTCTGATCCCACCCCGCCCTCCCCCTCAATTGCACTGCTCGGAGTTGTCCTCCATTTTCCCATTGGCTCCCTCCTTAGACAGAGGTCCTGGAAGGACTCAGAGAGTTCTCAGAGATCAGCAGGCCAAAATCTGCATTTGATAAATGAGAAAACTGAGAGGTTAGTTGCCTTGTCTAAGATCACACAGGTAGTTAGGGCTTCCTCTGAGGATTTGACTCAGGTTTTCTGTTCCCTGGTTCAATCCTCATTCTTTCAGATCACCCTGGCGCTGAAGCTACAGGGGTGTTTTTTGAGAACTACATTTCAAACTAGGGTGGGATCCAGGTTCACATTTAGTGTTAAAAATAATTATTTCATAAAACTTCTAAAGATGAAATTAGTATTAGATAAGAAACTGTTTTATAATCAAATATTATATAGGTCAGTAAAATATATTATTGAGAACAATTAATAAGTGACAAATATGTTATAAAACTATTAAACAGTTACGGAATTACTCAAAGGGCCAATTGACTTTATAGTGGTGGGGAATGGGAAAGTGGATCATGGGAAACTGCAGGGAGGAGCTCATGATTAACCTGTGTCTTAAAGGAAAAGTAGTAATTCACTGATGTAGTGGAGGTGGGAAGTACAGGAGAGCCATCCCGGAGAGACTAGTGTAAGCAATGGGTTAGGGGGCTATGTAGTAGGGAAGTTTGGAGAAAGAGGCCAGACAGGAGAGTAGGAAGGCAGATAGGACTAGGGTGTTAAGAGCCTTGTTTGTTTTGCCAAAGGCTTTTAGCCATCCGATAGAAAAATGCTGTTCAAAACTACTGATCACTGTCTGTGATCTTGGACACGTTTGATATTTGTGCTGTCCAATATGGCAGCCACATGTAGCTCCTGAGCCCTTTTTAGCTACTGAGCGCTTGAAATGTGACCAGTGCAATGGAGGGATTTTGATTTTAGTGAATTAAAATGTAAATTTTAATAGACACACACAGTTAGTGGCCATCATATTGGACAGTGCAACTTTAGAACGTGTGGGGCCATAAGCAGTTCTAGGTAGGTGAGTGATACAATTAGATATGTGTTTAATGATTCCTCCAATGGAGGAATTGTTACTATGAAGCTATATTTATGCAATTCTATGACAATCAAATAAGGAAAAAATAAATTCATTGATTTTTGTATCAACTAGCCTTAAAATGAAAACAATGATGATTTTGGTTTGTAGGAAGCTCAAAAAATAGGCTTTTTTTTTTTTTTAATTTTTTTTTTTTAACGTTTATTTATTTTTGGGACAGAGAGAGACAGAGCATGAACGGGGGAGGGGCAGAGAGAGAGGGAGACACAGAATCAGAAGCAGGCTCCAGGCTCCGAGCCATCAGCTCAGAGCCCGACGCGGGGCTCGAACTCACGGACCGCGAGATCGTGACCTGAGCTGAAGTCGGATGCTTAACCGGCTGCGCCACCCTGGCGCCCCAAAAATAGGCTCTTCTAATGCGTATACTCCTGGGATCAGAAGGAATGCTCCAGTAATAGTGTTAGTAGCCATTGTATTGTGACATATCAATAAAAAGATAATGGTACATAAAATACTGTTAAAACTTACATTATTATTTTTTTTCTAAAGTAAGCTGCATGTCCAACATGGGGCTTGAACTCATGACCCTGAGATCAAGAATTGCAAGCTCTACTGACTGAGGCAGCCAGCTACCCCATAAACACTGTTTTATTAAGGTCCCCCTTCTTTCCTTAGATTGTTAGAATGCTGCATTTCTGTAAGGTTTCTGAAATTTCATGTATATATTAAGAATGTAATAATTAAAAAAAATCCATCCTAGTTCATTTATCTGTCACTAGTTAAGTTGCAAATTACGTGGTGGCTAACAGGGAAATCTTAAATCTTTCATTAGCACAGGATAGTCTCCAGAGAGCCTGTGACTTCAACACACATTTTGGATATATTCCAAGCTAGGGAAGATATCTTTCAACATTCCTAAAAACAAAACAAAGAAATCCTTTTAGCTCCTGAAGGGCTAAGGTCTTGTTTGGCCCACTTGGGGTGGGACTTGGGCTGCGGCGGGGGCATGGTGTCTACTTCCCACCCAGACTACAGTGTGAATTCACCTCCCCTCCTGTTCCCTGGAGCCTGTTTTGGTTGATCTAGTTCAGGATTTCATGACAGGCCTAAGCGCCTGATCTCAGCTACTCTAGAGAAGATGTAACCCTCAGAAATCGGTCATGGAATACCTCATCCTGCTATGTGTCCCAACCCCCAGCCGCCTTGACTGGCCTAGGGTTAGGCCAAGAGTCCAGATCCAGATCGGTACCATAGGAAAATTATACACCATGACAAATCAGAGCTTTTCTGTTTGTTTGTTTTGTTTTGTTTTTGTTTCTCTTCCTTCCCCTTTTCCTCCAAAGCTAAGGATATACCCAGACTTCCTATGGGTACCCAAGGCCCCATCCAGAACTAGGCCGATTTCTGGGCATGCAGGAAGGTTGGGGACCAGGCAGATGTGCAGTTTTTCCAGTCCTTTGAAGAGGTGAGCAGGGCTTTTGGACATCATATTTATCCCCCCACCCCCTGCTTTTACAGGTCTCTAATCTCAGAAACCAGGCGGAAAGGATACCAAGTCACCCACAAGAGGGCAGCAAATGATTTCCATTCCAGTTTTCTTTCTCTGCCACAGAGCTTCTATTTAGTCAAGAAATAAAAATTTGATGCTGACGGGAGGAATGGGGCCCGGGGTTCATTTCCCTGTGCAGCTTTTGCACAATTCTCATGTACCGTTGTTAGTACAGCTTATTGCTGGAGTGTGGCAAGTCCCGGCTGGTGGTCTCCTGGCCCGAGCAGGCAGGATGGGGAGGCCTGTGGGACCTGGCCTTCCTCTCTGCTCAGCATTCAAGGTCAGGATTTGTTCCTGAGGAAAGGAACAACACAGACCTGCATTTGGTATTTTTCTTGTTTCAACCTCCTTGTTGTGAAAGATTCCTCAGTTTGTGCTTCGGCCCAAATTATCAGATGCTGGTCAGTTGCCAATATGCCCAAACAGGAGACTGAACAGGTAGAGATGTCTCCAGGCCAGAGGACTTTCCCTCATTGGTCATCATGAGGAATACTGCCCTGTTGGTGAATGGAGTGTGATTATTCCCGCGTGCCCGCAGGGTGAGACTCAGACAGACCTCGGTTCAGTTGTGAGATGGCCTAACCCGGCATCCTTTGATCACCTCCTTCTCTCTGCCCTTCTTTCTCATGAGAGGGGCTTTCTGTGGTCTCCGGGTCCAAACCAACAAATATTTATTAAGCACCTCCACTGGGTAGGTGCTCAAATGACGCTAATAACAACAACTTATTTATTTATACACATTTGTGTATGCCCAGCTGATACCACGATGTTTAATGAATCCCCTAAACAACCCTATGAGGTAGGTATTATTCCAAGTTTATAGATGAAGGAATCGAGGCTGTGAGAAGTTAAGCAGTTTGTCACTTAGCTAGCCCAGGGGAGGAGCAGGAATTCAAACCTACGTGTGGCTGACTCCAGTACCCTAACTGGGGTGCCCACTGGTTTTCTTCCTAGAAAGGCCTTTAGTCTCAAAGACCTTGTAATTTAATGTGGTGGTTTTCCACTTGAGTGCACATCAGAATCATCTGGAGGGCTTTTAAAAGTTTTTTTTTTTTTTAATGTTTATTTATTTTTGAGAGAGAGAGAGAGAGAGAGAGAGAAAGACAGGGTGTGAGCGGGGGAGGGGCAGAGTGAGAGGGAGACACAGAATCTGAAACAGGCTCCAGGCTCTGAGCCATCAGCACAGAGTCCGATGTGGGGCTCGAATCCATGAACCGCGAGATCGTGACCTGAGCCGAAGTCGGACGCTCGACCGACTGAGCCACCCAGGCACCCCTGGAGAGCTTTTAAAAATCCCAATGGCCAGGGTCCTATCCCAGGCCAGTTAAAGGTGTGTGTGTGTGTGTGTGTGTGTGTGTGTGTGTAGGTGTGTGGACGGGGGTGATGTCATAGGCACTGACATTTAAAAAAGCTCCCCAGGTGAGTCCTGTGTGCAGCCAGAGTTGAGAAGCCCAGCCCTTGTGGACAGGAAGGGATAGGTGATGTGAAGTCCAGGCAGCCAAAAGAAGAGAAGGGTACACTTGTTTAGGTAGGGATCAGGGGTGTTGCACACCCCTCTCCAGCAGACAGTTGACTGTTCCTGTGGAGGTGGGTACTTACATGCGAAAAAAGATCCCCTTTGGTAACAGTGACAATAACATTTTTTTCAAGCACTGGCCCCTCGTAAGGCAGTTTTACATTTGACCATTATTAATGCTTTTAATCCTCACAACAAGCTAATGCAGTAGGGCCCTACCTCTTCATCGAGTCTAAGATGCTGTGGGTTCTAAGATGCACCATCATTTTATGTACACTAAGAAAGAAAGAAAAAAAAAACACTACCAACTAGTTTTACGTCCCTGTAAATGATGATTTTTTTTTTCAGAGATGTTAACATGTGAGAAAACATGCATCTTGAAATTAATGAAGCATGGTGTTGTTATTTCCCTTAATAGATGAGGAAATGGAGGCGAGGGAAGGTGAGTGTCCAAGATCACCAGGCAGGCAGGCGCATGAGCGTTTACCGTACCGTCAATATTCTGCCTCAATGTAATTTGTAATGGCAAGATTAAGTTTCATATAAATATGCCCTAATTACTTTAATTACTCCCTAATTTTAGTTGATTATATCTTGATGCAGGTTTTTATATGTGTCTTTTCCCAGGGCACTGCCAAGCATACATTAGGTGCTGACTATTTTACAGCCAGTGATTCCGTTAAACCACCCCCACTGGTTCTCATGTGTCCGGTGTGAGATTGAGGCTGGGACCTCGCAGGCCTCTTGTAGAGCTTTCGCATTTCACCACTTCATGATGAACTCTGTGGATGGTGGGATGCTGATCGGCTGCACATGGCTGCTTTCTTTGTCCAGCCTCTCAAGGCTCAGGTCGGCCGGCCTCGGATGGTCCTCCGCTCTGCACTCACTCGGCCGCTCTCTGGGACTAATGACTACTGGTTGCATAGTGATTCAGGTCTCGGGTACATTGCTTCCCATCGAGCATCGGAAAGTGAGTGGATGGCTGTGACCTGAAGGCTGGGCGCACTTGATGATCAGGAAACAGTTGCTGGGGCTTTTTGATTCTGACAGAGCCAAGTGTTTTCACTGCAAACATCTGTAGACGTTCCTCATGCATGATCCCTGATCAGATCTTGGCACTTCTACAAGAAGCCTGACCAGTTTCTGGTAGAGCCTTTCCTTCTCTTCTGAAGGCTGGAGTTCAGACGTTAATGAAAGTGGCAAAGTTTATAGTTTAGGGGGGAAGGTGGCAGGTTATCTCAGCTGCTTGAGGGTCTGGTTGGTCATACCTGAAAACAGTCAGTACCTCACTCTGACGTAAGTATAGCTGGACCCCGACCTTCCTGTCCTTTATCAATCCTCATCTGTTGGTCTGGGTATTACAGGATTTTCCCACATGCACTGGGGCCACAGCTGAGACATCATTCAACTGTTGGTGGGTCACGTGGACGTGTTGCTTATTTTCTTTCACAGGAAGTAGAATACTAATAGGCAGGGCTCGCATCTTGAGATTCCAAGACCATTCCTGATTTACCAGAAATACATTGTTTTGGTTATTTATTGTTGTATAACAACCTCCCCTCCCCCAAATTTAGGAACTTAAGACAAAGGCCGATTTATTAGCTCTCATTTGGTTCTGTAGGTTGACTGGACTCAGCTGAGCAGTTCTGCATGTGTCACTTGGAGTCTCTCATGTGACTGTCGCCAGATGGTAAATGGAACTGGAGTCATCTGAAGCTAGACTTGGAAGCTGGTAGGACTGAGCCTCCCTCTCTCTCCATAGTCTCAGAGCCTCACCTGTTCATGGAGATTCTCCACCAGGGTAGACAGATTACCTACATGGCGACTCAGGGATCCCAAAAGAACAAAGATGGAAGTTCCTGGCTTTCTCAAGGCTTAGGCCTGGAATTGGCCTAGTGTCATATCTAATCATTAGAAATGTCAGTTAGAGGGCCAGTATAGATGCAAGGGGTGGTTAATAAATGACATTTTTATGGAGGGAGTTACAAAGAACTTTCTGCTGTCTTTAGTCTACCACATATGTTCACACTTTGTGTAGTGATATGGGTGAACGTAGGCCAAGAGACAGATCTGACCCCAAGGATTTTAGGGTGTGAATGGCTTCTCTATTCTTGCTTTGATAAAGATGCCAAATGGGTCTGTGTCCACTGGCAAATGTTTTATTAAGAAGAAATAGGAAAGTGTAGGGGGTGAAAAGGATATTTGGTGTCTCTTTGCTTCGGGCATTGACCATCTAATCTAAGTACAGAAAGGAAACTTAGGCACTTTTCCTAATTGACAATGAGATCTTACCTCTAATAGCTATCATTTTTTTTTTTGGTCATTTTTGCTGTGTTTTGGCTGGTGAAGCCCTTTTCTCAAGTGTTGGTGCCCTCGGAGAGCTCACAGCAGAGCCTCCACTGGGGTGAATGAGAAGAGAGAGTCTAGCTGTCCCCATTTAGACTGCATCTCCTAGAGGACAGGGCCTCTCACCTACCCTTGTAACTATAGCACCGGACACAGGCTCTTCCTGAGTAGACAAGCGGTTAATTGGTTTTCACTGAGCCACCAGTATAAGGAATGAGACAGGGCAAACCTGGGCAAGCATGGATAATGACAAGCACAAGAGACAAAAGAAAACTTAATATCTTCCTACACACAGCTTCATATTCTATGAGAGGACAAAATAGCCCCAAGGGAAATACTTGAGACTGAAATCAGGACAGGATCACTAAGAAAATCTTCAGGGATGCTCGTAAAAAGGGAGAGAACTCAGGAGGGCCAAGTGAGTGTAGGAATAGGGAGAATGTAGTGTGGCTCAGCCTTCTCCAAGTTGTGTGTGCAGGGAAATGGGGAGGAAGCCCTGATAAAAAGCAAATTCTTATTTAGTCATGTGGGGTGGGGTCCGAAAGTCTGCATTTCGAACAAGTTCCCAGCTCTTGCTGATGCTGCCAAGAAGGATCGATGCAGAGACGAAAAATCAGAAAAGTTTTCAGGATGGAGAAAAGGAGGTGAAGTTTGGAGGTGTTGCTAGAGGATCCTGCTAATGGAATCACTTTTCTGTGGACAGCTCTTAACTTAGGAACACTTCTGTAGCAGGACTGTGAGACATCATGAGGCAACGCCCTTCTGGAAGAAAGCTGTGTGGGAGTGAATGGGAGAGCACTGTCTCGGGTTTTGTCTTTTTATGTCGTATAACGCCAGCAAGTTGAATTCAGATATTTTCTTAAATATTCCTTGCTCCGCACTCCCCAGTATATTGGGATTCGATTTTTCTCGTATTACCCGTCAAATGCTTTCAGGGATTCATTCCTGGGGGGCAATAGGGAATTTGCTAATTTTGATACTGCTGAGAGATTATGGACAGATGCTATGATAGCCCCAAATCCATTTGAAGATGAAAATGATGTATCAAGACCTCAGATGGTCAAAAAGATGTGAAATGCTTGAAAAATCTATTGAGAGACCATTTCCTATTTAAGGTTATTATTTGTTTTCATTTTTCCTGCATGGCAAGACTTTAACATTTTTCAGTTCAGTATGGTAACCATTTGAAGTTACCATACTTCTACTTCTAAGAATATGCTTTTAGGCTCCCAATAAAACGCTGTTGATCATAGGGGCACTCAATACTGATGGACTACAGGGGATATTATACCCGAGAAACCACTGGCCTCCACTGTAGCTACATGGAGTTCCGTGTCTCTATTCTATCTGAGATGGATGGGTGCATGGCCACCATTATCACTTCCATGGTGCGGGCTGTTATAGACTGTAATGGGAGGTTAATACCTGTGCCGATTTATGACCTCCAACCACCCCAAGTTACTGTTCAGGTAGACAATATCTCTTCTTATCACATCTCTTCTGTTATAACGTGGGAGATAGTGACCAGGGTCCAGATAAATAATACCACTTGAGTTCAATTAGTGATTTTTCTATCATAGTAGTTATTTCACGTGTACTCTCCCAAGCTCTGTGAAATGTGGTCTCGTGTCTTTCCTGTATAGGAACTGTTGATTTGTGACACTCATTTTCCAGATAATTGTTTTCCTTGGTCTTGTATCGTCACAAACCACTCCCTAGAAAGCTGATCCTGTATCTTCTTCTTTTAAAGTGGTCCAGTTTAGATAAGGAAACATGATTTCAGATTCTTATCCAAAGCCTATGCAAACCACTTTGGTTGAGAAAATTGGTCTGTAAATCTTGCAGGGTTCGGGAGCTTCTTAGGCACTTACATGGGTTCAGGTGGATCAGAAATATTGATACAGCCTGTCCTTCAAATTACAGCATGGCTCCTTGAAGCCAGCCTGTAATTGCAAATACTGAGCAGCGTTATAAGATGGAAAGGACAGATATCTGGATGTTTTGAACTCTAAAAGGAACTTTAATTTCCATTTCAGCTTCAAGTTAGTCCTCTCCAAAGGCAAAGCTTAGTTTGTCCTCTGGGGCTCACCCGGCCGTGATAAGAAACAGGGCCACAGCTCCAGGGGCCACAGCTGAAGGCAGTCAGGTTGAAGTAATGCTACATCTGCCTCATCTGGCTGAGTTGAACTGCGTGGGGTGGTTGTGGTAGCCAGTTACGGAGAATGGCATACAGAGCGCCGATGTGCATGCCCTGTCGGGGAGAAAATCAATGGTAACTGCTACTATTTATTGTATGCTTACTGAGTGCTGGGCTCCGTGTACTCATCATCTCATTTCATTCCATCAGTAGCCCTGCAAGATGGGCATGATCATCCCCATTTCCCAACAGAGAAAGCTACAGCCTGGAGAAGAGAGATCTTCAACTTTCTGCCAGGACGACAATGGAAGGTCTTGTCAATATGGCTAGCTTTAACAGTGACAAAATAGCAATTGGATCGGTCTCCACCTCCAGCCTCATCTATCCTTTCAGCTTCTTTGTCCTGCCTGCCAGCCTTCCCCCGCCACCCACCCGACCCTGCTTTTTCCCTGGGGGAATGCAAGGAGGGCAAGATTTGAAGAGGGGGAAGGAGCAGAGAAAGAGAATGATGTTAGTGGTTTAAGCTAAGAAAAGACCGCACAGACTGAGAGTGGAGATGAATGGAATAGAGTTGCCTCATCTGGATCCTCTAGGCCCATTTTTTCACAGGAAGGAGACACGAATGGCCCAGCAAAGAAGACCCAGTCTTCTTTGCCTGGTGAATGGCAGGAGGGCAGGAATGGCGGAGAGGCTCCCTGGGGCCAGCTGTCTTTGGCATCATTGCCAGCACCAAGGATGCTATGGGGTGGAAGATACAAGAATCTTGCATAAGTGTAGGGGGCACTCTCCTATTCTTGAATTCTGGGTCAGTGGCTTCTATCTCATTAGCATTCAGAATTCAGATAGTTTTTTCACTTTGTTTTCAATACAGGGATCCAGACTTTGGGGGAGCCCCTCCTTTCCTTTGTCACATCTACAGTGTGCCCCGGGGGGGAACTGTGCTGCTTCACGGTGCCTCACGGAGCCGCAAGGTGAGGCACCACAGACCCTGGTTCTGAAAAGTCGAGTCTTCCTTCTGGAATTCTCCATAGCGGCTCTGGGTTTGCAAGGCAGCTTGTCTCCCTCCTTTGAAACTGGGATTATTTGCTAAGCAAAGGCAGCACCATCACATCTTGCTGATGCTCCGAGCAAACATCAGTAGCAAATGATCCTCTTAAGCAAGTGCAAGTGGCTGGAGGCAATGCTGAGGGCTAAAAATATGGAATGGACTAAAACCAAAACAACTGCTCAGCCTCAATGCCACTGCTCGGGAGGACCCCTTTAGAATACTGATGTGGGGAAGGTGTCTTGAAACCGCAGGCTTGAGTAGGAGAAGGCGCTCCTTTCCCTCTGAGCAAATTGCTCACATCCTGGGGCACCGACTCAGACTTTCAGCTTTTCTGCTCTGTCTTTGTGGCTGGAGAGAGGCCCAGGCTCTGAGACCAACTTGGATGAGGGTATAAGAGGACTATTGAGTGGAAAGGCGAATGCCTTCTGTACATTCTGGCTTCTTGATTTCAGCAAGCCGAATTCCTGTGAGCCCAATGGACCATTTCCCATTGCTTTCAATGGATGGCAGAAATCCCTGCTACTTGAGCGAATGGCCTATGTCTCGAGTTTGGAAAAGAGAAATCCTTGGATATCTTTCACATGATCCTTGCTCAGTCTTAGCATTCCTGTCAGCAGTTTATTCTAAATCACAGGAATTCTCTTTTCTGACAGAGGCCTGGGACAGGGCCTCTTTGCACAGAAGGGAGTCAGGGAATGTTGATGGCTGGTGGCACTTGTGTTATTAGGTTACTAATATCACTAGGTTACTGACATAATTGGAGCACATAGAAGTGGGACCACATGAGGGTTCAAGCTTCTCAACTATAGAGCTATCTGTCAGGTGGATATGTTTTCAGATGCTTGTGGTGCTTGTTGGAATTGCCCATGAGATGTTGGTGTTTGCATTTTTCTGGAACCTGATCTCAGTTCTCCTTTCTTCTTACTGGAGTCATTAGGGACCTGTTTGCTTCCCAGGTTGTTGAATTTCCAGCCTCTGTTGGCTCCTCTCCCCCAGGCTGGATCTTCCTGAACACATCTGTAGTCTCAGCTCTGCCCTGGGCCCTAGGACGAATCCCATCTCCAGGTAGGAGAGATTTAATGAGTTTCATGTTTCAGCATGAGTGGCCTTTGGTGCGAGTACAGCCATGACCAATTCTGATAACCTGAAGTTGTATGCTGGTCCAGAGACAACGTCTCACTCTGTGCCCTAGGTCTGAGAATTGATCTTCTGTCTGGTAGTTGTTGCTTTTTCATTGGAGAGTTTAGTTTTTGTGTTATTTGCCTCTTACAAATTATTGTGTCGACAATCTGCCATTTGTTTTGGTTTCTCCAGGATGTGAGCTCTTCTCTTATTAGATGCCTCCCTGTTCTTTCTCCCTAAATACCTTCTACCTGCTGATGGATAGCTCTGGTGCTGCCTGCCTATTGGAGCTGCTGAGTTTCTTTTGTGTTCCTCATGTCCCCTAACTGGGTGCCTTTATTGGTAGCATACTATCTCTTTACGGACTCTGACTAAATGCCCATCCATCCATCCTTCCACCCACCCATCCAACCACCCATGCACTCACTCATCCATCCATCCATCCATCCATCCATCCATCCATCCATCCACTCATTCCTTCCTCCATCCATCTAGGAGTTAATGAGTGTCTACTGTGTGCCAGGCATCATTTTCTGTGACCATGCAAGAGAAAGAGAGAGAGAGAGAGAGAGAGAGAGAATGAGAGAGAGAGAGAGAGAGAGAGGAGAAGGGCAGAGGGAGAGGAGGACAGAGGATCTGAAGTGGGCTCTGAGTTAACAGCAGAGAGCCCGATGTGGGGCTTGAACTTATGAACCGTGATATCATGACCTGAGCTGAAGTCAGATGCTTAACTGACTGAACCACCCATGTGCCCCTCATCTTCTGTAATTATACTCTTTAAAGAACACATTGCACCCAGCGGGCCATATTTCCTTCCAGTGCTTATAACTAGGTCTATCCTTTAATTCCATTATAGGGATTCAGTCATGGGACATTCTTCCCTGATGTCAGGCCCCTCCAGCTGCTCTGTCTAGTTATACTTTATTGAGATTTCTCAAAAAATTTTTTTTAAGTTTATTTATTATTGAGAGACAGAGACAGAGCATGAGCAGGGGAGGGGCTGAGAGACGGGGAGACACAGAATGTGAAGCAGGCTCCATCCAGGCTCCGAGCTGTCAGCACAGAGCCTGACGTGGGGCTTGAACTCATAAACTGTGAGATCATGACCTGAGCCGAAGCTGGACGCTCAACTGACCGAACCACCCAGGTGCCCCACTTTAGTGAGATTTCTTATTTGACCATTCATGACAGGGTCTTCAATTCAGCTTTTTCATTCTTTCTTTATGATTCTGATCACCATATAAACATATTTAGTTTAACATTTTAAATTCAATTATTACTAACTCTGTGGTATTCCTTGAAGTTTATTAAGAGTCAGACTCTGGCCAATGTAAACATGATTCTCTTATTTCAGGTATGTTCAAACTCCTTCTAAGTTGTACAATTAGTTCATATTAATTCCATTCCTACTTTCACCTTGATAAATTTTAATGTGTCCTTCTGAGAAATTTTATACCGTTTTGTCAAAATCTCTCATATTTTAAAGACACTTATGGAAAAACTTGTGGAAAACACAGAAAAAAACAAGGTGAAAAGGAGTGTCTTGCCCAACTCAGGCAACCTCAGAGAGCAAGATCAGAGAGAAAGCCATTCACTGCTCCCTCTTCAGACTCCTCAAAGGTAATTATTGTTCAGCTTTGCAAATCAATCGTTTAACATTATTTTCTTTGAAGTGGTAAATTTGTTCTGCAAAACAGTCAAATGGCAGAAAAGAGTTAAGAAATTAAGGAGACATAACAAAATTAGTTGGTTTGAAGGAGCAGGAAAAGACACTTAACAATCTGAAAACGTGGTGAAGGAATTTTTTTTTTCAAGTTACAAAAATTAGTGGCAGGTATAACAAATTAGTCCAATAGCAAGTGCTAACATGCAAATTAAGTGCTAAACTCAGTGAACTGGTAGAATATATAAAGATCTCAGGTGAGGAGATCGGTCCTTTCTGAGGAAGATTGTTGGACGATGGGTGACATTTTCTGGCAGGTCGGAGGTCCCGGGGATTAGGGTGGAGACATTTAAAGCAAGCGGACCCTGCTGGAATCCTGGGCACTTTCATTTAAGCTTCCAGACCGTGTGTTCTGAACAAGTACTTGAATAGTTCCTCTGGGCAAAGTCCTTAGATGTGGTGGCTGAAAGCCAGTTCTATTATCTCCACAGTCCTCCTTCTCTCTGTTAACTTGATAACAATTCACTTGATTCCCAAATGAAATGTTTCTCACCCGTCAGAGTCTTTGATCTGGCATGTCAGCGTCACATCAGATTGCGTCACCTGCTCTCTTCTCTCCTTGCTATATCATCTTACTCTGTTTCCTCTGAACTGCGTGTCCCTTCACATTTGGATGATTATGTTTGAAAACGTGGCCTCGACATTTTCCCTATTGTATCATGTGTCTTATGCTCCCGCTCTCTGTTGCAAAGGAGAATGCACAGTGAAAAGAAACCCAAACATTTTAGTTACTAAGACAGGACAGAAACCTCCCAATTTGTGCCACGCACTGGAATTCATCTGATGAGGCACCCTTAAAAAATCCCTCTTCTTTAGAGCATTGCATATAATTCATTTAAAGTAGTTTAATTTCAAGTCTAGAAAACTCTGAAGTCCGCATAGACTCTGAATGGTTTACCCTCTTCTGCTCTTTTGGCAAATTGTTTAGCTAAGACCTACCTGCTAAGTTATATGGCTCTCTCTGCTCTTTCTTACACCATGATATACATTATTTGTTATAGAAAAGTGTTATAGTACACGTTACCTAAATGTGACCACCATCATCTGGATCCTCAGCAGATTTACAATTACCATTGGTCATACTTACAATTACAAATACTTACAAGTGTCAAATTTACAATTACCATTGGTCATAGAGTGTTTTTCAAACTTGGGTGCTCTTCAGAATTACCAAGGGAGCTTTTACAAATCCCAATGCCCAGGCCACACCCTAGACCAATTAAGTGAGAATCTCTGGGAGTGGGACCCAGTCATTAGTATTTTTAAAAGTGTCTTGGCGGGGCGCCTGGGTGGCGCAGTCGGTTAAGCGTCCGACTTCAGCCAGGTCACGATCTCGCGGTCCGTGAGTTCGAGCCCCGCGTCAGGCTCTGGGCTGATGGCTCGGAGCCTGGAGCCTGTTTCCGATTCTGTGTCTCCCTCTCTCTCTGCCCCTCCCCCGTTCATGCTCTGTCTCTCTCTGTCCCAAAAATAAATAAAAAATGTTGAAAAAAAAAATTTAAAAGTGTCTTGGCAAGGTTCCAGGGTCAGCTTTGGGAGCCCATGGTGTACAATCTACTCGGGTCTTGGTCTGCATCCCAGCAGTATTGGTATCACTTGGGAGCCAGGCAGAACGCTTGGGCCCCATTCCAGACTTAATCTGCATTTTATCAAGATTCCCAAAATACTTCACCGTGAACTTTAAAATTTGGGAAGCACTGAACGGCACGGAAAGGCACTTGACGAAGCATTGTAAGGTGATTCATTCACAATTGATTACTTCCATAGTGTGCCAGGCACTGCACAGGGCTCAAATTCATCACCACCCAGCAAAGGGGTATTTGAGCATTATATTGTGAGGAAGCTGAGGTGTGGTCAGGCTAAATATCTCAAAAGAGGCTCAGCCAGGATTTGAACTCTGGTTTCTGTTACTCTAAAACACAAGCTTTTCCCACTGCACCGAACTACTTCTAAGTATAACTCTTGGAGAGTTTCTACAGTAAACCAAGTAAACAATACTTCCTAAATCTTTACCTTACTAATGACATCTTTAATCTACTTCTCAAGAGCAGAATTAAAGGTAAGATTGCCTGGTGAAACATGGAGTTCTTGCCAGAGAAACATAGTAAGGTGATGAGTTGTATGTCAGTCACTGATGCAGAAGGCAGGAAGCAGGACAGAAATATTCCCCGTTGGTTATGAGTGCATCTCAAGGGACACACTGAATATTCATTTTAAAGAGGAAATATCCTCAGTTAGTTATGTGGGAGCTCCTGTGTGCCTGACTTCGGGTAACTGGTCTGGAAGAACCAAAATAGCCTGTGGGGTCGCTTCACGTAATTCGACATACACTCTTGTCATCTTGCTCAGTTGTTTGCCTCAAGGGCATCATTCTGGGGCTACTTGTTCGAAGATTTTGTGGAAACAATTTACGGGGACTCTAGTAGCTAGGATGTGAGGGATATTTGATATGACTGAAAATGTGTTCAATGATGTATATTGCATGTACTGATATTATTTCAACTAAATAATAATAATTTGCCACTGTAGTTCTCTTCCACAAATCCAACTCTTGGCTATCTTGTGTCAGTTTCCTTCCCAAATTAGAGATAGTTTTAGTGAAACATTTCTGAACTATGTTAGATATAGTAAAATGGAAGAGGTAAAATAAACATTACCTTTTCACTCAATCTTGGTATTTTTCCTGTCATTAAAAACCATAAACATGCAACAGATTTTTAAAATTACTGTTTAATATTTTTCATGAATAATAATCTAGGGTGAAAGACGTGAAATCTTCTTCCCTCCATATCCACACCAATTCCTGAAAATGATTCTAATTGATTGTGTTTATGTCATATTTCCACCCATGAGTCAAACTCTATGTCCTGGGTGATGTATATTCTGATTGGCCAGCCAGAACCATATGCCCATTTCTGGGTTTGAAAATTCCATCAGACAGAAGGGAAGCTACCCAAAGAAAAAGCTGGACAGACAAAAAAGTAAATGTGGAAGACAGAAATCATTCCTTGACTCTCTGGGCTCCAGTTTCTTCAATAGTAAGACAAAGAAATTGGATGAAAGAAATCTCTAAATAAAAAAAATAAAACTGGGGACACACCTGGGTGGCTCAGTCTGTTAAGAGTCTGACTTCAGCTCAGGTCATGATCTCATGGTTTGTGAGTTCAAGCCCCATGTTGGGCTTTCTACTGTTAGCACAGAACTTGCTTTGGGTCCTCTGTTCCCTCTCTCTGTCCCTCCCCCACTTGTGCACTCTCTCTCTCTTTCAAGAATAAATAAATATTAAAAAAAAGAAAACAAACAAACAAACAAACAAACAAACAAAACAAAACTGTATTGACTTACCTGATTCCCAAAGTAATATATGTTGGTGTAAAAATTAAAACAATACACAAATTTATGATGTAAAAGAGGGAAGGTTTTACCTAATCTCCAATTTAGTAGATATCTTCTAGGCTTTCTTCCCCAATATTTGTTTTGTAAAATTCTATCTACTGTTGAGCTGTTATAATGAAATAATATAAAGAACAGAAATTTACTGCTTATAGTTCTGGGGGGCTGGAAGTCCAAGATCAGGTGTCAGCATGGTCTGGGGAAGGCCCTCTTCTGGGTTGCAGATTTTTCATTGTATCCTCATATGGTGGAAGGGATCAAGGGATCTTTCTGGAGCCTCCTTTATGTAAAAAGCACTAATCCCATTCATAAGGGCTCCATCCTTATGACCTAATCACCTACTGTAATCACCTCAAAGCCCCTCCTCCTAATACAGTCACATTAGAGGTTAGGATTTCAAAATAGGACTTTTGGGAGAACACAAGCATTCAGTCCATAACAAAGGGTATATTCATTTCAAATATAAATATATGATGTCAAGTGACTCATCAAAAAGTTGTATGAGTTTATATTCCCTCTGACAGTGATTGAGAGGGCTTGCTTCCCTACAACTTCATCAACAAGAGGCGTGTCTATTTTCTTAATTTCTGCCAATCCAAGAGATAAAATATATTTTCATGTTATAATCATAATCACTATTGACCAAGTTCTTCAGTTTTTCTTCAAATCTTGCCACAAGGTGATCCTGGCTTATAGGGCCAATGATCACTTCTATAATTTCACGCAAATTTGGGTTAATATGGTAACATTTTAAGGATTTTGAAGGTTTGCACATGAGTCACAACAGAATAGTACATGACTGTAGCAGACATTTCTGCATTTATTAATTCATTCAGCAACAATTTATTGAGAACCTACAATGTGTAAGCCACTATGTTCAGTAGTAAAGATGTAGAAGTGATTAAGGTAGATATGATTCCTGTCCTTTTCCTTCAGGAAGGACAATGGATATTGAACAATTGATTACCAAAAGGAAAATAGGATGCATTGGTATTTAAAATAGGGGGACCAGGGCTTGTCTGGAGAATTAATTAAGCTTGTTTGAGAAAGTGACATTCCTATTGAAACCCAAAGGATAAGTTGGCTATAGGAGCAAGGACAGAGAATATTCCAGGCAGGAGAAGTAGCTTATGGGAAACATGGGGAGGACTTGAACTGAGAAGGACCCATTTAAAGAAACCCAGTTTGGGGGCGCCTGGGTGGCTCAGTCGGTTAAGCATCCGACTTCAGCTCAGGTCACGATCTCAGGGTCCGTGAGTTCGAGCCCCGCGTCGGGCTCTGGGCTGATGGCTCAGAGCCCGGAGCCTGTTTCCGATTCTGTGTCTCCCTCTCTCTCTGCCCCTCCCCCGTTCATGCTCTGTCTCTCTCTGTCTCAAAAATAAAATAAACGTTAAAAAATTAAAAAAAAAAAAAAAAAAAAAAGAAACCCAGTTTGGCTGGCACAGACAAAACAAGAGTGGTACAAGTTGTGGCCAGACAGTTAGGCAGGGGCCAGATCCTGTAGGCCTTGTGGGCCATGCTAGACAGTTTGAGTCTTTTTCTAAAGGCATGGGGAAAGGTTTTAAGCAGCAAAGTGACATGGTTATAATGCATTTTATTTATTTATTTTTATGTATTATTATTTTTTAAGTTTATTTATTTATTTTGAGAGAGACAGAGACAGCATGAGGTGAGGGGAAGCGGTGGGAAGAGAAAGAGGGAGAGAAAGAATCCTAAGCAGGCTCCGCATTGTCAGTGCAAGCCCGAAGCGGGGCTCTAACTCACGAACCCGTGAGGTCGTGACTTGAGCCGAAACCGAGAGTTGGATGCTTACCCCGCTGAGCCACCCAGGTGCCCCTATATTTGCATTTTATAAGACCCCTTCAGCTGAAGTGTAGATAATGGGTAGGAAATGAGCAAGACTAGAGTGTGCAATTTAGCAGGAGGCTGTTGCCATGGTCTAGCAAGGCAGGGTAGTGTCTGGACCAGGTGAGCACAGTGGAGGTAGAGATATTGGGAGAGACACGGGAGATGGGCAGGAGAGAACCAACAGGACTTGGATGCAGGGGTGCAAGAAGAGTAACGGGTGCGTTTGAAACAAGGTTGGCCTAGATGACATTCAGAGTCCGTTGCTCCTCTGAAGCGATAACATTCCATAAGCCTTGGGCATATACAAGGTCACACAAACTGAAAACTTTTTGTTAAAAATGCCCTTGGCTGTAGGGAGAAAATGACACTCCTCCAACCCTGGAGGAATTCTCAAAGCCAGCAGAAAAGTAAGCATGACGATGATAATAACATTTGTATATTACTTTTTCAATATTTAGTGCTTATTTATTTTGACATAGCTTTATTAATATATAAATGACATTCAGTAAACTGCATATATTTAAAGACTATACATTTCATAAGCTTTGACCTGTATATACAACCACGACACCACAACAATCAAGATACTGAACATATCCATCACCCCCAAATGTCCTCTTATGCTTCTTTGGAGTCCCTCTCTGGCACCTCCTCCCTGGGCAACCTCTTATCTGCTTTTTGTTCCTATGGACCAGTTTGTATTTTTTAGTTTTATGTCTATGGAATCATACAATATTGTATTCTTTTGTGGAGGAAATTTTTCTTCCTTCATTCACGAACCTCTTTTATATACATTATCTTATCTAATTATTATGTGGATAGCTCTATTACTGTGAAACTGATATCCAGAGAGGCTAAATCTCAAGGTCACCCAGCTGAACAGTGGCAGTGGAGCCCAGGCTTTCCCCATTGCCGTGCACAGCCTGGCTGGGACACCCTCACAGCACGCACAGTCTCTGAAGTGCTACGTCGCCATGGCATGAGTCTAAGAGCAGGGGCTGAGCCCGTGTCTCATGGGTTTGTGAGCCTGGAATCATGACCTAAAGATCTGAAGATGAGCCTCTTACCTCCCACCACCATGGACACGTGAAGGATTCTAGTGCCGGGGCAAACACTGGTGGCCCGAAATTTTGCAAGATCTTTGTTTGTGAAGGCCCCTGGAAACCCGGGCTGGTGGAAACAGAGGGTCAGAGAGGGGAGGGGGGAAGATGACAGACTCTGTTGGTTTTGAAACAGAAGCCAGTGCAGATCTGAGTTCAGGGACAGGTGGGAGGAGGGCTCTGGCTGCCCACCTCCACACCAACCACGGCAGCTCTGTTCTTACCTATTTCTCTTATTGTGCATCTGGGGAAGGGTTCTTTTGACAGAAGAACTTTGTCCTTAAAGAAGCTTGAAAATCAGTGATCTGGCTTAATATTCCATTTAGATGGGGAAACTGAGGCCTTGATAGGGTTGCCAGATAAAATGTAGGATACCCAGTCAAATTTGAATTTCAAATGAACAAAGAATAATTTTTTTTAGTGTATCTCAAATATTGCACGGCACATATTTATGTTAAAAATTATTTACTTTTGGGGTGCCTGGGTGGCTCAGTCGGTTGGGTGTCTGACTTCGGCTCAGGTCACGATATCACGGTTTGTGAGTTCGATCCCCGCATCAGGCCCTGTGCTGACAGCTCAGAGCCTGGAGCCTGCTTCGGATTCTGTGTCTCCCTGTCTCTCTGCCCCTTCCCCGCTCGCGCTCTTTCTCCATCTCTCTTAGAAATAAACATTACAATAAATTTAAAAAATATTATTCACCTATACTGAATCTGACAACCTTAGGCCTAGGGAGCATAGCTGCCCTACTCAAGAGGAGGTCAGGGCTGCTGTGGTGTAGGAGGAGGTATGGGGCTGATTCGAATGAATTGCCTCCTGCCCAGAAATGGACCTTGGCTGCCTACATTGTATAACAGTACAAAGCCTCCCTTTGCTGGAGGCCTACATGCTTATATCAGAGCCACACCTGTTTAGGTGCTCGCACGAGAGGGGCTAGAGGGGGCAGGCCTTGGTTAGGCCAGTGGCCCTGTGCCATCCACTGTGCCTCCCTCTTCCCTGCGTGTCATCCTGTCCTCTTCCCCTCCCAGCTGTGACCTGGGGTTTGGGGTTCCGGCAGCCCAGGACACTTGGGGCGATGAGTTTTGTTATGGCCGAGCATTGGTGCCTGGTGAAGGGGGACACTGAGCACTGAGTCCTCATCCTGAAAGCTTTCAGCATTCTCTCTGGAGCACGGGAGAGAGGACAGGCCTGAAAGTTAACAAGCAAAATCACTCAAATGATCTCCCTTCTTACTCTTCCCTGACTCAGCCTCATTAACACAAGGAGGCTAATATTTGGCTCTAGAGCGAAGGCAGGACTGAAGCTCTCTCCAGGGGCTCTGTTAAATGTCAGAAATTGCAAGAGCACAGCTTGAGGAGTTTGTGAATGGCATCTGAGCCCGAGGCCATCTAGTAATATTTATACTGTGGAAGTTCAGCCTTTTTCCCCTTTAGAAAAAGTTTCTGATTTGTTTCAGAGGATGTCCATCTTAATCACTGTTTCTGGTGCTCTAATGGGCAAGATTCTCAGTTCCTGGATGCCAGGGGAAGGCCATGGAAGAAACAAGCTTCGTTCTTGAGGAGGTGCTTACTGGAGCCCAGATTGTGGACCTTTTATTCCACCCGATGCCTTCTTTCTGTTTGGGATACAGTTAGGAAACGGGTCTCTAGCTGTTGGGGGAAATGAGAATCATTCTTATTTTTAGTCTATAAAATCCAAAGAATGAATTAAATATGACTGTTTAGCCATATCCAAAGGACATGAAACTCTTCAACAGGGATGCTGAAATATTACCCCCCCTTCAAAAAAAATAAAATAATACTGGACACATACCTAGAATTTAGTATTTGCCAGGTTCCCTGTTCTAATGAATATATATAGTATATATATGTATACATATTCATACATATGTGAGAGAGAGCTTTATAGCTAAACAAACATACATATCCATTTTAGTTTTGGAACAATACTATGAAGTAGGTACTGTTATTATCCCCATTTCGGAGGCTAAGAAACTGAGGCTGAGGTCTTAACCACTAATCTCTGTTATAGACCCAAGCAGAGGATCATACTAGCTGTTCACACCTAGATTGGCGTCTGAACCCCAAAGTCTAGCATTCAGAATGAACATTCTTCTATTACACACTGTTTACCTGTCATGTAACTTCTTTTTTTCCTTCTCAAAATTTAATGAACAGAGACCAGTCTTAGGACCTAGAACAAAGGTAGAGACACAGTGAATTCAAGACTGTGCTAAGGTAGAGCTGTCCCCGCCTGTCTATGTGCACGTTTCCACTAGAATCTTGCTGATCTTTCAACGTGTTATTCAAATGTCACTTTCTCTTAAAAAAAATTCTGTGATTGGAATTACCTTGTGTCCCTCCCTGATTCTATGGTAGAGTCCCTTTTACTTCTGTAGTAGAACTCTGTAAAATCTATCTTATTTTATAGCTTTTTAAAAAGTGTTTATTTATTTTTGAGAGAGAGGGAGAGAGACAGAGTGTGAGTGGGGGAGAGGTAGAGAGAGAGGCAGAGAGAGAGGGAGACACAGAATCTGAAGCAGGCTCCAGGCTCTGAGCTGTCAGCACAGAGCCTGATGCGGGACTCAAACTCACAAACTGTGAGTTCATGACCTGAGCCCAAATCAGATGCTTAACCGACTGAGCCTCCCAGGCGCCCCTTACTTTGTGGCTTTTTGATAATAAAAATAATAACAACCTTCCCATAGTGCTTTGTGATTTATAAAGCATTTTTCACATATCTTATCTCACAAAAACCTGCTAGTGTAAATAGTACTGCAAATTTATAGATGAAGAAACTTAAGCTCAAATAGCTTAAAACCGACTTTTAAACTCAAATGCCTGTAAATACAAATACAAATTAATCTTTTCGGGTATGTATCAGTCAGCACACACTAAAGTATTTGCAGTAATAAAGCAATCCCCAAATCTTGGTGGCTTGTATCAGCAAAGGTTTATTTCTCAATCACGTTCCATGTTCATTGCATGTTGACTATGGTCCTGCTCCATATATTTTCCCTCTGGGATCCAGACTCACTGCAGGGACATTGCTAGGAGTGAGAAAAAGATAATATGGTGCAGTCATGTGATGCGTTTTAAAGATCCTGCTTGGAAGTGCTACACATCTCTTCTCACAAATCAAAACATGTCCTTTATCTCCGGCTTCTCTAGAAGATCCGTATGAACCAGATATTCATCCCGCCTTAGGGGCTGGCAGACTAATGCTCATGGGCCACTGCTTATTTTTGCATGCCTTGTAAGCTAAGAATGGTGTTTAGATTTGCAAAAGGTTGAAAAAACTTGAAAGAAAAATATCTGTGATACGTGAAAATTACATGAAAGTCAGATTGTCGTGTTTTTGTAAATAAAGTTTCACTTGGACAAAACCACTCATTTGTTTATTGTCTACGGCTGCTTTCATGCTCCAGTGGCAGAAAAGAATGGTGGTGACAGAGACTGTATGGCGTGCAAAGCCTAAAATATTTACTGTCTGGCCTTTTACAGAAAAAGTTTGCTGCACCGTGTCCTGTATCATTGGTCAGAAATCAACTCAGGTAGGATCTCAGTCTAAATCTCAGCTCCTTTTCATTTGTTTGTTTGCAATCTCTACGGACAACCCAGGATGACTGCATGCCCCTGTGCATACCGGGAGTGTTGTTCAGATAGCTTTCAGCGTGGATACGCTTGGGTGACATGGTGGAGTTGTTCCCACCAGTGGATGTTAGGGTTCTTACCTCCTTCTTGGAACACTTTCCAAATTAAATTGGAACTGATAAATAAATTGTAACTAATACAAAAAATGCCCTAAGTGATATTAAGAAGCAAATGATAGATAGCCTCTGGGAAATACTGGTGACAATATGCTAGACCAAAGATGGATATTTTTAGTGCATAAAGAGCTCTTCAAAATAAATAAAAAGAAATACTACAATATAAAAAAATAGATAAAAGTTATACATACTTAAGTGAATGTCCAAAAAGCATATGATAAAATATTCAATCTCACTAGTAAACAAAGAAATGCCAATTAGAACAGCGTGCTCTTTGGGGAGCCTGGGTGGCTCAGTCGGTTAAGCAACCAACTTTGGCTTGGGTCATGAGCTCATGGCTCATGAGTTCGAGCCCTGTGACAGGCTTTCTGCTGTCAGGGCAGAGGTGGCTTCAGATCCTCTGTCTTCCTTTCTCTGTCCCTCCCCTATGAGCGGGCTCTCTCCCTCTCAAAAATAAACAAACATTAAAACAAAACAGAGTGCTCTCAATTTCATATATTAAATTGGCCAAAAAAAGGGAAATGTCCACAATTGACAAAGATATATGGGACAGGGCATATTAAAAAAAAAAAAAAAAGGAATAGGGTGTATTCTACAAATGTGTACAACTTTTGTTTGGCAACTTGTGAATATAAATCGAAAGCTTAAAGACATTCATATTTCCTGACTTTGTCTACTTTAAGGAATTTATCTTAAGAAACTAATAAGTAGAGATGCACAAGGAGAATTACCCAGAAGAACTTTTACTACTGATGTTATTCGTAACAGAGAAAATTAGAAACAACTTAAATATGTGACAGTAAATACTATGTAACCCTTATAATTATTTTATAGAAGAAAAATTAATGTCATAGGAAAATATTTCAGATAGATCATTAAGAGAAATAAACAGGATACAAATAGCATATACAATATGTTTCCATTTTTGTAAAAACACAAAAACAGAAGAGAGAAATGTGTATGCGTGTAATATAAAAGACTGGAATATATTCACTAAAATGCTAATAGCAGTTATCTCTGAATTACTGGATAATGATTGATTTCAGGTTTTTGTGCTTTTCTGTACTTTTTAAATTCTTTACTATAAATATATATTATTAGCAATAAGAAAAGAAAATTAAGCACATTAGGACTGAGGAAACATTGTACTTAGAGGGTGCTCATGGCTATAGTAGGGACCATATGATCGTCCTCATTATCTTCTTCAACTTGGAGAAAATCATTCTGAGCCACTTTTTGTGTGAATCATGGGCTTTGCTGTCCTTGATACACGAGAAAATGTGTGATTTCTGATCATGCTCGAAAAGGAACATCCTGCTTTGGTCTTCCTTATCTGGGTCTTAAAGACAAGACTGTGGGATGCTCTGAGGTATTTAGAGAATTGCCTCAGTTCAACAGATCGCTTTATTCTATAGCCACGGCTTGAGACAATCCGAGGCCAGAGTGCTTCTGAGACGGAATGAGCCAGCTTTGAACAGAAGCATCTTCTAAATTGGGGTAGGACCTGCAGCATGTGGTTTCCATTGAGAGTCGGTGCGCTTCCCCACCCCCTGAGAGGAGGGGGTGCCTCCTCACCCATGCTTGAGTGTCAGCGGGGAGCAGCCTGGTGTGGGGCCTCACTTGCAAAGCCTGCTGGCTGCTACTTAAGAAAATTGCTTTCGTTCTCTAGTTCTCCTCACTGCCAGTCTGGCCCTGGCTGTCTGTGGTCAGTGAAATTCTAAGCAAAGTTGGAACAAAGTTGAATACTTGAGTCTGAGGCTAGAAATCCAGAAAGCTCTGGGCAAAAGCCTGTTCACTTTTTTGGAAGTTGGCTTTTGCTTAGCCTTTTGACATGGTGCTATCACGGAGGCTGTTAACCTGACATCTCTGGTGCCCTGGTGTTTCCTGTCCTTTTTTTTTTTTTTTTTTTTTTAATTTTTTAAAGTGTTTATTTATTTGAGGGGGGGAGGTGCAGAGCAAGAGGGAGACACGGAATCTGAACCAGGCCCCAGGCTCCGAGCTGTCAGCACAAAACCTGATACAGGGCTCGAACTCACAAACCGTGAGATCATGACCTGAGCCGAAGTCGGACGCTTAACCCACTGAGCCACCCAGGCGCCCCTCCTGTCCTTGTTTGAGACTCACACCGCCCAGGTCACACGCTCACATGCGGATGGGGCAGACTGAGGGGAACTGGATAGAGGCTGGGAATAGCTCCCGGTCAGCGGCAGAGGCCACGAGAGGACTGGTCGGGCCAGAGCAGCACAGAGTCCAAGGGGACATGGCCTGGCCCAGCCTAGCCATGCAGTCAGCAATGGGGATCCAAGACAAAGGTAGCTGGGGGCCCCAACGGAGAGGCAGATCCCAGCAGAAAGAGTTATTCAGTGTTCTGAATTTCCAGTGAGTAGCCAGTCAGTGGGTAGCAGGGTGTCAGAGGGTGAGGGTTTAGAGATGCCGGATGCTTAGAACATGCAGCACAAGAGCATGGAGGGGGTCTAGCACTGGCCATGTGGTACAGCTGGAGGGGCATAGGCTTTGGAGCCAGACAGACCTCAGTTCGATCCTGGCCTCACTGCTGACTGGCTTGTGCTGTTGGTAAAAGCCTCCAGGTCTGTTCTACCTTCAAGTAGAGCTAACACCACCTAGCTCGGCGGGGGAGGTGGGGGGAGGTGCAACAATTAAATACGTTGAGATAAATCGTATAATGCATTCAGAACAGAGTAGACGTGCAAAGGGACTTTCTTAAATCTCTTTTGCCCCATCTGGGAATTAGAACCAGGAATGGGGCTGGCTGGGCTTGCAAATGGAGTACAAGTAGCCCAACTGGGGTGACCTGTTGTGCTGAGGCCCAGAGCCAGCCTGGGTCTCACACTGTTGAAAGGGTTTGAGGAAAGCGTTCCTGCTGGGTTTCCTAAATTCTTTTCTAATGACTTCCCTGTGCGAGGTCAAGGACTTTGATATGACTGATTATGTCTGAGATGATTAGAAAAGATGAGGATTGTCCAACAGAAGTTGGACTTGTGGAAAGAATTCCAAGATGTGGCAGGAATTCTTGCAAATAAATAAAATTATAAATGTCTATGGAGAGAGACAATAAAAATGTAAAGATTATTGTTCATCTGACACATTGCCTTCTAATTTCAGTTAAGGAAAATGAGTAGGGGCCTATTCTTATGGGTTTAGACACTTTGCAAATAATCTAAAAAGATTTATTGAGGTCAATATTTTTTTCATTAGTTTGTAGAATTACTATCATTGTAACTCTTTCAGCAAAAATTCCAGCTTTTCGGGGCATCTGGGTGGCTCAGTCGGTTAAACACTGGACTTCAGCTTAGGTCATGATCTCATGGTTTGTGGGGTTCGAGCTCTACATGGGGCTCTGTGCTGACAGCTCGGAGCCTGGAGTCTGCTTCAGATTCTGTTTCCCTCTCTCTCTACCCCTCCCCTGCTCACACTCTCTCTCTCTCAAAAATAAATAAACATTAAAAACATTTGTTTAAAGGGGCGCCTGGGTGGCTCAGTCGGTTGAGCGTCCGACTTTGGCTCAGGTCATGATCTCGCGGTTTGTGGGTTCGAGCCCCGCGTCGGGCTCTGTGCTGACAGCTCAGAGCCTGGAACCTGCTTCAGATTCTATGTCTCCCTCTCTCTCTGCCCAACCCCCCCCCCCACTCTCTCTCTCTCCTTCAAAAATAAACATTAAAAAAATTAAAAAAAAATTTTTTAGTTAAAAAAAATATCTAGCCTTTCTATAGTCCTGAGATAATGCCCACTGTGACATTCAGTGAAAATAAAAGAATGATGCCAACTACTGATGGCAGCCTACAGGAAGTGAACCATATTCCCCTCTGCCTCTGTCTCAGCCTAGGGCTTCCCTCCTCCCAGCAGGCCTTCAGTAAAGAGTTGTGGAGCTGAGCCAAGTGACAAACGACATTCTTTTATTTTATTCTATTTTAATTAACTAAATTTCACTTATTTATATTTATTTTATTTTACAGCTTTATTGAGGTATAATTGATATACAAAAAACTGCACGTATCTAATGTATACAACTTGTTGCCCTCAGCACAAATCAAGGTAATAAACACACCCATCACCTTCAAAAGTTTCCTGAAAAACAACAGTTGTAATTGAATGTGCTGCAAATTAAGAGAGCCCAAGACCATCGAGGTTTAGGAAGCAGATATATAAGATGGTGGGGTTGGTTTGGATGTGAGGGAAGTTAAAATTCAGACTATGAATGGTTTCTTACTTACATAGTAAAAATGTGTTTAAAGAGGAAGTTCCCATGTTGAATTAAAAATAAGATTTAAGGGGCGCCTGGGTGGCGCAGTCGGTTAAGCGTCCGACTTCAGCCAGGTCACGATCTCGCGGTCCGTGAGTTCGAGCCCCGCGTCAGGCTCTGGGCTGACGGCTCGGAGCCTGGAGCCTGTTTCCGATTCTGTGTCTCCCTCTCTCTCTGCCCCTCCCCCGTTCATGCTCTGTCTCTCTCTGTCCCAAAAATAAATAAAAAATGTTGAAAAAAAAATTAAAAAAAAAATTAAAAAAAAATAAGATTTAACTTTGGGAAATTCATCTTCATGTTTCTTTTAAGGACATGTTAGTTTCATGAACTAAGGAACTCAGATACTTCTGTTTCTAGTAAAGCCATTAAAAAAAAAAAGTTTGATTTTCCTTAAGGTGTCAGAAAATGTGTGGTGCTCTGACCCCGAAGGAGAAGAACTCCCCTAATTTTGCTATGGACCTAAAACCTAAATTCCTAAGACCAGAATTTGAAGCATTTCTCCGACTCACCCACTTGTCTCTGTGTCTTGGGTCATGCAGCGGAACAGCAGTCGTGGGGACAGGCAGTCCCTGGACAGCAGGTGGTGCTGTATCTGAGTCCTTGGCTTTCAGGCCCTGGTGATTCTCAGTGCGAGCGTTCTCCTCTACAGAGAGCTGAATGTCCCTGTGTGTCCTTGGGCTGTTGGGAGATCATCTGCTTCCAGAGCAGTCAAGAGGCAGAGGCAAGTCCTCAGTAGAAAGGTGATACACCCAGGGAAGAGAATTTCTAAAATATAAGAGATGAGGCAGGTTATTTACTGTTCGGCTATAAAATTCAACCTCTTTTCATTGCTTTGAAGTACTTATTTACCAATGCTGAGAGCCATGCCACTGACGTAGTTGAAGCATCTTTTGTGGATCATAAAGATAACTGTAGCTGAGGAGCAGGAGCATTTCACAACCAATATTGGAGGCCACCCATAGACACAAAGACCAAGTAGATTCCATTTGAGCTGGTCTCTTGGTCAGGTCAAGTAGTTTGTCACTGAGATAGAAGAAGGTTCTTCAAGCAGGGATTGAATCTTTAAAATGTCATCCGTATTTACAAAATTATTTCAAACCATCCATCCCACATATTGATCTTATAGCATCTCCACAAGCCAAATCCTATCTTTCTTTTAAGACCCTGCTATGGGCTGAATATTTGTGTCATCCCCAACTGCATACATGGAAACATAATGCCCAACATGACAGTAGTGTGAGGTGGGATCTTTGGGAGATGAATAGGTCAAGGGTGGAGCCCTCATGAATGGAATTAGTGCCCTCCTAAGAGAGGTCTGATGGAGCTCCCTTGTCCTTCCCATGTGAGGACACAGCAAAGAGATGGCTGCCAATGAGCCAGGAAGTGGGCTCTCACCAGACATCAAATCTACAGACAACCTTGATCTTGGACTTCTCAGCCTGCAGAATTGTGAGAAATAAATGTTTGTTGTTTATAAGGCACTCAGTTTGTGGTATAACTGTTATAGCGGCCCAAATGGACTAAAGACAGACCTGCTCAAGTACTGACTCTCCATGAAGACTTGCATAGCATATGCTGGGTACCCCACCCACATTCTCTTACCCCACCTGGAGGATCCACAGGCAGGTACTGTAAACACTGGGACTCCCTGCCCCCACCCCCCACCCCCAACTCTGGAGAGTACTCTCTGGCCACAGACTTGGGTTTAGAGTGCCAGGCAAAAGAAGTTAACGTCCAGGAGTGAGCCCCAATGTACAGATGCAAGTTGGGGGATGAACACTCCTCATCCCTCACCACGATGATTCTGAGGCATGTTCAGTGTTCTCCCAGGGCTTCCCCATGGGGAGCTCATAGCTGTAGCCTACTCAGTCAAGTACCTCTTTTTGGTTTTCCTCCCTTCGCTGACTTGTGCCTCCTGAAATCCTCTTTCTCCCAAATAAGCTACTTGCACTCAGATCCTTGTCTCAGGATCTGCCTTTGGGGAAACGAACTCCAGACAACTTCCCTGATACTCCAAATGCCAGTAATTTCTTTCTATTCCTGAGACACATGCCCACTCCACTTGTCCTTTTTACATTGCATCTGTTGTATTTTACCTCATCTTAGAGAGTTGTATCTGTGATTTATCTCCTCTGTTAAAGTATAACCTTTTCGAGGGCAGGATACCTGGCAAGTGCTTCTTTCATTTTCCACATTCCCTAACAGTATTTTTCAGAGTATCTATCTACTGAATAAGTGAATGAGTAAATGATGAACGAATGAATGTACAAATGGCACGTTATGCTTTATCAGCGCAGGTGTGGGCAGAACACATTCCAGATGCTCTGTATCCCCAGACTTTGCACATGGGAGGAGCTCAAAAGATGTTACTGGAATGAGAGAAAAGTGTGTTTGGCTGAAACAAAGCAATCGGCAGTAGGGACCAGTGTCTTTTCCAGATTCATGTCCATTTCATGGTAACCTGATCCAGTGGTGTTCGAGAAACCTGCATGTTCTGCTGTTGGCAGCCAAACCCAGTTTGCTGGGGCCTCACTGAAACAGCCAAAGCGGTCTGTCAGTCTGGGCTCTGTCCCTGTCTCAGTGAATGAGCCTCAGGACTGGCCGGCGGCAAGAGGGAGACCTGCCTCCCTGACAGCTGTCAGCTGCCCATGGATGGTAGGAAACCAACTCAAGTTGCAGCCTATAAAATTCAGACTACTCTGAACCACTGAGGGGAAGCCTTAAAACCCCTCAGATAGTGCCCTAGGGCCTGATCTCAGCTTGGAGAAACCCCTGGGGGCCTGGGGCTTGGCTGGACTCCACTGGGATGGATGGGAGGGGGGAGCCCAGAAAATTCTTTAGGTTGTGGGAGTGTTGAGGAGACAATGAGGCCCCGATTTAGGCTCTCTGCTGCTTGAAGTGTTTTCATGCTGGTGGACTGTGTTGATACCCAGGGTCTGGTGGCAGAAGAAGTGACACCCATGTGCCATGTCAAGGGAATTGCTTGGTGTGCTAGGACGAGACCTCACCCAAAAGGAGGGGTGAGGGCAAGGGCCCTAATATGCATTAAGTGACCTCCCAGTGTAACCGCTTGCAAGGAGTGGACTTGGGAGCTGGAATCATAGAGGGATGGCAGGAAAAGACAGACCTTCTCTGATGCTTATTAGTCCTGGACCACATGCAAGTTGATAAACATTCCCAGCCGCAGTCCCCTTTCCCTGCTATCAGGGACAATAATGATGGCTGCAGATTATTAGGATTGTAAGAGACAAGGTATGGAAGGCCCCTGGTTCACAGGAGATGCTCAAAACATGTCCACTCTATTCCTGCCCTCCTCTCCTTTCCCTTCCTTTTCCATTTCTTTCTCATTTCCATTACACCCTGAAAGGCTAGTAAGCTAGACAGTATTCTTAAAGTCTCTAGTATTTTACCCTCATCGCTAATAAACTATGACTTGATGGGCCTGTGTTTTGAACACTGCAGAGACACAGTGGGAGCACACAGGTTCCAGTCACTTGTCACAAGTGGCTCCAGGCCGGGAGCCCTTACTGAGATTCTTCTCCCGGCCTGTCGAGGTGCCGGGCTTTGGGTGCAGCGCCCCACCCTGCCATCCCCCCTGCCTTGACTGGGGCTCTCTGAGAAAGCTGATGCTCCAAGTCCATTTCTGTCACCTGAGGCAGTCCCTCTGATTGGACCTGGGAGTGTCCCAAAGTGGAAAAACTCAGAAGTAATCTATCGGACAGAGAAGGTCTTGTACATTCCTCCCTGCTGAAAGGAAGCAGAGAGAAATACCTAGTTTAAAAAAAAAAAAAAAGGAGGGGCGCCTGCGTGGCTCCGTCAGTTACGTGTCCAACTCTTGGTTTTGGCTCAGGTCATGACCTCACCCGCATCAGTCTCCGTGCTGACAGCACAGAGCCTGCTTGGGATTCTCTCTCTCTGCCCCTCCCCATGCACTCGTGCACGCTCTCTCTTTCAAAATAAACAAATAAACTTTAAAAAGAGAGAGAGAGAGAGAGAGAGAGAGAAAGAGAGAGAAAGTCTCTGGGGAGTATCCCACACAACTCAGAAAAGGCATTAAAGACTTTGCAATTTTCAGTGTTAAAAAGCCTGTAATTTAAATGTAGTATGCTTGATAACAGACAAAAAGGAATTCTGCATACACAGGGACCTTTAACACTTTTATTTTTGTTGGGAGGTTGGGAACCATGAGGGGAAGGCAAACATTTGAAAGCCAAATATGCTTTGTTCAGGAGAGAAAATAAATTTTTACAATTTTTATTACACATAAGTGAGAACTCTCTTCCATCACAGCTATGTTTATAACGTTGACAGCTACACTTTCTATTACTTTATTAATTAATTTGTCTACATATCCTTTTTAAAAGACTCCTATTTCAGCAGAGCAACAAAGGGCTATGTGTGTTTCTATAACCTGCCTATTATGCTGAGGGAGGTGCATTTTGATGTAAAGATAGTGTTACAGTTCTCTCTTGGTATACATGTCCATTAATCAAATATTATGGGTTACATTTGTATATTTTACTACCACAAAGTTCCAATGAAAATGACGATGTTGACATTCTAAATACTCTTTCTTATTTTGGACAGTGGAATGACCTTAAAATGCTTATATATACATAAAAAAATGAGGCAACCAGAAAAAAACATTCCATCTCTTCCAGGCTCATGCATGTAAACTTAGTTGTTGCTTAATGCTATTGACCACCTTGAGTTGGAGGTGGATGTATGTACCTGTGGTTGCCGTGGGGCTTCGGTTGGTGTTGGCACAAGAAGTTGAGGTGGCCATGCAGATGGGCAGGGGCACAGGAGCCATTTCCACTGGAAGGTCGTTAGACAGTCAAGCTGAGGGAAGCTTATGTCTCCACTGATGTATAGAACCAAAGGTCAGTGCAGCCTTATGTAGGAGGAGGTATGGGGAGACTGGGTGGGTCCAATCAACATACATGGATTCTTAAGAGTGAAGAAGCTTTCCAGACTGTGGTCAGAGGGTGATGCGACTACAGAAAAATGGTCAGAAAGATGCAGCATTGCTGCCTGGAAGACGGAGAAAGGGGGCGTCGAGCTAAGGAACGCAGGTGGCCTCTAGAAGCTGGAAAAGGCAGGGAGATGGATTCTCCCCTAGAGCTCCAGGAAGCAATGCAGCCTTACAGGCATCTTGGGTTTTTTTTTTTTTTAATATATATTTTTTAACGTTTATTAACTTTTGACAGAGAGACAGAGACAGAGCACAAGTGGGGGAGGGGCAGAGAGAGGGAGACACAGAATCTGAAGCAGGTTGCAGGCTCTGAGCTGTCAGTACAGAGCCTGACGCGGGGCTCGAACTCATGAACCATGAGGTCATGACCTGAGCCGAAGTTGGACGCTCAACCAACTGAGCCACCCAGGCGCCCCTCAGGCACTTTGGTTTTAACCCACAGAGACCCGCGTCTGACTTCTGACCTACAGAGTTGTAAGGTAATATACTTGTGTTGTTTTAAGTCACCCAATTTGCAACAGTTTGTTACAGCAGCAGCAGGAGACTAGAGCATCTGTGGGGATTGTGTTAATACCTATAGGCCTCTTAGCCGGTGTCCAGTTCTAGGATTCCTTAGTCCACACTGGCTTGTTCGGCACCTCCTCCCGTATGTACTTTCCCCAGCAGCCTCACATATTCCCAGACAATATTAACAGTAAGTCAAGACTTGAGTTCGTTTATCTTGACTTTTATAAACAATTTCTCATTGATTAAAGACATTTTTAAAAAAAATTCTATTCACTCCCAACAGTCCATTTCAAACACGCTTTTTAAAAAACTTCTTAGTGTTTATTTTTGAGAGAGAGAGAGAGACACAGAGAGAGAGAGAATAAGTGGAGGAGGAGCAGGAGAGAGGGAGACAGAATCTGAAGCAGGCTCCAGGTTCTGACCTGTCAGCGCAGAGACGGACGTGGGGGCTCAAACTCACAAACCGTGAGATCATAACCTGAGCCGAAATCAGACGCTTAACCCACTGAGCCACCCAGGCACCCCTCGGACATGCTTCTTTTGAAATGAGTTCACATGTGTATCTCCTGCACATTGTCCGGGTTTTATGCCCTAGGACCTTAGGAAATTAACTTTTACGTGTTACCTTTTAGCTGCCCAGGGTCACTGACACCTTAACAGACAAGATTTAATTAAAGCTTACATGAAAATGTACCAAGATGCTACCAGAGCAAGCCAGTCCTGGCAGAAGAGGGCTCAGGACAACACTGATTCTGAGAATTAGTTACTGGGAGGTAAGAACTCAGGGATCACAGAGCAGGGAGTCATATTGACCCAGGTCTCTCCGTACTGCAAACTGCACAGGGCTGCTCTATGAAGGAGCTGCCCCTTAAAAGCAGTCATTAGGCAAACATCCTAAAATGATTGCTTTTGAGGATTAAAATGAATATTTATACTCAAAAGACTAAAAGACTGTTGAAAAGGTCATTGGATCTATCTTATTCTTTCTGGGAGTACCCTTGCTCGCCCTGTTTTGCAGCTCAGAAAGAAACAGAAGGTGCAGAGATGGAGAAGCATCCACTTTTCAAGGACAGAAATGAATTAAATTTCCACTTTTCAACAGGTAAGAGGGTCACAGCCACTGAATCACATTTTTTTTTCTTTTTAAATGTTTGTTTATTTTTGAGGGGGAGAGAGAGCACAAGTGGTGAAGGGGCAGACAACGAAGGAGACAGAGGATCTGAAGCAAGCTCCAGGTGACAGCGGAAAGCTGGACACAGGACTCGAACTCACAAACCATGAGATCATGGCCTGAGCCAAAGTCAGACACTTAACCGACCACCCAGGCGCCCCTGCAAAAAATTTTTTTCAAACCACTATTCCCTAGAGCCCTTTTAACCTAAAGGATTCTGGAATGTATGGAAAAGATGATAAATCTAAGACACACCATTCCACTCCCCCCCCCCCGCCATTCCACTAATTAAATCATGTTTATAAAGCACCTATTATCAGTCAGGCATTGTATCAAGAGCTGAGAGAACAAATCAAGAAGACATAATTTTTACCTTCCAAGGACTCACTGTTGAATAGGGAAAACATGCAAATAATTATCAGCTGAGGGGTTAATAATAGTCCAATAGGGGTAAATACATAGTGTAGAGGGAGTAGAGAAGGAAGGGATTAATCAAGGAGGCAGGACATCCAGGAAGGCTTCCTGGAGGAGGTGATGTCTTTATTGGTGTCTCAAGCAGCTCTCCAGGTGCATTCTCTCCCACTGTTGAATCAGAGCCCTTCAGGGCAGACTGGGGGCTAAGGGGTTGTAAGTATATTGACTATGGACTTTGTCTCCAGAAGACCTGCATGTGAGTCTTGCCACCAACTTCCTGTGTGACCTCTAAACAGTTACTTAATCCTCTAAAGCCTTAGATTCCTTTCCTATAAAATGGAGATATGAATAGTTCCTATCTTATAAAGCTGTTCTGAGGATTAAATGAGCTAATGCTTTGTATGTCTCTAGACATCTGGTAGAAAATAGTACTTATTATTTTTGTCACTGGCTAAATATGGTCCTCCAAGAACCCAAGGACAGCTCTTTCCATT
This sequence comes from Neofelis nebulosa, assembly GCF_028018385.1. NCBI lineage: Eukaryota > Metazoa > Chordata > Mammalia > Carnivora > Felidae > Neofelis > Neofelis nebulosa. The sequence continues at coordinate 92,918,246 of NC_080787.1, read as the reverse complement.
ACTACAATTCTGTCTAGGTCATTAATGTGTCATGAATATTGACCTCATTTCCTCTCTTTAGCCAAAGACACTGGAGTCAGAGTCGATCAGGCATGAGCGGTAGTACAACCAGATGGCATTTGTGGGGTGAAGCAGAGGAGATGACAAGCAGGGCTGGCTTCATGGGCATGGGACCTGTATAGTTGCACAGGGCCCTACATTTGGTTTCTGCTGTCACTGTCTTGAAATTCCTAATAATTTTTGAATTTTTGAACAAGTGCATTTTCATTTTGCACTAGACTCTGAGAGTTACGTACCTGCTCTTAGTGATGGGGTTGTCTCACAGGAGGCCTGTCCCTTATAGGCCATACACTTCTCTTGCTCAGAGACCGTGGCTTACACCCCTTCTTGAGGTTCTTCCTCAGGGAAGGGTGTGGAATCTCTTTCTATAGACCCCTCAAGGTTCCTGGGACAGTGTCAAGACTGGGCAGAACCCCTCCAGCCATTAGCTCCTCTGGTCCTCTTCTGAGAGCATTTACAAAGGTGAATTCCACAAAGCCTATGCCTCAGAGAAGTTCACATTCTAGAAGGTGGAGATAAGTTGCTTGTACATACACAAGTGACTACAGATTGATATGGCTAGAGCTACAAGTAGGAAGGCAGATGTTCTGGAGTCTTGAGGAAGGATGTGTCAGGGATTACATTGGACATTTATGACCTTTGTGTGTGGTCTCTTTCTCTAGCTACTCTGGGCAGGAAGAGTCATTTTTCTCATGATTTCATTTCCCTGGATGAGGGTTCAGGGAAGGGAAGGTTCAATAGGACAATTCTTGAAACTCAAAAAGTCACTCAAAAAACTTGGACACGTTTGTGCAGAGACGTTCTTTTTTTTTTCTTTTTAATGTTTATTTATTTTTGAGAGAGAGAGAGAGAGAGAGAGAGAGAGAGAGCCAGCAGGGAAGGGGCAGAGAGAGAGAGAGAGGGAGACACAGAACCCAAAGCAGGCTCCAGGCTCTGAGCTGTCAGCACAGAGCCTGATACGGGTCTCGAACCCACAAACTGTGAGATCACGACCTGAGCCAAAGTCAGACACTCAACCAACTGAGCCACCCAGGCACCCCTGTACAGAAACCTTCTGCTGCTGAGATCTTACAGTGGGTCCCGGAAGCTCCACCTCACCAAATGTTACAAATGGTTGCAGCTAACTCTATAGTCTGGCAAACAGGCACCTGAAGCCAATCAGGCCTTCGTCATAAGATCTTTTAACATATTTTCGAATAACTTTCCCCTGGTTAATCTTATCCTTTTCTTTTTTTTTAATTAAAAAAAATTTTTTTTTACATTTATTTATTTTTGAGAGACAGAGACAGAGAACAAGCAGGGGAGGGGCAGAGAAAGAGGGAGATACAGAATCAGCTCTGAGCTGTCAGCACAAAGCCCAACGTGGGGCTCGAACTCACAAACTGCAAGATCATGATCCGAGCCAAAGTCGGACGCTTAACCGAATGAAACACCGAGGTGCCCCAATCTTATGCTTTTCATGATAAATTTATCTCCCTCCTCACTTGCAAATGCCTTGAGTGTTGCCTTTGCTAGAGGGGAGTGGACTTTAAAAAAGAAACCTTCACTTTATGCTCTCAGCTATAAAATATGATTTGGGGGAGATTTAGGGCTTTTTTTTGTCTCCCTCTCTGAACAAAAGAATCATAAACAGATGTCTAGACTGGAAGGTGGCCCCCAAGAGTAAAACTGCGGTCTCTTCATGCTGAGCTCCATGGAGGAGGACTCCTGTCCTGATGATCTTCATTGCTGCTGTGCCTAGTGCAGTACCCGGCACCTGTGAGGGCTCATACCTGAGTTGTTGAAATCGAACAGGATAACATTAGAGCCGTAGTGAATGCCCTTTGGAACATGAGGACCAAAAAACAGTTTTGAAAGCTCTAACAGAGCTTCTCTAGCCTCACATACTGCTGAAAAATAGCAAACAATAGCAAACTCCTGGTCAACCCAGGGCCCTGGAGTGTATCTACCTTCCAACAGCCCGGTTACGTCTCCCCGATGCCGAACAATTGAGTCAGCTGATTTCGGTTTTCCCCGAATTGGCCAGGTGTGTGCTGTTCATGAGGAGTGGATTGCAGAACGCTCCAGGTTCTCTTCAATTCCATAAACTGGGGCCTGAGCAGGTCTCCAGAATATTTCCCAGCTGAGTTGATTCCGTGTGCTGCATTATTCTATATCACCAAATATACCCTTTCCAAGTGAAAACAACAGGCTGGGATTCACTTCCAGCCAAGGCACGAATATGTGCATCTTTAACAGAACACATTGCTCTTTCACAGCCAAATCCCACCTTAGGAGGTTGACATTGTCCTTTTGGAAATCACCGGGAGCCGAGAGCCCATATCCACAGACGTCAATCGGGCCTTTTGATTCCAGTCATGTTCTCCAGCAGCGGAGGAAAGCATTTAAGGTGAGCGGGAGCTCTCTGGAGCTGAACTTCTGCTCCTTATTTCCTTATGAGAAGATTTAAGGCTTCTCATAAAATAACACCTAGCATTTGTTTTACTTGATGGGGAGAGAGAAAGAAAGAAAAACCAAGTAAAACAGAATATCTTAAAATGCAGTGTCTTTGTAGTTGAAGATCTGAGATCGGCCCCCTGCCCTGGATGTCTTTCTCTTCATTTGTGTAAGGAATAGCAACTTGCTGTTGATCAGATGACCACCGTCACCATCATTATCAAATATCAGTCGCAGAGCACTGGCTATGTGCGACGTGACTTACAATCAGGCTTTATGATTTATTAAAGAGAAAATAATTCTTTGAAGCGAATTGACTTTTCATCTGGGGAGTATTTGTCTTCTGATCTCCGGTTCACTTAACTTAGGCAGCAAAAGTAAATGGCTCGTTTTCACTCCTGAGTCTGAGCACATTTGTACACAACCTCCAAGGTTTAGAATTCAACACTTTGGTGAAAAGGAAAAGTCCGTTTTTAGATTTTCCTGAGAACACCCTTTCTGCCATACTTGTAATATTGGGAGATATGACGAATTCAAATGAGAAAAAGAAAAAATAGGTTAGAGGGGAAAAGAGAATGATTCGGGTTTGAAGCAAATCTTGTCCCCTCCATTACCACTGTCCTAATCCTGGCTCTCCTCGTTTCTTAGCACAGACGATTAGGATGGCTTGTCCCGTGTCCCCTTCCACAGTCACCATCCACAGTAATGGGTTGATGGAGAGGATCATGTCGCCTCTTGCTTGAACTTTTTTGTATTGTTATTTTATTTTTTAATATAACTGTCAAATTGGCTAACATACAGTGTGTAAAGTGTGCTCTTGGTTTTTGGGGTAGATTCCCATGGTTCATCGCTTACATACAACACTGAGTGCTCACCCCAAAAGGGCCCTCCTCAGTGTCCATCACCCATTTTCCCCTCTCCCCGCCGCCCCCCCAATCTCTTTCTTGAACGTATAGATGGCTTTCCATTGCCGCTCAGCATCTGACATAGTAGATGCAAAGCAAACTTCAGTAGGATTTGTTTGTTGAAATTCTTACTTGTGATGGCCTTGGACTGTAAGGACAGAATCAAGGAGAAAGGCTTTTGATTGATTACTAATGAGGTGGAATTTTTTTTCCTTATGTTTACTGAACTTGTGTGTGTGTGTGTGTGTGTGTGTGTGTGTGCATGAATTTCCTGTTTCTATCCCTCATCTATTTTTCTGATATGGTAGATATACTTTTCTTTCTTGGTCTTAACATATACTATTTAAACACTTTCTTATAAAATGTGATGGGCCAGTTCTTAGCTCTCTTGGCCATGAATGTGTATGCGTGCACACACACACACACACACACACACACACACAGCTACTCTGTGGCCTTGGCTTTGTGTCATCATTTGGTAAATTGTGTGTAAATCACTTCAATAAAGAAGTCCTAGTCTCATATTCTTTCCTTTAAAACCTTGCTTCTCTCTTCATCTCAGATATAAAATGCACATTGGTGGTGTTGACATTGTCTAGGCATTTAAGTCCTACCAATGTAGTCTCAAATACGGGCTAAATGAATTCCTTCAAATGTGGTGCTCTAAAGTGAACACTCCCGCCTGTGTTTGGAATCCTTTCCTAGGTCCTCACACTGCCCATTGCCCCTCTCTGCAGTCTGCTCTGTTTTCCCCTCTGCTGCACAAAGCTGGTAATGAAGGACTAGAAAAGAAATTGATGTTCGACAAATGCATTAAAGAGCACTTTGCTCTCATCACTGGGCAGCTTGTGGCGAAGACCTGCTCTAGCCCCCCCCACCCCCCCCAGGAGCTTGGCCTAGTTGGGTGGTTGAGCCATAGAGACACAATGTGCTTCAGTTACGAAATAATGAGGCCATGAGTAGTTAGGAGTTTGAAGGGATGGTGTATATAATAAGTGCTATAGGAATCGAAAAGGACAGATCTATGGCAACAAAAAGGATGGGGAAGTACTGCTAGAGGAAATAGGACTTGACATGGGATTTGAAGAGGGGCTAGTTTGGATCATAAAAATGAATCAGGCAAGAAAATAGAACCTGAAGTGGTATTTCTGTTGCAGAGAATGGGAAGGTACGGGGGATTCGTTGGGCAGGTCTGCTTATCATGTGGTGTCGGGGCCACGGGAAGCCTGGATTCTGGGCTGAGGATCTGCTGGAGGCTTCCAAGCAGGGCTGGTGGGATGACCGTTCCAAGAGGATGACTCCACTGGCATCATGGGGGACAAAATGATGAGGAAAGAGCCTGGATGGAGGGAGATCCTTCGCCCGTGTTCAGGGGTCCAGTTATGGTCCAGTTATGGAGGAGGGATTTGTCTGAGGAGGGCAGTCACAGTGGACAGGCTTGGCTGGACACGGGTTTTGATAACTAATTGCATGTAGGTCAGAAGTTTAAAACACGACTCTCTGGTGGAGTCATTGACCATGGCGTGCAAAATGGGAGGGAACTCTGTTTTTGGTCTTTGGTGAAGGAATGAAAGGGCTGGTGCAATGCTAGAGCTTTGAGGGAGGGTGTGCACTGGTCCTCTGAGGCTGGGGCCTCTCAGCCACTTCCCTCCCTTCATGATCACCGAGGGATTGTTTGGCTGTTTCAGTGCCACCTGTGCTGTCAGAGATTTCACAAGGCCATCAGGGGGCCTGCCTCTTCTGTGCTACTCCTGAACGTTAATTTGCTGATTCGTTCTGAGGCTCCCACACTTTCCCAGGAACTGGCTGTGTGTGTGTTGAAGGACCTATCAGCCTAGACCCGGCTCGTGGCCATTTCTTCTCTGGGCACAGGGGACTCTGCATCAGTCTGCTCTTATCCCGGGGCTCTGGTCAGGAAGGGGCTAGGTTCTCTTTGCTTTCAGTTTTTCCAGCCTAGCATCATACTTCACGCCTTCCCCCAGCATACACACACACACACACACACAATGAACAGGCTCTTTACTTCGTGACATCTCCTCCAACCCTTCCTCTATCCAGGCAAGGGGATCTTTATCCAATCTTGGGATAGGATGTGTGGGGGAGGCTCTGCTCTTCTTCACATTACATCTTTCCAACTACTTTGTGTAAATGCTGAGGCATTTGAGTCAACAACTGACTCCCGTGTTTTCTACTTTATACTGTGTCATCTCTTCTCTCAGGTAATTAATGCCACATCAAGAAGAGAAGGAGTAATAAGGAATATTAGGGTGACATTCTGGCAAATAATTCAATGTATAAAGCAAATTTGGGGATGATAGTGTCTCCTGCTGTTTTATTTAAAATTGTATTTCCACCATTTTCTGTCTCTAAATATTTTGCCAAAACATGATTTTTAATGAGTGCATCATTTATACAACTACCTTTCTTTTTGAAATTTTATGTTTATTTATTTTTGAGAGAGAGACTAGGAGGGAGCGAGAGACAGAGTGTGAGGGGGGAGGAGCAGGGAGAGAGGGAGACATAGAATCCCAAGCAGTCTCCGGCTCCATGCTGTCAGCACAGAGCCCGGCATGGGGCTCAGACTCATGAACTGTGAGATCATGACTGAGCTGAAGTTGGATGCTTAAATGACTGAGGCACCCAGGCACCCCTATACAACTACCTTTCTATCGTTAGGATTCATTGTGTCTTAGGCTGTTAGCGCTGCTCTAACAAAATGCTACAGAATGGGCGGCCTATAAGCAGCAGAGTTTTATTGCCACAGTCCTGGAGGATGGACTCTGAGATCAGGATGCCTGCTGGGCAGGGGAGGGTCCTCTTCTGGGCTTCAGACTTCTTGCTGTAGCTTCACCTGGTAGAAGGTGGTTAGGGATCTGTCTGGAGCCTCTTAATAGGGCACCAGTCCCATTAGCTCAGGCCCCACCTAATACTGTCACTTTTAGGGGTTAGGATTTCAACATACGAATTTTGGGAAGACACGAACACTCCGGTTGTAGCACGTTGCTTCCAAGATCTTTTTTCAATTTCAAGTAACTTAGTGATGAAAACATTGTACATAAGTTTTTCCATGTCCTTAATATGGGTTCCCAAAGAGGAATTACTGAGTCAAAGCACATGAACAGTTAAAGGACTCATCACAATTGTGTCCAAGTTGCCCTCCAGCTAAGTTGTTCCAAATACTCCAAACGGCGCTGCCTGCTTACTCACGCTGTCAGCAACCTGATTACACTGAGCGCCATCAGCTGTAGAATCTTTTTCATTTTGAGAGTCCATCTTTCTGTGCAGTTTTAAGTTGAATGTCTTTATTTGTAGTGAGGTTGAATACTCCGAAAGCATTCTGGGGGCTTTCTGGAGACATGGGACTGGGTCTATAAGGGAAGAGGGGGAAGGGCAGTGGTAGACGTGGCAAGGGATTACTGTCCATGTGCCCAGGAAGGCAGGTGGGAATATGAGGCAAGGAGGGGAAATGAGGCTCGGGCAGGATGGTGGGGGATCTTCCTGGGAGGAGGGGATGGAGTCAGAACATCCGGGAGCCACCTAAACCTTCAACTCCTTATGAAGCTTGGGGTGGTCACGCTCACTCTTATTTTGCAGGGGAAGCATATTCATAAAGAAAATCTCCCTCCTTTTTCCTAAGTAAAGTCGAAGACAGGGAAATTGTGAGGCTGACATACAGCACATTCCAAGTGGGACCCATTTGCTGGCTAAGCAGTAGATCAGCACAAATTATGAGCATTTAGACATGTGTTAACCTACTAATTGAGGGTAGGGGGACACTAGATGATGCGTTCTCCCTAGATGCCCTTGATCTTCCCCCTCCTGATTCCTGAAACACCAATTAACACTCTCAGTCAATAGTAGAAAACATATGGTGAAGATAAACACTACCCTATAAAAAATCTCACCCCTGCTCATCTCAGGGCATTAAGCGACCCGTGCAGACACCCCTAAGGGGGTGGCAGCAGCAAATTATAATGGAAAAGTTACTCCTTTCCTATGTGACTTTCAAATTGAGAAAAAGATCCTTCGATGTCTAAGAACAATATAAGAAAGTTGTGTGTGTGTGTGTGTGTGTGTGTATGCACATGTGTGTGAGCACACATGGATGTTGGGTCTTGTGGTTTGTCTCATTCTCGTCCTTATGTGGGATAATCGGTTGTTGCTGTGGTATAAGGTCAGCCTAATTGCAAAGGTGGCTAGAGGAGTGAGTACATGATGCATTTTGAGAAATCATCCAAATGGCTTCCCAAATGAAGTCTGAAGCTTTAGCCTGTGTCAAGTGTTGCCCTTTCTCAGGGAGCTCCTATGTCATGGGAAGACATGGGAAGTCCTTTAGCCTAGATTAGTCCATCACTTCCCACTCTTTCCTGAAAGGAGAAATGAGGCCACATTTGAGGCAGGGTGCTCTAGTGGGCTTCCGGGGATGGAGCGTGGTGCTGGCCCTTTGACAGGGCTCTATAGGGAATGTTCTCTAGCATGTGGTCCTTTCCTGCTCCATTCTGGGCCAGCGTCTCTCAGAACTTTGGGGCTTTGCTTTTCCTGCTATGCAAGCCTGTGGTGGGCAAGATAATGGCCCAAAAAGCTGTCCAAGTCCCAATCCCTGGAACATGTGAGTATGTTACGTTACATGGCCAAGGGAATTAAGGTTGAAGGTGGAGTTAAGGTTGCTGATGAGCTGACTTTGAGATTGGGAAGAGTATACTGACTTATCCAGGTGGACTCAGTATAGGCATAAGAAGCCCTTATACATGGAAGAGGGAGGCAGAGGGGAGAGAACCAGAGAGAAGAATGTGAGGAGTCGGCCTGATGTTGTTGGCTTTGAAGATGAAGAAATGGGACCATGAGTCAAGGATTGCAGGTGACCTCTAGAAGCTGGGAAAAACAAAGAAGCGAATTCTCCCTTGGGGTCTCCCGAAGGAATGTATCCCTGCTGACACCTTGACTTTAGCCCAACGAGACCCTTTAGAAAGCCCTGAAATCCAGAACCGTAAGATAATAAATGTGTGTCATCTTAAGCCTCTAAAATTTGTGGTAATTTGTTACAACAGCAACAGGAAACTAATACAATGCCCAAGATGTCTGTCCCTCAACCTGGAAGCCAGTAGGAATATTGGCTGAGCTCCCACCGAGCTCAATGTTGTGTTTTTCTCTTGGTTGGTATATGCTGATTATCTGGTGGAAACCTATCGTTGCCAGGCATGAGGCACCTGTGAAGATGCTGCAGGATATTTCTGAACTGGGCCAACTGGGATGATGAGGAGATAAGAAAGACACAGGAATGATACTTGGAGACTTGAAGCAATTTTCTACTTACATGTAGTTCTTTTGTGGTCCCTCTTTTAATCTACTGTCCACTTGGAATCTTCGTGTTCTTGTTCAGCCAAAGCAGTTGTTTCTGGAGGTTTTTGCTGTTCTGAACATGAAGAATCATAAAAAGAGGTTTTTGTCTTCATAGCACTGGGCTGATTATAAACATGTACTCATTTGTTTATCTAATGCAAATTAACTTTAGGGTTTTTTTTTTTTTTTATATAAACCGGTATGAGGATACATATCTCCTCTATATAAGCGAGCATGAGGATACATATGCTCAGGAGGGTTGAGAGAAGGACATGGGATCTGCCTTGAAGTACTTACCCTTGAGCCGAGGAACTGAGACAAGTACCAGGCCCTGATTTTATTACAAGGGAGATTAGGCTGTTTCCCAAGAGAGGTATTAGCAGGGGGCAATGTGAGTTCAGAGGGTCAAAGATAAAATGAATATGTTGGGACACTGGAACGTGTCTTTAAAATCAGACAGAAGATGAGGCGCCTGGGTGGCTCAGTTGATTGAGCGTCCAACTTCAGCTCAGGTTATGATCTCGCAGTCCGTGAGTTCGAGCTCTGCATCGGGGCCTGTGCTGACAGCTCAGAGCCAGGAACCTGCTTTGGATTCTGTGTCTCCCACTCTCCCTGCCCCTCCTCCACTCATGATCCGTCTCTCTCACTCTCAAAAATGAATAAGTGTTAAAAAAAAATAAAATCAGACGGAAGATCATCTACTCCAAAAGTCCATCCTATTTTGAAAGGAATCTAGTATTTAGGACAAGTTTAGTTTGAGAGACCCAACTCTCAGCACAGCCACAGGAACAAGCCAGCATTTAGTCTTAGGGCCAGAAAATCTAAATATATTTTTTAAAATGGGTTTACTTCTCCCAGGTTTCTTGATAATGATGTGTGTGTACAATAGGGGCAAACCGTCCTCAAAGGCACGGGGCTGTAAATATAAATGGTCTGAGTATAACAATGTCCTAAGGATGTGGACCATAGGGGGCAACTCCAGAGTGCTTAAAATTGAGTTGCTTTGTTGTCTAAGCTCAAGTAATGAGCCAAGCAAGTATATGTGAGTCATCCTACTTCTGTTTCCAAAACAGACTCACTGACCTGATTTAAGAGGCATTAAAAGGGACGAAGTTGACATTTGCAAATATATTTAACTTATTTGTCTCGCAGGCAGAGAACATGTTGGGACAACTTTCAACTGCATTATGTGTGGTCCAGGAGCTTTGATCTCTTTATGCTTTCTTTATATTGAAAAAAAGCTTTGAAGTATACTGCAATAATGAATACAGTAGACTCCTGTTGTAATGGGTTGCTATGAAATTGATTTGACTCTACCAAGGGTCAACTCTTGTCTCCTGATGAAACCCTCACGTGCTGTAAAAGCCTTTTGCCTCTCAGTAACCTAAGGGAAGAGTGTTAGTCATACTTCTATTTTTAGTCTAGGGAGGGGTATTTATTCCATTTAAGTTTCTCCTTCAAGTCATTGATTAGACAGGGTATCTGTGCCAAAATGGCTGTCACATTGGCCAATACAAGTGGAGGTGACATGATTTCCATTCATCTATCTTAGGGTGTTTTTTTTTTCAGTTGTAAATAAATGTTTTGAGTGATACTGGTGACTTTGACATGATGCTTTTTCTTACAACTGTTCCAGCGACCAGGAAAACTAATGTAAAACCTAAAAATAACAGTCTCTTGGATTTATATTACCCATGGATCATAGACAGGTTTAGTTTGATTTTATCTGACACTTTTGAGTACATAAAAAACAAATCTTGTGTTGATCAGCCGACTATCCCTTTCTGAGTTCTTTGCTCAGGTTTTCCAAATTGGACCAAAGAATTAGGAGCTCTATAGCACCCGAGATCTTGCCTTTGCTGGGCCATGGAATTCAAAGCCAAGGCTTTCCAAAGGGGGATGGCATGTACCTGTGCTACCCATTCTTCAGGGGATAGAACAAAGTTGTGGAGCATATTTGTGCTTTCACGAAGCAGAGATAATTTTCCTCTTTCTCCTTCTTCCTTTCTGCCTCCCACCACTTTCTGGTCCTTTCATGCTTCCAGGCTTCTGGTTGCATGGTATTCCCATCTCAGAAGTGGAGGTGGGTAACCTGGAGCAGAGTACTCATGTCTCTGTGTTCATGCTCCTTTCTGCACTGAGATGACCCTGTGTTGGATACAAGACTTTGCCTGGGTTTTGCCAAACCCTTGTAACCCTTTTGTGAAATCTTTAGCCAGTGGGATGAGTCATGAGTACCCACTGGGTCTTAAATATTCTGAGTGAGGCTAACCTTTATGGCTGGGTGCTGCGCTGAGAGAAGGGTGGGGAACAAAGGGGTGGGTAGCAAGTATCCACCTTTTCTGCAATGGGGAGGCAGTGTTTTTACGACTCAGGGACTGTGGCTACAGACTTAAACAATGAGTACTGGAATTCCAACACCGAGACACTGGTCTTCAGTAAACTCCAAATAATCTCCTTTCACTGGATTGACTTTCACTTCAGGAAGATCAGTCTGTGGCCTGAAATCATTCACAGTGCTCCTTTAATGAGGAAAATAGTGACCTGGCATGAGAGAAGCCTGTTTAGAGCACAAATAGCTATTATTACAATTTTAGATAACCCAGTCTCACACAAGGCCATGTGATTGAAAGGACAGATGATAAAATCTAAATATGAGTACAGCCTGAGAATGCACTCTTTCTTCTAGTGCTGACTGTCTAGTTGTGTTTGTTATCTAACCCTGTAATTAGGATGGCATTCAGAAAATATGAGGAAAGTTGGTATTCTTTTCATAACCCCCAAATCTTTGCATTGCTGCATGAAACTTTTGGCTTCAGCTTTCCCCTGTTCATTAACCATGCCAAAATTTTTAATCTAACACCACTGTTAAAGAGTGGCAGGCTTCCAGGGAAATATATCAGCCAGGCTTATTAATTTCATGCCAAGTGCTGGAGGCGTGAATGTAGAGAACGCTGTTTGACTTTGGATAATAGGAATCAGGCAGCTTAAAGGCAAGGGATAAAGATCAGGAGCCCTGTGTCTCAGGAGGAGGAGCAGGTGCAGGCTTCAAGCAAGGCCTTCAGGCCCAAAGGGGCAGCCCATGCTTAAAACAATCTGCAGTGCATTTTTTTTTTTTAATTTGGCGTGTGCCTCTCACAGCTTAACAGACCGCTGCTCCACAAAGAGGGGTAAACAGAGAAAGGGAAATTAAAAAGGGAAGTCCCAAGGTAGACAAAAACAAATTAGGGCAAACAAATTACACAGAGTCAACAAATAAACAAGGGAACATCTGTGAATATATTTCTTGGATTTTCTGATTCTGAATGCAACCTGAGAAATGGTAGAGGGAGGTGAGCAGTTTAATCTAGAGCAAAGTCCTTTTTGGAGGGAATGAGCAAGTTGAACACAAAAACAGGAAGAGGTACCTAGAAGGCTAACTCTCAGCAGGGGGCTGTAGGAGGAGGGCGGAAATTCTCCAGGGGTGGGGGGGAGGGACTTGGGGGGGGGGCTGGTCTGAACAGCCTGAGGCAGTAGCTGGAGTGAGCAGGTCTCCTTTCCTTCCCAGCCGCACCCACCGGCCCTCTTGGGGGGCAGTCGCCACTGTGCTTTCAGCCCTTCTGATCGGAAAGGGCTGGAGAATCAGAAAGAGGCGGCAGTCTGTTCACATCAGCAAACCAAAATAAAGCAAGAAACATTTGAACACTGGATGTGTTTGTTCACCTTATCCATTTTTTCACATCTGTTCCTGGGGGGCACACTTAACTCTTCCAGCCACTAGATGCTTGCCAGGTGTTGACTGGATATTGGGAAATATTTGAACTGTTCCTTCTGGCAGCTTGGTTGCTGCTGCCTCAATTTCCCTTATACCCCAAGGCTGGTGAATAGGTCTCAAGGTTTTAAAGGAAGTTGAGCATATTGCATACAGCCAGCCAAAGGCAGAAACAGAGTTAATAAATTTAGAGACTTATCTGTCTTTAGCTAAAAAGTAGGAGTTTGTTTACAACATCTTCCATAGACCTTTTCATCATGGTTGTGGGTGAAGAAATGGTAAATATTTGACTTATTCATTGTAAACACTCAAGTGATGTTCATATTATTTCTGAAACTTCTCCTTTTGGGTTTTTTAAGCTTCATGAAGTATGAGGTTGTTTAGGGTCTGAACTACTATTTTTCTAATATTACTATTGTGCTAAATGCCCTCCTTACCTGTCTTCTCTTGTGCTTTCATCATGAAGGATGATAACCTGCCAGAAACATTCAGCAAGGTGGGAACCTTTCTTTGTACACGTGAGAATGAATTGAGTCTCCAATTCTCCCCCTCTTCCTCACTTAGATAATTTTGCTGTATTGCTTCTTCCTAAATGGGACCGAACAGGTGAGCTGTGTTAGAAGCGTTATACTAGATGTGTCAGGGGGGCTCCAAGGCGGTGGTGCAGGAAGATCCTGAACTCACCTCCTCTCACAGACACACTGAATCCACAGCTACCCAGGGATCATTTCCCTCTGAAAAAGATCTGAAAACTCGATAAACTGCTCTCCACAACAAAGGATAAAAGGACAATGTGGAGACAAGGAGAAGAGGCAGAAAACCTCACCCCCCAGCACAGCAACGGACAATAGGGAGGGATCTTATCAGACAAGTGCTTCTCCCAGAGGAGCAAGGGATTGCTGCTCCACATGGAGCACCCCAGCCCTGGAGATCTGCACCGGAAAGCTGAGCCCCCAGAGCACCTGGCTTGGAAAACCAGTGGGGCTGACATCTGGGTGTCCCCAGGTGCTAAGAGAAACAGAGGCCCCTCTTGAAGGGCTCACATTTGGTCCTGCTTGACCCAAGATCCGGTGAGGAAACAGCAGTTTGAAAAGTGCCTATATTGTTCGTGAGGGACATACCTTTATCAATCTCGGGGGATTGGCTAGAGGAGCTAGGGAGGTCAGTCAGAGAGGCTGGTAGACACCGTCGTTGCACTTTCAATATAACCGGCTGGGATGGGCAGGCGGGCTGGCTCCGATGTGGCATCTTCCCACCACCTTGCTGGGATGGGTAGAGCCAGCAGCTGCGGCAGTGGCTGAGACCAGAGAGCACAGGATCTTGCAAGTGCTCCCCCATGCCCTGGCTGGGGCTGGTGACTACAAGCTGTCACAGCATTCTCCTGCTCTTAGCCTAAAGCTGGGGCACATGCACAGACAAGGCATTCTCTTGCTGCATTGCTGATGCCTGTGGGCATGCACAGGACAAGACATTTTTCCACTGTTTGTCTGAAGTTGGCAAGAGTGCCCTGCCCCCTATGCTCTCCAGCTGCCTCGTTAAAGCCGGTGGAGGCATGTGGTCCACACAGGGGACACCTCTTGATCTCCTGTCCCCATGGCCAAGAAGGCTAGTGTACCAGAATTCCATGGGACTTTAATAAGCAGAAAGAAGCTCTTGGCAGGCCACCATCCCAGGGCACTAAAACCCAGCCCTAGTGTTCTTGTGAAAAGGACCTATTTATTTAGCCTGGAACTTCAGTTTGAGGGACAGATTTCAGGTTTCCTACATATCTAGAGACTAAGAAGGCACTCCTAGGGAATGTAAGCAGGGAGACACCATTCTCCCCCCTTGGCCTTGCTACAGGTTGAAGATTTCCCAGAAAGGAGCTTATACACTTGTCTGGAGCCCCAATTTTTGCTACTTGCTCAGGAGACATCTCCAGATCTCCTGGTCTGGATGCCATCAGGGATTACAATTGTGATCCCACAGGATTATACATATTTGCATACTTTAAAAGCTGCTGCCTGTCGGTCTGGCTTCCACATAGCCTGAAAGTAGGTGCTAAATGAGATTCCTCGTCTTGGATCACTGAGAAGTCTTGGAACACATTCAACAAGAATAAATCAAGCAGTTTAGACAATTGCAAAGGTTTGAGAGACAACTGAGAGCTAGGGATGGGTCAAATGAGGAGGATCATCGTGTACACAAGGCCACTTTTTCAAGACTGAGAGAGGTAGTGTAGCTATTTTGCCTGATATGTAGAGGAAAATACAGAGGGTCAAGCAAAATGAGAAAACAGGGAAATACATCCCAAATTAAAAAATAAGACAAAACCTCAGAAAAAGACATTAAGGATACAGAGATAAGTACTCTACCTCATAAAGAATTCAAAGTAATGGTCCTAAAGATGCTCACTGAACTTGGGAGAAGAATGGATAAGCACAGTGAGAATTTCAACCAAAAATAGAAAACATAAGAAAGTACAAACAAAAATCACAGAGCCAAAGGATACAATGACAACTGAAAAATAAACTAGGAAGGTTCAACAGCAGCCTGTATGAAGCAGAAAAATAGATTCGTAACCTGGAAGATAAAGCAATTAAGTTTACCCAGACAGAGTAGCAAAATGAAAAAAGAATTTTAAGAAATAAAATAAGGGACCTTTGGGACAACATCAAGTGGAATAACATTCACAGGGCACCTGGGTGGCTTTGTCGGTTAAGTGTCCAATTTCAGCTCAGGTCATGATCTCACAGCTTGTGAGTTCGAGCCCCGCATCAGGCTCTGTGCTGACAGCTCAGAGTCTGGAGCCTGTTTTGGATTCTATGTCTCCCCCTCTCTCTGCCCCTCCCCCACTCACACTCTCTCTCTCAAAAATAAATAATAAAACATTAAAAATTAAAAAAAAAAAGAATAACATTCACATTATAGGGGACCCAGAAGAAGAGAGAGAGAGAAAGGGCCAGAAAACACATCTGAAGAAATAATGGCTGCAAACTTCCCTAACTTGGGGAAGGAAATAGACATCCTGGCCCAGGAGGCACAGAGAGTTCCAAAGAATATGAAACAAAAGACAGCTAAGCATTTAACTATAATTAAAATGTCAAAAGTTAAAGATAAAGAGAAAATCTTAAAAGGCAGCAAGAGGAAAACAAATTGTTACATAGAAAAGAAATCCCATAAGGCTATCAGCACATTTCTCAGTAGAAATATTGCAAGTCTGAAGGTAGTGGCATGACATATTCGAAGTGCTGAAAGGAAAACACTTGTAACCAAGAAAAGTTTACCTGGCAAAGTTATCATTCAGATATGAAGGAGAGATAGAGTTTCTTAGACAAGCAATAGCTAAAGAAGTTCATCACTACTAACTAGCTTTACAAAAAATATTAAAGGGACTTTTTTAAACTGAAAAGAAATGGCACTAATTAATAACAAGAAAATAAATGTGAGTAAAAATCTCAGTGAAAAGGTAAGTATAATAAAGGTAGTGGATTAATTACTTACAATGCTACTAAGAAGTTAAAAAATACTAGTAAAATGAATTAAAAGTATAATAATTAATTAAGGGACACGTGAAATAAAAAGATATAAAAAGTGACACCAAATACATAAAATGTGGAGGGACACTAAAAATTTAGAGTTTGGGTATGTGTTTAATATGAATTTAAAAGAGACTGTTATATACACAGGATGATCAATGTGAACCTCACAGTAACCACAAAGCAAAAGCTTATGGTAAATAAACAAAAGAAAATGAAGAAGAAATCTATACATAACACTAAAGAAAATCATCAAACCACAATGGAAGAGAAAAAGAGAAGAGGAAAAAAACAGAGAGGAATGACAAAAGCAACCAGAAAACAGTGAACAAGATGGTAATAAATACATACCTATCAATAATTACTTTAAATATATGTGGACCAAATTCTCCAATCAAAAGACATAGAGTAGCTGAATGGATAAAAAAACAAGACCCATCTATGCACTGCCTACAAGAGACTCACTCAGCATCCCCTCACGGATTGAAAGTGAAGGGATGGAAAAAGATATTCCATGTAAATGGAAACAAAAAGAAAGCTGGTGTAACTATACTCATGTCAGACAAAATAGGCTTTAAAACAAAGACTGTAATAAAAGATAATGACATTATGCACTACATAATGATAAAAGAGTCAATCCAGCAAAAATACATAACATTTATAAATAAATATGCATTCAACATAGGAGCACTAGGATATATAAAGCAAATATTAACAGACCTAACAGGAGAAATTGACAGCAATACAATGATGGTAGGAAACCTTAACACTCCACTTATATCAATAAATAGATATCCTATTAGAACCAACAAGGAAACATTGGCCTTAATAACACATTAGACCAGATGAACTTAATAGATATATACAGAACATTCCATCCAAAGCAACAGGATACACACTCTTCTCAAGTGAACATGGAACATTGTCCAGGATAGATCATATGTTAGGCCATAAAAAAAGTTTCAATAAATTCAAGAAGATTAAAATCATATCAAACATCTTTCCCAACCACAGTAGTATGTAAGTAGAAATTAATTACAAGAATAAAACTGGAAGAGCTACAAATATGTGGAGCTTACACAACATGCTACTGAACAACTGGGTCATAGAAGAAATCAAAAGAGAAATTAAAAAAAAAAAAAAGAAAGAAAACCCTAGGGGCCTCTGGGTGGCTTTGTCAGTTAAACATCTGACTTTGACTCAGGTCATGATCTCATGGTTTGTGAGTTGCAGCCTGGCGTCGGGCTCTGTGCTGACAGCTCAGAGCCTGGAGCCTGCATTGGATTCTGTATCTCCCTCTCTCTCTGCCCTCCCCCACTCATGCTCTGTTTTTTTCTCTTAAAAGTAAATAAACACATTTAAAAAACCTCTAAAGACAAATGAAAACAGAAATATGGCACCAAAATTTGTGGGATGCAGCAAAAGCAGTTCTAAAGGGGAAGTGTAGAACGATATAGGCCTACCTCAAGAAATAAAAGAAATGTCAAATAAACAATTTAACTTTATATCTAAAGGAACTAAAAAAAGAAAAACAAATGAAACCCAAGGTTAATAGAAGGTAAGAATAAAAATCAGAGTGGAAATAAATGAAATAGAGACTAAAAAGACAATGAAACTAAGAACTGTTACTTTGAACAGATAAAATTGACAAATCTTTAGCTAGAGTCATCAAAAAAAAGAGGGTCTCAAATAAATAAATAAGAAATGAAAGAGAAGGTACACCTGATATCCAAGAAATACAAAGGATCATGAGACTACTATGAACAACTATACACTAATAAATTGGACAACCTAGAAAAACATGGATACATTCCTAGAAATTTACAATCTTCTAAGATTGAATCCAAGACTGAAAAAATTAAAAACCTGAGTAGGCTGATTGAATCAGCAGTGAAAAACTTCCCAACAAATAAAAGTCTGGGACTAACCAGCTTTGCTGGTGAATTCTACCAAACGTTCAAAGAGGAGTCAAAACCTAGCCTACTCAAACTATTTCAAAAAATTGAACCTACCCCTCATTTTACAAGGCGAGAATTATATGAAAGCCAGACAAGGACACCACACACACACACACACACACACACACACACACACACACACAATTACCAACCAATATCCCTGATGAACATACAGATAAAAATCCTCAACAAAATATTAGCAAACCAAATTCAACAATACATTTAAAGGATCATACTCCATGATCAAGTGGGATTTATTCTAGGGATGCAAGGATGGTTCAACATCAGCAAATCAGTAAAACCACATTAACAAAATGAAAGAAAAAAATCATATGATCATCTCAATAGATGCAGAAAAATCATTTGACAAAATTCAACATCCATTTGTGATAAAAGCTCTTAACAAAGTGGGTATAGAGTGAATGTACCTCAACATAATAAAGGCCATGTATGACAAACCCACAGCTAATATCATACATTATGGTGAAAAGCTTGCAGCTTTTCAAAAACACGATAAGGATGCCTGCTATCCTCAGTTTTATTTAACATAGTATTGGAAGTCCTAGCCACAGCAATTAGGTGAACTGTTTCCAATTTGAAACAAAACAAATTGGAAACAAAGAAGTGCTCACTATTTGCAGATGACATGATACTATATATACAAGACCCTAAAGACTTCACTAAAAAACTGTTAGAACCAATAAATGAATTCACTAAATTTGCAGGGTAAAAAATTAATATACAAAAATTTGTTGCATTTCTATATACTAATAAACTACGACAAGAAGAAATTAAGAAAACAAACCCATTTATGATTATATCAAAAAGGATAAAATACCTAATAATAACTTTAACCAAGGAGGTGAAAGACATATATCCTGAAAACTGTAAGATACTGGCGAGAGAAATCGAAGAAGACACAAATAAATGGAAAGATATTCTGTGGTCATGGTTTGGAAGAATTAATATTGTTGAAATGTCCATACTCCCCAAAGCAATCTACAGACTCCATGTCATCCCTATCAAAATTCCAATGACATTACTCACAGAACTAGAACAAATAATTTTAAAATGTGTATGGGAACACAAAGACCTCAAATAGACAAAACAATGTTGAGAAAGTAGAACAAAGCCAGAGATATCATGCTCTCTGATCTCAAACCATACTACAAAGCTACAGTAATCAAAACGGTATGATATTGACATAAATGCAGACACATAAATCACAGAATAGAGAGCTCAGATACAAAAACATGCATATATGGTCAATTTATGACAAAGGAAGCAAGAATACACAGTGGAGAAAGGACAATCTCTTCAGTAAACTGTGTTGGGAAAACTGACAGCTGCATGCAAAAGAATAAAACTGGACCACTATCTTACATTATATATAAAAATCACCCTGTAATGGATTAAAGACTTGCCTGTAAGATCTAAAACCATAAAACTCCTAGAAGAAAACAGGCAGTAAGCTCCTTGACATTGGTCTTGCTTATGTTTTTTTGGACCTGACTCCAAAGGCAAGGGAAACAAAAGCAAAATTAAAAAATGGGATCACACCAAACTAAAAAGCTTCTGCACAATGAAAAAAAAATCCACAAAATACAAAGGCAACCTACTAAATGGGAGAAGATATTTGCAAAACATATCTCCAACAAGGGGTTAATATACAAAATATATAAACAAGTCACACAACTCAATAGCAAAAAATCCAAACATACAGTTAAAAAATAGGCAAAGGATATGTAAAGACATTTTTTTTCCCACAGAAGACATACAAATGGCTAAGAAACATATGAAAAGATGCTCAACATCACTCATCATCAGGAAAATGCAAATCAAAACTATAATGATACCAGTTAGAATGGCTATTATCAAAAATTTAAGACATAACAAGTGTTGGTGAGGATGTAGAGAAAAGGAAACCCTTGTGTACTGTTGGTGAGAATGTAAACTGGTACAGCCATTATGAAAAACAGTATGGAGTTTCCTTAAAAAACACACACACACAAAACAAAAAACAAAAAAACCCCCAAAACAGAGCTCTCATATGATCCAGCAAATTCCACTACTGGGTAGTGGGAATCTATCCAAAGAAAATAAAAACACTAATTTGAAAGGATATATGCAACCTCATGTTCATTGCAGCATTGTTTACAAAGCCAAGATATGGCAACAACCTAACTGTCCATAGATGGTTGAATGAATAAAGATGTGGAATACTATTCAACCATAAAAAAGAGTGAAATCTTGCCATTTGTGACAACATGGATGGACCTTGAGTTTATTAGGCTAAGGGAATAACTCACAGAAAGACAAATATCACATGATTTCATTTACATGTGGAATCTAAAAATCAAAGCAAACAAAAAACCACAGATACAGAGAACAAATTCGTGGTTGCCAGAGGGAAAGAAGGTTGGGGGGAAGAAATGGGTGAAAAGGATTAAGAAATAGAATTTTCTAGGGGCACCTCAGTGGCTCAGTCAGTTAAACGTCTGACTCTTGATTTTGGCTCAGGTCATAATCTCATGGTTTGTGAGATGGATCCCACACACTGTGAGCGTGGAATTCTGTCTCTCCCACTCTCTCCCCCTGCCCAACTCGTGCGTGTGTGTGCGCTTTCTTTCTCTTTCTCAAAATAAATACATTGGTCTTCTAGTTATCAGTAAATCATGGGGATATAATGTACAGCATTGGGATAATAGTCAAAACCATTGTATTAACTCTGTAAGGTGACAGATGGTAACTAGACTTATTGTGGTGAGCATTTTGCAATGTATATAAATGTCAAATCACTATGTTGTACAGTTGAAACTCATATAATATTTTATATCAATTATACCCCAGTAAATTAAAAAAAAAGAATTACACTGGATGTGGTTAATTTACAAACATAAGAATGGTACTGCCATTAGAAAGTCTAGTTAGGACTTGGTCTATGAAGTAAGCAGCGTAGGGAGTAACAATAAACCGGAAGTCAATACTAACCCAAACCTCCTTAGATTGGTAGGGGATACCCAGGCATTGTTCCTAGCCAGGGTGGGCATGTTATGTGACCTTTGTCATTATTTGACTTCTATGTGCTTGCTGATTTGTAAAATAGGCATCGCCATATTTGTTTCTTTCTTGTCTTCCAAGACAAAGTAGGAAGTCCAGCCATTCTATCTGAGATACTTTTAATTCTGGACAGAAATTAGCTACAAAAATGCCAGGCTCCATTTCTTATTAACTCTCAAATCACAGGGCTTCAAGGGGCCTTGTGAGGTCAACCTGTTCTCACCCCGCTTGTGCTTGTTATTTGGAGCCTTAGAGAAGCACAATGATGGATTATCCTAAACTCCATTGTGTCAAGGTATTAAGATGAGGTACCCAATTACTATCAAAGCCCCGCAACAAGCTCATTGTCGGTTGCAAGAAATCAATATCATCAAATATTTATTGGGTATCTATTGGGTGCTTCATGATTCATTTGTAACTATTTACTATGATTTAGAGTTCAGGTCTACAGGCTCTTACTCGCTAACTTAGTAACTTGTCTCCTCATTCAGTTTTTCCTCCTAATCTTTGAATGTCTTTTATATGCTGAATATGCTTCTCTGGAAAGAATCTGTAAGAAATTCAGTTTTAATACCAATTCTGGAGAGAAGGCACAGAAAAAAACTCCAACTGTATAGAACAAAATACTACTTCAAAGGCTAGTGTTACAGTAAGCCTGAAAGAAAAACCAGAATATGGTTTGTGATATTGTAATATTGTTATGGTTCCACTTACATGAGAAACCAAATGCTGAATTACACTTCGGTATTTCTTGTCTTGTAAATCTTATAGAAAATTATTTTACGGGGCGCCTGGGTGGCTCAGTCGGTTGAGCGTCTGATTTCGGCTCAGGTCATGATCTCACTGTCTGTGAGTTCGGGCCCCGCGTCGGGCTCTGTGCTGACAGCTCAGAGCCTGGAGCCTGTTTCAGATTCTGTGTCTCCCTCTCTCTCTGACCCTCCCCCGTTCATGCTCTGTCTCTGTCTCAAAAATAAATGTTAAAAAAATTAAAAAAAAAAAAAGAAAATTATTTTACTGTAATTATGTTTTTTTTTTTTTTTTTTTTTTTTTTTTTTTTTTTTTTCAACGTTTTTTATTTATTTTTGGGACAGAGAGAGACAAAGCATGAACGGGGGAGGGGCAGAGAGAGAGGGAGACACAGAATCCGAAACAGGCTCCAGGCTCCGAGCTGTCAGCACAGAGCCCGACGCGGGGCTCGAACTCACGGACCGCGAGATCGTGACCTGGCTGAAGTCGGCCGCTTAACCGACTGCGCCACCCAGGCGCCCCTGTAATTATGTTTTTTAAAACATAATTTGAGTGGCCTTGATACCAATTTATTTACTCAGTTTGATGAAGTGTCCAAACCAACTCTTTCCATATACTTCGTATTTTCCATATCTCTTTAGAGCAGAGGTTATGGGGGGTGACATACTTAATATGAATTATGTTGCAGTTATGGGAAGTCTATTTCCTGAGATTTAAAACCACTTCAATGGTTCTGGCAATCAGCATGTTTAATACTTGTTTTTATCTAATTTCGCTGGATACCTACCTACCTAGGAACTTACATTATTTTATCCCATTACTTTAATTTTAAATTTACAAATCAGAGCTGGAGGGAACTAGTAATAGTCCTTTCTTAATATGTAGAAATGCTCTGAAATCCTTGGAAGAATGGTGCTATGGAAGTTCAAGGTAGTTATTAGTCTAATTAACCAAATAATTTAATGAATCCAATTAGTTCTTTGTATTCCTTATAGCCTATTAAAAAGTAATTACCACTTCTGCTTCGATTAAGATGGAGTAGCTAGTATCAGACTAACCATCCTGATAAGGGCTACTGTAAAACACTTGTTCGAAGGCAACAAAGGGAAATCAAGGTAGTCAGGACTTGGTAGGTCAAAATCCCAAAGAGAAAGAATATGTATTGAGGTGAGCCCTATATATACTATTAACCTCCTCACATGGGGCATTTGCCAATTGCAGAGCAAGCCATAGAGTCTAAACAGAAACCTTGTAGCAAGTGTATTCATTAGGCTGGGCTGAGTCAAATACTGTGGGTTGATTAATATTGTATTGCTTAATTTCCAAACATTTGGTGATTTTGTAATTATTTTTTTGTAATTGGTTTCCAGACAACAAAGATTAGTAAGCATATAGAAAATGTGAATAGCACGATCCACAAAATTTCCCTAGCTGTATATATAGAACCACAGGACTGAACCTCAAAATACACACTTTCTTCTCAAGTAGACGTGCAATATTTGCCAAAATAGTGTAGGTACTGGGCCAGAATGCATGTCTCAACAAATTCCAAAAAAAAAAATCACAATCATACTGAGTGTGTTCTCTGATCGTAGTGGAGTTAAGTAGAAATTTTACAGAGTGAGGAGAAAAAATATGATCAATTCAAGAAATTAAAAAAACTGATTTGATAAAATTTACGACCAACTTAGGACAGCATCCTTAGCAAACTAGGAATAAAAGGTAACTTTCTTAATTATGAAAAAGTATTAAAAAAAAAAGACCCAAACCCCAAACCAACTGCAAACATTACTCTTAATGGTTAAATAATGAAAATATTTCCTCCAATGCCAGGAATGAAGCAAGGATGTCTTCTATTGCCACTTGATTCATCATTGTATTGGAATTCTAGCCGGTGCAATGAGATAAGAAAATAAAACAAAAGACAGAAGTATTTTACAGGAATAAATAAACTTTTTTTCCACAAATGACAGGATTGTGCACGTAGAAGTTCCAAAAGAATCTACAGATGAACTATTAGAATTAATAATGGTTGATTTAGCAAGTCCACTGTAGATAGCAAAGTCCATATATAAATCGATTGCAACTATATATACATATATCAACCACACCAAATTCTAAAATAAATTTTCAAAAAGATGCCATTTGTACTAGCACCAAAAATTAAATAGTCAGGAAGACTGTAATAAATGCAAGGCTCTACACAGAAAACTATAAAATATTACTGACAAATTAAAAGCCTAAATAAATGGAGGACTACAACATGTTCAAGGCTCAATATTGAAGAGATGCCAGGGGCGCCTGGGTGGCTCAGTCGGTTAAGCATCCGACTTCGGCTCAGGTCACGATCTCGCGGTCCGTGAGTTCAAGCCCCGCGTCAGGCTCTGGGCTGATGGCTCAGAGCCTGGAGCCTGTTTCAGATTCTGTGTCTCCCTCTCTCTCTGACCCTCCCCCGTTCATGCTCTGTCTCTCTCTGTCTCAAAAATACATAAACATTAAAAAAAAAATTTAAAAAAATAAAAATAAAAAAAAAGAAAAGATGCCAAACTGGTCTATAGATCCAAGGCCATCTCAATAAAAATTCTAGCAGTTTTTTAATGGAAATTGACAGATTCTAAAATTTATATGTAAATGCAAAGAGTTAAGAATAATGAAGAAAATCTTGAAGAACAAAGTTGGAGGATATAGACTTCAGATATCAAGACTTCTTATAAAGCCACAGTAATCAGCACTATTTTGTTGGCTTAAGGATAAACAAATTGACTAAAGAAATAGAATAGAAAGTCCAGAAACAGACCTACATATATTCCGGGCCACCTGATTTATGACAAAGTTACCACAGCTGTACAGAGCGAAAGGCTGCTGGATTAATTGGATAGAAATATGGAAAAAATGGACTTTGTCCCTATCACAGACTATACACAAATATCAATTCTTGGTGAATCATAAACTTTACCACAAAACAAATATTCTAGAAGATAACCTCAGAGAATGTATTTAAGACCTGGGAATATGTAAAGATTTCTTAAATAGGACACACAAAAAACTAACCATAAAATAAAAGTTTGATTAACCTACTTCATCAAAATCAAGAATCTTTTTTCATACCATTAAGGAGAGTGAAATGGCAAGCAACCGAAGAGGATATCTGCATCACAAATATCAGACAAAGGGGAAGCATCTAGAATTTATAAAACAAATCTTACACATCAGTAAGAGGAGAAAATCCTATTACATGTGGACAAAAGGCTCAAACCAGCACTTTTCAAGAGCTAATAAACATACAAAAAGATGTTCAGCATTGATAGCCAGTAAAGAAATGCAAATTAATACCACAATGAGCTATTATCAACCATGCTTACAATTTTACAAATTAGCAAAATATTAAGTATCTAGACAATGTGGAGGACTAGAAGTCTTAGGTATTGTTGGTGGAGTGCAAATTGGTAAAATCAGTTTGGAAAACTGGCACTATCTTCTAAAGGTGAATATATATGTATCCTATGATGCAGCAATTCCATTTCTGGGTATAAATCCAACAGAAATTCGTAAATGTATGTACCAAAAGGCATATACAAGAATGTTTATAGCAGCATTAGTCGTAATCACCCAAACTAGAAACACCCAGATGTCCACCATCAGTGGAATGGATGAATATAGTTATAGTCATATAATGCAATACTAGCCTCAATGAAAAAGAATGAATTAATGATACTCACTACAACATAGAACCATCTCATGGACATAAATATCTTAGCAGAAGAAGCCAGACAATAAAGAACACATATGGTATGATTCCATTTATATGAACAAAACCAGGCAAAATTCACCTACAGTGAATTAGAAGTGATATTATCTACAGTGAATATCACCTACAGTGAATTATCTGCAGTGATAGAAGTCAGAATTATAGTTATATTTGACAGTTAATGACTGGAAAGAGCCATGCAGGAGGCTTCTGAGATATTAGTAACATCTTCTATCTTGATCTCGGTGCTAAAAACACAGGGGTTTCGGTTTTTTAAAACTCACTAGGTATACGCTTACAATTTGTGTACATTGATGTATTTACATATCAATCAAAAGTTAATAGAAATAAATACCATGCAATAATCTGGAGACAGGTTGTGTGTTGCTTTTCCAGGGTAGTGGAGAAGATTTCGGTGGAGCTGAATCATGTCAGGTTTCCAACTGCAGCCTTTTAAAAGGGAAGATTGTCCTCAAGTCCCTCTGATCCCTTGTTCGGTGGAATTTATCTGGTGATTAGCTTGTTATGCTAAATACAAGGGGAGAATTTTTTTTTTTTTTAAACCAGTAAGGCTGAGCAGTGGACTCTGGTTCAATGACATAAGGTTGTTTAAAGAATCTTGATATAAAAACCATACTTGGCATTAATGAACTCTTTTCACTGCCTTCTCTTTAGAACCAGGGGCTGACAATTAATAAAGCTTTTCTTATGCTCAGATTTTAAATCAAAGAAAAATTACTTTCAGCCCAGCATCTTTTGGGATAAACAAAAGGGGACACGCGGGGGAGGCTGAGGTTGGGGAGCGTGGGACCGGGGACCGGGGATCGGAGATCCAGAAGGACCAAGACAGCAGGATACAACTAGATTCAGAGCAGCGTAGGAGGGAGGGAAAGGGAGTGTCAGAGGCCGAGAGTTAGGAGACAGCGAAGGAACCTGGAGTGAATCGATATTTGTTCATTTGGATATGTAAAGCACCTAAGGGAGAGGAAAACAGGTGCAATATGAATGCATTAATGGAATGAAAAATGAGGCTTGACCTATGAATAAATATTCAGAATAAAAGCATTTGAAAATTTATCTTGGTTTTAGGGCACTTACTCTGTCTGGCAGCTAATTCAAAGTTTTCATGGTCACACACATTCACATGGGTTGTCAGCTTCACAAGCACCCGAATGCACTCACCGTGGGTCCTGTGGCCTGTCTGCCTCCTCCTCCTCTCTTTGTTGCTCAGGCTTGTTTCTCTTGATAAGAGTCTGCTTAAATTGTATGAAACGAGACCCCTTATTATAGAGATTCAGATGGTCAGATTATGTCACCCTAAATCATGATCTAGACCTGAAGCCCCCGATAGCAATCCTAGGGGCCAGTTGGTTCGTCCATTTCTCCCAGAAGAGCCTTTGCTGGCACCTGTACTATATGGCCTCAGATTTTGCCTCAGCCTTGTGATAAAAACCTTACCAGGAACCAGTGAAAGAAAAGGGTATTATAAAAACTGTCGCCCTTAGAAATGTGGCTTGTGGCAGGTTGAGGTGGAAACCCCCATTAGTTCAGATCTGTGGAGATCATTTCTGAAACACAGGGAATAGGCTTTCCAAATGAGTTCTTCAGCTCGGTTTCCTCAGGAGAGGAAATCCTGCAGATATCTCTCTGGCCAGAGACATGAGCTCAGAAATGGGGCTTCCCACAATTTATAGAACGGGCTCCCTGCCCCACTGCCCAAATATTGAACAGTTTTCTTCTGAGCGAGGAGTGACCCTTGTGATGGGGGCAGCCTACCTCCCTCAGAGCAGCCAGGCCTCCGTCCACCTGGCAGGGGGCCTCTCTTCTGCTTAGTCCTGTCTCAGCTTCCCCTCTCTGTGCTGGCCTTTAAGGGTAGTGGCTTGCTTTAGAAATCCAAGGAATTGTTATTGTTATTTTGCTTCTGAGCCTCTGTGAGATTCCAAGATTGATCAACGTACTTTTTTTTTTTTTTTTTTACCATAGAACCACATTTAGATTTCATTAACTTCTTCAGGCTGCAGAGGGGAGGAGAGGAAGTATGGCACAGACAGAATATGGAAGCAATTCAGGGGCTGGGCACAGGATCAGATGGACCTGCCGTGATGCTTCCACAATGATTCTGTCCTTACTATAGTCATTTGTAAAAAAGACCCCCGTATCTTTCACTTCTCTGAATCACCCCCATCCTCTAAGATCAGCTTTCAAGAAAGTTTCATTTGGTGCAAGGTAGTTATTAAGTGTTTCCTTCAAACATTTGTATCTTTTATAATAGAGAAGTGCTTATACTTTTCCCGCCAGGATTTCAAAATTTCAGGAGTGCAGAA
Organism: Neofelis nebulosa; assembly: GCF_028018385.1. Taxonomy (NCBI): domain Eukaryota; kingdom Metazoa; phylum Chordata; class Mammalia; order Carnivora; family Felidae; genus Neofelis; species Neofelis nebulosa. The sequence goes on along the minus strand of NC_080787.1, from coordinate 92,890,399 downwards.
TTGGCCAAGGGCTTATTGAATTTCCCCCATCAGTTGGTACAGAATTAACTCCAGGGCTAGGAAGGGTGGAATATACAGTTGGGGTTCAAGAGGTGGGGCTAGGGAAAGGAGGCAGGGAGACAGGATGGGGGCTGGGCAGGTGGAGGAGGGGCTGGAGGTCTCTTCAGCATTTAGGGGTGGCTGATCCTTGGCTCATGCTAATATGAGGCGAGTGTATAAAGATATGGTGAGTGTTTCTCCCTTCTCTTGTACCCCATGGGATAGCATCTGTTAACGCCAATGCCTTGACAGTTTTGTTAATAATTTTTATTTCCTTCCCTGCTGTTCTTTAGACATGTCTTTTGTTAATAATAGCAACAGTCATAATTAATACAGTGCTAAGTCATTTATGTTTACAACAGCTCTATAAAGAAGGAACTGTTATCGGTTAAGCGTCCGACTTCAGCCAGGTCACGATCTCGCGGTCCGTGAGTTCGAGCCCCGCGTCAGGCTCTGGGCTGATGGCTCGGAGCCTGGAGCCTGTTTCCGATTCTGTGTCTCCCTCTCTCTCTGCCCCTCCCCCGTTCATGCTCTGTCTCTCTCTGTCCCAAAAATAAAAAAACAAAAACAAAAACAAAAACAAAAACAAAAAAACAAAAAAAAGAAGGAACTGTTATTAGTCCCATGTCACGGAAGAGGAAACTAAATTGCGGAGAGGTAAGTGACGGGTCCAGGGTCACCAGGTGGTAAGTGGAGGAGAAGAGATTTGAATCCTTACTCTTAATTACTACTTCTTCAAGAAGAGTTCTGAGCTTACCTTGATTAAACTACAGGCCATGGAATCAGATATTGCATAGATCACCTAGCCATAGAGTTTGGAGAGCTTAACCGTCTCACTCCTGTATTGTTTTGATCGGTTAAAATCATTATTCATTTGATTAAACAAAGAGAGCCCTCTCTGTGCTAGACGCTGTACTGGCTGCAGGGAATTCAGAGACAAGTAAGACAGGGGGCCCTTCTATGTGGGAGAAGACATATGTTTACAATTATTTACTAAATAACAGTACACGGGGCGCCTGGGTGGCGCAGTCGGTTAAGCGTCCGACTTCAGCTCAGGTCACGATCTCACGGTCTGTGAGTTCGAGCCCCGCGTCGGGCTCTGGGCTGATGGCTCAGAGACTGAAGCCTGCTTCCGATTCTGTGTCTCCCTCTCTCTCTGCCCCTCCCCCATTCATGCTCTGTCTCTGTCTCAAAAATAAATAAACATTAAAAAAAAATTAAAAAAAAATAAATAACAGTACACGTGTGAATGTGGTGATTAATGTAGCCTGCATTTAAATCATGGAGGAAAGGCACAGAAATCAGGGGAAGATTACAGAGTTGACATTTGAGTAAGGCCTAGGAAGAGAACAAAACAGAACAAAAACAGTTACTCGTGAGATACATTTGCTGCATAAAAATGTAAACTGTATAGAGTGTATAGAATAAGGAGGGAAAGGCTACCTTCCTCTCAGAGGTGTCTATTAAAAAATTCTTATCTATGTTTTCCAGATATTTGTCTATATATTTACATAAACATACATATACACTAATACGGAGTTAGGAACAAAATAAAATGCGTACATCTTTATATCTTGTAATACTGTTCTGTACATTATCTCCTCCAGCCACTTATTGATAATGTCTTAGAGATTTTTCCGTGTTGTATCATATAGGTCCATTTCATTGTTTTAACTGTTGGGTACTAACTGATTAAATGGTTATAACACAATTTATTTCCCATCATGCTACTGATGGCCATTTAAGTTAGTTCCATTCTTTTAATGCTACCATAAACAATGCCGTCCTAGAAAGTATACATATATATCATTGTCACTATGAGTTTGGCATATATGCTATTGTCACGATGTATCATTTCTGCAGTATATATACGCACTTCAACATTTGATATACACAGGCAATGAGTCTCCATTGAATCTGTTCCAGCTGATATTCCTTCTATCAGTCTTGAGTGCCCACTTGCCCACAAACTTGTCCATATGGGATATTAATAAGCTCTTAAAGTTTGGCCAATGTGACCATTAAAAATGATAATTCATTGCTTTAATTTTTATGTCCCTGATTACTAATATGTTTGTCCTTGCTTGTATCATCTTGGTCTGGGCTTATAGCTTTTAGGTCATTATTATTATTACTTTGTTTTCAGGATTTTGCTGTGTGGGGGACAAAATCTTGTTTGTTTCCTCCTTCTTCAGTGATATGTATGGCTCACATCCTACTTGAAATTTCATATTGCACGCCTCTTTGTTTTTCTTTCTTTTTTTATATTAAATATAATTCATTGTCAAATTGGTTTCCATACAATACCCAATGCTCATCCCAACATGTGCCCTCCTCAATGCCCATCACCCACTTTCCCCTCTCCCCCACCGCCCATCAACCCTCAGGATTTAAGAGTCTCTTAAGGTTTGCCTCCCTCCCTCTGTAACTTTTTTCCCCTCTTTCCTCTCCCCCCATGGTCTTCTGTTAAGTTCCTCAGGATCCACATATGAGTGAAAACATATGGTATCTGTCTTTCTCTGCCTGACTTATTTTACTTAGCATTATACCCTCCAGTTCCATCCACGTTGCACTCTCAACAACAGCCAAATTATGGAAAGAGCCTAAATGTCCATCAACTGACGGATGGATAAAGAAGATGTGGTTTACATATACAATGGGATACTACGTGACAATGAGAAAGAATGAAATCTGGCCATTTGCAGCAACGTGGATGGAACTGGAGGGTATTATGCCTCTTTGTTTTTCAAAAACTCCCCTCAGTCCACATTTCATTCAGGATCCAAGAATTCAAGTTCCCTCTTGTCTTGCTCCACTACCACGTAAGAGGGCTCTTTAGCACGCTGTTACTGTTTCTCCATTCTGTGCTGCTTCCAGCTTCCCACCCTCTTGTTTCTTTGGGGATCCAGATTACTGTTGTTAAATCATGGCTCTTTTGCTTTTCACATCTCCTCCTTAAATAAATTTTCTAGAGATACGTATTTGATTTTGTGTCCATATATATATATATATTATTTTTGCCCTTGGCTGTTTACAATATTTACTGATAATCTTTTTATACTTCAGCTCCCAGGTCTTTCTTCTGATTTATCACTCTAGGAGAGTAAGTATTCAACTATTTTTTCAAGAAGGGGAAGACTTTGGTATGTTTTCTGGGCCCAGTATGCCTGAGGATATTTTTCTATTCTCTTCACACTTGAATGACAACTTGGCTGGGTATACAATTTTAGTTTTTTTTTTTGTTGTTGTTGTTTCTGTTTTTGTCAAAACTATTTTTTTTAGATTTAGTGTATGGAGGAGACATCTGAGCTCCGATTGATTTTATTTTTTTCTCTGTAGGAATTCCCCCTTCCCAGTTTGGTTGCTTGTAGGATTCCTCCTCCCCCTCCTTCTATTTAGAGAAGTTTAAAAGATGCCAAAAAGTACAAAGGATAAAACAAACGTTAATGCTCTCAATACCCAGAATGAACAACTATTTATATTCTGTCTCACTTGCTTCTTTTCTGTCTTTCCTCCCTCCCCCTTTTTAACAAAACATTGGAGATAAAGCCAAAGTGGACTTGAACCAGCACCCCACTTCCCAGCCCATTCACTAGCCCCCTCCACGGCCACTCAAGGACAGCCACTATTAAGAATTTGAAATGTAATTTTCAGGCCATTTCTTTGTAATTGTATATAATATTTATACCTCCATGAATAATATACAGTATTGCTGTGAATGTGTGTGTTTTCCTCATTTGTATAAATGGTATCATACTAGAGATATTCTGTATCTTCCTTTTTAAAGGATTCATTTTCCTTGTCTCCCGTACTTTAAAGATTGCAGGGATGTGTTGAGGTGTAATCATTTATTTTGAATAATATGTTTTGATCCTTTTTAATTTGTACATTTAGGTTTTTTCAGTGCAGATTTTTAAAAAATTACATTTTTGCTCTTTGTTGCTTCTAACCGAATTGTTATAGTATTTTGTTGGGGAAACTTATAATTTGTAGGGTGGATCTAATTGTCAACCACTTGTGTTTTCTCCTTACTCATGCTTTGATGAGGAGAGAATAATCCAGCCTCAGTGTTTATTAACAGACACATGGATTTTGTTATTCCCATGTGTACTGCTAACAGCCTTTTAAAAGTCATAGCTATGGGGAAAGTTGATATGCTCCTTTTCTAGCCTAATTCCCAGTTTCTCCAAATTCTTATCTTGGGCAGCTCTAATATACAGTAGTGGGGCCATTTTCACTTTCCATTTCTGTTTTCCTTCATGAACTGAAAGGAAGAAATAAAAACATCTAACCTCTCCAACATCACCTCACTCAGAAATCTCTCTCTGGCCCAACCCACCTCATTTACATATATGGAATAAGCTTCCCAGGATGCTTTGCAGGACCAACAGGCTCTCTGCCCTTTTTTTCTCTCCAATTCCTTCCTGCCTTGTTTTCTGTAATTTGCTATCTCAGAATGGGAGAAAAAGATTTGGGAGGAGTGGGCTTGGGCAATACTACTCTAGACTTCTCCATGCCACACAGATCCTGGCAATAAGCTCTCTATAGCTTATGTGTCTATCTTTGCTTGGTATTATGAGTTTTGTCTCTCTTTCTCTTTCTTTCTTTCTTTCTTTCTTTCTTTCTTTCTTTCTTTCTTTCTTTCTCTCTTTCCCCCCCTTTCTGTTTTTTTTTTTTTTAATTCTAGCTAACTTCATGGTAGCTTAAGAAGTGGCAGTTAGCTAGATCCCATTTTAACTAAATGGATGTGGGCTGTTTCAATTCTAAGACACCTTAGCTATTTCCTTTATGACTTGGCACTTGGATAAAATAAGTTTTATCCCCCACTGGTAAAGTTTTATTGCCCCAAATCGGCACTGATTTGAATTTCATCATTGGCTGTATCCTCTTGAGTCTCTTAGTTTTACTTACTACCCAGTTTAAAGTGCTACATAGAGTATCAGCTCCTTAGGTAGATAAGGGCAGAGTGATGTGGCACTGGGGTCAGTGTTGATGTGGTACTCTAGACAGAAGAGAAAAACACACGTGCAAAGGGAAGGAGATGCGAAGAACATAGTGCATATGGAGAGTGTTGAATTCTCGATGAGACTATCTTAGTCCTAAGAGTCTGGGCTTTATTATTAGACCAACTCTATTACAACTTTTTAAGTCACTGAGTTTTTTCATCTGTAAAATGAGGACACTAAACGTAGCTAACTCATGATTTTTACACAGATTAAATGATACAGTGAATGTATACCAAGTACTTAGCACAGAATAAGGATCAATGACTGTTAGGTTCTGTTACTGTTATTATTATCATTTGACCTAAAATGTAGTTGAAGCCATAGGTGTGGTCAGAATATGACCGTCAGAGCCTTAGGTGTGGTCAGGTGATGAGAAACCACCAAGAAGAGCATGTCACTACATGGTCAAATTTGTGTTGAATTGTCAGTCTACTGTGCTTTGAGAGACAAGCTGAGTGCAAACAGTAGGGACAGGGCCATGATGTGCTGGAATGGGTACGTTGATTATGTTGTGAGAGTCAATTGTTAGGTTCTCAGGAATTTTCTGAGTAGGTTGTTGAATGCGGACATTATTACGTATTAAATTATATAAAGTTACAATTAAATTATATTAAAAACAAAACCAATAAGTACATAGAGCTTATTTTACTACATTTTACTATCATTGATGCTCTTGGGGTTGTTTACATCTGCTGTATCTGTGTGGTGGAAACAGAGTCGTGTGCTACAGAGCTTCTATTCCCACACTGCCATCAATGATGTCTCTTGAGTAGCTTGAAATGAGCCAGGATGGGAGGAGGTCTACCATGGAAATCAGCAGATTCCACAAATCAGGGCTTTATTCACCCCCTAGAGAGTCAGTTGTTAAACCTTTAGTAGCACACCACTGGGCCAGAGAGACCGATTAGAAAGCGATTGAAGCAGTTCTGTAGAGAGAAGAAGAGTGCTTGAATCTTAGCATTTGAAGTGGAGAGGAGACAGATTTGAGAGATGCTTTATTGACAGAATTAGTAGGATGTACTTTCTGATTGAACGTGGGGGAAGAGAACATGAAAACTGAAGCCTGAAAAGGAGATAAATGGCTTGAGGAGCTCTCCCTTGCTGTCTTTGATGAGGCAGGCTGTCATATTGTGACCTGCCCTATGGAAAAGCCACATGGCAAGGAACTGAGGGTGGCTTCTGGCTGATAGCCAGTGAGGAACTGAGGCCCTCAGTCCAACAGCCCAGAAGGCGCTAAAGCTTGCCAACAACGGTGTGAGCTTAGAAGCAGATCCTTCCCCAGTCAAGCCTTCAGATAGGCCTGCATCTCTGGCTGATACCTTGATTGCAGTCTCCCAGGAGACGTTGAAGTAGAGGACCCAGCTAAGCTGTGCCCCAATTCCCCACCCACCAAAACCATGAGATAATGAATGTGTGGTGTTTTGAGTTGCTAAGTTTGTTGTAATTTGTTCTACAGCAATAGATAACAAATTCCAGGCCTTTAAGCCCTTTGGGAGCACGTTTCTGCATTCAGGTTGAATTGGCTGGACCCTGGCTTTTAAGTCCACTGAGCAGAGTTCCACAGTGGAACCTGCAGGGGTGGGCTTGTCCTTCTGGGTGACAGGTGAGTAGCTCAGAGCTTGTCATGCTGCACTCTGCTTTTCCTGTGTGCACTGAGTGAAGACTTCAGGCTTCTGGAAAGTAGTCAGCAGTGCCCTATTGGGCAAATCTGGATAAGAGTGATAGCTGATGTGAATGTAGCAGGCAGATCCCAGTCACTGATCCAGTATTGGCTGTGAAGAATTCTTCTCTTATGAAAGAGCCATAATCCTTCCTGTGTACATAGCTTCTAGAATGGGGCAGAATTCATGTCGAAAGATCAGCTCAGTTTCCAGAGGTGGGAAGGACTTTTAAGAGAAGCATGGGTCATTTTTAATGTTAACTGACATGTTCTCAGATCACATGCTACCAGATACTCTTTTTTGTTTTTCAGCAGAGAGGATTAAACTTTTTTTTTTTTTCATGAAGATTTTGTTTCTTTAAATTATGCAGCATAGAGTAAAACAGAGGGTACACATTTTGAGATGATGCTAGTCGTAAAAGGAGCTCTGAATGGGGTTTGGAAACTAACTTTGGGCAAAAAGTGTGGGTCAGCATCTTGCTCCCGATCCCTCAGGCTGAGGAGAATCCCTTGTGTTTTGACTCTGTGCCCCAGACAGGGTGTTTAAGAAGGACCATGGCTAAGACAGGAGTCTACTAAAGTGACTTATCTTCCCAGACTCCCATTTTAAAGACAGAAGTCTAATTGCCAATGGGGAATTTAAATAACAAAATAATGTAATTTATTTTTAAAACCAATTACCAGCATTTAAAAGGATGCCTCTGTAGGATGTCAAGATGAACTCTTCATTTAAACTGACCTCTTAATAACACACTCATTGGAAATTTTTTTGCTTGAAACAGGCTAATTTTAAGTAAGGACTTTTTTTTGGTAAGATTCCTTTATTTATTCGACATATACTTACTACATAGCTACTCGGCACCAGGGGCTGTTCTAGGCACTGTCTTCACTGTAGTGAGGAAGAAAGACAACAAATGGACAATATAATATATACTATGATAACATAATGGTGTATTATTAATAAAATATAAGCAACATGTGCAATATGATATTACTCTTATTGAGTAAAAGATGTTTGTGGCATAGTAAAATTAATCAACATATTGGCAACAATTTTGGTGTGTTTATTAATAATAAACATATTATAATCATAGTAATTATGTAACATAATGTCAGATTGTGACAGATATTACTAAGTTCATAAGCATACAAAATCTAAAAATTTATTCCTTGTGGTATTATGCTGAAAAGAAACAAAGGATAATTTACTTTTCAGAAAAACAAAGATGATTAAATAAAGGCTCTTTCACAAAGTGGGAAAGGGATGAAGAAATTTTTATTTATTTGTTTATTTATTTATCTGTTTACTTATTTCCAATATAATTAATGTTCAGTGTTATATTAGTTTCAGGTGTATAATGCAGTGATTCAACAATTCTATACATTATTCAGTGCTCATCATGGTAAGTGTATTCTTAATCCTTTTCACCTGTTTTCACCCCCCCCCCCCACCTCCCCTCTGGTAACCACCAATTTGTTCTCTGTATGTAAGAGTCTTTTTTTGTCTCTTTTTTTCTTTGCTCATTTGTTTTGTTTCTTAAATTCCACATATGAGTTAAATCATTTGGTATTTGTCTTTCTCTCACTGACTTGTTTCACTTAGCATTATATCCTCTAGATGCATCCACATTGGTGCAAATGGCAAGATTTAATTTATTTTTATGGCTGAGTAATATGCTGTTATATATATATATATATATATATATATATATATATATATATATACACCAACCACATCTTTTTTATCCATTCATCTATTGTTGGACACTTGGGTTGCTAGAGATGAAGATATTTCTAAAGGTAGCTCGGCAAAGATATTTGGTGGCCCTGGTATGTTAAGTAGGACTGCTTTCGACTGTGTGTGACGGAAAACCCAGTTTATAGTGGCTCATTTAACAAAGGGCCAGAGAGACAGGCAGCTGCTAGCGTTGGCTCAGCATCTTAACAATGTCAGGGCAAACTTTCCACTATACTCCTTGTCTCACAGTCACAAAATGGCTGCTCCAGCATCAGGTATTGCACTCAACTTCAAAGCAGAAAGATGGGTGGATGGGGCAAGGACAGCTATATTTGCCTCTCTTATTGGGAAACCAAGAGCTTTTCTTACCTCAGCAGACTTCTGCTATGTCTTACTGGACATACCTGCCTATCCCTACTTGTACGGGAGCCTAGGAATGGGCATACTTAATCATTCCATGTTCTATAGTGAAAAAGACCAAAAGAGTAGGAAATTGGGTATAGATGTTGCATCAGCCAATCAGTAGCGGTTACCACAGGGATCTCTGACTTAGGGTCGTAAAATGCATTGACTTATTCTCAAAGCTCTCCCTGCATTCCATCCTTAACTGCTACTGTGGTTTCCTCTGATTTGAAGAAAGGCAGACGTTTGGTAGAAATAATCTCAGACATTATCAGAGAAATAATCTCAAATATTATTTGGTGAAGGAGCTTTGAAGAAATGAATGAATCATAATGGTAGCATAAAATAAGAGCTTTTGGTTTAAAATGATAAACATAACAGGGAATTGACAGTAATGGCCTGGCTATATGCTAGGGATGGAAAACGAAACAAAACAAAACAAAACAAAACATGGGTTAATGGGATTATAAGAAACAAAACAAATTACTAGTCCTTGACAGGTAGAATGGTAGGAGGGATAATCTATTTCTGAAGCTAGTCCAAATATGATACAGTAGAGGTGGCTCAATGAAAACAATAGGCTGTAGATGATCCATAAAGATGTGATATGGACCAGAGAACCCAATATTGGGGGAACCAGGGTGAAAGAGTTCCAGTTAGATCAAAGCTAAGGCCATGTGGAGATTGAGAGTTAATGGAAGTAAAGCGGGAGTGGATCCAGCCACCCTTTTGGAGGTCATGGACAGAACACCTACTTGGGTATCAGGCTAGGAAACAAATATGGAAAGACAAAAAGTAAAAGGTGTGTGTTTCACTCCCCATCTGGTTTTAGAGACAACCTAAGTAGGACAAATTCCATTATTGTTCTTTTTAATTATTTTTATATAGAGAGAGAGTGTGAGCAGGGGAGAGGGGCAGAGGGTGAGGGAGAGGGAGAATCCCAAGTAGGCTCCATGCTCAGTGTGGAGCCCAGTGTGGGGCTTGATCCCATGACCCTGGGACCCTGGGGCCATGACCTGAGCTGAAATCAAGAGTCGCATGCTCAACTGACTGAGCCACCCAGGCACCCCTCCATTACTGTTTTTGGTAGAGTTGATGTATACTGGTTCACTGCATTTTCATTGAACTAGTTTGAAATAAACCTGGGTCAATGGCAGGATCTGCCATGCAGGGATGATTCACTAGTGTTTACACATAGGGTGGTTTTTGTTGTATGGTTGTAATCTTTAGTTGAGAAAGCATTAGTTTAGAAAACTAATTAGTTGAGAAAGCATTTGCCATGTTGAAGGAGCCCCATCAGCACTCTAGAGATGGGTTTATGGGCTGATACATAAGAATGGTGAACACCAATCCTTGACTGTGTGCACAGATACATTGGTTGGAAAGCAGGCTTCATCTTCAGAGGGATTACAGGTATTTGTGCTCAGTTTATGAGGGCTGAATATGATCACCATTAGGAAATTTAATTTACAGATTCAGAAGCAGAATTTCAGGGTGCTTTTGTAGGGTTATTTGAAAGAATAAGCATTTTAAAGTGTAAGAACAACCTTGGATAGACTGTTGAGTATGACAGGAACCCATGTGGCTTGCCTTGAATTTTAAGAAATCCTCTGGCAACCATGACAGAAAGTAATGTCAATCTTCGCTTGTATCTCTTGAAGGATTAAAGAGAGATTAAATTTATCATTTACAGTACTACTTATTAGGATCTCCTTGAAAGTTTCTAAATCTCTAAATTTCTATATAAGTCTTTTCATCATGCTTTTCTCCATTACTCAGTACACTTTGTTTTTCTGTCTTCATTTCCTGAGTTCTTCAGCAGGTATTAGGTGGATAAATTTAGGCTTTTTGTTTTATTTTCTTTTCCTACTCCATGGACTGTTTCCCTAGATTTTCTACAATATAAGATAGGCCAAGAAGTGAGCCAGTGAGTAAATTTATACCCTCCCCGCCACTCCTGGAAATTTAAGATATTTGAATCCACTTAGGTATATACATAAGCCACCAGAAAGGTAACACACTCAGAAATATTACCTTGAAGCAGTGCCTTTTGGTGATCTTCTATGTCGGAAAATTATACAAGGGCTTCAAAAGTAGGTGATCTGGCTTTATCTGAATCATTTGGCAGAAGCAATAATGTTTTCCGTAGGTTGAATATGGAAGGGGAGCTGGGGGAGGGGAGAAGAATTTGGTAACTTACCAAGGTCACAGCAAAAGAAAAAGCACCTTGCTTTATTTTATTTACTTAATTTGTACAGGGAAAGCTTAATATAAAGAATTATTAATTTAATTTAATTTAAAAAATTATTTTTATTTTTATTTGGAGAGAGAGAGCAAGCAGGGAAGAGTAGAAGGGGAGAGAGAGAATACCCAGCAGGCTCCACGCTGAGCACGGATCGATGTGGGGCTTGATCTCATGACCCTGGGATCATGACCTGAGCTGAAATCAAGAGTTGCATGCTCAACTGACCCAGCCACCCAGGTGCACCTAAAGAATTACTAATTTTGATAAAGGATGGAAGCAATAAAGGATTTGCTCATGAGATGTTAAAGCAGCCTAAAGAACACAGGAATAGCAGATTTAAGGAGCAGCTTTCATTCCTCTTCCGGGGCGGAGGTAGAGCCCACCCCCTCACCCTGCCATTGCCCCGAGGCTGAGTTCAAGACGTTGTCAGAGAGGGCTCAGTGGACGGCAGAGCGGCTGCTGAGATGCTGTGCCAGCAGAGCATGTTCGAGACCCTTTGGAATGCAGGGAGAAGGGTCCACAGGCAGCACGTCAGCACTTACTATGAAGCCACCTGAGGGCATGCCGGGGAAGTCTGCAGGAGTCTAATACCGGAGGAGCCATGTGTCCTGCCCCTCATTTTATTTTCCACCAAGAAAGTACTCTAGGTATGAAATCCTTGGTTTGTAAGTCTCAATTTCTTCCTTGTTAAATAATCAAGCAGCTACCACGTTCCTGCCAGGTAACGTTCGAGTCTGTGGAGAAGTAGCAAAACATCACTGCAAACTGTTTGCGTGTATTCACATTCATGGGAGTTCCCCTTCAGCGTGAGGTTTTGTACCCTGTTAAAATGCAAATACCCTATAGGAGAAATGGCATTTGAAAGCTGCTATCAATCATTGATACCTTAGTGTGCATGAAGGTACAGTCTCCTTTCCAGACAGCAGGGCTTGATGTGGTGGTTGGGGGTGGGAGGGAGATGACATTACCCTGGACAGCCAGGGACTTTGGAAAGGGACGCTCCCAGCCTTACCAGACAGTGCAGAATGGGACCTCAGGTACCAGCATGGGCTGAGACTACTTCACAGTTGTTGGGAGTCTCGTCCTGACTGAGTTCCCTCAAATCGTCAAATCCAAAATCCACTTTCTTTGTAGAACATTTCCCTTCTGTTTCTTCTCTTTTCTTACTTGCTTCGGGGAGGTTTATGGTTTGAAAAATTAAAGTGCGGATCTATTTTCATTACCAAAGGATTTGCAAAACTGAGCTGGGCCTGTCTGGGCTCACATTTGCATTTGCCATCCCTTAAGCTGATTTTCAATGCTGAGCAGCTATTTTAAATGTTTTTAAGAGCCTCCTTTTTAACTCTTTTCCTTACTTGTGTTATCTATTTCTGCAGTTTAAAAAAGATTCCATTGCTGATTCTTGGTGGAAAATTCCCATACCAGATGCCAGTTGCAATCATGGGCAGCAGTATTTGTTCAGGGAATGCCTGGGCATTTGGAGCCAATATCCAAGGGTTGCTTACCCTGAAAAGCTGAGGCGGGGTGGTGGGTAGCAGATCTGGAGCCTCAGAGGATTTAGATGACGTCAAGGTTTCTTTGTGGCGGGAGCAGTGATTGGCCCAGAATTGGTACTGAAGAAATACTTGTTAAATACATGAATGGGCTAAAGGAAGAAAACCAAACTACTGAGCAAATGAGGACCTTATCCATTGTTCAATAATGCTAGGTGAATGGATTGTTGATTCCACATTTCCTACGGGATAGACTGCGAAGTCCTCCATAGGGCAGGGTACTTCATGATGTGGAACTTGCTTGTCCGTCCAGCCAAGACCTCCCTCCGTCATCCTTCACACTTTGTGCTTTGACCTGGAACATGCTGAGGCTTCTTGGTAAGCCCTTCCCTGAATCTTCTAGGGTGTGGCTCTTCCAGGCTCCCACTACACTTTGTACGTCCTCCATTAAAATAATGGTCATCCTGTTTTTACATAGTATAATTTCTTTGCTTGTCTGCCTCCCCGCTAGACTAAAATTTGTTGCTTCCAGGCATCACGTGCTCATCGTTGAGTCCTTCATTAAGTGTTGAATGAGTAAGTCAGCTGGCAACTATAAACGACAAGCAGGTTAAAAGAGTTATATCAAAGTTGCCAGAAGTGCTTATGGCTTTTGAGTTGGCTCCTGGTGAACCCTGGTGCTAGATGGAGAAGATGCAGTCTGTGGGAATTATGTTCCAAAAGGTCAGCCTGATTCTGGGAACAGTTGTTTGCCCCAGTCTGTGTTTGTGAGAAAACGATGATTTGGTTGACGTTTTGTATTTTGTATTTCATTTGTGTACCTATTTAAGTTCATTTTTTTCTTAAACTCCCCTCCCCCCCCCCCCCCCCCTTTTTGGGTAGTAGCAGGAAGCTTTATTCATATAACTTTGTGGTTGAGAACCCAGCCCCAAGAGAGAAAAATGAGGGTCTCTGGCCAAACCTGGGGAAGGGGGTGTGGAGGCTCCAAAATTGGTCCTCTTTCACTTTTTGGGGTGGCAGACTCTAGGACTCCAAGGAGCACAATTTGAAAACCACTGATTTGGATTAAGGAATCAAGTGACTACAAGGGAATAAATCTTTTCCTGACATATTAAATAGAAACCCTTTGGCAACCAAGTTATGTATTTACCAAGCCTTTCATATGACTCAAAACTCTGTAACTCTAAATCAGTTTTTACAGCTTAAAAATTGGTATTGAAATAGTTACTTAGGTGTAATTTTAGAAAACTCAGGTCAATCAATATGTATGACTTTTAAGTTTAATCCTTCCTTTGGGGATCACGGAAGCTCCTTTCGGCTCCAGTGCTCTTTGATTTTCTGATTGTGAAGGGCAAGGTGGGAAAGAAATAAACAAGGTGACTAGGTTTCAAGGGCTAGCTTTCTTGGCATGAATGAGTAATTGGAAAGCCAGCATAATCAAAGTAATTTCATCCATCATGTACAGAAAGGGAAATAGAATTCAGGTTATTAAGGTTGCATGAAACTGCTTTTTGAATGTATGTACATATTTCTTCCTGGGGGCTAGATAACGTTTCCCATTTTTATTTCTAAAAGGAGTTATGGAAAAAGACAACTGAAAATAAAACAGGAGCCGTGGTCTCAGAGCAAAACTAGGATAATTCATTAAAGGAAAGAAAAGGGTTTTAGGTTTCCCTTTTAAAAGAACAAGCTTGAAAACCAGAAGACATGTTTTTGGCCCCTAAAGGGCCCAGGGCCAGGAGTGAGGAGGGTCAGCCCCTGAGAGGCAAACAAGGACCTTTGTTCTTAACTCCTCAGCCCTTGGTCTGGAGGAAGGAATCACATAATTCACATTTGGATGTCACAATTGCCTAGGTGCGTGACCTTTTGGAGTTTGGGGAAAACAAACAAAATGGGAGAATCAAGGACAAGAGAGCCTTGCCAAGGTAAGAGAAAGAGGCAAGGAAGGCCAGCTCCCTAAAGCAGAAGAGAAGTGGATTGCTAACCAAAGGAAAAGAGGCCAGATCCTGAAAGGAAACAGCAGAGATAGGCTATGCATCTAGACTCAGTGTCCAACAGGTGAATTTTCCCTGTGGGGTAGGAATTTTTTTAATCCAGGTTGACTTTCACTGACTCATGGAGAGCTGGAGCTGAGGTACATCCAAAGCTTTGTTTACCTCATTTTTTTCAAAATCATTAGGTCAAGAATTTTTTTTTCCATATGCACAGAGCTCCAAAATTGTAGGAACTTTGTCTCTTCTGTTCACCACTGTGTCTAATACCTAAAGTAACAGGTCTTCAAAAATTTTTTTCTTGAAAAAAATGAATGAATGAATGACTGAAAAAATGACCACCCTTATCCTTTTATTTTCCCCATTTAATTTCTCTTCGCTTCTCTTCTTCCCTTCTTTCCTTTTCCCTTCTTCCTTCCTTCCCTCCCTCCCTCCCTCCCTCCCTCTTTCCTTTCCTTTCCCTTCCTTTCCTTTTTCCTCCTTTTCTTTCTTTCTTTCCTTTCTTTTTCTTTTCTTTCTTAAAAAGAGACTGGGATAAGAAGAGAAGATACACTCTCAGGAGCTTTGAGGCATTCTGGGGCTATAGGAGTGGGTGAATGGGAAGAGTACAGTTGTATTTTCTCAACTTTAGATGGGCCTAGCTTGCTGAGGCTTCAGTGTTCCTCATCCATCATTATTAGTAGATACCCCTCTCTGTTTCCAGCTTGTTCAATTACAGCAGCACCCCATATTTCTCCTGCTTACTATTTCAAATTTGCTCCTTCCTGAAACTGAGAAAGAACTGAAGATTGTCTACAGAATACGCACACCAAATGTGTTAAATCGGCAACCTCATTTTAGAAACCCTTCTAAGTCATGGACATGGGCAAAGATACTCCTTTTCCTTATGAGTAAGGAAATATAAAAAGAAAGGAAAATACAGTCAGGTCATTTTTCCCATGTGCAATTCATGTATGAGTGCCAGTTCCTCCCCTTGTGTATCCGTTTGAGACTAGGTCTGGTAGCATCCTTCAAAGCCCATGTGCGTGAATTCCATGAAGTCGTTCCCAATTATTCTCATTTTAATTTCCCTTCTCTAAACAGCTATGACATTAATTTATTACTTAATCATGAATTATGGCATACAATTCCCTAATTGATGTTTGTGGATTTTTTTCCCCAGCTATATTTTAATTTCCTTGAGGACAGAAGCCTTGCTTGTATAGTGTTAAAATAACCATTCCCCGCGGCTCCTAACACAATGCCCTGCGTATAGAGGGTACACGCTGGTTTGCCAATTTGTTCCTCACGCCGAATGCCCAGGGATATCTTACACTGAATTTATACCGAACAAGGAAAGGACAGACAAGATTCTCAGGCCTGCCAAAAATCTGTGTGCTCTCCCTGGTCACCACAACTTCCTAGGTCTGAAAGTCTTTCAGTTTGTTGCTGATGAGAAAGGAGAGCACAAAGACTTCCTCTTAGTGAGAGAGGCAGAAAACATACTTGGAATCACCTGGCCTTCCAGCTGGGAGGTTAAGCTTTGGTCCTAAGTCAAGTAACCTTCCTTTTGCTTAACTTATTCTTAGAGTTTTCCAAGGAACAGTCACTTAGCGTTAAAAACTAAACAAAACGAAAACCCACCAAACTTCTTGGGTTCCAAGAAGTCGGATTATTGTTGTTTAACCATTGTTATTCATAGCTATATATTTTGCATCTGTCCCCTGGGGGCTGAAATAAATCCTAAACATCTTAATTACATATAATGTCACTCTCCCTAACCTATTACATTCCACAGGGTCCCTAAACCCCATTTAATGAGACTATTTGTGGCTTCAACAATTTTCCTCTTTCATCCTTACGTTATATTTGGGTTTGCATAAGCAGAAACTTAAACAACACATGGGAGAGAGAGAGAGAGAGGAGAGAGAGAGACTTGGCATTATTTCTAAAGACTGACAAGTTTATTTGATATTCTTTTTTTACAACAAAAGTTTCAGATTTCCTGTGCCTTTATTATTAATACCCTGAGGGTTCATACATGATGACATAAAGATGATGTAGCCAAAATAGAAGTGTGTTTGAAAATTTTTTAGCTTAATTCCTCGTTTTTCTAATCTGTAGACCTCAAAATTATGAAAGAACACCAAGGGTTTTAATTTCTCTTGCTAATGTTTTTCCTCTTTCATTATAAGATTAAATTTTGAAATGGAAAATTTGGGGTTTTCTTTTCACTAAATTTGGGCTATAGTATTTACGGGCAAATTAATCTTTCACTTATTTGACATAAAATGCATAGAAAATGATGGGATTTTAGAGCTCTAAGTGGTTCTGATTGTTAGCATCACCTGGAGAGGTTTTCATTGATTTATTTATCAAAACATTTTTTTTAATTTATTTTTTAGAGAGAGAGAGAGAGACAGAGAACAAGTGGGGGAGGGGCAGAGAGAGAGAGGGAGTGAGAGAGTCCCAAGCAGGCTCCACACTGTCAGCATGGAGCCCGATGTGGGGCTCAAACTCACAAACCATGAGATCGTGACCTGAGCCAAAACCAAGACTCTGTCACTTAACTGATTGAGCCACCCAGGCACCCCTTGAAAGCTATGGATGCCATCCCAGAGATTCCATCCCAGCAGATCTGTGTTAAGGCCCAGAAATCTGGGATTCTGGCACAACTGGTCTACCTACAGTTTGGAAACACCGGTTTAGAATTCATTCTGTGGTATTGTCAAAATGGTATAAGATATTGATCACAAAGAGCCACGCTTTCCCCCTGGATCTAAGCTACCTCTTCATTTTAACTTTAACAGTTTTGGGGCTTCCATTGATGTCTCAAAACAAATTTTATATACTCTAAGTGCACAAAAGCTACTTTAAAAATTGTCACATGTCCTAAACTTGTTTTTGTTTTGTTTTGTTTTGTTTTTTTTAAAAATATACAACCAGTGAGTAGGTTGCTATTGCTGGGAGAATTACAGTTAACTTTTCTTCTTGTTTTTCAACGAAGGTAATCAATCATAGACCTGCTTTTGCCAATGAGAGAAGTGTGAATCATTTAGGTTTTCCAAGAGCCCTGATATTTTAACAAATGTTCTAAGTGCTCTCCCAAAGATACCTTCAGGGAATGTGTCTCTCTGAGTAGCTGAGCCTCCCAGATAACTGAGACTCTCAGATGACTCAAGACTGGCATCATCTCATTCTTGCTCCCTTATGTCTCTGTGCCAGGCTCACTGCCTGGCACATAGCTGCTCCTCAAGACCTGCTTTTTAAAGAATAAATGGATCGAGCCATAAGTCTCCTCTTATTGTATATTACGAATGTCTCTGCCTTTTTAGACTATATCAAATGTAATTTAACTTTTTTCTAATGATGGCCTAGGCCATCATGCTGAGCTCTAGTGCCCTCAGGGGTCTGTTGTAGTATGTAGAATGTTTTTATTCCGCACTAAATGATCCTAAACTGCTGTGATTTTTACTTCTTTCGTTTGTGTTCTCTAGTTATTTTTCCCCTGTTTCCATCCTTGCTGTTAAGCCATCAGCTGTCACTCGTTACTGTTATTGATGTGTCTCTTCTAGTTCTCCTCTTCTTTCAATTTGCTGCTCTTATTGAGCTGTGCATTTAGAAACCACATCGCAGGCGTGCCTGGGTGGCTCAGTCGGTTGAGCTTCCGACTTCGGCTCAGGTCATGATCTCGCGGTTCGTGAGTTCGAGCCCCGCGACGGACTCTGCGCTGACAGCTCAGAGCCTGGAGCCTGCTTCAGATTCTGTGTCCCCCTCTCTCTCCGTCCCACCCCTGCTTGTGCTGTGTCTCTCTCTCTCTTTCAAAAATGAATAAACATAAAAAAAAATTAAAGAAACCATATCACCAAGTCTGTTAGAATTTCTGAAGAGGAAGATGAGACCCTGAGTAAGGGCCCCAGGAAATCCCTTTCGGTAGAGTTCATTAATGATGGTGGGCTCTGTAGTGTAGATGGTGGCTGCTCAGAGGTCTCTTATGTTTCTTTCTTAGTTCTCAGCTGTGTTCTGATAAAGCAAATGCCAAATGCACAAAGTGACAATGTGTCTTTAAAGAGAAGAGAGGTTCCTTTCTTCTGCATTTCAATTTCCTGTACCTCTTGGTGATTAGAGATGATCGGCAAGCATTGCTGTTTCCAAGCTCCTCCTTTTGGAAAGGAATTAGCTTGCAGTAATGGGGACCCAACAAAGCAGTTCAGGGCAAATTTGGTGTCCTAACTGAAGTTGATATCCAGTCTCCCAATGCCCATGAAAGTGAAAAGCATTGACCTCTGTACATTCAAGCCTCTAGAAAGCAGAGTAGAAGGAAGGAGAGAATTCCTCACCCTGTAAGAAAAGCAAGGCAGGTATTTCACCCTCATTGATCTCTCCTTTTCCTGATGAGAAAAGTAAAGCAGTTGCTATAGAGTAGCCACTGGGACTCAACTTGAAAGTTTTGCCAACATAAATTCCACTCATCTTGTAACTGCCTTATCTCCTGGGTGTTCTCAGCCTGCCTTGTGTATGTTGGCATTCAAGCCTAGTGAGCATGTCCACTAGAAAGTTCATGTTTCCAGGGGTTTACAGAAGCAACCCGGTTCTCATTCTTCTACCTGTCAGGCCTTTCTTTGTTGGTCCAGAGCAAACTCCTCGTCCCCTTCCTGTTCTCTGAACATGCATACATCCTAGAGCTTTGTCCTTAGTCATCTTTCCTTTCTCCTTGCATGTTCCCTGGTGATCACACGCTAACCATGGGCCTGCCTGATTTGATTTGCTTCTTAAATACAACAACAGCAGCAACAACAACAACAACAACAACACAGAACAAAATCCTCTGGAGCGGTTATGTAAGCATGTGGAGTCCCTGTGAGACCTGCAGGCAACTTCCTCAGGCCCCTTTCCCATCTGCCCGCTTCCAGCCTGCATGCTCGTTAGAACGTGGCTGCCTTGGTTACTCTGCCCACTTTGGCTCCAGCCCTTGGCTTCTGCTTTCTGTTTGGACCCTCAGATTTGGGCACTGGAGTTTGGCTTGCTTAGCAGGGATTGAACCTTGGCTTAACTTTGGCATTGGGCCCTTATATCCTACTGCATTCTACACATGGCCACCTGAATGCCCCGCAGACATAGCAAGCCCACCATGTTCGCAACGAATCTGTTTATCTACCGTCCCAGGCCACTTTAGAGTCCTGCTTTCATCCCCATCTATGCAAACTCCACTTCCTGTCAGTTCGCTCTCCTGAATATACTACTCATTTGTCCCCTGCTAGCTATACCTGTACTTCTTATATTGCTGCATAACAAATTACCTCAAATTTAGATGCTTAAGACAACTCACATTTATTATCTCATGGTTTATATAGGTCAGGATTCCAGGCACACCCCTGCAGGTCCTCACAATGTGACCCTCTTGTAGACCCACTCATAATAGAGTAGTCTGTTTCTTTTCTTTTCTTTTTTTAATTTTTATTTATTTTTGAGAGAGACAGAGTGTGAGCAGGGGAGGGGCAGAGAGAGAGGGAGACACAGAATCCAAAGCAGGCTTCAGGCTCTGAGCTGTCAGCACAGAGCTCCACTTGGGGCTCAAACTCATGAACCGCGAGATCATAACCTGAGCCAAAGTCGAAGAAGTTGGATGCTTAACTGACTGAGCCACCCAGGCGCCCCCAGACAGAGTAGCTTGTTTCTTCAAGGCCAGCAGGAGACCCTCCCTGCCAGTTTTAGTCTCTGACTTCTAAATACTCTTTTAAGGGCTCACCTGATTAGGTTTGGTCCATCCAGGATCTCCCTTTTGATTAATTCACAACTGATTAGGGACATTATTCACATCTACACAGTTCCTTCCCCTTTACCATTCCATAAAACTGAAATCCATTAAATCTTCAGGCCCCACCCACATCTAGGAGGAGGGGTTTACTCAGTATTCTGCCTCCACAACATCTCATTACCGCCTCCTGACTGTTACAGCCTCTTCCATAGAGATCTTCTTGTCTCTTCTTGTTCTGGTCTGTCTAGCCTCAAATCCATCCTCTATACTGTTAGCATGGTGATCTTTCCAATGGATACATATGATCGAATAACCAAACAGCTCAGTTCCTCGGGGGTTTGCAAATCAAACAGAACAACCGCTCTCAAAAACAAAACAAAACCAAACCAGGATAAAACAAATTCTTTTATTTATTCTTTTATTTCATTTTATATGTAAGACCTCTTATGATCAAACCCCTTATTACCTTCCAGTGTCATCCTTTGCTTCTCCCCTCCCCACACCGGATATTGTGCTTCAGCAAGCAAATCTGTATTTGCCTAAACACAGTACTGTCTTCACTCCTCAAAGCCTTTGAATTGGCCATTTCTCTGTGTCCTTGCCATTTTCTCCTCCTCCATGCACAATGACAACCTAATAAAGCCCAACTCATTTTCCAAATCTTATCTCCTCAGTGACATTTCACAGACCCAGCTGCCTTTTCTGGGCTCCAACAACACTTCCTATGCATCTCTACTGGTGCTGCCCCCACTGGAGCTGAAGAAGGAGTCACGTGTGTCAAGACATGTCTGTGATGTGGTGGGAGAGACCCCACAAAAAGTGTGTTAAGGTTAAGGCTAAGAAACCTGGGAAAGGAAATCCCAAGTTCTGTCTTCTCTCAATTTTCAAGAAACTCTGGTGATTTTGCAGAGCCCACAGGGTGCCTGGCTCAAGGCATTTCCAAGTAGTTCAAGGGGTCTCTTGGGAGGCTTAGATTTGTCTCCTGGTCTCATTCCGATGGGTCTGAGTCCCATGGGTATGTAAGGAAGGACTACAAGTGCCACCGCACTACATTCTGTAACATTTCTTTAGGATCCGTGACGTGGTAAAGCACAGATAAGAGAGGGTTGTATCCTTCTACTCTGCCATAGGGTGTAGGCTGGTCTTGCTCTGAAGAAGATTTTGGAAGAGGAAGAAGGCATGAGGGTGATAGAGGTATGGCAGAGCAGCGTGCCCTGCCACGGCCACAGGAGAGTTCTGGTAGAGAGCCACAGGGGGACTCTGGTTCCCAGAAGAGTGGTGTTGTCAGCTGTGCCTGACAAAAGAGGAATTGCCTGGGGCCCCTGTGAAAAGCTGAAGGAGGGGCACCTGGGTGGTTCAGTTGGTTAAGCATCTGACTTCCATTCACGTCATGATCTCACAGCTCAGGTCATGATCTCGCGGTTCATGAGTTTGAGCCCCCGAGTCAGGCTCTGTGCTGACAGCTCAGAGCCCGGAACCTGCTTTGGATTCTGTGTCTCCCTCTCTCTCTGCCTCTCTCCTGCTCACAATCTGTCTCTCTCTCTTTCTCTCTCTCTCTGTCTCAAAAATAAATCATAAAAAAATTAAGAAAAAGAAAAAGAAAATGCTGAAGGAGGCTGTAGTGTAGCCAAACTGGGGGAAATATTGTTACATACCGATTCTCATTTTGCCCTGTAATTGTTATCGTGTTTGTCTCTTCAATAGACAGTATGCTTTTTTGACTGAATAACCACTGCTTGGCATACCTGAAATTTAACAAATACTGGAATGGATGAATGAGTGAATGAATGAATGACTCACTTCATCAGACTGAACTGAATGCTTCACTCTTAGGAGCATTGTATGTATAGAACTTTGAAAACAGACGGGACACACGTATTTAGTCTTAGGTAAAAGCCTTTGGGAGGTCTATTGCATCACCTATTGCAAAATTTTAAAATTGCCATATAAAAGTGTGTATTCATGGGTGCCTGGTAGAAAATAATAATTTATACCTGTTTCAGGGATACTTAACATCACTTGTCTGGCAGCTTATTCTGTGGAGACTTCCTTTGTCCTGTTCCCTGCAGAGGGCATTATCAGGTCCTTGGAGGTGAGAGCGGTAGACAATCTAGTGAGTAGATTCTAAGTGGTTCTGGTTGATTGGAAAACTACTGGCACAGATAATCTCTAGGGCCCCCTTTCTGCTTCTTATGTCCCTGGCAGCTGTATCAAATTGATCCTATTTGACCATGAAACATGGAGGACTTGGAATCACCAACCTCTTCCATTCCTACCCATGGTGGAAAACAAAATACAAAATAAAAAGAGATTTCTCTTTTTGGACTCAAGGTTTGGCAGGGTTACAGATGTGAGCAGGAGTTCAGGACTGGATGTACAGAGACATTGGTCAGCAAAATTGTGTATGATTAAATGGTTGGTTCCAATGTAATTCCATTAGCCTCATTTTTGTAGAAACAATTAGAAAATTCAAATGCTGTATTTGTAAATTGCATTTGAGACTTAATGGTGGTATTTTCTCCCCAATTGGAATGCCTCTGTGAGTTGCCCTCTAATTCCCATTTATTTTTCCTTTATGCTTGAGCCTAATTCACGTGTGGATCAGAATAAAAGCACTTTGTGCAATCTTTTCACTGTTAAGTTTGCCATCCATCGAGGCTTGGGGTCCCGATAGGATGCCACTCTTTTGACTGCTAATGCTAAAAAAGGAGCTCTTAGGAAATGTGGCAAAATGGCTTACATTTGAATATAGCTGTTCTTTTAAATATATATTTATTTCAGTGATAGTCATCTTGCTATTGACCCAGGCCATTTATTTTTTTTATCTTGAATGGAAACTTCCAGTGGTCATCTTGAAGCAGCAAATAACTGTTATTTCTTATGCATGTTTGTATTAAAATGACATTGTTTTCTAAATCATGTGAATTAGATACCAAAACACAGGAACATTTATTTACAAAACACAAAATGTAGTTGGTTGAATGTGGAATTGTACAAAATATAGAATCATTTGCTCCATTTGCTGTTGTATACTCAGTACATAAAGTATATTTTTGTCAGTGAGATTATCAGAACTTTCCATGCTTAAGAGAGGTTATTTTTTATTTATTTATTTACCATATGTCTTCGTCAGAAGAATTGAGTTGGTTGTGGGTGCTTATTAGATAGTTGTTGAATTCATCTCAGGAATAAGTACTGGTAGTTGCTTTCACCTGGAACCTGGGTTGGCTGAATCCTTTTGACCGGACCAGGGAAACTTTCCAGAATTTAGGTCCAGTCAAGGTAAACATCATGTGAAATGACCAGAGGAAGTAGCAGGTAAAGTCTATATGATTAAGACTAAAGCTTCCTTGCCAATTGTATGTCTATAAAGGAATACTCCAGTTAACAAGTATTTTTTGAGAATTCACACCAGATACCAAGCACATACATAGTCTCCTCCGTCAGTAATCCAAAATATGCTGAAATTTGCATTCATTTTTACAAGGCTATATGCCATATGTGAATGTAACCCCCTCCCCATACATGCATACATCAATGAAAAGAATATGGTCCTTGGAATTAAACAGGGATTCAAATCCTGACTTGGCTACTTATTATGTTACCTCTGCTAAGTCATTTAATCGACACGGGACTCTTTTTCCTCATTTGCATTATTTAATGAGGATAATGAATACCTACCTGGTTGTTGTAAGGGTTAGAGATCATGCATTAAGTTTCCTTGCATAGGGCCTGAACTATATGGGAACTTAGTGACTGATTCTAAAATATAAATGTGTTTAAAGTGGGCTTTCACTACATCAAATAGATGGAGAGCGTAGATCTACATTGTGCAGGATATCGTCAGAGCTGTTAGTTTCGATCACATGCCTTGGTGAAAATTTCAGCCACGGCATTCTTACAAAAGCACCCACACCTTGGCAAGCTGGACAAGTCCTCCTTACGTGATCCTCTTTGCCTTGCAAGACGAGTAGTGGTGGCTCCTTGAGGAGCCAAACATTAATTTATATGTTTTCTCTGCGAATCTGTGCTCTGAATAACCAGAAATCTCTGCACACCAGCCTTGCTGGGGAGAAAGCGGCGTGGCTCTTCCCCGGGAGGGTGGGCTGGCTGAATCTCACCACAGGCACGTCTTTCTTGGGAAGGAGCAGAGGACGTTTCTCCAATCCTTTTTGTCAACACAGTGGGAGTTATCTGAATTTCATTTGGGTATTAACTGCTGTGTGAGTTGGGTTTCTCTCTGTTAGAGGAGCGGCTGTTATTGGATTAAAACCACAGTTGTTGGGAAGCACTTAAGACTCCATGGGGGATTTCTCTATCAAATAGCAGGGTCAGAGTTTTGTTTCTTCGCTTTTCTAGTAACCCCACTTACCAGAGATGCCTGTTTTCAAGGTAACTATATCACTTAGCTGGAGACCAAGGAGAGGCAGGATTTCTTTCTTATTACCAAGGTGCCAGACTAGTCGGCTTGGAAATTATCCAGAGCCTGATTTGGCTCTCAGTTGTGGGACTGGAACCACAGCTTCACTGGGGACACAGAATTTAGCTGTAGGGGAGAATATCATAGGCAACAAACTCCAGGCAGAGGTACACATTCTTATGTGCGGCAAAAAGGCCATCTTATGAATATTAACTCACTCCCAGATTCTCCCGTGGTTCAGACTCACTGTAGATTTTATCCTTTTATACAGTTTCTGGCAGGCTTGGCATTTGCCAGAGTGGTGTTCTCCTTTAGGTGAAAGCTGGGGGCCGCTGCTGGGACCCCTGGGACATGCATGTTGCTGCCTGCTGGGCCGAGAAACGAAAACCCTGGGTTCTAACCCCACACCTTGGCCAGCAGTGCTTAGCCAATGCATCTATCTGGGAAAGAGAAATGTATTCAGATGCCTTGAAAGTTTAGCATCTGCTTCTCGTTGGCTCCTGCTGCTTTAGAAAAACATTCGGAAGTTTCTATTGGATTTGGATGAGGCCGAGATGGCATGTTTTCTGCATCTCCAGAAGCCTACACCCCACTTGGGGAGCTTCATTTACATGCACATCGGATGCCGTCTGACTGCCTCGGACTGTACCTTTGAGCAGATCCGATGGGATCCCCACATGCATGTAAATGAAGCTCCCTTCGCCTGAGCCCCGCTCCAAAGAGGCAAAGAGCAGGCTTTTCTTGAAACTTGTTTCCGCGACAATCTCAAACCAGACACCACGATGAGGAATTTTTTTCCTTGCCCGTGTGCGTGCCAGGAGGACGCCACGTAACTTGGTTTTCCAGAGCGAGGTAATTTATTTAAACATGGATTATTTGAAAAACGGGAAGGGATACAGGGCTTGATTTTAATCCCTGCTAACATAGAGAAAAGAATGCTCGTGTCACAACTCAGTGAGTGTAAAAATTAAAAAAGGCTGAGACTATTGTTTGAAAACAGGCAAAATAATTAAAATTATTATGGAATAATCACATATCACACAACAACCTCCCACTCTTGCGAGCAACAATCCAAAACAGCTCCTCCAAAGCGGGCCCAAGGGCAGAGGTTCTGTATATCATTCAAAGACCATCTGTCGTGCAATTCCGGTAGCGCCTTTGCACTATTCTGCGGGCAGGCTGAAATTTAGTCCTGGCAGTTCTCTTTCCATTTGCTAACAAACAGCAGTGATGGCAGATAAATATGGCAAACAATAGGCGTTTGTAATGAACTGGAAAGGGATGGGGAGTTTTGGAACCTGCACCCAAATCAGAAGTTCTGGGTCTTGTGCTGGGCTCCCGAGACCCCCAGAGCCAGTCCTTGCCATGTGGCAGCTCAGACAGACATCTGCAGGCTGAGAGAGGCTTCCGCACACTCGGCCAACCTAAGGGCCTGATTTAAATAAAGTTCTTTTTGCTTCGAAGAATTAATAATCACAAAGACTCAGAGCTAGATTTTTTCCCCCCTCGGTTCCAGGCAAATCAAACAACTGCAAATAGTTCCAAAAGTTGACTTTTTAGTTTGCGATCTTCCCTTTTATTCAGAGGCTATGTCTCCTCCCTCCCTATGCCCTCAGTCATGTGTTTTTGTATACAGTCTCATTTTGGGGTTTGACGGAGCCTGTTAGAGCATAATCTTGGTAATTATGCTTGATATGGTGTTTATTCTCATTGTTTTCAAAGTATAAATTTGAGATTTGATTGTTTGATGTTGAACCAGGGGGCGAAGATATTACATCCGTCTTCAATAATTATAGTTTTAATTCACAAATTAGTAATACCCGAGGAGCTCTAGATTAAAGCTGCTATTTTGAATGTTTGGAGCAAGCTAGAATTCCGACAAAACCAAATCCTCTTTTAAAATCATTTGTTGGTCACTTTTCCGTGAATTATATCCACATACACATCAGCTCACAGGCTTATTCAATCTCTCTCTCTCTCTCTCTCCCTCCCTCCCTCCCTCCCTCCCTCTCCCTCTCCCTCTCCCTCTCCCTCTCCCTCTCCCTCTCCCTCTCCCTCTCCCTCTCCCTCTCCACACACACACACACAATTTATTAGTCAGAAGTCTCTGCAAGACTTCACACTAGGTTCAGGAATGAGTAGAACAGTGTTATTTTCAATAGGCACAGAACTGAATCTTTAATCATTTTAATTTCTAGTTGGAGCGATAGAAGGGATGTTTCAGATCATCTTGTGAAATTGGTGCTTCATGCCAAGGAAGACACTCACCTGCATTGATAAGGAGCCCGTGTGGACCTTCAATGGCAAGGCCATCCTAGGTGCACCCCGTGGGCTCCGGGGAGGTGGTGTTTGTGTGGTCTGTGGCTCAGGTGGTTAACAGAAGCTGCGGTGGGGTGGGTGTGGAGAAGGTCAGAGGCAAATTCCAGTCCTCCATTACTGAAATTATTAAAAGACAAGGAGCTGACACCGGGTGCTTTTCTGGTACTGCCCCTGACGTTGGTTCTCACCAACAATTCTGCCAGAGTGGTCTGCTCAGCTCCAGTGCCAAAACCCTAACAACAATTGTGTTTGTGCCTTTATTTCTACCGGTATTTTGCAGCTGGCATAGTTGTTTTTTTTAAGTTAATTTATTTATTTTGAGAGAGACAGAGAGTGAGCAGGGGAGGGGCGGGGTGTGGGCAGGAGAGAGAATCCCAAGCAGGCTCTGCCATCTCTGCATGGAGCCCAATATGGGGCTCAAACCCACGAATGAACGGAACCGTGAAATCATGATCTGAGCTGAAACCAAGTGTCTGATGCTTAACCCCTTAACTGACTGAGCCACCCAGGAGCCCCGCAGCAAGCATAGTTTTAAACTCAAAATAACTGCAGTGATTTTTAACAATTCCACTTAGAGGCCTAGCATTTTAGAGTCATAAGGGACTTTAGGGGATTATTTTTTATAGATGAAGCAAACTGAAACATAAAAAGTTACATGATTTTCCCAAAGTCATTCAGTAGAGGAACAAGGACTATATTTGGGGCTTTGCAAGCCTAAGTGAGTGCTTTTTGTCACACCCCACTGTCCCTTTAGCATTTGGTAGCATAGGTCATGGAATCATGCTGTGCTTGGTAATTTAAGGTAGTGTACTCACGGAATTTGTGGGATCATGGGATTGGCAGTCTGAAACCCCGACCTTTAGACATACGTTCCAATATTATGCTCCTACGGCAGAAAACTGAGGATTCTCTTTAGTTTTTGTGAACTAACTGCCAGGCACTTATGTCTCCAGTCACTCCAAGATCGTGTCATTTTAGTTGATTCTGCATGTTATTGATCTATTTACCTATCTGGCTAGTCTTTCTTTTTCCTACAGGGTAGGGAAAATCCTGTCAGTTTAGTTTAGTGTGAGATAATTTTGCCACATGTAATTTCTTCCCTATCTAATGGTGTGCGGGTGCTGGCCTGTAGCAGCTCATGAGAGCTCATTTTTGTCAGGAATTTTGCAAGTCAGTTGTTCAGTTGCTGTCAGGTTTAAATCGACTGCGGTGAAGTATTTACACCACAGAAATTGGCAAACATTGCAAATCAGGGCAATCCTTCCCCAGAGGGCTGGTTGTTCAACATTTACCAGCACATCTCTGCTCCTATTCTTATCTTCCTGTCTTTCCTAAGACCAAGAGGTGAATTGAAAGAAAGGTTAGAGTTCAGTACTTCTGCTGGGGAATGCCCAGTGAGACAAATCTGTACTAACCAAATTTATGCTAACCAAACAAAAGTACGACAGCATTATTGTTTTCATTACTGGGCCTAAGAGTTGTGATGAAATTGGAGATGGGTAGGAAACCTTATTTCTAGATCTTTCTAGAATTGCCTCCCTACTAATATGGAATGGACATTATTTTATAATACTTGAAACGTTGCCATGTATGCTACCAGAAAGGAATTTACTCAGTAGTCTGAATTCACTACATCTCCGTGTAATGTCTGTGGGCTCTTGCTCTCTCCTCTTTCAGATGGCCCTGGGTTATGTTAGCTCTCCCAAAAGGATGTGTCATTAAAATTCAACCAAGTCAACATACACTTATCAAGGACCTATGATGTCTAAGGCACGGGACTCTAGGAGCCCAACTGGATTAACAATATGGGGAATAGCCTCATGTCTTCTGAGGGTTTTCAGATTCAAGACAAAGTCGTGTACATTTCTTTCTCCCACAGCGAGGGCTGAAGATGCTGGCTATCCGTTCACATGCTTTTGGTTACACTGAAACTGAAGCTCCTTCCTCTTCAGAATCTTCACCACATACCCGAGAGGAAAGAGTCTATGCTCTCTGGCCAGAATAGAGAGGATTAAACTGCACTGGGTGGCAGCTGGTCAGTTACCAGACAGTTCTAATGTGGAGATGTTCCTAAAAAGAGAGTGGACATTTTCCATTTTGTCCTGGGAGCTGGCCCATGCTTCTAGGGCAAGTACAGGCGTAATCTCTGCCAGATACAAGCGAAACTGGAATGTGCTGAAAGCCGCTACTGTCAAAAATCAAGCAGGGAATGGGGCTACTCTAGAACCTCCTGGATAGTGAAGTCAAGATCCTAAACAGAAAGTTCAAAATCAATGCCAGGTCAACTATTAAGTCACCCAACCTGGTGAGTAAATTTGCCGTTCCTTGGAGACCTATTTGTGTGCCGGATGGTGTTTTATTTCCCGATGCTTCCTCTCCTGCCCTCCCATTTTGATTCCTGTGGCTAGAGTGGGTTACCTGAGCACTTTTCCTTGAAGGGATGAAGCGTGAACCGTCCTTCCTTGTCGAAAATAGTGGGAACCCTAACTGCTGGCAATATATTGCACCAGAAAGCACAGAGCTGGAATAGAAGAGAACTGGATTTTATCTCTAGTTGTGTTACTGATGGACCAGCCCCATGGTACTGGGTAAATGACCTAATCACCAAGAGCTGAAGTTAACTCACCTGTAAATGAGAGGAAAACCAGATGATCTGTATATAGGACAGGCTGGTACGTCTTTAATACAACCATTTGGGATCCCCTCTTTTCCCACATTTTCTCCTTAGAACTCATTTATTTTTACTTCTCCTACACCTCTTTTAATACTCTAAATGAAGTGTTCTTTATAGCCATGATTCGCAAAGAATCTGGACAAACAATGCCGGCATCACTTAGGAACTTACTAGAAATGCAGCTCTCAGGCCTGACTCTGGATGCGCTGAATCAGAAACTCCTTAGGCGGGGCCCAACAGTCTGTGCTTTGACAAGCCTCCCAGGCAGTCCTAACAGACTGTGTTGAATCAGATTGAGGGGTGAATATGAGGAATGGGATGATAGGTGTGGGGAGGAGTTATTTCCAAATCGCTTTGGCTACCAAGACCATAGTTATCTCTAAATCCAAGCCCCTTCATCCTGTAGGCCAGTTCGCAAAATGGATACGAGGTTCGAGTTTGCAAAAGTATAGAGTCTGATAGTAAAAGCAATGACAACATGTGTAACATGTGTATAGTGCTATTTTATTTACCTCATTTTCCCATTTGAGGCTTGGAGCTGGCAGCTAGTGTGGTGAGGATGAGACACTGGTGCTCTGAGTGGGGGCTTAGCAACTCAACAGAGTAGTTTCCATTCGAGGAGAAATGTCCCTGCTCCAGGGCCACATTTCCTAGGGTGCGGTGATGGGCAAAACTCCACCAGGGCCACACATGGATTCTGTTACTCTCCGAGATTTGGATCAATGACCTTTTCTGGGGAATTGTGGATCTAGCAGACCAACAATCACATATCTCAACCGATGACAGATACCACCAGGGAAATAATTTTCACATTGAAGTCACCCAAGTCCATGACCAAACAAGTTACAAGGGTAGATGGAAAAACTCTTGTGTTTGCAGCTCATGGGTGACAGGAGCCTGCTGATTGGGAATTTCTTACATCGAAAGTCAGAAGGGGCTGTAGAATCGTGTGACATATGGCCCCCGGGCCTCTCGCTCCTGTGATTGGCAGGTCACACTCTCTGGTTTTTTGACTAAGGCCTGTCACAGTTGAAAAGACAGCTAGTGAAATGGTTTTCACTTCACTGAGGGCTATGCCACAGGTCACCCAATGCTGCCACCCTAGCAGTGAAATGCCGCGGTGCATCTTGGTTAAGGACAATGCTTGGAGTAGTTTCACACTGCTGTGTGTCGCTGCTGGATGAAATGGTTGCCAAATGGACTGATGGAAAGAAGAGGAATGTTGTAACCTAACGCATATTTGCTAAAGCTGACAAGACAATGCATTATTTATTACCATGCTTATACGCAAGTTAGAATCACAGCTTAGTGTATGTATGAAATACGTGTGTCCAAAATAACTTGTTTGGATCAGAAATTAAGAAACAAACAAGAAAAATAGCTCATTAACATCCTGATTAAGTAGGAAATTTGTCAGGAAGATCTAGAAAATCAAGAGTGTCTTTCCAGGGATAAATTTGATCTGATCTGATAGAATTTGAAGTACATTCGGTGGCAAACCTCTGCAGAGCTTCACTGGCTTGTACACTTCAAACAAGAGCATATATTCATTAGTGCGAATACATTCTTAATTGTCCTTAAGATGAAATTATATAGCATTTAGAAATGAATGCATATCCTTGGGATTGTTCATGGTGACATCTCTCAGTTGTTTTGTGTACATGTGCGTGGAGGGAGAGACAGAGACAGGGAGACAGAGATGGAGAAAGAGGAGAGCTCATTCTCACCAGTGATTGTCTCCTACTGTCCAGGGGAAAGCCTGGTCTCTGTGTGCATTTTTCTTAAGCAACACCTCTATTCCCTCTTTCTGGGTTTTTTTTTTTTTTTCCTTTTCTTTCTTTCTTTCTTTTTTCTTTTTTTTTTTTAAATTAATCCTGAATTGGTGCTCATATTCATTATGGGATGTGATTAGAAAAACAGAAAATAACATTGAATCTGATAACATTGGTGAAACATATACCTTTAAAGGTATTTAAAAAATCTAAAACCATGTACATGTAAGTATCTAGCTTTAAAATCTTCATTTCATCCTATTTCAGAGGGCACATTGATTCTGAGCGTCGTCCTTGGTGCAGCTGTTGAGATCAGGAGATACTGCACTGTTCGTCCATCACAGGAAGGAGGGTTCATGGGATGGTTAAAGAGAAAATTGCCCCGAGAAAATTGTATATTCTGTCAAAGCACAATAATTCTATGGAAATGGGTGTCTCTCCCTTTGTCTTGCCTTGCCTGATTTTTAAAAATTTTCAACTCTTACTTTTATTTTTCTTTCTCACAATTACTGACAGAAAAAAAAAAAATTAAACTTTGACTTCCCTGTTTTAAACTGTCTGGGTGAGTTGATTGTATATATCATAATTAAGGACCAAACACTGGCTAATGTCCGCCTGGTAAGAACCGAATAGCGAGTTAATTAAACAGAGTGCTTTTTATTCTATATAATTAAAGTTAGTTATTACTTCAGTGAAAACAATTAATTTGAATTTTCATAAATAGGTTTAAATTTAGTTCTTACTGTGTTCACTAATAGGGATCCAGGCTCAGTGTTTTCTTTTTTTTTTTTTTTTAATTTTTTAACGTTTATTTATTTTTGAGACAGAGAGAGACAGAGCGTGAACGGGAGAGGGTCAGAGAGAGGGAGACACAGAATCTGAAACAGGCTCCAGGCTCTGAGCCGTCAGCACAGAGCCCGACACGGGGCTCGAACTCACGGACCGCGAGATCATGACCTGAGCTGAAGTCGGACGCTTAACCGACTGAGCCACCCAGGCGCCCCGAGGCTCAGTGTTTTCTTATAGTAAACTTCTTTTTTTTTTTAACTGGAGTATAATTGACATAGTGAGACTTTTTTTTTTTTTAACTTAAAGTAACAAATATCATTCTTCATATTAAAAGTTTGAGCAAAATCCATAATTTGTGAGAGATTGTCTCCTGACATGGGTGTCATTATCTAGTGGTTTTACATATGCAGGTTGTGTGATGGTATCTGTTTGCTCAGAGGGTTTGTTACCATC
This sequence comes from Neofelis nebulosa, assembly GCF_028018385.1. Lineage (NCBI taxonomy): Eukaryota > Metazoa > Chordata > Mammalia > Carnivora > Felidae > Neofelis > Neofelis nebulosa. The sequence goes on along the minus strand of NC_080787.1, from coordinate 92,857,661 downwards.
TGAAATCCACCCCCCTCCTTTTAGTCAAATGGGTGATCTTTGTTCAGAATGTCTTCTGCTTGCTGTCTGCCTACCCGGTCTATTAGTGTTTCCCCTGGTGTGTATTTTGGTTTTGGCTGTGTGTATGTGAGGCATTTTGGTTTTGGCTGTGTGCATGTGAGGTCAAATGACAAAAAAGTTAAAAGCCCTACCATCAGGTAAGCAAATGCCCCAAGCTGGCTTACCAAATAAATTTGTTTTCCTTAACAAACTGAATTCTATCGAACTAGTCATACACATGGATACAGCATGACAGCAAGAATGGGACAGAAGATGTGTCCGTACTTCTAAGAGATATATCTCACCTTGATCTTGAGTTCAAAGATCATTCAAGTCGTAACTTGATTTCTCCTTCAGCCATGAAACCATTGGTATTCTAAAAGTGGACAGACTAGGTAGGGTAGGTAGAGCATTCCACGATCTGCCTCTTTGGTTTTCATTCAATTAGCAACAAGGCCATTTTGCCCATTTCTCCTGTAGAGTTCGCATGGAAGACTGAATATTCACTTTGAAGGGTCTTAGAGAGTTGTGTACATGACACTCTAGTTTTTCTCACTCTCAGGATATCTTCAATTCTGAATTTCTAAGCAAACTGGGATAAGTTGAACAGCTTTGGTCTAGTGGGTAGTGTTAAATAAAAATGATTAGCAACTCCTGACTTGTATTGACTTCAAATATTAAAAGCTTGGTAAGCCTTTGCTTTCTGGTTATATTTAACCACTCTGTCTTTTTTGGTGAATAGTGTGTTAGTCTTCCCAGTTCTGACCTAGTTCCTGAGATAGCTAATGATGTCTTTTTTGTTTCCCCTTGAAAGATCTTTTTGAAGAATAGTATATAAATATGTGTCTTAAAATATTTTTCTTACTATACAGTTAAGGTCTGTTGTAGAAAATATAGCTTAGCAACAGGAAAATGATAAAAATCACCTTTAATTCCACCTTCTACACATAAGTACTCTGAATATTTTGAGGGATTTACTTCTAGAATTTTCCCCTATGTATATAAACAACCAATGCGATTTCCTTATCAGGGCTTAAAGGGTTAAGAGGGAAAGAGAGGATTATTTCACTTCTTGCTTACATTTTCAGTTCCCTCAAGGTCCCCTCTTTAACAGACTGTCTCTGGAGTGATTCAGGATGCTGAAGCTGTTGATCACTGAATAAATCTTCCCTGACTCTGAAAATGTTACAGTATTATGCAGCGCACACAACGCGGGTTGCAGCTGAGCTGTTCTGTGGCCAGAGATGATCTCTGGGTAAAGAAACTGCCTGGAATTACCCAGGGGAGTTTGCATTTCAGTAGCGAAAGAGTGAGTGCAGAAATGGAATTGAACGACTTGCTCAACATTTTGGCCATAGAAACACTAAGCACAGGCTGGGGGAGTGTGAGGTAAAAAGAAATCTCAGTGTCTTTTGATTCAAGGAGGAGAAGGACACCCTATAAATGTCACTCATTAGAGAGCCCCAGAAATGGATCATTTCAAATACATCACCAAACGGCCTGCAGGATGGAATGTCCTGGAAGCCTCATTTCTCTCGGAGCCACTGTGAACAAGGAAGCCATGTAGCATGAGGTAACGTCTGCTTCAGAGAGTTGCAGAGCTTCTGATGAGGGCCTGTCCTCTAGGCTGATATTGGGATGTGGGAGATGGGGGGAGGAATACTTCAAAACAGATTCTGCTAGAGATCTGTTCCCCCAGCACTTGGACACTTGGACAGGGAGAAACCAGTTTTCCACCTGGATTTAAAGGAGTATTTTCATGCAGTTCTGACCATCAGTATCATTTTGAAACATATCCCTCCACACTGCGAGCTACTTGTCTTACTCAGTTTTGTATTTCCAGGGCTGAGATAAGCAGTTGAAGCATGCTAGATGCCCGGTAAGGATTTAGTGAATGAAATGAATGGATGTGTATAGTAAACAGTGACTTAGGATTAACTGTAATGTAGGAAGGTATACTTCTGTCTACCATTTCTGCTTCATTGTGACAGCACAGGTAAAGCCTTAAGATATGGGAAGTACGGTATAGTCTACAGAGGTTGCAAACTGTCAGCCTCAGTTTAGTACACAGATGTGTTTTCCAGGGGTTCCAGGTAGGGAAGGGATGACAGAAGCAGTTAACGGTATTAAAAAAATTCTCAAAGTAAATGCATTTGTATAAAACATTTTTTTCCCTTATATACATACTTACTTCTGTTAAAGACATTTGTGTTATCCGATACACAAATTTACTTGCCTTGCTTGGGAAAGCATTTGAACTTGAGACCCTGGCTGTGGTGCAAAGCTTCCTTCTATAACAAAAGTATTGAATCTGACTCTCTGCGGGGGACGGAGGTCAGGAATTTATAATTTCAAAAAGTCATCCAAAGGATTTGGAAATAGGTAGTCTGTACAGGCATTTGGGAACCAGGGGTATAGAGGAGGGGGTAATGTGACTTTTCCATTTTTCTATAATTCATGTGAACCATTTAGTCTTAATATCCAATTACTATGCAGGGCCATAACAATTACCACATGTATGTTGTTAAATGTGTCCCTGATTAACTTTATTACAGGTTTATCTGAAATAGCAGTAACTGTACCTACATGGGGTCTCTCAGTCTTCAGAGATTTTATGAGCAGAATATAAGAAACGTTAAAGGGAGCGCAACTTCGGGCCAAGCTTCAGCATTATGGCTTTAATAAGTTGTTGCATGTACTACTATCCATGTGGAAAGTTAAGCTGTAACTAGTTTGTCATCATTTTTTAATCTGGTACAATATTATTATCTCTTTCATGATACTTGGATTTCATTTCCTTTGTGATAAATTTGGGAGAAAGGAAAAAGATAATCTAAAAGTAAGCAGGACAAGCTTGTCCTAACGTCAGTCCCCGCATTTCTAGGGTATTGATTTAATCTCAGGGCACAAGTTGGTGCCTGATGATTATTGGGCAGGGCGAGAAAGCTTGAACTGGAATCCATATTGAATACAGTGATCCATTCCAAGGAAAGAATTTCATTCAGAACAGACTCTACCAATGGCCAAAGTGCCCCTCATTCTACCACTGACCTTTACCACACCAGAAATTGCTGGGCGTCACTTATTTACAGCATACATGACACCAGATATGACCCTTTCTGACAATGGTCTTGAAGTCAAATTTTAGCAAGTTACCACCATTGTCTCATTCCAGTGGAAAAAAAAAAAAAAAGAGAGAGAGAGAGAGAAAGACAAGCTGGCAGGTTAGTATAGATAAGATAAGTATACTGCAAAGCAAAGTTTTGGAGCTGATTCATTATTTTAAATAACTACTGAGATTGGCAGATGGTCAAGAAGGCACTGTCCTGAGTTGCCACAGGGGATAGAGCAGGGACTTGGCCCTCACCTTCAAGAGTTCACAATTTGCCAGGATTCCCTTGGGTCCAACTTTCACCTGGTAATCAGCAGGAATCTCTTCCTGAATTACTAAGCCAAACCCTGCTAGGTTTAGCAGAGAGCTGGGACTCTGAAAAAAAGGATTATGTCTGGGTCTTGCTTCCCTTTTCCACTTAGTGACCTCTAGGGAGGCAGAGATGCCTGTGCAAAGTGCTCAGGCCCACCTGACTTCACATTCCAGCCTTAACACTAACTTCTGCAGGTCATTGCAGCCCCCTTTGTTTCTGTAAGTGATAACCAAGCATGATCATACATCCACTTTGCTGTGTTGCTTTGGGGATTAAGTGAGCTGTATATGCACAGTGCCCGTGGCATGGTTAGCTACATGGTTTTTTTTCCCTTTGCCAGGGTCTGTAGAGCTGGCTCCAGGTTTTCCTGATGCCAGGGTGGAAGTTCCAGATCTTGTGTCAGTGCAGAGCGACCGACTCTACTTCCTAGGGAGGCGATTCTCTGCAAATCAACCCTCCCCTCTCCCCCCAGGGATAACTGGATAGTTATCTCTGTTACCAGGAACACGAATATGGATCTGTGACTACAGAAACATACTACTAGTCTTTTCTTAGTTCCATGCCCCGCCAAGCGGTAATACAGAGGCATGGTGCAAAAGGCTGATCAGAAGGTGCTTCTTTTTTGGGCATGCATAGGGGGAAGGAGAGTCACGAATGCCAGAAATCAGAAACTTCTAGGGGTCAAGGTTAGAAGGTGATTTGGTTCTTTTCAGAACTTGCAATTGCTTATAGCCATGACTAAGGAGAAAAGCAGATTAGTCAAAAGTACTTTACTGTTGGGGCGCCTGGGTGGCTCAGTCGGTTGAGCAGCTGACTTCGGCTCAGGTCATGATCTCACGGTGAGTTCAAGCCCGCGTCGGGCTCTGTGCTGACAGCTCGGAGCCTGGAGCCTGTTTCGGATTCTGTGTCTCCCTCTCTCAGACCCTCCCCCGTTCATGCTCTGTCTCTCTCTGTCTCAAAAATAAATAAATGTTAAAAAAATAAAATTAAAAAAAAAAGTACTTTACTGTAGTGGGGCTGTCTTTTGAAGGCCTGCTTTTCCCTCCCCTCTCCTTGTCTTCCCTCCTCTGCTCTCCTTTCCCTTAATGGTTTAACAAAGCTTAGTTCAAGCATCAGCTTCCACGAAGGGTATCTGTTGGTGCTTCCTACCCATATCTGGTCTTGCTTTTTGGCTAATCCTGTGACGCTTTGCCCTACCAGTGATTCGTTGTGACTCTGCATTTTCTTTAACTATTTCACTCATTTCTTTCTTGTCTCCTCTAAGAGATTGGAAGCTTCTGGAAGGCAGGGAAGAATTTCCATTTCTTTGTCATTCTTGCTGAGCCTAGCCTGGGGCCCTGTGCTTGCTGGTAAGTGTGCAATAAATGCTGGTTGTATAAACAAGCGCTCAGGTTTCTAAAAGGCCATTTAATATAGGCAGTCAATTCTTTTTTTTTTTTTTTTTCTTTAATGTTTATTTATTTTTGAGAGAGAGAGAAACAGCGTCTGAGTGGGGAAGGGGTAGAGAGAGAGAGGGAGACACAGAAGCTGAAGCAGGCTCCAGGCTCTGGGCTGTCAGCACAGAGCCCAGTGCAGGGCTCAAACCGCGAGATCATGACCTGAGCCGAAGTCGGACGCTTAACCAACTGAGCCACCCAGCGGCCCCTATAGTCAGTGAATTCTTATGAGAAAGACTTAAAAAGTCTAATCCACTACCGGGAGGGGTGTGTTTATGAATTCTCCTGGTCGCCTTAATTTAAATGCAGAATATTCCATGTGGCTGGATCTTCACCTGCTAATGTCTGGAATGATGGAGAGCACGCCAGACCAGAAGTTACCTGGTTTTGCTTGTAAGAAAAAGTGGAACTTTTTAGACAATTCACCTCAGCACTCACTGCCTCCATTTCCTCACCTATGAAATGAAGGGTGTTAGAATAGATAAACTCAAAGTTTCTGGTATTGTCTGGGATTTTATTATCTGTCACTGTTTCTGTTATAATCATGACTGCTTATTATGTAGTCCCATAGCTGTCTTGAAAGATGTAGAGGTTGAATTATTCATCCTGTTTAAAAATTACATTTCCGATGAACAATTTTTATTGTTGCTTATTTTTGATAAAATTACAAAAATATTATCTGATAAATTGAGTGCTTGGGTCAATGAAGGTTTTACCAAAGTTGAGGATTCAAAAATGGTATTTTTTAAAAATCAAGAATACCTTTCTAGTAATTTCTATGAAAATTATTTTATAGCATTTTTATAATTATGTTTTCAAATTTTGTCTTAAATTAAAAAAACCCAGTGCTATAAAGCTGTAAAACGTAGAGAGGCTAAAAAAGAATCTAATATCTAGAATAAATATATTTTTTTTCTGGTAAAATTATAGACAGTATTATGAATGTTCTGCCTGATTAACTTCTGATTACAACATTCTAATTGGAAAAGTCCTTCAGGTAAAATAGAGCATGCTGTAGTATAATAGGCTGAGAAGTGTGGCTTCCTGGACACAGTCAGGCATCAAATATTTAAGAGTGCTCCTGGGGTGTTGAGCTCTGGGCTCTGGGGTGTTGAGTTCTGGACTAGAGACTTATAAGGAGACAATGAAAGTTTGGTAGACTCTATCCTCAGAGCATTTACATTTTGACGTCAGTCTTGTTTTTTCTATGTAGTATTATCCTACCTATACTTCTATTTATTTACTTCTGTCTCCATCGACTAGGTAAACCCATCCAACCAAACTCTTACTTTAAAAAGCTCAACATAAAGCAGTAAGCTTGCGGTTTCTTTTCCAAAATGATTTTCAAAGTTCTACTTTGAAAAATTTGCATTGACTGTCTGCATTTGAACCTTGTGATTGTCATTGTAATGACTCCAGGCCTGCCTGGATTTTTTTTTTTTTTTTTTTTCTTAGCTGAAAACAACACAAAATTTGCGTGAAGACAAAATCTTTGACTTATGGGCACAGATTCCTTTACAAAGCAATCAGAAAGAAAAGAAAACACAGAAAAAACACAAATAAATTATCCTAATTTCAGGCCCATCTCGAAATTTTAGATCTATTTATGCTGTCTGTTTTAAAAAGGATTTAAGGTTACTGTATGATCTCTATTTTTATTTCCACACGGAACTAATTTGGACAAATCAACCAGATAGTGCAGAGTGGGTCCTATGCTGAAAATGTGGCAAGCACCCAACTGTCACTGAGAAATTAGAAGGTGCTGAAAAGCTTTCTGAAGCTAGAATATTTTCCCCCATTGACCTTCCCATTATCAGATTTCATTAGAATCACTTCTTAGGAATCTTCTGTAGACAGGCATTTTAACTGGGTTAAGATGTTACCTGGGAGAGGTGCCAAATAAACTAATCTGTGTTAATGTGTTATATATCTGATTAATTCATGGTTGCAAACACAGTGCCTCAGGGGCCAGGCCAGTAGCTCAGAGGGAGGGAGGGAGGGCGGCTGCCTGTGGGGTGGGGGTGGGTGTGGGGGGGAGGTGAGTAGGGAGTTGGACAGGAGTGGTAAGGTTCAGGCTCCTCTTTGGGCCAGCTGCGGCTCAGACCCTGTAAGTGTGTATCTAGAGACAGAGTCTAGGCAGCTGGTTTGCCTTATTTTTAGAAGAATTAATATATGAGTATCCTGATTTTTTTTTAAGTTTATTTATTTATTTTGAGAGAGAGAGAGAGAGAGAGAGAGATCGAGAGAGAGAGCACTGGGGAGAGGCAGAGAGAGAAAGAGAGAGAGAGAGAATGAATCCCAAATAGGCTCCGTGCTGTCAGTGCAGAGCCCGATGTGGGGGCTCGATCTCATGAACTATGAGACCATGACCTGAGCCGAAACCAAGAGTCAAACACCTTATCAACTGAGCCACGCAGGTGTCCCCAGAGTATCTTGATTTTTAAGGGCTGATCATTAATTCAGAATTTTTGAAAACACTGCATGGTCTTTATAAAGACTCTGACCACCCTGATTTGGCCAGGCTCACCAGCCTCCAGTTTGCCACCTCCAGATTAGCGCATTAGTCACGTTGTGTCCTAATGGCAGTTCTGGGAGCAGGTGGCTGATCTGAATGTTCTGACTGAGGGCTGGAGTGAAGAAGAGGTCTACGGCTAATACCCAATATTTGGGGCATGGGGTATGGGGGCCCTGGGGCAGAACTTGGGTCTTACAGACCCGACTGGAATCAGGTCTGAAAGAGGATGAGGGGCAGAAGAAGGTTGGCTGGGGGCCACATCCTCATTTATTCTAGCTGGGATGAGACCCTGAATGTCTTGGAGTCTTTTGTCAGCTTCAGTAAGTGACACTCATTTTCCTTTGATGTGGAAGCTGCTGTCATTTGCTGTTCAGAGGACTCTGTGTGTTCTTTGGTTCTCAAGGTGCTCCTGAGCAGAGCAGATATCAGGGTCCTGCCCTATCAGTAAGCAGACAAATCCCCAGTGAGGCTTGCTGGCTGCCTCTCAGCCAGAGGATGAGTAACGATTTAAAGAAACACAGGAGGACACTTCGAAGAGTGTCTTCTTGGCACCGAAGTCAGCCAACAGCTGGCCTTCAGGAGAAATGCAATCCTTTAATTCAGGACCAGAAATATAATTTTTCAAACAGCTCCCAAGAGTGCACCATGACAGCCTGGCCCTCACTACGAGGGGACGCTATCTAAGCCAGGTTCCGTGTGAAAGACCTTCACTGTGCCACAGGCATGTGCTTTACTGGGGGACGGGGCACCCCACCAGGTGGCCTTGACAGGTGGGACTCTAACATAGAGGCTGCTGGCAATGGTAGGGAAACTTGTGGGTGAGGGCTGAAGGGGTATACGATGGGCAAGACTTCTTTGAACAAGATTAGCATTTGACAAATGGCCTGTTCTGTTTTCCATCTACGGAAATGCAGGACGGTATGAAACCTCAGGCTCTCCTTGTTTTTCCCTTCCTGAGCCGGTCATTAGGGGGAGCTCTCTGCTTGACTAAGATTCGTAGATGGCTTAGTTCAGCAGGCATCTGAGATTTTCAGAGAACTCACAGCCCTCATTTTATATTCTTTTCCATGCTTGCCTTTGTCCTGCAGCAACAAGTGATCGCTTTAGGGTATTATTTCAGGGATGGATATGAGAAGGCACTGGGGCTGAACAAAAGAGAAGTAGTTGGCGTCGATTTTGGCATTTGGGAACAAGAGGGATTGCGGTTGGAAATGTAGCATGTGTGAATATGAGAGGGAGGAGAGGAGGGGAGGGAGGGGGAGGAGGAGAAAGAGGAGAAAGAGGAAGAAAAATTCTCAGTTATTATGAGATGGACCCTCTCTATGTGACTTAGGTGAGTCTTACAAGGGCGGTTTCATTTTGTTTGGATCTTGTCAGGGTCACTGCATTTCCTTGTCATGGACGCTGATTAGAGTCCTGGGTTAGTCATCAAGTAGCAGCTGACCCACTTAACCAATTGATCAGGTGGAATTAAGAACAACCAACAATGTTAGTGCATTGCTCGATTGCTGACAAGTGAGTGGTTGGAGCGATTGCATCCACGGCCAAGGTTTTACATGGTCACTTTCAGTTTGTGCTTCTGGCTTCAACATATTGATTTAATCCCCAGTCAAGATGAAGATCTGGAAATATAAGTAGGATCCGTAACTGTTCAGCAGTTGCACACACACAGCAACACCCTACGTGTTGCCTTTGTAATAAGGAGGAATCTATACTCTGACATTCTCTCCCTGACTCCCCACTTCCTCGTCCTGTCTTCCTGTGCGTGTTGTGGACTCACTACTGTTTATTTTCATTCTTACCACTTAGTAGGGAATGGAAGACAGAGCAAGTAAAGGAGGTTGACTATGTTAATTTACCAGCTGTTTTTGTAAAGCAAATAAACAAAACTCTTTGGCCAGAATGAAATACAGATTTTTTTTTTTTTTATAGAACTTGATGACCAGATAACCCTAGGCATTCACTGATACCTATATGTGTATTTCCTAAATAGCAATATCAGAAAAGCATCACAGGCATTGAGGTGGGTAAGAGTAGTTCTTTAAAATACTGGAGAGAAATGAAAGTCATTTCAAAAGGCTTTAATTGCCACAGAGTGATTCCACTTCCCATTTAACTTTTTCTGCCTCAAGGTCCCTTTTACACAGCGCGTCTAAGGCATGATTTAGGTTTTTGGAAGCAGCTGACGGCATAAATCTGGCCGGACAGGGAGGGTGCTATGGAACTGGCAGTACGCTCTGCCAGCCGGTGTGCCCGAATGTCATAGGAAACACTCCGGGATGAAGCAAGCGGGCACCACTGGGCACCCTGACCAGTGCAGACAGATACACAAGGAAAGGAGAACGTGTTGGTTCGTGTGTTTAACTTAAAGAGGTACAGTTCAAGTGTGGTTTTGTCCCCAGCAGGGCAATGTGAGAAAGGCCTTGGGCAGTGTTCCTCAGAGTGAGGGTCTCAGGGACCCAGCTGGCAGTGGGTCTGTGGGTGTCCCAGTCTCACCTCTGACCTCCTGCACCAGAGGGAGGGAATGTTCGTCTCAGAAAGTGTCCTGGGTGATTCTCTGCACGCTAAAGTTTGGGAGTTCCTGCTTTAAGGACTCCAGGGCTGCTGTTCTGCTAGGTTAGCACAAGAAAGGGAAGGTGCAGTCCAACATTTATTCCGTGACTTTTATGTGTCAGGTGAGGGTGCCTGGCCCTTTTACCTGCATCCTCATAGTGACAGTAATACCACGGAAGGTATGGAAACAGAGAGGTTAAGTCAGTTGTTCAAGGTCACACAGCTGGTAAGAGGTTGAGCCAGCCCTTGATTTGAAAGTTAGTGTTCTTTTCACTAAGCCATGAAACGTAGAAGATTTTTAATTTCCTTGTCAAAGAGTCCCTAGACATCGCTCATTATAACCAGGCATGAAAAGAGTTTAATTCCAGTTTCTTTACATTTGTTCAGGCTCCTCTCAACCTCCTGAGAGGGACGTCCTGACATCTGCCAGCTGCCGAACAAATCCAGGCTGCCCCCCACACCCACCTTTTCATTGGGGCTACTCGGGAAGCTTGGGGGAAAGGAATAATTCGCGCCCGGTCATTAGCTGGAGTTCAGACTCCTTAAATGTGGTATTCTTTTAGCCAATCTGATGTAGTATGTCTCATACCAATCTTGGGTTTTCAATCGTTTGCTGAAAACTCGAAATGAAGCCTTTTCTTTGGTGAATTTTAGGTCTAACTATTCTGTGGTAGGTTTGGCAGAATTCATTATTTTTCAGGAGATGGTAATTTACAAAAGAAAAGCTTTCACTGAAAAGGGTTTTCCCATGAGAATCCATTGCCAGTAAAAGACCTGGCCTCTTATTTTTTGAGCGACTGATTTTAGAGTACCTCGGTGATACTCCTTAGTGAAACCTAACCCTTTCTTTCAGACCCAAAGTGCAATCAGCACAATTCAGTGAAAAGATTATAGGCTCTGGAGGGAGACAGAAGCAAGCTGTTGCACTATTTGGCCCCTTATTTCCTCAACCATTAAATAGTGATAATAAAACCAACCTCACGGGGATGTGGTGCCGATTAAATGAGATAAAGGGTGTGAAGGGCCAATCCCAGCATCTGGTGCACGGGAAGAGTCAGATGTCACTTCCTTCCCTTTTTTGCGGGGAGGTGGAAGAGAGAGGCGATGGCCAGGTGCTGTCATCCTGCAGCAAGTGGAAGTTGAGGCCAAATGCCAACACACAGGTAGGGCCACTGTGAAGGGGACCAGCTGACAGAGACTGAAGTGTAAGGATTTCACCTTTACAAGATATGAGTACTCATCTCAGCTTTTTTGGCTCCAGCTACCCAGCCGAGCAGTGCGATGTTTAAAGAGTGCTTTGCTTGATCAACCCCCCAGCTGACTGCTCAGGTTCATATCTTAGCTCTGCCACTCTTTAGTTGTATGCTTTGGGATAAGTTACTTTCTCAACTTCTTCCTCTGTAAAAATGGAGATAATAATGGTGCCTTCTGTAAGGATTAAAAGTGAAGTGCTGCCACAGTGCCTACCATGTAGTAAGTGCTCAATAAATGCTATTTCCTACCCTCCTATACTATGAAATGTCTATTTTGATTATTTACATTGTGTGGTTGGAAAAACTGCCTTAACTCACTACGATGCTCTTCCTCTCCCTGGGGGTGCCGTTAAGTAGGGGCAAAAAGCATCATCCCAGTGTTTAGAGGAGGAAAAGTGTGAGGAAGAAAGCTCTGTGGTCACACTTTGAATAATGGACTACATTCCACCAAGTTTGTTGTTGTTGCTGTTAAGGCTAAGTTTTCTTCCATGTCTATAAAAGTCACAGCTTTCCCATCTTTGGGTTTGTTTTTTTTTTTTTTTTGCTTTTTTTTTTGTTGTTGTTCACAACTGCTCTAACAAGATTCAAATTTCTCTCTGGCTAAGCAATGGCATCCAGCAGTGGCAGCATGTCTTATTTTAGCCCAACTCTTCTGGTAAGAATAACTAGGAGAGGTGGACAAATGTTAATAACCATTTGTTTGAAGGCACTGCAGAACCATGGAGGCAGCAAGGTCTTGAGGGACCAAGGTCCTGTGGAGAGAGCAAGTCCAGAGAGGTGGACCTGACATTGAATGTCAGGTATTTGCTTACTGCAAAGTGGTGACTAGGAGACTAGAGGCTGAGCAAAACACACAGCAGTCTCATGCAGGTGTGGACGGCTGGGGTTCAAGACCCACGAGGAGGAGGAGGAGGAGGAGGAGGAGGAGGAGGAGGAGGAACAACTCTGGTAAACTCTCGGGGTGGGGGGAGCTTCAGCTGGGTCCCTTAAAGCTCATCTTCTTTCTTCCTGGTGCCCTTTCTTCACAGTTCAAATTGCTAATGAATGGGTGCCTGCAACAGATTAACCAAATTCCACCATTGTAAACATTAGATACAGAGCTGGAAAAAGCTACCATGTTGGTGACAAGGGGGTGCTTTTCAGGGATAATACTTCCCTTCTCTTAGCCTATTTGGCTTCAACCTTTGGTAGGTCACAATCTTTTCATCAAATCATGGGATCGGGAAAACTTCGAATAGACAGAAATGCAAGATTTTTATTGAGGTCCTATAACTAAGTGAAAGTCTAGATTAAGTTGCCAACCACCTGGATATTTCTGGGTTGTTGGTAAAGAGATACTAAAAACAATGTTAGTTAGATAAAAGGGCAGTGGTCAGATAATTTACAATAATATGTTGCTTCAGACTGTGTTCTGTATCTTAGACTGAATGCTCTCAGAAGGCTGCCTATTGGATACTTTATTTCTGTGTTGGGATACTAGAGTAAGACATATGTGACCATAATTGGAAATTTCCAAATGTAAAATTGCTTGAGAATCCCAGTGTTGAAGTGTATACAGCTTAAGATAGCATGCAGTTTTGTTTTATTGATTTTCTTTTATGCATGAAAATTTGTCAGTATAGTGCATGACTGCCATCAATACCCCCTTTATTGGTGTGAGATTGGGTAAGATTTTGAGTACTGGATAAGTTGCTTTCGGTAGAACAGAGACCGAGGCAATTGGGTAAAATGCATCTCTGTGTCATGTCCTCCCGTTTGAGCATCCATTCAAATGAAATAAGTCAGGAAGTTGCAGGACTGACTTGAAGGCTTAAACATTTCTAAAAAAACACACACACACACAACCCTTTTTATCTGGAAATAATTTCAAACCTACAAAAAACTTGCAAGAATTAGAACAGTACAAAAAACACCATGAAGTCTTCACTCGTATTTACTCATTGTTAACATTTTACCCCCGTTGCTGCATTATTTGTGCTCTCTCTTTACATGTACATATATTTATACTCTGTAATAGGATATATGTAAATGTATATATACTCAGACTATTTTTTTTTCTGAACCATTTAAGGGTAATTTACATATATTATGGTCCTTTATCCCTAAATACTTCTGCGTGTATTCCTAGCACAAGGATATTTTCTTAAATAACCACAGCACACCTATCAGCTTCAGGAAGTTTAATGTTGACACGATCCTTTTGTCTAAGCTAGTGCCCATATTTTAATTTTGTTAATTGGCTCAATAGTGGCCTTTAGAGCATTTCCTCCCTCAATACAGTTTCCAGTATAGGGTCGTGTATTGCAATTAGTTGTCGTATCTCTTTAGCCTCTTTTAATCTAGAACATTTCCACAGTCTTTTTTTTTTTTTCCTTTTCTGACATTGAAATTTTTAAAGAATGCAGGTAGGCCTCCATATATTTTCTTAAGAGGACATTTCTCATTTTGCCAGATGTTACCTCATCGTTTGTTGATGAAGGCTACGCATTCTTGGCTGGAATGCTCCATAGGTGATGTTGTGGCACATCCACAGTCAAACAACACCTCCCATTGATTGGTGATGTTAATTTTGACCATCCAGTCAAAATAGCTTCTGGTCTCTCCCTTTATATAACTACTGAATCTCCCCTTGCAACTAATAAGCAGTCTGTGGTTGAGCCCTTTAAAACCATACCAAATGCCTTGCTCTGTGTGGACATTTCCCCTAGATTTAGGATCCATGCCTGATTCTTGCCTGATCTGATCTCCATCCTAATGGTGATGTGCAGGCTTTCTAATGGTAAATAATAGGCACTTAAAAGGTCATTAAATTTTAGCATGTGTGTAGTTAATAGCCAATAATAGCTTTGAAAGTGAAAAGTCCCTTTCTCTCTCTCTGTTTTTTAACCCAGGACACCAAATCGCGTTGAGGTGAAGCCCCTATTTTTCCTGGCCAGTTGGCACGTTACGACCTTTAGACAAATGCTCTACCTCTCTTCCCTTGTCCTCGGCCAGTCTCTAGCAGCCTCACCTTGGGCTTGGTGGGGGTGGCTTAGATTGTGACTCATTACAGAACTCAGAAGTAAGTTTATTGCCTGTTTTTGTCTACTCCTTGTCCCATCACAATGGATTGATCCACATTTGAGCCTCTCAGGGTTTCCTTTACTTGTTAACTGTTTTTGGTTTTTTTTTCCCTTGACCCTTAACCCTTGGGAAAGGAAGGGGTCTGTGGTGGGGGGTTGGGGCGGTGAAACACCTACCTCTCAAGTATTGACAAAACAGTGTGTAGAAAGAATAAATAACTGAAGGAAGGCAGGCAGCCAACCCCAAGGAGCTTGCAGCCCCGCCCCCTGCCAGGAGCTTGCACTTGGGGCTTGCAATCCGCACATTACTGCAAGATAAGCGGGGAGATAGCAGTACTGAGCCTCTCTGCCTCTGGAGGAGGGGCTGCTTTTCCTGTGGCAGAAACTATCTGTGCTCCCCAGTAAGTCTAGGAACAATCTCCACTTATTATACCAGCTCAAAACCCAGGACTGTTTATAGCCCCACGCCGACAAGACACTAACCCTCACTCATTACTGTCACTGTGGGGATTGATCTGTACCACACTCTCCTTGCATGTGGCCCACATTTTCATCCAGTAAAATCACACGTTGTTAACTCAATATATACAGTGAAAACAGCATGAATAATGGAACCTTTAATCCTTATTTCTCAAAATTAGATTCCACTTTATCCTTCTCCCCTTTCCTCTCTTTAAAAAAATTCTTCTCAGTGCCAAGCAGAATAGATGTTGCCCAAACCTTAGCTCTAAGCAGATTCTGTGGTATTTCCATTCCATTACCAGGTACCTTTGCAGATCCAATTTCTGGGTGGATTTATTGTATTTCTTCCCCTGGTCACTTCACACGTGACTCAGGAGAAATTAACATCATCCCTGTCACAGAGAAAGAGATGAACCCATTGACAGTGGGTACATTTCAGTGAATTGAGTGAAAACTTTGTCTGATTAAACTTGTATCTATAACATCAGAACATGAAGACACCCTCATAACCTCTTTTTCTCAGTCTTCCTCTCTAAACAGATTTATTGAGTTGAAATTATTTTTGGTATTAAACCAGAAACCAGCAATACTAAATCAAACTTCAAGGACAGACTTTGTCATGGATGGGTATGAGACATTAAGACACCTTTGTTAATGTACATGGTATCATACAGCATGCAGACACATTCAGCTACGGGTAGGAGCAAGGATATTCAGCTTGTTAATTTGTTGTTATTCCAGATATAGATGAGTAAAAGCAAACGGATCAGATTTACGTTGGCTGTTAGGATGGTCCACATGTGTAGACTGACTGCCCATTCCTTTTGGGGGTTTGGAAATGGACACCCCTATTTCTTAAGTACCACAGCTCTGAATGTCGGAACGTACACTATCTGTACATTATTGATAACTGGATTTCGCTGAGTGTCAGTCCTGACTCTGCCTCTATTTGCTGTGTGACCTTGGCCCAATTCCTCATTTCCCCCATCTACAAACAGAATAATGACAAACCCTACCTTGCAAGGCTGTCCCGAGCACTGAATGTGTTAATGCATGGAAAGTACTAGCATGGTGACTGGCACACACTAAATGTGCAAGATATGCTAGTTGTCGTTGCCAGAGAGGCAGTTTAGTAAAGAGTGGGTGCATTGAGCTGGGGCTACGAGGATCCTGATTTGAAACCAGTCTTGGAAAACAACAACAACAACAACAAAAAACAATGAAGTGCTCTGGCTAAAACCTGATTGATCTCCATCAATCATCAAGGTAGCTGGGATAATAGATTGGTTAGCTTGTGATCTATTCATTTCATGAATTTAAATCTATCTTGAGAACTTCTACTGAAATACCTTAAAAATTTATCTCTTTTTGCTATCACCCCTAGATCTTAAAGAGATTAATGCCATATTTTTCTTCTGGATGCTTCTCCTATTCTCCCACAGTACACTCCTGGGCCACCTATCACTTTGGACCAGCAAGGCCGTTTTCAAGCATTAGCAAAATCCTTTTGTCAGGAGAGCAGATATTCCTGTTCCCGCTTCATGCAGAAGGAGATCCAGGTGGAAGAAAGGAAAAGATTCACCTCATTCACTTCATACCCCCACCCCCACCTCCCTGTGCTGACATTGGCAGAGGACCCCATTTCTGAATGCAGGAGAGGTTGCTTTCTGCATTTTCCCCACCCAGTTGCTGTAGGCTTTCTTAGTTTCTTACCTGTTAGTGAGTTTATAACCAAGGGACAAAATGTCCAAAAATTACTTTTACATGCTTAAGGGATCTTCTCGCTTATAGTTTCAAAATCTCCTATGGGACTCTGTCAGATGAACAGGATCACAAAAGCACTCGACACACATGGGTGTGTGTGCATGCTAAGTGTGTGTGAGTGGTCCTCCGGTTGGGCAACAGGACCCATCCACGGAGGTCCAAACAAGACGAGAGCTGAGAGGGGCCAGAACAACTTGGAGACAGCCACCCTTGGTGAAGTTCTGAATTTCCCAAGTTTGTTAGTGTTAGAACATGATTATTCATCTATGGTGACTTTTATTCTTCGGAGAAGGACGGGCTGTGAAGTTAGCGCTGGTTTCCTCGCTTGCCTTCCTGTTACAATCTGTTTTCCTTTGACTCTCTCCTCCTTCCTGCTTCGATGAGTGCAGGGCCCTGAGATGAGATAAATCACCTCCGAAACAGTACCGTCCGTGGCTGCGCTGTTCTGCGAAGATCAGGTTTAGTCATCACTGGTGGGTGCCCATTAGCACATGGCCAGTATTACGCGTAATAGCATTACTTCATTTCTGGTTCGTCCTGTCCAGACCCTGTGGCAGATTTAATGACTGGGCTGCCATGGCGTTAGCAATGTGTCATTTTCTCAGAAACTGCATTTGGTGTAAATGAGGCTAAGGTTTCAGTAGTTGTGGTCCAGGATCTTGTCAAAGTATCATTGTCATGAAGTCAAGGAAAATAATAAAAGGGGAAGTTCATCCCATTTTTATTAATTAGTGATAGATTCACTGTAACAGTATCCAGACCACTGCTCTCTCTCAGAGTAACCTGTCCTTACCCCTAGGGTCAGTGCCGTCTGGCTTATCACTAAGGGCCAGGGGCAGGATCTATTTAAATGAAGCTGAGTGGCATCAGGCACATCTGTGCTGTTACGTGCTATTTGATTATTTTGATGAAATCCTAGCTGCGGCTTCACTGCGGGAAGGATGTAATAAGATGAATTATTTCTTTTTTTTTTTTAATTTTTTTTTTAACGTTTATTTATTTTTGAGACAGAGAGAGACAGAGCATGAACGAGGGAGGGTCAGAGAGAGAGGGAGACACAGAATCTGAAACAGGCTCCAGGCTCTGAGCTGTCAGCACAGAGCCTGATGCGGGGCTCGAACTCACGGACCGTGAGATCGTGACCTGAGCCGAAGTCGGACGCTTAACCGACTGAGCCACCCAGGCGCCCCAAGATGAATTATTTCTAACTTATGTGAGTTTATATTTAATTTCATATCTTATTCCATTTTGGAAATGGGGAAAACAGATAAGAAAATACCGTGATTCTCAAAGATAGAAGAGTCAAATAGGATTTAAATAGTTTCAAAAGTCAAATTCAATGCTTATTTCTGAATTTGTAACGGATCTAGTGCCTATCATGACTCTGTAGGTCAGAGGTGTGCTGAAATTCAGTCGGTTTTATTGTGGACTTTAGGAAGCACCTTCACAGCAAAGGACATTTGTCCTTTTAATATGCCCTAATAGCAAAGTATTTGTATTGACGTTGCAAATATGGGTTAGTGCCAGAAAGTCCCAAGAACTGCATTCATTGCATGGTTTGGTGACTGGAGGAGGTTATGTCAGATGGCTAACCAACTGATGTCCATGTGTTGAATTGATTTTTGTGTGTGTATGGGTGTGTGAACTGCTTTAATTTGAACTTCTCTACAATTTATCCAGCTTTGATTTTTCATAAAACACGTGCTATTCCTTTCCAAAGCTGTAGACCCTGTAATGAATGGTAAGCTTTCCATAAAAAGGTTCAGAAACAAGTCCACGTTTACCTTTGGTGGGGTCACCTCTTCAGTGTCATGCCCCATCGAGATCTAGAAGATATGAAAGGGTGTGACCAAGGCAAATGCCTTGCCATTTTATCCAAACTCATAGTTTCCTGAACCGTGAATGAAATAGAACATTCATGGAGGAAGTAGGAGGGTGGTGGTCCTTTTTTATGGTGCCTAACTTTCCTTCCTTATCTGTCCAGCAGGGGGTAGTCTGACACCAGAGTTGTTTATAGAAGGAGCAAAAAAGAGCTCTCAATCTGTAGTCACTTAGCTGTCTTCACTGGAAGAGGAGCCATCCAAACCAGGACAGATCTTGCTTCCTTGATGAATCAGACCTGCCATTCAAACATAACATTAAATGATATTAGCACAAAGGCAACCACTCAGCTATTTTAAACTGTGTCTTGACTGCAGATAAAAGAATGGAAAGATAGCATTTAGTCTCCTGCATGAGCATTCCATGCTTTGGCAGATCCACACATTTCTACTTTGCAGGTCTGTGTGCGCTGCATTATTTCCCTTCTTTGGAGGCCGTCCTTTAAGGTTGTGATGTTGGCCCCAGAGTCTCCACTGCTAGATCATCGTTCTGATCAGGTGTCATCATAACGATGGGAAGGTTCCCCACTTGGGCTCCCTTCTTGGCAGGCGGAACTCCAAATAAGATTTGGCCCTTATTCTAGTTAAAGACAAGATGGTTTCTAATGGGCAAAACTGTGCTTAGGTGTTAGAAACTTGAACAAGGGCCATGTCTCTTGATTCCCAGAAAACAAAGTGGTCTGCATACAGACCTGAGTGTCTACATTTGTGTTGTTGAACATGATAGCCACACGTGACTTTAAGGTTCATTAAAATGTCATAACATTAAACGCTCAGCTTCTCGGTCACACCAGATGCATTTCGATGCTCAATAGCCACCTGTGGTGAGTGAGTAGCTGCTGTGTCGAACTATGCAGGTACAGAACATTTCCATCATCTCAGAAAATTCTATTGAACACAACTTGTCTAGGGGCAGGTGTGGGCCCTTATTCTGGAAACATTCCAGAAGTTTCCCCCTCCATGCTACCGTTTCCATCAGTCACCTTACTAGGGTGAGTGGTAGAAGGGGACTTCTCCTTCAGAGGGGCATCCAGTCCAACTCTCCCTGTGAGGAAGGAAACTCCTGACAATGTGGTGATAAATGTCTGTGTCTGCAGGTAAGTACAGTCCCTAAATGCTGCCTTCTTTGTGACTGCTTTAGTCAGGCCAGCCGCACATGGGCAGCAGAGAGTACGGGCTTAAAAAAAATAATCGGAAAGAAAAATTAGATTATAAATGCTCCTTGTACAATCTACTCACAGGCAGTGTTTCTTCTACCTGATGTGTTAGGAAAGAAGGCTGATCTGAGAAGAGAACAGGCTGTAATGTAAACCTGGTTCCCATTTTGTAGTTACTGAAAACCGTTTCTTCTGCTCATTGTTTTACTCCTCTGCCAGTTCCTTCATCGAGACGCGAGGTTTGTGTAACACTTGGACAGTGTTTAAATGAGAATACTTATTGAAAAGACTGTAAAACTTTGATTTCTAGGCTAACTGCAAAGCACTGAGAAAGGCACGATTAGTGTATTATTAATGGCACCTTCTTCTCTCTCAAAACTGTCCCAATTTGTGTGCTAAATTATATGGTCACAGCATCTGTTGTGTAATAAACCCTAAATGTTTACAAATTAGCTAAATGTAGTCATGTGCTCCTTGTTTACATTTTGGTTGAATTTCCCTCTGAACTTCCATGAAGCCTACTTTCGACATTCCATGTCTCTGTTCTCCCCTCTCCACGCTGATCAAAAATTGTCACCCCAGGAAGTCTCTGATCTCCTTTTAGGCCCCTTTTGGATTCTTTTCTCTTTTCTCAAGGCGTCACTGTAAGACTGTGAGAGAGAATCCTGTGATTGCATTTGGATTTACATACTTCTGAAAGACCATCATTCTTGTCATCATGAGACTGCTCTTTTGCTGTGATACTGACTTATTTTACAACTTTGGCCAATTCTGTACTTTTGTGCCTCAGTTTTTCCATTCATTAAGTGGGGGTGCCAATGCTTGAAAAGTACCTCATAGGAATGCGATCGGGGAGAAACACGGTTGATCTTTTTTTTTAGAAAAAAGTGCTTTGAAGTTTCTAGATGAATGATGTTACCGTCATTCAAAGGATTCGTTATGAAAGACACCAAATTGTTTTACATATGTATATTGCTTAACAGCTTTAGAACACAACTCTTCTGAAAAAAACTTCACCCTTCCTGCCTTCTTATTAAACATGACACCAACATTAGGAAAAATATCAGTGGATACCCATGCTCTCATGAAGATGACATACTGGTTATAGGGTCTTCACTTTCCTCTCAAACACCTGCAAAATGAGGAAGAGGGGCACATTTTGTCAGGGTACGATAAGTCAGCAGCCTCTGACAGATAGACAGCTGCCGAAGCCCTGTTTGGGGTGCACATGATTTCATTTGCATTTTGATTTCTGTGATTTAACTGAAGGCGTAGGTTGTCTGCCAAATATCCCTGGCTTACCAAGGGATGCCAGGTACAACTGCCCAGAGCAGGCTGACTTATGAGGACCGCCACGGCAGCACAACCAGTGCATCCCTAAACATTCAGTAATAAAAAATCTGTTGTTCTTTGGTCGCCAGGATTTAACAAGCCTAATCCCTAGGAGAGGCGATAAAAATTCATTAATCTAATTAAATACTTCTTATTGCCAAAGTGACTTTGTAGAGTAGCTTTGCTGAAGGATAAGTGCAAAGTAAAATGGGGTCCCAGCAGAGAAACAAACGTTAGACTTGAGCAAGCTGGTGCACGCTTCATTAAACTCATAATTATCCTTTGTTCTAAGTAGCTGATAATATTTAATGAGTATCCAAGATAATTTCAAGAAAATGTTTACTAATGAGGTACAAACAGTGCCAGGGAACACGGATACCTAGGGTGCCATAACTGTGTATCTTCCTGCTGAATCTTGTTCATTGGACATTGAGAGAGAGACCACAGGCTTTGTGATAGGCATTTGAACCCAGTGAAGTGAATTTGATGTCAAAAACACATCGCTCCTAGCCAAAATGTGTCAAAAGTTCTACAAGACAAAGGAATACTAAGGAGATTTATTATCAGAATAGAGAGTTGAAAAAATAAAATGATTGAGAAAAGATGGAATGTCACATTGCATGAGAGATTGTTGAAGGGCTTGGATGTTTCTGATCTTTGAGGAGCTGTCCCATGGAAAATAACCAAATTTGTCCTCATTGACAAAGCACAAAAAGAGGACCAAAGGGTGACAGCTCCAAGGAGATAGATTTGTAACCAACCTAAGGAAGAACTCTCTAGTACTTAGAACTGATTGAAAGTAGGATGGGCTTCTTCGAGAGGTGTTAGGGTTTTAACTGTCGGTTGGGTGGCCATTGGGAGAAATATGGAAGGGAATCTTTGGAAGTTTGCTAAGTATTCCATTCTCCTCTCTCTCTGGGAGAGTTACACATCCCTGACCTATTGAACTCAAGAGTGATCATATGACTTGCTCTGCCCAATGCAGTGTGAGCGGAAGTGACGTCTGCCACTTCCGGGCAGAAATTTTAAAAGAAAGGGCACTGTTTGCTGTCTCTTTTCTCTTTGCCACAACTACTGTCCATGTGTGGTCGGCCTAGGCCCCTGATGAACATGGCACAGAGAAGGACCGTAGCTGATCCACAATAGACGTGTAGCGTGTGCAGAGACAAACCCTTGATGTTTTCCAAGGGACTTTGGGGTTGTATATTACTGCAGCATAACAGCCTATTCTGATTGACACAGGCCATATTCTGGATGCAGCAAACTCTAAAACTACTTCTATAGCCAGAGTTACAAATATTTTCATAAAAAGCACTTAAATGTGTGATACTCTCTATGGTATCTTCTGCTTCTAGCTATTTAATGCCTTTACTTCTTTTGTCATAGTTGAGTTGTAATGAGCAGAGCTTATCAAGTCAGTAAAAAATCATGAGTTGTCAAAATTACCCTTGAAAATAATTAAACACATCCCTACACAGCAAAAAATACAACAGTATGTATGTAATCGTGCAAATATTATATATACATTTATGATGAAGTTGCTGGATTGTCTTTAAGGGTCATGTGGCATGACGATATATATCTTTCAATTCTAGAATTATGCACACTGTAGCAAGTACTCGTGCTTTGAGAGGGACTAGGATACTGAGATGAAACCGACTGAGGAAATAGAAATTAGTATCTCCCATATCACGCTAATTGGGGCATAGGCTCACTGAGTGGAAGCAGATGGAAACATCCCCATGATCTAAATATTCTCTCCTTTTCTCTCCGGGCAGCCTGGTGCATTAAGTTAAATTCACCTAAGCTATGCACGTTTCTAATGCAGTGCTGTTGAGCTGCAATTCCTTTTTTCTTTATTGTAGTATGGGTGTTGAAAAGCAAGGCTCAACCCTGAATTCATATTTAAGGTGGACCCAGCTGTAGAGACACTACCAAATTTGGACAATATCCTTTTGTGTTTACTCCTTGCCAGGGAATTTTTTGGGGTGAGAGGAGATGTAGCCTTACATTTTTCCCCAACCCCAATATCTATCAATCCTCACCTTTGCCGGGATTTGGCAGAGCAATGGGCTCCAACAACAGGGCGACCGCATTCGCTTAGCCTGGTCTATCTGAGAGTAAAGAAGGAAGAAGATAAACAGGAGACAGATATGACATGAAGGAGAAGTTTTTGGTCCTAAAGGTAGCCCGATTGATAGCAAAAGTAAGTCACTGTAGCATAAGGATTCTGTAGACGATGCTTCGTTTTCTTGCCTACTCACTTTAAGACGAGACACGTAAAATAGAGATGAAACATTTTACAGGGCCTGCTTCTTTGTAACAGCAGCAGTGTTGGTGTGTTGGGTAAAGAGAAGGACATGGGAGAGGGGGTGAAGGGAAGTGGCAGGACTAAAGGGAAGGCAAGGCAGAACCAGACTTATTCAAGTCCTCTGGGACCAGTGCACCAAGAAAGGCCAAAGTTCTTGGCCTAGATTAGAGAAAATTGTGAAATAGACCAAAACCTTGCATCAGTCAACAATTGCACCGATTCTCAAAATCTTTGGCTACTCGAGAATTAGGGTCCTCGGTACTGTTACCAAATCCAAATCCCTAGAATTTGTGAATATTACCTTATTTGGAAAATTGGTTCTTGCAGATGTCATTGTTAAGAAATCTTGAGATGAGGAGATTATCTTGGATTATCTGAGTGAGTCCTACAATGCCACCACAAATGTCCTTAGAAGAGAGAGGCAATGGGGGCTAAAAAGGACAGAAGAGGAGCTATGATCACAGAGGCAGAGATTGGAAAGGTGTGGCCGGAAGGCAAGAAGCGGTAGAAGATAGCCAGCAGAAACTGGAATTGGCTAAGAATGGATTCTCCGCTCTAGAGCCTTGGTTTCTGACTTCCGGCCTCTGAAACTGTGAGAGAATAAATTTCTGTTGTTTGAAGCTACCCGATTTGTGACAATGTGTTACAGCAGCCCCAGAAAACAAATACAGATTTCTAATGAACAAATGTGAGAGACTGGGCCACCATTTCATGAATGTTGCTGTCTGAGCACCCAGCCTCCTAGGTAACAGGCAGAAATTTCCATGACAGTTTCCGCTGGACCCTTGCGTTTAACCAAGAGCCTTGCTGTCATTACAGAAAACCTGCTCTGACTGTTCTTCCTTTGGTGAAATGAATGGTGTTCGGTTCCTGCAGGGGAATGTTTAGCACAATCAGGGCTGATCCTCATGGTTCTGGTGGGCTGCTGGGTAGTGGGCTAGGGAGACAGAAGGGCTTTGTACAAGAAGAGGCAAACTAAGTAAGTAGCAATGGGAAACTTTGGATTTTTGCCACCTTGAGATGTCCTCTTCTCCTGAGATGAATGTTTCTGGTTAAACTCTATATGCATGCAAATTTCAGCCTTTTCCAACCCAATGGGAGACTGGTTGCCTAATAGGTAGGAATTAGGGGGTCTCTAAGCCATAATGTTGCTTCACAAGAGGTAGAATTTCTTGCTAATAATATAAGACCGGCAACACGCCTCGATGATATTTTCAGAAGACCACACATATATATGAAGCTCATCAACAGAGATCAGGTAAGATGACTTCTTAGCAGTACTTACAAGGCTCACAACTGGGGGGTGGTTTTCATGCAGGAAGAGTGTAATTTTAACAGCTGCCTTTCCTGCTTCTGAGAGCGGTTTTGCAGACGTGTTACCTATTGTGCGGCACAAAAGGTGCCAGCATAGTAAGCAGTCATCAATACCGAGTCAGGAGCTGTCTGTTCACATCCTGGAAATATAAGCACATGATAATGGCCTGAATACTTCATCTTGTAGACACAGTGAGATTCATAAAACTGTCTCTTAGCCATTTTAGAGTTGAATCTTTCTCACCCTCCAAAGCACTCCTTCAAAAACTAGCAGGCATTTTACAATTGAGCAGAGAGGCTGATACTTTTAAAACTGCTTTAAGGGGCATAGTAAATGGAAATAGCTGTCTTAACTTCAGGCCAGCTGGGAATGCAATCTCTATTTTATGTAAAATGAAATGATACCTGGTTAGCTTTATTTTTTAATACTCACCGTTATTTTTTTTCCCTGAGTTTTATGGATGCTATAGAAATAGTCCACTTATAAAATTATACTCTCGGTGTTAAGTTATGCAGAATGATTGTTTAAAGCTGCTAGAAACTTTCCCACCCTTAGATCGCTCTCGATTCATTTGTTCCCTTATCCCTCATCAGTAAATAGCTTTGCCCATATCTATACTTGTAGCATGAGACGGAAATTCAAGGCAATTTTCTGGGTAATTGAAAGTATAAAACCTCATTTTACTCAGGAAATACTTTGTTTGGGCTAATTATCCAAATAGTAGTTACTTCAGTTTTCATTTTTCTGGTTAAGACCCTACTGGTCTACATTCCCAAATTTTCTTTGCACTTGCCTTCCACTTTACAAATCAAAAAATTCCTGTTCTGTATCTCATTCTCTTCAGAACTTGCTCTCCACCTTCCAGTGTGACCACTAGGTTTTTTGCTAAAAGAGACACTGGATTTTGTACTTAGCTGCCTGTGTTTGTTTGGGAAGAGACAAGTCTTTCCCTCCTTTTATTTAAAAAAAAAAAAATGTACTCTATTTGAGGAAACCATGTTGTACCTCTATCCTGATAGGTGGTAAAAAACATGGGCTATTTTCTCCGTGCTATTTTAGATTAAAACAAAAGTTTGGAAAGCTGGTTCTGAGCTCCCCCAACCTTTATAGATAAGATATTTCATAAGGAGTCCATCTTGGCTGGGATCATGGACATGGAAAAGATATGTTTCAATCTCAGCCAAAGCTAGTGCCTTCTTTGGAAGCTGTATGTCAGCGAGGGACAGGGGAAAAAAGTACTATACACATTTTCTCTGCCTCGGGGGAGAGAGTACAGTGATCCAAGCTGAAAAGAGTAAGATGAAGTTCATTTCTGCAACACACATGGGTTGCAGAGACAAACTTTCACCGTCTGGAAACAGGAAAGAGTTCAGTGTGCCTGTAAGATGAGAGGAGCCTTTATTTATGTTTACTCAAAAAGGACTACCATTTCTAAGTATGGATATATTGGCCTTTTTTTTTTTTTTTCCTCCCTGGACATTCCACTCTCCTGTATTACTTGGCTTTTTACATTAGCATGTCCTTTTTCCTCTGTCCTTGGAGAATCCACTGATTTCCAGCAGATCCTGTAACAAATCCAGTCGGCACCATCAGTGTGGACTGAAACGCAGGCTTCGTACATGCCAAACTATGCCTTCAGCTGTTGACTTTCTTGATGCTTTCTATTTTTAAAATCCCACCGTTTGGGTAGTGCAGGGACCGCCTGGGAAACGTTGGCATTTTTGGCAGAGTTTTTAGGTATAGATGAAATCTCATCTTAGACCGGTCATTTTGGTCCGGCTGACCTGGATTCATAATTTCTTGCATCTTGCCTTCCGGAGCACATTTTTTGGTGAAAGTTCCAGTCAGTTCGCACCTTGAGTCTATGATGCTTGTAAGCTACCAAATTAATAGAAATCCCAGAAAAGCTGGAAATGCCATCCACTACCAGTTCCTTTCAAACTACCTTAGGCTGGGTCGCTTCAAACAGACAGAAACCCTAGTAGAGCTATATTTCGTTACATTTAGGTCAG
Source organism: Neofelis nebulosa (assembly GCF_028018385.1). NCBI lineage: Eukaryota > Metazoa > Chordata > Mammalia > Carnivora > Felidae > Neofelis > Neofelis nebulosa. The sequence continues at coordinate 92,831,145 of NC_080787.1, read as the reverse complement.
AGCTTTTTTGGTCACTAACTTATTTGAGAACATGATTCACACTATGGACTCTTTCCCTGCTGGCATATGTTGCAGGTATAAACAACACGTTGTGCATTAGCTTGTCTATGAACCTCTGAAACCCATTTATAAACTTCCACTAATAACTCAGGTATTATAGATATTGTTCTACAAAATGTAAAATGAAAAGAACAATCCATATCCTGTATTCTGTGACTCAAAAACCATGCCAAGAGAGTGATTTATTATCTAAGAGTTTGGCTGCCTTAGCTTGAGGCAGGGTGGTAAAGACAGGCCAAAGGATTCCTGACCCTCTCTTGGTTTCAGTCCTTTATAGCAAATAAAATGTATATGGTATACTTACCGAATCTACAAATATTCTGACCAAATAATTAACTGTTTCTCTTGTTTTAAGAAAAAGATTCATGGCAATTTCTGCTTCCATTACTGTGACTGGTATTTTATCTAATATTGGATACCATGGATATTTGTGCCATAGAATATAAAATATCAGAAGAACAATCTGGGACAAGGTATATAGCCATTTAGAATTTAGCATTTCCATTATTTCCATTTCAACAAGTATTTATTGAGCCCTATGTGACAGGCCTGGCTTGTTGCTGGAGGTACAACAAGACACCTATGATTTGGAATAAATTTTGTTATGTCTTAAAATAAGTGGAGTGATTTCTCTATAATTCTGTACTTTGGTAAGGAAAGTTGATTGTATGGAGCAAATAAGTATTTTGCATACTTCTTTACTTAAAAAGTGTTAGCAGGCGTGCCTGGGTGGCTCAGTCAACTGAGTGTCTGACTTTTGATTATGGCTGGGGTCATGATCCCAGGGTCGTGGGATCGAGCCCCATGTTGGGCTCTGTGTTGAGCATGGAGCCCACTTGGGATTTGCTTTCTCTCTCTCTTTCTCCCTCTGTCCCTGTCCCCTGCTCATGCTTTGTCTGTCTCTCTCTCTCTCTCTAAAATAAAAAAGTGTCAGGGCACCTGGGTGGCTCAGTCGGTTAAGTGTCGGACTTCGGCTCAGGTCATGATCTCACAGTTTGTGAGTTTGAGCCCTACTTCGGGCTCTGTGCTGACAGCTCAGAGCCTGGAGCCTGCTTCGGATTCTGTGTCTCCCTCTCCTCTGACCCTCCCCGACTTGTGCTCTGTCTCTGTCTCTCAAAAATAAATAAATGTGGGGCACCTGGGTGGCTCAGTCGGTTAAGCGTCTGACTTTGGCTCAGGTCATGATCTCACGGTCCGTGAGTTCAAGCCCCGCGTTGGGCTCTCTGCTGACAGCTCAGAGCCTGGAGCCTGTTTCAGATTCTGTGTCTCCCTCTCTCTCTGACCCTCCCCCATTCATGCTCTGTCTCTCTCTGTCTCAAAAGTAAATAAACGTTAAAAAAAAATTTAAAAAAAATAATAAATAAATGTAAAAAAAAAAAAGGTTTTTTCAAAATAAAAAAGTGTCAGCAGCTGAGATCTGAATTAGAGGAAATGTGTTCTAGATGAAAGTTTGGTGAGACTAGAAGAAGGATTTTAATTACAGAAATTATAACGACTGATGGTAGGAGCGGCGATTCCTCAGCGCAGGGAACAGTTCAGAGAAGCCCCACATTAAGAAGTGAGAGAAGGGGCGCTTTTACCAAGTCTGGACAATTACCTGACTGCTTGAATTGCAAGAGGAGCCTACAATCGTAGTAAGTTATAAGGTGAGAAGCTTTTTGAAAGACCCGAGGAAAGTCTAGTGAATCAATTATCCCTACAACCATAAAAGAGCCTCCTCCTTTGTAGACAAAGATGAGAACAGCAATAAAGGCACAGAAGGAGCCGACACACCGGCTTCCAATAATGTGCCTGCCTGGCTTACGGAAAAGGCTGACTGTAGGTGATAAAGCTGTCAAGGTATAAAGGACACTTGCCAGGACTGCAGAGGGGACACACATGGTGCCAGGGCCTCTGGCCCACTTTACGTTAAGAAAAAAAGGAAAGGAAAGGAAAGAAAGAAAAAGAGAGATTTAAAAAATTGCAAAATGCCACTGGTTGTTTTTCTGATGTAGTAAAAGTATGACTGGGAAGGTCCTTGTTATTTGTGTTGTTGTTAGGAAGAGTAGTTGTGTTTTCCCTGATGTCCTGTACCCCTTAGTGTATGGGGAAGCTACTTTTAGAAGTGGGGTGAAAAGAAAGTAATGAAGCACAAGTCAAAATCAGGGGTAAATGTAGATGTTAAGCCATATATTTATTATGTATTTCAACAGCTGCTTGCACATCAGGTTGGAACCCTGGGAAGTTTAAGAATAACCAATTATGTCAAAGCAAAGTACTTTCTCTTATATCAGGAGTTAAACATTGTTAAATGTTTAACTATAAACATAAATGACCTATAAATGACCATATTTAGCAGTTTGTTACAACAGGCTTGCCAATTTTGTGGGGGAAGAAATCCAGATTGGGAGATAGAGTGGACTTCTGTCGGCCATGGTTGACCACCTTCTATGCACCCTTTCTAAGTTTGGATGGTTTCCCATCCCGTGAGTATTGTTCTCTCAAGACGGAATCCCTGTATTTCCAGCTGTTCTCTTCAGCTGAGGAGCAGATATATGACTTAGACTTGTTATTCAAATGCACAGGAAACTGAGGCTTGGACACAGAAGTGAGCAACATGAGGTGTTGTCCGGGAGAGCGGATCCCTTGGCCAACACCACGGTGAAGGCATTTGGTTCTCTAGGGGCCTGGGCTGGCGCCCCTAGATCCTTAGTTACCATGTTTATCCTGCTGTGTGGTTTATGACTTGAGCCTCAAACTAGTCAGAGTGGATGCTGTTGTTTGCAGCCAAGAACACTAACCGATGTAAGAGGTTAAACAATTGCCTTGAAATTATCTGGTGAATTAGAGACAGAGCCAGAATTAGGACTCAGCTGTCTCATTTCCAAGTTTCAGCTCCTAGATGGAGTTAATAAAACATGGAGATTACAAGTTTGTGTCCCCACCCTTATCCCATAGCTGAGATGCAACCTTAGATCCTTTTCCATTCAGTGCTCTAGGCCAGGAATCATCAGACCAAATCTGGCCCCCTACTTGTTTTTGTAAATAAAGTTTTATTGGGACACAGCCATGCACAATTGTGTATGTATTATGTGTGGTTGCTTTTGCATTGTAACTGCAGAGTTGAATAGTTGCCATAAAGACCATATGGCATGTAAAACCTAAAACAGCTACTATCTTGCCCTTTATGGAAAAAGTTTTCTGACCCTTGACTGGTAGACAATCACTACCAACCAGCAGGATCTGGCAGGTGAAATGAAACCTGTTTGGCATCCCTGGTCTAACACGTCCTGTTAGTCATCCATTACTGCTTTTGTTAGCGGTTTTAGCATTCAACAGAGAAGGCTGGTGGATAAGAGAACTGAACAGACATAAATAAGAGAATATATCCACACATATGCTAGAGGATGTGTACACTATTCATTCTCTTCCTGCTACATGACTTTTTATTAAAGTGGATAATTTAGAAATCTGTGCTTTTTCACTAGGTAGGTATTAGCTCTGTAGATGATTAGACCAATAGATTTCAATGGAAAAAAAGAGAGAAGAAAAAGAAGCCTGATCAGGATTGCTTTCTTTCTAAGCTGGCGTTTCGTAAATGTCTTCAATCAAACTGGACATTGGCCATCTTAAAACTGATTGATTCAAGTCCATGGGGGGACTTGGAGAAAGTCCATAGGTCATAGCTTCATGTACAGAAGATCAATGTTGTCTTGATGCAAATATCTTGCATTTGACACAGAGTAATGCACGCAAAAGAAATTTGGCTTCTCTAAACCTTAAAAGGGAGTTACTGAGTTGACCGTCTCCAGTTGATCATCCAGTTGCCCCAGCTGCTTAGAAGCACTGGCAGTTTCCTGAATCTGCCCATCTGTCTAATGCTGAGCTTCTGCACTCATCATTCTCCTACTCCTTTGAGACTCAAGTCCAGTGCCGTCCCCTCCAGAAAGTTTTTCTTATCCCTGCCTTCTGAACTTCCCTCTGTCATGGGCTCTACATACCATGTTGTTTCCATTTACTTCTCTGCCTCCCACAGGTGACCACGCAGGCACTGTGCCATTTATCTCTGTTCCCTGCACACAGCGGAGTGCTAAGCACACAGAAGGTGCTCCAAGTGTGTTTATTATAAGAGGTGACATCCTTTCCATGGTCCAGAGGCAGGGCTTGTGAATGGAGCTACGCTTTCTTGTGGCCCCTTTTCCAATAAAAGAATTACAATGCAGTGGGGCTTTTCATTTGATTCTGATCCAGTTTGTTTATGTACATTAAAATGAATGGAGAGAGAAAAAAGGGAAGAAAATACATCGAAATGCAATTTCAGTGCGTGGGATTCTGCATGATTTTTATTTTAGCTTTTCAGTGTTCTCTAAACTTTCTATATGGGTATATATTTTTAGTTTTACAAGTGGAAAAATAGGCATTAATAATAGTTAAAAAATAAAATAACTGGAGTGAGTTATCAAATGGATTACTTACTATTTATTATAAAATGAAAACTTTTAAACAAGCATGTTAGCTAGGTTTAAATTTTAAAATAAAATATCAGCAGACAGGAAACAAAAACAACCTCAGTTTAATCTGAGAAAGCTATATAATGATGTTGAAGTGTTAAGATAGTTAGAATAAATATGTGGTATTACAAGCTTTGGTTTGGCCCTGGGTTAAGTCAAGAGGGGTCCCATGTTCTGCCTGCTTTTTGCTTGTTTATCCCAGTGAGCATAGATGAACAGTTTTTGAGAATTGTCCTTATTAACAGGTCCTCTGTGTCCTATAGAAGGACTGCAAATGCAAAGTTTCCTATGAGCAGAAGGGGAAAAAGTTGTCATACAGACTCAGGGAAAGCATTCGCTACTCACTCAGGCAAAGGTTGTATGTTCCACCCGCAGGGCTTGGGAGTGGAAACAACCCAGTGCAATAGACAAGGAGTCGGCCAACCCGTGGTTAAAGTTACCTACAGATAGCCCTGCAACAAAATACTCAAATGCAAAGCCTTGCCGGCTGAGCATAAATGTAGCACAATGAGGAAAATTCCTTAGAGGGAAGGTCCTGGCGATTCTGATCAAGATCTAGTGTAAGCTGTGTGAACCTGCAGAGGCAAGCTTACGGGCACCCACTAAGAGGGTTTGGGGGTGCTCGGCCATGGGGCCATGCTTATGCGCACAATGTGAATTCACTGATCAAACCCACACCGGAGCACTTGGACCACAGCCAAACTGTCAATGGTTTATGTTTACTCCAGGGTATCAGTGACAACTGTTTGTCACTCACAAGTTTATAACTGTCATATGGTGACTTTAGCATGTAAGTAGGTCTCGGGTCCCAAACAATTAAGATTCCAGGTCAAGATATTGGAAATTTTATTTGCTCTATTACATGTTAATTTACAAACAAGCACATCTGAAGGCACATCAAGAATTCTTCTAGGGGCACATAAGTAGATGAAGGATGTGTAATATTTGGGGGAAAAGATATTGTTTTATTTTTCATTACACAAATTTAAAAAAAAGCTAAATGTTAAATGTGTTGGGAAAGCCATTGATTCACTAATACTATCTCCTATATGAGAAATAATTCAGTTTATAATTCTATGATCAAATCAAATAATACCTTTTGTACCTGAGCACAACTACATCACAGAAGTCACGTGCTATTTGTAATAATGGTGATTGTCATGCTACTCTGGATCTTGGAGCATTTGTCGCTGTGTCATAGAAATGATGATGATGATGATGAAAGTTTTCTGTGTTATCACTTGTGCTACTCGAGGCCACCACATTGCCCTGCTTGTTGGTTAGGGTTCCGAGGTCTTTTCACCTGCAAAGTGCTTATTCTTCATAGGATCTGGAGAAGTAACCCCCATCATCATTTTCCATATGAGAAAACTAAGACTTGAGGAATCAAGTGACTTCCTCAGGTTTTAGACAATGCAGTGTTGAGTGGAGGTGGGATGGGGCAGGAAATGTGTTAGAATGGACCACAACTCTGATTTCTTCAGAGCATTGCCCTCTTCATTGCTCTCAGCCTCCTTCAAACCCCAACCTTCCCCTCCTTTCTTCCACAAGATTTTTTCCCATGAATTCCCTGGTAATTGACTCAACCCTCTCCTTCCCAACATTTTACTCTGCTTGTGGGAGTGGAGTGAACGTTAGATAGCTGGGGACAGTAGCCACATTTTGCTGGACTTTGTGTACTTCATAATCCATGGTCAGAGCATCTTGGGAAGAAGTTGGCCCCTCTTTCACTTCTCAACCCTGGACTTATGCTGGGTATCCAGTAAGGAGGTCCTTCAGCCATGCTATTTCTTCTTTGCTCAGGGCTTTTTGGCTCCGTGAGGTTCAGATTGATAAGATAGCTTTCAGGCAACTGTCCCCCATTGGCTATCATTGTGCTTATTCTTCCATAGACATCATTCATTCATTCATTCATTCATTTCTTTTTTCCTCATTCAACAAATATTATGTGCCAAACACTGCCACAATGATATAATGGCCAACAAGAATAAGAGCTACTGTTCTTGTGGTAGAGACAAACAATGACCAAGAAAACAAGTAAACAGAATAATTTCACCTTATGACTCATAGTGAGGGAAGTAAATGAGAGACTTGGCAGAGAATATCCCAGGAGAATGGCTCTTTAAATAGAGTTGTCTGGAGATGCCTGGGTGGCTCAGTCGGTTAAGCATCTGACTTCGGCTCAGGTCATGACCTCACGGTTTGTGAGTTGGAGCCCCGCGTCCGGCTCTGTGCTGACAGGTCAGAGCCTGGAGTCTGCTTCGGATTCTGTGTCTCCCTTTCTCTCTGTCTGTCCCTCCCCCATTTGTGCGCTCTCTCTCTCTCTCAAAAGTAAATAAGTAAACATTTAAAAAATCGTAAATAAATAGAGGTGTCTGGAAGACCATTTTAAGGAATTGCCTTCTGCACTTGCACATGGCAGAAGGGAAGAACTCAGCCCTTCCAGGATCTGGAGAAAGAATATACCAGGCAGTGAAAATAGGAAAATGCTCAGAGGTGGGCAAGAGTTTGACTTATCTGAGAAGTTGGAAAGGGGCCAACGTAGCTGAAGCACAGCGAGCGAGGGAGTGTGGTAAGCAAAGGGTCGGGTCAGACCTTGTTGGGCTTCGTTGGCAGCAGTGATTCGCGGCTGGTACACAATGGCACAGTCGTACTGGCCGTTGCCAGTGAGCATCCATTTGACTCGTCTATGTCTTGTGTTAGATATTGAAACTCCCATCCTGGTCGTGGGCCATGGCAAGGATGATTGTACTATAAAAACAAGTGTTTCACGATTTCCTGTGAATCCTCCTAGGCTATCAACATCAGGTGAGCTATCAAGGACTGAGGAGCTCTGCCCCCAGAGAGGCGACCATTTCACCCCTGAGGACATGAGCTGGAGGGGAACACAGGTTGCCCCTGTTCCTGTTCCGACCTTCCTGTTTATCCACAATTATTCTGAGACACTTGCATTTCCTTTGGCAGCCCACACAGCACTTAACCTTCACCATGCAAATTAGTATTAATCTATCAAGGATTCTAGGCCAGCCTGTTTTTGTCCCCATTAACCTCTGGCTAGCCCTACACTACTCCAATAAAAAGAACTCCATTTCCTAATCAATGGTCACTTCCCGATGGAAATCATAATTATGGTTATGCAGCATTTGGTTAGCATACACAGCTTTTATGAGTATGATGGATGGAAGTGAGGCATGGGACCGAGTGGGTCTCATGCCCAGTTGCTTTGCTCATCTTTTCTACAGGTTACGTAGGGTGGCCAGATACTTTATTTTCCAAATAGGGGCACTTTTGAGAATGAAGGGGGGCTCTGTGAACAATTATACTATGGAAACAGACATAAACTGGGGTGGGTGGTCACCCTAGGTTTCCAGTATTTGGGTATCACACACGGTTATCATATTTTCTAGTTTTTTCCCCAGATAACATCAGAGACATTCAATCCGTCCTGCCCTTTCTGTTACAATCAAGTACGTTAAGTCCATCCATTCTGTGGGTCTAAAGAGAACATCATAAAATGACCTTCCCAATGTACCTTTTGCTGGCATTGTATGCCAAGTTTAAGAATTAAATGGGTAAGCCAAAGATTGTGACTGCAGTACTGGCCTTAGGTGGTTAGGAAACTGGCAGAGAGTTCTTTTTTTTTTTTTTTTTTAATGTTTATTTATTTTTGACAGAGAGAGAGAGGGAGAGAGAGAGAGAGAGAGAGAGAGAGAGAGAGAGAGACAGAGCATGAGCAGGGGAAGGGCAGAGAGAGAGGGAGACACAGAAGCAGAAGCAGGTTCCAGGCTCTGAGCTGTCAGCACAGAGCCTGACGCGGGGCTCTAACTCACAGACTGAGATTATGACCTGAGCTGAAGTCGGACGCTTAACCGACTGAGCCACCCAGACGCCCCTGGCAGAGAGTTCTTAAAGCTGTTTGCTTCCCTCACTCCATGTTCACCCCCCTGCCTGAGTGAGGAAAGTACCTTTGAAAGGGGAGAGGTTGACGTGGTGGCATGGAGATAATTTGCCTGATGATCTCTAGTCAAACCACCTGCTAGTCATGATGAAGGTGGAAAAGGAGTTATTCTCAAGACAGCAAATAGTTTGCCGTAGTGAAAACCTGCTGTATGTGTTAATAAGAAATGGAAAGAGAAAGGGATGAACAGGGTGAACCCAACTGATTACTCTTGGCATTACAGGAAAGAAAAATATATGACCCTGAATAGCTTTAATTGGCAAGAATAACTTTTTATTATTCTTTAATTTATTAGAATATCTTTAAAAAGAGTTGTGGCCGAATGTTTGTTTGCTTATTTGCTTAAGAAGCACAAAACTACTGTTGGATAAATTTAACATTGTATCCTGTCCTCCCTCCTCAACCCATAGTGAAGCCAAAGTCTATCAGTCAAATTAAAGTGTTCTTCAGATACGGAAGCCCAGTGAATCTGTCAAGAGAGTCTTTCAATTGGGATGGTATTCTCAAAGATGCAAATTATTCCTAAATGGGATCTCATTGTTCACTTTTTCCAAGGGCTCCTTTTCTTCTTTCATATGAGAGCTGAGGGCTGCTGTGAAGAGAATATTTAGTTCCATGATTTAGACTAACAAAGTATCTTATACCACAATTCCCCACTAGGGTTTTAGTAAGCCATGTCAACATGCTGAGATGTTGTTGACATTTACAGGGAAGCTCACCTAATCCTCCAATGACCCATCTCCTCCTCTCCCCTCTGCCCACTGTTGTTTCCTACCCTTTGCCGTTGTTATTTTTCATGCATGCAAAAAAAATGAGCCTTATCCTGTATTGGGACAGCTGTCCCCTCAAGCCTCTGTCTGTGTCCTCAGTTCAGTGCAGCTCATCCTGGAAGCAAATATTTGTAAGGAACAACTAAGATACAACCATATAACTAATAGGTAAAACAGGGATGCATTGTGGTTCGATTCTGTGGAAAAATAAGTTACCTGGTGTATTTCCCAAGGATGCACATTTAAGGAAACTTGATCGTAGAAGTGTTTGCCATTTAGACCAATGTCCAAAAAATGCAATATAAGCCATATAAGTAATGTAAAATTCTCTGGTAGTCACATAAAAAAACAGGTGAAATTAAATCTAATAATTCATTATATTTAACCCAATAAGAACAAGATAGTATCTCAACATGTAATCAATATCAAAAGTATTAAGGAGATATTTTACATTTTTTTTTTTCCTGCTAAGCCTTTGAAATCTGGGGCATGTTTCAATCCAGACTAGCCACATTTCACATGCTCAGTAGCCACATGTGGCTAATGACTACTGTATTGGATAGGACAGTACAGCTGTAGACTATTGCTACTCAAAACGTGGTATGTGGACAGATGCCACTCTGTGTGAGCTGTTGGTACACGTCCACAATGGGCTACATTTAGAAACTGAAAAGAAGTATTTAAAAATTTTGATAGCAATCTGACATTGCCATGATGTCCAAGCATATAATCATTTTTAAAGTAATTGGTTTTTATTGTATTTTTCAGAATATTAGGCTGCAATTGATTGGGGGTCGGAGTGGGGGACCAATCTGAATCTTCCCCACGGAGAGCTTGAGAGGCTCTGTTCTAGACCTTCTACCTTCCCTGCCCTACACTTCTTGGCCAGATTAACCCAGCAATCTGTAGAAATGCATCCTTCAAAAGTCACTAGTATGGTTCATTGTGGAACTCTGGCTGCATTCTAGTTCTTATTCTCCTCAATGCTTCATCATACTTAACTACTCATCACCTCTTTTTTTCTTACAACTTTCTCTCTCTGAGATTGTTGGTACTCTTAATTGATTTCTTCAGCATCCTCTTACCTTTTAAATCCAAGCTCACCAAGGAATAGCATAGTTGGAAGTGAGCTAATTTAAGAAGAGTAATTTGTCCAGGAAGCGTAGTAGAGTAAGAGCAGAAGGCTAAGAGATGGGTCACCAGGGAGAGGAAGAGTGCATGTCTTAGAATTCTCCAGAGAAAAAGAACCAATGGGATATATATCTATGTGTAGATATATCTCTCTCTGTCTATCTATCTATCTGAGAGAGAAATTATAAGAAATTGGCTCATGTGATTGTGAAGGCTGAGAAATCCCAAGATAAGCAGTATACGAGTTGGATATTCAGGAGAGCCAATGTGTAGTTCCAGTCTGAGTCTGAAGGCCCAAGAGCTAGAAGAACCAATGGTTTAAGTTCTAACCCAAAAAACCTGCAAGGTCGAGACCCGAGAAGAGTCAACGTTAGTTTGACTTTCTAGCCTGAAAAGGCCAGATAAGACGAATTTCCATGCTCACAGCAGTTAGGCAGGAAGAGTTTCCATTTATTGTTGGGGAGGTCAAATGTTTTGTTGCTTTCAAGCCTTCAACTGATTGGATGAGGCCCACCCACATTGGAGAGAGTGTCTGCTTCACTCAGTCTACTGATTCAAATGTTAATCTCATCGAAAAACACCCTCGCAGACACACCCAGAATAATGTTTGGCCAAATATCTGGCCACCCTGTGGTCCAGTCAGGTTGACACAGAAATTAACCACCAGCATGCATGGAATTCAGATGAGGGGTGATAGGGCCTGCATAAAGCCAACAGTCAAGTGGTGGAGAGGGAGGAGAGGACCAGCCTGAGAGACTGTTAGGAGGGGGATGATGGCCAAATGTGATTCCCAGGCCTTGGCTAGTGGGATTCCAGGAAGGTCCAAATCCACCTGGATGTTTCCACAGCACTTAAAAGTTAAAGTCAAAGTATCTGAAAGTTAAAGTCAAAGTTTCTTTCACCTCTCTGTCTCTTCCCCTCACCCTCAGCTCCTTCTCCTGATCCCATTCTGTGAAAGTATCACCATCCTTCCAGTCATGTGGGTTCTGAACCTGGAGTCACCTTTGCTTCCCTTCTCCTTTTATGTCGCATCTCTTGTGGACTCCTAGAAAGTCTATTTCCATAGACTCTCTCTTCCAGCCTCTCATTTCTATCCATATTCCTTAAAAACCAGCTGGAGTGAACTCATTATTTCTAGCCAGGCTCTTGCAATGTTCTCCTAATGTGTTTTCATATTACCAGACTCTTCGTGCTCCAAACCACCTCATGTCCCTGCCGAGTAATCTTGAGAAACAGCTTCAAGCCTGCCTTCCCTCCCCCAAGTTCCCCATGTCCACTCATTGCCTACTGATGATGTCTAGTCTCTCTCCCTGGGAATTCAAGGCCCTCCATGACCTGGCTCCTTCATCTTCGACCCCATGTTACTGAGCTCCCTGCGTGTGAGACACTGTGATAGATCCTGAAGGTCAGCCCTAATGGCACATGAGGGTTGTGGAGGGAGCCAGTTTCACTGGGAGCACATGGTCACCTGCTCAGGGTTCTCATTAAGCTGAGACCTAAAGAATTTTTAGGAATTAGCTAAGAAGAGGAAACCATACATACATAAGAAGGCCTAGACACTAGAAAAAACATGGTTCATTTAAGGGCCTAGAATAAAAGCACATGGCTGAATCCACAGAGGTCAAGGACAAGCTTAAAGTAATGCCACAGAGGGGCATAAGATAACTATCTGGAGAACGTGGGCCTTAATCCCAAGGGCAGTGGGAACCCATGGAAGGATTTCGAGCAGGAATGTGAAATGATCAAATCTGTCTTTTAAAAAGTTCATTAACGGAAGAATCTCAGTGATGGAGATAGTGTGTTTTCCCTGTAAAATTCTTAGAACTTTTAGGTGTCTTTGAAAGTTTTCACAATAAAAATTTGAGGAACAGGGGGAAAAAAAGTTCAGTCTAACTGCTGTAGATTTTAACTACTGGTCACCTCTTTCTTCCCCCTAAAACTGCCTCTAACATTTTAACCCTGTGTTACATTTTATCTCCATGTAAGCTGGGAATTCCAAAACTTGTTTCTCAAAGAAGCTATTTCATATAATATCTCTCCTGCATGCCCTGTGTTATTTGGAACATAATTTGGGAAATGCTGGCCTAAATAATTTCCTGTGCCGGGGATGCATCCTTGCCCTGTTGAAATCCAACCATCTCACTCAGATCCTGCTCACCCTGCCAGTTCTGCCACGACCGTCTGGTCCTCTCCCTGATCCCACTGTCAGGTCTAAAGTCAGCATTCCTCATCCCTGAAGCCAAGGCTCTCTTCGTATCTTAAAAGCATTTTTTAAAAAATGTTTATTTATTTTTGAGAGAGACAGAGACAGAATGCGAGTGGGTTAGGGGCAGAGACAGAGGGAGACACAGAATCAGAAGCAGCCTCCAGGATCCGAGCTGTCAGCACAGAGCCCAACGAGGGCTCAAACTCACGAGCTATGAGATCATGACCTGAGCCGAAGTCGGACACTCAACCGACTGAGCCACTCAGGTGCCCGATCTCTTTGGATCTTAAAAGGCTACAGGTCTAGGCTATCAGAAATCTCCTTTTTTTTTCTGCAATCTTACAGCACATCATTGATCTATTTCTTGGGCACTCATCAGCTGACTTTGTAGTAGAGCAGAATATGTATATGTCTAATTCCCCTTTGAGGGCTGGGGCTGAGGGTTGTTAGTTTCTGAGTCTCTCTTACACTCCCAATGTCTTGTCCAGAAAAGGAGCTCGATTGTTATTTTGTGAATTCTTCCCCCTTGAGAAGCCACCCTCCCACTCTTCTAGGCCACAGGTAGACACAGTGCTTCTGTATCTTCAGCAGAACTGCATCCCTCCCAATGCTGTCTGGGTGCCTGTCAGCGCCTCTGCCTTCAGGGGCGCCGGAGGGGGAGCTCTCTCTCTCTCTCTCTCTGGCTTAGATCCCTGGGATCCTTAAAGGTCTGGCAGGCTCCTGTCACCCACCTCATATTTTTATCCCCCTGATCAAGGCTCTAGAATGCTTTCCAGAGATCCCCAAGGACATCTGGAACACACAGACCAAGACAGGCACGCGGAGGGCACGTTCCCCTCTCCACTTAGTGTTTTCTGAGTCCCCCCCCCCCCCCCCCCCCCCCCCCCCCCCGTCACTGCACTAGGGAAGAGGTCTGTTTCCTGTTGTGCCTTTGGGTGTTTCTCAGCCTGCGCTTAAGAACAGGCTTCCTTTGGTCCAAAGGGTATCACAGCTGCATTTCCCCTTTTGTGATAGCATGTGCGGTGAAGGCAAGTGGGGAGTAATGGCTTTTGTCAAGGAGTCCGTCTTCCCCCACGTCCGTGTCGGCTCCCCTTGCTGGCGCTTGTTCTTCTCACTCCTTGTGGGAAAGACTGTCAAAGGATGTCAGGATAAATTCCCTGCTCCTACTTGCGCCTTTTCTTTCTTTCTCTCTCTCTCGCCCCCTCCTCTCTTTTGATTCTGTCTTGATGTCATCTCTTCAAAGTATACTACCTGTAAAATATTGATTCACAGCAGGCTGCATCTGCCAGGATCAGATTTCTCTTCTGCTGGCAGCGGTAATAAACTACCACAGACACCGCAGCCCTGGTGCCAGCTTCATCGCGGCTTCACACACATCCGCCTGTCTTTTGCCTGACTCTACATAATGAAACAGCGTCCAGAGACATTCCAGAAGCAGAGGAACCAAGTAACAACCAGTGGGGGGACGTAAAAGAGCTGGGGGGGCGGGGGGGGGAGCCTGCAAATGGAGAGGGTAGCAGACACCGCCTCAAGTGGCAGATGAATTGGAAGCTCCTGGTTTTCTGATAGCAACTGGAAAAATAGAAAAGGAAAACAAAGCTGCCCAGTTAACTACCCATGGGAGTATAATCACAGTGGTCCCCTGCCTCCTGTCCTTTCTCCCTTTCCCCAGTCATCTCAGGCTAGGCTGTAAAATTGCACCTTGAAACACTGGTAACTTATGAACCCTGCTTGGAATATCCAACCTAGAGGAAGATCTTACGGAGCAGGGACGTGAAGTTTGTTTGCGTAGGAAAAAGAGAGTTCGTGGTGAAGTAGCAGGGCAAGGTGGGGAAGCGCTTGGGCTCTGGGGGCGGAGCCTGGGTTGGGTACCATCTGCTTGCCGTTCATGTGATTTGGGGCAAGTTATCAAACTTGCCTGTTGGGATAATGGGATGGTTGTCATGAGCACGGGAATCGATGGTTGTAAGGCATTTAGCATAGTGCCTGGCACATGGCAATTGGAAGTGTTTATTAAATACACACATACAATTTCCCTGATGGGGAGTCAGAAGTCCCAGTGAATGGGGACAGTGTGGGCATTGGATTTCCTCTTCTCTTCCGGGGAAGTAACTCACCCTGCTGCCAGGTCTCCAGAGCAGACAGGCAGCTGGGGGTGCTGGCGGGGGGTGGGGGGGGGGGCGGGATGAGCAACCCCCCAGGGGAAGCCTGAACATTCTCCTCTTGCTTTGTCTGCAAATGTGCACTTGTTCAAAGGTGTCCCATTGTCTGAGAAGGTGACTCTTTACTCAGAAGTGCAGCAGTTGTGGGAAGTTTTCTGAGCCTCGGCAGCGTGTGTCTCTGTCACCCGCATCCTGGCTGAGGGAGGAAAGTATTAAAAAGAGAAGCGGCCATCCGAAGTCAGTAAATCCGTCATCAGAGATGACAGCTGTGGGTTTGCATTCTTGTTTTACTGCGACTTTGAGCAAGTTGGTGAAGGTGGCCGTGGCATCCAGCTCTGGTCTGTGAAGAGTTATGATTTTCTACTGTATTAAGCTACTGAAGGGACCCTACCACTTAGCACCCTCCGGGGAGCCTTCTCTTTTGCAGTACAGGGAAATTTACCCCTTGTGACCAACTGTTAAGCTTCCTTTGAAGCCTCTTTTAATTCAGATTTGGTTCAGCTCACGATGGCTTCAGAGTCAGTGGGGAAAACGTTTACGATATGACAAACTAGCAACCTGTATTTTTTACCGTACTGTTAGAGAAATCATGGGTCTTTTATACTCGCGTTCTTTTGCTTTTTGTTGGGAGAGATGTCCTTTGAGACCCCTCAGTTCCTCACTTTATATTCTTTCTCCTCTTCAAACCTCAAAGCCTCTCTGCACAGTAGCAGGCTTCCCTTTGATGAGACAGGCTGGAGAAAGTTTCTTCTGAAGCCTGTCAGAGTCAATGGTCTGTGGTCAAAGGGAAGACTGCGGGTCAAGTGAAGTATCCATCTCTTCACCGGGGGAGTTTAATTCCTTCAGAATTATGGGTCTTACTGCCAATGCCCCGAAGGCCTCAAAGGGCACTGCAATCTCATGGGCTTTCTGTGGGCCCAGTGTGCCCAGCCCGTCACCCTCACCGTGGCACGCTCCACAGAACTGTCCGGTTCTTCTTAAATTGTTTGTGTCCCTTTTCAGACATAGAGCAGGAGACTGGCGCCGTGCAGAGCACGTCGGGACATTCGAAGGTAGAGCTGTGGGAGACCGAAGAGAGTGGTCAGGGAGGTGCCAGTGGGAAGACATGAGGACCAAGTCTTGACCCTGAACCAGGCTTTGTCAAAGACATGCTGTGGAGAGTGAACGTCTTCTGTGAAAGGAAGGCGGAGGAAGGCTGTGTGGAAACTACATGTAGGGGTATAGTGATTTGGTTCACTGCCTGGGGTTGGAGCTCAGTTCTGCATAGGGATGGCCACGGGGAAGGAAAGTGACTTCACCTCAGTGGGTTGTTCCTAGAATTGAATGTGACAATAAAGTGCTTCGTGCAGAGATTTGTACATAGTAAGGCTCAGGTTAATGTTATTAACGGGCTGGTATAAAGAAGTACGGAGTGGAAGGAGTTCCTCAGGAGTTGTGTTACTTTGGCAACACAATGAGAAAACCATGAAAAAGGGATCTTTAAATGGCCGGTTAATGAAGAACTTAAAATTCACCCAGGTTTTTTTTTTTTTTTTTTTTTTTTTTAATCTCTCAGCAAACTGGTCCCCTTCTGCCTCCTATTTGCAGTCCCTAGGAAGCAGTAGGCATATGCAGCCAGTATTTGGTGAATGAATGAATACCATCTTATATTTATACCTTTGAGCCTAGGGATCATCAACAGCCTGAAAATAGTCACCATTGGCTCCACTGATCTGGTTACAATTTTACTGTTCGTTTCATTTAAAAAGAAATCTTCCTGTTGTCTATTTTATCATTTTCAGGTCTGAGGCATAGGAGCCTGCGTTGATTTGCGTGACCAGGTTAACCGAAACCATGTTAAGTGTTTCCTACGTATTCACTTAACTAATACTTATTGAGAATTTCCATATTTCACTACGTCCAATGGTTTAGTGTCTGCTCTCCAAATCAAAAAGGGAACAAAATAGATTAGAACAATACACTGTGCTAGGTATTAAACAGATATCAATAGGAGCTGCTAAGGAAATGCAAAGGAAGAGAGCTTTACTTACTTGGTGACTGTATGTGCATGTGGAAATGGAGCTCAGCAAGGGTTTCTAGAGATGGTGGCATCTAATATTCTGTTAATGATGTGTTACATTTCTGTGAATAACTGGATACCATGATCAAAAAAAGTATTTGTAGGCCAAATAGACATTTCGTGAAATATAGTCTGCTACAAGGAGATAAAAACCCTAGGATGTGGAGGTGTGGCTCTCTATGTCCAGCCCTGCAAAATATACAACTAAGAAATATCCTGGCTGAACTTAACTAGTGTGAGTCTCTTTCGCATTCATTCATTCATTTGCTCATTTGTTTATTTATTTTCCGGCCTCACTGAGATATACTTGCCATCTTTAACTTTGAATAGCAATTTGATTCTGCGATTATTGTACAGGAAGGTCAGTGAGAACTTGGGGGAGCAGACTGATGAGGAAAAGTGACTCTTTTATGACTAACTAAAGTATAATTCCTGTCAGTGGCAAGACGTAACCAAAGAAGGGAAGGGTGTTGTATAGAGTATTTCTCTCAAAGTTTTTGTCTCTGAAGAAAGAGAATGAGTAAGCCTTATTTTATATTGACTGACTAGTATCCATCAAAGAAGAACAATGCCAAGAGTTAAAAAGAAATATCAGTAGATCGCTTTTATTAATAACATTGAGATGGGTCACATAGTGCCTGCCACATTACTTAAGGAATTGTTTGGATAACAAAAGCCCTTTAACTTCATGAGTAAACACAGACAAGGGTATATGAGTCACAGGGAAGCTAGTTCAGGTAATGGCCTGGCATCTGCAATGGTAAGAAGAAATGACGGAGGGTTGGAAAGCGAAGGGAAAACTTATTCGAAGAGGGAGAATCAATAATGTTAGCTAGCATGTTCGCTCATCTGTAAAATGAGGAGTTTGGGGCTGGATTGAGTCCAAGGTTCTTGCTATCCTTGACACATCATGGACCTATGGATCCAATAAGCAGCAGACAGGCAGTAGAGGGAACTGACTGACTTATTAACTGAAACCTGGTATGCTTTTCTTCTCAAGATGGAAGCTTCTATACACAATGTTCAAATGCAGGCATTTTTAAAGATAAAAATGAGAATAGGACACAATACAGGCAAAAGTTATAGACCACAAATGAAAAAAGTGTCGCTATCAAATTGATGCTTCGATGCACATTTTATTTTCTCTGTGAGTGAGATATTTGAAAAGCTCATCAACTCTTTGAGATATTGAGTAACATTTAGTACACAATTTCTTTGTTGTGTTAAAGAGTATCCTCAAAACTTCAAAGAGTGGGGAATTTTAGGAAGCTTCCTTCAGTAACTCATAGTCATGGCATAGCTTTGGTATTGAGAGAATCCGCTTCAATTTGAAAAATATGATCAGTGCATGTCATGGTTCATGAAAATTTCTGTTTGGTTGAACACTCTGGAAAAGAGAGATGTTCACCAAAATGCTTGCTCCCCAATCATGGAGTTGTTACTGGAAGGTGGTTGCTCAATCGTGGACATCTTTGCCCATTGCCTAGCCTCTTGGTGGGATCATCTGTCTATTCATGTTGGTGAAATACTAGTGGAAGTGAGGTACATCATTTCTTGGCCCAGAATATTAAGCACGGAGTGTGCCTTCACCACAGTCTGTGTCTGCCTTTATGATTGGATGCAAAAGACCACACAGTCCTAGAGAATGGCAGAAACCTAGGATGGATGAAACCCAGATCCCTGATGCACAGCATGAAGAAACCTGCCCATGTACCAGAAACTCTACATGGAACTATTAAGTGAACAAGAAATCAACTGCTATTGAGCTTTTGGGGTTTGTTTGTTTTCGCAATTACCTGATAGACATAGGCACCAAATTTCTTGATCGTGTATAGGATGTTAAATTAGCTCATTAGAGAGAAATACACACATTTTGATTTATGGGTGATGGGGCCTGTTGGAAATCCGGGTATGTCCTGTGATCTGAAGCCATGAGAAAAGGGAAATCAGCAATCCTTTTTTTGCGTGCGATGTTAAATTCTTGTACAACAACTGGAGTGCTCTGGCTTTCTTCTTGTCCAAGTCAAGTGGGATAGTTTGCTTTAGCCATTCAGAGGTGTCAAAGAGTGGCTTCTTGATCATTGGGAATTTGATTTCAGAGAGACACAAGTTCATGACTTTAGCCACACTTGATGGAAGGGGACAAATATGATCGGTATGAATGGGGCGGGGGGGGGGGGAGACGGTTAAGACTCTTGGGATAAATAGCAGAAAATGCCAGTCATTTTTATACTTACTCCATGAGCCCCACAGTCTTCAACTGTCAATGGTCACGTTACATTTCTGTTACTGCTAACGTTAAAAAAACCACAAGGGATCAAATAACACATGCGATAGATATTTCTGCTGGTCAAGGAAAATTTCCTAGGACCTGTTCTTCCCCCTTTTGATTGGTGCTCACTGGTCTTTGCAGCTGCTTGCAGCCAGTACAGTCTTTAAGCACTGAGCTGAAGCAAAACCAAGGGTTAGTAAACAGTCTCATGTAGCCTTAAAGGCAGAACTTTGTATTCTCATAAATTTATAGAAATAGCCCCACTGTAAAAATTGATAGAAACAGATCATAACCAAAACCTGGGCAAGGGAAAATGGATCACTATAGAAAAATGTTGTGTGGTAAAACAGTTTAATTAGTAGGATGATAAGATGAAGGAGAAAAGGTCAATTATAGTCAGGATTATCATGGTCATGTCAATATATTAAATATACTAGATAGTTTGGACAGAACTAATAAGAACCTCTCTCCTAGCACAGAGATGAATGTTTTCAGATATCTTTGTGTTTTGAATACCTCAAAGAATCCTGCTCTCTCTCTGGGATGGCTTTGTGTGTGTGTGTGTGTGTGTGTGTGTGTGTGTGTGTGTGTGTGTGTAATTCACAGAAAGGCTTTATCAGTCAATGCCTACTTCACTCAGCTCCCTGTTTGTATGAAGATTAAATATTAAATCAGTGTTCTTTTTAAGTCTCCAAAGCAACTCAGTACACATTTAAGTAGACTTAAAAATTTATTTTCATTTTCTTATTTAATGATCGGGGATTACTTAGAAATGAAAGGTTCATAAGGGCCAGGACCAGGGTGAAGGAGTGAGATGCCTAGGGTGTAAAATTTAAGGACACGCTTGTTCTCACACTACGCTTGCAGGACCCTGAGATTGAGTTCCTCTGTAAATTTTGTGTCCTAGGCTCTTCACTGGCTTCACCCTAGTCCCATCCCTGAAAGCCACAGAGAAACAAGCGTGAAAAGTATATACTGCATGTGTGCAGAGCAGCCTGGGACAGCTTAAACATTGTTTCTGTCTCAGTTTGGGTATCTGGTAGTAACTTCTTAATGAGAAATGCAGGGAAATCAGCTCCAACGTCAAGGTGAGTTCCTGCTGAGCAAATGACACCGGGAAAGAAAAGCTCCTCTTTTGGTCTTTGCTTGAATAATAATAATAATAAAAAGAGACCTATAATTGGATTTCCTTAAAGACTTGGAGAACTCACATCTTTATAACTTTTCAGATTGAAAGGTAGTCCTTTTGAATTCTATTAACTTTGCAGCCTCCATTTTTTAGAAAGTAAGATTATGTAGCTTCTGAAGAAAACCAGGAACAATGAAGTGAAGCAATATTTGCATTCACAAGTTATTCTGTGTTGGCAGATTGTCATCTTTTGTAGAAATATCACGATTTTTCAAAAGGACCACTTTGAAGATAAAGAATTATATTTAATCATTTTTTTTGTTGTTAATAAAAAAGTCACTTTGACAGTCAAAGATCCCATTGCCCGTTAGCATGGTGCAGCCCACTTCAGGTAACATTGCAATCAGGGCCATCGTCCCCCTCTCATCTTCAGCTCTGCCAGAATAATAGCCCACGTTCACACCCCTGCCACTTACTTTCTGAAGGTTCCTGTTCACAGGGGAATGAGAATCTAGGAAATTTGGTTGTCTAGGAAATTTTAGGAGCCTGACATCTGAAGAGATGGCAGCTAATAGCTACGGTAGAATAGAGTAGCTAGCAAATTTTATGGATGGGTCAGAATACTGTATTTTTTATTTTAAGGGAGCATAGTTTGAAATCCTAAGCCTCCGTGACCAGTAACATGGGAGAAAGAGTTGGCTGCACTTGGAGTCACTGATGAGGAAATAAGATCTCTGGAAAGTACGCCTTCCCTTATTACTTGCAAACATTTCAAAGGATTGAGACGGGTAGATTGAATCTTCTCTCTTAGAAAATTGTAGATTTTCACATCACAAGAAAGATGGTGGCAGAGTTTTTTTTTGTTTTGTTTTATTTATTTTGAGAGAAAGAGAAAGAGAGGGGGAGGAGAGTCCGGGAGGGGCAGAGAGAGAGAGAGAGAGGGAGGGAGAGAGAGAGAGGGAGGGAGAGGGAGAGAGAGAGAATCCTAAGCAAGTTCTGCACTGTCACCAGTGCTCAGTGTGATGCAGGGCTCGAATCACGACCTGTGAGATCATGACCTAAGCTGAAATCAGGAGGAATCCAACGCTCAACGAACTGAGCCACCCAGGTGCCCTGGGAGGCAGTTTTTATACATTTGTAACTAGACATAGTGATGTCAAGGTCAGGGCTCAGAAGGTGATTATAAATGTGAGTGCTATGCTGTTGAGTACAGGGCTCCCAGGATATGATAAAACACTATTCTGGGTCTGCTTCTCCTGCTCCTTTAAAATTTAGGCAGTGAGTCGGGCTCTGGGCTGATGGCTCGGAGCCTGGAGCCTGCTTCCGATTCTGTGTCTCCCTCTCTCTCTGCCCCTGCCCCATTCATGCTGTGTCTCTCTCTGTCTCAAAAATAAAAAATAAAACGTTAAAAAAAAAAAATTTAAAAAAAAAAAAACAAAAAAAAAACGGGGCGCCTGGGTGGCTCAGTCGATTGAGCGTCCGACTTCGGCTCAGGTCACGATCTCGCGGTCCGCGAGTTCGAGCCCCGCGTCGGGCTCTGGGCTGATGGCTCGGAGCCTGGAGCCTGCTTCCGATTCTGTGTCTCCCTCTCTCTCTGCCCCTGCCCCGTTCATGCTGTGTCTCTCTCTGTCTCAAAAATAAAAAATAAAACGTTAAAAAAAAAAATTTTTTAAAAAAATAAAATTTAGGCAGTGAGGAGAATCTTTCTCTGCCCCTGGATGGAAGATCCTGTGACTTTTATGATTATTCTTTAAAAAAAAATTTTTTTTATTGTTTATTTATTTTTGAGAGAGACAGAGACAGAATGCGAGTGGGTTAGGGGCAGAGAGAGAGGGAGACACAGAAGCAGAAGCAGGCTCCAGGCTCTGAGCTGTCAGCACAGAGCCCGATGTGGGGTTCTAACTCATGAGCTGTGAGATTGTGAGCTGAGCGGAAGTATGACACTCAACTGACTGAGCCACCCAGACGCCCCCTTTTATGATTATTCTTAGGTAAAAGATGGGTATCTGATCGTTTTAAGCTAAAAATAGTCTCAATTCAGAAATTAGATTTTCTCCCCAAATGTTAAACCATTGCTTTCATCTGCTTTAAAAGGTAGACTTCTGGGGTTCCTGGTGGCTCAGTCAGTTAAGTGTCTGACTTGGTTTCAGCGCAGGTCATGATCTCATGATTTCGTGAGTTTGATCCTTGCATCAGGCTCTGCACTGACAGCGCAGAGCTTGCTTGGGATTCTGTCTCTCTGTCTTTCTCTATCCCTCCCTGCCCTCTCCCCTCTCTAAATACATACATACATACATACATACATACATACATACATACATACACACACACACAAACTTAAAGGTAGAATTCTGCCCTAAACCACCATCCCCATGCTAAGATGCTAGTTGATTTATTTCATTTCCCCCTTGCTAGCTGCTTTTCATCTCTATTAGGCTCAAAACTGGGGGAAGGTGAAGTGAAGGAATAGGGTTCTTCCTTTGGGGTGGTTTCCTGGTTCTTCAGAGGGTCACATCACTGGGGGCCTCTCACCTACAGTCCTCTTAATGTAATGTAGGTTCTCTTAATGCATGTGCCTTTTCCTGGACTCCTGGACAGTGGTGGATCATCTCCTGTTTCTCCCTGTTGGAGTCTAGCACCCAGAATAATCTTGCTCCCTTGTGGCCTCCTTCTGGTGCAGAGGAAACACTGATACTGTAGGTACATACTGGCCCAGGGAGCTGCTCCCTCCGCCGGCAGTGTTCTTAGGTGTTTTGGGCATGGCTCTCAGTGGCTCCATTGCAGAGAACGCCCTCACCAGGCAGGAGATGAAGGAGTCATACCCCCACTGAGGATCCTCGCACTACTCACAGGTCTCAGATAACAGTTTGCTCCAAATAAACCTCTTCACAGAGTTCTCTTCCCCCTTCTTTCCAGCCCTGGCTCTTTTATGTCCCTGTGTATGGTGACTCTCTCATACTCACGTTAGGGCCTGTTGTGTTAGTGCCGCAGTCAAAACTGAGGCCCAGGGAACGCCATTTTGCCATTGTGATACATCAATGAAATAGAATAATATGGAGGTTTTTCTAGGAGACAAAACTAACTTAATAAAACGTCTAATGGGTCAATGATTTTTGTTTTCTTAATATCTATCTGGTAAAAATCCTTCACTGAACCCTGATCTGTCCCAGCTATGGTACAGCTCATACTCAACTAGATTGCGTGGAGTGCATCGATCTGCACTAAGGTCCTTTTACCCAACACCTAGCTACCTGGTCCCTCTAGTGCAGAGATACATGCTCCCTATTCAGCAGGCTCTAGTCAGAACACAGGTATTCACTACCTCTCATTCATTCCCTAGTTGATTGTAGGCACCCATGCCCAATCCCTCAAAAGATGGAGGAGCTTTATAAGTGTCTATTGCTGTGAAAGGGCAATAGCTATTTTCCCTTTATACACTATATTCAGTCTATAACTCACCAAGAAATAATTTCATAGCCTACTGGCCTGACAGCCTTTACACAAAATTTAACCTCCTCAGGAAGGGATCTTGCCAAACGTCAGGGACGTAAATACAATTGCTAGATCACCAAAAGCTACCGTACACATGTTTAGAAAGGTAAACTGGATCCCAGCCTGGCCACCCAGTAGTCAGGAGCTGAAGGCGTCTCTGGTGATCTGAGACATACTGATGTTTGGCAACCTAGACTTCTGGAAGGAACTAAGGTATATGGTACAAAAGGATTATAATCTAGAGAACACTTGGAGGAGCTATATTAGTAGTCAACACCTAAGGAGCTTTCTTCCTTTGTATTTTCCTCCTTTTTCCCCTCTTAGTTTTGGAGGAGTATATTGAGTTTGCTGAGGCTGAGAGAAAAAGCTCAAACTCAGGGAGTTCTCTGAGGCTGAGAGAAAAAGCCAGAAGCTCATAGTTTCAGGAGTGCTCTTGGCCGGACACTTTTAGAAGGTAGTTGGTGTTCTTTACTAAGTTGTTCCTTTCAGCTCACCAGGGTGGGAAGTTGACAGTACTACAAAAACACAGGGAGAAGAAGGGAGCCTGGCGTAGAATAAGGTTTTAAAGAAAATTATGATTTACCACATCAGTATTCAAACCACACATTTCTGCTCATGAAAGCTTTAATGTGGGCAAAAATCTTACCTAAGCAAAATATTTGCCTTGAAACAAAAGTATGAACAACCCAAATGAAGCAATTCTCTATAATATTCTATTCTTTCCTATAGATGATGTAACTCAACACATTTTATCGAACACCTTCACTATGCTTACGGTGAAGACATCAGTTTAAGTTGGATGCAGGCCCTGCCTTCCAGGGGCTTACAGAAATGAGAATATTAACTGGTATTTGAGAGTTAAGCATTGATAGCTTTAAATCCAAATTGGTTTTCAGCATAGCAATGAAACTACCAGTTACCTACTACGTGACGATCCTGACAAAGGAAGATACTTCTAATGTTAATAACTTTTCCTACCCAAGTAATCAAGAGGATATTAGCAGCATCTAAACCCAAAACCCATACAGTCTGTTCTTTTTTTTTTTTTTCATGACAGAAGACTGAAAATTTACTTGTGAATATGCACCCTTTTTATTTCTGAATAAGCACCTTGTGCCTGCTCTTGCCAGGTACCCTTTTTTATCTTCTAATTCCTATAGGAAACTTCCTGTCTCTGTGATTTGAACAAAAAGTTATTTCTTAAATCTCATCCTCAGGGATTATTCTTTCATTTACTCAGTGAACCTAGTTTCATGGTCTATCATGCTACCTTAATATCCATTCTATAACTTAGCATATCATTTTACTCTCAAGCTTATTGATCTTACATGTTTGGTGTAAGCAAATTCATCTTTTTCTCCCATGTAAAGTTTTTTTAGGATGAGCTAACGCCCTGTATTCTGGTTAAGTGAGACTCTCTCCTACATTATTGCTTAGTGTTTTTTTCTCTCTTCCCTCTTTGCTCCATCTTCATTTATTTAAATCCTTCCCACCTTTTATGTATAACACAAATGCTACCTTTCCTGGTTACTCCAGGAAGTCTCCCCTGATTGTCTTTTTAAAAAAAAAAATTAATTCATTTATTTAAATTCAAGTTAGTTCACATACAGTGTAGTATTGGATTCTGCAGTGGAACCCAGTGATTCATCACTCCCTTGATCTTCCAACTAAAATCAAACTTTTTTTTTTTTTTTTGTGGTGAGTACCCATTTTATTTATGTGGTAACTGCCTGTATTTGGTTCTCTCTCTCATTTGGGGCATGTTGTAAGATTGTTCCTCCCTGGCCTTGAGCGCAAGCATGGTTGAGGTACATTTTCAGCCAACAAAATGTGAATGGAAGTAATATATGTTACCTCCATGTAGCAGCTTTAAGAGTCACTGGGTGCTTTGCCTTGTTCTCTTTTCCCTCTGCCACAGCGACTGGTGATATTCCAGGTAGGGACTGCTCCATCAGCTGGATCATAGATGGAAATCATGATAATGTGGAATTGAGCCCACAGCAGTCTGCCATAGACATATTATGGGAAGAAGAAATAAACTTCTGTTGTTCAGACCATTGAGACAGTGAGGTTATTTGTTACTGCAGCAAAACTAGTTTATTCTGACTGGTAGTATGGATACAAAATGCTGATGTCTTTTGTTATCCAATTCACTTCAAAATTGTGTATTGAGTCCAA
The DNA here is from genome assembly GCF_028018385.1 of Neofelis nebulosa. Lineage (NCBI taxonomy): Eukaryota > Metazoa > Chordata > Mammalia > Carnivora > Felidae > Neofelis > Neofelis nebulosa. The sequence continues at coordinate 92,805,238 of NC_080787.1, read as the reverse complement.
GGCTCAACTTGGACTGGACAAGGCTCAGTCCAGTTGAGCCTTCTGATGACAGCAGCCCCAGGTAATATCTGATGGCAACCACAAGAGGGACTCCAAGGGAGAACTAAGAAGAAAAGTAGAATTTTTGGTCATCTATTTTCTCAGTAGCCATGGACATCCTTTTCCAAGAAGTATTTTATATGAAAGGAATGTGTATAAGTTAGTGATTAAGACAAACCTTCCTTGGCTGACTCTGAAAAGGCTAGTGTCCTCAGAGGGCTGCCCTTGGCCCTTTTCTTTTCTCTGCACATTCTCTGAAAAATCCAAAACTCCACCATGATCTCAACTGCAAGCTTTCTATCTGTGACTCCTATATCTATACTTCTAGCTGTAGGAAGACCTGCACAACTGAACCCTCACTAATTTTATGACCCACAATATCATAAGCAAAATAAAATGGTTATTTTCAGCCACTAAGTTCTGGAGTAATTTGTTAACACAGCAAAAGTTACCATGAATCACCTTTACCATTCTTCTCTCTCCTTTCCTCACTAGTGCTGGTCATGCAGCCCAGGGGCTGTCAGCCTCCCTTGTCCTTACCCCATCCGGACATTGACCCACCCTGACCTCCCCACACTTGATCAATTCCAAGTTCCTGATTCAGAACAGTCTGGATGGCACATCAAATGTGGATGAATCTAACCAGTCCTTTGTGTTCTCAAAGTTGTTTTCAGTAGTAATGTGCAGTTTTGCTTTCTCTTTTAGGGTATTAGTAGGGAAAGAGGAGAAGGGTTGGCATAGGGAAGATTCTTTTTAAAAAAAATTTTTTTTAATGTTCATTTTTATTATTTGAGAGAGAGAGAGAGAGAGAGCACGAGTGGGGGAGGAGCGGAGAGAGAGGGAGACACAGAATCCGAAACAGGCTCCAGGCTCTGAGCCATCAGCCCAGAGCCCGACGCGGGGCTCGAACTCACGGACCGCGAGATCATGACCTGAGCCGAAGCTGGAGGCTCAACCCACATAGGGAAGATTCTTTAACCTGTGTCTGATTTTTCCTTGACCGTGATGGCAAAAACTTTGGAAAGCTTCCTAAGAATACATGTACTGTCTTCAGATTTAGGAACATGGCAGCATGCCATTGCTCTGGAGAGATTAGCGGGACTTGACAACGTTATCACTGCTGGTGAAGAGTGGGAAATGGTGATGTCAGGGTAACTTGAGCCTAGGATGTGAAGGACCGCGAGGGCCAAGCTAAACCCCGTCAACTTTATCCTGTGGGGGGTTTGTGCACATCAACATTTTTTAAACATAGGAAGGCATGATTATAAGAAAGTAGAACTGGGGTCTGTGTGCAGGATGAGGTGGATTCTAAAGACACCAAGACCTGGGTCAAGAGACTATGGTAGGAGTTTAGGTATCAAGGGGATGGTGAAGGGAATCTGCAGTAAGAACTGGTAATAAGCTGGGGAAGGCACAGGCGTGAGAGACATTGAGGAGGATTGAGAGCACCTGGTCATCACCTACATCACTCTATGGGGCAGGCAGTGGTGGCAATAACCTGACCAAAAAAACCACGATTCCTACGATTTATATAGTGTGTACCATGCACCAAGAGCTTTATATAGGTACTTTCATTAATTCTCACAGTAGCCTTGGAGGCAGATACTCTCAGTATTACCATTTTACAGAAGAAATAATTGAGGCACGCAAGTTCATGCCCAACCTTCCCTGACCGAGGAAATAAATCGATTACGTTCTGGGTCTATGGAAGCATTTTCTGAAATAGGGTCTGTGTGGGTCAGCCGAGAATATATTAAGTGGTATAACAATATCATTACCAACTCTTCACCACTCCGATTCTGTTTTGCTGGATATTTGCAACAATAATTGCTCTATAAATCCACATGTGAAATTTTCTTTAAAAAAAGAGGGAGGGAGGGGCGCCTGGGTGGCGCAGTCGGTTGGGCGTCCGACTTCAGCCAGGTCACGATCTCACGGTCCGTGAGTTCGAGCCCCGAGTCAGGCTCTGGGCTGATGGCTCGGAGCCTGGAGCCTGTTTCCAATTCTGTGTCTCCCTCTCTCTCTGCCCCTCCCCCATTCATGCTCTGTCTCTCTCTGTCCCAAAAATAAATAAAAAACGTTGAAAAAAAGAGGGAGGGAGAACCTCAAAAAAATGTGACTTTCCTAGAGTTCTTTAAATGTCACGCAAAGTTACATTTCAAGGAGACTTACTTCAATAATAGAAGCATCATTCATAGAAAAGGTGACCAAAAGCACAGCTATAACCAGAAATAACCTGAAAACTACATTGTTAGATATAATATAATGAAATACATTTTTATCATTCCCTGAAGTGTGTGAGATGTAATCCAATAAATTAAAGCACCTTGATAATTAAATGTATGTTTTTTTGGGGGTAGAGGTGGCAACAGGTGAGAAGTGAATTTTGAAAATGATTATAACTACTTTATTATTTTTTTTTAATTTTTTTTAACGTTTACTTATTTTTGAGACAGAGACAGAGTGTGAACGGGGGAGGGTCAGAGAGAGAGGGAGACACAGAATCCGAAACAGGCTCTAGGCTCTGAGCTGTCAGCACAGAGCCCGTCGCGGGGTTCGAACTCACGGACCGCGAGATCATGACCTGGGCCGAAGTCGGACGCCCAACCGACTGAGCCACCCAGGCGCCCCTACTTTATTTTTTTAAGTAGATTTTTGAGAGAGACAGAGAGGGAGAGAGAGCAAACAGGAGAGGGACAGAGAGAGAGGGAGAGAGAGAGATTCTCAAGCAACCTCCACACTGTCAGGGCAGAGCCCGATGTGGGGCTTGAACCCACGAACTGTGAGATCATTGACCTGAGCTGCGATCAAGAGCCGGACACTTTGCCGACTGAGCCATTCAGGTGTCTCGATTATAACTACTTTACATCTGCATGGTGCCCTTGCCACAGGGGCCTTCATCCACTTCAAGATGACTTAACAAATGTGCATTGATCCTCCCACCATCCTCAGAGAATATGTGAGAAGTAAACAGTGTTTATCAATAAATTTTGTTCTCTTACAAAAAGAAACCCAACCCTTGGCAACCTAAAGGTGATAGAACACCTTTTGCTGTGACAATCTCATAAGCTCATTGACTGTGGACACAGCCAGAATATGGGGACTGAACTGCCAGGTTCCGACGGACCCCTAAATGAAATAGGTTGGGGGGGTTTGCTTGCTTAATTGCTTCCTCCCTCCATCCCTCTTTTGACACTTTCTAAAATGGCTCATATTCTAAGCGTTGGAAGGAAATCTAATTCTTGCTTTTTCTCTTTTTTTCTTCCTTTATACTTTCTGTGAAAACACAATTTCATCATAGTAGTTCCTGATTTACATTTCTGCTCCATTGGTGGATTTTCCCCTTGGTGTTCAGCAACATCTCACTCCTAATGACTATTTATAGCCCCCCAGGGTTTCTGTGGCCCTAAGTATCACCATTGAATTTATCAGAGTTCTTGCCTATCCTGATTGCCTAGGCGCACCTGCTGTGGGATTTATAGCCTTGAAAATAAGTACCAAACACCTAGTGGCTTCTAAACTTTTTTTTTAAATCAGTCTTTTGAGATAGGTTGCTTCCCACCCTTTCCCTCCTTAGGAGGTCCACAGTAGCTGTTTCTACATGATGTTGAATCATCCAGATGAAAAGTGAAAATTCTGTCAATCTCCTGTTCTCAGCTGTAGTTTAATGTAAGAGGCATTTGTGTGGTTGTTGCGATGAAAACAAGGTCGGGAGGGGAAAGGAGCTAGATCTCTGCCTCCCAGGCCCTCATGTCTCTCGTCCTGAATTACTCGGCCCGCTTTTCCCTCCATCACCTTGAGATCAAAATAGGTGTTTGCTTTCAAACCCAAATCCTGGGTACCAGTGGCTTTTGTCCCCAAGTCGGCTCCTCGTCACCCTGCCCCGTGCACTTGGTCCTGCCACGCACCTCCTCTGTAGTCCTTTGCACAAAGGATGAGTAATTGTTACACAAATTTACTTCCTTTCCATTCACAGGGGATGAGGATTGTGTCAGCTAAAGACCATTTGGATGAATGTGTTCTGCGGCATCTGTCAGTTCAGAGCAGGGCAAACATGAAGAATGAGAGACTTCTGATGAGAGATGATGGATAACTTGTTTAATCTGGGATTGTCGGCTCCATTTCTTACGTGAAGGAGTGGGAGACTGCATGCATAAAATCCCTGGACCAAGAGAATGGAGCTGCAATCCAAAGGTCCGTTTCTTCTGTAACTCAGACCTCCTATTGCATTCAGTGTACATGATTTACCCTATCACCCAGTTCGTCTTTGTTTAACCCACTTGGTTTACCTTAGACAGGTAAACCTTTCTGTCCCCACACGCTTCTCTGTCCTGTAGCCACTATCATATTTGTCTAGATAAGTTCTTGCTGTCTTGGTAAGGGTTCATCCCTTTGGCTCCTGGTCACTACATAGCTCACTGCAGGTCTAGCCTGGTTCCTGACACCTGGGGAAGAAGGCTTGTCCGTGCCTCTTGGCTCAGCAGAGGCAATGCCCTAACTCACCAGTCTGGGATTTCTCTGTCTCTCGTGTCTAGGGAAACTTGGTTCTGCCCACTCTTTACTCTTCCGTTGAACCAATGTAGGTGCTGCTGTGCTCCTTACTGCTTCCGGCGAGGTGGACTTGCTTTCTGAGTTTCTTCTACTTGAACTGTTGTATACTACTCAGCGTAACCTATACCTGCCTCTGGCTACCCAGACAAACCCCTTTCCCCACTCCCAAGCTCTTACTTTCCACTCTGCTCTGTGTGAGCAGTCCTGGCTCATTGCATTGACTGATTTGTATGTTCTGCATATAAACCCTCTTTTTTTATTTTGGGACCCCTCACGCTGGTGACGGTGACGTCATCACTCTTTGCCCACCTCCAGCAACTTCCATGGCATCTGTATCATTCGTTAGTTATCATTAACAAAGGCGTGCAGCTTTACATGGGAACATAAACAATTGTGTGTGGAGAACCGTAGTTTCTTCACAAGTCTTGTAAAATATGTTAGCACCAACACGGGCCTAAGCAACCACTGAAGCCCATCATACTAGTGGAAAATATCTGGCATGTGGGCTGTTGGGTGTTTTTATTTTTGGTATTTTAACTGCAAATCGGGTGCTATGAAGTCAAAGACACGGTAAACAAGAACCCATCCAAAGCTGCCTGTTTGGTTTGCTTTTGCCCTGTGGGCTGGACGTTGACTGTCACACGACGCCAAGGGGAAGGAAATGCTATGCCTTGGACTCATTAAAATCATTCCCAGTGATTTCACTTCTTATTTTTGTTCCAACTACACTGATATTTCTGACGTGACTGATCCCTGTGGTTAACTTCCGTAAACTCTTCCACTCTGACCTTGTCTTCCCTGTCTTTCATCTTTTTTCTGAGAGATCAGAGACACGGGAGCAAGCAGGCATCACGAGCTGCCCATTCATCTGGAGTGTGTGCGAGCTGCCTTCCAGCTGATCTCTTCCCCAATTTCCCTGCATGGCAGCCAGAATAGAAGGCAGAAGGGTGTCCCAGCACCCACGAGGATGCTAACAAGTCGCCTTGAGGTTGGTATCTCCAGGTAATGGGAACTGCGAGAAGATGCACTCTTTCCATAGTCCCTGATACCCTGAGCTCTCTCCCTCTCTTCTGCTGCCTTCTTCTCCCCTTGGGGCCATCGGAGGGGGAGGGGCGTGAAACTTCGGAGACTCGCATGGTGAGAGAAGTGCCACGCTTTCCAAACTGTGGGTGTGGCTCTCCACCCAAGACCCAATCAAGTAAAATACTTATTCGGGGAGGAAAGGGAGATGTGAGGTGTTATAAGAAGAAAACGTCCGAGAATTTAGCTACTCCAAGTGATTTTGCACACATTTCTGTTCCCTCTGCTTCCCTCATCCAGGCCAAATTGCCGACTTTAGGCTCCCATGTCACCATGGGCCTCTCCTTGCTAGCACTAGCCACGGCTGCAACTTTATATTTGTTTGTGTGTTTATTTGATTAGTGCTTCTTTTGCCCCCATGGACTGTAAGTTTCACGAGACCAGGAATAGAATCTGTGGTTCAAACTACCACAGCATACCTGACACAGTGCCGGGCACACGGTAGTGCCCAATACATATCATGACAGATGAAATGCAATTGGTTGTGTGCATATTACCCAAAGAAACCGGGCTAGAAGCCCTTCCGCTAGGCCTTTGTTGCAAATGTTACTGATAAGCAAAACATGTAGACTGTGTGGTGAAGTCTGGCTCCACACAAGATTACCACGCCTTGTATTTGAGAATCTCCCCGTGGAGTTGCTCACCCCCGCCATGTGACTAAATTAACTAGTTCAACGAAAGCGCTCATTTGGATGGTTTGATCGGTCATTGGGGTGAGTCGACCAAATGTTCATTTTGGCTTCAGGTAGCCAGCGTAAACCTTAACCAGTTCCATGTACTAACTAATATTCGGTCCAATATTTAATCTTCTGACTTGCTAGTTTTTCAGCAAAGTAGTGGAAGTCCTTAACACATGAAGAGTGGGCTTCCTGGGATATTTCAACACAATGATTAGGCTACTTGGCATTAACTTCCCACCCTGCCCTTCTATTTGTTTTATGAAGCTGGGGAGGTGGGAATGTTAGGGTTTTTTTTTTTTTTTTTTTTTTTTTTTTTTTTTTTGATGTTGAAGACAGGTAACACAACACTTTGGACTTTCTGCTCTCCCCAGCAATTCGTTCTCTGCTGTTTCTCCCTTTCACTAAACCTTTCTGCCAAACACATCATGCCTTCCTTTTGCAGTGCCCGATTCCTGCTCTGTCCTTGAAAGCACGCTTTGATCTTTCTTCTTTTTGTCAGCATTTCATTTTGGTTGAGTTGCTCAATGAATTACTGCATAAATGCTCTTATCAGAGTCTGAAATTATATCCCTGGAGATCTTTGTAGTTTTCTGGTTTCAATGAATATTCAAGTATTCATCCAAGAAGTCTCTTTCCTACTACTGAGAAGTTTACGTTTTTGCCATATATAATTCAATTTCAATTATGCACACACACACAGTGCAATTATTAGTGAGAAGGACACTATTCAGCTGTTAGCTATTGGCTTCATTAACTCATTGACAGAGTCTTAATTCATATATTCATATTCTAATATAGTGGATGAGCTACTTCAAAAGGTGATTATGGTACTACATTCATTCAATAGCTATTTATTGAGCATTCCTTATGTGTCAGGCACTCCTTAATCACTGGGGGTATAATGTTGATCAGACATGATAAATAGCCACACTAAGCTCATTGTATAATAGGAGAGAGAATTTAATCCAATAATTACACTAATAAATATCAAATTGTACCAGTGATGACAGCTAGAAAGTAGAGGTGAGTGTGGTATCCTGAAAGCCTATAAGAGAGGGTTGGATCTAGCCAAGGATGTTGGAGTAGGCTTCCCTGTAGAAACAATGGTTTAGGTAATATCTGAAGAAGAGTGGTTACTAAATAGGTGAATGAGGTGGGAATATGTTGTAAGAGGGGACAAGAGCATGTACCAAGGCCCAGAGTTAGGAGGAAGTATAGCATATTTGGAGCCTGAAGAACTGGATAAAAGAAAATAAAGAGTGTTTGAATGCATCAGAGGGCCATCAAGGATGCCAGGATGTGCAGGACCAATGTCCAAAAGAGAAGGAAAGAATATTCAGATAAGCCTCACTCTTACATCTATTAATGCCTTTGTGCATTTGCCAATCCAAGAAATGGAGAAAAGAAGGCAGGCAAAATGTGATGGCCTGAAGCTTTCTGTGGTTTCATTGAAATGAAAGATAAAAGTCGGAGTTTAGAGTTTCCAAGGTAGCTAAGACTTGAGAGGCCAGGAGAAGAGGCAACCACAGAGAAATGATCTAGAAATTTTCTCTGCAATTTCTTTTTGAGGCATTTGCTGAATTGTAAGCAGTGAAGATGTAAGGAGAGACGTCGAGATACCAAGACACAAAAAGGAGCATTTAGGAAGATACCGAGCTCAGCAGAGACATAAGCAATCTCCTGGGTCTGGGGAAGCAAAGTGGGGGTTCTGAGCCCACCGGGGACACTGGGAAACAATCCAAGTTTTCAGTTGAGACCCTAGCAAGGGTATACCTTAACTATACCGTAAAGGCAAGACTAAATCAGAAACATATCAAGTCCAACAAAGCTTGAAACTCCACTTTGACTAGATCAAGGTGGTCTGTCCATATTCTACCTGCAAGAAGAAAATTGAAACTTTTCTGGAAAAACACCAGGAGCCTCTATAATTTCAAAAATATATTGTCCAGGATTCAATAAAGACTTACCAGGAATGCCAAAAACTAGACCAAATGTCCAAAAACAAAGAGAAAAAAAATAGAGAACTATAGGTGATCCAGATGTTAGAATGATCAGGTAGGGACTTTAAAATAGCTGTGGTTAATATAGTCAAGAAAGAAGAGAGAGAGACTTTCACAAGAAAACTGGAATATATTTTAAGAAATGGAAATTTTCAACGAAAAATAAAAGAAGGTAAGAACTCTAGATTGTTGTGCTGTTTAGGTCCTCCTAGAAGATGACACTAAGACAGTAATAGATGTGCAGGAGATTTACTGGGAGAAACACTTGTGCAAGAGGGAGAAGAGAGCAGGAAAAGGTGGAAAGAAGCTTCAAACAATAACGCAGGTCTGATTCCTATGGAAGGAGGGAGGAGGGGTTGATATAAAGTCTCAGAATTCAGTACAGTTCCAACAAAGTTTGGCCAGGCTGATGGTGGGGGGGGGGGGGTGGATCCTAAGGTCAATGTTGCTTTATTGAGGAGTCCTACATTTTGCTGGGGTGGCCTTCTGTTAGCACCCTTCTGTGCTCAGTCATTGGCTGGGAGTTGCCCACAGGAAGTGTTGCTTCTGTGTAGATGTAGTGGTAGATTCAAAGGGACAGCAGCTGGGGTAATCAGTCAATTATGGTTCCCATAAGAGGTGATCTGACTGGTGTATTTTCACTGCCATTGCGTTCCACCCTTTGTGCTGCACAGCTCTCCTTCTCCATGCAAGTGCAGGGAGCAGCTCCTTCATGGTCCCATTGGCCTCTTTCCCTGAGAAGAAAATTAGAGATAGGAATTAGTGGGAATGAACTACTGACCTCGTTGCTGCAGTCCATCTTGGGGTGTAAGTGGGGGTAACTTTTCCACACAATCTGTTCTAAATTGCTCTCACCCTCAGCTATTGCCTCAGCTGGTCCTTGTGGCCTTGTGGCTCCATCTCTCTTACTATGGACATTTCATTTGCAGGCCCACCATGCCAGTTTTCGGTTGGCTAATGAACAAGGCTGACGAGGGTCATTTTGCTTACTTGGTTATTGAGTGCCTCTTGCTTGATGGATACTTCCTGGTGGGCATTAATATGTGATACACAAACTCCCATACTTCATGCCCAGGCCGCTGTATCACCCGTATGCCTCTACCCCAGATCTCTTTGCCTCAAAACTTTCAGTCATTTCCTTCCAGGCGTCTGACTGGCCAGCCACGTCACTAGTCACTACCCAGATATCTCTATATATTATCACCTGGGGCTACATGTCCCGTTACAAATCTTTCCCCTCTCCTCTGTCTTTTAAAGCTACTTCTGAATGCAGCTGTAATGTAGCTGCTATGCATATGCAGCTTGTATCCATCTACAGAGGAGACCCATCCATAAACCAAGTTTGGGCCTTCTCCTCCTCCTTCACCTAGTCACACAGGAACGCCCATATGCCTGTATGTGTGAGCTGGGGGATGGAGGCTGGACACCTGTGGTGGGTGACGTAAGACTTACTTGCTCTTGCAGCCTACTCTACTCCCAGTCTTGATCTGGGTGTTCCATTTCCATCTTATAATAGACTACTGTTGGGCCCACCCAAATTTATGGCTTGGTGGGTCTGACAGAACCCAGTTTATAATTAACAGTTTAGATACTTGGCCATTTGGTACTTCATTGTCTCTACTAAGACAGAGCAGGAGCTCTGTTCCTAGGTGTGGAGTGTGTTGCCTCCAGAACCCCTAAAGCCCCACTGGACACTATGTTCCCTTCTGTGTTGTAGGGAATGCAAGATTCAACAATTTGTCTTTTTTTTTTTTTAATTTGTTTTTTATTTTGTAGGAAATATTCCAGGTTATTTCTGAACTCCTAAAAACTGGATCCCTACAAACTTCACTGAAGTAGAAGTTCCCCTGAGTTTTCACAGAGTTTACTTCCTTACTCTGTGGAGTGCAGGGAACCTAGCAAGGCTTCAAGCATGTTAGCCATCTCTTTCTCATCCTGTCCAATAAGCATGATGTCACTGGTGTAATGGAGCAGTGAGATCTTCTTTGAGATACCCAGGCACTTCAGACCTCTTCAGACTGCACAATGACAGAGGGCAGGAGAATTAACATAGCCCTGAGGCAAAATTGGAAACAAATATTGTCCATCCTGAGTTCATGTGAACTGTTTCTTTTCTTCTTTTCTTTTTCATAAAATTTATTTATTTATTTAAAAAATTTTTAATGTTTATTTATTTTTGAGAGAGAGAGAGAGAGAGAGCAGGGGAAGAGCAGAGAGAGAGAGCGAGAGACACAGAATCCGAAGCAGGCTCCAGGCTCCGAGCCATCAGCACAGAGCCTGACGTGGGGCTTGAACCCACACACCGCGAGATCATGACCTGAGCCAAAGTCAGATGCTCAACCGACTGAGCCACCCAGGCACCCCTATTTATTTATTTTTGAGAGAGACAGAGACAGTGTGAGCGAGGGTGGGGCAGAGAGAGAGAGAGAGAATGCCAAGCAATCTCTGCACTGTCAGCATAGAGCCCCATGCGGGGATCAAAACCACGAAACCATGAGATCACGACCTGAGCAGAAACCAAGAGTCACCCGCTTAACTGACAGAGCCACCCACGTGCCCCTATGCTCTTTTCTAATTGGAATTCAAAAAGAATATTTATTTGATCAGTGGCAAGATTCCATATATCTGAGGCCTTGTTTCTTTTTGTTTTTTTGTTTTTGTTTTAAAGTTTATTTATTTTGAGAGAGGCAGAGACAGCATGAGTGCCGGAGGGGCAGAGAGAGAGAGAGAATCCCAAGCAGGCTTCACAGCTGTCAGCCTGGAGCTTGAACTCATGAAACCGTGAGTGAGATCATGACCTGAGCTGAAACCCAAAGTCAGATGCTTAACTGAGTGAGCCAGCCAGGGGCCCAGAGGCCTTGTAAATCTGTCCCAGAAACAACCTCATGGCACAGCAGATGAAGCCGTGTGAAGTAGGAAGTTCACTTCTGTGAAGGAGGAAAACTACTTGGCTGAGCTAGCAGTAGTCTACAGTCATTCTCCAGGATGTATTCAGTTTCTTCGTTAGCCAGACTGGTGAATAAAATGGACACCTGGCGTGGCCACCAGCTCTGAATCCTATAGGTCTCTAATGGGGACGTCAATCTCCTGCCAATACTCCTAAGTAAAAGTACCGTTTTTGACTTGCTATCTTGGCTGGCATGGCGGGCAGTCTCAGATATTTCTATATAGCCTACCTCACTATGAGAGCTCTTACCATGCAAGCTAAGGACCCAACGTGTGGAGTTACTTCAACTACCAAGTACATTATTTCCAGATGTACATTCAGGACTGGGAAGTGACTGTTGAGTGGGTCTTCAGACTCAGTGGGCCCACTGGGAACTGAATTTAGCCAGGACTCCCTTTATTACCTGGTCTCTATTACTCCCTGAACTACTGAAGGGGTCATGATGACACTTTGGCTCTGTGGGTTTCATGATCAAATATGTCGAATAATTTTCAAAATTCCTAGGACGAAACAACAGTTTACTGCTTAATGGAGACACATTTAAGTCCATGGGCTTAGAAGAGTGTGAAGAAAAAGAATGGGGAGCGATGACAGCAAGATGGCCCAGTAAGATGTCTTCCACTTGTATCCCCCCCCTCCCCCCACTTAACAACAATAATTTGGCATCCATCCATGACAGAAGTGCCTTTGTGGGGATCCAGGATCCAGGCAGGACACTGTGAAACCCTGGTGCAGTTTGAGACTGAGGAGAGCTGTTATGAGAAGGCAGGCTTGCATCCAGGCAACCAATCACTGACTGTGATCCTGGCTACGGACTCAAAAACAGCTCAGTACCCTAAGGACTTGGCTGCAGCCCCTTTTGGCTTTGGTCTTGTCACCAACACTATTCACCAAGGGACCAGAGAGGTGTCGCACCTATCTGTGCATCAGGTAATAGGCATACAGACCTTGGACCTAGCCATGGACATGAAAGTGGCCCAGGAATATCTCCAGGCCCTCTTAGGTGCAGTGTGGGGAGCACCTGAAGGTAAGCTTGCCAAACCCATTCAGGTTGTAGATCCTTAAAAGGTCCTCTAACTGGGCTTGAGCCCATCACAGCCGCAGTCCATGAACAGACCTACCGGCACAGGGACCTGTCAGGAGATACCCCATCTGCTTTCCTGGAGTACCCTGTACCAGCTTCAGCTCCCTCTTGGTCACAGTATGCCAGCAGTCCCACAGGTCCAGGGACCCAGTGGAAGATACTCATGTCTACAACCTCAGAGATTCTGAAAGAGTTCGTTTCTTAGCTTCTGACCCTCCAGCCACAGTCAGGGAACAGTCCAGCCCACCCAAGGACCTGGTGGGAGATATGCCCATTCTTGCCTCCAAAGCCAGGTCTGTAGACCTCAATCTTGCCTATAAACTGAAACAGCCCTAGGGCATGGTTCTAGACCCTCTCAGCTATGGTCAGAGATACTCCCGCCCACCCAGAGGTCCATCCAATCCCAAGCAGAAGCCTGCTCAGGGATCAGTAAAGACCTTCTATTGGTTTTCTGGGTCAATGGAATTACCTCTGGAAGCACAGTCATGCTAGATTGAAGCCAGTTATGAGGCTGCCCCTGGGTCTGCAGTGGGTCTGTGGTTGGTGGGCTTACTACCAGGGGCTTGGGCAGGTGTGGATACTGTCTGACTTCTGCTGGATAGGATTGCCTCCATTACCTTGTTTAGTATGGTCATACTAGGAGAAGTTTTTACTTAAGTTTCCACGACTGGATTCTCACACAAAGGGCCTTTAACAGGATCCTGAGAAGGCTCCTGCCTGGTCAGTAGATGTTCAAAGTATAAATCAGAAAGTATCTTGAGGCAAATGAGGATGAAAATACAACATGCCACAACTTATGGGTTAAGTTTATAGTGATAAATGCCCACATTAAGAAAAAAGAAAAATCTCAAACAACTTCACTTTTATAAGGAATTAGGAAAAGAAGAACAAACTAAGCCAAAAGTTAGTAGAAAAAAGGAAAAAATAAAAATCAGAGCAGAAATGAATGAAATAGAGAATAGAAAGACAATAAAAAATATCAGGGAAACTAAGAGTTCATTTTTTGAAAAGATAAAATTGACAACCCTTTTTTAAAAAACAGATTTTTTTAAGTTTATTAATTTTGAGAGAGACAGAGACAACATGAGTGGGGAAGGGGGAAAAGAGAGAGAGAGAGAGAGAGAGAGAGAGAGAGAATCCCAAGCAGGCTCCACACTGTTAGCTCAGAGCCTGACATGGGGCTTGAACTCATGAGACTGTGAGATCATGACCTGAGCCAAAACCAAGGGTTGGATGCTTAACCGACTGAGCCACCCACGTGCCCCCAAACTGACAAAACTTTAGCTAGACTACCCACAGAAAAAAGAAAGAGGACTCAAATAACAAAATTAAAAATGAAAGAGGAGACATTACAACAGACACTGCAGAGATACATCAACAGAGGTTATTTATGAGCAATTGTACAATCAACAAATTAGGTAACCCGGAACAAATGGATAGATTCTTAGAAACATACAACCTAACAAGACTGAATCATGAAGAAATAGAAAATCTGAACAGAACCAATAATGACTAAGGAGGGTGAAGCAATAATCAAAAACCTCTCAACAAAGAAAAACCCGGGACTAGATGTTTCACTGGTGAATTCTACCAAATATTTTAAGAAAAACTAAGGCCGATTCTTCTCAAATTCTTCCAAAAAATTTAAGAGGAGGGAACACTCCCAAAATTATTTTATGAGTCCAGCATTACTCTGATAACAAAGCCAGATAAAAACACTGCAAGAAATGAAAAATACAGGCCAATATCCCTGGTGAACATAGATCTAAAAATCTAACAAAACACTAGTAAACCAAATTCAACAGTGCATTAAAAGGATCATACATCATGATCAAATGTGATTTTTCTCTGGGATGCAAGGATGGTTTCAATCAATAAACATGGTGCAAATCAATAAACCTAACACACCACATTAATGGAATAAAGGATAAAAATCATATCATCTCAATACATGAAAAAATGGCAGAATTCAACATCCTTTCATGATAAAAACTCTCAACTAATTGGGTATACAAGAAATATATCTCACCATAATAAAGGCCATATATAATAAATCCACAGCTAACATCACACTCAGTGATAAAAAACTGAAAGCTTCTCCTTTAGACTCAGAAACAATGATGCCTACTCTTACCACTCCTCACTATAGTCCTGGAAGTCCTAACCAGAACAATTAGGTAAGATAAAGAATAAAAGACATCCAAATCAGGAAGGAAGAAGTAATAAAACTGTCTTTGTTTGCAGATGACTTGATCTTATATTACAGAAAATCCTAAAGACCACCAATTAGACCTAATAAACAGATTGAGTAAAGTTGCAGGCTAAAAAAAAAAAAAAAAAAATCAACATATATGAATCAGTTGCATTTCTATACACTAACAATAAAATGTCTGAAAGAATTAAAAAAAAATTTTTTTTTAACGTTTATTTATTTTTCAGACAGAGAGAGACACAGCATGAACGGGGGAGGGGCAGAGAGACAGGGAAACACAGAATCAGAAGCAGGCTCCAGGCTCTGAGCCATCAGCCCAGAGCCCGACGCGGGGCTCGAACCCGCGGACTGCGAGATCGTGACCTGAGCCGAAGTCGGACGCTTAACCGACTGAGCCACCCAGGCGCCCCAGAAAGAATTTTTTAAAAATCCCATTTAAAATAGCATTGAAAACAACAAAATACTTAGGAATAAATGTCACTAAGGAGAGGAAAGATCTATACACTGATAACTATAAGATATTGATGAAAGAAATTAAAGAATACAAAAATAATTGGAAAGATATCCTGTGTTCATTAATCAGAAGAATTAATACTGGGAAAATATCCACACTACCCAAATCCATCTATAGATTCAACGAAATCCCTATCAAAATTCCAAAGGCATTTTTCACAAAAATAGAAAAAACAATTACTAAAATTCATATGGAACCACAAAAGCCCCAAATTGCCAAAGTAATCTTGATAAAGAGCAAAGTTGGAGGCCTCAAACCTCCTGATTTCAAACTGTGCTGCAAAGCTGTAATAACCAAAATAGTATATTACTACCTCATAACATAGCAAAACATAAAAACAGACGTAGATATAGACCAATCTAATGGAATTGAGAACCCAGAAATAAATCCATATGTACACAGCCAACTAACAGTTAATTGAGAAGGGATTGAAGAATTCTCAATGGGGAAAAGATGGTCTCTTCAATAAATCATTTTGGGATAATATTCACATGCAGAAGAATGGAATTGGATGTCTATCTTACACTCTCAAAAAAAAAATAACTCAAAAATATGAAAGACTTAAATGTAAGGCCTGAAACCTTGACAGGGATCTTGAAATTATTTTTAAGGTATGATACTGAAAACACAAGCAACAAAAACCAAAGTTAAGAAATGGGATTACATCAAACTAAAAAGCTTCTGTAAAACAAAAGAAAACAAAATCAATCAAATGAAGAGGCAACTTACAAATAGGAAGAAATATTTGCAAATCATATATCATTTAAAGGATTAATATCTAAAATACAGAAGGAACCCATACAGGTCAATAGCAAAAAAAGCAAAAGCAAAACTGATTAATAAATGGGCAGAGGAACTGAAGAGACATTTTTCCAAAGAAGGCATACAAAAGACAACAGGTATGTGAAAAGATGCTCAACATCACTAATCAAAACCAAACTGTGATACCACCTCACACCTATTAGAATGACTATTATCAGAAAGACAAGAGATAACAAGCATTGGTGAGGATATAAAGAAAAGGGAAACTTGTGCACTGTTGGTGGGAAGGTGAATTGATACAGCCACTATGGAAAACAGAATGGAGTTTCTTCAAATAATTAAAAATAGAATTACCATATGACCTAGCAGTCCCACTTCTGGGTATATATCCAAAAGAAATGAAATTTGCTATTTCTAAGAGATATCTGCTCCCCCATGTTCATTGCAACATTATCCACAATAGCCAAGACGCTGAAACACTCTAAGTGTCTATTGATGGATAAGCTATTTAAAAAAAAAAGAAAAACCCTTTCATTTGTGACAACATGGATGGCCCTTGAGGGCATTATGTTAAGTAAATCAAGTCAGAGAAATGCAAATGCTATATAATCTCACTTATATGTGAGATATAGCTTTAAAAAGCCTGATTCATAGAAACAGAGATTACAATGGTGGTTGTCACAGGCTGGGGGTAGAGGTGGTAAATGGGAGGATGTTGGTCAAAGGGTACAAACTTCTAGTTATGAGATGAATAAATTCTGGGAATCTAACATACAGCAAGATGACTATAGTTAACAATATTATATTATATACTTGAAAGTTGCTAAGAAAGTAAATCCTGGGGCAGTGCCTGGGTGGCTCAGTCAGTTAAGCATCTAACTCTTGATTTCAGATCAGGTCATGATCTCACAGTTTGTGAGATAGAGCCCCTCATAGGGCTCTGCACTGACAGTAAGAAGCCTGCTTGGGATTTTCTCTCTCTTACTCTTCCCCTCCCTGGCTCACATGCTGTCTTTCTCAAAATATAAATGAATGAATGAATGAATGAATAGAAAAGTAAACCCTAAATGTTCTCACAACACACAACAATCATAATTATGTGAGGTTAACCAATCTTTTTTGTGGTAATCATTCCATAATACATATGTGTATTAAATCATAATGTGGTCCACCTTAAATTTATACAATGTCTTATATCAATTATATTTCAATAAAGCTGGAGCAAATAAAAATAAAAAATAAAATAGAAAAAGGAATGAGAGGATATATTGTACAAAGTTAAATCAAAGAAAGAAAGCTGGTATAACTTTGCTAATATTAAAGATGAATTTCTGAGGTGCCTGGGTGGCTCAGTCAGTTAAGCATCTGACTCTTGGTTTCAGCTCAGGTCATAATCTCAGTTTGTGAGATTGAGCACTGCATCGGGCTTTGCATTGACAACGTGGAGTCTGCTTGGGATTCTCTCTCTCTCTGTCCCTTCTTTGCTCACTTTCTCTCAAAATAAATAAATAAACATTAAAAAAAAAAAGATGAAATTTGACCTATCTTGTACTGAATTCAACACTCAGAGAAAAGTAAGTTTGTTGGGCCACCTTGGATGGCTCAGTTGGTTAAGTGTCCAACTCTTGGTTTTGGCTCAGGTCATGATCTCATGGCTTTGTGAGTTCCAGACCGCATCAGACTCTGTGGTGAAACTGTGGAGCCTGCTTGGGATTTTCTCTCTCCCCCTTTCTCTCTGCCCCTCCCCCACTTGCACTGTCTCTGTCTCTCTCAAAATAAATAAACTTTTTAAAAATGTAATTTTTTCTAACACTGCAATGCCCAAATAAGTAAATGCGTATCTCAAAAATATCTTGAAAATTATTTCGATGGATTGTTTAAGTAAAAGGTCATAATTTGAGGCATATTAACTACTTGAAATGCACTCTGAGTAAATATTGATAATGTCAATAATTATGTTCAACTTTGAATGATGTGTTTTTAAGTCCATAAGGTTTGTGAAAGTTTAATGGTTTAAGGCCCAAGTGTGCAAATAAAAGTAAAATTAAAAAGCATGCTATATCATTGTTTCCCAAAGCACTTTTTAAAATTATTTTTGAGAGAGAGAGAGCACAAACCAGGGAGAGGCAGAGAGAGAGGGGGGCAGAGGCCAAAGGGGGCTCTGTGCTGACAGCAGAGAGCCCAATGTGGGGCTCAAACTCGTGAACTGTGAGATCATGACCTGAGCCAAAGTTGGGTCTTTAACTGACTGAGCCACCCAGGAACATCCCCCCACCCCCCAACCCTCCCCGCCCAAGGCACTTTTAAAATTTCAATGAAAATCCTATATACAGTGAACCTCTCATTAATTTGAAAAGCAGCAAAAGGCTTTGGAAAGTTCTGAGTGAACTAGACTTAGAACATCCAATACTTTAGTGATGAACAACCATCCACTTAATCCGGTAGGAAATCGCAATTGCTTCAAATTGCTCTATGTTTTGATAAACCATGATCAGACTAACAAGGTATAACTTACCTCATGTGTTGATTGAATGGTCAGTGCTAGTATTTCAGAATTAGTTTCAAAAGTGAAAGAAAGTTAGTGAATATGACAAAGGAAGTCAGGTCAGTATTAGCTTGATTTGACCTTCAACTTGAAAGTGTTTTGCGAGACACAAGGATATTGGCACATTTTACACATTTATTAACCCTGTGTGAAGGCTATTTTCTGTCATAAAGTAGTCTTCTTTTGAATAAATTGGGCTTCATTTGCAAATATAAACACAAATAAGTCAGAAATGGAGCTTTGTCACCAATGCTTTAGAATGTATTAATTAGACGAGACCACATGTATAAAGTGGCTAAGAGTATGGGCTCTGGAGTCAGACTGCCTGGCTTCAAATCCCTGTTCTGCTATTTGCTCAGTGACTTTGGGGAAGTTACTTAATCTCTGCCTTGGTTTCCTTACCTTAAAACAGGGATGCTAATAGTACCCAATAAAACCTTCCCTGATCAAATCCTACAATAGGATTTTTTTTTATTTAAAAAAAAATTTTTTTTTAATGTTTATCTATTTTTGAGACAGAGAGAGACAGAGCATGAATGGGGGAGGGTCAGAGAGAGAGGGAGACACAGAATCGGAAGCAGACTCCAGGCTCTGAGCTGTCAGCACAGAGCCCGACACGGGGCTCGACACGGGGCTCGAACTCACGGACGGTGAGATCATGACCTGAGCCGAAGTCAGACGCTTAACCGACTGAGCCACCCAGGCGCCCCTACAATAGGATTTTTAAAGCACCATGCCTGACATTTAGTAAGTGTTCCTTAAGTATTAATTCATTGTTATTATAAATACCTGGCACAGGGCAGACCATTAAATACACATCTACACATATATACACATACTTATATATATGTAAATATATCAGTAATATAACAAGCCGTGTATTACACAGTATCTAATATTATTTTAGATATACATTATATTATATGTATATAGATATTAGATGCCTTTAATTCACAGCAAAAAATATGCTGACAGCCTCTTAATTTCTAAGCTTTGCATGCCCAGTTTGAGGAGATATTTATTCCAATAGTTTCTTATACCACTTACTATAAATCTCTGGAAATCTCTGCTAAGGAAAGACTAGCTTTCCTAGGAAACTCAAGAATTTACATGTGCAAATGTTACCTTTCATTGTAACTATTAACATTGGTTAGAGCTTCACTATGTTGGGAAAAGACAAGTAAGTAAACTGCTAATATCACAGTGTGAGCCACAGGCTGTATTTCCCTCACAAAAATCTCTGGATAGTTCAAGGGAAATAAAGAGGTGGTGTCAAACATACATAACAAAAACTATGTACATAACTGCTTCAATTTTGTATCAAATGTTTACTAAAGACACTTTCTAAAAACGTCCGTTATTCCTTCATAGATGACCATTTGAATAGCGATTTTGCTATAGAAATTTCCCTGCAATGAAGTTAATAGTTGTAATATGGCCTCACTCCCCAGTTAATAGGACAATAGCACATTTTATGAAGCCATTCTTTGGATGTTCCCTTGGAGAATCTTCTCATTCAGTTTGATCTCCAATTTTTGATGATGCAGTAGCGTAAAGAAGAAAAAAGTTTACCCAATTCTATGGGTAGTTAAAATTTGATTTAGGGGCGCCTGGGTGGCTCGGTCGGTTAAGCGTCCGACTTCAGCTCGGGTCATGATCTCACGGTCCGTGAGTTCGAGCCCCGCATCGGGCTCTGTGCTGACAGCTCAGAGTCTGGAGCCTGCTTCTGATTCTGTGTCTCCCTCTCTCTCTGACCCTCCCCCGCTCATGCTCTGTCTCTCTCTGTCTCAAAAATAAATAAACGTTAAAAAAAAAAATTTAAAAAAAAAAAAATAAAATTTGATTTAAAAACTTAAATAAGTAATGCATCTTTTGTGGTATACACATGTGAAAAAACGGTTTTCCCTTGCAGAAAATGAAACTGGCCTGATAGAGACAGACCCATACAGCCGTGGATCTCTAGTTAGTACTTTATAAAATGCCTAGCACACAGCAAGTGCTAAATAAATGAGTCAGAACCCTGGGATTGGAATTTTCAAAAACATCCTTCTCATCAAACTTACATTCTCTGTCTTCAGTGTCCAACTCAATGCCTAGTTAATTTGTCTGAGGAATCAGTGCAAACAAATATGCTAATGATTGACCATTTCTTTTATTTCTTTTTTAAAAAATATTTTATTTATTTTTGAGAGAGAGAGAGCACGTGCGAGCAAGCAGGGGTGGGGCAGAGAGATGAGGAGACACAGAATCCGAAATAAGCTCCAGGCTCTGAGCTGTCAGCACAGAGCTCGACGTGGGGCTTGAACCCACGGACCGTGAGATCATGACCTGAGGCAAAGTTGGGCGCTTAACTGACTGAGCCACCCAGGTGCTCCTATTTTTTTTTTCTTTCTTGAATGTTATCTGTATGGTTATAGGCTTTTAGGACTAGTGTAGGAGGCAGGATAGAATAGTGCTGAAAAGCCCAACCTCTGGAGCCAATTCAGGTCTTTACCAGATCTGTAAACTCAAGTCACTTTGCCTCAGGTTCCTCAACCATAATATGGGAATAGTAATATTACCCTAAAATGAGATAATCCATATAGAACACTTAGCTGCATTAGCATGGCCAGTGGAAAATGTGTGAATTGAGGAGATTCAGAAATTCAGGAATGTGGAGATATTTTGGAGCAACAGAACATTTTTAGATCCCACAAATCATGCATCGTAAGAAGCTATCTGGGCAGCTACAGTTAAGGCTGGCCTCAAAAATACTATAATATATGGCTTCCCGCCTGGTTCCCGATTGTGATTACATTAGAGATGAAAAAGTCTGACATTCATTCATCAATATTTATTTAGCACTTACTGTGTGTCAAGCATTTTGTAAGGTACTAACTAGAGATATAAAAACGAATAAGACAGGGAACAGATAATTTGCAATTCAGTGTGATTAATGCTTTGGGATCCTACTTCCTCTCTTCCTGCTTAACTAGCTTTATTCACTGAGAGAGTCGCCTGGAACAATTTACCTGGTCTAATGTAGACGTTTTTTCTGTAGTTCCTTTAGGGCTGACTTTACCTTAAAAAAAAAAAAAAAAATCTAGGTACATTTCTTTTCATCTTTCCAAAGTGGCAAAAGCTTTTTCTCATCTATTCCCAGGTTGCTGCCGGGGTCTGACCTCTCACCGCCTGGCAGAGACCCCTAATGAGGGCTGAATTGGCCATGTCTCATTCTGATGAATAATGGGTCTCGTCACCCCTCAGTGCCCTCTAGATTTACTCACAGGTCCCTGGAGACATTGCCAGCAAATAAATCCCCTGACCTGCTGCAAGATCCTTTTCTCCTACTGAGACCCTTCCTGGGGCTCCTCACCGACTCCTTAGCTGGGCTGCCTCAGCCGCAAGCAATCTGGATGTCAAACCCCAAATGCCCTCAGTCCCCCAGATGCATGTCTGCACCAGCCAGAATTCCAGATGCTTCGGTCTGATGTAGGCAGAGCCATTACCCCATGAGTCTTCTCTTTTAACGTCAGTATGTTCTCAGTCTGTGATCTATTTGTTTGTTAACCTGTAAGAATAGGTTCAATCCCCACATGGGCTCTCGTTTCACTGTAACTTATGCCCAACAGAGTCAACCATGTCTCCATACACAGTGTGATCAGCCGAGTCCTCTTGGCTCCTCTGAACACATAGCTGATCAGGGTTGACCCTGAGTTGCTCTTCTGCTTCCAGACCTTGCAGGGATTTGATGTGAAATGGGAGACGAACTCAAAGACACGGTGTCAGCTGGGCTGCTGAATGGTTTTCTCCTTGCTTCCGGTTGTCGCAGTGGCTCTGTGACAATCTGTTGATGCCAAACTCTGCCACTGCTACCGTGAGGCCCTTTGCAAGGTGGTATTTTATCCTATCGCTTTAGAAGAATACTTTTGCATGCAGAGCAGGAGTCCACTTGAATAAACCAAGGTACCCGAAAGAAATCACATCAGGTTGCTTGTTAGGTTTGTTAGCTGTTGTGTGGCATAGCATCCCACGGCCCCTCACAGATGATCCGGGAGTGATTTTTGGCTTTCAGTGCAGTTAGATCAAAGAGACGCCCATCAAATGTTGCCTCTAATCGCTTCAGACAGTTCAAGCCTCTGTAATGCCCCAGTGTTTCAATTTAACATTTACTGTTGTGTGCCTTGTGGAAATAGATGCATTTGAAATTTAAGCCCAGTATAACAGGGGGTGGGGGAAGGGGAGGGTGCTGACAACGTGGAAAAGAGGAAGGAAGATTTCTACCCAAATTTTAGGTGGCCAAATGCCAGCTCCATGTCTCACACTCATCCTCCCGGGTAGTAACCTCGGGGCACCAGCTTCCATTCATTTCCTTCCGCTCCAAGCCCAGAAGCCCGTGTTAGCAGTGACTACAGACTGGATATTATCTAAACTCTCAGTGAATCACAGCTGACAGTGCTGCTATTTCTAAGCCACAGAATCACTCTTTGAACAAAATGCAAGCGCTGTGTCTTTTCAACCTGTTCTTCAACAGCCCAAGCAGCAGGATTCCAGCAGTGTATAATAACTGTCAGAAACAATTTCTGCTCTGTAAGTGAGGTGAAGCAAAATGTCAAAATATTTGAATACATTTCATTGAGGATATCTTCTTTTAAATTAGTGAAGGCTAGAGAAGAAGAATCCCATTCTCTCGCATAATAAATATGCATGGAACTGAGGAGCCACGTGCATTCTAATAAAGCCGAGTCCTGGCTTGTTAATGCGTTATAGGTCCACAACAATAAAACACAATAATTACTAGTTAAAGAGATGCCAGTGTTGGCCTTTTACCAACACCCCTGAACATATAATTCATAATAAATTTAGTAAGGCTGAAGTCGGCCTGTTAATTAACCTATTTTCTGCAGTGCCTGGGATGGAGGAAATGATTGTGCGATCCGGCAAGGCGCCCTCCCAAATTTGCACATATCATCATTGGCTGGAAGGACTCTGCAATTTGGACTCAGGAGCCTCGCCACAGGGTCCTTGCTTGTGCTGATACAGGTGAGAAAGTTTGGGGAGAAATGGTAAGGGAATATCTCACTGAGCAATTACCATATGTAAAAAAAGAAATGGCAGGACTATATACTGACTGGCGGGTGTAGGGGATTTTTTTTTTTTTAAGCCAACATTTCAGGCAAAGAAAGCTGAGCAGAAGGGCTCAGGGGCCCAGGGGACCGAATCAGCATGAACAACTGAGGACACAGGCTTTTCCATTCTTTGTATTCAAAACCCATTAAAATAACAGAAAATGGACAAACATGTCACAGTGCTCGTAACAGGGCAGGGTACCATTTTCTGCCAGAGACCGAGAAATTTCCGGACTATAGAGAATGAAAGGGATAGGACCGGCCAGAACAGAGAACACCACAGTCGAACATAAACCAGGAAGAAAGCTGATGAACTTCTACTTTTCTGAACCTGCTAATATCAGCCTGTAAACTCATGGCAAGAGGAGGAAGAGGTGCTGGGAAATCATCAAGATTGTTGTTTCTTTTTAACCCGTGTCAGGACATGTAGGCCAGCCCTCCCTCTCCTCACTGTCTCACACTGAACAACAGGTGGCAGAGGTGCTAGCCACCAAGCTCCCAGGTAGTAAGGCAAGTAAAGATGCCACCCAAGGAGCCCTCGAGTTTGGGTATAGGACTGGAGGGAATGCTGAGCTCCATGACAGATGTAGGGTAGGAGGCAAAGCCATTAACGTCCTCGAATGAGTAATAAATTCTTATTTTACCGGTGGAGAGGAGGGGTTTGCTGTATGTGGACATAAAGCAGGCCGGCTGATGGAGACTCCTCTCCTCCTTCAGGGCAGAAGAGAGGCATGATGGAGAAACACAGGAATCCCACTCCACCTCTATGCATTAATCAACCTTGCTCATTATTCGCAGAATGAATGGGCAACCAAGGATTGCCAGACATTGGATACAAACTAACAATATAAAAGACAAGAACTAAGCGGACTAGCATAATGGTTGAAAACAGATAATTTGAAGAACTAAAGAAAATATTGAATCACTTCTATCCTCAGGATATCCTCAGGATACTAATTCAACAGTCTTTCGAATAGAAATTCTCTTTTAACATCATTATGTTATGTTATGTTAACTTCATACCATAACATTGTTATGAAAAAGGAGCAATCAGAAAATAAAGATTTCTTGGAAATTAGAATTTTGATCACTGGAATTTTAAAATTAACAAAAGAGCTAAACAGTATAAAGGACACAGATAAAAATATAATATTAATTTGAAAAGTAAAGCTGAGAAAACCTTGTAGAATATAATGGGCATTAGAGACAAACGTTTTAAGAACTGATTTTACATGGAGGGTCATGGAGCATCAATACCTAAGGTCCAACATCCATCTAATTGTTTTTGTTTTTGTTTTTGTTTTTAGTAGGAGAGAGTCAAGGAGAAGTGAAGACATAATAGAAATCTTAGAAAAAAAAATTCCCCCAATATAAGGTATAAACTTGAGATTAAGAAAGTTTACTGAATGGGGCACCTGGGTGCCTCAGTGGTTACACGTCTGACTTGGGCTCAGGTCATGATTTCACGGTTCATAAGTTTTAGCCCTGCGTTGGGCTCTGCGCTGGAAGCTCAGAACTTGGAGCCTGCTTCTGATTCTGTGTCTCCTTCTCACTCTGTCCCTCCCTGCTCACACTCAGTCTCTCTGTCTCTCTTTCAAAAATAAATAAACATTAAAAAAAAATTAAAAGAAAGTTTACTGAATGGTAAGGGACTTGCCATTAATCATATCCTAATGAAATATCTGAGCAAGGATATGTCAGCCTTAAGACATTTGTTAATGAGGGGCTCCTGGGTGGCTCAGTTGGTTTAAGTGACCGACTTCAGCTCAGGTCATGATCTCCAGTTCGAGCCCCGCCTAGAGCTCTGTGCTGAACACTTGTTCAGAACCTGGAGCCTGCTTTGGATTCTGTGTCTCCTCCTCTCTCTGCCCCTCTCCAGCTTGTGCTCTCTCAAAAATAAATAAATGTAAAAAAAATTTTTTTAAAGACATTTGTTAATGAAATTTACTACTCTGACAGGTTAAAAGCTAAAAGCTGTGTTAATAGTCAAAATAACAGTTGTGTACACATTCACCATTACTATTCACATTATATTGGGTGACTAAGACAAGAAGAGTATTTACTAGATATAAATACCTGTAAATAAATTTAAGAGGAGTTCCAACTTCCTGTCCATAGGAAAAAACAAATTAAGGCAATACAATAGGAATGCATACTCTTCCCTCAAGCATTTCAAATCTGAGAAGGTGGGAACAGGCCATCTCAAACATTGTTGCTGGTAGTGGAAAATGGAAAGCTTTCAGAAAGGGGCACTGAAAAGGCAGAGATTTTTAGAGACAAACTATCCTTCTAGGTGTCTATTGCAGAGAAATACTGGTGGGTTTGCATGGAACTACATGTAGAGGACATTCATTGCCACATTTTTTATCAAAAGAAGGCTAGCAACGCAAATGTTGAAAGTGGAGAAATGTGTAGAAGAAACGAGGATACATTACTACTGAGAAATAGGTTGTAGTAAAATGTAATAAAATGGAAATGCAGTTCTTTAAAATCCTCCGAAGAAAAATAGTGTGATGTTTGGAGAGGAGATAAAGAAGCCCTGGGGTGGTGGGTCTGAGAGCTTGTCTTCTGTATCTGGCGTTTGCCTACTGCTCGCCCACCTGCAGAGCCCCGGCACCCTGCCAAGCCAGGATCATGCTTTACTCTGTACCTGCTTGCTTCTCTACAGTCTTGCTTCTCTACAGCCGACGTGGTGCCACAGCAATTGTAACAACACTCTTGTCCTGGTGCAATTTTCCTTTTTAATTCATTCTCCGTCTAACTCAGAACCATGCAGAAGGAAGCATTTTCCCCCCTTAACTTGTGTTTCTCAGAGAAACTAAAGCTCATAGAATTGAGATTCATTGAATTTTTCTGCAAAACAACAACAACGACAACAACCAACACCTGCATGTTAAGGATTTATGTTGTAAGTCAATCCAGTGCCTTGGTATCTTCGGTGAAGGTCACTGCTGGGAGTGATGAGAAAGTAGAACGGTTATGATTCGGGCAGTGGTAAATAAGCTTGTAGAAGAATAAAATTCTCTTTGTTTTGCTTGCAGAACCTAAATTTCTTCCACCTGCTTCCCTTCCTTCTTGGTTTCAGAGAAGCTAACCATGTTATAGCTGGACATTACCGTATTAAAATGTAATCTCCTTTCATCAGTCTGGTCCAGAAAGTATTTCCATTTCAGTACGAGTATTATTACAGCTTCAGTCCGTATCCATTTTGGAGCTGAGCTTCTGAGTTTCCTCTCCCTTAGAGATCCAGTGGGCCCGGGCCTCCATCCCAAAGCATGGAGTGGGTGGAGAAGGTGGGTGGCTGAGATGAAGTGGCCTCCTTTCTCGGCCTCATCTGGCTCTGTGAAGTTGCTGCTGCCTGCTGTGTGCAATGGTGACCAGGACTGAGACTGATGTTGCATCACCGGATAGCACACGAGACGTCCTTTGGGTATCCTGCCCACCTTCCTAGGGTGAGTAATCCCAGGGAGGCACAGCCACATCTCCCTGCCTCCCCCAGCAGGGTCCACTTCATAGAGTCTTCACATGCCCAGTAGAATGGTTTCGGGGTGGAACCTGGCAGACTGTGCTTCGGGCTACCTTCCGTGCCACATCCCAACACAAGATTACCTGTCTGGGAGACTTCAGGAGCAGTCTTTGCTCAGGTCCTTCAAGGGAGGCCACCCCATGTTCCTGCTGCCCTGTCCATTCTCTGGCAACAGGAGATAGGTTGCAGGCTTTGCCTGAGAGCAAATACCAGATGAGATGCCAAATCCACTTTATTTAGAATCACCGCAAATTCAGAATTTCAGGAGAAATTCTCTTGGGTACCTCACCTTTAACCACTCTCTCAATCCCCCACTACAAATCTCCCTCAAAGAAGGGACAACGCAAGTGGTTCTTACCTTCCTTCTCAGATTGAGTGCCCATATTCTTCTGCAGCTCTCTCACACCACCATGGCTACCTGCGCATTGTGAATGGTGCTTCAGAGTGTGTTTCCATGAGCTTGGAACCTGAGGAATTGTAAGTTGTCATCAGTTTTGTTTTTTGGGGTTTTTTTCCCCCAACTATGAACATCTCCATAGTAATCTATGCTCTTTCTGTTTAAAAATCGGATGGAGGAAAGTTCTGTTGGCAGTCCAGAACGACAGGGCAAGGCCCTTTTAGTTAATTATTTATATCATCTCTGCAAGAAAGCAGTACTAAAAAGAATTCAGTGACTGAGAAAGTAAGAAAAAAATTGATATATATAATGAGCAGCTTGCACTGTGAAGTGTTGTCCTCAATAAAAATTTACAGGTGCACCTGTGTGGCTCAGTAGGTTGAGCATCAGACTCTTGATTTTGGCTCAGGTTGTGATCCCAGGGTTGTGGGATGGAGCCCCATGTCAGGCTCCATGCTGAGCCTCTCCCCTGCTCTGCCCCTCTCCCCTGCTCATGCTGTCTCTCTCTCTCTCTCAAATAAAAAGTGAAATAAAATAAATCTACAGAAATCTGTATTTTTGCAAGTTCCCTAGGTAAGGCCCTTCATGAGCCAGTTTTGGGCTAGTGACAGTTGACAGTGTTCTCCTTGCCACTGTCAGATAGATAGAACAATAAGATGTATGCTAGCCATTCCAGAACATTGGTGAACATCTGGCATTTGGGTGGCTGATCATTCAGAGTAAGAGAAGCAGTAAGGAAAAGATGCCTAGAGAAAGCTCAGATATGAGATGATGAAGCCAGCTGTTGTGTGAACTAGTTTGCACTTCTTATGAAGCCTGGCTGTACTTGGTATAATTGGGGTGTGGAAGATCCACTACTATCTTTATGATAAGCCCACTCTCCTCCTTTTCCATTAGTTAATGGATATCTGATCCTTCATCTCCCCAAAGGGATGAAAGTCGGTTCTTGGGAGGCAAGTGAAAGGAATCTTAGATATTACAATGGTTCGTGGCCCTCCCAAACTCAGCCCTCCTCTAAAATCTTGTTCCTTAGTTTTTAATTCCATTCCTCTCTTTAGGGAGAAAGTTAATCTAATCTAAATTTTAATTAATTAACTAATTAATTAAAATGATTTAATTTAAATTCATTGATTAAAATAAAATTTGCTCTTTAGGGGAATGGTAGAGGAAAAAAAAGTTGAGAAACATCCAACATGACCTGACAGAGCCATATATGCTTTCCTCCAAGTATTTCCACAAAACCAAACCAAAGCAAAACAAAAATTCAACACCAAAACACGAAGAAAAGCAAGGCAATTCTTTCCTCCAAAGTTCCTAAGATTCTCTTACAACATCCACAAAAGTGAATGTTGAGTTAGATGGACCCAGTCCATTTGTAGTCCATGCTTAGAGCAGCAGGAAGTCATCCACATTCTTATCCTGTTGGAGAAAGAGAACTTAGACTTGTCTTCTGTCCAATACTCACTCCCTAAACACTGATCTTCAGCGCTCTGTTTTGCACCTAAGATATCAGAAGATCAGTAAGCTTATATGACAAGAAATAAAATTTGACTATAAAAATAATAAGCCAATTGCCTGTTTTATATGGTTTTTTTTGTTAGCAAAATAATATTCTTACTCCCAATACTGATAAAACTTTAGAAGAAGGATCTTATATTTCCCTGTGTTACCATCCTTTCCCATGTCACTCTCCTCTAAACTCAGAAAAAATTATCTATAGGAGTTTGAAGTTTCTGTTAATGTGTTGTGTTACTTTATGCTAACATAGTCTTTTATAAAACCAAATCAAGCATATACCATCTATGGAAGAAGACAAATTCATACAGTTGAGGAACTCTCTTCTATACAGTATAATACTACCACAAGAATCATTGAAATTGGAAAATAAACCAGATAATGAAAGCCATTTTTCTGCCTCATTAAAAATCTCCACCACTTGAAGGTAGGTTGGTCCTGTCTACTTCTACATAATCTTAACATTTGATTGTTGCACCATTAAAACGTTTACCCTCTTATTCATCTCAATAGCTGAAGAACCTCTTTGATGATATAGATGAGACTCTACTTGGATCCTCACCTATATCTGGGTGATTTTAATCCTAAAGTGGAGTGTGTTTTCTAGGCTAATTGGCTAAGAGGCTCTTTTCCCTTCCACACACTTTTTTAAAAATTACCTTGAGTTCTGAAAGCAGTATGTGTTCTTTCAAGTTGCCTTGTTCACTCCTCTTGAAATCAACTATAAACATTCACCTAAAAGAAACCTGGAATATGGGATGTTTTGAATTTGTAAAAGACACAGTAGGAGCACTAATGGTGGGTAGATTTCTCGATTCTCTGGCTTACCCCATTGATTTATTTTTTCAACGTTTTTTTTTTTTTTTTTTTTTTTTTTTTTTTTGGGACAGAGAGAGACAGAGCATGAACGGGGGAGGTGCAGAGAGAGGGAGACACAGAATCGGAAACAGGCTCCAGGCTCCGAGCCATCAGCCCAGAGCCTGACGCGGGGCTCGAACTCACAGACCGCGAGATCGTGACCTGGCTGAAGTCGGACGCTTAACCGACTGCGCCACCCAGGCGCCCCTACCCCATTGATTTAAAACAAAAAAACTCTGACTAACTTTTCTTTAAACCTTTCACTTCATAATAGGGTAAAGTCTGAGTCCTGTGTGTACTCATCTCTACTCATTAGGTAACATAAATGTCATGGATATTTATTTATAAATCAATAGGAAATGTTGCCAGTTTAACACCAAAAAAAAAAAAAAAAAAGAAAAGAAAAGAAAAGAAAAAGACATGACTCAATAACAGAAGAGTTAAAAATATTGAATATTTAGGGGCTTTTACTGACAGTACAGATCAAGGATTGCCATTGTTATTGATCATCTAAGCTACAGGTAGGCATCATTTTTGTTCATATTAAGATTCCTTTCTCAATAATAAGACATGATAAAGATGAAGAAGATTGTAATTCATACCCATCTGACTGAAAGGGCCTCTTTCAGATGTGAGTTACAGAAAAATCCCAAAGCGTAGGGAGGATTTATTGGCTCCTGTAAAGCCCAGGGGTAGAGCTGGCTTTCAGGTACAACATTTACAGGGGGAAGGTTCCCTTTGTCTCCTGACTGGGCTGTCTTACTCTCCTCTGTGAGTTGGCCTCTTTTCCAGGCTCTATTCTGTGGCGAGAAGATTGGAAGAGATTCTAAACAATCCTGTCGGGACCTATACTGGGTATTCCCTGTTCCTCCTCGACCTACCTTGACCCCTAGCAATGTGACTTAACACTATGCCTGTTCGGACTTGTACCACCCAATCCCACTTATCCAGAACCCTAGACTATTTCTTCCTGACTAGCTTATTTTATTGCCTTCTAGACATCAGTGTGATGTTCTATGAGTGGTTACTTTATTTTTTAGGGATCCATGGTTCTTGATCCTGACTGCTTACTCAAATACCCAGAGAGCATTTAAAGAATACAATTGTCTAGGGCACACCCAGAGCAAATAAATTAAAAAGCTAGGAATGGGACACAGGCACTGATATATATTTAAAAAGCTCCCCAATAATTTCATATATAATCTTAATTGTTGGTATGCTGGTCAATGTTTAACAACCAGCTCTCTGGAGTGGAGGGATTTGTAGTGTTTGCTGATTTCCATGGTGTTAGTTCCTCCACCATGGCCAATTCAAGCTTCGAATCTGACATCACTTAGCGTGGAGATGGGAAGAGATGCACACTGTTGGCTCTGGTGAGTTCTGACATGTCTATAGCACACAATATATGCAAGTGGAATCATAGGTTTGGATGACTAGTAGCTTCTCTTCTGCAGCACTTAACACTGTTGACTAATACCTCTTTCCCCCAAGTTGTCTCGGCTTGGTTTCTGGGATACAACAAACCTTTCTTGAGTTCTCCTCCTGTTTCTCTGAATGCCCTTTCTCTAGTCATCTCTTCAGACCTACCTTCTTTAACCAAACTTAACATGGCTAGTCCTAGGTTCTCCTCACCTGACACTAAATTCTCCCTCATTCTTATGGTCTCATTCCTGCCCTTGCCCCAATTACTATCTATGTAATTAAGGACTCTGAATACATTCCTTCAGCAGTGACTTTTCCCCTGGGCAGACCCCCAATATCCAACTGCCTACTCCACAGCTCCACATGTATGTCATATATATATATACACACACACACACACACATATATACATGTATATATACACATATGTATATATACATGTATATATACATACACATGTATACGTATACATATATAAATATACATATATATGTATACATATACATATGTATACATATACATATATACATATATATATCTACATATATACATATATGTGTGTGTATGTATATATATATATATATATATATATATATATATATATATCTCTGAAATTCAACATTATAAAAATGATATGGCTCTTCCTTCATCCCCCGAAAACCCATTGCCTTCTGGTTTTCTCTAGCTCAGTGAATGGCATGATCATTCACACTGTGGGACAAGCCAGAATCCAGGGCGTTACTGTTGACACCTGCTAACCTTCATATCAAACAGTCGCTACATCCTACAGATCTTCACTTCCTTAAATTGCTCTTGAAATCATTCACTTCTCCCCATGGTCAGCGCTGAAATAAACCATAGAGGAGAGAGATGCTAACTTCCAAGAGAGGTGCATCTGAGCTGACACTTGAAGGCTGAGCAGGATATTGCTGACGAAAGGAAGGAAGGTGTTTGGGGCAGAGAAAGCAGCATGCTGACTGAACCACGACAGACTCACAGATGCCATTTACCTCTCTCCTTGCCTGTCTACCAAACATCACAAGTTTAACACAGGAAAAACAGAGACTTGATTCTGCCCACTTCTCTGTATTTTGAATTATTCTTCCCTATCTCGGGAAATGGCCTAACTTTCCATTCACCAGTTGCTGAAGGCAAACACCTTGGAATCATCTTTCTTTCATCACCACACCCGGCTCCTCAGGACATTTTATCTACTCTACCTAAAAGGTGTCCTGAATCTACCTTTCTCTATCTGCACTGCCACTATCCTATCCAAGCAATCTGCATACCTTGCTTGAATCATAGCAATGTGCTCCTTAGTAGCCTCCATAAATTCCTTTTTCAACATAGCCGGATGATTTTATAAAGATAATCAGATCATATTTCTCACTTGATGAAAGTCTTCCAATTGCTTCCCATTACACTAAGAATAAAGGCCATCTCCTAGCCCTAGCCTATACGTCTCAACATGGCTTGCACCCTGACCACCTTTCCTACCATGTTCATTGCCAACTTCCCTCCGGGCTCCACCAGCATTGGCCTTTTTTCCTGCTTGACAAACATGCAAATCTCCCTTTCCCCTCAATATTTCCCCTCTTCCTAGGTCTTATGAACCTTCATGCCTGTAGTGATCTTCTGGAATGATCTGACCCCAAATCTTCATCTCTTCAAGAAGGCCTCCCTGTCCATAGAAACTTCATGAGCTCCTGGCCTGCCTACTTTTCTTACTGACCACAACATTGCTCTTTTCCATTTTCTTTTTTTTTTTTAATTTTTAAAAACTTTATTTATTAATTCTGAGAGAGAAAGGGGGAGAGAGAGAGAGAGAGAGAGAGAGAGAGAGAGAGAGAGAGAGAGAGAATGAATCCCAAGCAGGCTCCACATCATCAGCACCGAGCCCAATGCAGGGCTCAAATTCACAAACTGTAACATCATGACCTGAGCTGAAATCAAGAGTCAGATGCTTAACCGACTGAGCCATTCAGGCACCCCTTTTCCATTTTCTTTGTAGCACTTCTCATTGTGCTCAAAATATATCCTTTTATCTGTTTACCTCTCTGCCAGCATATATATATATATATATACATACATATATATATATATGTATGTATATATATATACATACATACACACACACTCCTTCCTACCTGACCAAAAGTCTCTTTGAGCGCAGCAATCTTGTCTGTTTTATGTATCCCTATTTTCCTAGTATCTAGAATTGTTCCTGGACCATAGTAAGTACTTGGTAAATATTTACTGTTGACAAATATGTACTGTTGAAAATGTTTTCAAAGACTAAGATAAGAATAAAAGAACTATTTGCTTTGTATATTTCTTGTTCAAATGACTTAAATGGCCTCAAGAAATCAATTATATCCCTTCTTTCATTGGTCCCTTACTCTGTAAAATGCAAATAATGCTTCCTATATATTTGCAAATATGAAGAGTTTAAAGATGTCTGAGAATATAAAGTATTTTTATGGCATAAATATATGGTAAATAAATATGTGGTAGGGACACCAACTATTAAAGCATGATTATCTACACCCCGTCCCCACAGCTTCTGAGAAGTCCATCTTGGCCTGATCATGTGCATCAGAGAAAAGAACGAGGAGGAAATTGAAGAGGAAAGGGGGTTAATAAGATTTGTATTGTAGATGGAGAGTACTAACTCACTGAAGAGGAAAAAAAAGGCAGAAAAAGAGAGTGAAAGAAATAAATGAGCTAGGAAGATTGTTCTGGCTGAACTAGAGGGCAGGTTTTGGATTGCTGGGAGAAAGGAAGCAGAATTAGGGTGGGCCCTGGCAGCAAGGAGTTGTGTGTGGGGAGACCGGCAGGGGAGGGGATGGGGGGGATAAGTGGGGGGAGGGCATGTGGATAGGGAAAGAGGATTTCAAAAAGACTTTCTGTGGTTTATGAGTCCTTTTTGGAATTTCCAGAGATGACAGTAAAGACTTAATTTGCTTTTCAATTAATTTTTTGGCTGCCAGTTTGTTTTCTTTACAGCAAAGCACACCCCCCTTCTGCGAACTGGCCCTGGGGAGAGAGCAAGTGGTCTGGCTTTGTGAGGAATACAAGGGAAATGTAAGTGTCATTGGCTAGCCCCCGACCTTCTTCCCTATTACACTTCCCATAGACTTCAATGGGCCATGGGTCTCAAGAGCAGCACCTTGCATGCTGGAAGACTGGGAAGACAGATTAGGAATTCAATTAAATGAAGGCCTCCAATGTGGAGGGCACTGGGCTAGGAGCTTGGGGAAGTTTATTAACTTGCCCAAGGTTATACAGCTGAGCCAGGATTTCACAGGGCTCTATCCAGCTCCAGAAGAGCCTTATGACACAGTGCCTTCCAGCAGCTGATAAAGTGAGAAAACCTTGCTCTTGGCACTAGAAAGCTGGGTGATAGATCTGGCTCCGGCCCTTACCAGCCATGCAACTTTGGGAACCACATGGAACCATATCCGCACTTCTAAAATAAAACGTTGGACCAGGTCAGTGGCTTCCAGACACCAATTTGAGTGCCAGTGACAGTCTGAGAGGAAGTTTCCATTGGTCAGTGGCAAGGAAAAAAAAAAAAGATAATATTACATCTACGTCATTATATATTTGTTACT
Organism: Neofelis nebulosa; assembly: GCF_028018385.1. Classification (NCBI taxonomy): domain Eukaryota; kingdom Metazoa; phylum Chordata; class Mammalia; order Carnivora; family Felidae; genus Neofelis; species Neofelis nebulosa. Next base: position 92,770,384 of record NC_080787.1, on the reverse strand, counting down.
GGAACATTGCTAAGTGGCTTTTCTTGGAAATGGCTGTTCTATTTTTTATTATCAAAATAACTTATTTTAGGATATCATGCTGATATAGACACTAATTACTTCTGAGGAAAAATATCGTCTTGGTTTATCAATATAGAAACACCACAACCCTTTGTGGGTCCACCAACAGCTGTGAATTCATTGAATTATATTATATCTGAGGTCCCTGCTGCAAACTGAAATGCTTGGTTTGGTCAAGTCGTTAAAATTGAATGAAGTGTAGGACAGCTGGCACTCAGCTGTTATAACACTGCAACTGTAACATTTACTAGCTGCATTACCTTTTAAAAAGCTTGCTCATCTCAGGGCGCCTGGGCGTGGGACTTTGGCTCAGGTCATGATCTCCTGGTTCATGAGTTCCATCCCTGCATGGGGCTCTCTGCTGTCAGCTCAGAGCTCGCTTCGGATCTTCTGTGCCCTGCTCCCTGCCCCTCCCTGGCTCCAGCTCCAGCTCTCTCTTTCTCTCAAAAATAAGTAAAAAAAAAAAAAAAAAAAAGCCTGCTCATCTCAAACAAATAATAGCCAAATACAGGTATCTGTGGCTAGTCTGTGACTGCTGGTTACTACTTTGCAAACCCTACTCAGTTAATTTGTAACGGTTTTCTTGCAGTTCTGATGGTCTGAGGTTCTGTTTTGAATCCCCTACCAAAATTTTTAAGCACATAATTATTTTAATAATTTCATGCATTGGTTAACATGGCAATCAAATTATATTAGGGTGTGTCCTATAAGTGCTTCACATCATTGTGGAGACTGTTTGGCAACAACAAAGAGCAGGCCTTTACACACCATTATACAGGCTCTTTGCTTGGGTAAAAGTGTGAAGTCAGGGCCTGTTCAGAATGTTTGACAAAACATAAGCTGAACTTATGTATTGACTATGTCACAGATTATGATTGAGCAGCAGAGTTACTAGGTCTCATTCTTTACATTTTTATTTTATTGTTTCTTCATGAATATGATAATAGCATTCCCACCAAATTAATGAAATAAGCAGTTGGGCTATCGCCTGCATGATAACATCTCAAAAGCAAGAAGTGAAGCCTGCTCTAACGATTTTCCAGTTTCGGGACTAGCAACACAGGCTTTTAAACATTTTCCAGAAGTTCTAGTTTTTTTGGGTTCTTCAACTTTATGAACTATTGGAAACTATCCTTTTCTATGATGTAACTTTAATCCATCCTCCTTTCTCAGGGGGAAAGAAAAGAATCAGCCAACAAAAGAAATTATTTCCTGGAGGTATGCAAAATGAGAAGACACGCCATCAATCTACGTAATTCTTTGTTTTGATGTGTGATTGTAGACGGGGCTACAAAGGAGAGCTTCCAGGCATGGTAAGTGTCCAACCCTGTCGGTGTTAGTTCCCGCAAAAGTCCAATAAGGAAAAAAAAAGTGTGATGGGTTTGAGCATTATTTGAAGGAGCACTGAGAATCAAGAACAGGAAGCTCTGAGAGATAAATGACCTCAAGGCTCTCATTTAGAAATGAGGCCCTCCTGGGATAGGGGACAACTGGAGGCCCACCGGCCACTAGAAGCACCAAGATCATGAGAGCACACCTCTCTCTGGCGTGTGAGTGTTCTTTCTACGAGTCCCGATTAATCAGTGAACAATGGTTGTCCTTCACCATGCTTACAAGTCCCAGCCTCTTCCAGTCTAAGTCTCCAATGTGACAACATTATCCTTAAAATCTTACCCTTGGTCCTATGCCCTTTGATCCATCTTTCAAATTTGAGCTTCTGAGAGAAGTCTTCTGCGACTACCCCTGCCTCCCTGTGCTCATCTTTGCCTTGGTCCAAGTGCAGTGTCATCTAGTGATTTATGTGTGTTTGGGGATTCTCCAGTCTGAACTACGTTCCCAGTGAAGTCTCAAGGTGTGGGGATCCGTCCTGATTTTTCTCTGAACTTTCAGAAGCCACGTATATGACACGTAAGGATACCCAAAGTGAGGTCCACACAAAAGTGAAGTTCATGGGATAATTCCATGAGCTTCTGCTATTGTGGGAGCTGAGTGGAAATAGTATTCCACGATTGAGTATATCTACGAAACAGTGAGTCAAATAACTTCAAACACCTTTTCCTGAATGACTTCTCAGATGGTGCATTTATAAGAGGGTAATTAGTAGGGCTTCTCGTACCGATTTTATTTTAGGATCCTTTTTTATTCAAGAAATGTACTTAGAAGAATTCTAGTCTTATGACAATGATCACTAGTGCATAGAGAATACCAAATACTAGTGCATAGAGAATAACCTGGGGAGTTGACAAATATTTAGATTTGTAAGCCTCATCTTCACAGTGAGTGAGCCAACAGTTCTTCCAGGGAACTCAGGAATCTGCATTTTAAAAAGCGTCCTAAGCAGTGCTTCTTAAACTTTAACTTGAATAGGAATTACCTGGGATTTTGTTAAAATGCAGAATTTGATTGCATAAAAATCCAGAATGCTGGGGTGTTACTAGATTCTGCATTTCTAACAGTTCCTAGGTGAAGTTGTTGCTACTGGTCTGAAACCCACACTTAGAGTAGCAAGGCTTCCATGATTCTGACCATCCAGTGTTCTCCACTTCTGTTATCATCACAAATGTCACTGTCTTCCAAGGTTTCTGTCACTTTCAATTCATGAGTAAGTGTTGCCTTATTGGTTCATAATGAAATTCAGAGTTGTAATTTCTGTCATTGCTTATTCTACCATCTGAGAAGTGGAACAGTTAGTAAATATGTCAAGATTTATCAGGTGCTCTTGTTCTAACCTTAACACGATGTCCAGATAGCTGCAGTCTTCGTAACTCACTATTCCATCGCCAGTCTGAGCCAGGTTTCTGATCTGACTCAGATACTGCCATCCAGACCTCCAGTTTTACTGAACGTATCTGCTACTTCCTTTTTTTTTTGCTATTGTTGTCATATATTTGACTGTACATTTGACTTCTACATATGTTATAAGCCCCATAAATGTTACGAATGTTTTTGCCTGTAAGAATAAATTGTCTTTTCAAGAAATTAAGGAAAGAGAAAAATAATCTTTTATATGTGTTTATGTGTTTATGTGTTTATTTTTTCTGGCTCTCTTTTTCCCCGTTGTGTAGATTTCTATTTCTGTGGAGTATCATTTTCTTTTACCCTGAAGAGATTTCTTTTGCATTTCTTGGAATGTGGATTCGTTGCTGAATTCCCTCAGCTTTCATTTATCTGAAAATGTGTTTGTTTCACCTTCATTTCAACCCTTGTTTGTTCTTTTTCTCTTAAAAATTTTTTTTTATTATTTATTTATTTTTCAATTTTTTAGAGAGAGAGCACATGAGCAGGGGAGAGGAGCAGAGAGAGAGAGAGAGAGAGAGAGAGAGAGAGAGAGAGAGAGGGAGGGAGAGAATTCCAAGTAGTCTCCATGCTCAGCATGGAGCCCTATGCAGCACTCAGTCTCATGACCCTGGGATCATGACCTGAGCTGAAATCAAGAGTTGATGCTTACTCCAGTAAGCCACCCAGGAACACCTTTTTTCTTTTGAAATAACTATAGATTCATAAGAGGTTCAAAAAACTATGTGCAAGACAGTCCTCACAAATTCATCTTCATTTTTAAATGTTATGTATGTGGATACATCTGGGACTCTAAGTTTTTGTATGTTGGTACATTTGATGTCCTAGAAGTGACTGGTGTTCTGTTTAATTTTAAGTCGTTTTCTCTTTCTGACCATTTGAATAATCTCTAGTGACCTGTTTTCAAGGTCATGGATTTTTTTCTTCTGCAGTGTCCAATCTCCTGTTGAATCTATCCAATGATTGTTTGTAAATTTCAGATATGCATTTTTCAGTTCCTGAGTTTTCAATAGTTGTTTTAAAAATAGTTGCGTTGTTCTCCTGCAATAACTCTCTTCTTTCTCCATTGTATCCATCTTTTCCTAGAAGTTTCCTAGTATGTTGATAATAATAGTTCAAAGTCTTCTGCTAGTTCCAGTATCTGCTTGTATTGGATGTGTTTCCTTTTAATATAGTTCATGTTTTCCTATTTATTCTCAAGTCTCATAAGTTTGTACTGGACTCTGAACATGGTGTATAATAAACAGTGGAGACCGAGAGAAAGTTTGCTGTCTTGTTTTACTTATTTCCCAGAACAGCTAAATGCTTTTCTCCATCTGGACATAGGCTGAGGCCAGTTGGTTCTGATTTCTCCTAGAGTGGAGTGGAGCTGGAGCCAGGCTGCAGCTTTTATTAGATGAGGATCATCTGTGGTCAGCCCATCCCCAAGCTCCAGTGCCACCTCTGTGGGTGGAACTTATCAGTATTTAAGCAGGGAGGGAGTTGGGCTTTGAGTTGAGGGAGTTGATGAGGGAGTTGAGTTTAAGCAGGGAGTTTCAGATATTTTGGTTGACCTTTGGATTCATTTCTGGTAGGGCCCAAGAATTCAAGTGCCAGACTATTTGATTTCCAGGCACATCTTCATTGACTTTGTTTGCATAATTTGACACAGGTTTAGGTCAGGATGGGAAGAAAAGAATTGTCAGGCAATTTGCATTTGGAGCTCTTCCTGATTCTAGGATTCTTCCAGATTCTAAGCCATTCTACCAACCCATTCTGTTAGAATGTCCCTGCAGTCTCTTCACCTATTGTGAGTCCATGAGTACTCTACCCTTCTCAGATCAGGCATGTGACCCTGGAGAGGATATCCATTCATCTCTCTATCCATCCTACTTAGATCAGGCATGTGATGCTACAGATGGAAACTTCTACCATTCTTTTCTCACCTGTGAAGTATTCATTTCTCTCTGGAATTCAGTCGATTAAGCCTTCCTTGCGTCTTCTGTTCTTTGCCAGCCCCACCAATAAGTGCGATTTACAATTTTTCCAGGTATTGTTGTTACAATGGGAACACAGGTCTTTGCTTCCTTCTTCATCTAACCATTTTAAATAATCACAAAATGAACAAATACTTCCCCCGCTTTTTGTTTGAAATACACGAACCTAGAGCACATTTGTTAAGTAAATAATTCTTACTAGCCAACGTTTTGAATGAACTCCCGTGACTTGCACTGGATTATGGATACACTCAACTTCCCTTGATTTCCAGTTAGTAGTTGAAATCCTTCTTGAGGCATATGAAGTCCTCTCTGGCTACATTGGGTGTATAGGGCCATTGCTGATTTTATGTGTGCTAGATCAGTACTCCAGCTGGGATAATTTCTGTTAATGCCTTCTTAACAGCTTTCCAAGGAAACAATTCTCTTGAGTGTTTTCCCCTGTTATCATTCTTCCTTTGCTTTTTCTATATATCTGAAATAAAAAGAGAAATTATTACACCTAAGACATACTCTCACCCTAACTCCAGCCCCCATGACTATCTGAAATCTTCAATTTCTTCTTGACTTTCAGAAAAAAGGTAAACCTCTCTCAAAAGTTTCCCAGCTGGAAATTCCTGCCATTAATGTCATTAAAATTCATTTGTAAGTGTTCTCTTGGAAGACCTTTAACAATAATTCAGGTAGCCTCAAATTCAAAATTTCTGTGGTTGTTTTCTGAAGAAAGAAATTTTTCACTCTATTAAAATATACATTGAATGAAATTTAAACCTATTTTTAAAAAGGTATTTAAAATGGCTTTATAACATTGCTGTTTGAATTATATTCGTCGTTGTTATCTTACATTTAAATTGGCTATTTATGTTAATATCATTCAATTTCTGCATAATAGGAAAAGGGATTTAAAATGGAAATCGAACCCAGGGATATATATTAGTGATAGTTATTGCAAACAGCAAACTCCACAAGTTTTCTGTGATCATGGGAAGGAGATTAGGTGGGGCTTCTCTTCCCTGCCGTCTATCTTGAGTTCTCTTCTGTCAGACAATGTTTGTGATCATTACCTTATATATCTTTCTATAGTCTGTATCTCACTGTGGGCTAAGGAAGAGGCAAAAAGGAGCAGGACCAAGACAGAGGGTCGTAAAGGTTTTGTGACTGCTTAGTACTCAGAGTCTGGGGATAATTAGCAAAGTCTATCTCTTTGGTTTTCTCCTCCACACTTTCTCTGTCCAAATCTTTCTTTCCCCATGTATTTTTCACACCCATTGCCTTCTAAGAAATAGTCATACATTTGCACAAGACCGATGAGACTGTGAAGGTCAGCTCATTTCTTCCTCAATTTACCTCTTTGACATTCATTTCAACCTTTGTCGTTGTTACAGTGAAACCATTCTGCTTCTGGTCATTCCGGAGAGCATGAAGGGGTATGAGTTACTAAAAATGTAGCCACAGTCTTCAGTTTCTACGTGGACTAACAAAAGTATGGTAAACTCTCTGAGTGTTTAGTATACACCAGGCTAGGATGTTAGTTGAATACAGAGTTATAAAGATGGTCACATAAGAAGATTGTCTCCAAAACAATCGATTGTATACACTTGATATGCACTTTATATGGCTTTTTTCATTGACAGTGTCCTTCTTGCTTGTCTACTATGAGTTTGTCCTATATTGAGGCAAGATCCTGGTAGGGCATGGATAATTATAATTATTCTCTATCAGCACTTGTGGTTTATGACTCCTGTACCTATTGCAGGAATTGCATTAAGTAAGCAAAAAGCAACCAGAGTAACAATGGCTTAAATAAAATAGAAATTTGTTTTTCTTAAGCTGAAAAGAAGTCTGGAAGTTAGGCAGTGGAGTCATTTTGGATGTAAGTTGAAATTATGCAAAATTTGAAACATGAAAATATTTCAATGTTTTGTTCGTGTAGTTCAGTGCTACATCTATGTTACTCTACCTTCCACTTTAAAATGTCTAAAGGCAGAAGAAACTACCAGGAAATGCCGAAAGAGAGGTTAACAGGAAGTGAGGAACATAGAAAAAAATATATTTTTTGAGTAATAGTAATTTTTACCTGTCACTAAGTACACAAAAAGCTCTAGCCTAAGAGGGAAATTCGATTTATTCTATAAGACTCAGGAGCAGCTTTTATTTGAATTGGACTTGTCCAATAATCAAAAAATTTGTCTTGAGATGTACAAATTTCTCTCTACTATAAAAGTTTATAAAGAATCATAGTTTCTAGAAATGTTTTCAAAGAACTCCCTGGAAAAGTTTGCAAAGATATATGATCATAATTCCAATGTTTAAAATATCAGTAATGTAAAATAACCTATTTACTTAATAATAAAGAATTGGTTGGATAAAGTAGATTCACACACTATACAAGCTTTAAAGTGACCACATAAATATTTATTGACAGAGAAAGAGGTTCTTGACATATAGTGGATTAAATGAATGAGTTACAAAACCAACCCCATAGTATGATTTCACATGTGTCTTTAAATGATCGCCAGAGCATATATCCACATACCCACGGAGAGTCAAGGAAAAATCTAGTGGGTGTTGCCAGTGGAGCTCAGAAGGGTTCAGAACCCCATCTCTGAGCTCATTACAACCTACCATGTTGGTTGTATCCATTTTTACCTTCTTTCTTTATTTTCAGCCCAAATTGTTCGATATCTTGCGTTCTTCAACAACTGATAACTATTGTTTTCTAAGAAAACAATCTACCTGTTTTATTTATTTTATTTTATCTGTGCATCGTTCCTTTTCTTCCTTCGAAAGGTACAACACTGAACCTAAAAACATACTGGCTGGAAAGTAACATCTTAAAATAACTCCCTTGTCTGTAGCTAATGGGAGCCTTGGCTAGAGAGATGGCTATCTAAAACCCTGTTACTCTCAGAGAGGCAAAACAACAATAACAAACCAAAAACTCGAAAAACTTCTGGAGGATGGACCAAAAGGGTGGAAAATTTAATACTGTCTTTAGAAAATTTCATAGTTATGATGATAAAGAATGTACCACTTATTTCTTCCTTAAAATTGTGAACAGGTAAAAGTGCCTATCCTCGTGTATCCTGAAGTTCTTTCCTCGGGGATGTGACATGTTCCCACAGATCCGTTCACCTGGTTCTGCTCTTGACGTGTGACAAAATGACTAGTTGGACTTACACAATTATACGTACATACATAGTTATGGGAAAGATTCATGGTAACTGCATTTCAGTATCTCACCCACAATCCTGGCTAAGAAATCATATTCTTGATAGCAAATAAGATTGTTCTTTGAACCAACACAAACACATTACCACATTACCACATTAAGACTGGTAAATATCTAAGAAAGTATGGGAAAAGGCTAATGAGAATATTTTAACAGGGATTATTTTAAATGTAAGCTTACTAGCTTAAGTGGCTCGGAAGTCAAAACATGGTTATCACATAGGACTATTTTGAGATGGAGACAGTTGTTATATTATTGAGGAATTTTAACGAATAGTGAGTCCATTTGTTATTTATTTCTCCCAAATGTTAATAAACAGCTCCAGTTATAATTGCTGATTTTCTATATTTATGGAAAACTGGCATTTCATAAATATCAAATTGTGATATCATCTACTTGTATGCTGGTTTTCTATGAATATATAAATTTAGTAATTACTTCGAGAAGTGTGAGTTAATTTTTTGTGTGTGTGAATAAATCAAGAAGGAGAATGACAAGTATGTTAAAATGGTAGAATCTTAAATATCTTTTTCATGGTTCTTTTTAAGAATTTATCTAAAATGATGTCATGAAGTGGCAGAGAAAAATCTGGGATACAAGATTTTCTATTAAAGCCACCAAGATGTTCATCAAAACTAAGTCAACATGCAGGCATTTGACAGGGATAGTGCATAGAGCTTTCTCAAAAGACCAAAAGGTTAGGAAGACTTTCTAGGTCCCAAATAATCAATGTTTAAAGGAAAACAATTGTACAGAGGTTATATTAATTCAAACTAGTAAAGGATTTCTTCTTAAGAGCAAGTTTTAGCTTATTTTAATTCCAGGGAAATGAAATTCTCACTTGATCTATTTACTATTAAAATGCATTCTCTTGGATAGTATTGGCAGAAACTCCCCATTAATATTTATCTTTAGAACTTTGCTCCATTTCATGGCTCAGTAGAGAATTAATATTTAGCAAATGTGTGATGAGTCCTTTTTTGTCTTATGGCTCAAATTCACCAAAGTCCTTCATATGCAAAATTTATTTTTATTATGAGTTTTATAATGAACATGTATTTACCACATTGCGCTAAAAGCCTTTCTTTCAAAGGGCTGTAACCTTTCTTTCAAAGTTAAGTTACATCAAAATGAAATGTTTAAGGGGAAAAAAGTCTTTGGCTAGAAGAAAATCAATCTCCTATTTATGGGTTTGATGTCCTAAAATGTGTAAGATGGGTCAATACTGAAACAATAATCCTAAATCATGATAACACCTTTTAAAAGGCTTAAAAGAGACTAGGCCCTAATTGGAGCAGTATTAAAATTTCCTGTAATAGGTACACCGTGTCTCTCATCAGATCACAGTTTTAAAGAATAGTTTAGGTCTAGCTGGACATTGACATTTGTGCTATGACAGACAGGTTTAGTAGTGTCTTTTTTTTTATGTTTATTTTTTTTTATATTTGAGAGAGAGAGAGAGAGTAGGGGAGAGGCAGAAAGACAGAGACAGAACCTGAAGTAGGCTCTAGGCTCCGAGCTGTCAGCACAGAGCCTGATGTGGGGTTTAAACTCAGGAACCGTGAGATCATGACCTGAGCTGAAGTCAGACGCTTAACCCACTGAGCCACCCGGGCACCCCAGGCTTAGTAGTGTTAAGGGACCGCCATCTACAGTAAATAAATTCTGTCTGTTAACAGAGAGACCACTGATCTGACAAAAGCCATGCAGCCATGAATCCAGGAAGCAACTTCAAGATCAAAACCTCCCTTAATCAGAGGAATGTGTCCTCATTGCAAATGGTTCATGAATAACCTGGATGAGGCCTGTTTACAGTTTAGGTGGTGACGCCAACATTACCTCCCCTAAGCCTCTTAATCAGTAGGTGGGAGCACAAATGTGTTTAACAACCTCCTCAGGAGAATTAGAGCCCCACCCAGACAGCTGGCCAGGGCAAGAGTTTAGCATGAGCCCATCTAATCATAATCAGAGAATGTCATGCCTTTTCTTATTAGGGAATTAAAAATAATTCTTGGTGTATTTAAATAAAATTACATATGCCCCAATTGGGAAATTGGGGCATGCTACAAAAGACATGGTTTCTGGATCAGTGTTCTGTGGCAAGAAACCCATCAAAACATCAACTATGGCTTTGATCTTCACAGTTTTTAAAAACAAGTCAACTAAGTGGTTTCCAGAGATGTGTATGAACAAAAGGTGAACACAGTTTGGGCCTCTGAGGACACCTGTATAATACTTCACCATCTCTGTGTTTTTAGTAGCAGTCAATTTCAAGGTCTAGAATGTGTCTTGAACGCAACTGAGGCAAACCTGTGACACTTCAAGTGTGTTTTGTGCCCAGAACAGGTACAGAATTTTCCTTAAGTGACCTCCTGAGTTCTAACCCATGTGTCATTACTGCAGGGATTTCTTTTTTTCTGGTGGTTTCCATTTGCTTAACATCTTTCGAGTTGCAACTGGCTTTTTAAATTCCTTTTTTGGTTTAGAACTCCTGTTGTTTATTTTCTCCCACACACTGGCTTTGATTTTGTTTATGGGATTGTTTGGAGTGTCAGAGTTTCATGAAATGGTTATTGACAAAGTTGTCATTATTGGCAAAGGTGGCTTCTTCACCAACAAGTAGTCCAACTCCTAAAAGTTCATAAAAGCTATTTGTCATAATTTTATCACAGGAGCTTTCTTCTAAAAAGAAGAATCATAGTGAATACTTTTCCATAGTATGTAAAATGGACCAATAATCATTTTAATCATCTTATTTCTGTGAGTATCTCCATGATTGCACACAAGTGGGCTTGGTTTGGTAAAAGTAATCACAGCTTCTAATAAACATCTTCTTTGTTGACCATTGTCTTCATCTTCATAGCCAATAAATAACTGGTACAGATAAATGCCTCCCTCACCCTCAGGGCATTCCTTGGGGGCCACTTTTCCAGGCCGCACTATTGCTAAAATATTGATTCCCTAGTTGGCATTCTGATGTGAATTCACAAAACTTCTTGAAGGTAATGATGCTGGTTTTTTAATCCTGAAAATTCATGGGGCTGCACGTAAGTGAGATATCAACTTTTGAACCTATATTCATGTATGGATTTTTAGCTCAGCTTGCCCTTAAAAACTGAATATCACTAGATAACCCAGCATATTGACTGCATCTAAATGACAAGTTTTCAGGAAGAGGTATAAGGCTCATTTCTCTTCATTGACTGTGAATCGATGTGGGGACCATGAATCTGCAGGACCCCGAATAACAATAATGATAATAATGGCTACTAACACTTATCAAGGACTCATTATAGATTAGCTCTTAATCCTCAAACAACCATTATTATTTTCATTTTAGAGATGAGACAATATTACTCATGGATATAAAGAAACTTGTCCAAGTCCAAAGAACTAGTCAGGGGCAGACCTGGCATTTAAATTCATGTAGTTGGATCCCAGAAACCAGGCTCTTAACCACTCTGTCTTAACAGTGAAATCTTTCTGTGAAATGGGTTCTATCTGGCCTAGATGTCCTCACAGAGGAACTCACCCAATTAAACTAATGGAGCATTTGTACAGGAGTCTAGGCTGAGCCTTGTTATAGGAAGTGGGGTCAGCAGAATCTTTCTTTTTAGGTCAAGGGGAGGGGTGAGATTTATCGAGCTCCACTTTCAAAAATAAAGGAATAGGATACCAGTGGGGTTTCCAGCCACTATCTGAATTTGGCCAGGACATTAGGAATTATAGCATGGGGCTATATTTTCTGAACATACCAAGATTTCTGAAATTCTGTAATTTTCCATGTGTCTTGCTTACTACTTCCTGTTTTCCCATGGTGATAAGTAGTAAAATATTTAAAATTAAGAGAGCTTGTATATTGTTATTTCAAAGCATCAGGAAACTAGGTCTTTGGGAAAGTAGGGTTCCTTGACTAGCCTTGCAGAGAGAATAATTCCAAAGGATGAGGCGGGTGATGAGCAGCTTTAAAGAAGGAAGAATATATATGGAAAGATTAAAAAACATAGTATTGATTGAAAACTGCCAGATGCAGAAGGATATACACAGAAGAGTCCATTTATTAAAATATAAATCTATAAAATAGCACTAAAGAATATTTGTGGATTCATATATGTACGGAAGGGAAAATGGCATGGAAAGATACACAACAGTCCCAGGATAAAGGTTGCTTCTGGGGAAGTTGAAAGGAGGCTTTAGTTACAGTTGCAATATTTAATTTTTTATAACAGAAGGAAATGTGATAAATGCTATTTTTGGATGGTGGAACGTGATGTTACATTTTTTGAATTTTCCATAATTTAAATATTTTTTTTTTCAAAATCAACTCACTTTAAAAAAAAATAAAAGGAAACAAAAAATAGAGGAAAATAAAGAAGACAAAGTCACTGGGGACATCAAAAGAAAAGATAGGACAAGAGGCACAGGTCAGGGACTGACAGTCCTACTATTCTCTGGAGCTGACTCTAATCTAGACTTACATAATGATGAAAATTCCTGGGCAAGATTCATATTATTTTAGAGGTTAAAAACATAGGACTCTTGTTTGTATGTGGGGGCGGGGGGGGGGGTTGATAGGGAAAGATATTTCTCGGAGGAGGGGCTGGGTTACATGCACAGGTCCTTACTAACCATCCAAATCTTTACTCTGGAAATAGAAAACTCAACAACAGTAGTCTGGTCATTGATTTCAAGATATGGATATACTTATTTCCTTTGCGTTTTCTTTTTACAGCCCTTTTTCCTTCCATAAATGATAAACAGTGTATTCCTCAGAGGTTTTCTGTGTGGTATAGGATAGTAAGTTCCCTGAGAGCAAGTAGATTCAATGAATGCCATTAATTGCCTTGAGTCTTTTGCTTCAGTGGATTTTATACAATTCCTACTCTGTTTCTATATTTATGCAAGATGCTTTGCCCTTTCATTTAAATCCCAATGAAAGAGCCAGAAGAATTTTAGGAAAAGGTCAGGCTGGAAAAATTAGATATGGCATCAGAGAACAGTGTGATCAAATAAACCATACAGAGTATTGTATTTTCATACCAGTGCTTAATTCAGTAAATTCAGTAGCAGGTGGTAGAAAGTTAAGGTTTTTTTCTCTTCTCTTTTTTTTTTGTATCTCCTAAAAATACAAAACAACGAAAACCCCAAACCAAGAAATAAACAAAAACAAGAAATCTCGAGGTCTGATGTATGCAGTGGAAGAATGTTCTCTTATCTGCAACGTGTTATGTATACAGGGGCCTGCCCAGAAGGTGGAGCCATCTCAGGGTTCAAACTATGACCTTTATTCTGACTATAATACCAAGTAAGATAGCCTTAAAAACTTTCAGAGCATTGCAAGAAACCAGCAGGCAACATTTTCTAGCTTTTTGACGTCATTAACATTGGTAAGGGTAAGGCAGAGAATCCAGTGGTTGCCTCTTAAAGAAATATGGAGAGCTTTGTAATGAGCTCCTCCCCTTTCTCCCAGGCTGGTCATTTTCAGATCAAGGTTGGCCCAGTGTCCCCACAGGGCCCAAAGTAGGCCAGACTGTTACAGTCCAGCAGCAGCCCTCACTGGTCTCTCTAGAGTGACCCTTTGGTGAGGTGCCTAAAGCAGATATCAGCAAAAAATCAGCTAAGAATGGTAATACATTGTTAAATTGTGAAAAAAATAATCAAGGCTGTGTGTGTGTGTGTGTGTGTGTGTGTGTGTGTGTGTGTGATGGGTAACAGTTTATAAAATTCAAATTTTACTGACCACAAATAGTTCTACTGGAACACAGCCATGTTGCCCATTCATATTATATATGATATCTGATGCTTTCATGTTACAATGGAAGAGCTGAGTAGTCATGACAGAGATTTTATGTGGGCTGTAAAGCAAAAAAATATTTACTGTATATGACCTTTCACAGAAGATAAAAAGCTTGCAGATCTGTGCTCTAGAACACCATTTGCCAGCACATTTAAAACACTGGCTTTAGAACAACTGCAGCCATTGAGACCGATCATTTTGAGGATCATCGAGCTTGCTTGGGTACTTAGGTACAGCCCCAGTTGGAGTTCTCCAGACTCTTAAGCAGCATTTTCTATTTTACTTATTCTGTGAATAAAAAGTTTGCAGACTTACTTGCAGAGATGCTCCTATCTTATTAAAGCCACCTTCTTAAATATACCCTCCCTCCCCTCCACAGTGCTGCTGTGGAAGCCTGGCTGTTCCACACAAATTCAGAGTACACCATTCATGCAGACGGTGGTGTGCATGTGCCTCTTGGAGTTGTGCACTACAGTGGCCTTCCTCCTAAAATTTTTGAGAAGAAATACCTAGAAATTAGGAGTGGAGCAGTGAGTGAATGTGTTAGTTTGGGTGTGTGTGAGTCACAGAGGGGAGAATCGACGGTAGGAAAGAGATGTGAAGACACAGTTTGGAGTTACTCTGGTTCCATTCGTCTGCAAGTATTTTATGTTATCTGCAATTACGATATAGCATGTTCCTGAACCAAGGCTGCGGAAGGCCCAATAGCTGTAGTCATTTCCAATCAGGACGTTTTGAGAAGATCATCCATACATCCTGTGAAATCCCTAATTCAACCAATATTGTTCCCACTTTGCTAAATGCAATCCTTGATTTCCCAGGTAGACTCCTTTTCCCCCAACTCCTAAGATTCCCTTTCAGGTGATCAAGAGGTACCCCCCTTTGTTGGGCCAAAGATCCCTTAAGCCTCCCACTGTCTGTAACACCCCATATGGTGGCGAGCACTACTGTTTCTTAAAGCACAGGCATTTCTGTGATATGATTTTATCCTTATACAATCTTGAGAGGAAAAAGACAGGCATTAGTTTGCTCATTCTGTAAATGAAAACTCTAAGGCTCAAAGATTAAATAATTTTTCCAGAGTCGGACTTCAGGTGTTTGGCTTCTGGCCCTTTTCCTCCTTTCATAGGACCAAGCAGCCACTTGTTGAAACAAGCCCCTCATCAGGTGACACAGGCAACTTGTAAGGGTCTGTGCTGAACTAATGGTCTCCAGTTGAGAAGGGATCCCAATGTAACGCTCTGCCTTTCTGAGGAAATTCCCCTATGTTGATCTGCAAAGTGACCCAAAACTATAGCCATATTTGTATCACTTAAAAGTTACAAAGATAGGATTCTTCAACAAGAATTCATTCCAGCAAAGAGCAAATATGGTGTGAAAGTAAGCCCCCACTCCCAGAAATGTATTCTTCAGGAGAGAAAATAGAAAAAATGAGATATAATGAAATGGGATGGCTGAATAACCATTTAAGGAAAAAAATAAAGCTGACTTCTTATACAAAATAGATTTGAAAGGGAGCAAAGATTTACATTTGAAAAATAAAACCATAAAATACTAGATTAAAATATAGGAGAATAATTTTATAGCTCTGGGTAGAGGACATTCTCTCTATGCATGACAAATAGCTCAGAAGGAAATACTAATAGAGTCAGATTCTTCATCAACCCAGTGTTTCTCTGATTCCCTGGTCCCCAAATAACCTGATCGTGATTCATCTTTCCACATGGCAATAGTAGTAAATACTCCACATTTACTTATCACAGTGATAAACATTTTACATGAATTTCTTCATTTAATTCTCTCAACGGCCTCATGAGAAAACACTATCACTGTCCCAACTGCACCTCTTCGGACACTACAGCACAGAGAGTTTCACGGAGCAGGACCACACGGCCAGTGAATGGAAGGAAAGATGTGAAGGCTAGGTCTACCTGAAGCCAGATTTCCTGCTCTTCTCCACCAGGTGGATTTTCCTACAGGAGAAGGTGCTGAAGAGCCGCACTGAATTCCTGATCTGCAGTGACGTTAGGCTTCTCGTGGTAGTTAATAAACTGGCATTTCCTTTATCGTCTCTCCAGCTCAGTCAGCATGAGCTCAATCCCTAAGCCTGATCAACGCTGGGTGCACAGACTGAACTAAAGTCCCGAGGCACAGGACTCGGAATGGAGATACACGTTGAGGGAAAATGATTGTTTGGGCCAGAGTGGCTATCTGGCCTCCCCTGCGATAACTTTATACCATCTTTTCTGTGATTTAACTGTAGATTGCTACTTCTAAAAGGGCAAAACACAGAGCAGAGAAAATATAACATAGATAGGAGAGGACTAGTCTGATATGTAACAGCTTTTAGTGGAGTAAATTTCTGGCTTCAGAGGAGACATAATATCAATTGAATGCTCCGCAGGTTTATTGTAACATGACATTATACAGAGCACATGCACAAAATTGGTTATTTATATAGAATACAATTAACGTGAGATTAAGCTTGAAGTCTGATGAGCCTCCAAAAAAATCCACTAAGAGGCAGATTTGGTGTGCCCTAAAACCACGGTGATTTTGGTGATTTCATGGTGTTGACCTAAGTCAATTGAGAGCTGTAGGTGATACACTATATTCTGACGATTTACTACACACAGCATCATGGTTGTTTGTCACAGCTTTCTGAAATCAATAAATATAGCACTGGCAAATTTTCCTGGCAAACGAATTGTTTTCAGTAAATTCTAGAAGGGCAGCTGCTGAGTGGCAAGGAGGAAGCCAGAACCACAGCACTGCTGTTGACCTTAGAAAGGGTCAATGTTCCAGCCCTGATCCTGACCACAACAAATAATTGCCACACAAACAGGGGATTGATTAATTTGGTGGGAGAAAGGGTGATTTTGAAATATATAGCTAGGAAGGAAGTTCCTAAGATGTCTCAAAACAAAATATGGGTACCTATTATTTTACTAAATAGGCAACAATCGGGATTCTTTGCTAAGTGAGTGTGTTGGAAAGGTAGTTGGTGCTCCCGGTGGTTTTTCTGGACCATCTGGCTTTCTGATAAGAAGTCTTCAGGGCGCCTGGGTGGCGCAGTCGGTTAGGCGTCCGACTTCAGCCAGGTCACGATCTCACGGTCCGTGAGTTCGAGCCCCGCGTCAGGCTCTGGGCTGATGGCTCGGAGCCTGGAGCCTGTTTCCGATTCTGTGTCTCCCTCTCTCTCTGCCCCTCCCCCGTTCATGCTCTGTCTCTCTCTGTCCCAAAAATAAATAAAAAATGTTGAAAAAAAAAATTAAAAAAAAAAAAAAAGAAGTCTTCACGCTCTGTGTTCTTCAGGAGCCGTTCACTTCCTGACGCTCACATCCGGCTTCTGCCCCATTGTTCCCCTCACCGGGTTCACTTGGTACCTTGCAACTGGCAGACTCGACATCTTTCTCCTGCGGTTGTCCCCGACCTCTCACAGCGTCTGATAACATACCTCAGGGTTTCATGACGTGATACCCTCCTCTTTCCATCCCTCCTTGCACCTTAGTCTCCCTCACTAATTTCATATCCACCTCAGATCTCCTAAAAGTAGCTGTCCCCAAACGGGATCTATAGTTGATCCTCTCCCCATCTTTCTCTGTGTTCTGCCCCTTCGGTCTCATTTGTCTCTCCTGGCCGGACTGACACACTAGTGAAGGGCTCCCTGGTCTGGGTCCCCAGACTCCTGCTGCCATCTCCAGGGCCAACCACCCGCAGGACACTTCGTCTAGACCGTCCACCCTGTTCCGCTATTGGTTTCGCACATTAGTTTCACTTCCTGCCTGACACGTGAAATGTCCTACTCGTTTACCAACACAACAGCATTTTTATCAACAGTTTTCTCCCCACTCACCTGCCCTATACCTGACTCCAGTGTCATGGCTAGTGGTACTGCTTAAGCAGCTGTGGCGCAGAATAATCCCGCCCCATTTGTCTTTTAAAATATCACGTGAGCAGATAACAGAGCCAAATATACATGAAAGTAGCTGTAGAAAACCTGGGGCTGTCAGTCGGGGCGCCTGGGTGGCGCAGTCGGTTAAGCGTCCGACTTCAGCCAGGTCACGATCTCGCAGTCTGTGAGTTCGAGCCCCGCGTCAGGCTCTGGGCTGATGGCTCAGAGCCTGGAGCCTGTTTCCGATTCTGTGTCTCCCTCTCTCTCTGCCCCTCCCCCGTTCATGCTCTGTCTCTCTCTGTCCCAAAAATAAATAAAAAAACGTTGAAAAAAAAAAAAAAAAAAAGAAAACCTGGGGCTGTCAGTTTGCATCCTCTGGGAGAATTAGGGAGGCATGTTTGCTTTAATTTCATTGTAGTTTTGTTTTACTTTCCTATTTTATTTTATTGTGCAGGTGCCAGGTCAACCCTAATCTAATTTGGGGGCATGGCATCATCCTTTACAGTTTCCCCAACACCAGGGAAGATCTCAGAAGTTATGACTGATATACAAGATCCCCGGGCTTGGGTATTTTAAGGTATAGTCTTAATTTGAAGGCACCTTCACTAGGTCTTCCCATGCATAGCTTGTCTGTCCATCCTTTTTCATTTTTACATTATTTGCTTTATTTCCAGTTAGCAAATATCTCTGGAAAGACTAATACAAAATATTGAGAAGAAGGCGGTTGGTTATTGATGGTAGACGACATGGCAAGAACAACTCATCTTTAAAATTTTTTTTTAACATTTATTTATTTTTGAGACAGAGAGAGAGCATGAACAGGGGAGGGGCAGAGAGAGAGGGAGACACAGAATCAGAAACAGGCTCCAGGCTCTGAGCTGTCAGCACAGAGCCCGATGCGGGGCTCGAACTCATGGACCGTGAGATCATGACCTGAGCCGAAGTTGGACGCTCAACCGACCGAGCCACCCAGGCACCCCAAGAACAACTCATCTTTAGCCTGGAGTGAGACAAGCTTGGGCTACGGCAGTGGTGTGTCACTGCCCAGGACCTGGGGAATTTCCCAGGGGAAAATCCTGGGATAAGCAGAGGTTGGCCAGCTACAGACACAGCTGGAAGGTGGTGGTGATGCTGGTGGGGGATCTCTGCTTCATGTCTTTGGTGTATCTCAAAACTGCTCCGGGCATATTTATAAGAAAGGAAGCTTAGGGATACATGGGTATTTGCATTGGGTAAATTGCCACGAAAATACCATTTTCATTGAAACCGAGCGAAAAACGTGCTGCTAGTTAAACGAAGATATCTTATCAATTTTAGACACATACAAATTTCAGAGATGTTAAATTTTTTTTTTTTTCAACGTTTTTTATTTATTTTTGGGACAGAGAGAGACAGAGCATGAACGGGGGAGGGGCAGAGAGAGAGGGAGACACAGAATCGGAAACAGGCTCCAGGCTCCGAGCCATCAGCCCAGAGCCTGACGCGCGGCTCTAACTCAAGAACCGCGAGATCGTGACCTGGCTGAAGTCGGACGCTTAACCGACTGCGCCACCCAGGCGCCCCTCACAGAATCGGAAACAGGCTCCGGGCTCCGAGCCGTCAGCCCAGAGCCCGACGCGGGGCTCGAACTCACGGACCGCGAGATCGTGACCTGGCTGAAGTCGGACGCTTAACCGACTGCGCCACCCAGGCGCCCCCAGAGATGTTAAATTGTTAAAAAAAAGTCAAGTCTAAGAAAAAGATATAGTGAAAGCATTCCATCATAAAAAAGAAAAAAAAGCCAATGCTAAAGAGAAACTTCTTTTTAACTCCCTGCCACTTCAGGCGGGCAGCTAAGATGAAACAGTACCGTAGAAAGTCTAGAATTCACGGAAGGCGACATTCTTTGTTTGACACTGTGAGTTAGTGGAATCCTTCCTTCACCTGTGATTTTTAGGCAACTTTTACTCTTAAAATGTAAGAAAAATTGTTTTCTTCCTGGGGAGCACAAATGAAAAGTATCTGAATATAACTTTGCTGCTAGGTTTTTGAAGGAATTTATGTTGGTTAAATAATTCAGAGACACAGGAGACCTTTTCAGAAATGCCCTCCACATCCTACCGGCTGGCAGCATGTTTTCTCTCACCAGCTATGACTCGGTAAGGACCTGCTGTCAGTGGAGGAAGGGTGCTCTCTGTGCACCTCCTGACAAACCCTGATTCACACCAGATGGCGATTTCCATGGCTTTGACTGATCTCGAGCCAAGGTGATAGTAATTTCCCAATGGGCCGGGTTAGAGTGAGCACTGCCACAGATCAGGCGAACACGCAAGCAGTCGATAGGCAAAGTCGGCTTCTAAATTAGAAACCGCCAAATGCGCAAGAGTTTTCAAAGCCGTTTTCCTGACTGATGTGTCTGCACCTGATTTTCATGGTCCTCGATTACAGCAATTCTCAGAAATTTCCTTCCAAATGCTTCTCATGCGAAGTTGCAAATTCTCTGCTTGGCCTTCTGCTGTTGGTAGCCGGAGTTGAGGGTGAGAAGCAAGGAGGCCGAGGTTCACCTCAAGCCGGGCCACTGCAGGCCCAGCACAGCCCGGGAGTCTGAGTTTTGAATCGTTTCGGGAGTAATCACTAGATTCTATGAGAGAGAAATTTGGGGGATTTTCTACCCGGAGAGTGGTGAGGAGATCTGTTACTGCTCCTCTCTTTCTTCTAATTGCCTTGGGTATAGACGCATCTTCCGCTATCCAACTTCTTACGTCCCGAGGCAGAGAAGGGCGGCGGGTTAGGGCAATAATTCTCTTTGTCAACATCAGAGTAAGTGAAAAAAAAAATTCTCTTTTTTCTCTAAGTGGCACACATCATAAAATTATAACTGTGTACCTCTTCTTGTTTTGATGCTATAAACCTGAGAGAGATGCTTTTATTGAAAAGGTAATATCTGAATACTTGATATCAGATTGAGATATTTTGTTTTATGACATTTTGCTGAGCTATGGCTTCCAGAGTCACTTAAGTATATTCCTCCCCCCACCCCCCAACCCCCGCCAAATTCTGCTGGGTGAAAAAGAGGATTACAATGCAACATTCAATTCCATTTTCATACAAGTGTCCTTAATGTCCCTGATAGGTACCATAGCCATATTTATATATTTGGGGACTGAAAATATAAATGAAACTGAATTCTTAAGAAGGTGCTTTGATCAAATTTTCATACTCTAAACTAGTAGTGATAAAGCAATACAGAAATTGCAAGACTGTTTCAGGCTTCTCCTGTTTACTAATAAAAGCAGCATTTTTATGCAATCAAGCTTTTGTGTTCTGAGGTGAACATAATATAATGATTGCATTTGCATTTTCAAGTATTGATCATGGTAGCATCTTTCACAGCACACCTGTGAAATTCTTACTTTGGAAAAATTGCTTTGCGACGTGAGGAGACTCCATTCCAGTTTAGTTGTCTGAGGGTGGCCTTATAGGGTAGTGGTTTAGAACACAGACGGACTTTGGGGTCAGGCAGAACCAGGCTTAAATCCCAGTTTTGTCACACCAGCTGTGTGAACCTGGATGCATAAATTAACCTTTCTTAACATCAGTTTTCTCATTGGTGAAATGGACTTGATGGTAATACCTACTTTCAGGACTGTTTCGTGATTAAATGAGGTAATGCATACAAAGCACTTAGCACTGAAACATGTGTTCAATAATGTTGCCATTGGTTTGTGATGTTGTGCGGCTGATGGAATTGTCATAACATGACTAGCGAAAATGTTAGACCTAGTTGTCTCTGACTTGTGGACAAAAGGGGATGATACCTAAGCCCATGGAGGGAAATGGTTGATAGTTTGGGAGAGAAGAGATAGCCCAGAGGAGGTTCTTTACATATGTAGACTTGGATTTATTTGTCCTGCACCATCGGAGCAGACATTTTTTCTTGTAAAGGAAGGAGGAAAGAAGAGACTGTCCCAGGATGCTTCAGTGCAAATGAAACTGAGGGTTCTAGGATTTTCAGTCTCAACGCCCATCTCAGGGCCCTGCACATGGAAGTTCCTAGGGACTTGGCATTTATTTGGAAGACACCATATTTGACAATATTTTATTTTTTTCATAGGCACAATTTTCCATTTTCTTATTTTCAAAAACTACCTAAATTGGTATTACGTCAGCAAACCTGGCCTCATTTGGGAGGACCAAATTCTCTGGTGATTTTGATTCACACTCTTTTTCCTTAAGTCTCAGAGGAGTCAGTCAAAGAAGCTCTTTATTCCAGGGATTGTTAATCTTGGGAGTGTCATAGATCACTTGGAAAATTTGATGAAGTTTAAGTACTCTTTCCCCAGAAAAAAATGCAAACATATAACCATAAACACAATTTTTTTGTACAGTTATAAGGACTCCCATATTCTCCTAAAGCCCACCCATGGGACTTTGGATTAAGCACCTTTGATATTTTCTAACTTCAGGTATCAAGAAAGAAATAGTCCCGATAATCCATGACTTTGAGTCTGTTGACTTCTGGGAACCATCATAGCTTTCAAAGTAGAGTGGGCAACTTGGTTAAAAGTGGCACATTGGTGCCATGATTTTTGACTCTAGGACTGACACAAGACTGAAGGGGAGACAGATAGGAAGTAATAGCCTAGAAGACAGTAAGGTGAGCAAGGTAGGATACTTGGCCCATGGACACAGACTAACAATAAGAAAAGAGAGACTGTATCTTCTTCAAAGAGTGGATGGCTGATGCTTGAATCCAAGATTGGGTACAATGTTTGTGTCTCAGTTGAGGAGCTAATTACACTTACGGTAGAGGACTCTGTGAAAGCATTGGTTGTTTTGCTAAGATATCTTATTGGGCTCATTAATACCACAAGAAAAAAAAAAACGATGAGAACTTTGTGAAAGAGATGGAAATTCTTCATAGAGAATCTTGGGAAATGAGCTCTGAGGGTGATTAAGCTGTATGTCTGAGGTTACAGAATGGAAGAGGCAAAACCAAGAGCAGAGTATTTTTATGTATTCTTTTGAATATGTATTCCACTAGCAGAGAGGGCAATTCTGATGGGTGGGATGACTTTTGTAAAGATAGGTCTTTATTTCTTGAGAAAGAAGGGAAATTGTCCGAGGGACACCTCTGTAAGAGATGCAGAAAACAAGTCTGGAGTCTGCTAAGACGAATTCCTTTTCCCTGTGAAACTAGATATTACCTCTTAATTTATATTTTCAAGTTTAAGAATTATTGCTTCTTAGTCTTTGTAAAATACTTCCCAGTCATTTCTCTTAGTGTCCTGTTTTAAATAGTATCACTTCAGATATTCAGGTGTGTGGAGTAAAAATATGTTACTGTGAATACATTTTTTTTTTTCCTGCCTAAAATTGGCCTACCCTTACCTAAGGGGATGGGCTCATGGGATTTTTCCAGGAAAGGTGAAAATAGAGCCTGTGGTCCTGATGCATGCCTTGCTGTTTGTCTCCCTCACTTAGCTTGGGGGAGTCCTTAGACCACCACACAAGAGGTCTGTACCCTCAGGAATGGCATCAGCCACTTACCTCTGGGCACCATGAGCCAGTTTTAGAAGACTGAGCTTTTTCTTCCTAGTTGGCACCCAAGTTCAAACATATGCAGATGGTCCATATGTAGATCTTTGTGGAATTTGTATACACCCCCAAATGCATCTACTTCTCTAAAACTCTTTTTTTCTAAACCGTACACCTAAATTCCACCTATAGCTCTTTCAGAGAGAGGAAAGCAGCCACTTGCAAAGACCCACTGTTTTTTTTTTTTAATTTTTTTTTTGCATTTATTTATTTTTAAGAAACAGAGTGAGACAAAGCATGAGCGGGAGAGGGGCAGAGAGAGAAGGAGGCACAGAATCTGAAGCAGGCTCCAGGCTCTGAGCAAGCAGTCAGCACAGAGCCTGATGCGGGGCCTGAACCCACGAACCGTGAGATCATGACCTGAGCCGAAGTCGGACGCTCAACTGACTGAGCCACCCAGGCGCCCCAGACCCACTATTTTTTATGACAACGCTAAAGCTCCCAGAACAATACCTCATAGAATTTCCGCAGCAAACCTCCAGGTAGCACTTTAGAACACCCTTGGGTCCCCTATTTTAATTTTATCACAATGGACTTCTGAGAATTTATTTTATGTTTAGACCAAAGAGAGATATTCTGTGTTGTTTCTGGCCCATGCTGACATAGCAGTTTTGAAAGCTTGAGGATCCAAATGCTATGGGAGGCCTGGGATTCATTTCTCCTCCGTAGGGAAACGCTTCATCATTGCTCTTGCCCAGCATTGCACGCCCTGACCCTTTATAGCTACCAGAGCCACATCTCTTCATCATGTGTAGTCTGGAAGGGGGCAGGGGAAAGGAAGATGGTGAGATCACAATGCCAAGAGAGATGCAATATTTGGGACATGAAAAGATTTGTTTTATGTTGTTGTCTCCAGTGGAAAGCCATGTTATCCATAAGAGAGAGAAATTATCAAAAGAAAGAGACTCTTTTAAGCAAAATGATTCCCCATATACCCCATGGGGTGACTACGCATGGATTTAAGAAAATTTTTGTTTTTAAAAATTGGTGTAAGGCATAGAGAAATCTAGAGATCAATTACACTAAATAACAGCCTATGGGTAGGAGTCTATGGGCTCTGTATCTTCCGGATTCTTTTTATTTTTCTCTGGCCAGTGGGCTACGTAGAACTCTGTATGGAGTGGAGAGCACTGTGTTAGGCTCCAGTATTCACCACTTCTATTCTCTTGGCTTTATCTGTCTCTTAGTTGCTCCTACAGTGGCCTCTTCCTCCTCCTAGAGGTTCATACTTTAGGTCTGTGCCATCAGATCCTGCTTTGTAGGAGGCCGTGGCAGGGCCTCCATAGGATCCCACTTAGCACATGTGCATGTACAACCTGAAAATACCCTGTGGGTGAACCATTAACTAGGCCGAGGCAAAAATGCTGCCCTCCTTTCTCTCTGCACAGTTGCTTCTGAGACACATTGCATATGGTTCCTCAAACTATCCCCAGGATCCAGCAACCAGGCACTTTGAGCAGGAGGCAGCTCAAGAACATTTGCTCTCTCTCCTTCCCTGTTTTGTTCCACAGTCCCCCACTCTTGCTCCTTGGACCACACTCCCTAGTAAATAGGGTGATCCCAAGTCCTGGTAGCGCCTGGTGGCACCTGTTTAAATTGTTGTCATGATATAATTATTAACAACAATTTCTCCAAAGAATATATATGAAAGGCCAACAGGTACATTAGAAGATGCTGAATATCACTAGTCTTTAGGGAAATGCAAATCAAAATCACAATGGGCTCTCACCTTGCGTCTGCTAGAATGGCCATCAACAAACAGACAAGAGATAGCAAATGCTTGCATGGATATGGAGAAAAGGGAACCTTTGTGCACTGTTGGTGGGACTGTAAATTGATATAGTCACCAGGAAAAACAATATGGAGAATCCTCGAAAAATTAAAAATAGAGCTACCATATGATCTAGCAATTGCACTTCTGGGAATACATCCAAAGGAAATGAAAACACTAACTTGAGAAGATATCTGCACCCCCATGTTCATAGCAGCATTATTTACAACAGCCAAGATGTGGAAACATCCTAAGTGTCCATTGATAAATGAATGGATAAAGAAGCTGTGATATCTATATCATCCATATCTATATCTCCCTATATCATCTATATCTATATCTATATTGTGATATAGATATATTGTGATATAGCTATATCACAACACATATATAATGGTATAGGTATATATGATATGTGGTATATATATGTATATATGTTATATATAAATATAAAATGAAATATTATTCAGCCATAAAAAACAAAACGCCTACCATTTGTGAAAACATAGACGCACCTTGAAGGTGTTACGCTAAGTGAAAGACAAATATTACATCATCTCACTCACATGTGGAATGAAACCAAGAAAGTAAGCAAGAAAGAAAGAAGGAAAGAAATCAAACTCAGAGAAATAGAGATCAGACTTGTGGTTGTCAGAGGCAAAGAGTGGGGGGGGTGGGAATTGGAGGAAGGTGGTCAAAAAGTGCAAACTTCCAGTTATGGGATACGAAGGACTGTGGATATAATATACAACATGATGACTATAGCCAATACTGCTGTGTGATATATAGGAAAGACGTTAGAGTAAATCATATGAATTCTCATCACAAAACAATTTTTCCTTTTTTTCCTTCTTTTCTTTTTATTGTATCTATATGAGAAGATGGATGTTAGCTGAGCCTACTGTGGTAATCATTTTACAATATATGTAAATCAAACCTTAAACTTGTACAATGATGTATATCAGTTGTTTCTCAATATACCTGAAAACATAGCTTCTCCTATTACTCTCACAATTGTCCCTCTTAGATGATCAGTTATGATATCTGATTATGATCATGACGATGTTATTATCTGCTCTATATTTGAACTTCATAAAATTTTAGGCAGGTAAAATCTACCCAGGTAAAATGGATCCAGATTGTGACTGATTACAAGATGTGCAATAAAGAGAAGGGGTTGAATGCTGACCAGGAGCCAGGCAGGCCCCGTGGTAGGCACTCGGGGTGAAAAAAACAAATATCCCTGCCGGGTGCTTACATGCCAGTAAGTGGAAATATGCAACAATAAATGTAATAAATGATTATACTATATAGAAGGTTTAAATGATAGTATGGAGGGTGGGAACAGGAAAACAAAGAAATTTGGGGTGACAAAAGAGTTGGTTGCAATTTCTAATAGGATGGACAGAGTAGGTTTCATTGAGAAGGTGACATTTGAGCCAAGTCTTAAAGGAGATGAGGGAGGTAGCCTTACAGTATGTGGGGGGAGTCACTCCAAGTACAGAGAGCAGCTCCTACAAAGCCTCTCTGGCATGTTCAAGAAACAAGGAGGTCAGAATGGCTGGACTTGAATGAGCAAGGAGGATGTAGTAATAAAGAGGTCCCAAAGATTAGGAAAGTCAATCCCTGAACAAGTCATTTCCTGCTATCAGACTAAGGCCTTGTGGATTGGCCCAAACCTGGATTTTTAAACCAGTTAATGGCAAGAGAGATCAGAACATCATGATCCCACCTTAGGCTTATGTGTCTCAGAACCTGCCCTTGGATCTGAGTTGAGCCCCCAAACCACATTATTACTATTCACCTGGGAAAGGCAGAATGGATGCTGGAATTCAACCACAATTTCCTCTGCTGTTTAAAGGAAAGATTCCCAGGGCCCCTGGGTAGATCAGTCAGTTGAGCGTCCGACTCTTGGTTTAAGCTCAGCTAATGATCTCACGGTTCATGGATTCAAGCTCCACATTGGGCTCTATGCTGCTGGTACAGAGCCTGCCTGGGATTCTCTCCCTTCCTCTCTCTCTGCCCCTCTCCCCTTCTCCCCCTCTCAAATAAATACATAAATACATAAAAACTTTTTTTTTTTTTTTTAAAAGAAAGAGTCCCTGGATAGTCTCTAAAGTCTGATTCCTTTTTTTGGCCAAACAGCTTCTCCGTGTTTTACTATTATACCACTGGTGGTCAGCAAAGAGTTTTTAAGCACAGAAACTGGAAGAAAAGGAAAAGGGCACAGATGAGGTGTGTCATTGGGAAGATAGACAAGGAAGAACTTCTAGTAGAGAACTGTTTCTGAGAAGGCTGTTGACACCCTCACCTGGGAGGAGGGTGTCTCTGCCCACATGGCTTAGGTGAGACCCTGCAGGGACACCTGTGACCCAGCTCCATGAGCTCCCCAAGTTCTTCCCAGCATTTATCTTCTTGTTACCTGGGAACTAAGGGTGGTGGTTCAGAGGAATTACAGAAGCCAGCTTTATGCCTGCTGGCCCCCTGTTGCCTCCAGGTTCACTGCTTTCCTTTAGATTTCAGCTGGAATGAATAGACTCATAAAATGTGAGAGTTTAAGAGATGGTCTAATGCTAATCTACCATCCAAAATTTCATATGGGAAATCTGAGGGAAGGGCAGTGACTTGCCCAGATGTACACTCTTGAGGACTCCTTTTCCACCCTCTCAATCCAGCATGGTGTCGACAGTAACACTAAACTAGCTGTTATCCACTTTCTTAAAATTTGTCTATAACTCTAGATTTTTCTGGACTCTGGTTATAAATGTCAAGAACAAAGTTATTGACATGATGACAGATGACTCCTGTAGACAGAAGGAATCATCTAAGCCTCAAGTCATCCAGGTTGATTAGGCGGTTATTATCTACTTAGAAGTCAGACGGAGGACGTGAGAAAGTGTAGTACATACACCACTATGAACACCTACCCCCAGGAATGAAAATAAATAAAGGTGAAATTCTACCTTAAGTAACCTCATAACAGCAATGCACGCTAGATTTTGAGATGGAACATGGGTTTTAGGTGTCGCATCTGCTATTTCTGTGTGACTTTGAGCCAGGGTACTTCATCTCTCAACAACTGCAATGTACTCCTCTATAACTAGGGACAGCAGGAATAATCTCAGAGTTTTTGTGAAAATTAAGTAGATATGAAAGCATTTTGTAACCTTGAAAGCTCCTCAGAAATGAAAGATACTGTTGTTTCCAAGTGTAGACTGATAGCTCATTGCTCTGGTGGAGGTAGAAACATGAGATGGTTCTCATTGACTTAGGCTGGAGACAAATTATTGTAAATCGTTAATTATTGCAAACTTTGAGTCTGATAACATAATTTACAAAGTAATCCTTGTGGTTCAAAGCCTTTGGGGTGATAAGCTTCTCTGTAAGGCTTGCAACTCCCTCCCTGACAGGTGTCGTGATGTGGTCCTACCTTTCCTACCTCAAGATCCATTGGTAAAACCTGGATGTAGACTCTGATTAAGGCTGGGTGGTGAAGAAGGAACAGAACTTTTGCCCATGAGACAGAACACATACTGGATGTTGGGAGGTTGGAGGGTGGTTTGGTCAACAGCAAAGGTTCATTTGGTTGGGACAGAGAAACTGCTGTCTCACAACTAAAAGGCTTGGCCACCATTTCTATAGAAGCCTAGAAGCTGGTCTCTCGGAAAACTTTCTTTATTCTTGGAAGCGGTGTGCCTACCGTTTAAGAGTATAGCCTCTGGAATCGGATTACTTGGATTCTAATCCCAACCCTATACAGGTTGAGTGGTGTAACTTTGTATAAGTTACTAAATACCTCCAATATTTGGTTTTCTCATCTGTAAAATGGGGATAATAATAGTCCTAAGGTGTATTTTGAGGATTAACTGAAATAATTCATTAAAGGGGCCTAACATGGCTTTTTTTCTAAATCAACACTTGATTGAGTTATGAATACTATCTTATGCCTCTGTTTTACCTTCTGTTAATCTTAGTTGTGAAGTCCCAGTTTGGAGAACGTAGACCTGATTTTCTGAGAATTTTAGCTGAGCCACACCGTCTCTCCCACTAAACCTCCTGAGGGCCCCAATAGGCTGATCAGAGAGGGATCCAGACTAAGAGCCTTTCCAGAAGAGGGACATTGTGTGTCCTTCAAGAAAACCAACATCAGCCCTAATTAGAGGGGTTTACAACAAGAGCCAACCCCAGGGCTGAGGGCACTGTATCCTGGGATTTCAGTCCCTCCTTCTCCCAGAGCTAGGATTTCTGGAGGTTAAGACTCAAAATCTCTCCCTTTCACCCTAACAGGGCTCTCAGCCTGTGAACCACCTGTGTATATAATCTGCATACCTTCCCCACATACCATGGGATGCTCCTCTTGTGCTAGCACTTTCTACGTGAAGATAATCCACCAAAAAGCCAGTGTGTTTTCATCCCTATTAGCATGTTGGTAACGAGGAAACTGGGTTTGGGACTACCCTAGGTAGCTAGATATTATCTTCAGAGCCTCATTTTCAAAGAGTGGGAGAATCTTACCAACATTCTCTAATCAACTCATGTGAATAAAAGAAGCAATAAAAGATGGTTTCTGTGTCTAAGTTGGCTAATCGAGATTGTTTTTTACTTCACAGGAAAAGACAGAATAGGAGAATGACAATAAGTTGAAGTTTTCATGAAAAAAAAGAAAGAAAAAAGAGGTGAACCTTCAGGAATCTTGGATGATAAGGGTAAAAGGGAAAGCATTTGTACCCTGCAAGGATTTGTATCCCCATGAGAATCAGAGGACAGCGCATTAGCCTGGCACATTCCCAGAGGGCCACCATGTCCCCTTTTCCTGAACCATAGTAAGATCTGCTCTGGGGAGTAATTCACACCGTTGCCCTTCCTTATGGAGCTAGTGACTCGGAGATATTGCTTGCCGTGAGGAATTATTAAACATAGCTCTGCTCAAATTCTGGGAAAGCAGAGGCAAAGTGAGATTTGAATGACACCAGCAGCCTTTTCCAGGGAGGAACGGTGACTAGGGCAATTTTCACCCCCCCCCCCCACCTGTAAGCCCCAGTGAGAAAGTATAGGGAGTCATCCTGCATATATTTTAACACACCACTTTGCCACATTTCTCTGTGATATGCAATGCTCTTAAGTATCTAAGGTTTCCATCATGAAGCCCAAACCGTCATCCCTTCTTTGGTTTTGTAACTCCTTAAACTAATGTTACAGAGAAGCTTCTAATGAATTCATGGATTTTTAAGAAAAATGTTTATTTATTTATTTTTGAGAGGTGAGGAGGGGCAGAGAGAGGGAAAGAGAGAATTCCAAGCAGGCTCTGTGCTGCCAGCATGGAGTCTGATGTGGGGCTCCAATCCATGAAACATGAGATCATGACTTGAGCTGAAATCAAGAGTTGGGTGCTGAACTGACTGGGCCACCCTGGTGCTCCTAATGAATCATGATTAAGGTCTCTTTTCTTTGAGGGCAAAGTGGGTTTAATCTGGTGTTGCTTCTCTTTGAATTAATCATCTTCAAACACAGTTGGTCTCCCAGCTTCCATCCTTCTTTGGAATATTTATTGCCCAACCCACAGAAAATTAGTGATGAAGGAAGTTCCCCCACAGATTCTAGGAGCACAGAGCAACATTTGGAGGAATGAGACTTCCTGACTCCTACTTTAGCCAAGAGATACTCAAGCCTCTGTGTCATCACCCAACAAGAGTTTTGTTGCAACAGATGGAGATGTAATCAGACCTAGCATTGGTCACACCATGGATCACTGGCCTTTTCCAGAGTTTTTGGTCATTCCCTTAAAATTAGAGTTGTGGAAATCACACCTTTGTTATCCCTGCCCAATGGTATGTTCTGAGTTGCAGTTTCTGCTGTGCCCTGTTCTAAGGAGAGCATGCACCAGCCACAAGGACAGGGGAGAAAGAGCTATTTGTTGAGTACATTATTGCTAGTATTATTACATCTCACTATATATAAAATGAACAGCTAACATCATTTTTGAAGTTTATTTGCCCTAAGCACTGTGCTAACGGCTTTTATTACACACTTGAACTTATTTAATCCTTGTAGAGGATTTTGATGAAACCCTGTAAGAAAGGCAGAGGTAATTTTATTATTCCTACTTTTATAAACAAGGAAAATTATTTTTAAAGTATTTAAGAAACTTACACAAGCTCCCTCAGGTATTATGTGGTGGATCCAGTATAACCCATGCTTTCTGTATCCAAGCTTATAATCACTATAAGTCTTGGTTCATTCAACCAAGCAGAAGCCACTCTAGGTCATTTGAGCAGGAAGAGATTTACTACAGGGAATTAGACACTTATAAAATTTGGAAAGCAAAGGTCAGGAAGGCCACTCCTGAATTTCAGAAAATCTAGATGGGCCAGAATTGCAGGAATTGCTCATGATTTCAGCTTCCTGTAGCACAAAATGGTTGATTCTTAGGAGGATGCCTGAAGCTCCCAGCCCAACTCTGGCACTGGCTAATGCCAGTGCACTAGCCACTGCCCGAGAATGTTTTCTCTTCTCTTTCACTCACTAAATCTCATAGGTGTGACTCTCACCCACAGAATCTAATCTGGGACCCTACAAAACAAAGAATTCTGAAGCCTATAGTTCCCAGCTTTCTCTCCTACGATGGTGGAGAGAGTGTAGAAGGAACTGGGGATGGTACTGGGTTGGCTACAATCTGTTCTTACCACTGCTTTCTACTGCCTTCCACTAAAGTAAACTTTTCCATGGTTGTGAACATCCATTCCTCCACCCTTTCCTCTGGCAAATAGTCACTGGACATCTGCAGGTGGTAGACATAGGGATTCGAGGGTTTCAAGAGCTGAAGTTCCTGACCTCATGTGCTCATTGCACCACCCACTATTCTTATTTGGATGAGTGAAAGCTTTTTTTGCTGTATCATCTTTCATCATAGACCTCACTTTGTTTTGTCAAAGGCACCAATAGTAGATGAGTAAATATGGGTATTTCCCTTGTTAGGGTTTTTGGTGTTAGTGCCTGAGATTGTTCAGTGTTTTTTCTATTTACCATTAAATTAGAGGTTGTGACATCTACATTAGACCCCTCACCTGTCACATGTGTTATTCCCACAGGGCCTTCAAGGTCCTGAATTCTGGAAGACCAAACGGTTAAGCCATAGATTTGGCTGGTGGACTAGAACGTGCGTAACAGAAGAAGGAACACTGTGGGAAAGGGTAGGGGATAAGTGAGAAGTAGAAGGAAAAGGAGAAGGGAGAAAGATTAAAAGAGGACCATATGTCATGGGAAATGGGTGCAGTAATGCCCCAAATGGCTTTAGGTTGACCATAAAAATGGAAGCAATAAATTCTATCCCCTTAATATGTTTCCACTCCGTCCCTTTCTCTTCCCCTGATACCACCATTCATTGTCTCCATCTCAGGTTATTCCAACAGCCTCCTTATTTGCTTCCATGTCTCCAACCTCACTCCCCCAGTACAGTCTCCTTTAAAGAATCTTACAAAAAAAGGAAATATCATTATTTTGCCTACTCTCCCTCTCCAAGCCTATTCACAATCTATTCATGTTGACAGAAGCTTTTAATGGGGGAAAGCTTATAAGTTTAACTTTTACAAGGCATGTATAAAATTGTTTTTAAATGGATAAAATGGTGGCCCAGAGAAGTTTTATAATCTTTATGAAGTTTCCCAGTAGGTACTACCTCCTGAGCATAATTTAGTACGGAGACACTAGTCCTCTGTTAATTCACCAATCCTTGCTACCTGTCAGGTAAAAGAATGGCAGCGTTCTCTAATCTGTGAGTCACATTGATTGGGTTAAAATTTATTGGAGGTACTTATTGTCCTGGCCAGTCTTCAAAATCCAGAAGATAAAAAAAAAAAATCTGATCCAATTAAAAGGATGCTTCCCTTCTACTGTGAGAAATTAGCATCTTTTCTTTGTTCCAATTTTCCAGGAAGTTTTACAATAGATTTCAGCCCTGGGCCAGTTTATGGCTCTCTTGGTACTTAATTGATTTTAACTGGAGATAGGTCATGCTCAGAGATTCTTCCTCTCTAGGCAAAGAGTTAATAAGGATCCATCCTTTCTGTCTCAACTCTGATACAATTCATTCCATATGTGGTAAAAATTAAAAGATACAGAAAAAAATAATACAATATTGTTCCTTACCAAATTTACAGCACTAGATGGATGGATGGATAGATAGACGATAGATAGATAGATAGATACCTTAATCCCCAAAGATCCCTATATTTTTCCCATTTTAATCTATTTTAGTATAAAATTGCTATCTAGTTAGTATATCCAGTCTAATTTTTTCCCTTCTGTATTCAATGACATCTCTTTTCTCCCCCAGTAGAAGTAACCAATATAAGAAATAGATTTTAAGGTGAATTTTTCAAATTTATTTTTATTTATTTGTTTGTTTATTTAAGAGAGAGAGAGAGAGAGAGAGAGAAAATCTTAAGTAGGCTACCTGCTCAGCATGGAGCCCAATGTGGGGCTGGATCCCATGACCTGAGCCAAAATCAAGAGTTGGACACTCAACCGCCTGAAACACTCAGGCACACTTCAGGTGAATTTTTAAGGTGAATTTTACTCATCTTATTTTCCATCTGTAGTTGAATGTGAATGTAATATTTTATTTTATTTTATTTTTTATTAAACATTTTTTAATGTTTATTTTTGAGAGAGAGAAAGAGAGTGAGAAGAGAGCCCGTGAACATGAGTGGGGGAAGGACAGAAAGAGAGGGAGACACAGAATCCAAAGCAGGCTCCAGGGTCCCAGCTGTCAGCACAGAGACCAACATGGAGCTCGAACCCATGAACCACAAGATCATGAACTGAGCTGAAATCAGATGCTCACCTGACTGAGCCACCCAGACGCCCCATGAATGGATTATTTTAAATGAAGTTCCAAACTATTTCAAGGTGGATTACCATCAAATGACATGTTTTCATGCAGCAATCATAAGTTAGTGCCTCTTCCATCTGAGCACTGTTGGGTACCTGTTTCTCCCTTTAGAAGTGATTGTTAATATATAACAACAGCCCCATCTACTATTCTTTTCTTTTTTTTTTTAATTTTTTTTTTAACGTTTATTTATTTTTGAGACAGAGAGAGACAGAGCATGAATGGGGGAGGGTCAGAGAGAGGGAGACACAGAATCTGAAGCAGGCTCCAGGCTCTGAGCTGTCAGCACAGAGCCCGACGCGGGGCTCGAACTCACGGACCGCGAGATCGTGACCTGAGCCAAAGTCGGCCGCTTAACCGACTGAGCCACCCAGGCGCCCCACCCCCATCTACTATTCTAATGGAGTTGTCAGGCATTTCATCAGATGCTATGGGGGAAAGATAAAACCAAGGTTGAATTTGTCTGCCCAGCAGTAGAATGGGTTCCAGAAACAGATTTGACTGTAAATGCTTCATAGAATCATTACATTACAGGGACACTACGAGTAAGAAATTTTTGTCAAATGAGTCTATACTATCAAAGCAATTTGTATCTTGAGGCCTTGCCCATTTGTGTTGCTATGCAAAGGGCTCCTGCATGACCTACTTGATATAAGGAGGAATGAAAGAGGAGTCCTGAAACTCTGACTATAGTCCAGAAGTTTGAATTCCTGGGCTAACAGCAGGAGTGAAATACATCCCCAAATTCCTCGAGAAAATGTTTTGGATTTTTTTAATGTGCGTGTTAGCATTATCATTTAGGCTTTAAAAATATATTCCTTCTCCTAGTTTCTCTTCTATAGTGGTTCCTTTTACATCTCCATTATAGATTTGACAAAAATGCCATCGGGTTAGGAAAGAAATGAAGGCACCTGGGGGAGGTGGACAGGGAAAGGGTCGTAGCGTCAATGAGGGCAAGTCCCACTTGAAATACTATTGAAATCAGGGTACTGGAAGGAATAAGCAGGAAATATAGGAATAGGAGCCTGGAAACTGAGATTTACAGAGAGGTGGCAGATACTGATAATGATAGACTGTGACCACGGAGTGAGTGACTGAGATAGGAGAGAGGTCAAAGTCATTGGAGAGAGAGGCCAGAATATCACTATTATCCCCCCGAATATAAAAATGTCCGAGAATTAAGACTGAGGCGGTGTGAGAGGTGACAACAGATTGGGACTAACACCTCTGAGGAAAGAACGGGATGACCAGGTGACTACGGTGACAGGTGACTGCAACAAGTGAGGATTCTGGTCGGTGTGTCTGATGGCAAGAGCCTCAGAGGAGCTGAGGGCTTAAAGGCAGGTGAGAGGGTCAGGTGTTCGTAAGGAAATGAAGAGTGAGGAAATGAAGTGCCTCAGCTTTCGGTCCATTTGGATGCAGGGTGTAAGAAAAATAACCTGCCACTTGTTATGGCTGTAGGGGAGGCAGTGCCTTCAGGGTATGGCCAGGTTTCAGTTAGAAGAAGAAAGTTAGAAGGACCAATACGAGGAGAGGTTAAGGATAAAGGGGACTGGGGTGTGTTCCGGAGAATGCACTAAGAAGGGTTTAGGAAGAGATGAGGGAGGGAGTCCGGTTAGGGGATATACGGAGGTAGAGAGCAGGAGGATGGTGTGCCCTCCCCGTATGGTGCGCGGTGACGCTTGTCCACGTTAGCGCGACAGCAGTGCTGGGCCCACCATTCAGGGCTGAGGGCCCGTGGCCTTGATATCTCACCTTCTGTGCACTCAGAAATCGTCGTGTAGCTCTGCTGGTTGCCCTGACACAGGATCTTTGGGTCCATCTAGAGCTGGGGGAGCAGAAGGGAGATGGGGGGGACACAGAAGGGGGCTGGCCCAGGGCACTCCTGTCCCAGCAGGGTCACTACAGCCTCTCCACTCGTTTATTCACTCAGTAAACCCTCTTGACCCCTCACTGTGCTCCTGTATGATGCAGGTGTCAGATAGTGCCAGATCCCTGCCGTCAGGGTTCTCATGGTGAGACTTGCAAATACGTGATCTAATGCGATAGGGGAGAGGTAAAGAGTTTGGTTTAATTTAATAATTTAGTTTAGCGTTTGTGTGTGTGTGTGTTTTATGTACTAACAGAACATACACACAGAATTCTTTAAAAGGCAATTGGTATATGGATCTGGAGCTCAGTGGGAAACACAGGATAGAAATACAGGTCTGTAAGTTTGGAGGGCTTGTAGGAGGTGTCCAACAAGTGATAAATACCACCCTTCTTCTTCACTTGAGTTCCGAATCAACCAGAAAATAAAAGGGGAGAAAGGTAAAAATCAGAGTGGAGAATGTGGCTCACACCTGCAGAGGAGAAGCATCTACAATGCCGGATGCCAGAATTAGACAGTTCTCCACCCAGTGACAGGTGAACTCTCAGGGGCTACTGCTGCTAGGCCAGGCCTTGGCCATGAAGCTTATGTGCTGGGTAAAGTGATGGCACACAGTGCTGAGACAACAAGGGATGTGGTGAGCCAAGCATACTCAGCTCATTCTTCCCAAATTTATCGATTTAATAACTGTCTTGGCCAACCAAGGTTTCAAGGAAGTGAGAAGAGGGGAAGGGACCAGGAGGGATTCACTTGTGGGGACATTTCCACAGGGAAGGAGTTGTCAGGAGTGGGAAGAAGCATCTTCCCTTCCCCTCCTCCCTTAATGAAATCAGACAAATAGAGGGCACAGACTGTGAGGAGAAGGTGCCAGAGCAGGAACTCGGGCACTAGAAACCAGGAAATGGTGAGTTGCGATGGCAAGAGAAAGAAGTCTCTCATTTAAATGACTAAACCTGGCCCTACCTGTCCTTTAATATGATGATATTATGTTAATACAATTTTATTTTTTAATGCATGACTCTCAGTGTTTTCAAGTGTTTCCTATACATTTCCTTTTGATTAATACTCAGCACTTAGAAAACCAGAAGATAAGAAGTACTTCACTGCTGTCTTGTTGAGGAGGCCACTGGAATCCAGAGAACTCAAATAACTTAATCAAAATCACTCAGTCAGGAGAAAGCTCAGGCCTGAACCCTGGATTCTGACAACAGGCCCACAGACAGCACTCTCTCTAGGCACATAGCTGGAAAAATACCTGCGGATAACCTCTTTTGAGTCTGTGGCTGTTTAAAAGCAGGATGGCTGCAACGATCATCG
Organism: Neofelis nebulosa; assembly: GCF_028018385.1. Lineage (NCBI taxonomy): Eukaryota > Metazoa > Chordata > Mammalia > Carnivora > Felidae > Neofelis > Neofelis nebulosa. The sequence continues at coordinate 92,733,203 of NC_080787.1, read as the reverse complement.
GTTATTAGCTATGGCTCCTCAGATACTAATAGCACAATCAGAAAGAAAATGCAAGGTCTTCTATTCCTAAGAGTGAAATAATTGTAATAAGTTATCTGTATGTTTGACATTAGGTACATATTCCTCTCACTGTGCCGTAATTGGGTTCTTTTGGGCTCTTTAGTACAGGGGGAGATTCAAAGCTGAGCCATGTTATATACAGTATCTGAGGAAACATGTATTTAGCATCAGGGCTAAGTTGCGATTTGTATGGCAATTTCACCTAACAATTTAAAAATAGCATTTCACCTAAAGAAGCTGAACCGTAAGGGTTTTCCCCCCCGAAAAGTGTACTTGTCCCTAGTCTGTCGCAGGACTCCCTCCAACATTCCCTAGGCCTTAATTAAATAAGAGCAGGAGAGAGCACTGGGCTTGGGTTCAGGATAAATATCCCCAGCTTGAACAGGAGATATTGCTTTAATGACTTGGAATACGTCCAGAAGGCTCAGACTGGCTAGCAGGGAAAGCTGACAGCTACTGGATCTCACAGCAATAACATTCTAACCAATTAAAAGCTGAGCTAGAAATAATGGTTTGTCACTGAGTGGTGTTTCGGAAACCAATTGGTCCAGATTAACCAGAGGATTAACTTTTCTAACTGAATTTAAAGGTCACGGGAAGCTGACTTTAATGAAAGAAAGAGAAAAAGCATTCAATTAGAAGGGGAAAACTTACATATAGAAATTAGGTTAACAGATCTTGCTGTATTATTTATAGACAACTAACCAAACTGCTGTCTTCTTTTATGGCAGGAGTTCGTGGTCAAGGACAAATATGTTCATTATAAAAAAGAAAGTTGAATGAGAAATCAAGTATTTCTAAAGGATTCCTCTATTGGAAAGGGCATACGTGGGCTTCCAGCCTCCACAAGTGTGTTCATTTTGTAAAAGGATTCTCGGTAGGTACATCCAACCTACTTGCGCCTGATTCTGAACTCTGATGGGATCAAAGTTCAGTTAATGATTTGACCATCTGCCTTGTGAGGGCAGATCACCGGAGGGGGCACCTGAGATCAGCTCGTCAGGCGGCACTTGCATGGGGAGAACCACCACGCCAGTGGCCTATTTTAATCAGAGCTAGTGAGTTGTGTGCAAAGGGGAGGCTCCAGTGCCGCTTGCAAAGCTTTTCACCCACTGTAAGAGGGATGACTTTTCTCGTTCCTCTAAGATGCAGCTTCTCTCACAGTAACCTACCCCAACAGCATCCAACCCCTGTTGTGCCCATCAACCCTTTACATGTAAAGTGGAAGAAGTTTGCTATGGGTAGAGGACTCTTGGGATAAACCATCCATGAATTACCAGTATGCAGTTCAGTGTTAAAATAATCTCCAGTTTAGGGCACCTGGGTGGTTCAGTCAATTAAGCATCCAACTCTGACTCAGGTTATGATCTTGCAGTTCGTGGGTTCAAGCCGCATGTTGGGCTCTGTGCTGATAGCTCAGCTTCAGATTCTGTGTTTTCCTCTCTCTGTGTCTTCCTTGCTCATGCTCTCTCTCAAAAATAAATAATAAATATTAAAAAACAAATTTAAAAACTTTGGGGGCACCTGGCTGGCTCAGTCAGTTCAATGTCAGACTTTGGCTCAGGTCATCATCTCCCAGTTTATGGGTTCGAGCCCTGTGTTGGGCTCTGTGCTGACCGTTAGGAGCCCAGAGCCTTCAGATTCTGTCTCCCTCTCTCTCTGTCCTCCCCCACTCATGCTTGTTCTCTCTCTCTCTCTCTCTCTCTTTCTCAAAAATAATCATTTAAAAATTTTTTTTAAATGGTCTCCAGTTTAACATTATTTCCTGTACCTAGGACACAGTGTGTTTAATAATTCCTTATTCAGAGAAGGTTGGGTGACAGGGAGTTGAAGGGAAAGAGAGGGAGAAAAGCTGATCTGAGGAAAGCAAGATGTTGCTGCTGACAGTAAGGGATCAGAATGGCTAAACAGCCCAGTTGGTTCGGTTCTGTCATCTGAGTAGAAGTTGAGTGGAGTGAATGGGATTTTGATGTGAAGGGTAATATTGTGTCTGAGTGCGTGAAGGACCTTACAGAAGCGCAACATCCCAACTGGTTAAAGGGAGTCTTTTGCCCCTTCTCTGTAATACATGTCAACTGCCCTTAGAAGGTACTGGTCCCACCCAATCCAGGCAGGGAGTAGAATTTTAGGCAAGATCTGAATTATAACAGTGGATCTATTAACAGACGTATAAGACTCAGGAAACTTCCTGGACACTCTCCTCTAGTCAGTTGGTCCAGTGTTCCATCCAGCTGGAATATTCTTCTGATCAGGATTGAGCAGTCATGAAAAGTTCCTCATGGGTAGAAACCAGATTTTATGCCTACATTCAGGGATAATTTTCCGTTGGTATGCTCGGGTTTGGCTGTACTGACTATTAAGGATTAAAATGTTTTTGTCCCGGTGGAAAATGGCTGCTGCCGTTAGCATTCCCCCATCCACCATTTCATACCCTGTGCTCCTCTCGTCTCTCCCTCATTATCCAGTGACCAAAGGCCTGACCCAGCAGGGACCTCCAGGACTCCAAATCGATGCTGCAACCGGTGCCCACTCTTGAAGGTACAGGTAGAATGTTTGGATATTACTACACAGGTAGAATGTTTGGATGTTACTCCTGTTCCATGCTATACTCTTAGCAGGTACTAATGTTTCTTAGGCGTGTCCCCCTCATTGTTTCCACTTAGAGAAGTCACCACATTGACTCTTCTTGACTCAGAAGCACATGAGGAAACTATCTGGAGCTGAGTCAGGGAAGCAGTTGGTCAACCTTCTTCACCCACACACACTAAGACTGGGCCTTATATCCCAAAGTGCAGGAGAGACGTTACTGCTGCCTGGCTTATTTTCATGCGAAGGCAGTCAAACTAGTTTTCTTCATGTAAAACACACTTTGCTCACTGAATTAGAATGGACCAGTTAGGAGGCCTGAATTAACCATATAGTTGACAACCTCATTTCATTCTAGGTATCACCTTACTGTTAGCATTTCACAGCCAGAAACGTGAACATTTCGATCATTCTTAGCCTTAGCAAAATTCCTCTATTAATAGTTCATTTTTCTAAGCTATAAGTTTAAGTTTCCTTTCCTCTTAAATCAGCTTTACTCAAGTCGTAAGAAATAACTGCAACCAAATTGACAAGGGTCTGAATTTTACCCCTTGTAAGAAGTTCTTGTCTTTCTGGTAACATTCCATCTCAAACTAAAGTTGTACCTCCTGTATAGGGGCAGCATGCAGCTGAGCAGAGTGGTGTTTGTTCCACTTTTGAGACCCGGCTGAGCTGCAGTGAAGGTTTTGTGAAACCTAGGTTTTGTGAAAAGTGCATTCAACAAATGCTGTTGGAATTCCTATTATGAGCCGTGTATTCTTCTGAGTTGTAGGGATCAGCAATGAGCAAAACCAAGTCCCTTCCCTGCTGGGCCTTAAAATAATCCTAAACCACAGTGCCGTCTGCTGCAAAAGAGTCAGAAATTCCCTAAATGTTTTGATGGTCTTAAAAAAAAAGATTCTGCTAAATTATTTTTTATTCATTCTAGTGACCATATTTTTCCATACTATAACCTGGATGGAGATGAGCAAACATAAGAAGAAGGGAAAAAACCTCGGAGGCTTCTGGTTGTATTTATCAATCATTTATGCTACAAATGATTAGATGAACTCCAAATCAACTCCTTCCCCAAACATTTTTCCCAAAGGGAGTGCCTGTGGTAAAATGCACGGTGCATCGAAGGATGTCTCTATCCCGGAGTCCTCCCTGCACTGTACTGGGTCAGCCCTCATGCTGCTACCTCCGTGTGGAAAGCTCTTCCCTGCATATCCCCACCCGTGCAAGTTTAATCTGCCTGGTCATTCGCAGACTTGCTGCTTTGGTGTATACTTTTCCCTCTATCCGTGGTATATCCTTTAAAATTGAGGACGTTTCAGCCACGGGAAGACCAACCCTTCCTTCAAATCCTTGCTTTAACATCACCCACTCCAGGAATCCCTCTCAGAGTCCCTGACATGGAGCTCGTCCCTCTTTCCTCTCTTCCACGGCTCATTCTTTAGTAACTTCCTGCAGTCTGTCTTGAATCAGGGCTCTTTGTGTGTGTGTCTGCCTCTTCTTCTAAAGCACGAGCTTCTAGAGGACTAAGGTCGTATTTTAATCATTTTTGTATTTCCCAGAGTACCTAGCACCGTGAGTTACACAGAGTAGTCACTTAATAAATGCTTATTGAATTGAATAGGATAAAATAATTTACTGTCAGTGTGATCTTTCATCACCGACTTGAAAAGATGGAGAGAGAAAAAATTGGGTTAAGCTGAACCATGCTCATTTTTGCAATATGCTATACCAGACATAAAGATTGTTCAATATATTTGTTTCAACTTTCTTATAGAATAGTCCTTCAATTCATAGATATACTGTATATTGGAATGCCGAAGTGAATTACACATGAGGCACCCTGTCTAAAGTACATGGCGTTTACGGAATTGCCCAGGCTTTCTGGGACCACCAAAATGAGGGAAATAAAGCCCATCAAACTTTTTTTGAAAGCCACTGGAGAGGAATAACATACAAAAAGGTAATCATGCAGTAGCAGCAGCAACCAGACTCCCTAAGTTGTGTCAAACTGCCTGACTAGTTAGAGCCATGTTCAGGGCGTCTCCCGCCTTTTGCTCTAACTCTCCATCCCTCTGCCGCCTTGGGAAACACGCTCTCATTAAAAGGGATGGGAAACTAGCCACATCATTACATTCACTTAAGGCAGAGTTTAGCTGGTCAGTCTCACCACTGTCAGCAATAGCTGCCACTTTGGGATTTTGAGCCCTTATTGGCCTCATGGTTTGGGTTGGGATTTTTATTTATCTTACTTTGAAATTTACATGTCTTTAGAACAACTAAAATGCACAAGAACAAACTAATTAATGGATTCCATTTTTGACAGCTACAAGAAGACGGATGAGAAAGTAACATGCTTCTGGCAGCGTGTTATCAATTGGGAGGCAACAGTGCATTCCCTCTATGTGGAACAGTGAGCTGGAACCGACACTGACAGATGACACGGCCCTTTGACAGTGATGCCTGTACGAGCTGACAGCTCCACTCGCAGTCAGTCAAGTCCACACTTTGCAGTGGAATTTTAACGGGCTTGATTTGCAGAATATGCGTTGCCTACTCCTCAGCTTGTAGTGGAAGTGGATAAAAATTTCAAAGCATTCACATTAAATAGTGGATTCTAGGATCTCTTACCCAACTTTCCTTTCTCATCAAAACTAAGAGCAATAAAACATAGTCTTGAAGAAAACCTGTAGGATATCTAGGAAAGGAACAAGCCTGCCCTTAAAAATGAAGTTTTCTATAAATCAAAGGTGGTTCACATATTAGCCAAAATCTCTCAGGAAGGACAAGATGCCAAATTTCCCAGGGTAATTATAACTTTATCATAAAAATAAAAGTGTGTGTGTGTGTGCGTGTGTGTGTGTATGTGTGTATGTTCATGTGTGTGTGTATGTGTTTATATCCAGATCATAGTGAAGGGACTGACTGATTTCATTATGTTTTTAAAACTTACTGAAGGTACTGAAAAACTGCTTCCAAATATTAGAAAATATTTTCCTTATGGGAATTAGTCAGACTCAATCACTTCCAGGTTTTAGACCATGCTTTTTTATTATATCTTTTTTGCAGTCTATTCTGTTTGAACAAGACATCTGCATGAAGCTGATTTTCCTGTGTGACTTTTACAAAAGTTACTCTTCTGTGTCTCAATTCCTTCACCAATAAAATGTAGCTAATCACCCTGTCACCACCAACATACCTCACAGGCTCAGAGCAAGAAATAAGGGCACTGGGGGTTGCAAACTAGTGACTGGAAGGCCAAATTGGACTGGCAGAGGTGTTGCAAATTTCTGCATTTGAATCCCTCTAGGCTGGGCGGGTACCCTCCAGTTTACATAGCCTCTGCTCCCTGTCTAACGCCGTGTCTCTCTGCACGTTTATGTAACTTGCCTGGGCTATGAAGGCAATTGAGTCTGTGACCTTGGCGTCATCAACCAACGTAACCTCACTCCTCCTCAGAGAAACACATAATAATTCTAACATTGTAGGTTCCAAAAGACTCACCATAAATGGAAGGAATAAATAGAATTTAATGGCGGAGACAGGCAGACGCAAATGAAATAAGCGTGCGATAACAGAGAACAACGAAAGCGAAGGGTGATATTGGCATATGATGCAAACTCTGTTCCAAGGATGATAATTAGCGCGAGCCACACACTCCTAACTAGTCCTTTTCTTCCATCCCTAGCCTCCTCTCCCAATAAACAAACACGTAGAGAGCTGAAACTAGCAATCTTTTCTCAGGTCAAAATAAGGGACTCATCTGTTAACTTGGGTTATCTAGTCAGTTAAGATAACTGACCCAAGCTTCACATATGTATAATTATAAATGATTAAAGAAGTCCTAGGGAAGGCATGTGTAGGAGAAATGAGTTTCTGAAATGTCTTGAAGAAGAAAAGGCTCATGGGTTGGTGGAAGAAATGGAGAAGTCATTTTAAGAAGAAAGAATGATTGGGGCACCTGGGTGGCTCGTTGGTTAAGCGTCAGACTTCGGTTCAGGTCATGATCTCACAGTTCGTGGGTCCAAGCCCCGCACCGGGCTCTGTGCTGACAGCTCAGAGTCTGGAGCCTGCTTTGGATTCTGTGTCTCCCTCTCTCTCTCTGCCCCTCCTCCACTCACACTCTGTCTCTCGCTCTCAAAAAATAAATTAAAAAAAAAAAACATTAAAAAAAACAGAAGAGAGAATGATTAATGCAAAGGTTCAGTGATGAGAAAGACTAAGTTATCGCCACTAGAATGGAGCCCATGTGGTTTGTAATGAGGAAGAGATAAGGCTGGGCTCCCTGGATTGACTACAAACACAAAAGTATTACAGCGTGCCAATTTGTAAGGAAACACATTTCATAGACTGCATACAAAAGCCAAGTAAAATGTAATGACCTTCCATTTGTTTTATGGTAATTGGACATTTATTTCATAAAGTAAGTAGTGCTATTATACCATGACCCGTGATAAAAAGGAAAACTTTCCAGTTTACATTTCACCCATCATAACCTTGAATATTAAAATAAACTTACATGCTCCATTAACTAGAAAATAATTCCCTTCCATGCTTTGAATTTGCCTAGGGTGTGGTTCTCAGTGAGGACAAGTTCAATTGATATGCTTGAAGAATTCTAATTAAGAAACAAGGTAATTTCAAAGGTATGACATTTAATGCATTTCTAGCATCTTTTTTAATGCACGTTTTTAATCCATTCTTCAATTTCTGGAAACCCCATATTTTTTTGAAGTTTGACTTTGTGATTTCTATATCCATTAAAACTTATCAGCTAATTTCTTATCCCATAGATGAAAATTATCACAGGCTGATAAAGGATATTTGATTAATGCCTGGTATGCTTAGAATAATGTATCAATGAGTAATAGTTTGTTATTAATTGGTAAGTGCTTTGGTAGTATTCAAAGGATTATTGGACATAGTTTTTCCTCATCTAATGAAGCAGTTGATGATATAAAAAATAAATAATTATAGATAACAGATATTCTCATTAAGTTAATGCTTTTTGCCAGGTTTCTCTTTTCTTGAATTTCTGGACCATCAATTCTTATTTGCAAAGCACTTGACCAAGCATATGATAGAAAACCCCAAAATGATTATAACATCGAGTATATTACATAAGAATTTTAAATAAAATGGTAGACTGTAAAAATTAGAAGAAAATTTCCCATTATAAGATGGAAAATGAGGGAACAAAATTCAAATAAACAACTCTAGTCAGGTAATAGGGAATCATCCCAGCAGGGCAGGACCCCCAAGTGCTTGGGGCATCCAGGACTGTTGTCTCCTCGATGGTAAGTGCACGATGCATCCACCCTGCATTCCCACAGTGGGACTGAAAGCCTCTTGGCAGGAGAGACCCAGTCCAACATTACTTTGCATTGGAATGAGAAAATTAAGGCAGTCGAGAAACATACGATGATTCGGGTCACCTTCATAACTATGACTTGATTTCTCTCCCTGTTTTTTTTATTTTTATTTTTCTTTAATGTTCACTTATTTAGAGGCAGAGTGTGAGCGGGGAAGGGGCAGAGAGAGAGAGGAAGACACAGAATCTGAAGCAGGCTTCAGGTTCTGAACTGTCAGCACAGAGCCTGACACGGGGCTTGAACTCACGAACCGCGAGATCATGACCTGAGCCGAAGCCGGATGCTTAATCAGCTGAGCCACCCAGGTGCCCCTCTCCCCCTCTTTTTTAACCAGGATAACAAAGGGTTTTTGTAGAGATATTACCCTAAGCATATACACACTCAAAATAGGATTATAGGTGGCAAAAACCAAAGTAATAGCTCTTGGCTAGAATAACCTCCATGTTCAAAACACAAATCTTTTTAAAAGCAATTTTTTAAATGTTTTTTTATTTTTGAGAGAGACAGACAGACAGAATGTGAGTGGAGGACGGGCAGAGAGAGTGGGAGACAGAATCTGAAGCAGGCTCCAGGCTCTGAGCTGTCAGCACAGAGGCCAACTCGGGTCTCAAGCTCATAAGCAGTGAGATCGTGACCTGAGTAGAAGTCGATCGCTTAACCGACTGAGCTACCTAGGCGCCAAACATAAATCTTAAAATTAAAAGCTTTCTTTTTGATTGCTTCTGTATACTAAAATCAAGCTATTTGTTTTATAAATTTTCTACAAAATGGTTGCATGGAATTATGTTGGTCGGCATATTGTTCTTTCCTTATAAGTCAGGATAAAACTTGAAAAATGAGATGAGAACTTCTGCCTGATGTTATGTGACAATTTTATTCGATAAGAACTGCTTCATAATATATATAGCTCGAAATGAGTGGGTTAACTGCAAATAGTCTTTGATTCTCAAAACCTGTTAGTCTTATTAGCAGTAATTTACTCTTGCTTTCTTTTGTTTCCCACACATAATTCTGGGCTCAGGTGCATTAGGTTCACCTTCCCACATCTTCTGGGACCCCCCAAAATGGATCCTACAGAGGCCAGGAAAACCAGCCCCGACTCAGTGCGCCCACCATCTTTCTGCTGACATGGTCCCTTGCTCTTTGCTCAGGCTGCAGATTTCTTCCGTTCTCTTAGTTTCTTTGTTCATTCAATAAATATTTAAGGACTGTGTGTCAGGCTGTGTTCAATGCTGAAAAAACGATGAACAACGTAGGCTGGGTCACTGCTCCCTGGAGGCTATGGTCTTCAGTCTTGGCAGAGGCAGTGATGCAAGCATTTATGGTGCAATTTAGGAGATGCTGGGACAGGGCGAGCCCAACCCAAAGGCCTGGAGAGACTTCCTGGAGGGATGACATTTAAGCAGACACCTAAAGGACAAAAGGGAATTGGACAGTGAAGGGGTGGAACATGTTCCTGGCAGTATAGCCAATTGCCCATATGTAAGAGAATGTGAAGGAAATTCAAGATGGCTGGAATATCACCCACTTGGGAGGGGATGGTGGAGATGGGAGTGAAGCTTCACATCTGGGCAGGGGCGAGGTCATGTGAGGCCTTGTAAACCAGGCCAAGTTAAGACTTCAGCCTTAGAAGATGGAGAGGGGCATTGCAGGAACTTCTACTCGAGGCACCTATATGTTGTGTGCACTCCCCTTGTTATCAAGGGCAACAAAGGAGAAGGGACATAATTGCTTTCCTTGAAAAATACCATATTGTCCTTTTGGTCTTATTATGCTCTTCCCTCTCCTCTCTCTTTGTCTCCTTCTCTCTCCTCTATCTCCCCCCACCTTTTCTCTCTCCCTCTCTCTCTCTTCACTCCCCCTCCTTTCTCTCTCTCTCTCCCTCTCTTCTCTCTGTATGCACTGGAAGAAAAGAATTTTCCATCTTTTGGGGGATTCTCTCTCCTTGAAATGGCCTTCCAAAGGTCTCTTGGTCTTCTGAGGTCCTCCAACTCTCGTTTCTGAAGTGTGTCTTCACTGATTAAAAAAATAATTTAAAGCACCTACTGTTGTCACTCGTTGTGCTAACTAGGGAGGACATAATGATGAGCAAAAATAGACACACTGCCGGCTCCGTTAGAATTTACGTCTTTGTTACCATTTCTTAAAGAAAATCCTAAACAGGTAAAAAAAAAAAGATATTTTCCCAGTGAGAACAGAATAAAAAGTTCAGAAGCACTGAGCAACTTTTTCCCTCAAGAACACTTCAGAGAATACAGATCTGGATTGAAATGAATTATTGGCTCATGCTTAAGTGCTGTTGACATGATGACAAATATTTAGGCAAGTTATAAACTGATGTGTGAAGGCCACAGCAGTATCTTCACTTCCGCATCTCCTCTCCCCGCTTCACTCAGAAATGTTTTGTGAAAATGTTTCAAACTGCTGTAGTATACTGTCACACCAAAGGCAGGTTTCCAGAAAAAAAAAAAAAAAAGAAAGAGAGAGAAAGTGGCAGCAGCTTCTCTGCCACCACAGAGATGAATGTTGGTCTGTTATTTATACCCTAGAGCACGTGACTCCATGGCGTGCCTGGAGGCGTGAGAGAGCAGGAAGGAAGAGGAGGGCGTGTGAGAGGGAATGAACACACATGGCTGGAGAAAGCAGACCTGCAGGTGGGAGAAATAAAATGTATGCAGTTTGTCATAGGACTTGGGGGGAAGGCATATTCACTGAATCAACTTTGTTGGCTAGATTCACAACCCATAGGCGTTATGTATTAAGGGTTGCTATGATGGGAGGCTGGCTCGAAGATGACAATAATTAATTCACGAGTATTTACTGACTGCCTTTGTAATAGCACAGAAAGATGTAGAAGAGCAGAAATCCAATCAGGATGTAGGGTTTTTCTTTCACCTGTGCACCATGTGTTCCATCTCCGGGTGGGAGGAGCTGCTGTTCCCTGTGTTGGGGGCACTGACATCTTGGAAAATGCTCAGGGTCAGTGCCGTTCCCTATGGTTTCTCTCATGCCATTCTGAGACTTCTTCTCACTGGCCAAACCTTTTTAGGGAGTCGAAACAGTCATTTTGGGAATCAGGCTGCAGATCCTGCAATGTGGACATTTTTTTTTAATGTTTATTTTTTTTTTGAGAGAGAGAGAGACAGAGAAAGAGAGAGAGAGAGCATGAGCAAGGGGGGGGAAGGGTCCAGGGGGGCCGCAGAGGATATGAAGCATGCTCCAGGCTCTGAGCCATTAGCACAGAGCCCGATGTGGGCTCGAACTCAGGAACCGTGAGATCATGACCTGAGTCGAAGTCAGATGCTTAACTGACTGAGCCACCCAGACACCCCAATATGGACATTCTTTAACCAGGAAACACTTGGGATCCAGTTCCCTTCTACTGGGGGCTCATCCTGCCAATGGAAGTACTGGGGAAATTTTGTATTGAATTCAAAGTGCACTTGAGGCAATGTTCTCCAACTTGGCTAGCCATCAGAATCCCTGCAAGAGCTTTTAAAAATATGTATTCGTGTTGGGGTGCCTGGGTGGCTCAGTCAGTTGAGCGGCTGACGTCAGCTCAGGTCATGATCTCACACTCCATGAGTTCAAGCCCCACGTCGGGCTCTGTGCCGACAGCTCAGAGCCTGTTTTGGATTCTGTGTCTCCCTCTCTCTCTCTCTGCCCCACCCCTGCTCATGCTCTCTCTGTCTCAAAAGTAAGTAAAAACATTAAAAAAAATGCATTTGTGGCCTTATACCACACCTTCTGATGGAGTCAGAATTTTCAGAGTACCAGAATCCTAAATTTTCAAAAACTTTCAGGGTGAGTCCTATACAACCTGCCCTTGAATGCGTTGGGGGAAAGCTAAATAGTGGCTCATACTAAGACTCTGTTGTTTGACTCCACGGTTGCCTCCTGAATTTTGATTCAATTCAACAACAATCATTTAAACATCTACCAAGTGTTGTATGGGAGTCACTAATAGACGTGACTGGAAATTGTTTTTCTAGATGTAGATGAACTCTGTTCAGCCCTTCACAACTACAGTAGTCCCATCTTATCCATGGTTTTAGTTACTTGAGATCAACAGCAGTCCAGAAGCAAATGTTCCTTTTGAGGTATTGGCAGAAGTTCAAGAGTAGCCTAACCCTAAGTCACAGTGTCTATGTCTTCTATAGATAGAAGATGCTATCTCATCATGGAGGCAGTGTATCGTCTCACATCATCACAAGAAGAAGGGGAGTATAGTACAATAAGATATTTTGAGAGAGAGAGAGACCACATACACATAACTCTTATTACAATATATTGCTGCAATTGTTCTTTTTTTTTTTTAATTTTTTTTTCAACGTTTTTTATTTTTATTTTTGGGACAGAGAGAGACAGAGCATGAACGGGGGAGGGGCAGAGAGAGAGGGAGACACAGAATCGGAAACAGGCTCCAGGCTCCGAGCCATCAGCCCAGAGCCTGACGCGGGGCTCGAACTCACGGACCGGACCGCGAGATCGTGACCTGGCTGAAGTCGGACGCTTAACCGACTGCGCCACCTAGGCGCCCCTTGCTGCAATTGTTCTATTCTTACTATTAGCTATGGTTGTCAATCTCATGCTGTGCCTAATTTATGAATTAAACTTTATCATAGATATGTATGTATAGCAAAAAGCAAACTATAGATAGGGTTCCACACTGCCTGAAGTTTGGGGCATCCACTGGGAGTCTTGGAATGTGTCCTATAGATAAAGGGGGACTGCTGTGTTATCTTCTTTAATGATTACAACAACCCTGAGAGGTAAATATTATCATCCCATTTTACAGATGAAAACACTAAGGGTTGTGGAGCTTAAGTATCTTGACTAAGTCACGTCAGGATTTGAATCCAGGTCAGTATAACCCAAGAGCCTGAGCTCCTAACTTCTAGGTTCCTGAATCTCTGTGCATTTAGCAAAGATGAGATTAGAAAGAAATACTGTGCACCTCTGTACAGCACATCATTTAAACAACTGGAAAAAAATTATTAGCTTTCTGTGTAAAATGCTTTAAGTGAATAATGAACTACTTTCTTCAAGTTTTTATTTAAAATTTTTTTTTAATGTTTATTTATTTTTGAGAGAGAGAGAGACAGAGAGACAGAGCATGAGTAGGGGAGGGGCAGAGAGAGAGGGAGACATACGCGGGGCTCAAACTCACCAACTACAAGATCATGACCTGAGCTGGTCGGACGCTCAACCAACTGAGCCACTCAGGTGTCTCAAATTTTTATTTTTTAAGTTAAATTGGTCAGTGAGCAATGTGTAAGTTCCATTCAAAGGTAAGAATGTGAAGATAAAATATTGCTGAATTCCTTATTTATGAATATGAATAGAAAGTCACTTATTTACATAGGTAGATGTAAACATAGCCAAATATAGATGTCTGTGATTTTTTTCCTCAATCAAACATTCCTAGAATTCCTACTTTGATATATTTAAAGTGATTTATATTTACACCAATGCCAGGGTGATTATGTACTTCAAGGTTCGCAGATTTTAAGGTATCTTCTAAATTTGCATGTGTCCAATAAAAGCAAATAACAAAATGACCTTGATGCAGATGATATATTTTATTGAGTTATGAGAAATAATATATATGACTACAGAGGAAGTTCCCTCAACTGTTTGGGCTTTTAAAAATTACATATTTTTAGTACATAGCTATAGAAAATCAACGTTTTCATATAAGATGGGGCTGTTTGCTACAAATTCTGTTTTTTGGCCAGAAAAGAGGGTGCCAGAGATAAAGAAGCATTTACAACAAACCCGTTGGCAATCAATAATATATGTCATGATCGGGGATGCTCCTTAAACTGTTTTTACTACTTGCATCACAGTGCAACTCTGAGCAAGTTACTTAACCTCTTTGCACGTCAGCACCCTTATCAGTAAAATATGGTCGATGGTGGTACCCTGTTCTTAGTGGTGGGGGGGGGGGTGAGGGATGGAAAGAAATAGTCAATGGAAAGCATTTCAACAGTACTTGGCATAGCGAGCACCCAATACCATTGGCTCTTGTTAATTCAAGTCAGCAAATACTGAATGCCACTCAGAAAAGACAAAAGCTGTCCATTTTGTGGATAAGAATTGTGTCATGTACTAAGTCACACACTTTATGTGTATTGTCTCATTTAATCTTTACAATATGTTTTTTACCCCATTTTATAGATGAAGAGACTGAGGTGTAGAGAGGTGGCACAGGTAGAAGATGCTAACACTGGTGTTCTAACCAGGGCTGGCTCTCCTGACCCACCAGGCTGCAACCTCATGCCAAGCATTGTGCTGCTAAAGTCCCACGCTGAGCTAAAGTCCCAGGGTCCCTTGCCCTTGGGAAGGCTGCAGTCTAGAAGAGGAGACAACCATTAATCAAGGCATTGCAAAGATAATCACGGTCTGACGCTTCTCTGGGGAGCTGATGTGATCGGAGAGTCCAGAGGAGGTAGCCTGATGAAGGAAGGGTGGTGGTCACTGGGAGAGCATTCCAGGCCAGAAGTTGTGCCAGGTTTTCTCCATGAGGGCTCTTGCCCTTAGGGAGGCCCTGCAGGGATGTCATACCTCTCTCTATGGCACAGTGCCCCGACTCGCTATAGCCTACACATTTCTTGCTCTTTGCAGGTTTATGCTACAACCTGATAATAAGGGAAGGGTGTATTTCCTCAAATCCTTGCTTCTGGAATACAGGTCTCCCTTGCAGTTCTGTAAGTCATCCATCATATACGTCTATATGTTCATTCTGTTGATATTTTTATGTGCTTACTAGTGTCATATGCTCTTTGGGGAGCAATTAACAAAACGGACAAATTGGCTGCCTCCTTGGAGCTTGCACTCTAATGATGGGGCAAATACTCTATATACAGGTAAGTTATCACAGACAAGAACCTGAAAGGAGTTAGGGCTCACCAAGTGCTTTGGACTATTTCAGATTCTAATTCTTTTACAATGAGACTTCTGCCATTCTCCCTCTCTCTCTGTGTGTGTCTGTCTGTCTGTCTGTCTGTCTCTCTCTCTCATTGACTAATCCTTATTTGTTGAAGCTATATGTTTTTGGCCACCTATAAGACATCTCTCTTTCTAAAACTATTCATTGCCTTTTGACCCACTTCATGGAGTTTAATTTCTATCTGTTGTACCCTGATTCTAGAACCATTGGGCTCCTACTGGGTGATTCATACCTGTTCCTTGTTTTTTAGAGTATGTGTCTCCTGTCGCTTTGCTCCCACAGCCCTTAGCTCTGCCTCCATTAGAGCATTTCTACACATGAGGGCAGTGACTAGGTCATTCCTCTTTGTAACTCTCTTCCCCTCACAGACACACACACCACCAACTCCACCACCACCGCCCATGCCACGGCTTCCAACACTACCGTCTTTGTGCCTTGTACAAAGTAGGGATTCAACAGAAGTGGCTTGAGTTGCATTGTTTATCCATTAGCAATTAACCTTTTACAATGCCAGTGCAGTCTTTTAATAACTCTGGTCGGCAATATAAGGGTTCCTCCACTCCCAAGCTGGCAACAGGGACAATTCATCACAGATGATTCTACAGGAAGTGACTGACCCTTGCTGCCCAGCTGTCCATTAGCTGTGGCTATTGTAAGAATAACCAGAGGTCTTCGAATTCCATGTCCTCTCATGATCCATGAACTCCCAGAAAGATAGATACATAAAGGAGAGGTCTGTTTCCCAAAGCTCTGCAGTGTTAGCCAGCCTTTAAAACCTTATTTATTGTGTTCATAATACGTCAATTTAGGACCCATGTTGGTCAACTCTGCTGAAAAATGTTAGAACTGCGATCTGAGCTTTCTTTGTTGGTTTGAATTTTCCATAAAAGAATTTCTCCTATAATGAAAATAACCAAAAGGGCTTTCATTCATGAAAATATTTGAGGCATCCGAAAGCCTAGTACATGTAGGAGTACTTTTGTACTAGTCTTTTTGAAGAAAATTGCTTTTAACTCTTTTTAAACTGAATCAAAAATGTGATGACAAATCTCTCAGCAATTGCCTCTTCACAGACGACTGTAAAATAGACACTAATTTTTACAAAAGATATTTTCACTGGGAGTGGACAAAAGTGGAGGGTACATCAAGGTTAGTCTCAGTAAAAGAAAATAAAGATCAACAAGCCTCCTGGGGTAATGGGCTGAAAAAAAAATAAGCAATGAATTTTCCAAGGTCAACTTAGGGCAAATTTTCTATGGCGATTTCTGATTAAACCAAAGAATAAATAGGGAAATTTACATGTCATTTTTTTCTCCATGTGACTTAGAGAAATTGTGAATCATGCTTTCCCTAATTTTATCCCGTATTATTTTGAAATTCAGCAGAAGGCATGGTCATGGAGTTAGAGCATTAGAAGCACATTTCCTTGACTCTTTAGCCACTCAGTAGTTTCTAGAAAGATGGTCTTTCAGGAGATCGTGGCAAGAAAAGAAGTAGAATTTATCATAACAGAGAAGAATGTAAAGGAGGATTGCAGTGGGGATAGAAATAGGTTGATTATAATCATTAATTTAAAATGGTTTTGAATAGATATGATTTGTTTCGGTTTAAAATGAGAACACAGTAGATGATTCCTCCATTATTCCATTCAATCATCTAGCAGATATTTATTTTGCATCTGCTATGTGCCATAATGAAGATTAAGAATGGATAATTAAGGCGTATAGAAAAAAATATCCAGGTAGTAAAATTAAAATGACCTATTTTGAAAATTCTATTGCCATATTACCAGCATATCATTTATGTTGAAGCATCCCATAATCTTCTGTATTAAGGATTCCTAGAAGTTTTTCTAAGGCTAATTCAGACTTAAATTCCAGCTTCCTTAAAACCTATAAAAATTCCATGTTTCTGGGGTCTTCTAAGAATCATGAAAAATAAAGCAGTGAAATTGTGTTAGAAGCTGCAGGATTGGTGAATACATCAAGTGTTCTCTGCACGTGGTAAAGTGTATGTCATAAAATAAATGTCATATTGAAAAATTAAGATTTTAGTAATAAAGTGTTAATAATTATATGTTAAGATGGATGTTCTTTCTTTTCTATCCTTAAAGAATAAATCCAAAAATAAACAGAATTCATTAATTTAGGAATTAAGAATACAAATTAAAATAGCAATGAGATACCTCTTTGCCTTCAGATCAACAAATACCATTTTATTTTTTTAAATAGTTTTTAGAGTTTATTTATTTTTTTTTCTGAGAGAGAGAGAGAGAGAGAGAGAGAGAGAGCGTGAGTGGGGAGGGGCATAGAGAGAGGGAGAGAGAGAATTCCAAGCAGGTTCCACACTGTCAGGATGGAGCCTGATGTGGGGCTCGAACTCATGAACCATGAGATCACGACCTGAGCCGAAGTCAGACACTTAAGTGACTGAGCCACCCAGGGGCCCCAATAAGTACCATTTTACAATGATAGTGCCTACTGTTGGTGGGAGTTCTTGATAATAGGCAACCTCAGATAACTGTCAGTAGAAGTATAAATTGATACAGTCTTTCTGGAGGACATTTTAATGCATACATCAAAAGCTTTTAAAATATTCATTCTTTTTGATCCAGCAGTTCTACTTTGAGGAATGAGAGCTATGTAAAAAGATAAATATCCAAGGGTATTCATTACAACATTATTTATAATAACCAAAAATTGAAGATCGTCAAAATGTCCAATAGGGATTATTAAAAATTTAGGTTGCGCCCACGTTTTATCATATTTTAAAGCCATTAAAAATCACACTGTAGAATAGTAATGCACAGAGAAATGTTCATCATCTACTGCTAAATGAAAAACACAAATGATATAGCAGTGTATAATACACATGTTTTAGTCTGCTCAGGCTATTGTAACACAACACCATAGATGGGATGGTTCAACAGAAACTTATTTCCCACAGTTCTGGAGGCTGGAAGGCCAATTTGGTACCTGGTGAAAACCATTGCTTTCTTACTCTGTCCTCACAAGGTTGATGGGGGAGGGAGGAGAGAGATTCTCTGGTGCGTCTTTTTGTA
Source organism: Neofelis nebulosa (assembly GCF_028018385.1). Classification (NCBI taxonomy): domain Eukaryota; kingdom Metazoa; phylum Chordata; class Mammalia; order Carnivora; family Felidae; genus Neofelis; species Neofelis nebulosa. Next base: position 92,715,178 of record NC_080787.1, on the reverse strand, counting down.
AGGATACTCATCCTGTTGGATTGGGGACCCACCTTTATGACACCATTTAAGCTTTATTACTTCCTAGAGGCCCTATTGCCAAATACAGTCGCATTGGGAGTCAGGCTTCAACATAAGAGTGTAGAGAGGGGGAAAGTAACAAATATCTTCTCCATAACAACACGTATATTTCCAAATATACAACATGTATTATGTATACGTGGAAAGAGGCCTGAAGGCTGTATATGATATGTATCAAAACATTAACAATGCTTATATTTAGATAGTAAGATTGAAAGTAATTTATATTTTTTCTGTCAATTCAAAATGTTCTATTAAGAATGTGTAAATATGAGAATGTCTGAGTAACTCAGTTTGTTAAGCGTTTGACTGGATTTGGGGTCAGGTCCTGCTCTCACTTCCCTGGGATCAATCCCTACATCAGGGTGGAGCCTGCTTGGGATTCACTCTTTCCATCTCTCCCTGCCTCTTCCCTATGCAAGCTCTTTCCCAAAATAAATAAATAAATAAACTTAAAAAACAAAAAAGGGTATGTAAAAATCTTCTATTCAGGAGCTTGTCTTTTTGTTTTGTTGATGGTTTCTTTTGCTGTGCAAGAGCTTTTTATTTGGGGGCACCTGAGTGGCTGAGTTAACCATCTGACTTCAGTTCAGGTCATGATCTCGTGGTTCTTGGGTTTGAGCCCCGCATCTGGCTCTGTGCTGACAGCTTAGAGCCTGGAGCCTGCTTTGGATTCTGTGTCTCCCTTTCTCTCTGCCCCTCCCCCACTTTGGCTCTATCTGTCTTTCTCTCAAATAATAAACATTAAAGGAAAAATTTTAAAGCTTTTTATTTTGATGTAGTCCCAATAGTTTATTTTTGCTTTTGTGTCCCTTGCCTTAGGAGACTTATCTAGAAAAACACTGCTACAGGTGCTGTCAGAGAAATTACTGCCTATATTCTCTCGTAGGATTTTTATGGCTTTAGGCCTCACATTTAGGTCTTTAATCCATTTCGAGGGTTTTTTTCTGTGTGTATGGTATTAGAAGGTGGTTCAGTTTCATTCTTTTGCATGTCGCTGTCCAGTTTTCAGAACACCATTTGTTGAAGAGACTGTCTTTTCCCCATTGCATGTTCTTGCCTTGTAGATTAATTGGCCATATGAGTGTGTGCTTATTTCTGGGCTCTCTATTCTCTTCTATTTATCTATGTGTCTATTTTTGTGCCAGTACCATACTGTTTTGATCACTACAACTTTGTGGTATATTTTGAAATCTGGGATGGTGCCATCTCCAGTTTTGTTCTTCTTTCTCAAGACTGGTGCTACTTGCCCAAGCACATTTCTTGCAGAACCCCTGGGATATATTAAAGTTGCAGAAAAATAAATCAGTGGTAAAACTCCCAGTGCTATCTCAAAAGTAAATTGACCTTATATTCTTGATCCTGTTGTGGGACTGAGGACCGAACCCCCTCTGAGCCTTCGAAGACGGGACTAACTGGAGAGAGAGAACTGTTGGTAATAACCCTTGTTGGCCCTCCAGAGACTTCAATCAATTAGGACCTGAACTCTGCCAACTTAGGATGACTTTTGCCCCAATCCTATACTGAACGGTCCTTTGCCAAGCCCCGTCATGAATGTGTGCATCCTTCGCTTAAGGCTTCCCCAATTTTGTTGTTCGAGGGGACATTGCCTTAGGCAAGTATCCCTAAATATCTGGTATCCTTAAATATTTTCCTTGCTGTTGCAAGTGAAACGCTTCCTTCCTCCCACCCCCCAACAATTACTTTTGTAATGAGAAAAACACAATAAATAGCGTATGTATTTTTCATGCCATCAGCACGGCGCTAATCCTCACCAGCTGACCGTGCGCATGCGCGGAGCAGGCTGCCCATTGTGGAATCGCTTTGGGCAATGTATGCACAGCACAGTAGGGAACAGCCAGACTTGCTGAACTTCCAAAGGAACCCGTAAGAGATAATACAAAGACAAAGCTTTCATGGGATTTCAAGAAACAGCTACTTCTCCAGGAGGGCCTTATTATAAATGGGGTTTCCGAAGAATATGAAAGCCAAATAAGAATAGCTAACGCTTGAGTGGCACTTTTAACTTTTCCAAAGCACTCTCCCATTTATTAATTCATTTGATCCTCATAACAACGATGCAGGCAGGGCAGCTATTAGTATTCCTATTTTAACAATGAAGACATAAAGGTAGAGAGCGATTAAGAGACAGACCCAAAGCACACAATTAGCAGCGAAGGCTTGCGCTTGGGACACAGGTCTCTGGCTTTCCCTCCAGAGTGCCTTTTCCGACCGGTGCACCCTCACTCACAGGGTTTCTTCCACCACAGAGCCTGGTGGAAACCCTAGGATCTTTTCAGCTCCTATTAAAAGAAAGAAGTCCCTTAGCTTTCTCTTGAAAAGAATGAAGCCAAGTAGGGCTGTAAAAAATAATATAATTCAAAAGGCGAAACACAGCCTGCTTTCACCAAGACTGAAGGCTCTGCACCTCTGGTGTAGTACATGGTTGTTCTGGGCTTAAGAAGGTGTCATGGATGTCCACTTTCCATGGATTATACACTGTTGCTCATTTGCCCTGAGACCGAGAGGGGTAACAGCTCTTTCAAAGTTAAGTGTAGCAAATACTACCACGGTGAAGTGCTTAGGGACCATGCTTATTTAATCCTGGGTTGAGTGACTAGATGTGTAATATAAAATTACATGGGCCTAACCTCCATCTTAATTAAGAAAGGATTTCCTAACTAAGGACATTATTTTGTATACTAGACAACTTCACAGTTCTACCCAAATGCAGTGTAAGAATATGATTTAATCATTTTGTTTTAAACACTCAAATATGGCAGTTTGAGAGATAGTTTACAACTCTATTTTTAATGAACTGATTTAACTATAGATATTATAACTGCAAATAAAACACATTTACAAAAAGCTGTTGTCTTTAGAATTGTAAATCTGGCAAGGTTTTTAGCAGTAGAGACTCAGATAAATAAAAAGTTGCATCTTTTTAAGCGGCGGGTGTTAATTGGGCTTTTCTTATCATCAAGAGGAGTAAAAGCAGATGTTGATCTGAAACAACCACTTATCATGTGTAGTGGTCCTAAGAGATGCCATTTTCTTTGATGCCCTTATTTGTTCTGATTTATTATCAGCCAGATTTACCTGCTGGTCACATACTTACTCTGACTTGGAAATACCGTCCCACGATAAGTAATTCAGGAGATAGCTATTACTAGAAAGGAAGTATCCAACAAGAATGTCACAAACGTGTTTTGTCAGTGGACTGTAGCTGTGTCAAGGTGAGATAAACTAATCGTTTCACCTTGACGTGCTAAATTAAGTAGTGTGAAGAAATCAGAAGACAATGGCGAATAAAATGAGCTGAGTGAATAACTTGCCATTTCCTTGCATAAATAAATTTTTTGTGATGATTAAAGCTTAGTGAATAAGTTCAGGGGTGGGGGTGGGAAAGGCAATTATTCCACGTAACAGGAGAAAGCATCTATAATTATTTCATGATAACTATTTAGAGTCAAATGGGAAAAGTTACTGGAACGGTTGTGGTGGTACATTTATCTAGTAAGTTAGGAAGGACAGAATCTGTCATTCCAACTCTGAAAACTTGGATTCATCCCTTTCAAAATGAAAAAAATATATATATATATGTTGAATATATATATATATATATATTCAATATATATATATATATATATTCAATATATATATATATATATATATATTCAATATGGTCATTTAAGAGAGGTTCAAGTCAAAAAGAGTGAATAAAAGCAAACACTGGAGGCTTTTGGGTTTGAGGGAAGTAGTTGGGGAAGGAGCCAGAATAAGAAAGCTTCCTCTCACTCTTGATTTTACTCTTTCTTTCTCTCTCACTCAGTTCATTCCACTTCAAGAACAATATTTATTGGGGACCTTGAGTTCCATGTCCTGTGCCCATGGGCACTGAGGGTGCCATGGAGACGGTCCCTGCTCTCAGGGAGCTTCAGGGTAGGGAGCTAGTTCCAGTAGGTGAATTTCTTGATTTAGTTAAGTGCCACCCAATCAGAAGACTTTCCACATCAGATCAGATATGAAAAGCTGTCTCAAAGCAGCTAACAAATGTTGAACAGGAAAAATACACATTATTCGGTACAGTGTTAATGAGCGACAGCGCCCTTCTGGGACTGTCCAGTTTACTTCTGCCTTAAATGCATGGGCGCGTGTATGTGTGCAGGTGTGTAGGTGGGAGCATGTGAGTGTGCGTATGTGTGTATGTAGTAGGCCAGCAGTCAGCACGGTGTGGCATTTTGCAAGTCTGAGGGCCTAAGTCCAGGACTTTCACAATCCCACTTTTACACCACTATTTATTCTAATTCTCAAGTTGGTAATTTTCCGTTGCATATGCATTCTAACAACAGAACTTCCCCACATTTCTCTCTAACTTATATTGTTCCCACTTACGGGGTGACAGATGTCTTGCTTTACAAAACCCTTTGGTTGCAACTTTTCTTGCCCACCCTAACTCTTTTTGCTTTATACTTTTTTGACCAGTCTTAAGAAAATATTTCACCAAAGCTGGTAGAGGGCACATATACCTGGAACTTTCTTGCTTTCCTTACAGAGATGCAAGTCAACCATGCCACCAAGATTTGTAACATAATGCACTTTTTCATTAAAATTGAGCAAGGGAAGGTCCTTGGCTGTTACTTACAAGAGTTAACTCAGCTCTACTGCTTAGGGCCAGGTGACAAGTGTTGGGATAGCTACTGAACCCAAAGGAGGAGCACTGGACCAGGGCAGCACAGTGAAGGAAGTCTTCCTGGAGGAGGTGTCACCTAAACCAAGGACTGAAGGATGAGTAAGGGTTTGGCAGGCAGAAGATGGGGAGGAAATTCGGCTCAGGTGGAGTGCTCCATAAGGGCTATTTTAGAGATAAGAGAAAGTTATACATTCAAAGAGCTGGTGTTCATTTGTTAGAGCTGCCATACCAAAATATCAAAGACCGGGTGGCTTAAACAACAGAAGCCTATCTTCTCACAGTTCTGGAGGCTGGTAGTCCAAGATCAAGGTGCTGGCAGGGCTGGTTCCCTCTGAAGCCTCTCTGTTTGACTTGCAGATGACTGTTGCTCCCTCTTCGAGTGGTCTTTTCTCTGTGTGAGTGCACCTCTGGTCTATTTTCATGTCCAAATTTCCTCTTCTTATAAAGACACCCATCAGATTAGATTAGGGTCCATCCTAACCACCTCATTTTAACTTAATCACCTCTTTAAAGACCCTATGTCCAAATACGATCATATTCTGAGATACTGGGTATTAGCTTCAATGTATGCATTTTGGGGGGGACACAATTCAGCCTGTAACAGAGCTTAGAGGAAAAGTTAATATTATCAGTGCATGATGAAGGAGAGAACACTTGCATAAATTCTACAACCAAACCACAATGTCAAGTACATCAGTAATTTGGGACAATCCAAGAGACTGCATTAATTGTTTCAAAAGGAATCATGGGGACTTCTCTTCTCCCCTCCAAACGGAGCTGAAAACAGTACTCTTCCCATGTGAGTTAAAGATCTGGGCTCAAATATCTCAAAGACGTGATAGCAGCAGCCCCTGGAATATTTTCTTAAACAAACAAGCAAACAAAAATCCCTGCCTTTAAAAAGAACATAGTCCCTTACTCTAATGGCACAATACCAGACAACTTTCTTTCAGATCACTGGGGAAGAAATGACAAACATCACCACAAATGATTCTTGTCCCCGCGACTAGAGCAACATCATCACGAAAAGACACCTTGACCAAGAGTAGCACTATGTGGAATCGTTTCTATTAACATGAAAGAAACCTCATGTATGTATAAGGCATGTGACTGTGTCAGCTTGTAACGAGAGAGGTCCTCACAAGTAAGGTTTGAGCCTCAGGGGCTTATCACTATGGCCTAACTCCGAGAATGACCTCCGCCTTCGCCGTCAAGAGACCTGGATTCGAGTACAAGTTCTGCAGTTTACTGTGATCTTGATGTCGCTCCTGGCGCTAACGTTCTGTGAGTCTATATCCCTCGTATATCAAGTCATGCCTCATATATCATGTCATGTCACAGCTAAAGAGTTAACGCTGCACTTCTTTGTTGCCCACATCTCCAATCACAAACAATGAGTCGATGTCAGAGAGCTGTCCTCACATGCCCTCAGCCCTAAGATCACGAGGATGGCACTATTAATGGTAGGATGCCCGCTTTTCTTTTCTGGGCCTCTGGGCACCAGGCAGTTGAAACCATGTAAAACTTGGAAGGCTCTTGCCTGCATGATTTATGGCTATAGCCGGTTCTTTATTCCCTCACTTTCATAAGCACCAAATTCCGTTAGAAAACTTAGGGGAAAATCTGCCAATCCTGGGCTATTTTGGGGTTTCTTCATCATCTCTTGACCTTTGATTTGACAAGCCAAATAACAAAATGAAAAATGGGCCCCGTGGTCTTGACCGTGATTACCAGCTAGGGCAGGCAGCAAGAGGAATGGGAAACAAAAAAGCCACACCATTCCGCGTCGAAGGTTCTGAGCTAGCGGCAAAGGAGAAACTTGAGGATTTGGACACAAAGTCCCGATAAAGTAAAGTAAATTATTTTAAGTATGACAAATTATGTTTCTAGTTTGCATCTATCTTTGTGGGATAGAAATGGAAGCTTAAGGAATTGTATGCCATTTTAAGTGGCCGCCTATATCAAGCACATCTTCAGGGGTAATTTTGATATCTTTGACTTCTAGGAGATAGTGGCTTATAGAGTCTATAAAATCTACTTGGTATTATTAATATCCTTAAGCTATTCCTCAAAGTTAACACTTAAAAATTTTGCGTACCAATGATCACGATCTTCTTGCATCGTGTTGTAATTTTGTAGGAACATCAAGGTATTTCAGTATTGTTGACGGTTTTCCATTCTTGCTATATATAACATGCCTAAATTTGAAAGTGAAAGCAAAGTAATGAGGAAATTTGCAAAGCACAGAAATATATTCCATTCGTTCCCTCCCTGCATTTTTTCCTTGCAGGTAAGGAAGAAGGTGCAATGTGCAAGTTAATCTATTTAAATGAAACCATAGCTTTTTAAGCTTTGAGGGAAAATATTTTTCAGACATTTACATGCATAAACAATTGCACTATGAAAGCTAAACTTAGTCATACAATCTACCTAGATCTTTAGAACATGCGCATACATTAAACCAGCTCAAAATTAATAAAACTCTCTAAATTATGCATGGCGCAGAGGGTGAAAAAAGTTGATAACAGGAACTGTTGCCTGGCCTGGTGCTATGAATTTGGTAATGCAACCCTATGGCTATGCACTAGAGAAGATCGTAATAAGGTATAATTGTTGCTTGCTCATTTGTTTGAACTCCAAAACTATATCAAATAACACTTAATTATACACATAGAATACCATTACAGCGAAGAGCTCGCACTTGAATAGCTTAGTATAAGTGAGGACATTGAATATTATTTGGCTCCAATAGGTGCAAAAAGATACAGAGTAGCAGCTGCTAATTAATCTGGAGTTCTAGGTTTGCAACCTCAAAAGAAAATCTAAAGAATATTTCCTGGAGTTTGAATATGTAAAGTTTTAACAGCTCCATCTGGTACATGCCCTCTGATTACCCAGAATGTTGGCTGGCAGTTTGAGGGACGCATTTGATAGCTCGCCAAGTTTAAAGGTCTATTGGAGGTAAAACAATGCCCACCCTTTAACAAGAGAGCCATTGTTCCTTAACAATGAAGCTCTCTGGCTTATTTGAATGTCAACAATTCAGAAAAGTTGATGTTTGGAGCCATCAAATAAAATGTTTTTGTGAAACAGTTTATTATTTCAGTGGTAATTATTTGAATCATTCATGGTAAAGGATGTTTGCTAATGAGAGCTTGGCTGCTGTAAATTCCAGAGAGACTGAATGCTCTTTGTGCTGACAAAAAGACCCAAATCACTGGAGAGCGACTGACTGGACAAATCATTCATCTATGCAAATGCCAGCCGAAATGGTCAGATGCATTTATTACCCTCCTCATTATAGTAAACAAGGCAGGAATCGTGACTGGCAGTTATCAACTTGCCCCGAAGTCTGATTTGGTCTCCTACCACTATTTAAATGAGAGGAAAAAAGGCATGCCGCTAGGGACTTTGTTGGTTTATAAAAGAGTAAATGTCACATAGCCCAGTGCTTAAAGACTTTTGATTGACAAATGTTTTATTTGACATATCAAACAATGATGGTTTTCATATCAAATAGTCCCTATTTGTTAGCAAAAATCTTAACCCCTTGAAGTTTGGCCAATGCTTTTAGCTCACTTCTGCCAATGCTGAGAAACTAGAACACAGATGGCAAGTTACGTTAAAGGCAATACCAAATATCTCTACACATAATGTGCAAAGACCTAAAAATACTCTGCATTGGGTGACAGAAATGACACAGTGTTTTATCACAACACATATAGTGTAAAATGTTCTTCTGAACTGATAATGCAAATTAAAGTGATGTTGACCTACTTGCACTTACTAAGTATTCTTCTGCTGTTTAGTGCAAGATAAGCTAAACATTAAAGAATTTATACAGCATATGTCACAGTGAAATCTAAATTGTCTGGTGTAACTCTTCTTAAATGTCACAACAGTGTCACAACACGCTCAGGGTTTCAGGGCTCACAGTTAAAGCCACAGTACCCTCATATAACCTCTTGTTCTCATGTGCTCAAAACTTTTCCAGTCTTACTTCCTGGAGCTTAAGTTTTGTAGACTTCATTCCTGCCAGATTGCCATCTACAAGGGTACCTCCAAATACAGAAGTGTGCCAGGCAGATACGTGAGCTTATGGAATTTGTAATCAAGGTATGACTTGCTAAATGCCACACAACAACTTGCCTTGGAGACGCTTAGGATGATGGGTTCCCACACGTGCTTTCCTTTTCCCAGATTTTGGGCTGTCGGCACTGCTGCTCTTTCAAGCCTCTTCTTTCTTAGGACCAAGGTGGAACTGTTCGTTGGAAAAAACTGGAAAAGCTGGAAAAGGTTCTAAACAAACCCGAAGCTGTGGTATGTTTTCCTGGCATGGACTACAATGTGGAATTTACATAACCCTCAACTAAGGGTTATCAGTCAATTGTGTTTCGTTCAGTTCATCTGTCATACTTTTAGGCATGTATACTGTTACCCTCAAAATAAAAATAAATGTAGTCAGGGCTGCTGGGTGGCTCAGTCGGTTAAGCATCTGACTCTTGGTCGGGGGTCAGGTCATGAGCTCACGGTTCGTGAGATCGAGCCCTTCATCGGGCTCTGCACTGACAGCACGGAGCCTGCTTGGGAGTCTCTCTCTCTCCTTCTCTCTGCTCCTTCCCTGCTCATGCTCTCTCAAAATAGATAAATAAACTTAAAAAAAATAAATGTAGTCATTTTTTTAATAGAATTTGAGCATCTGGAAGAGTGTTTTTATCAGGAGAAATAGTAGTATTCCTCCTTTAAGTGCATGATTGTGAAAGGGGTGGTTCTCAAGTAAAATCATAGCATCTTGGATCTCAGCTTTCTCCACAGAAACATTTTCATTTTCACCAGAGAGAATGTGAGATTAGAGAACACTGATTGCCAGTACTGCTGTTTCATTCTATGTGGAGGGTCATCCGTTAGGGAGCTCTTAGCCTCTGTCACTCAGTGGCTTCTTTGGTGCGCTTGAGAAAAGGCTGAGCCCTTTCCTCTGCCTGTCACTTAGAGATGTGTCTTCCTGACTGCCTGGAGTAAGTGTGGGCTCAGATCTGTCCCTGGAGTGGGGAGGTTAGATCTCCAGCTCCCCGCACCCCCCCCCCCGAGACTGAATGAGTAAATCTGCCTAACTCTGGGTACAGCATTAGAGAGCCCGTTGTTACACACGAATGTCATAGTATGATAGGAGAAGATAGGATTCAGGAAGCAGAGAGGGAAAGGTTAGGGCCTGAGATCTCCTGGGTGGGGAAAACACCCCATGTTTCATCCACCTATTCATCCTTCGAAGCGGCAAGAACATGAATCCCGGATATTGCGGTAAAAAATCCTGTAATGATAGTCTTCATAGTTTTTTCAGAAGTTTGATCATTTTCCTCTTGACTCCTTTATTTGTCAGTTGGTTCAAAACTTGGGTGAGCAGGAAAAGTGTATTAATATTAACATACAGTGAAATTTGTTTCATTGATAAGATTTTGGGAATACATTTCTTCTGAACAAAATAGCACAAACACGTTAAGAAAGCCTGGACTCTGACCTCAGCTGCAGCAATTTCTTACCTGACACATCCCCAAAGGCAAGGGAATTAAAAGCAAAAATGAACTATTGGGACCTCATGAAGATAAAAAGCTTCTGCCCAGCAAAGGAAACAATCAACAAAACTAAAAGGCAACCAACAGAATGGGAAAAGATATTTGCAAATGACATATCGGACAAAGGGCTAGTATCCAAAATCTATAAAGAACTCACCAAACTCCACACCTGAAAAACAAATAATCCAGTGAAGAAATGGGCAGAAGACATGAATAAACTCTTCTCTAAAGAAGACATCTGGATGGCCAACAGGCACATGAAAAGATGCTCAATGTCACTCCTCATCAGGGAAATAAAAACCAAAACCACACTGAGATATCACCTCACGCCAGTCAGAGTGTCTAAAATAAACAAATCAGGAGACTATAGATGCTGGCGAGGATGTGGAGAAACGGGAACCCTCTTGCACTGTTGGTGGGAATGCAAACTGGTGCAGCCGCTCTGGAAAACAGTGTGGAGGCTCCTCAAAAAATTACAAATCGATCTACCCTATGACCCGGCAATAGCACTGCTAGGAATTTACCCAAGGGATACAGGAGTGCTGATGCATAGGGGCACTTGTACCCCAATGTTTATAGCAGCACTTTCAACAATAGTCAAATTATGGAAAGAGCCTAAATGTCCATCAACTGATGAATGGATAAAGAAATTGTGGTTTTTATACACAATGGAGTACTACGTGGCAATGAGAAAGAATGAAATATGGCCTTTTGTAGCCACGTGGATGGAACTGGAGAGTGTGATGCTAAGTGAAATAAGTCATAGAGAGAAAGACAGATACCGTATGTTTTCACTCTTATGTGGATCCTGAGAAACTTAACAGAAGACCATGGGGGAGGGGAAGGGGAAAAAAAAAAGTTACAGAGAGGGAAGGAAACAAACCATAAGAGACTCTTAAAAACTGAGAATAAACTAAGGGTTGACCGGGGGTGGGAGGGAGGGGAGGGTGGGTGATGGGCATTGAGGAGGGCCCCTGTTGGGAGGAGCACTGGGTGTTGTATGGAAACCAATTTGACAATAAATTTCATATTAAAAGAAAAAAAGAAAGAAAAAGGAAAGCCTGGACTCGGGGAAAAAAAAGCAAAATTTAAAGAGGTGCCTGGGTCGTGCAGTTGGTCAAGCACAGCGCCCAACTTTGGCTCAGGTCATGATCTCACTGTTAGTGGGTTCAAGGCACATGTCAACGTCTGTGCTGACAGCTCGGAGCCTGGAGCCTGCTTCGGAATCTGTGTCTCCCTCTCTCCCCGCCCCTCCCCTGCTCACTCTCTGTCTGTCTCTCAAAAATAAAGAAATGTTAAAAAAATTAAAATAAAAAAAAAGAAAGCCTGGACTGAGCTGGCCCTGGTAAGTACAGAGATGCCAAGGTTTAACAAAGCAGAGACAGGACCACAGTAACATACAACAAGCTTTACTGGGGAGTGTTTGGATAGGGCTGCGGGATAGGGTAAGCCCTTCCCAGCAACAGACCTTCCAGAAACAGCAGCAGGAGGCCACCACCCAGGAGGGGAATAGGGCAGATGAAATCCTAGAGAAATAGGGGGAAATCAGAGTGAGGGCGATGTGCTTAGGTGACGTGGCTCAGCAGTAAGGTGGGAGTTTCTGGGTCAGAGAGCTCTGAAGGGCAACAGGGGTTTGGCTTCGTTTATAGCTACAGGCTTTGTCTTATCTATGGTGAGCAGATATTGGGTGGCTTTCACGGGGTATGTAAAGTAGTTAGGCTCCAAATAGGCTAAAAATATGTTTATTTGGAGTCTATTTAAAGCAATTGGATGTGTGAAAATTTGAGTTTGGTGCTAACAGGCTTTGGGCTAAAGGTCTTAGCCTGCTGTGAAGAAGTAAATAGCACGGGGGCCATTTTGGGCTACCAGGAGCTGTCTCTGGCTCATTTACATAACTCTAGCTCTGTTGAATTTTGTTTCTTTTAGATGTAAAAAATGTCTCTTTAGGACTAATGCACCAAGGTTTGTTCTCTTCCAGCACAGAAAAGTCTCTGGGAGTAGAAGTTTTGCCTTGAGGAGTATGGCCTATAAAAGGCCTGCAGTGAAGGCACTTTTCTGATCAAATGAAGAGTTCGTTCTGAAATCAGTCTAAGCACATGGCTGCTCATTTCACTTCCCACAGGGGCTCTAAAGACCCTTTTTTGATGGAAAGCTTCCTGAGGGCAGAGAAGCCTTAGGGACATCTGGAACGGGTCTTTCCCCTTCAAAGCAATGACTTTTGCCTCGGCTTCAGCTTGTGGCATGGTAGTTTTTCTTTGGCGCTGAGATTGTATGTGTGAATTTGTCTAGTCAAACCTGGGGTGGACCAGCCGTGTTTCTAACGCTGTCTGTGGCCAAACCCTGCCTGTTGGTCTGCGGCCATAGCTGCTCCAACCGTCTTTGTCCCGGGGCTTTTGCTGAAAAAATTGTTCCTTCTTGCATGACAATTGCAGTCTACTACTGACAATAAATATATGTTGCTGTTGCAGGATTTTTTACCTCAATACCCGGGGTTCGTTGTCTCGCTGCTTCGAAGAATGAAGAGGTGGACACAAAATGAGGAGCAGGCAAAAGTTTATTAACGTATAAGATGGGAAAGGAAGAATAGTATGAAAGCTCTCTTTACAGAGAGGGGACATTAGAAAGTGAATGCCCTCACTGTAGGCAAAGGGCTTTGTTTTATAAGGTTCTGGTCAGCATGCTCTTCCCTTCTCCCCCACTTCCTTCTTGGGTCCTACCCTTAAAGGTTTGATAGCTCTAGGTGCTGGGTGGTCCATTCCTGATTGGCTTGGTTCCACTGTATGAGGGGTAGCCTATGACCATGTCATTCCTTGTGAGTCATACCTTTTATGATCCAACACTTATTTTTAGTCTTTTGTCAAATTCCTGAGGGAAACCTGAGGGGGAGTGGGTGGTGTCTTTTACATTCTTAAGAGGAACCTTACACCTGAGGGGCTTTGCTGTGGTCAGACACTGCCAGCATTGTTCCAAAATATGTGTCCCCCCCCCCCACCCCCAAGTCATGAGATCAAGACCTGAGCCTAAGTCGGACACTTAACGGACTGAGCCACCCAGGCACCCTTAGGGTTACTTACTTCTTTAGCTTGTTTATGTTATCTTTTTGCTCTCCTTGTTTATTTTAAAATTAGGAAGAGATTATAAAGTTATAATTTGGAAAATAGATTCAAACAGTATCATCAGTTGCTCTCTGGTTTCTCTCTCTTGACTGCTTTGGGGTAATAGAAATAGATATATTGGTCTCTGCTTCTGGTTCCTGACACAGAGCCCTTAAAACTCATAAATTCCTAAGTGGTAAGAGCACTAAGAACACCTTTTCTCCTATTGAGATCACTGTGGGTGGGCTCCTGGATGAGGACAGGTTACTGGAAAGACAAAACCTTGATTAGAAGTTGGGAAAAGTAGTGATTTTCATCCTTGCTCCTCATTCCCTAGAGAGAAGAGAGAGTCAATGATTGATCATACCTACATGAGAAGCTTCCACAAATCCCAGTGATAGTGGGTTCGAGAACTTCCAGGCTTGCAAACACACTCATATCCGAGAAGGTGTTGCACCCCCATCTCCACAGGGATAGAAGCTTCTGCACTCAGGAGCCTCCCAGACCTGACCTCACTCTATGTATATCTCCATCTGGCTGTTTATCTGTATCCTCTATCATTATCTTTCAATAAACTGGTAGATGTAAGTAAGTGCTTCGCTGAGATTTGTGAACTGCTCTAGCAAATTAATTGCCCCCAAGGAGAGGGTTGTTGGAACCTGCAATCTGTTACCAGATGGTCAGAAGCACAGGTGACATACTGGACTTGCAATCGGTGTGTGAAGTTGGGGCAGGGAGGGAAGAGACTACAGTGTTGTGGGACTAAACTTTAACCTGTGGGATCTGGGATCTGATACTATCTCCAGGTAGATAGTGTTAGCACTGAGTAAAATTGTAGGATACCCTGCTGGTGTCACGGAGAGTTCCTTGCTGTTGTGGGGAAAAACCTCTACACATTTGATGATCAAAAGTGTCAGATGTGTTCTGTGTGAGTAGAAAAGGAGACTCACTAGGGAAGAAACTAGTAGCAGGGAGGAAGTAGATTTTTCCCCTACTTAAGGAGATGGAAACTGAGTTTTTCCTGTGCACTGCTGGACTGTGCTTTTTAACTCTGTTGATCTTATTCTTAGACTTGAACTCTTCTTGTGGTTGCAAGATGGCTGCCATTTGTCCTTGGGAAATAGCCTTTGTGGCTTATGCCCACCAGGGAAGTATGAGAATATTTTTTTCCAGTATTCTCATGAAAAGTCCTGACATTTAGTCTGATGGGACCAGGTGAAGTCATGAGCCCATCTTGGAACCAATCACTACAGTCATGAAATTTAACATATTGATTAGTGTAGGTCTGGGTTTACCCCCTTGGGCTAGCAGAGGTCTCATCTGACCTCTGATAATGAGAACTACTAGTGGAGGAGAGATGCATCACTAATCAAAAATTATCCAAGCAGTGTACAAGTGTCTACTCTTTCTGGCTATCTTCATTTGAAATGACCAAGAGAATATACACCAAAGCCACAATGTTGATAGTCTTATGACTCTTGCAACATATGCCTGAATTACCTTTCCTGTGTTGGCCACGATTTTTGCCATGGAGAGTGTAAAATGTGATTTTATGTTCTAGAAATTTCATATTGCTTAGTGTGCAGCATCTCGAGTCCCAGTTGTAGTGTTTTTTTCTTAAATTTTTTTCCTAAAAGCCTGTGAAGAGTACGAATATGTGTATGGTCAATCTAACTTTTTTTGGAGGGCTAATTAACAATGGTAATCAATGATGATAATAAACTCTTTACAATACAACTCATTACTTTTCTATCCTACATATATCTTCTAATAAATCATGATGGAAATTTGGTCACATCTAGAATATTTAGATACAAATTTTGACCAAAAGAAGAAAATGACCAAATTATTAATATATCAAATTTCATGAGGTTAATGCTTAGGAAAGTTAGCACATGTCCTCTGGAAGCTTCTAGAGGCTTTCAGGGTACCTAGGTGACTAGGTACTAGAGCCACTCAGGGTACCTAGGTGACTCAGTCAGTTAAGCATCTGACTCTTGGTTTCAATTCGGGTCACGATCTCATGGTTCATGAGATCGAGCTCTGCGTCAGGCTCTGCACTGACAGCACAGAGCCTGCTTGGGATCCTCTCTCTCCTTCTCTCTCTGTTCCTCCACTGCTCTCACGCATGCTCTCTCTCTCTCTAAATACACATTAAAAAATATAAACAATGAAAAACAACAATTCATTAAAGTACGCATAGAGTCCTGTAAAACATACAGGTCTGCTAACTCAACTTTCGATAGATCTGCAGTGAGGGACTGAATGTGCAAACAGACAATGGCCAAGCCATAGATAAAAATAGAACTCTGATATGAACGCCAGAACGCTAGAAAATAGAACGCTAGAACAGGATATGCTCATAACTTTATATCTCCACTCAGGTATAAGCTTTATGAGTGAAACATCTTAGTTTTATTCACTGATGTATCCCAAATACTTGCGTAGGTAGCAACCAGCCCAGGAAACAATACATTACCTATAGTAACTAGCCTAGGAAACCAAACTGCTATAAGTCAGACTTGTGGAAAGTCCGATCACTATCTCTAGCAACTAATCCCGGAAGCCAAACAATAACATCTGTAACAAAATGGTCAGGACTTGATTGATAACTGACAGCTTCCCTAATTCTTGTCTCTGCTCCCAACTAAGAACCAACCAGAGAAAACCAAATATACACCCTTAACCCCTCACTTAGGATGCCCCACTTCTCACTAGTCTGTTGACAGCTTCCCCATGCCAACAGCCTCCAATCAGAGCACACCTAAAAGGTCTCCTTTTTCTACTATAAAATTTTCCCACTCCTCTGCTTGCCTTTGGTCTCTGCTACAATGCAAGTGATGGTAGCTGACTCCCTTGCTACAGCAAATTCTGAATAAATAGCCTCTGTTTGTTCTCATTTAGACTGTCTTCATTTTTTTTCCACAACAGTTACTTGAGAAGTCACCTAATTGTCTAGTGCATGTATTCTCTGATGTTTTCTATGCATGCAATGAAAACTGCAATTTTGTTCACTTAGCTGGTATTTTCAGTTGCATAATATCAGATGTTCTTAAAATATTAATTAACTCTGCCAGGGTCCTCATGTTGGTATCTCCATTTTATAAATGGAGCGACCTGAAACCACTAAATTGAATAACCTGTAATAAATGAAAGGCAGAGTTAGAATTCAAACTTGACATTTTCGTTTCACAGCTGATCTTTAAACAAACATATAATAGGAATTGTAAGAGAAAAATATAGCTAGAACTGGATTTCATGTTTTCTTTAAATCAAAGTGTGAGGAGAGACAAGATTGAAGTTTATAAAATAAAGAAAAGTATGTTTACCATGGGCATCCTCTGATATTTGAAAGGCAACATAAGGGCAAATGAAAGAAATCACTATTTTATTTGACTGATTTAAAACATATTTCTTAGTTGCTGTGTTCTTTGGACTGGTAAACGATAATAGGCAAGTGGAAAAATTGTGTAGTTAAATGAAAGTCAAAGGCCTAAATCCTGCCCCAGGACTGATCATATCTACCTGAGTAACCATGGTCAAGAAGCTCCACCTCTCTGGAGCTCAGTTTCCTCATCTTCTAAAGTGAAGTTTATAACCTCTATCTGCCGGACTCTTGTAGGAATTAAACGAGATAACGTGTAGCATCTAATACATATTGGTTCTTCTTTTCTTTCTGTTTAGAGTGCTGTCATTCTCAGAATCCTAGCTGTGTATCCATCCTGGAGTATCACTGTTATTGATTTGCCGGCCATTTTCTCTCCAGGTTGAACTCCTCCAGGATAGGGAGAGAGTCTTATTTATCTCTGTATAACCAGTTATATTTAACTGTGAAGGCTAGTTAAATACAGATGAAGCAATTTCGGACTTTAGGAAGCATAAACTCCATAAGAAAAGAATTACATGTGTGATGTAATAAAGGAATGATACAAGACAGCAAATATTTGAGGGATAAAATGTGTGGCACTGAGGGAATGAAAAAAAAAAAGGGGTCAATACACTTAAGGAAAACATCACCAAGGATGGATGAACCATGAGGTAGACCTTAGCAAAGGAGAAGATTTTGCTACCAAGATAAAGGTACAAAATATGGTGCCATGAGGAATGCACAAAGGCATAGAGGTAGAAGTAGACGTGAATGGCTTGGAAGGGTGGTGAATACATGAGCTTAACAAGCAGAAAATTTGTTTGGGGAATGGAAGAGTGAAGAAAAGGTTGCATAGTTATGGCCAGATAAAAAGCCAGTTATGGCCTTGAGGTTGTCAACAGGCATGTCAGAGCACCTGTCCATGCTTATGCTTATGTCTATGCCATGCCTATGTCCTCTGCGACCCCCCCCCCTCCACCCCCCGCCAAACCTCCCTACTTGCTGCTTCTGGAACATTCTATCTTTCTACTTCTATCTCACCTCCTCCACAAGGTCTACCTTGATCTCTATATTTAATATAGCCGTTTCTCCACCCCACCTCCTCTCCTAATTCCTCCCTAGCCTACTCTACAGTTTTCCTGTTCTCAGAGAACTAATCACCTCCTCATATACCACAGATAAACTTTATTATGCTCATAACTTTATATCTCCACTCAGATATAAGCTCTATGAGTGAAACATCTTAGTTTTATTCACTGATGTATCCCAAATACCTGGTACACAGTACGCCTAAAAAGGAGTTATTGAATGAATAAATGGAGAAGAGGAAAATATTTGAAAACGAGACTGAGGTCTCAAATTTAAGTAAACCCTCTGCCAGCCGGTATTAGGATTATTGACATTTAAGACTCTGACCATTTTGGCAATACCTGCTAAAACCTAAACACAATCTGGACTTGTATTTATTCACCTGAAAGTCAGTTGAACTTTATAGAGGTCAGAGGAAAAAAGAGAAAGTAATGGATAAAGAGCGACAGATTTCACACTGACATTGGGTGAGGCTGAGGAGACAAATGGAGAACAGAAAGCTCTCAATCAATGAGTTTAGTTTCAAATGTGTATTAAGAAAGCCTGAAGTCTTAATTCCTTTTCTCAGAAATGTAGAAAGGTCAGGAACCTTTGTGACAGAATTGTGTTTGATCTCCCAGCTGAAGTTTCCAAATGTTTTGCAGATATTTAAATGTGGATAAAAGGTCAAACATCTCCAACCAGAAGTTACAAACAGGCTTTAAAATTTGGTGCATTAAATGGTTACACAAACTAAATCTCCATTCATCAGGGAGCAAGAGTAACTTAGAAACAAAAGCAAATGGCACTTAAACATCTTCAGCACAAACAGGAATTTGGCAATCAGCTTAATTCTGGGCAAGAAAACTTCTTTCCCAATGGGGATAATGGTTGTAAATATAATGAGACTTTTGTGCCAAACGGAGAGAAATAATTTAGCCATACAGTCAAATTCAGATTGAAGTTCCTTATTAGAATGAATAATATTTATCCATGGGACTCCAGTCATGTGACTTTGGTACTTAGCCAGGAATGAAAAGTTGGAAGTTTGACTCATTTTTTCCCCCCTTCATACATTGTATTCTATTAATCAATCATCAGAATCTATGGACTTCCCTTTTGAAAGTTCACGAGTGCTTAGGCCTCTCCTGTTCTGTCACATCCTACTTAGAGTACGTTGGGTTTTGGTTTCCCCTCTATCCAGGGCCTGTGACTTATTGCTTCCAGAATAATTTTCCTAAAATTCCTCCTCTAGCGTTCAACTTAGTTAAGGTTTATTAACCCCTCCTATGTGTAGTCTACCATGCACGGGTTAGGTCTTCCTATGCATTCCCTACTGGAAACCCGGGACTGATGCATTCTCTGTCTTGCTCTCATCTAACCCAGAATGTGGCCGTCATGCCAGATCCTTTCCAGCATGTCAGTTTTACTCTCTGAATATCTCTTATCCAAATTCCTCTCCACTCCTACGGTTACTGTCTTTGTTCAGTAGTTAGTTTTTGCCTTAATTAATGCAGCAACCTCCCAAATTGGCATCCATTCTTGTTTCCCTCAGTCCTCATTGTGTTCAGAGCAATATTTTAAAAATATAAACCTTAGTCTGCAGTGGCCCATGTAAATTCCTTCAATAACTTCTCAACTCCAGGATAAATCCAACTTCTTTAAAAGGGCATGCGCTGTTTTTCTTGGTCTGGCCTTGTCTAACCTGAAATGTTGAGAGTGGGCCTTTTGGTGTCATTAAGATTGGCATCATTTTCATCTCCACCCTTCGTGTCCCCAGACCAAAAATTCTGGTTATGAGGGAGATAAGGCATTGTCAATCCAGAGTACATGCTTTGTTTTGTAGGGTCAAAGCCCAGGCTTGCAAAAGATTGTTTCTAAAGTCGTCTAGTTAAAGGGGCACCTGGGTGGCTCAGTCTGTCCAGTGTCTGAGTCTTTTTTTTTTTTAATTTTTTTAACGTTTATTTATTTTTGAGACAGGGAGAGACAGTATGAACGGGGGAGGGTCAGAGAGAGAGGGAGACACAGAATCTGAAACAGGCTCCAGGCTCTGAGCCGTCAGCACAGAGCCTGACGCGGGTCTCGAACTCACAGACCGCGAGATCATGACCTGAGCCGAAGTCGGATGCTTAACCGACTGAGCCACCCAGGCGCCCCCCAGTGTCTGAGTCTTGATCTCAGCTCAGGACATGATCTCAAGGGTCATGGGATGAAGCCCAGTGTTGGGCTCTGTGCTGCCAGCTCAACGGGATTCTCTCTCTCCCTCTCTGCTCCTTCCCTTTGCACTCTTTCTCTCTCTCTCTTTCACTCTATCTCTCAAAATAAATTAATAAACTAAAAAATACTACCGTAGTCTAGTTAAAGATTAATTTCTGCTTAGTGCCAAAGAAGAAATTGAAAGCAGTTTCTTTTTTTCTAACCAAATGGATCTTTTCACGAGAAATCCAACTCACCAATTCCAAACCTAACCCAGGCAAGCTTCTTTCTAGCTTCCCCAGGCCCTGTGAATGAGGAGGAGGGGCTGCGTTTCTAGCCCGGAGCACAGTAGAGGGCTTCACTTCTTATCTTTTTAGGCAGGCTACATTGCGAGCTAGAAGTAATGGTGACAAGCGGGAGTCAGAGTGGCATCACCCCAGGAATGATGAAAATACCTAATCTGAGCAGAGAAGGGTCAGCCTTTCAGCCACTGGGTGTTTCCTGTTACTTCAGACTTCCTGGGAGAAAGTCATGGTGCTCTTCCTCTTCTCATTCTAGTTGGGTGTAGACCAGGTACTTACTGATTGCAGCCGGGTTCTCAGGACTTGGGCTACAGGGGCAGAAAAGGGTTAACTCAGCAGACCACCATAGCTCCAACTCAGTACATTCCAAAGACTTGTCTTCAGCCTGGCCCTTGGCTAACTGCTAGGAGAGAACTTCTGAAGCTTTGGAATATTCTGCCTAATCAGTGTTTTTGTGTGCCTCAGGCCTCGGGCCATGCCACACCTGTTTGACCAAGTAAGCTTGCTCTAAAGGTGTGATTTATAGGTGAAGGTACAGGAACTCTCATTCATTGCTGGTGGGGATACAAAATAAAACAGCCATTTTGGAAGACAGGCAGTTTCTTATAAAACTAAACATATTCTTACTGTGTTCTTACCAGCAACTGGGCTCCTTGGTATTTACGCAAAGGAGTGAAACACATTTCCACAGAAAAACCTATATGTGGATGTTTATAATTGCTTTACTCATTATTGACAAAACTTTGATAGTTTTTTTAATGTTTATTTATTTGGGGGTGGGGAGGGGCAGAGAGAGGGAGAGAGAGAATCCGAAGCAGGCTCTGTGCTGTCAGCGCAGAGCCCAATGTGGGGCTTGAACTCATAAACCATGAGATCATGACCTAAGCTGAAACCAAGAGTCAGATGCTTAACTGACTGAGCCACCCTGGCGCCCCTATTGACAAAACTTTAAATTCACCAAGGTGACCTTCCGTAAGTGAATGGATAAAATACTGTGATAATCCAGACAATGGAATACTATTCAGTGCTAAAAGAGAAATGAACAAGCCGTGAAAAGGTATAAAGGAAAGTTAAATGCCTATTACCAAGTGAAAGAAACCTATTTGGAAAGGATACATCCAAATGATTCCAACTATATGACATTCTGAAAAAGGCAGAACTATGGAGATGGTATAAAGATCAATGATTTCCAGGGGTTAGAGAGACAAAGGGATGAATAGGCTGGGCACAGAAAGTATTTAAGGCAATGAAATTATTCTGTATGATGCTATAATGGTGAATACTTGTTATTACAAATTTGTTCAAACCCATAGAATGTACAACACCAAGAATGCACCCTGATGTAAACTATGGACTTCTGGTGATAATGATGTGTCGACGTAGATTCATCAGTTGTAACAAATGTACCACTCTGGTAGGGGATGCTGTGAATGTGTGGGGCAGGAAGTAGATGGGAAATATTTGTATCTTCTATTCAGTATTTCTCTGATTCTAAAATAGCTCAAAAAAAAAAAAGCCTATTCTAAAAAAATAAAATGTGATTTGGAATACCTGGTTTTAGTCTGGGCAGGTAGTGGATACTGAGTAGCTGTGATCGTGCAGCCGTGCATGTCTACATGACTGACCTCCAGTAAAAATCCCTGGACACCAAAACTCGGTTGAGCTGTTTATTTGGGAACACTTTATATGTGCTGTCAAACATTGGTGCTGGGAAGAGCGCCTGGGTGGCTCAGTCCGTTAAGCATCCGACTTCAGCTTAGGTTGTGAGCTCACAGTTTGTGGGTTTGAGCCCCGCGTTGGGCTCTGTGCTGACAGCTCAGAGCCTGGAGCCTGCTTCAGGTTCTGTGTCTCCCTCTCTCTCTCTGCCCCTCCCCTGATTGTGCTCTCTGTCTCTCTCTCAAAAATAAATAATAAACACTTAAAAAGTTAAAACAAAACAAAACATTGTTGCCGAGAGTGTGAAGTACGTCCCTGTGCAGTCCCACTGGAAGGGGAGACTGGAAACTTGTGCCTGGTATTTCTTGAACTTCACCCTGCATACCTTTACCCTTTGCTAATCTTCATCTGTATCTTCTCACTACAATAAATCACTACAATAAGTCCTGTGGGTCCTTTCAACAAATCATTCAGCTTGACAGTGGTCTTGGGACTCTTGAAACAGCTGTCTGTACACATAAACCACCTAAGTATATTTTTAGCTTAGATTTCAGACGTCATGTGTTCACTTAAATTTAAATTTTTTTAAGTTTATTTATTTCTTTTGGGGGGGGGGAGGGGCAGAGAGAGGCAAGAGAATCCCAAGCAGGCTCCGCACTGCCAGCGCAGAGCCTGATTCGGAGCTCGAACCTAGGAATTGTGAGATCATGACCTGAGCCCAAATCCAGAGTCAGCCTCTTAACTGATGGAGCCACCTAGGCGCCCCTTAAATGTAAATTTATCGCATCATAAACAATGGTCATCATCTACTATTAGTTTAATGCCTACAGGCTCCACTATAAGGCTGCCATCGCTTCACATACCAATCTCTTCCCCAGTCAGGAGTGGCTAGAGCGGCCCGTGGTTTTCACCTGAAGCTGGGGACACATCTCATCCCAGCTTTTGAAGAAAGAAAAAACAAAACCAAAGAAAGCAGTTCAGGAGACTGCCCTTAGAAAGTGGCGGGCCCTTAGGTCTTCATGGTGTTGTGCCACAAGATCAGTACCTCCCTCTCTCTCTACCTTATACCTTGTATGATGAACTTAATTATAAATAAATATCAAACACTATAGCACATACCCAGGATGGTTCCAGGTGTAGCTAAGGTAATGGTTTTTGTCCTGCCCTTGTTTGGATGCTTTTCTTGTATTGAGCTGGATCACTGGCTTTTTTCCGTTGCCCACTGTTTGGGTCCTCTATCACCTAGGTTAAAGCATCACCAGAGCTGTAGGGTCAGTTCCAGACAACGAAGAGCGTTTGCATCGGCATTCGTTCCATTAGTGGTATTTCTCCCTGACAACATGCTCATTACAATGCCTGCCATGGCTTTCTGCTTTCCTAGGCGTGGGGTTTTTATCCGTGGGCCACGTTCTCTGCTCCCTGCATTGTCTCCCTGACTCTATCTATGCCCACTCTGCCCCAGGGCAGTGATATGGGTGGTGCTTTGCATTTCAGTCTCCATTTCTGGGAGGAGGGAGAGATAGAATTGGGCTGAAGCAGGCTGGTCCACTTTCAGAGTATCTGGAGTTTATGATACCTTGTGACGTCTTGGGGTGTACTAACTATTTCATACCCATTTTAAGAGCAAGTTATAGTTATGCCAACCATGGAGTGTCTGTGCATCTTCCTAGTTCAAGTTAAGGCCTTTGGGGGTGCCTGGGTGGCTCAGTCAGTTAAGCATCCAACTTTGGTTCAGGTCATGATCTCAGGGTTCATGGGTTTGAGCCCCATGTCTGTCCTGACAGCCCAGAGTCTGGAGCCTGCTTCTGAGTCTATGTCTTTCTCTCTCTCTCCTCCTCTCCTGCTTGCACTTGGTTTCTCTCTCTTTCAAAAATAAATAAACATTAAAAAATTAAAAAAAAAATGAAGGCCCTTTTTTTTCTTTGCAGGACAGGATAATAATATAATTTCCCTTTTTATCTCTTAATACATTTTACACTATTGAACTATCCTTGCATTTTTGAAATTACCTTTGCTGGGTCATTCTTTAACATTTAAAAGTATTCAAAGTAAATGGGTTGATCTTTTTCTTGGGAGTTTTGTGTCAGTTCTTTCAAGGGTGATTGGTCTGAAGTTTGCACTCTTCTTGTTAAATGGATGCTAACTTCGTATAAGGAAGAGAAACAGTTTCTTTCTTTATCTGTGTTCTGGACCAGTTTATATAACATAGAAACAATTTGTTCCTGGAAAGTTTGAAATAATTCATCTGTAAAACCATCTGGGTCCTGCACATTTTTAAGTAGTAGTTCTGTGACAACTTTATTTTTTCCATGAAAATTGATTTATTTAGATTTACTACCTCTTCAAAGGCCAATTTTGGAAATTTATATTTTCTTAGACTACTGTTCATTTCTTTAGATTTTATTATTATAGAGCTGTGCAAAGTATTTTCTTGGTGTTCTTTTAATATCCTCTTTGTTCTCTTTTTCATTTCTAACTTTGTGTATAGGGCACTTCTGACAGCATAATTGGTTCTTAAAGAATTGTTAGAAGTCGAGTCATTCTTAGACAAATTCTTTTCATCTTATAGATATAGTGTTATAAATCAGAGTTCTGGTCCTATTCATACTATAAAAATAGTAATGTTAATCATTGAAGTAAATGCCAGGAAAATGCAAAATATTATTGTTAACTAGAAGCAAATATTTATAAATTTATGAAACAAATATTTAGAATAAAATATAGATTGCAAACACCTTTTTTTGAGGATTCCGCCCCCCCCCCCCGGGAATTATACTAGATAAACTTTCTTAAAAAGAATTCAGAAAATTTTGATTGGGATAGTCTTTTTCTATTCCTTGAAGCCGATAGAAACGGTCTTCGTTGATCACTTAAAATCTTCTGCCTTAAAAATTCCATTGTGCCAAGTTTTCGAATGGAAAGTTCTGCAAGGTGGGATTCTTTTTCATGATAAATCCATATGGCTGATCAGAGGGTCCAAGGGGTAGAGATGAATCTGGAGAAAGAAGTAGAGAGGAGATTACAATATGTCTCATATGCTATGTACCATCTGTAGAATTTTGGGCTAGGTCCTACAGACCATGAAGAGCCACTGAAGATTCTTAACTATTCGTGTGGTAAATGTAACTCTGGTAGCAATGGGTCAGAAGGGAGAAAGCATGAAGGCAGAGATACCAGTTATAAAGGCAGGGAAAGGAGTTAGGAGGCAGGAGGACTGATTAAAATAATATTTACAGGGTAAAAATTCCTAGAAACCAATTAAATGTAAGGGGTAAGGTAAGGGGAGACATTTAGATTGCTTTCCAGATTACCCATGGCCTGAATGATTGGGTACATGATGATATCATTAGTTAAGGCAATTTGGAAAAGGAACAGGTGACAGTGGGAAGATGACAAATTGCTTGGCACACATTGAGTGTTCAATGAACGTTCTGTGGAACATTCAAGCTGTATCTGGGATCCAGCTGTGTGTCCTGAAGTTCAGCAGAGAGGTTTGAGCTGGATTATGAATTTCGGCACGATTAGAAAATGCTAACCAAAGCCATGAGATGAGTTTACACAGAGAGAGTGTTTGGGGGAAGAAATGTAGAGGCCCCAGGACCAAATCCTGGTAAGTACCAACATTTCAAAACAATTATATTTAAATAAAGCATTTTAATTATTCCCTTCCCAAATTGAATACTTTTTTCTGACTTTTTTTTCAAGTACTCAGGCTCAAAGTTGGGAGTTGGAGTCCTTGCTCTCCTTTTGTGTGCAATTTTCAGGTACCACGGAGTCTCCTTCTATCATGTCTCCCACTGCCCTTTACTTTCCATTCCCCCTGCCTCGCCGTAGACCCCTAGCATCACCCACCTGGCAAGAGCCCTCCAGACAGTGAAGAAGCTCTTGTCTCTGATCATTGGGACCAATGGCTTGTCAGTGTTGTTTACAAGTATGTTTCAGCAAGGGATTATAAAAACAATACCTTGTGAACATATGAATGTTTCTTCACACCCTTACGTTTTAGTGTAGCCGTAGCTTCTTCCTTTTATTGGTGTTCTGGATTGTCCTTCTTTTAAAAGCCATATCTACAGTGCATAATAATGATTAATAATAATAATAGTAATAATAGCCTTCTTTAATGCTGTCTAGCAGGTACTCTTTCATGCACTTTACTAATTTTAACTCTATTAATCCTCACACAAACTGTGAGGTAGGCACTATCAGTAACTTTTTTATAAATAAGGAAACTGAGGCACATAAAGGTTAAGTAAATTACCCCAAGTCACATAGATAGCAAATGGTCGAATTGGAACTAGTTTCATTAAATTTAGCTCTATGGGCTCTTAACCACTGTGCAACAGCATAATGTCTATTCTGAAAGTGCAAAACAAAAATCTTTCCAGATTTTCATTCCCCCGCCCCACTCCAATCTTTTACTTTTGCTCCACTCACCCTTAATCCTCCAGCAATTATTAAACCCTTTTTCGGTCTTTCCCAAGACAGGTAGTTTGATTTTCACAGAAACAACAACCCTCTTTCCTTTTACATCATCATTACTTTTGTCTTGAAATATTTAATTAAATTATGTAGTTGCCACTATGGCTCATAAACAGATTTGGGAACAAACATCCTGACTCTCCATGAGCAAGCAACTCGTCTGGAAGGAATAGGAATATAAGGGAGTATTAGGGTGCACCTCACTGGTCTCAACATCCAGGGTGTCTGGCACATCAGTCCATGAATTTTGGAGACAACATTGAGAGCTGGGATTAATGAGGCGTTTCTGTTCAAAGAATTTCTAGTGTAGTCCCCACAGTTTAATTTTGCTTTTATTTCCCTTGCCAGAGGAGATATATCCAGAAAAGCGTTTCTATGGCCAATGTCAAACAAATAATTGCTTATGGTTTCTTCTAGGAATTTCATGGTTTCAGGCCTCACATTTAGGTCTTTAGTCCCTTTTGAGGTATTTTTTGTGTATGGTGTAAGAAAGTGGTCCGATTTCATTCTTCTGCATGTAGCTGTCCAGTTTTTCTAATGAAGACGTACAGATATCCAAAGACACGTGAAAAGATGCTCAATATCACTCATCATGAGGGAAATGCAAATCAAAACTGCAGTAAAATATCACTTCACATCTCTCAGAATGGCTAAAATCAAATGCACAAGAAACAACAGGTGTTGGCAAGGAGAAAAAGGAACCCTCACACACTGTTGGTAGGAATGCAAACTGGTGCAGCCACTGTGGAACAGTATGGACTTTCCTCAAAAAATTAAAAATAGGATTACCATATGTTCTAGTAATTCTACTGCTGGGTATTTATCCAAAGGAAATGAAACACTAATTTGTTTTTTTTTTTTTCAACGTTTTTTATTTATTTTTGGGACAGAGAGAGACAGAGCATGAACGGGGGAGGGGCAGAGAGAGAGGGAGACACAGAATCGGAAACAGGCTCCAGGCTCTGAGCCATCAGCCCAGAGCCTGACTCGGGGCTCGAACTCACAGACCGCGAGATCGTGACCTGGCTGAAGTCGGACGCTTAACCGACTGCGCCACCCAGGCGCCCCTGAAACACTAAGTTGAAAAGATCTATGCACCCCACCCACCCTGTGTTTACCACAACATTATTTACAATAGTCAAGATATGGAAGCAAATCAGTGTCCATCCATAGATGAAGGGATAAAAAAGATTTGGTGTGTATAAAATGGAATATTGTTCAGCCATGGAAAAGAATGAAATCTTATCATTTGCAACAATGTGGATGCACCTAGAGAGCATAATACTAAGGGAAATAAGACAGAGAAAGACAACACTAAAAGATTTCATTCATATGTGAAATTTAAGAAATAAAATAAACAAAGAAAAAAAGAGACAAACAAAACACCAGACTCTTAAGTATAAAGAGCAAACTACTGTTTGTCAGAGGGGAGGTGGGTGGAGGGATGAGTGAAATTGGTGAAGGGGATTAAGAGTACACTTATCATGATGAACACTGAGTAATGTATAGAATTGTTGAATCACTACCTTGTACACCTGAAAATGAATATAGCATTAATTATATTAACACATTAGTACATTAATTATGCTTGAATTAAAAAGGAGAGAACTTCTGTTTTCTCTCAGTTACCAATTTCTTGCCATCTGGCCCAGAGCTTTAGGAACGTGTCATTTTCTGGGGTGCCTCCACGGCTCAGTTGGTTGAACATCCAACTCTGGTTCAGGCCATGATCTCACCATTCATGAGCTCGAGTCCTGCATCAGGCTCACTGCTGTCAGCATCGAGCTCCACTTCGGATCCTCTGTCTTCCTCTCTCTCTGCTCCTCCCCTGCTTCTGCTCTCTCTCTCTCAATAATAAATAAAACATTAAAAAAAAAAAGAATGTGTCACTTTCCAAAATGATTATGTCAGTCACCTGATTAAAACTGTGCAGCCATTTGTCCATTGCCACAAAACAAAGTCCCAAGTCCAGCATAAAACCTAAATTCTCAGCATGGCATTTAAAGTCCTCAATGATTTATCCCATGCTACCTCTTCAAATACTTTTATCCTTCCCACGCTTTAGGAATATGAATCTATATTGAGTTTGAATTTTGAAAACCCATAATAAGCTTTATTAATAATTCCCCAAAGCAGAGTCCAGGCTTCTTGTTAATCCTCTGTCTCTCTCTTCATTTAAGAAACCACAACAGTTACAAAAGTACAGGAGAGGGAGGGAGAGGGGCAGTAAGAGTTTGTTCTATGAACTCTTTCGGGCCCTCTGGCAGACCTTATTTTCCAAATATGGTTATAGCAGTAATTCTGGTTCAGCCTGCCCTTCAGAACCTTGCCGATCCTCCTCCCAAGTGGTGGCGTCTCTGTTTTCTCACCTTCAATTTGGGCAGGAGCTTTAACCCCTTCCACAGGCAATATATGACAGAAATGATGCCGTCTGACTTCCAAAGCTAGGGCACAGAAAGGACATGCGGCCACATGCGGCTCTATCCCTTTGTACTCCACCGCCATATTGTGATGAGGTCAGACAAGCTTTTTTTGCAGAGACACCACATGGAGAGGCCCAGGTGGAGAGGAACTCTGCAGCCAACAGCCAGGGTTAACTGCAAGATACGTGAGAGAATGAACCTTCAGATGATCCAGTCCCCACTTTCAAGTCTTCAGGTGAGGCCCAGGCAGCCTAGAACAGACACCAACTGGTGCCACTGTGACATCAAAAACTTGGCCCACAGAATCTATGAGTGTGATAGTTATTTTTCTCGATGAGGTTGGAGAGTAATTTGCTAGGCCGTCACAGAAAATGGAACAGGCCCTTTGGGCAAATGAGTAAATAAATGGTTTTTCTGGGGGGTTCCCTTTCCAGAATTTTGAGTTAGAAATGGCGGAAGAAACCCGTCCATTTCAGGAGTACTCGTTCGATGCCATCCCAAACTCCCAGTGTCCTTTACCATGGGGTTGCAACTGTAAGATGAAATGATACTTGGTGTCCGGACTCACAGCCTCAGCTGACAGACTCTCACCCCTGGGCCTCTTATGCTTTGCCGGCCATCTTCTCTGTGCACTGGGCCTAATCAGATGATTTTTTTTTCCCCCCTTTGGGTACTCCCTAGCCCTCCGTGAATGTTCACGGTGTTAGTTAATATCATCCTCAGTTGTCTTTGGCAGTTCACAGCAGTGAAATTATGGTGTAGGCTCTCCTTCGGAAATCACTCTCTGCTTTAGAATTTCTTCACATATCAATCTGTATTCAAAAACAATTTTTCACAGCACTGATGAGAAGGAGGTAAGATTATCACAAAGTGCTGAGGGTAGGAAAGAAGTAGGACATACTTTGCCAATCTTTGCAACTCTCTCTCATTACCGATCCCAAAACGCTTTCTGCCTCTTTTTCCACCCCCCTGCAGGCTTTTTATCATGTTGTTGCCTTTGCCTGGAAATCCCTGAAATTGTTATCGTTTCAGCTCAGTTAAACATGCCAACTCCTTTAAGCGGCCATGCTTAGTGACAAGTTTGTCTAACTTTATGCTCACGCAGAATTTTGTTTAGAATGCTTTTAAACCCTCCTCTCGTGATTAAGATATTTGTACACATGGATATTTGTAAGCTTAGATGGTGAAGTCCTTGTTAGACCTTATTTCCTCTGCAACATTTAGCAGAGTGCCTTTCACATAATAGATCCTCAATATAAGATTGTGGAGTTAAATTTCTAAATGAAAGGGATGGTGAAATATTAGAATAAAGTTATATTATAATAAGGCATATATGTAGTGAAATGCTTTAGAAACTTAAAATTGATTAAAGGCCTCAACTTGAGTCCAGGGTGTGTGTGTGTGTGTGTGTGTGTGTGTGTACATTTATACATAAGTCTATGTACATATGATGGAAATTGTGATATAAACTGGTATCTCATTTCCTTCAACGTTTCTATAAATTGTTGCCACTATGGGCTTACCTTTGTATATAAACCCAGAAAAGGCTCTGAGAGACCTACCTGAAGGAAGTCAGTTATGGCAAGTTATCACACATACCTAGTATTTTATCTGTATAGTTAGTGAAAATCCAGTTCTGATTAAGAGTTAAACCCTACAGTGACTATGACCATTTAGAGATTGAAATTAACAGAAAATATAAGAAAGGAGCAAGGAAGAAATTTCAATGTTTCAACATAGCTTTTACTTTAAGTTAAAAATGTGTTAGCGTATTTCCATTTCAAAATGTTTCCTAAATACATTGAATAGCTTGTACTTTAGAAGGAAGATAAACCACATAAAATAATTGTTTAGAACAAGTACACATGAATGGATTATTTCTTACTAACAATATGATATACATCTTCCATTCAAAGGTATTAATATCAATCCTTTCATTATGCAAGACTTTTTTCCAGCTGCAGCATTCCAATTAACATACCCATCTATTTCCATATGAACAGGGATCTGCGCTAATTTTACACTAATTCCTAAGATGAATAATTGAGATATTGGACGCAACACCTCAAAAAACAAAGTCTTGTTTGGTATTTGAAGTGACAAGTCTTGAGCCATGAGTTAATCAAGAAAACTATACATAGGTCTTCATTAACATACTAAGAATCAGCCTACCAATAAAGAAATCACTGAACATGCACATTTAATGGTGTAAAATTCAATCGCACTTAACTCAGCCTGAAAATATCAGTATCTTAATAATTCTTTGTATTTATGTAGACCAGAACCTTTCCTGTGGAGAGAGCAAAGTTCTTTTGCATATCTTCTTTGATTAAGCACATTTAAGAGGAGATGCCATTATCCACACTTGACAAACTATCAAAAAGGTGAAGTAGCTCAGCCAAGGTCACACTGCCAGAGAGAAATCTAACTCAGCTCTAGACGTCTTGGTTGCAATTAGCACTCTCCTGAATCCAGAAATAAACAGGACAAAATCTATTTCTATACTTGGACACTTCCAAGATATTATAAGATCTCAAATACTCTCACCAACCTCTGCCTGCCTCGCAGTGCTGGATGCAATGCATGAGGAAGTGTGAAGAGAGATAAAGGAAGCACCTGACAGCAGTTACTGATTCTGGAAAAGGAATTAAATGGAAACCAGAGATATATCGATGTGTCCAACTGTTGTGAGCTGTGGCTTGGTTATAAACATTTATAGTGTGGTTCAAGGGTTACTGTAATATGACCATACAGGCACAAAGCACTCACAGTAATATGGACCCCTGTGGAAATGCTAGAGCACAAAGGCCATCATGGAAGTGGTTCTGGGGAGCCCCAGGTGCCAGTCAGTGATGGAATAAGTAGGAGAAGTTTGAAGGGGAGGTTAAATGGATAGGGTTGTCCTACGCTCTTGGTATGACCCTAATCCTTCCTGAGATGTAATTTTGAGGTCAGGTTGGTACTTGTATTTAGCTAGGGAGTTGTATTTTAGGTGGAGAGAAGAAAGAAAGATAGAAAAGAAAAAGGAAGCAAAGAACAAGAGAAGGAAAGCATGGACTAGAAGTTAGGTTTGATACTAGACCTGCATTAGAAAATGAAAGGTACATCTGCCCTCATCCCTCCATCCTGTGGCACTAGAAATGAAATTCATTTGTCATCCTGGACAAGATGCTCTTTAGAAATGCTTCTAGTTATATCATTATCTTACCCTGCTTAAGTAAAGAGCTTTTACAAATTATAGACCAATACAATTTATTCCCCATATGCCCTCCCTGCATGCACAGAAGTGTGTTTTTTTTTTCCTTAAGAGATAGCTTAAGGCAAGTAAAGTACTACAAAGTCATCTCAACAGCAACAGGTAAAAGGGCAAGATGTCCTCTATTTAGATATGTCAACAGCAAAGCTCACAGAGAACGTGAACTGACTGATTCAACACGTTTCCAGAAGATGAAGGTATATTAGAATCCCGAAGAAAACAAGGCTAAGAAAACTTTGCCCATAAATCAGCAATTACTGGTAGTTAGTCAATATCACAGGTTTGATAAAGTGCCAGAGCCCACTAATGGTATGAGAACATTAAGTCTTTGGTCACAAAGTCACAGCAAGACCTTGCTCAGATTTACTTTGGAGCTGTCTGGGCCTGGAGCTGTTGCTGTGAATAACAAACCTGATGTTTTTCTTATGCCCTCGTTTCCTTGCTGCACTTGCGCTGGGTGAAAACAAAGGTGGGACGCAGCAGAACAGCGGCTGGAGATGTGACATTACTGGTGGAGAACTTTGACATATAGAAAGTTAAATTGGTCAAGCCCATGCGGTGTTGGCATAGGCCAGAATTTTATCCCCAGACTGTTCTAATATTGACTGCCGGCTCTCTCGATTACCTTGCAAGATGGGCCTGCCACAGTCTTCTGAGACTAAAGCGATGACCATTTGTGCCATCGCTTCACAGATTTTTCTCTTGTGCCTGCTTTTTCAGTAAAACAGAAAGAGACTGTGGATTACCTGTCCCTATTCCCAAGGAAATCTAAAACTATTGGAAGGAGTCAATACAAATGTTTGACGAGACGCTATGCATTTACTTTATTCGAGTCTCCACTTGAAGTCGAGGTGTTGCTTTGTAATATTAGTACCTGTTCACCGTAAGTCTTCACAATTCAGACATAATACTCTGCTGGTGAAATGGCCTAAAGCTTTCTACCAAAAGTGTAGTTCAGAGGTCAGTAGCACCCGGATCATCTGGGAGCTTGTTACTCAGGCTTTACCCGCAATCAGAATCGTATTTTAACATGATTCCCAGGAGGTTCATATACACATTAAAGGTTTTTTTTTTTAATTGGATAAATTGGATATGTGACATTGTGTGAGTTTAAAGTACACAATGTATTGCCTTGACACATTCATATATTGTTTTTTAAAAAATGCTTATTTATTTATTTTGAGAGAAAGAGAGAGAAAGTGTGAGTGGGGGAGGAGCAGAGAGAGAGAGAGAGAATCCCATGCAGACTCCATGCTGTTGGTGTAGAGTATGATGCGGGCTTGATCTTGTGAACTGTGAGATTATGACCTGAGCCAAAATCAAGTCGGACACTTGGCTGATTGAGCACCCAGGTGTCCCCTTTTTGGGGACACATATATATATATATTACATATAACATATAATATTACATATTGTAATAAGATTGCCAATGTAGCAATATTTATCACATTACATAATTATGCTACATTATCAATCTGTATTCATGATACTGTGCATTAGATCTCTATGGTTTATTTACTACTTGTTATAAGTTTGTACCCTTAAACACCAGCATTTTAATCCTTCCCGCCCAAATCCCTAGTAACCATCATTTTATTCTTTTTTTTTTTATAGTTTTAACTTTTTAAAATTCCACATAAGTGAGGTCTGCCTTATCTCACTTAGCATAATGTGCCCAGGGTCCTTTCATGTTGTCACAAATGAAAGAATATCTTCCTTTCTCACGGCTGAATAATATTCCATCGCACATTGAAGTTTTAGAAGTATTGGCCTATAGGACTTTTACTATTTTTACCTAAATTGTATCCATCAATCATTCCATGTAAAAGAATGCCTGCTTAGATTCTTGTCTGTAGTTGAAGGCACAGACAAAATTGGAATAGAAAAGACATCAAACACAATTTGTATGTGAACTCTTTTAGTCTAAATGAACATGAATTATTATTAGTGGAAGAATAAAATACTAATATTGTCCCTTAGAAATATTATGGTGGCTCCTCCTATCCTCAATATGACCTTCAAAGAAAGTAGCTCAAAGACCCACTCTTCTGAATTTCAAATACTTGCATTGCTTCTCTAAAGAGGTACTTTTGACTGATTACATTAAGCTTGTTTTCCAGCTGCACTAAAGGCTATGGAAAAATATTCATTATTAGGGAAATAGGACATACAAATATGAAATTAGCCCAAGACATCTTATCCTATAAAATAGTCCAACACTATATGAATAGCAATCTACTTAGTAAATAGTAAAGAAAGTGCCCGGTTCCATAACAGATCGATCCCAAGTGCCCATCGTTAAATCTTGTCTGGCCCGTCTCCAAGTTGTTTGTGCCGTCCTGGCAGCCACAGGCGTTCTCAGAGGGCAGGGGGCCAGGAGGCGGGCGGAAGGGGGAACGCAGCCAGCAGGCCATCCTGGCTTCTCACCCTCTTCTCTTACTGACTTGCTTTATGAGTCATTTGATTTGGAGGAAAAGACCCCTACTCGAAAGCACTCAAATCTCTCACCATTAAAGGCTGAAATGATACACAAAACAAAAGAATAGCTATAGGACTGTATATAATAGGGAGCTTTGTCTTCAATAATGTTCTGAGGAACCTATTAAAGAAAAGCCAATTTCTCCTCAAAATTCTGGAACTTCTACCAATTTAAAACCAGGAGGGAAGAAAAGCAAGCCTATTTGTAAATTTGTTTTCTGTCTTTTCTTTTTAAATGACTTTGAAATAGAGGAATTTTTCCCAATAAGGCATTGAAGAATCTAACCAAGAAACTCCAAACAGTTGGAGCATCTCAAAGATTGATATTTAAAGATGCACTTTTAGGGAGCTTTTGGTCAGATTACCACTGTCCTTTCACACACTATCGACGAGAGAGGCAGGGCTGCTGGATGAAAGAAACGCACTGGCAAAGAGTACTGGGTTTGAGGGAAGATTTATAATAAGGGTTCAACAATTGTGGTAAAGATTTCATTTTAAATTATGCTTAATAAATTATTCTTGAGTCATTTGTATTTACTATATACATTTTATTACTCATATTAACCAGATGGGGAAAATATTTATGGCTCAATAACACAAATGGGATACACTCCTTTATTTTCCAAAGGATTTAGGTTACCCAGAAAATCATATTTTCAATTTTTTTTTAATAAGAGGTTTTCTCTTTTAATTTTTGTAACGTTTTTTATTTATTTTTGAGACAGAGAGAGACAGAGCATGAACGGGGGAGGGTCAGAGAGAGAGGGAGACACAGAATCGGAAGCAGGCTCCAGGCTCTGAGCCATCAGCCCAGAGCCCGACGCGGGGCTCGAACCCACGGACCGCGAGATCGTGACCTGAGCTGAAGTCGGACGCTTAACCGACTGAGCCACCCAGGCGCCCCTCAATTTTTTTGTTTTAAATACACAGATGATATTTCAGTGGGGAAGGGACAGTCACAGTTGTGCAAGTGCACAAATAAATAGGTGAATGATGAGTGTTTATCTGGGTAATCCAGTCCTCTCGAATCTTCCATTGAGGACAAAATAATACTGAGGGATTGCAGATTGAATTATGTGGAACATTAATATTGAAACCCTCACGTATTTATTTTACCTGTATGGACAGAAAAACTTTGCTTTTTTCTATTGATTACCATATCACTCTATGAATAGACCACAGGGATCTTCCTCATGCAAACACACAGGAACTCTTTCAAAAACATATTCACTTAAAAAAAGAAAAAGGAGGAAGAAGAGGGATTGTAGCCTCACTTGGCCTTAGCTGATGCCCTGGCCATGAACATCAGTTTCATGGCTGTGTTTTCCGTCCTCACAGAACCCTCGGCAGGAAGTTACCTCAGGAAGAGATCCACTTCCAGTGTTTTGTCCACTGTTTCCAGGTGGTATTTCTCCCATGTTATTCTCAACCATTGACAATGTTTTATTAATGTTAAGTTTTTAAGTAAATGATCCAAGCTATAGGAAAAGGAATAATACAAGTCAAAACAGCACAAACAGTATGAGTTAGATACGTTTTTATTTTTTAAATACTTGTAAAAGCGTTTCAAGATATCCCTTCTAAACTTGTATAAATTCAGTTTAGAGTTTAATCAGATTTGGGGCACCTGGATGGCTCATTCAGTTGAGTGTCTGACTTTGGCTCAGGTCATGATCTCGCAGTTTGTGAGTTTGAGCCTTGCATCCGGCTTGCTGCTGTCTGCACAGAGCCTGCTTCAGATCCTCTGTCCTCCTCTCTCTTTGCCCCTCCCCTGCTTGCACACACACACACACACACACACACACACACACACACAGTCTCTCTCTCTCTCTCTCAAAAATAAACATTTAAAGTTTTATCAGATCATTTTAAACCATCTTACTGGTTTGTAGTGTTCACTTATCAAACATATTAGAAGTTCATTGAAGTTGCAAGTTAGGAGACTTAATTCAAGTCCTGGCTTGCCAGCAACTTGCTATAAGTCTTTGGATAATTTATCCTGTCTTTTGAGGCTTTTCTCTCCTCTGGTGACAATTCAAAGGATTAGAGGAGAATGAACATGAAGGTTCTATTCTGACATTTTGTGCTGGAAAGATTCAACTTCTTATCTTCAACATGTTTTAATAAATATTAATAATATTCATACATTTGCATACTACTTCATAGCTTGCAAAGTGCTTTCACATATATGATCTCTTTAAATCTTTCCAGTGTGTGTGAGTTAGGCACATTTCATAGAAGTGAGAGCAAGCTCAGAGAAGTTGTAACTTATCCAAGATCACAGAGTTCTTATACAGCAGAGCTGGATAGACAGGTCTTCCTACTCCCAAGTTCAATTTTCTTCTACTGTATTCAGGGTACTTGAAGGTGATGGTAATATGGATAGTTAAGTTTCTGTTAAATCATAAAGTAATGTGGTATTATTTTACAGAGGGTATTCTACCCTCTGGATGTAGAGTCAGAGAACTAGGTTTCTTTGACAGACAGTATGATTTGGGGAAGTCAACCTCTCTGAGCTTCAGTTTCCTCATTTGTAATAAAGGGATTTGGACTACGTGACTTTTGGGCTTACTTCTTGCTTAAAATTCTTTTTTCTTAAGGCTGTCACTATGCCTAGATTAAAATTGTGGTAGACTAACATAAAACTTTTTATAGACTATAAGAGGTTGAAAAAAGTTCACCACAAGATCATTCCTACCGGCTATTATTCATGCTTTCTGGCCATTGGCCTATTAAAAACCTTGGACTGACTGATATTACTGACCAAATAATAGTTTTCAGTAGCCTAGTTAACTGAAGATTTCATAAAGAGGTACATTATTCTGCCTGAGCTACATAGTCCAAGGCATGGAGTTGCATTTTCAGAGAGATCTTGATTCGACAGAAGACCTTACTTGGTAACCAGTGATAGGAAACCTCAGGGAGCACACTGTGAAGACATTTTTGGCCCTCCCTGCAGTGTGCTGAATATATGCTATCTCTGCCTCTCTGATACACTGTCTCGTTGTCATGCATACGCCTCACCCTGAAAGGTTATAGTTGGTAGGCATTTCGTTTGAAGACACAGGCGAATCACTTGAAAACAGTCGAGGGGTATGATGGTGAGTGTTTTAAGAGTTAGAGACAAAGAAGAGTTTTGAACCTGCTGCTTCTTTGCCCGCCTCCCCATCTGAGTCGAACATTGTAACTTTTGAAGCGAACATAGAATGGATCATAACTAGCTTACTGAGCTGGTTCTTTATGCACAATTAAGCTTTGTTGGGACTTTCTTTATTTGTAATAGTGCTGTTACGGCGTGGGATGCTATTCAGCTCCAAACAACATTCCATTTAATAACTAGGCATTAGTTCACCCATTAAATCAGCGCCATCACTAACTGATAAGTATCGCCCTTTTCCTTGGCCCCACTTGGCTCTTCCGCTTAGAGAATGAAGCATGGCAATGTTATGGCACTTGAGAGGAGAAGGTTGGAGGGAGGACAGACTGAGCCATGATGACCCAAATTCCTCTAGTCACAGAAATGGAACTTTGCCCCGGTCTTTCCCTTTCCTTAAACATAAACTTATATACTTCCCAAGCAGCACTCTAAGTGCCTTTAAAAACAAAACTAAACCAAAGCACTAAGGAAAACAAATAATAGCACCAACTACTATATCTCTTATACACCAAAGAGACAAAACTGTATTGGGGGGTGTGCAAAAGATTTGCAACAAAAGATGCGAATAAAAATGTTCATAACAGCATCGTTTGAACATTGTTTGTCAAACCCAAAAAATAGCTCAATGTCCATTATGGTATATTTATACAGTGGAAACTCAAGAAACTACCACTATACTCAACATACTCAAAAACATGAATAGCTCTCACAAACCTAATGTTGAGAGAAAGAAGCCACACTGAAAAGAGTGTATAATGTATGAATCCAACTACATAAAGGCAAGAACCACTCTGGTATTAGAAGTCAGGAAAATGGCTACCTTTGGGGAGGAGTGAAGGATAGAGATTTAAGAAAACAAGGGGGTCTTCTGAATGCTAGTAATGATCTATTTTTTTTTATCTGAGTGAATACATGAGTGTGTTCATTTTTCATGAAACTCTCCATTGGTATTTTGTGTCCTTTTCTGAATATATATTTTATACCTCGATGAAAAATTGATTTCAAAATAATGTTAGAAATGAGAAACTGTTTTAGTTAGACTGGGGCTGAGTGCCCTAAAGGTGTCAACTCAATGAAGTCTCACGGGCAAACATAAAAGGGCAGGTTTTATTTACTCATTAGTGAATGTATTTGCACTCCACTTTTGATTTTAGAATGGACTTGAGATTTGCAGAAAAGTTGCAAAGTTGCAATGGTGGTACAGAAGATTCTGCATACCATTCATATATTTCCCCCTTATTTGTTAACATCATATATTATAATAGTACATTTGTTACGACTAAGAAACCAACATTGGTACATAACCGTTAACTAAATTCCATTACTATTTTGCTAGTTTTCCCACTAACATCCTTTTCATGTTCTAGGATCCCATTCAAAATACCATGTTATATGTAGTCAACCAAGTGTCCATCTGGTCTGTGACAACTTCTCAGTTTTTCCTTGTTATGTTTTTTTCCCGTTAACTTGACAGTTTGTTCAGGTGTTTTGTAGGCTTTCCTGGTTTTTCTGATGTTTCAAGGTCAGACTGGGTTTATGACTTTTGAGGAAGAATATCATGGAGATGAAGTACCCCTTTCTCATCACAGCATATCAGGGTACATGCTAGAACTTGATTTATCACTGATGCTAATTTTCATCTGGCCAAGATAGTGTTTACCAGGTTTCTCCACAATAAAGCTTTTTTCTCCCTTCCATATTCTTTGGAAGCAAGTCACTAAGCTGCCCACACTCAAAAGAGACTGAAAATTAAACTTCAATTCTTTTTTAAAATGTCCAGTTTTGCATACAATTTTTACCACATATATCAGCTCAGTTCATATACTTTATAAATAAATATCTTTATTTTTCCTCTTTAGGAGCAATTAAATAGTAACGAGTAAGCATCTCTTCAGTATTAAAGGTTTTTCCATCTTAATAAAACCTTGTAACGAGATCAATATAATGCAAACTTTAAAAAAAGTGGTATTGTATCTACTGAAAATAAAAGTAATCGAGTAAGGGAGATGTGAGAG
This sequence comes from Neofelis nebulosa, assembly GCF_028018385.1. Classification (NCBI taxonomy): domain Eukaryota; kingdom Metazoa; phylum Chordata; class Mammalia; order Carnivora; family Felidae; genus Neofelis; species Neofelis nebulosa. The sequence continues at coordinate 92,675,363 of NC_080787.1, read as the reverse complement.
CATCTCGTTCATGAGAGGTAATGGTCACAGTTTCCAAATGTTGTGAGGGAAATGAGTTTGCAGGACGGATTTGTATCTGGGGCAGAAGAGGTTTGCAGATTTGGTGAATTATGCCTCTAGAGCGCCTGTAATTTATTTTCCGCTTTTGCTCTGAGGACCTTACCACCCCTAGGCATCACCTGACCCACCAACTCTGGACTGCAAAAGCCCTAGCAGGAGTACACTACAGATGGCAGGCTGGCGCGAGGAAGGGATTACTCCTGCAGCGAATTTAAACCACTGCCTGCTGGGGAGTAACTGGGCGATTTATAGGGCAAGATTGAGTCTGGGAAGTCTGTAGGAAGCTCCTCCCCTCAGCCTAGGACAGGGCGGTCCAGACTCCGCGCAGCGTCTCAGGCCAGAGCGGCGCCCCACCTCTCCCCTAGCTCCGCCCCTTCCCCGTCTCGGCCCCGCCCCTCCTCGTGGCCTTCGCGTCTTCCTTCCGGGTCGCGCTGGGCCGCGCTCGCCGCCGCCGCGCCGCAGCGCGGGACTCTGGGAGCCGCCCCCGCGCCGGTGTCTCCCGGTGCCGCCTGGGTCGCTGGTGAAGCCCACGGCGCGCACCTCTCCCGGACCCTACAGGGTACGGCCCTTCCTTTACTTCTTCCTCCTGCGGGTCTCCGTCTTCCTCCTTCGGCGCTGGGGCGGGGCCGGGCCAGGGCGGAGCGCCGCGCTTCGGGGAGCCTGGGCGCAGGGCAGAGGTCCCCACCGATCGCCCCTCCCCCGAAGCCCGCGTCGCGCTGCGGAGCTTGCTGGGCACCTGTGAATGGCTTACGTGCCTTGGGTGCTGCTTCTCCCGCTCTGTCTGCAAGGCGTGAGGCGTGCCGGCGTTCACCCTGCCTAGGGTTGTTTACACCGCGGTGTCCCTGGGCCGTGCTGACCCAGCAGCCACCCCGTCGGCCACCTGCCCGGCTGTGTACTTGTTGCTCTTGTGCGTGTTGCCTTGATTTCCCTCTGGCATCGATGGTTTTTGACTAATCAGGCCCATGTCTTCAGGGCTGCCACAAGATACCGGCAGTTTCTATGTTTAGGGGTGTCCTTAGAGTGTCGTGTTGACTTTAACCACCCACTGGGCTTCCTTGTCAACCTGTTTACAATGGGAGTGATTTTGGATTGCCTTGATGGTTCCCAAATGCTTATTGTCACATAGCCTCAAGAGGCCGTCACTGATTGAAATATATACGGATAAATAGAAAGTTAAGGTGATATAAACCTGTGGTCAGGTAGTGGCGTTGACAGGATACCGTGTTTGGCGTTATGCCGTGGAGGACTGACTCTACGCCAGGGGCTGTGATCTTGCTTGTTCCAATTTGGTTGAGGACACAAGCTGCCTTTACTGCTGCCTGGCCTGTATTCCTCGGTATCAGGCACATTTTATCCTTAAAAAGCTCACCTAATGCGTCTGTAGATCTATACTGCATATTGTAGCTGTTGGTTAAGTAAAGGGACATTTTCCTAATACATCATCAACTATCCTATAGTCCTTTATTAGATACTAAGTTATTCGGAGAAAGAGACGGTGTACTGGTCTTCCTAGTGGCAGTGTGCATCACCCTATGGTAGGAACTCTCTTATTTCTCATTGAATTGGATTCTTCTTTTCATGCTTCTTTTCTGAGTACCAGCTTCTTACACTGTCTCAAATGTTGGCTTTTCTGAACCTTCAATTTCCTGCGCTTCTCTTCTGTTACTGACTTGAAAAGCAGAGAGGTCAACTCAATGTAAAATGGTTAATTTCTTCTTTATAATGCTGTGATCTAGTGATGCAATTATAGTACTCTGTACGTGGCATCTTAAAATATTGCTAACTGCTTATCTTTTACTTTGAACATGGTCAGTTAGCAAAAACTGCCCCTTTGTTCTTTGCTCTCTTAGTCTCTGCCTTAATTTTCCTAGGATCAACATTCTGTCTTAAGGAGCTAACTTTGCTGTCCTCTTAGACCTTTTGCCACATGAGGGGTGTGTGTGTGTGTGTGCGTGTGTGTGTGTGTGTGTGTGTGTGTATGTATGTATTCACCTCTGTTTTTTTCTAGTACTTTTTAATGTTTGTTTATTTTTGAGAGAGCACCTACAGGTTCTTGTGTAGGAGGGATAAAGAGAGGGAGAGAGAGAATCCCAAGCAGGCTCCTGTGTTATCGGCGCAGAGGCAAAGGCCAGGCTTCATCTTACAAATTGTGAGATCACAACCTGAGCTGAAATGAAGAGCAGGCGCTTGACTGAGCCAAGCAGGTGCCCCTCTTTAAGTACCGTTAATGATCTTATTCTTCCCATCTATAAATCTTTAACCTACCTCAAGAATATTTTCATGTGAGAAAGGAAGTAGGGCGCTTGCCCCCACCCAAAATTGTTAGCCAGTGATCCCATCTTTATTTGTTGGATTCTGTTTTTTCCTACTGATAACAAATACTCCATTTATCCAAGGCCTTAATTCTTGGGTATTCTTAGGATGTTTTCTGAACTGTTGTCAGTGATCTCTGGCTTCTTGTGCTGATACCGTGCTGCTTTTCTTATTCTAGCTTTATAATGTGTTTAATATTTAGTGATTAAAATAGTGTCTGGTATGTTGTAGGCCACTAAATATTTTTGGAATGTTGACACTTGGTAGGGGTAACTTGATTTCTTTGTTACTCCTCTCTGCCCCCCCCCCCCTTAAAGTCTCTTGTCTATTCTTGAAATTATTTTTTAGCTAGACTTTTTCATGGTGAGTTGAATTATTAACCATTGTTAGATAATAAATCCCTTTTCTTGGTACCTCAGAACTCGCCATGTAGAGTTGCTCCTCAGAGTTGTAGGTAGAAAAGCAGCTGTTCAAAATCCTCCTGTCTCTAGACTTTGCATTATGTTATTTACCAGTAAGTGTAGTGTGTCTCATCAGCTATGACTCAGGACTTTCTCTACCTGGTTTCAGCAGCTCTGAGGGATAAGTGCCGATAAAAGTGATACCCAGGACAGCCCCATGTCCATTTGTATTTTACCATCCCACTGGACATCTTAAATGTAATGAATTTTCAAGTGCTGCTGTAATAGATCCTTAGAAACTTTATTAGATTATGAAATAAATATATACATTCTTAAAAAAAAGTCAAGTAATACAGAAGTAGCCAGAGGAGAAAGTGAAACTGTTGTGTGCCCACCTACCCCATAACTCCATTTCCCAGAGATCATTATTTAATCATTTGTTCTCTCTCCTTCCAGACGTTAAAAATACATATGTATAAGTCTACATTTATTTCATAAATGGCACTGTACTATATATATATATATATATACTATATATATATATATATATAATTTTCTATAATTTCCAGCTAGTAATAATTGATGAGCATCTTTCTATGTCACTGCACTTAACATTATCTTTTTAAAGTCTTTTTGGTATTTCAGTGTAGGAATAACCTAAAATTTATTTAACTGATCCCCCTGTTGATATTTAAGCTATTGCAAATTTATTTCTATCAGAGACAAACTGCAGGGATCATTTTTGTATGTATATGTTTATTTGCACTTTTGTTTATTTCCTTCGTGTAAATGCTTAGATAAGCAACTGCTGGGTCAAAGGCTGTATACATTTTAAATTATGATAGATTGTCATATTGCTCTTCAAAAGGTATTGGAAGAGTAAATTTATAAGAATGCTGCTGCTACCATATCATTGCCAAGATTTGTCACAGATCTGAGATTTTACCCTATTTGCAAACCAACAGTTTCATGGATACTGGCAGAAGACACGAGACTCCTGGGCCAGAGACAAAGCACAGCAATAGCAGTAACCAGAATATCATCATTTTCTTGTGCTTCTTCCTTGAACCCCAGTTTCTGTGGGGTGATGTGATAAGGACTAGGTGACTCTAGCACACACAGTAAATTGCATTATAGGACAGGAAGCCTGAGTGTAGGAAACCTGAATCTTTCATTATGGGCTGCAAGTAAACTTGCTTAATCTTTGCCCTACAGAGAGGCATTATATTTATTTTGCTGGTTAATAAACAAACCTGCCATCTGCTCCAAAGGGAAACCTCTTTACCATGGACGTTTGCTATGTAGACATCCTTGAAAAAATAATCTGGAACAGAGGCCATCAGTGCCTCTGCTTATAAGACCTACAGAAACATGAGAGACCTGTGAAGAATTGTTTTAAAACATAGCTGCTAAGATGATACCATCGTTTTTACTTTTTTTTTACATTTTAGTAATTTTATGGATGAAAAATGCTATTTTTTTACTCTTAATTTTTGTATTTCTTTGCTTATTGGTGGAGTTAAATATCTATAAATGTTTACTGGTCATTTGTATTCTTTTGTAACTTACATGTTCTTCCTCTTTGCTTAGTTTTCTGTTGAAGTATTTCTGTTTTTCTTAGTGGTTTGTAATAGTTCTTTACATGTTGTGGCTGTTAGTGACTTGGTATACCATTTGATAATTTTTTTTTTCATAGTCTATATTCTTTTAATGTTTCTGGGAACTTTTGCTATATATACATTTTTATAGTATTTATGTTGTCAGTTCTATTATTCTCTTCATGACCTCTGAATTTCTACCCCAAGATTATTAAGATACTTTGTACATATTCTCTTAATTGGATATTTTGTATCATAAATTTAGATTAAGAAATAGTTGCTATGTTAATATCCTAAATTTACTTTTGTAAATACCTGGATATTTTTCTAAAACATTTATTTTCATAAGCCATCCTTTCCCTGTTGTTTTCATTTGACACATTTATTATGTTATATTATTTTTTCTTCAAAATTGACAAATTAGTAAGTAAAATATGTTCGTTTCCTACTGTGACTACGAATGTGGTTGAATTTATCCTATGTGTAATCACTTGGATTTTAATCTTACAAAATACAAAATATCCTTTTTTCCTTGTTTAATGATTTTTTTTGCCTTGAAGTCTATACTGTCTGATATTACTGTTGGCATCTCTGTCAGTTTTGTGTGTGCCAGATCTATATTGCCCATGTTTAATTTTAATCAGCCTACATCATTTTGCTTTACTTGCCTCTCTTGTAAACCTCAGACATCATATAGCTGGACGTTTCTTTCTCCAGTCTTTCCCCTGTGTTAAACTGAAAGTCTGTAAAAGAATAATTATAGATTCACATGCAGTGATAAGAAACAATATAGAGAAATGCCTATGTACACTTCACCTAGTTTCCTCCTGTGGTGCATCTTGCATAACTAAAGTATAATATTACACCTAGGAAATTGACATTGGTACAATCTACAGACCTCATCTAGATTTCATAACTTTCACGTGCTCTCTTGGGTGTGTTTGCATTTAATTCTCTGTAGTTTCATATAGATCTTGTGACCACCACCATAGTCAAAATACAGAACAGTTCCATTACAAAGATTCCTTGTGCAGAGGCTTTATCTTTTCATAGGAAAATTTAACCTATTCATATTTATCTTTTTTCTTCTCCCTTGCAAGTTTGGAAATTATAAAACCATCTATATAACTGTTTCCCTTATACTTCCTTTTAATAATATGAGACTGTGACTCCTTGCCTTCCCTACATTCTTAGTTTTATTGACTTGATTTCTTTTTTATATTACTTGTTTTTCCCCAACCATCCTTTTCACCTTCACCAGTACTGTATCTGTAATGACTCAAATTTGACTATAAAGTCACTAGTGACTTGAATATTATGTCTTTCCCTTTTAAAAGTATTTATTTTAACTCTTGTTTTTTGATTGGAATACTTTTTAAAGACTGTTTTTAAGGAGAGTTATGGGAAGTATGTTTGCATGTTAAGAAATATTTTTCATTTTGTTGTTTGTTTTTCTGTGTGAATAAGAGTTTAAGTACATTTTTTTTCTTTAGAATTTCTGAAATATTACATTATATTCTAGCATGTACTTGAATTTTCATCAGCTTCAGTCTCTTGAATCCATTTTATATAGGCATTAGGTTTCTTGCATTTGTATTCCAAGTCACTTATCATTTTTTCATTTAAATTTTTAACTTTAGCCACCATGTTTTTAATTTCAAAGACCTTAACATTTTAAAAAAATTAGTTCTACTTGTTTTATGAATCCCATACTCTATTAATCCACACGAAAGATAACAACTGTTATTTGACAGTATTCTTCTATCATTTATTAACTTTTATTGGAGACCATTTGTTCTAATTGCCCAACTTGTTTCCTGGTCTTTAAGATGGCTAATTCTACTCATATCTATAAATAGATAAATGCAGATCTATGTTGACTGATTTGTACCTGGTTGGGAATCTCTGTGGTCGTGAAGGTCACTGTTCACTCTTCTGGACAGGTAGTTTCCTAAAGCCAGGTGGGTGGTGCCGCTTTGTGCTAGACATAATGAATGGGCAGGACATGCCAACTAGTAGGTATCTTTCAGGGTATGCCGGTCAAGAAGAGGCCAATAAAGTAGGGCTCCCATAAACAAGCTGGTATGGGGATATTAAATCTCCAGTTTGACTTTGTTTTGGTCCAAAACAAAGACTGAAATCGAAAGCACACAGAACAGTTCCATTACCCTACGAATTCCTTTGTGAGGGCCGTTTGTAATCATTGGAGTCAACTCCTGTCTTTTCCCCTAACTCTCTGGCAACCACTGACCTGTTTGTCTTCCCTATGGTTTTGCTTTTTCCTAGAGTGTCTTATAAATGAGGTTATACAATATGTAGCCTTTCAGTGTGGCTTCTTTAACTTACAAAATCATTTTAAGATTCATCTGTGCTATTGGCTGAATCAATGGTTCATTCCTTTTTATTACTGAGTAATATTTCATTGTATGGATAGTTGTTTAATCTTTCATCTGTTGAGGGATATCTTGGAGTGATTATGAATAAATATATAAACATTTGTGTACAGATTTTTGTCTGAAAATAGGTTTTAATACACTTGAATAAAGTAGGAGTGAGATTGCTAGATGTTTTGGTGAGGGTATGTTGAACTTTATAAACTGCCAAAGTTTTCCAAAGTGGCTATACCACTTTGCATTCCCACCGGCAATGTTTGCAACATCCAATTTGGTATCATCTTAAAATTTCATTAATCTATAATTAACTGTTCCCAGGTTTAAGATATTAAATACTATCTGTCCCAGGGTTTACCTTTTTGAAATTATGCTTGACATTGCTCTTAAGTAAAATGTTTGCTAGGATACACAAAAATATGCAATAAAAGAAGAAAATGATAGATTGGACTTAATAAAAATGGAAAACTTTTCTCTTTACAAGATATTATCAAATAGATGAAAAGCCAGGCACAGACTGGGAGAAAGTGTTTGCAAAACACATCTGATAAAAAAACTTGTATCTAGAATGTATAAAGAACTCTTACAACTCAATAATATGACACCAAGAAAACCTGATTTTAAAAATGGACAAATTAGACATCTCACTAAAGAAGATATAAATGGCAAATAAAGATATAAAAAAATGTTCCACGTCATTAAAACAAGATATTTCCACCCACCCACTGGAATGGCTACAGACTGACAGCATTACCTACTGATGAAGGTGTGGAACAACTACAATTGTCACACACTGCTGGTGGAAATGTAAACTGCTGCAGCCATTTTAGAAACATTTTGGCACAACAAAACGAAATGTTTATCAGCAGGTGACAGGATATGTCCACATAATGGGTATGATTCAGCAGTAAAGGGGAACAAACTGCTGATACACATAATAACAGGGATAAATCTTAAAGATAGGCTGTGCCAGATAAACTAAACAGAATACAGATATATTATTTCACTTATGTAATTCTAGAATAAAGGACAATCTGACTTACAGTGATAGGAAGCAGATTATTTTTTATCTGGTGCAGGAAGTGGATGGGATGGGACACCTGAGTGGCTCACTCAGTTAAGCATCCGACTCTTGATTTTGGCTCAGGTCATGATCTCGCGGTTTGTTAGTTCAAGCCCTGCATCGGGCTCTGTGCTGACAGTGCACAACCTGCTTGGGATTCTCTCTCCCTCTCTCTCTGCCCCTCTCCTACTTGTGTGCGTGTACATGTACTTGCACCCTCTCGCACTCTCTCTCAAAATAAATAAGTAAACTTAAAAAAAAAAAAAAAAAAAAAAGGAAGTGGATGGATGATTGGAAGGGGGCACCAAGGAAACTTTTGTGCTGAATGGAAACATTCTATATTTCAGTTCTGGAAATGATTACATTGGTATGTGTCTTTGTCAAAACTCATTAAACTATACTCTGAGCCTGGGTGGCTCAGTTGGTTAAGCGTCCGACTTCGTCCCAGGTCATTTTCTCAAAGTTCGTGAGTTTGAGCCCTGCATTGGCCTCTGTGCTGACAGCTCAGAACCTGGAGCCTGCTTGGGATTCTGGGTCTCCCTCTCTCTCTGCCCCTCCCCCATTCGTGCTCTGTCTCTGTGTCTCTCTCTCTCCCTCTCTCAGAAATAAATAAACATTATGGGGCGCCTGGGTGGCTCAGTCGGTTAAGCGTCCAACTTCGGCTCAGGTCATTATCTCAGGGTCCGTGGGTTCGAGCCCCGCGTCGGGCTCTGTGCTGACAGCTGAGAGCCTGGAGCCTGTTTCAGATTCTGTGTCTCCTTCTCTCTGTGACCCTCCCCCATTCATGCTCTGTCTCTCTCTGTCTCAAAAATAAATAAACGTTAAAAAAAAAATTAAAATTAAAAAATAAATAAACATTAAAAAAATTAAAAACAAAAACTATACACTTAAAGTGGAGTACTTTTTTTGGAATGTAAATTGCACACCAGAGTTAATTTAACAGTACTATACCATTTTAGTTAGTTGGTCTTTTTGCAAGAATGGCTAGAAGTGGCATATCTATGATCTTGTAGTTGGATTTTTGTTAGGGAGGCTAAGTTTAATTGTAATATATTTCTGTTAGGTAAAATGCTCTTTGTTTTACTGTACAAAAATGTACAGTTAGTATTTGGCTAAAGTAAATTCAATATAATGTATGGTCTTAAGAGCTAGAAAGATTTTTTCTGGCTTCAGTGAGTCTATTAAAATTGCCCTTAACCAGATATTCCAAATATTTTAGACTTTAGTTAAATGTACATTGTGTATCTGCCAAAGGTTTAGGGTTATTTTCCCACTCAGATGGTTTATTCTTACACATTATTAACAATGAAGAAAACGGTAAAATATAGATAATACAGCATGGTGGTATCTGTACCTAAGGTACTTTATGTATCGTATCTGTGTTTTTAGGAACATGTCCTTCCTTGTCACTTTTTTTTTTTTTAACTTTAACTCAGTTTATTGACACAGTAACACAGCACACTTGCCTCCCTGACACCCCCACTCCCCTCACCCAATCTAGAGCTTTCCCCCTTCCTCCCCTGTTAGAATGAGCTGTTCAGTGAAGACAGAAAAGGGCAGGCCACTTCTACACCCCCAGTCCCACCTTTAAGCCCTACGGGGCAGGGTCTCAGGCACTACTCAGAATCTGTTGAGAGAGAGGAGGGGCAGTCAGCACTATGCAGGGCCAGGCAGAGGCATCCAGCCCCTAAGAGCAGATTCCCACACAACCCCCAGGTTCCTCTTCCTCTCTGCTCTTTGTGACCCTAGGAAGGGGACATGTTGGGGCCTGGGCCTGCAGCCGGGAGCAAGAACTCCTGACTCTGATTTGCAAATTGGGAGTTTGGCTAATGTTTTAAGGCCTAGGGCCCTGGCACCCTCAAGAAAGCCCTGGTGGTGGGAGTGAACTTCAGTGCCCCTGTTTAAAATGTATCGATAACATTAAACAGATTAAGCCGGCTTAACCAAATGCCAGAATAACCCTAAACTGTAAAGAAGGAGGGGATCAGACCTGGTTTCTCCAGGCCAGACACAAAACTTTTGTTTTGTTTGCTTTTTTTTTTTAAAAAAACAAAACAAAACAAAACAAAACATTGACTCCTTAATTCCTTTCTCTTGCTACTAAAGAATGGTCATGAAGTATTTCATAAATTGAGATTTGGTTGTTAAAGTATAGGAAAGAAAGAGAGAGAAAACATTCTGCAAAACTAACCATGATCAGTTTCTAGTTTAAATTGATTCTAAATCTTATCCCTTGTTTTCTGACAAGTTTATTTGTAATTTGACTTCCTCTGTACTTCTTGCTTAGTCCTCACCGATCATTCATCACCTCAGCAGAAGTTTTGAAATGCTACTTTTTGTAGATTTGAGTGCTACTTTGATTCCCAGAAGAGAAAGAAGTACTGTACTGTTTGTCTTTGGTTTTCAGGATTTTTCCTCCACCTTTAGATTTTTCTTTCTCAGTGGTTCCCCTGCCTTCTTTTGCCTTAGATTTTCAAGAATGTTTGAAGCTGGATAGGAGGCTCTATTTTCCCAGTTCCTACACTTGGTTCAGTTAAGAACTCTACACATTTATTCTATATTGGGGCCTTGTTGGATAAAAACTAATCAGAGTAAAAGTGTTTTAACTGGAGGAAGATTGACTTAGAGGAAGGGAGAGGCACATCAGGTAGTAATATTCCGTCTCCGGTAGTCTCCTTGCTGATAGTGTTACATTATTTTAATATAGTACATTGTAATGTAAATAATTATGGTGAAGACAGAGGGCTGCTTTGCCTCGGTCTGCGCTCCTTCATAGCTCATCTAATACCAGAACTGTATCAACTTGTCTTTTTACCCTTGCTCTTTTTTATTGTTGCCTTTCTCAGCTTGTCTGTGCCCTCTTGCTCCTAGGTTATCACTTTTTCTAAGAATTTAGTTTTCATTCATAGTTTTTCCAGTTCTTAATCATCCTCCGGTCTTTAACTTAGATTTGGAGTGCTAAAAAAAAAAAAAAAAAAAAAAAAAACTTCATTGTATTTGAGAAAATAGTTTCCTTTTACCTTTCCAATCATCTCTTTCATGAATCTTTCTTTAATTTCAATCAGTTTCTTTGTAGCCAAGGTCAAGTCTCTTTTATGGGTTCTGGGGCTGCTTTTGTACTAACAGAAGTTACTACTTTTTTACATTCTCTTTGAAAAGTAAAATTTCAATATGTATACTGTTCCTTATTGGATGGCTTCAAAGAAGGTCCTACATTTGATTCTTACCTATTGTGTTTCGGTTTTTATTATCCATTTTTTCCCCTCTTTTGCTCTGTATCAAGGTATGGAGCTCCTTTTGCTTCATTTTTCCATCTACGTGTTCTTACCTTGAAGAGTCTCTGACTTCATTTCTGTGTTTATTTTTATTCTGTCCAGCCATCTCCTGTGCCGGTCTTCAAAAAACAGAACAAGTGCTTCTTGAGCATATATTTGCATGTGCTAGGCCCTAACAGTGTAGTTACCATTCAGTGACATCTCAGAACTTGAGGAATTCATTGTCTGGGAGGGCAGAAAAAATGTCTCACCATGTAAGAAATGACCCAGAAAATGTAAGAGCAGAGAAACAGTGAGTGAGCTGACGGACCCTAACAGATGAATAAGGGGGTGCCAAGTGGGGGAAGAACAGGGGCATTCCAGAGCAGCCCAGCCTCAGTGGAAGACTTGAAGACGCTGAGGTGTGCAAGCCCAGGTGTGGTGAGGGCCAGGTGGATGTTCTTCAGCAAGAGTGGTGAGTGTGTAGAAGCGGAAGGGAGGGGGAGAAGACTGGTGCCCAGGTAGGTGGAGCATTCTGGAGTATTTTATCAGAAAGTCAGCCCTTGTTCAGTGGTACCTCTGTATATTTGAGGATGAAGAGGAAGAAGCCCCGGGGAGAAGTGCTCCAACAAGAGGAGGAGATATAGGAGCATGTGATGGCAGAGAAGCCTGGAGGGGGCAGGCCAGGAAAGAGGGCTGCTTAGGAGGGGCAGCTGCTGCCCTGAATTCAAATCTGATTCCATCCACTCTTCTTGACCGATATGTTCCTGCATGCGCCCGTGTCTTGATTGCAAGACACCTCTCCTCAAAAGCGCGTCTCTTGGTCCGTTTCAGCAGGATTCAGAAACGATACCATTTCACGTTTGGCCTTTCTTCTTGATACCTTACCACATTATGCACTCTTACATTTTGGTATGTTGCTGCAGAGCGGCCCCGACCCTCGTTTTCCCCCAGCTCTTCTCGGGCACGTCTCCGTGGGCCGCTCTGCGGAGGTACCGTGATGGGAATTGCCTTCAGTGTCTGGCCGTGCCTTGTTGCCCGTCCTCTTTCCTTTTCCCGGATCTTTTCACTTGACGCGGAGAATCCTCCTTGAGTTTTCAACTTGTCTCTAGCTTCTTGCCTCCCACTGTGAACCTAGCCTTGGCGTGGTCCTGGCTGTGGTTCCTTCTGATTGCCTCCTTTTGTTTACTGTATGAAAAGCCCTTTCCATCCCTCCTCTTCCCCGTGCCGGAGCTCTAGCCGCCTTCTCTGCAGTGCCTGCCATCCTGCTTCTCTCCGCCTCATCGACTCCCCATCTCACTTCAAATCTCAGTAGAAAACATATGTTCTCCCTTGTCTACACCTCTTAATTTCTCTTCTCCACTGTTACTGCTTTCTCTGCAATTGTATTATTTAACTTTGTTAAGCATTTTAGAATATGAAAGATGTAGTTGAAAATAAAGTTGTATTATAATAAAATCATGTCGTGTAAAGCACGTTGTTTCCCAAGGAGTATGAGAGTCTCAGGATAGAAGTTCAAATGGCTGTCGTTCTGTATTCCTTGATTGTGCTAGTAGAAAAGTTCCATGTGTTGTGGAGAATTTCTCACCTCCTAGCCATTGTTGGCGAGTAATTGGATTAAATGACTAACAAGATAACAATCACCCTATTTCTAATTCTGACTTGTTAAGTGGAAAATAATATTTGTATATGTTGTAAGAGTTTTAAAAATTAAAGGTGCATTTTGAATGAACCAGAAAAGAAAATGCCTCTCAAAAGGTATATTTTATAATCATCCTTTTGGACCAGTTTAGTGTAACAGACTAATATTTATTTATTTGAACCAGGTGGGAAAAGTCATTTTGCCTTTGAATCCCATTCTCCCCATAAAATAGAGTTATTGTATCTTTTGCATTTGGTTCATTGCCCATTGGGATATTCATTGGTTATCACAAATTGCCTCCATGCCTTGGCTAAAGTCCAGACAGTACGTAGACAATTTGGACTTAAGCATTGGCCATTGCCGCCCACATGAGTCCTGAGACTATGGCTCCAATCCCCTTTTCAGCATCATTTGCCAGGGAAAAGTAGAGTGAGCTAGCCTTTCTTCTCCATACGTTCTTCCCCAGCCGCCCCAAACATTTTGATGTGTCATCTGAGTGATTGGAAAGGAGTTTAGCATCAATGAAGGGTGTTAACAATGGGTTTGCACATTTCCTTTTTTATTTCTATGCCTTGTTTATTTTAAAAAAGCAGGTTTTAACTTTATTACATTTTTCTGAATAGTACTGCTGGAAAAGAATAAATATATTTGCTTTTTCCGTGTACTATACACTGCTTTTCCTTCTTTCAAAAATTTCTTTTGTCATTTTTAGCTTTATCTTAAAAAATAACAATTATTGTTATTCGTGGTTGGAAAAACCAAAGCATCCATTTACATTTCTCTTCTACTCTGCAGAAGTTTGAATACATAATACATATATCTACAGTTTATAACTCACTTTTACATATGTTGCTTCAATGTAAAATTTTACTCTAACACAGCTTTAAAATGATATTGCTCATATGGCACTCTTGCTGCTTTTGATATTATCCCATATTCTGTAGTAGTAAAAGCTAGCTGGGAAACAAAGTTTGTGGCTGAGTATGTCAAATAGAATTTGGCTATCCCAATTTGTCTCCATCTTTTTGCCCAGGATAATTGTGAAAGTTCACATGAATGATGATAATCTTATTTTGCAGATGTATCTTTGGTTTTATGAAATTTTTACTTTCTGATAAATGCAGTTTTATAAAGAAAGTGAAAGAAACTTATTCGAAGCAGTTTACAGACTGTGGAGTGAGAAGTGATGTCCAAAGATTATAAAGCCAGACCCATCCGTCCACCTTGCAGGTGGCCTACCTGTCACGCTCATGAAGATTTCCAGGAATAAAACTTGCAGTCTTCCAGTTGTCTGTCACTTGAGTTGGATACTTACAAATTGTTCTTTATTTCCTAAATTTCATTTTGCAGTTTATTTTACTCTTTTTCTTTTAAGAGACAGGAGGACCAAATAAATTCTTTGGGAAATTACCCCTGTTGATTTACCTAGGAGCGTATTTTGGAATGAAGTGTATATGATCAAAGAGCTGTATCATTTTAAATTTTGGCATTAAATATTTGAGATTTGTGCATTTGTAAATTTTTTCTTTGCAACAGATTTATACTTGTGGTAGGTGAAATATTTGAATAAAGAAGTGCATACTAGATAATTATTTTTTCCCACACTGATAACATGACCTATACTTTAGCACTTGGTGTTACATTTTCTGAGGTAAATCCAAATTGTCGATTCCTGGTACATCAACTCTAGGGACATGTGCTGCAGACCCACCTTATTTATTTTAATACATGTTTTGTGACTCTTCTCCAGAAATTGTCTTGTTCAGATTGTTCTATTATTTCTTGTTCTTGGAGTGCAAGTTCCTCCACTTAGTGAGTCTGCCTACTGACTGTCCTTCATCGTGGTTCATTTTGTCTTGTAGTCTGTGAGTTTTTACTGTGCCGTATCTTTAGTAAGGGTTTAGTCTGTCCTGTGTCATGGAAGCATCCCTGCAGAGAGGTTTCCCATCTACCCCTATCAGCTTCTAAAGTTTTACCAGCTCAGGACTACTTTTTTTTGTTTTTTTGGGGGGGGGGGGTTAGGGATGGGGTAGCGTGAATTTAGGCCCATGCTTTTTGGCTTAGGGATGAAGGTAGTGTGAATTTAGGCCCATGCTCTTTATGAGGCATGATATATGCCTAATAGGGTCTGATTTCCCTCTAGCAACTTTTCTCCATTGCCTAAATTGGTGTCCTATCTTCTTAAGCTTCTTGGCCATTGAGCTAAGTTTTTATATACCTGGTTTCCCAGATAGGATGATCTTTCCTAATGTTTGGCTTTATGAAGATCTTCCAGAGGTCACCTCTGGCTTGAAATAACCTTTCTGCATGGGTGTTAGAAAGTCCCCTAATAACCAATAAGGCCTGTAACTGGTTCCGAGAGTTGTATTGGCTTCAGCGCCTGCTGTGTGCTGTTTGTTTCTCACAGCTGTGGATTTTCCTCACTTGTTTCAAGCTCAGTTCTTTCATTACTGTTTTACTGGTTATATTTCAGTGTGTTTGCATCTGGCTGAGATTAAGAGGCACAAGAATCCTGTTATATAATTTTAAATTATTTTAGACTTTTATAGTGTTTTTTGTTTGCCCATCACCTTTCTGTCAACATGACAATATTTTGTACCTACCATGTTCTTCGTACTTTGAGAAATGAAGATCTTTGGCTGGATTCCCTCCTTCAAGAAACTTAGTTTTAGTGTAAACCCTTGTGGAGCTAAGGTATATATCTGATACCAAGGTGGTGTCAGAGACTAAACATAGTGAGTAAAGTGGCTGGAAAAGGAATGATAGAGGCAGACAGACCTAGAGTAATACAGTGTTTAGAGGTTGACTGAGTTTACTGGGTTAGACAAATAGATGTGGGTCTAGCTTGAGGAGAACCTTGGAAGGTCAAACTAAAGAACTTAGATTATGTCTTATAGGTAAGAAAAAAATTATTGAAGGCTTTTGAGTGGCAGGGACATTTAATGTATTAGTCTTAGTGTTAAAGTTTTGAAAGGCTCACCCATCACTCTACTAAAGAAAAGTTATGTTTTCTTAGGAGAAGTTAAACTTCTGTTAAACTTCTAAACCTTAGGTACAGGCATGAGTATATTTGAATTCCTTGTTTGTGTAGACCAGAGGTACCTACTCAACGTGGACAGAGGTTAAGCCTGTGTTACAAACTAATGAAGTTGGCTGGGAATAATGGCAGCTGCCTGGAGAGTATAGAGCTCTTCTAACAGGGGGTCCTCTTGATTTTTTAAGGGTTACAACCTAGTCAGACTTTTAAAAAGTACCATTTGCGTATGGTATTGGCACAAATATAGACATATAGATCAATGGAAACAGAAAAGAGATCCCAGAATAGACAGCCCATGCTTATATGATCAATTAATCTATGACAAAAGAGACAAGACTCTACAATGGGGAGTAAACAGTCTCTTCAATAAATGCTGCTGGGAAAACTGGACATCTACATGTAAAGGAATGAAACTGGACCACTTTCTAACAGCATACACAAAATGGATTAAAGACCTAAATGTGAGACCTGAAACCATAAAAATCCTAGAAGTGAACCTAGATAGTAGTTTCTTTGACATTGGTTAGAGCAACATTTTTCTACATGTGTCTCCAAAAGCAGAAATAAACCATTGGAGCTACATCAAAATAAAAAGCTTTTGCACAGCAAAGGAAATAGTCGACAAGGCAAAAAGGCATCCTACTGAATGGAAGAAAATATTTCAAATCATATATCCAGTAAGGGGTTAATATCCAAAATACATAAAGAACTCATGCAACTCAATACCAAAAAAACCACAAAAAACCAGTCTGATTAAAAAATGGGCAGAGGACCTGAATAGTCACTTTTTCAAAGAAGACATACAGATGGCCAACAGACACATGAAAAGATGCTCAGCATCACTAATCATGAGGGAAATGCAAATCAAAACCACAATGAGATATCACCTTACACCTGTCAGAATGGCTAAAATCAAAAAGACAAGAAATAACAAGTGTTGGTGAGGATAGGAGAAAAAGGAACCCTCATGCACTGTTGGTGGGAATCTAATTGGTATAGCCGCTGTGGAAAACAGTATGGAGTTTCCTCATAAAATAAAAAATAGAAATACTGTATGATCCAATAATTCTACTACTGGCTATTTACCTAATGAAAACAGCAACACTAACACAAAAAGATACATTCACCTCTGTGTTCTTTGCAGCATTATTTATAATAGCCAAGATATGGAAGCAACTTAAGTGTCCATTGATAGATGAATAGATAAAGAAGATGTGGTGTGTGTGTGTATGTATGCACACACACAGGAATATTATGTGGCCATAAAAAAGGATGAGATCTTGTCATATGTGACAACACAGATGGACCTAGATGGTATTACACTCATTGAAATAAGTGAGACAGAGAAAGACAAATACCATGTGACTTCACTTATATGTGGAACCTAAAAGCACAAATGAATAAACAGCATCAGACCTATAAATACAGAGAACACTGTAAGTTGCCAGAGGGAAGGGGGTTGATGGATGGGCTAACTGGGTGAAGGGGAGTGGGAGATACAGGCTTGCAGTTACGGTATGAATAAGTGATGGGAATAAAAGGCACAGCATAGGGAATATAGTCAGTGATGTTGTTATAGCATTATATGGTGACAGATGGTAGCTACACTTGGGGTGAGCACAGTATAAGTGTATATAGTATATTGTAGAGATGCTGAATCACTATGTTTTACATATGAGCCTAATGTAACATTACGTATCAATTATAATCAGACTTTTAAAAAAATAAAAATAAACAATGAGATAAAAAGTACTGTTTGGTCCCCATAACATGTGTCTGCCCACATACTTTGACCCGTAAGCTATAGGTTTGTAGCGTTGATATAGAAAGGGGTCATTATATTTTTAATACATTCTGTCATGAAATTTTGGTTTTTCATTAAATTTTTTTTTAATGTTTATTTATTTTTGAGAGGCAGAGCATGAGCAGGGAAGACTAGAGAGAGGGAGACCAAGAATTCGAAGCAGGCTCCAGGCTCTGAACTGTCAGCACAGAGCCTGTCTTGGGGCTCAAACCCATGAACCACAAGATCATGACCTGAACCGAAGTCCGACACCTAACCGACTGAGCCACCCAGGTGCTCTTGTCATGAAATTTTAAATAAATTATTCAGAATTGTCCACAAGATTCAGAAACATGTAACCTGTTCAGTTAGAAAGTTCTATATCAAATAAATAGCTGTTTATGTTTATCTGTCTAAAAGATGATCTATAATCTTTTTGGGCTATTTGACTTCCTAAATTGGAAATAAAAGTATCTTCTAAAACTCTTATCTTATAGGTAAAAGAATGTGACATTTCAACATTGGAACCTGAAATCAGCATGCAATTTTCAAGGCACATGGATGAATGCCAACTTTTACATTTCCTGTGTGTATCCTGTGACCATTCTCTCTGGGGTGAGTGATTTCTAAGAGTGTCTGGCAGCTAACCAGATGCCAGCCAGCCATGGACTGCCCTAACAAATACTGCTAAGAGTTATAAATTAAACACTGTCTGGTGATCTGTGATGTGTAAGGCAGTTAATTTAGTTGGTCTGGATTAACTGTCAGCTCCAGAAAACTATATTCCCATAATGTGAAATCTGTACTTAGCATGTTTGGAGGTAAGTAATAATTAACAATAGGGAATCATTTGTTAAAATGTAAAATTAAAAAATGCCTTAAGGTTCTTTCAGATTCACAGCAGTGTTTTAGTGGTTCACCGTATATTTTAAATAATTTTAATTTTAAAAGTTCAAGGATTTTAGTATTTTTTGAAAGATAGAACTTTGTATGAAATGGAGTTTTTTGGATCATATATACCTTCCATTGCCTTATAATATCAGTTTTGCTTCCCACGTAGCATAGAATTATATACATTTTCAATATTTAGGTTTCTTAAAAATATATTTGATAAGTTATGCCAGAGATTTCACATTTACAGTGAGTTTGCTTTTTCAGTTTCATTCTGGGAAATTAGATTGGGAAGAAAACCTAATTATTACCTTATCCATGCATTTTTCTGCTTATTTAAGTTATTTTACTTTACCAAGCCATTCATTTTTTTTTTAGAACATCCTTCAAAGAGTTCATGCGTCTTACTGAGGACACCTGACCTTTTGAAGCTTCATAATTCACACCTAGATGTCACCAGTCTTTCCCATGTTAACCGTTCTGACTATGTTTTATTATATATGCCTTCGGCGCCGAGCCAGGACAGCTACAAGAGGAGAAATGATGAACAGCCATAGAACTATAGAATCAAACAGCCGGACTTCCCCTCTCCACGCAGAGGTGGTCCAGTATGCCAAAGAAGTAGTGGATTTCAGTTCCCATTATGGAAGTGAGAACAGTATGTCCTATACCATGTGGAATTTGGCAGGTGTACCAAATGTATTTCCAAGTTCTGGTGACTTCACTCAGACAGCCGTATTTCGAACTTACGGAACATGGTGGGATCAGTGTCCTAGTGCTTCCTTGCCATTCAAGAGGACGCCACCTAATTTTCAAAGCCAAGACTATGTGGAACTTACTTTTGAACAACAGGTGTATCCTACAGCCGTTCATGTTCTGGAAACCTATCATCCTGGAGCAGTCATTAGAATTCTGGCTTGTTCTGCAAATCCCTATTCCCCAATTCCACCGGCTGAAGTAAGGTAAGACTCAGTTTTTAATGACCAGATTTTATGGCTGGAAGGTTTTGGATGTTTTAATATTGGAGGTCTTTTTTTATTCTCAACTAATTTAAACAAATTGGATTAAAACAATTTTTTTTTTAATGTTTATTTATTTTTGAGAGAGAGAGAGACAGAGCTTGAGAGGGGAAGGGCCAGAGAGAGAGGGAGACACAGAATCTGAAGCAGGTTCCAGGCTCCGAGCTGTCAGCACAGAGCCCGATGCGGGGCTCGAACTCACGAACCATGAGATCATGACCTGAGCCAAAATCTGACGCTTAACAGACTGAGCCACCCAGGAGCCCCTAAACAAATTGGATTTTTAAAATTTTCCTTAGTTTTCTAATAGGGAAAGAAAGATCACACATTTTAAGATATGATGAATTCTTTGTACCTATAACACCTTACACTGTAGTATTCATATGTCATGAGATTTGTGTGTCAATTTACTATAAACAAAAAAAGCATGATTTGAACTAATTGGGATGTGGGCCAATCTGAGAAGTTAGTAGGATATATGACCTGTAACATATTTAAGAAAAGTATCATTTGATTGCTTTTACATACAGTGAGTAACTCAAAGTAGGCCTATAGAGTAATACTTAAGGTGGGGTATTGGGGGGATTAGCTTTAATATTAGGGGGATGTTTTTGTAACAAGCATATTCATTAAAAACATGTTGCTTTGAGAAATTCATGCATTCTTTCTAAAAGCCTATTTATATCAATTTGCATACCAGTGCCTCTCTTTTGTAGTTCAGCCTCCTGTGTTCTAAAAATATAATTATTTGGGGCGCCTGGGTGGCTCAGTCTGTTAAGCATCCGACTTCAGCTCAGGTCATGATCTCATGGATCATGAGTTCCAACCCTGCATCAGGCTCTGCGCTGATAGCTGGGAGCCTGGAGCCTGGTTCGGATTCTGTGTCTTCCTCTGTCTCTCTTCTCTTCCTCAGCTCGCACTCTATCTCTCTCTCTCCCCTCTCTCTTACTCTCTCAAAAATAAACATTAAAATTTTTTTTAAATAAAAAATAAAATAAAATAAAAATATAATTATTTGACTAGGTAATATATTCGTATGGTTCAAGAATCTAAAAAGTACATAACGCAGTCTTGCATATATCCTGTTCTCCATGTGCCTAAGACCCATCCCTCCTCAAAGAAACCACTTTTATCCACTTACTTTTTCCAGAGTTTATGTGGATATAAGCAAAAACAAATATTTTACTTTCTTTATACACAAAATAAGCATACTATTCACATTGTCCTATACCATGTTTCATTTAATACTACATATTGCGTCTTTTCATGTAAGTACGAAGAGAGAGAGGTTCCTTATTCTTTTCTATAGTTGCAAGTAATGCACAGTGTATATGTATCCCAACTTATTAACCAAACGCCCATTGATGGGAACTTAATTTTTCCATGCTTTTGCTATTTTGAGAATTAATGCAATGAATAACCTTGTCATGAATCACCTCACGTGTGCAAGTATGTCTGTGGGTTAAGTTCCCAAAAGAATTGCTGAGCCAAAGGTCTGTGTATTTGTAATTTTGATATATAGTGCCAAAATCTCTTCAAAGAGTCTGTTTATTTATATTCGTATTAGCAGTGTATGTGCATACATGTTTTGCCAAAGCCTTACCTACAGAGTATGTTAATTTTAATATTTTTGCTAGTTTGGTAGGTGAAAATGTTATATAAACCTTAAGTTGGAATACTTTTATTGTCTTCAAGCTTGAATATGTTTTCATGTTTAAAAGCCATTTAGATTTCCTTCTCCTTGAACCGTCTGATCATCTTATTTGCTCATTTTTCTATTACTTGTTATCAGTTTTAAGATCTTTATATCACTTTATTAATTTGTTCATTAAACATTTGTGTGTGTCTACCATGTGCTAAGCATTGTTTTGGGTATCGGGGATACCTCAGTGAACAATGAGCAAAATAGACAAAAAGCCCTGCCCTTTTGAGTGTATTCTAACTCCAGAGCAGTTTGTGGGCACCTGTTAAACAGTAAGACTCTAGCTGCCAGTGGAGGAGGAGTGGGGACAAGGATCAGTTACCACCTGCCACATTGCTTCCTTGAAGACCCTTGTCCCCTCAACTCTAAGGGAGTACCTCCCCGGTGTCAGGAAATAAATACAGCTCGAGCTGGAAACTGCTGGAATAATCTCTATTTGTTCTTTTCAGAATGACCTCGAAAATTCATTGTGAATAATACTACTGATAAATCTATTTTTTTTTTTTTAAACACAAAACCAGCATCGTTCAATATACAGGTTTGATTTTTTTTCCCCCTGAGGGAGAAGTCCTTTGGGAAGGATCCTTTCTTACATGAGAATTGTTTAATTGGACTCTGTCATTCTTTGTCTTTTTCCTACAAAGTTATCCCCTTGTTTCCTGAAAAGCTAAACAAATTTGGGAATGAGATCTATGAAACATGCAGTATCTTTAATCTAAAACATAATGTCTGCATAACTGATTTTGAGTGTAAATCATGCTCTTGGATTCCTAGCTGAGAGTTGGAGTGTGTGGTTGAGATTAAAGTGACGACTTTATTTATAGATATATCTCTAATTTGTTTAACTGAATTTTATCTTTATTCCACAGACAATACCCTTACATTTTAAGAGAAAAATAATTTAGCCAATATATATTATTGCATAATAAAAAAGGACCTTTAAAATTTTACTGATTATGAAATCAATAGGTGTTTCATTGTTTAAAAAGACGTTATAAAATATCAAGAAAGAAAACATACAGGAAACAAGACCTCCACAATTCTCCCCAGACTCAGTAACTGTTAACATTTTGGTGAATTTCTTTAAACAGTCAGAAACATTGAACACCTTCTCTGCCAGTTCGCTGCTGCGAACAAAACAAAGAACCAGACAAACATGGCTCTTGTTCTCTGAGTTGTTGTAGGTCAGTCTGGAAGAAGGCCATAAGATCACAGGGAGCGTGTGTTGGTGGTGGGAAGACCTAATCTGTGGGGCTCAGAGAAGTCTTCCCTGAGGAAGTAACTTAACCGAGAGCTGAAGGTTGAGTGAGGCTTTAGCTTGGATGGGAGAGGTACAGAGAGAACCACACATGCAAAGGTGAAATCATGACATGAGATCTGGGTGTTTGAAGAACTTTCTGAAAAAGGTTCAAGAGTGCGGAGAATAAGCTAGTGAGGGGCCACAAGCGTGTAAGTGCCATTCTTAAGATCTAGCCTAGTGGTTTCCACACTTTGGGAATCGCAGGGCTCTTGGATCCAGTTTTCCAGAAGGAGACCTTCAAGACTGCTGTTATGCAAATGATTTGCTCTGGAAGTGCTCCTGGAGAAGCCAGGAGAGCTAGGGAGAGGAAGAAGTCAGGCAAGGAGGCGCTTTCACGTGAAGTCCCAGTCTGCCTGGAGGAAAAGTTATTAGGGAGGTGGGCTCTTATACTCCCCGCACCTGTCTTGGGCTGTGGCCAGGGGAGTGGGAAGGGGAATGGAAGTCTCTTAGGCACATGCTGCCCTCTGGATGGAGAGACTGTACTTTGAAGAAGGCTGCAGGTGGAGGCCCTTAGGAGCAAAGCAAGGAGATGTGGAAGGTGGGCACACAGAACTGACCAGGAGGTCTAAGTGGACTACAGGGAGAGAAAGCTGGTGGTCTTAAACTAGTAAACATAATAAAAATCATCATAAAAACTGATACAGGTTGTCACATTATTTACTTTGCTAAGTAAGTACACGTTAAAAACACAAACAAATGGAATACATCATTTGTCATCACCATCATGTCATAAAAGAAACCTCAGTTTATACTGAGAAATTAGCATGATCAGAATCTTAAAGAATGGTTGGCATTTTACATGTATATTTGTGCATATTTTTTAAATATGAAATTTATTGTCAAATTGGTTTCCATACAACACCCAGTGCTCATCCCAACAGGTGCCCTTAAATGCTCACCACCCACTTTCCCCTCCCTCCCACCCCCCATCAACCCTCAGTTTATTCTCAGTTTTTAAGAGTCTCTTATGGTCTGCCTCCTTCCCTGTCTAACTTTTTACCAATACATTCCTTATTTTTCACATTTATTCATGGAAATCTCCATCACGCGCTGTTATTTGGGAA
The DNA here is from genome assembly GCF_028018385.1 of Neofelis nebulosa. Classification (NCBI taxonomy): domain Eukaryota; kingdom Metazoa; phylum Chordata; class Mammalia; order Carnivora; family Felidae; genus Neofelis; species Neofelis nebulosa. Next base: position 92,651,846 of record NC_080787.1, on the reverse strand, counting down.
CCACTGGACTCTACTACCTAGTATTTTAGTTGAGTACATGGTTTTATGCCTATCTTAAGAGTTAGCAAACAAGGGAGTGTGTTGGAGTCGTTCAGGAATTTGTTTGCAGGAAATGGACTTGTAGTCCCGGAACATTCAAAATTCAAAAGCAGTCTTTCCCCATTTCGTCTGGTTGATTTCTTTGTTCAGTGAATGAAGTAGATAAGTTACAGGTAGTTCTGTAAGATCTCAGAGTCTTCTGACTTCTTGCCTACTGCCCTATTAAGAGAAAAGAAAATAGGTACTACACAGTGTCCTGGTCCTGGGGATAAGATCTTACTGGATGCTTGTGTAAGAGTCAGAAAAAGGCTAGTACAGGGTTACACATTGGAAGAGAGAGACAGAAAAAGAGGAGAAAGAAAATGACAAATTGAGGTCCTGTTAAAGAAACTGACTGGAATAAAGTTATTTGGGGATAAAATTTAGTGGTGTGGATTTTTTTTTTTTTTTTGAGCGTTAAAAGAAAGCATTTAATTATATAATACTGAAGTCAAGAAAGGAGAGGAAAAGAAAGTGGCTGTCACATAGAGAATTTGCTGCCAAAGGAAGTTGCTTAAGTAACGATTTCCCAAATTGGTCATAGTCTAGTCCTGATTTTGTAGGCCAAGAAGCATGATTTTGTCATGGAAGTCGCCAGGCCCTAAAGTGGTTGGTTCTTAAAGCAGATGCTAGTTAGTTCCAATTAGAGATAGGCTGGGAGGCAGGGAATGAGTAGGTATACTATCGGAATCCTTTTCTTTTATTCTTGTTGGTTTTCCTCTTCTATCCATTTACTTTCAGCTGGTGAAATGGAGCAGTGTTGCCAAGAGAATTGTCTTTGTGCTGACTACTACATATGCTTACTAACCAGGAGAAATTTTGGTTATAGGAAAGCTTTTTGCATCTGTGTGCTTGACTTCCAACCTAAATATGTTGGAAAACTTGCTTTCTCTGGTTTCCATTGGTGAACATCTCTCTCTCTCTTTTGGTTTACCTGTTGCTTCCTGGGAGCCTTGGAGAGCCTTTCTCAATGGGGAAACGAGATCAACAGCATAGAAGGAGTGGTTTGTTTCTTTGTTTCTAAGAACTGGACACATAGTAGGCGTTCAGTACCATCAACAGAAAGGGAAATAAGTGGGCTGGTGAAGTGAATGTTATTGGTTACCATCCCAGAATTAAGTGTTCTGTAGTGCAGCCAGAATGGGATTCAGAGCTGAATCCTGCATACGTGATAGTGTAGATTTAAAATACTTACATAGGGCATTTAGAGTTGGTCAGACTTGTCTGGTAGATATATACAGTGTGTGAGCATATATAGTAAACACTTAAATGTGTGGACTATGGAGCACAATTTAAAGCGGTTTAATCTTGTTAATGCTGTCCTAAATCTAGAGGATTAAAGGAGTTGGGGCTATCTCACAGAATAGTGTGTGTGTGTGTGTGTGTGTGTGTACGTACACCCACACGTGTGCACATGTACATTTGTTTGTATTTGCTTGTTTTCATGGACTAGGTTTTAAGATTCTGGTTTTAGTTTTCCAGAATAAAATAATACTGACATATTTTCTTGTTGGATAAAATAGATACCTTTCTCTTGCTAACTTTGAAATAATACATTCTAGTTCTATTAAGAAATTTTAAATAAAAATTCACTTTAATGCACACACCTCAGGATCAATTTGATTGATCTCATAGTTAATGTTAACTTAATTCAGTTGGCCACAGACCTATAAAATAATTTTTCTTTTCATAATTTTTTGTTACTTTTTACGTTATCAAGACAAAGGTGAAATATAAATAACCAATTTAGATACTTGAAAGTTTTTATATTTAGACATATTTTTAAATATTTCTAAACACTGATAAGATGATGATGATGTTCTCCTTTAAGTATACTGTCACATTTACAACTTAAGTTATATGTATAGGTAAATATATAATATTCATGCTATATAGAAAAGCGAAGGTGATGCTAAAATAGCATTAATCCTGATATACCACAAAAGTTAAGGAAGTCAATTTGAAGCATCATCTAGCCTTGTCCATTCTGCAGAGTAGGTAAGGAAGACTTTGGTAGATTAATACCTTATTAACATAGAATATTGCTGCTCTAGTCAATGCTTTTCTTTAAGCTTATATTTGTACATTTATAATGTAATTCACATTATAGCGCAGTTCAAACTGCACATGAAGAGCATGTATGAGCTGTATTTATTTATTGCAAAGGATCTGGCACAGATGATTTCTATGTCACATTTTCAGTGTTTCCTGTTAAGCTTAGTAAAAGCTCCTCATTGAAGCTAAATAATAAAACAGACTGGGTTTAAGATCACATGTGTTGTGAACCAGTACAGGCAGTTATTTCAAAGGGTCCTGACTGGTCCTTCTTTCCTAGACATGAGACATTTCTCTAACATCATCTGATGTCATTTTGCCATAGCAACAAAAGAATGAATAAAACCGTTTACCTCCTGATTCGTGGAAATATACTGTTCAAAATTAGGAATGCATTTTCCTACCAGCATGGTTTTAAATGATTCATACGTCAGTTCCTTTACATGCATTTATGTAAATGCATAAATTTATGTGAGATTGTTCAAATCAGAACTGTTAGGAACCCTCAAGAGTTTTGCGATTAATCTGTAGGGGTGCCCAGGTCTAGGCTGGCATTCCAAGTGTGCTTGACTGCCATGTCACAGGAAGAGGAAGATGCCCAGCCTGCTTTCCTTTCCTTCTTATACCCGCCACAACCTGCTCTACTCCTTAGAGTAGAACTCTTCCCCAGTTTGTCAAGGTGGGTCATAGAGTGGGACCTGTCTCTCCACTCTTAACTCTCATGTTGTCTCCAGATACGGGACTCACAGGCTCTTTGTGTTTGATGAGTTTTATTTCTAATTTTCAGGAAAGAACCAGCAAAAGTAGCAACTATGAGGTGATTATAAAGCTTCTAGTAAGTGCGAAAGTTCCTACTATAGTGGGTAGTGATCCGTTTACTATGATCCCTGTGAGCTTCTGCTGTGTGCTTTTATTCCCACAGGTAGAAATGATCATGCTTCCTTTCTCCATTCCCCGTATGCCCTTCTTGCTGCCATCTTGGCTTAAAGACCATGAGGGTACCTACATGTTGATGACTCACGCTTTTTTGTCTATTTCAGTTTCCTAAATGTCTTACCGTAATCAGTTTTTACTTAAATCTTAATAGGTCACTGGGCCAAGGAAATGAACTGGCAATATATTAGAGGAAAAAAACCCTCATATGATTAATAAGTTTATGAAAATATTTTAAATATTGTTAGTAATCAGTGAATTATAAATTGTCATGTGGAGATATGGCTTACCATAAAATTAGAGATTTTTTAAAAAATAAATAATACTTTCAGTAGCCATTCTTGTATACTATTAGCATAAGCTTCTTTGAAAGCAGTTTGTAGTATGTATTCAGATTTAAAAATATTCTTAGTCTTGACATAAAATCTGTATTTAAAAAATTCTGTAGCTAAAGTCAATAATTAGAAATGGAAAGATGTTTATTGAAGTATTTTTTTTATCTGTGTTTCTAATTGTTTTCTGATGTATTTGGAAAGAGTATTAGAGAAATGGTTACTTGTGACACATGTGGAAGAATATTACATATCTGATGATCCTAGGTTATGAAGAATCTTTACATAATTTGGGAGATTAGTTTTCTTAGGAGACTTCTATGAAGAGATGGAATCTGAGTTGGGCCTCGAAGAAGAGATGGGCAGATAATTGCAAACTGGGCATTTCTTTGTGGGGAGACAACATGAGCAAAGACACAAAAGCAGAAATAAGTTTATTATCTGGAAGGTAATGATTAATCTGGCTGGAAAGTAGAGTTCGTTTTGGAGGAGTAGAGAAGATATTATTTATCTGTTATGTGTTAGGTACTTGCCAGATAGAGACCACACTCAGATGACTAAAAGAGGAGAACAATGAGAATTTAGAAGAAGAGCATAGAGAAAGGATGATTTCATGAAAAATTTGACAAAACTTAATGACTCGATAAGAGAAAATCAAAGATAATGGAAGTGTTGAGTTTGTGTGACGCCAGTAACAGAAATGGAGAAGCTGGAAAAGGAGAGCTTGGGGTGACAAGATGATCATGTTGGTTTCCACTGTTGGCTTTAGGACATGTACACAACAGAGCTTAATTCCTCCTGTGTACCTCATTCTGACTTCAGGTATCCTTTTCCTTTAAAACTGAGTGGTGTTCTTCATGTAACGCTAGCTCTTCCAGTTTCTAACTGACTGATACGGAATTTGCAAAAAAGTACTTTCTAGGACGTTAGGAAAATAATTCAAGTAGTACAAATATTTCAAGGTCTATGACATTTAGTTTATAAATTTGTTTACATCCGGGAAACAACACTTGTGTTTGATTCTGTTCACCTCATTTAATACCTTTGTGTGTCACACTATAACGTTTTGGGCGTGGGGCCATAACCTTAAGGTAACAGTAAATCTCATTCTAAAGTGTATTATAGGTAAGTTTCTTTCTTTGGCAGATGGGAGATTCTTTGGTCAGAGAGACCGACGAAGGTGAATGCTTCCCAGGCTCGCCAATTTAAACCTTGTATTAAGCAGATAAATTTTCCCACAAACCTTATACGGCTGGAAGTAAATAGTTCTCTTCTGGATTATTACACCGAATTAGATGCAGTCGTGTTACATGGTACGAAGGACAAGCCAGTGCTTTCTCTCAAGACTTCACTTATTGACATGAATGATCTAGAAGATGATGACTATGAAGAAAAGGACGGTTGTGGAATGGACAGTCTCAACAAAAAGTTTAGCAGTACTGCCCTCAGGGAAGGGCCAAATAATGGATATTTTGATAAACTGCCTTATGAGGTAAGCCAAAGATAATCAGTAGCAATATTGGACATAACACTATAATTTTTAAATGTTTAGGTATTAATGTTTATTTTGTTAGATATCAGAGAAATAGAAACACTGGTATGGTGTACATAATCTCATGTATCATATACAGTCAACCTGTGAACAACACAGGTTTGGACTATGTGGGTACACTTAGATATAGAGTTTTTTATAGTATAGTATGATACATCTGTTTTTCTCAGGATTTTCTTAACAATTTCTTTTCTCTAGCTTACGTCACTTTAAGAATATAGTACATACTATGTTTAACATACAGAATGTGTTGCTTGACTGTTTATGTTATCTGTAAGGCTTCAAGTCAACAGTAGGCTATTAGTAGTTGACTTTTGGGGAAGTCAGAAGTATATATGGATTTTCGACTGGTGGAGGGGAGGTTGACACTCTTAACCCTTGCTGTAGTTCAAGGGTCACCTGTATTTTGACTTTGAAAAAGCTGGACAAAATTGTGTTAAGTAATTTTACCACTTTTGTTTTGCATTAGAGTATTAATAAGACCATGAGAAGGATGCCTATTCTCTTTGATAGTCCACAGTTTCTCCAAGTCTCCTTTATGCTTCTATATCAATTCTCTTTTATATCCTTCTGGCTAGCTGAAATTTTTGGTCTAGGCAGGTGCAGAGTGCCTTTACTTAAAGTCTTATTTTCAGTGTGTCTTTGCGGGCACCTTTCTGCAGTATATTTAGCGTCCCTGGCCCCGAGGCATCATATGCCAGAAGCACACCCCCTGGTGGTGGGGGATCCTGCCAGGCATTTCTATCCCCTGCTGACAAACTGCTGTGTGTGGCTAAAAATAATATAACCAAATCTTTTTAAGAAAAATGGTGTTTTTTTGTGTTTATTGTGTTTATAACGCAAATTTTAGCCAATTTAAACTGGCCGCCTTCCAAATTGGTGGGTATTTCAGCTTTCACTGTAGTAACACAAGTAGCTTAACTTGCATAGAACAGCAAGATAGTCTCTTGAAAGCCTAATGGTTACTACAATGCCTGTGCACCATTCTGCGGTTAAAATGCTGTCGTGTCCTGTGAAGTAGCTAGAGTTGCCACATAAAGATGAAGCGAAGGATCCAAGGTAATTGAGTCAGTAAGCCATGAACAGGACCCCACCCAGGCCGTCTAGGTCAAGTCTTGTGTTACAGAAAGAAAGCTTCACGGATCGGACAAGACCCTCTGGCCCTTAATGGGAGGACTGGGGAAAGGTGAAGGAAGAGTTGAGCTGGGGAAAGAGAGGAGGGTAGGGTGCTGACAGTGTTGTTCCCCAGGGCTTCAAGGAGCAGTTGTCCTCACAGCAGTGGGAACAGTTCATCAGGAAGAAACAAAAGCACTTATTTGATTCTCACCCATTTCCTAAAACGACAAAATAGAAACTTAAATTTGGCCAATACATTTGAACAGTGTTTGTTTGAATTTTATCCAGACCTGATAAAATGCTGACACGTAGCATTCAAATGAACACCTGAGGGGAACTTCCAGCAGAGGGAAGAGAATGTACAGAGGGGAGAGGAAGTATAACTTTGTAACCCGTTTGGGAACAAGATGGCTGCAGAGGATGAAACTGGATGGAGGCTTAGGACTGCCTCGATGCCTGACTCCCCAGGACACCATTCGTGTAGATGACAGTGATTGGGACAGTCTAGCATTGGCAGTATGCGGCCTGCATCACTGCTGCATCAGTTTGCTTTTGATGAAAAATTAGAGCAGATCCAAGATTATACCTGTAATAGTTTCACACTCACTTTCTTGTGTTGTCTTGTATTCATAATGCTTTTCTGAATGGGAGAGAATGGTGTGGAATAGCTAACATTCCAGGAATCATCCACAATATGTAGGCGTTTTTGCACACTTCTAGGCCCACAATTAGAATAATTGCCCTTTGGCCTTCGTGTAAATTTCGTCTTTCGTATGTGTCATGGTATAAACAAGAGAGTGAACCTTTTCTGTGGTCATTAGGGTAACATTGAAGGTTTTATTTTGTTTATTTTAAAAATGAGAATAACAAAATGAGATTTCTATCTTAGATAACTGTGTTGGTAAATGAAGAATAGGGCAAGAGGAGGTCAGGGTGGGGAAGCAGGGACACCAGTTAGGAAACTACTGCCGTAATTTTGGCAACAAATGATGAAGCCTAGATATTGGAAGATTTGGAAGGGAGATGAGTAGGAGAAATATTCCGGAGATCAGGAGGTAGGAATTGAAAGTAGTAAACGTTTATCTACAGACGAAGCAGAACATCAGAGACCCTTTTAGGTTTCTGGTTGAAATGACTAAGTGGATGGACATGCCATTAATCATAAAACAGTGGGTGAAGGTGGGAAGGATATACTGACTTTGAGGTGCCTGTGATTCATCAAAGCATCTCCGCTGTCTGGTTGAGGACAGTAGGCAGTTAGTGTTTCAGTTTGAAATGCAGGAGGCAGGTCTGAGTTTACATTTGAGTGAGTCCACTTGAAAGAGGAGAGGGGCATCATGGTAGATGAAATTAACTGGTGACACTCTGTAGAGTGGGAATAAAGGGCCAAGGACAGAATTCTGGGAATACTAACATCTAAGAGTCTCATAGAGAAGACCTGTCAGAAAAGGCGCTTGGGATAACAATGAGAGAGTCTTAAAAGCAAAGCAAGAGGAGGCCTAGAAAACACAAAAAGGACCCAGTCAGCCACATGGCTGCAGAGAGCTAAGTTACAAGTGCCCACAGGTTTTGGTTATTGGGACATCTTTGATAATCCTTTACTGTTCTTGGTTCAGTGGAGCCATGAACATAAGGTGAGGGATGAGAAAACCTTGCCATATTTGGTTAAGGCATAAAGGAGGGAGAAAGAAGCAGAGACAAAAACTGTTTACTCTGAGTATAAGCAGAAAAATACTTCTGTTAATATACTCTGGGGGCTGTAACATGGATAAGACTGTCCACCAATAATGAATAATATTGTCATCTTGACTAACACTCCACCCCTTTGTATGGCACTCAAAAAAGGCATATCAAAATGAAGGAGAGTATAATTAGAGGTATTATCTGTTCTAACTTGCCTTCTAAAAGGAGAAAAGACAAATGGTGGAGGAAGCAGCAGATTAGGAAGTTTTCTGTTTGTGATGCAGTTTGGGAGAGGTTTCAGCATGTTTCTAGGCTGAAGGGAAGGAGGCAGTAGAGAGGGAAAGCTTCCAATACAGGCAAGGGGTTTGGTCAATACAACAAGGGCACGTGGGAGAAGGTGAGGGACAGAATCTGTAGTCCTGAGAACATTAACCAGCCATGATGAAAGCAGAGTACACTGCATAGAGAGTTAATGCTGCAGAACACTGAATGATCTCACGGTGACTAAAAGGAGAAATTAAAAAAAAAAAATTACCCGAATTATTTTTAAGATAATCTAAATTATTTAAAGTGAAAAAAACCCCCAACATTTAACTATATCAAGTGAGTGTTTCCACAGTTGAAAATAAGGGCACAATTGAGCCCTTGCCAACATTACATCCTGCACTCACTGTGGTAGCAAATGGTACTTCATGCTGGGATACCCCTGTATGAAAACATGTTTTTATAGACACTAGACAAATAATGATTAATGGGTATTCTCCTGTAGGCCTGAAACCAGTTATCTCTCATTTAATCAAAATCCCAAAGTGCATTTTCACATGTCAGTGTCATGGTCTCAGTGACTTTTCATTATTCTTTTTCTATTTGGATATTTGCTTAAAATGTAATATTAAGTTACCATAGAATGTTTTCACACAAAATATACATCTTTTCATATTGGTGACTTTTGTTTGGAACAATGCCAGAAATTGCTGGGTATTATTTAAATTACAAATCATCTGGAAAAAGTAAATTATTGATCCTCTGATACAGAGATATACTTAATTTTTAATGCCTTTTTGCGCTAACTGCCTTTACAAATTCTCTTGAAATAACTTTTAATATTATAGTTAAACCAATGGATTTTTAATTCATTCTACAAATATTTAAGGTCCTACTATTGCCAAGTCCAGGTGGCTCATAGGTTCTTTCAAACATTTAAGAAACAGATAAATCCTATATTATTTAAATTATTTCATGGCATAAAGAAAAAGAAAAGTTTTCAACTTTTTAATGAAGCCAGTATAACATATAGTACCTAAAAATACCACAGACCAATTGTACTTCAGCAAACAAATAAAATAAATAGACTTATTTTGAAAGATAATACAATAAAATCATTCAGCATGTATTCCTGGAATTCAAGAGTGTTTTGGTATCAGAGAATTATATAATAATACCATAGTACTAGGTCAAAGGAGAAAAATCCTATGTCATCTTAGTGGATATACAAAATTTGTTGACAAATGACAGCTGGACAGATATCCAAATTTTTAATCCATCTCTGTTAAAAAAATAAATACCTTGTTAAGCTATATGATAGTAATTGTCTACTACCAAATATCATTAACCAAAAGCTAACATATTTAATTATCAAACACTAGAAATGCATTATCCAATATGGTAGCCACTAGCCACATGTACTATTGAGCACTTGAAATATGGCTGGTCTGAATTGAGATGTGCTGAAAATGTAAAATACAAGATTTCAAAGACTTCATACAAAAAAAAAAGAATAAAATATCTCAGTAACTTTATATTGATTTACATGTTGAAATGATCATTTTTAATGTTATTAAATATATTTAATATTACCTGTTCCTTTGCCTTTATTCTTAACTTCATTAAGGAATAATTGGTAAATATAATTGTATATATGTGAAGTGTACAACATGATGATTTCATATACATATACATTGTAGAATGATTACCAAGATCGAGATAAGTAACACATATATCACCTCACATCGTTAATTCTCGTTTTTTGTTTGTGTTGAAAATGCTTAAGATCTACTCTCAGCAATCTTCAAGTATACAATAGAGTATTATTAACTAGAGTCTTTTGACTTAAAAAAATGTATTTACTAAAAATTTGAAATTATATATGTGTATCACATTTGTGGCTCACATTTAAATGAAATCCAGGAACAAGACAACAATGTTACTTAACATTTTTCTGGAAGTACTAGCCCATGCTGGAAGATGTGAGAAAGAAAAGGCATAATTTTTGGAAAGGAGGCTGTAAAATCATCATCATTTTTTAGATGATAGGATTCTGTACTAGAATACTTCGGAGACTAGACTAAAAACTATTAAGAACAATAAGTAAAGTTGGCAGGTTACATACAATAAGTAAAGTATAGACAAAAGTCAATAGCTTTAGAAACTCTAGGAACGTAAAAGATCATTAAATGATAAATCATCCCATGCCCTTGAATAAGAAGATACAATGAAGTAAAGGTGTCAGTTTTCCTTCATGTATTCAATGAAGTCCTAATTAAAATACAAACAGAATTTTTGTTCTTTAATTGAAAAGTTCACCTGAAAAAAACATGAAAATACTCAGGAAAATTCTGGAAAAGAAGAGTGCTAGAGGGGGGCACTAGTCCCACCAGATAACAGAGCATATTATGAAGCTATAGGACTGATATTTGTGGGTCAACAAAGAAGAAGATAGAGTCTCATTTGCAAGCAAACAATCCAATGCACTCCCACAGATGAACTTTTAAAAAATTAGAACAAAACTCACTTGACTCACAGGGCTATTGATAAGAGAGAAATAATGAATAAATAAATGGAACAATAGAATCCAGAAACAGATCAGAAGAAAAGAAAGAAACTTTGGCAACTCCCTTGGCAAAGGGTTACATTTGTGTAGTAAAAACAAAAAAAGAACAGCAATAAAAAACAACAGTGTCACACTATTTTGTTCTCGTTTCTTCCTTTTTTGCTTTCAGAATGGCAAGATTTAAAGCATTGATACCAGTACTGTCTAGGACATCGTGAATGGGTACTTTTTTACACTGTCTGTAGTAAATTGATGCTCTGAAGGGCAATTACCCTGAGGTATATTTGCAAATTTTGCCAAATATGCACACACACAATGATATTGCAGTATCATTTGCAATGGGGAAAAACCCAGGAACTCTGTAAGTGAGAAATTAGTTGAATAGTATGCCACATCTTTAAAAAGGAATGGGGTGGATTTCTATGTGCAGATAAAAAGATGCCTACAAGATAAATTATTAAATGAAAAAAGCAAGGTATAGCTTTTAGTGCAAATCCAAAATAGGATTTCATACATATTTTATACATATTCATACATAGGATTTTATACATATTCATGCATATTTGTCTGGAAGAGATCAGAAAAATGAACAGTGCTTACCAATGGGGAGAGGGTTTGTTAGATTTGAGGATAGATAGGGAGAAACTTCTCATATACTACCCTTCTTCAGTGTTGGGTTTTTCTAATGTTTTACCCAAATTTTCTTTTTGTTTGTATAATATTTTACATGTCAGCAGTTTACCTGTTATCGGGGTGATGAGATTTTAGACTAATTTTTAATTTCCTTATATTTCCCTGTTTGTTTTTTTTTTTATAACACATACTCTTAATATTTTTAAAGTCTAGTTCAGTGTTAAAAATAAATAGTAAAAACCCTCCAAGCCTCACGGAGCACAATATTTATGTTAGTTAGCAGTGCTCATACTTTATGCACTCTTTATGCTTATTTTAAATATCATGTTGTCACTATTTTGTAATCTTTTGGCCTAAAACAGTGAAATTATGACTTGAACTAGTATTGGGTTTACGTAGTCAAATAAATAGAAGAACATCATTTGGGTTAAGGGGCATATTTGCAAAACAAAAATGTAGCTAGATAAACATACTGCGTTAAGCAAGAAACTCAATATTCTGTCTCATCTAAAGATTTTTACCATTTAGCAAATATTTGGTCTTTTTTTTCTTTGTGTTTCTTGGTTCAGAATAGGCTATTCAACAGTATTAGTTTAGAAACCCCAAATTGTGCACCGTCAAGAAAAAACAAATCTTGAACTAGTTTGAGGAAAACGATTTTAATTAGAGGTAAAAATCCCTTGGATTCCTCCCCTTTAATACTTTTTGTATCCGTGTGCTACTCCATCATCACTGCTAGCAGGCCCGTGGTTTCTCTTTCCTCTGGGAATTCTGTAATCGTTCCTTGACCGGTTTCTCTGCCTCCCTGCCTCCCTGCCTCCCTGCCTCTGTGCCTCCAGTAGTACCCTCTGCAATGGGCTTTCCAAACACAAATCTGACCCTGTCACTCTGCAGTTTATATCCCTTCAAGACTCCTTCTTGCTTTCAGAATAAATTCAAGTTCTTAGTAACCCAGACCCTACCACTAACTAGTCTCTCACCTCGTTTGCCTCTTGCCCTTTAAAGCTGAGCCTTCCTCGTGCAAATACACTCTTCCTTCAAGGTTAGGCCTTCTCTTCCATAGCAGCCTATGCTCCTCTTTTTCGAAGCTATTAAAACATCTTATTGCACTAACCAGTTCCCACTGGGCCCTGCAAAACTCTGGAAGTCGGAGCTCTCTTCCGTAACCATGCTTGCTGGGCTGTAGATGTTCAGTAAATGTTGAGTCCATGAAAAATTGATTACCAAATTGTTTATACTGGAAAAAAATGAGTAGTCAATCTGAACTTGAAGTACCTTGTAAACAATTTTGAATGTAATATAGTCTTCTGCATGCATGCTTTCTTCTAATTTGGATAATTTGGATGAATCTTGGTTTATCTAGTATGTGAAGACACTGTCATCAAATTTGATACGATTGTTCTTTATTAGACCATGTGATGTACTTACATGATACTGTTTCTTTCTCCGTCCTGATGGTCTTGGTTTCTCTGTTTGATGTAGCTCATTCAACTGATTCTGAACCATCTTACACTGCCAGACCTGTGTAGACTAGCACAGACTTGCAAACTACTGAACCAGCACTGCTGTGATCCTCTACAGTACATCCACCTCAATCTGCAGCCGTACTGGGCAAAACTAAGTGACACCTCTCTGGAATTTCTGCAGGCACGCTGCACCCTTGTTCAGTGGCTCAACTTGTCTTGGACTGGGAACAGGGGCTTCATCTCTGTTGCAGGATTCAGCAGGTTAGTGCCAAGCCTTGTTGCGGTCGTTACTACGTGGTCTTTTCTGTAACCAAAGTTCGAAAGTATCTACCATATACCATACGGAAATAAAAAGGAGATCCATTCTGTGTATCCTCGTGTTCTGCTTATAAACGTGAGTTTCTTCATCCCCTTCAGCGAAACTTTATAATGAGATAAAAGGAAAGTCTGTCCTTTACCTCATATGTTTTAAATCCCAAGTAACTTTGAACAGAGCCCCCCTTTTTTTTCCTTTCTCACATTTTCGGCATAGATGATTAACACATTTTAAAAACTATTTCCAAATCAAAATCCACCTCTCTAATGTGATTTGTCAGAAATGGAAAACAATTTATTATGGAACATTTTTAATTAAATCTTAATTACATGTGCAATACATCACCCAAATTTAGAAGCTCATTTAAACTAATTATGTTGAAAATGCAATTGCATGCTAAGTAGGCGACCACACTTGCAGACCTGCCCAGGTGTTTCTGCTCCTTTCTATTGAAGCATTTCGTTTCCTTACTATTAAATGTCACCTGTTAAACATTTGAAAGCTTGCACAAGTGCATATTCATTTAGTAATGCCATATTAATTTTTCTTATGATACAAACAGGTGTTTTTCTCTTAACCTTGCTGAGAGTTATTCTCATTGTATGTTACACTCTAATCCCATCATTTCATTAAGTTAAATAATGAAGGAGTAGAAACTTTGGGGAAATTACCTGTGATTTTTGATTAATGAATAATTTTCTGTCCCGTTTTTAGGATTTAAAAATGAACAACAGCTCTCCCTTCACGCATCCTCAGTGGATACATTCTTAAACAGAGGCTTATGAATTAGAAATTTGTATGTTGAGCCTTGTTTTCCCTTGACTAGACTATAAAAATAAAGATGCAGTTCCAAAAATAAATATTTGATAGCATAAGATTCAGATGAGATAACTAATGTCACAGTGTGTTCAAAGTGCTAATATTGATAGTTCATGCATCAAAGTAAAAAATAAACACAAGCAGTGATGGCTTATGGCACATGTTGAAACCATGCATGCACCGAATTCCTTTCTTTTCCTCCAAAAATAGAGCCAGGGAAAGGAGTTCTTCGATAAAACATTATGGTGTGGTGGGTCAGAGGGTATAACGATTTTATAACATGCTATGTATACAAAATGGTTTCCATTATGTGAATTTTCTTAAGAGGAGATGTCTGTGGTAGAAAAATGGGCATTTCTTTTTTGGCAGTGTGATTCTGGTGAATTTTTGTAGAATCCACGTTTTAAAAATTGCTAGACATTTGACAGCAATCCAGTGGAACACAGCTTAATCCTTTCTACTTCCCCTTGGCCCAGATACATACGCTTCATTTGAAAATTGTGCTCTCTGCTAATAGGACCAAGAAGAACTGAGCTTAATGATAACTGTGGATATTTAGAGCAGGCCCTAAGGTCAGAAATCAAGGCTAACTGACTCTTAGAATAACTGTGTCAGTAAGCATTATTTTACATTCTTAGGACCTTTCAGGTATTTTCATTCCTCTTGTAGCTCTTTCCTTAATGTTTCCCACTACTGGGAATTTATTGTTTGTTTTCACCCTTTGTGTATAAGGAATTATAGTGAGTGTTGTTGGCCACATCAAGAGATGTTGAACACAGTCCTACATCAGGCTACAGAAATGATAAAGATATAAAGATAAACATGTAAACATCCTATATTTTTATTAATAAAATTAATAAAATAACAGTATGACAACTAATGAGTGTAGACATTAAAGAAAACATTGATGGCGAACAGCTGAAGCCCAGCTTCTTTGGGAAAATGTTGCATATGACTGTGATGTACTGAGTAAAATGTAGCAGTAATATTAAATCATTGTTTTAAAACTCCCTTTATGTAGTTCATCCTGATGCATGAGCAGAGACATAAGTTGTAAGAAGAAAGTTTAGTAATGCTACTTTTTAATTTTAGACTCATAAGGGATAAAGATCTGCAAGACTAAATCTCCAATCTACTCTCTCTCTAACAATTTCTCTTCCATTTTCAATTCAGCCATGTTAGTTGGTGTGGGGCTGTTTAAATAATCACGAAGGTATATACATACATTTAAGTTTTCCATATTTTACTGTAGTATTTCAGATAGTAAAACTATAAATCTTGATAGCATTCCTTTAAGCATAGTCCTTGTTCCCATTAAGAAAGTAAAAAGTTTAAATACCAGGGAGAGAAGAGAGAATTCTTTTTCTGGGTGGGAGATATTGGAGTTTTGCCTACTGATTGCTGTTGGCCCCCTTGACTTGACTGCCGAATTGATAGTCATTATGCCTTGTAGGCAGCATTCCCAGAATAAACAATAAATATTCATGGCTTGATTATTAATGAATAATCTATGAATAAGTACGGTCTATTTATGCTCATTACTGCGAAGAAGACTTATTTATAATACTTTAAAGAAAAAAAAGTACGTTTTTAAACCAGAGACCAGTGATGATGAGTAAGTCTTTGGGAAAAGTTTGATACCGTTTGTTTTTGTTGCCAAAAAACCTTATCCTCACAAGTTGGAACTGTTTAACTGGATTTCAAAGAACTTTTTAGGAATTTATATTATTCAGAAGAGCAGGAAAATAGGTTGAATTGGAATAACAAGAACTTAAAAGTTTTAATCAGTTATTAAAATCCTATTCTATCCCCAGATTTGTGATTTGCAACTTCAAGTACTGCTCATGCATATCATTACTCATTAAAATCACATCTTTTATAATTCCACTTTTCTTTTATAATACAGTTCCCTAAAGTCTTGGATATTTCTTTGCCCCCCTGCCTGTTTGTGCTCTGAGGCTTAATCATATCACTCTGATGCTCAAAAAGCCTTAGGTTTATTTTTCCACTACTGTTTTTCTTCGGATAGTTGCCCAAATTAATCACCTTGATCTCCACCTCAGCTATGCAGAGATTTTTACCCCTGACTCCTCTCATTGTTTCCTTTAGAAAACATTCTTGGATGCTTTTTAGTTTCTAGAACTTTATTAGATGTTTTGACAACAGAGCTACAATTTTATGGGATAAAGAGCTCATTGCCTGTTTATTTGTTTACTCAGTTGCCTACCTATGCTTTATACAGTTGTCTTTTAGAATGTCCAATTCCCAGAGATTGGAGACAACTTTAAGACTTTTTTCCCCTGCCAGCAAGTTTTGTTTTTAACGGCTTTATTTTGGATCAGATGTATTAAATAATGTTCCAAATTACATGGGATTAAAGATTATCTTAAATATGCTATTTTATAAAACTCAGTGAGAGTCAGCTAACAAAATGTACAATTAGGAATCAGAAGCCATAGATATTTGTGTTTAATTCTCCCCTTATCTTTATACATCAGGCAAGTGTGAGGATTAGTGTCTTTTATTTTGATGAGTAAACTCAAATCATTCATTCATATGATTTTATTATTTTAGGCTGCAAGTTTCCATTTAGTAAGTTACTTCTTATGTACTTACATTACTCTGGACAAATTAATTCACCACATAAGGATAAGCCATTTATTTCTTTTCTTATAGCAGGAGACCTAGTTTGGGATTGTTCGTGTGAAATTAAGTCTTCTCATAATACCCCCAATATCAAGAAATACTTTATGAGAGGGGCGCCTGGGTGGCGCAGTCGGTTAAGCGTCCGACTTCAGCCAGGTCACGATCTCGCGGTCCGTGAGTTCGAGCCCCGCGTCAGGCTCTGGGCTGATGGCTCGGAGCCTGGAGCCTGTTTCCGATTCTGTGTCTCCCTCTCTCTCTGCCCCTCCCCCATTCATGCTCTGTCTCTCTCTGTCCCAAAAATAAATAAAAAAAATAAAAAATGTTGAAAAAAAAAAAAAAAAAAAAAAGAAATACTTTATGAGAATTCACACCGTGGAATGAATAGGCTGTAGGAAATAAAGAAGCTTAGTTCTCATTTTGAGTGACCAGTGTCACAATTGAGATGAATGAATACATGACCAAGACAAAAACATACATGTAATTATGCATTAAAATAAAATTTAAATGAGGAGCATTAAGGAAAGAAACGAGAGTTGTGTTCAGCTAATTAATTGACTCTGCTGCTACTTCTCCCTTCTTGAACTGGAGAGATCATGAAAAATTAGGTAGTGTAGATCCTGTAAGTTCAGGAAAACAGAGTATAGGGATATTGACTAATCTGCTCACACTGAAAATATGTAATATAAAAGAGAGAGGGAAAGTCAGAAAGGTAGTACAGGCATGATCATTATCTTCATTGTGCTTTCAAATTCTACCATTCATTAAATCAATTTGGGAAGTTTTCTAGTCTGTTAACCGGTTGGTTTTCTGCTGATTGGCCTGTAAATTCTTTAGAGGAGAAAAGTTCAATAATGGGAGTAAGGAGAAAAGGGATGTCCAAGTATTCCAAGTCCAATTTGGGAAAGAATTATAGAACAAAGTACTTTGCCAAATAATGAAGACGTTCAAGAGATAAGATGCGAAAAGATTTTAAGAGTTAATATGCTCATTTAACTTCTATAATCTTCAAATATTTATAGAAGTATCAAAGAAAAATAGGTTCTCTGAAACCCTACATCCATTTCTAGGTTGCTAGTTTATAAAAATACGAAGAACCACCTATAACTATTATTTATACCCAAAGCTAGGTAAAACTGTCAATTTTGTCCCATTTCTTAGGAATAGTTTAACCTACAGGAAAAATACCCTGAGTCCATAGAATTTAGTCTGTTTAAGAATAGAGGAAACATAAATTCTTCAAGTGGAAGAATTTTCATAAGTGGAATTCAAATTTTCATAAGGGGAATTTGAGGCAGCTTATAAAGCTCAATATAAATAAGTTAGTAAGGGAGGAAATTGTAGTTAAGAGAAAAAAAAAAAGGGGGCGCCTGGGTGGCTCAGTAGGTTGAGCATCCGACTTCAGCTCAGGTCATGATCTCATGGTTTGAGGGTTCGAGCCCCACATCGGGCTCTGTGCGGACAGCTCGGAGCCTGGAGCCTGCTTCGGATTTTGTGTCTCCCTCTCTCTCTGCTCCTTCCCTGCTCACATTCTGTCTCTCTCTCAAAAATAAACACGGAGCCTGGAGCCTGCTTCGGATTTTGTGTCTCCCTCTCTCTCTGCTCCTTCCCTGCTCACATTCTGTCTCTCTCTCAAAAATAAACAAAGATTAAAAAAAAAAAGTAGTAGTTGAGGAATAGATGAGCCTGAGTTCAATTCAGTGTATAGAGGTATGTCATTATTTATTTATTTCAAAAAAATGTTTTAATGTTTATTCGTTTTTGAGGGAGAGAGAGAGACAGTGAGAGAGAGGGGTAGGGGAGGGAGGGGCAGAGAGCGAGGGAGACACAGAATCCGAAGCAGGCTCCAGGCTCCGAGCTGTCAGCACAGAGCCCGACGCGAGGCTGGAACTCACAAGCCGTGAGATCATGACCTGAGCCGAAGTCAGATACTTAACCTCCTGAGCCACCCAGGCTCCCCTGTCATAATTAGTATACATTGCCTACCTTTGAGGTAGATCCAGAACCTGAATATTGAGCACCACATTCACTGCTACCACCTGGATCTCGTGCACCATCTTCTCTTTCCTGAATATTGTGACCTGACTGCCCCCGTTTTCACTCCTCTTCCCCTTGAGTCTCTCCTCTACCTAGAAGGGAGAGTGATCCTGCTAAAACACAAGGAGTTTGTGTCACTCCTCTGCTCAAGACCCTCTGATGATTGAGAAGGCCATCCCCCTCAAAGTAAAACGTAGACACTATATGAACTGCCTCTTATCTCTCTGACCTGCGCTTCATCTCCCCCTCACTTTGTACCTCCCGCTTTAGTCTCTTCACATTTCCTCAGTCTGTGTGGTATCCTGCCCCCGAGCCATTGTGCTTGCCTTTCCCTCGGCCTGGAAAGTTCTTTCCCAGATACCTGCTTTGCTTATACTGCTAGTTCCTTTGGGTCTTGAGTCATCTCAGTGAGGTGTCTCCAACCACCCTCTCTACCCTTGATACTTCCTGTTGCCCTTCCTTGCTTTTATTTCCTCCTTGACACTTTTCATTTTTTTTTTTTTAAGTTTATTTACTTATTTTGAGAGAGAGAGAGGGAGAGAGAAAATCCCAAGCAATGTCAGTGCAGAGCCCAGTGCGGGGCTCAAACTCACGAACCGTGAGATCATGACCTGAGCTGAAGTTGGATGCTTAACCTACTGAGCCACCTGGGCGCCCCGACACTTTTCACTTATTATTTGTTTTACTCATTTACTTGTTTATAGCCTGCCTCCTACCAAAATGTAGTAAGCCTCCCGAGAGCAGGGACTTTGTTTTGTCCACTGCTAACTCCCCAGTGCCCAGAGAAATGCCTAGGTCATACTAGGAGCTCAATAAATATTTGTTAAATGAATTAATGAACATGATTGATGCAAATTGCAGTTTACCTAATTCAACTTAGCAAAGGTAACAGTAGTGGGATGGGTTTGAAGAAATCTGGGAGAGGGAGTAGCTTGAGGAGTGTCAGGGAATCTTAAGGAAGGGATGGGCAGTTGTGCAAAATGCCACAATAAGTCAAGTAATTCAAGCACTGAAAAGAAAGGGCACTGAATTTGGCATTTAAAAGGAAAGGGCGAATTTAGGGAGAACAGAACATATATTGCATTGGATTGAGAATAAATGGCGTTCAGGTGTAAATAAGATATGTGGGCAATAGTTATTTTCAACATTTAAAATAAATTGGTAGCAACTGAATTTTTTTATTGTTGTTTGAATGTGAGTTGGCCACGATTTAACTTTTATTTTAATGTTTGTGGGGTGCTTTGACCTTTACCAACTGCTTTCACATATTGTTTGATGTTCAAAACCATGAGTCAGTGTGGTGAGTGCTGTTATGTAATTCTCGTCTGCCTTTTACAGCTGAGAAAATGCTAAGACTTGGGTAAATGCCTTTTCCAAGGTCACATGCTTGGAAGTAGTGGAACAGGGCCAAAAATTAATCCTTTAGTGTTATTTCTTTTATTTTCGTGATTGATTTAGTCAGTTTTATTTTATATGTGTATTTGAAAGCTAATGAGGAAAAAAGATGTGGCATAAATAAACTAACAGTATGTCACTGATGTGACATTGTCATAGGCAAGAAAATGTCGAGAGACCTGGACAGGGATGATTTGGTACACTTAAGGGTTCAATTTGCTTAGGTGATAAAGTTTCATGGATTCAGATACTCTTAGACTCACATCTCCTTTTATATTATTTTCAGATGATGATTATGGACAGGACTGTTCCCCCCCCCCATCTGTAATGCAACTAAGATAAATATTGTTATTACCAGTCTGATACGGAATTTTATGTCTACCGTGTTGAATAATTTCTGTGTACTTTACGCGAAGCTGCAATTGAATATCTTGTAATAATTTCAGCATCAGTATGGTAAATAGTAACAAACATAAGGAACATTACAATAGTATGGTTAAACCAATTCCACGTTTCCTTAGTTAAGAGGAGGTTAGTCTGATGTATTTTGAAGTCATTTAATTAAAGCTTTCACTTTGTGTGTCATATTCAAAGTAAATTATCCAGCACTGAATGGATATTGTTTAGGGGGAAATATCTTCTAAGAGTTTTGTTATGTTTTTGGATTTTGGCTCTACAAACTCAGGTGTGAATTTTAGATAGATAGGAGAAATGCATTCTTTGCTTTCTTAATTTTTCACTTAGCATTGGCTGACTTTTTCCATGATGTGAATACATCTTATCATATCGGGTTGATTTATTTTAGCCTAATCATGCCTATTTCGGTAAGCAGTAAATGAGAATTTAAGTGAAACGAGCTTTACATTTTCCCTAGTAGAAATCCATTCTTCTGAAGGTGCCTATTAAGAGTTGAGGTAATTCCAGTGTACTTGTAAAAGTATCATTTAGTTTTACAAAATTCACATGGAACATTGTTTTTACAGGTTTCTAAAGGTTTGTGGATCTGAATTAGTGCGCCTGGAATTATCCTGTAGCCACTTTCTTAATGAAACTTGCTTGGAGATTATTTCTGAGATGTGTCCAAATTTACAGGACTTAAATCTCTCATCCTGTGATAAATTACCACCTCAAGCTTTCAACCACATTGCCAAATTATGCGGTCTTAGACGACTTGTTCTCTATAGAACAAAAATAGAGGTAAGAATAACCATCCTTTATGTCTTTGCTACTGTGATAGCCAACCGAATACTTAGTTGCCTGTAATTGCTCATGATAATGTGCTTTCTGATTTTTAAATAGATTATGATGCCACCTGACTATTCTAAAATCAATAGAACTGATTCAGTCATTTCAAAATTATTTCAAGTGTATTGTGTTGTTTTTATAATTATAGGAAGAGGTTCTTCTCTGTGTTCTTAAAATTTTTGTAATACTGTTCATGTAATAAGCAATGAGCTGAGATGAGCTGAAATGCTGGCAGGGAATGAATTAGAAAAAGAGGCAGAATGATAGTATGCAGGAGGGCTAAGAAGCAAAGTGGAATTTATCCAGGGCCAGACTTAGGAGTTAAAATTCTTGATACCATATTTTAGGAGGCTCATTAATGAAAAATGGAATCTTGTCATGTATATTGACCTACTTTCTTTTTTCATGTAACATCTCTAGGACTTTTTTCCAGATCTCTACATATACCACCTGACACTTTCCACTAACTGTGTAGTGTAGGTTACACCATAATCTATCTATTCAGCCATTTCCCAAGTGATCAACATTCAGGTTTTTCCAGTTGTTTTCCTTTTATAAACTATCTAGCAATAGCATTGTTTTGTGCAGAAATTTGCATATACATGCTGTTATTACTGTAGGATAGAATCCTGTAAGTGGTATTACTGGATCAAAGAGTATGTGGCTGGGACCTACTAGGGGCCACTTACTGTCATATACTTGTTTACTTTTCTTCAGTCATGTTGGCCTTCTTTCTGTTACTTGAACATTCTGATCTGGTCCCAGCCCTTCTGTCTGTCTAGAATGTTTTCTAGCTTATTACATGGCTGCCCTTTTCTTAGCTCAGCGTTCAACTCAAGTTTTTTTTTTTTTTTTTTTTCCAGAGATCACTTCTTGGACATTGATAAAAAGGTAGCCCCTTTCTGGCTCATTCCTTTCATTTTATCCAGTATTATTTCCTTTCTAGCATCTGTATCACTCTGAAATGATTTTGTTTTCTTGCTATTATCTGTCTCCTTACACTGGGATATAAATTTTAACAAAAGTAGGAGCCTTGTCTGTCTTTTTCATTGCCGGGTTTCCAACATCTAGAATAGTACTTGGTAAAGACTGGCTCTTTGATAAGTATTTATTAAATGAATGAATACAATAACCAAATTACTTTTCCAAAATGGGATACCGGTAGTTTTCCCACTATAGCGAACTCTTGCCTGTCTTGAGTGTTACCTTAGTCAGCCTCTGGTATTTAACCTCTGCTTTTTCCGTTTCCTTTTCTCTAAAATGGAGAGACTAAAAATACAGATATTAGGGTCATTGTGAGAATTAAATTACATGTAAAGCGCTTAAAGGGTGCCTAGAACATAATAAACTCTCAATAAACATTAGCTGCACGTAACAGTAGTAGTGATAATAGTGCCATCATGGTAGTTTTGTAGCGTGTTTTACTCTGTGGTGGGGGAAGTCTCATTTCTAAGTTTTTAAACCTTTTTTTAAATCCTTGTATATTCTTCTGCCACTTACAGCTTTTGGCAAGGGATTTTATCAGAAGTGTATTCGTTTTATTTCATTTTGCTTTTTAATAAGGCTTCCTGTCTGTCACGTAAGCCTTGCTTTATGTCCAAGAAAGAGCGTATTGTTGTTTTCTTCACTTAGGTTTTGTATCTTTCTAGTTAAAAGGTTTATCTTTTGCATTTTGTAGTCACAGGTACTGTTTTCTATTTAATTTTAATAGGTTATTGTTAAAGTTCATTGTTTTTGTATCATTATCTTGTATCTGCTCACTTTCCTGAATGCTTATAATTGTTCTAATTTTTATTTATGTCTTTTGGATTTTCTAATGATACGATTACATAATCTCAAAATTACTATACCTTGTCTTTTTTAATATTTAAAGTGTTGCTTTATTAGATAGAAATTAATAAATAATGTGCAGCAAGAGTCATAACAGGTGTACTGGTGTTATTTTTAATGTGGTGAGAATGTCATTAATGTTTCATTTTAAAAACATCTATACAACAAACGTTTGACTATTATGTGCTAGGTACTGTTTTAGGCACTGGAACTTTAGTATTGAACTAAATAGACAACTCCTCATGCAGCTTACTGGGTTTATATGTTGTTTGATATTGCTTTCTGATAAATAGTCTTTATAATTTTTGTTTGCTTAAGAATATTTTGTCAAAAATGTATATTAAGCCTCCATTGATACATTCATCTTTTTTCTTTCATCTCAATATAATGACTTATGTCGAATAGTCCTTGCCTCCCTACATGTTTTTAATTTAATACAAAGCTGGGTTAATTTCCTAATATTTTGGAGCCAAATTAACCTGAGTTTGAATTCTAGCTTTATCACTTATGAATTGTTACCTTGAGGAAGTTTCTTGACCTCCTGTACTTGAGCTTTCCCTTCTGTAAAATGGAGATAATAATAGTATGCACCACAGAGAGTTTTTGTGAGGATTAAATGGTTTACTATACATGAAGTTCTATAGCAGTGCCTGGTTCGTAGTTAGTATCTTTTAAGGATTTATACTTATAAATAATTTTTACATCTGCTTTATTAAGTGAGATTGAGCCGTAGTTCTCCTTTTCCTGCTGTTTTATCAGGTCTGAGGCTAGGATTATGACAACGCAGCAAAATGATATGGGAAACTCCCATTTTTTTCTTTGATCTGGAATAGCTTCGATAGATGGGAATTATCTGTTCTAGAATTGACCTATACAACCATCTGGGTATATAGCCTTTTTTATTGCTGGATCAGAGTATATACCCTTGTATAGACATGGCGTTTTTTCTAATCTATGGAAGCCTGAAAGTATGTGAGTATAAGAGCGTCTGTTTAATACAGTATTTTCAGTTTGGGGCACAATGTTTAGCCAGAGTTTAACTGGTAACCTGGTATAGTGGAAAGAAGACTTATTCTGGTCCTGGCCCAGTGACAAGCTTCATGATCTAGGTTGAGTCACACAGTCTCTCATATTCCCAGATTCTTCTTTTGTGAAATAAAAGGGCCGTTATCCCTGAATGCATGTTTAAGTATAGTGTTAGCCCATGTTTTAATTGGTCTGTCGTGAAATGACTTACCACTTGTGAGTGTAAAATTGTCAGCTATCTTTTCTTGGGTAGGTCTGTCCATTCTTAAATTATGCCATACCTTATTTTTACTGATATATTAGCTCTTTTATTGGCCTATGTACTATAAAGTCTGAGGTCCTCTGAGCAAGATAATGCCTCATTTAAAAATTTTCCAGTGAAATTTAACTTTAAGAAGAAATATAGCACAGTTAATTATTCAGGGAATCTACAGGAAGAAAAATAGGATAAAAACAAGAAATTATACTAACTTGCTAGGCACCTTACATCTATGGTGATTTTTAAGAATCACTGGGTTCTACTCCTGAAGCCAAGACTACACTGTGTGTTAACTAACTTGAGAATAAAAATTAATTGATTAATTTAAAAAATAAATTAGATACCTTAAAATAGCCTGTGGGATGCTTTTGAAATGTTCTATATCAACAATATCTAAGTGTCAGGAAATCATGAAGTAATCCAGTTTTCTTTAATTTACCTCAAGAAACTGATAGAATATGACTATATATTGTTAAACTCATTTTCTTTTCTTAGTTTCAGGGATACAATATAATGATTCAACAATTCTATACATTAGCGCTCATTGTGTTAAGTGTACTTTTGATCCCCTTTTCTGTTTTACCCATCCTCCCGTCTACCATTCCTCTGGCAGCCACCAGTTTGGTCTTTGTATTTAAGAGTGTGGTTTTTTTTTTTTGTTTGTCTCTTTTTCCTTTTGTTCCTTTGTTTCATTTCTTAAATTCCACATATGAGTATATTCTTTAAGAAGTGTGATTTGTAAAAGCCTGAGAAGATTTCCTATCTCCAGAGTGGAGATCTATACATATCTAACTCTAGATGGCAAGCATCATCTCCAGCTTCCCTCGGTTACTTAAACACAGATGTAAAATCATTGTAGGAATGCATTAAATAAAATTCATGTTGTAGTTCCATCTGCTAAAATATTATAAAAATAATTTATACACTTATTTTATACAATTTTCTGACATTGAGTGTATAAAAAATTTATAAAGTTACATTTTAATGATTTACAATTAACTTACAGTAAAATAAAAATAATGCCATTTGAGTGCTGTAAATGGGAAAATTCAAAATTGGGAAAAATTTACCCAGGCAGTGTTTACTTTTATTGCTTCTCAAGTCTATATTTAGTGCTCTCTACCTATACTTAGTATTCACTTCTAGTGTCTTCTCATCCTTGGGATCTGTATCAGATGCTGACGTGGGCACTCAGTAGGTCACAGGAACAAAGGGAGAAGGCAGCACAGTCCTCTGGTCTCTTAAAACAAGCAGAAGCTACAACACTGGCATTCATATCAATCTGCAAACACCTCCCTTGTCACTTAGGCATGGCATCATGTCACCCCCTTCTTTCTTCCATGAATGTACACTTCTGTCCTACACTCAGTGATGTTGGTGGATGGAGAACAAACAGGGAATAAGACAAGATTTAGGGGCTTGGCTTCTCTCTGAACCTCCCGTGTAATCATTGGCAGTACATTCAGATGTTATGAACTGTTCTGAAAAAAAGGAACAGCAATTAATTTTAAATGCCTCTGTCTGCTCCGAGGAAATATATGAGAAGAAAAAAATAAACAAAACAAATTTCAACTTCCTGGGAGAGTTGTTTTTTTTTTTTTTCTTAACAAGCAATACAAATTATCCAGTGCCACTTTCACCTGTTTTTCTAAATTCTACAAATTTTTTAAATAAGCAAAATTAATATTATTCAATGTTGAGTCTGTTATAGCATTTAACTTCAGAGAGATCAGATTGATGGTGTCGTAGAGTTATACTTTACAGGCCTATATATAATTTACACTAATAAACATAATACATCTGTGCCATTTTATAAGACTTAAGTCTGTGTGCCTAGTGAGCAAAGCTTTAGAGGATGTTGGAGACCTGGGTTTTAGCCCCAGTGTTTGGGAAAGCTTACTGAATGTATTCTGTTTGCTGTCCTAGACATTTTGCGTATTATTTAATTCTTTGCACTAGTCCAGTGGAAGTAGGTGTCATTCTCATCTCACAGATGATCAAATGAAGGTTCCAAAAGATTAGTAACCTTCCCAGTGACACAGAGCAGTATGTTAGAGTCAGGATTTGAACCCAAGTTTGGTGGTCTCAGTGTCATAGTTAAAACTGTATGCTATGTAAAAGCACAGAATGGTGGTTATTCTAATAACTTGACTGCCTCTATTTAAACTAGAGATTTTTCTTTACTACCTATTAGAAAAGCTTTGCGATTGGTAAGGAAATACAACATTGTAACTAACATACACAACATCGTGATCCAGTGTAAAATGCAAACTAGTAAGTTATATTCTATAAATATTTTGTAGTTGAAACTTCTACAAGAAAGTGGAATTCTTGTCTTTTGTTTTTATTATAAACAAACTTACTTTGAAGTCTTAATTGCTCTGCATTTATAAATAACAATTATTTAAATTACATTTAGAAAATTTAAGTAATAGTTTGTGGAATCAATACATAATAATGCTTTAAGCAAATGGGTTCCATAGGCCACTTCTCAATGTTATACCCTAGTGGACAGTAGCATTGGGACACATAATCCCCCAAATAATTTTAGCAGGTAAAACTATGTGTTGTTGATGTCTAGGTGGTATGTTCCTAAGTTGTTAGGCATAGCCAGGCATGTTGCAGTTCTGATTACTCAATAAGACTGAGAACCCAGGAGAATGAAAGTATAATCGGGTCAGAATTGCCTAATATGCCGGTGGATAGATCCTGACATGCTGACGTGGCCCCTTCTGAGCCAGCGGTGAAACAGGCCGTGAGCCCAGGGCAGTGGGCTTCTCTCTCCCCGACAGATTTCACCATCAAGGCTGCTTGAGCCTCATGAACCTCATGGGTAACTTTGTCAGGAGCTGGGGTTGTATTGTGGTTCATATCCTTCATATTGCTTGATTGCTGCTTTGGTAGTACACTGAGAGCAACCTTAAAATAAGTCCCAGTAGGGGCGCCTGGGTGGCGCAGTCGGTTAAGCGTCCGACTTCAGCCAGGTCACGATCTCGCGGTCCGTGAGTTCGAGCCCCGCGTCAGGCTCTGGGCTGATGGCTCGGAGCCTGGAGCCTGTTTCCGATTCTGTGTCTCCCTCTCTCTCTGCCCCTCCCCCGTTCATGCTCTGTCTCTCTCTGTCCCAAAAATAAATAAAAAAAATAATAATAATAAAATAAAATAAAATAAAATAAGTCCCAGTGCCATTGTCACCAATTTTTGAGCCCAACCTTTACCTGGCCTAGTTCATTAAAAAAGTCAAACCCATAAATAGATAAAACAGAATAAAATGGTAGTTACCAGGGGATAGAGGGTGGGGGGAGGGTAAGATTGACGGTGTTTAAGAGATCTAATGCACAGTATAATGAGTGTAGACAATAATACTGTAATGATACAATTCAAATATTGTTTCAATTGTAATTGCATTTCAATATATAAAAGTATTAAAGTAACTCACTGTATACCTTAGATTTACAAATTACAATGAATCAAGTTTATCAAATTAAAAAAAAAAAAAAAAGATTTTCTGCCCAGTTCCACTGCTTTGGCTCACTATGGCCAGTACCCTGAAGTGAGAGAAAGCAGCAGTAGGATCTTGTTGAGACTTTAGCTATGATTAAAACTTTTGCTTAGCAGTAGGATTCAAGTATCTGATTCACACACTATTTGATAATTTAAAAACTGAAAAGGTATTTGTTATTTAGTCTGTATCATAGACCCAAGTCATACAACTCAGTCCTTATCTTGGCTTTTCCACTTAAAAGATTTATGTGTTTGGGTAAGCCACTTGTACTAAGCTAAAAGTTTTTTTATCTATTAAAAAAAAGCCAAACTTACCCCATCACATAAACTATTGAAAAGACCAAATTAGGTCATACGTATTTAAAAAAAAACAAACCCACACTTTATAAATTAGATGGACCTGTATAGTTGTGGAAATGATAGTATAGATTTACCCAGCATAGTCCTACACAAATATTCCCACCTTCGTCAAGTATTCTTGTATATCTTCCTAAATAGAAGTATCTTTTCCATCATGTGTGAAGGGAGATTGAGGCTGAATTATCTCTTTTACCCTTTTGATTTATTTCTGGTGAAAGGAATGTTCATTCGTAAATTAAAAACTCCTTGACAGGAAGGACCATGTTTTTGACTGTTTACTTTTTTTCACGACTAGTGCATAGAACAGCGTTCATTATAGTGAATGTACATAGTAGGTATTTAGTAAACTTCTGTTGAATGAATGAGTGATAGCTATCTCTTATCAATTCATTTTTTCATTAGTAGATAAGCATATCTATTGAACAGATGGACAGTTAGATCTGCAACTTGAAAAACGTAGAAGAAAATATTTGAACAGATCTGTATTTGTGCAGAAGTTTTAGCCCTAAAAGATAGTGCAATATAGTTCAACCTGTTTTGTTCATTTGTTTCATGAGATCTTTTTCATTTTTTAGATGTGTTTAGGGTTGAGATGAGAACTGGTTTCATCAGAGAAATAACAAATGTCTTCTTAAAACATCAACCAAAAAACATCACTAAATAAGCTATTTGCAGAGTCAGTGGTATACACTTGTTGGAATTCAGTAGATGCAAAGAGCAGTAAACATATGCCTAGTGAAGAACAAGCTAATACTATGATAAAGAGAGACAAAGCAGGCTGGTGTGCAGTAAGCCCACATGCATCCAGGAATGTCACAGGTGTGTGCTTGGTTGGAGAATGGTCTGTTGTGCAACCTTATTGGGAGAAATGACCCTCCAGCCAAGACTTAGGCCTTGTTTACTGTATGATTCCAGAATAACTAGTGAAGTGGGTTGATAAATAGGGTAATTTTCTTTGTAATGAATTTGGCAGATCTTTTAGGTGGATTTTTTAGACAAAAGGTGGGAACTTAGAACAGACAGAAAGGAAGCTTTGTTGTACTTAGGATCTTCTGCTATCCATGACGAAAGGGTAGCTATAATGTATAATGATGTATGTACTATAGCTATATTACAGTATATATTTAGTATATTATATATACTAAAGCTATAGATGTATAAAGATGGGGCGTACTTTGTTTCAGTCCCTTTGGTCCTTTTCTTCTCTGTTCACTAGATTCTTTTTATGTTTGATAAACACTGATTGCAAGCATTTCTCCTGCCATATACGATGATGTCTTTTCGTGAGAGGAGGGCTGTAAAAATTTAACTCATTAAATAGACCTTGAAATACTTAAAAGGAAACCTTTAATTTCAAACTAATTTTAGACTTAAAGAAATGTAGCATAAAAAGTAGATTCCCTTACCATATGCATAATTTTTTTCCTGAACCATTTGAAAATAAATTAGAAGATACAATTCTTTGCTTCCAAAGGGACATGTATCTGTAACCTACTGTTAAATACTTGTGTTATGAGCTGAATTGTATCTCCCTAAAATTCATATGTTGCAGTCCGACTCCCAGTACCTCATAATGTGAGTGTGTTTGGAGCAAGGGTTTTTCAAGAGGTAATTAAGGTTATATGAGGTCATCAGGGTGGGGCCTAATCCAATATGACAGGTGTCCTTATAAGAAGAGGAGATTAGGATACAAAGAAGCACAGAGGGAAGAGCATGTGAAAACAAGGGAAGAATATGGCCAGTTTCAAGCCAAGAAGAGAGGCTTGAGAAGAAGCTAACCCTTCTGACACCTCAATTTCAGACTTCTAGCCTTCGGAATTGTGCAAAAATAAATTTCTGTTGTTAAAACTACCTAGTGCACGGTACCTTGTTGTAGCAGCCTTAATAAACTAATGCAGTTTGTAAAGGATGGCATAACAACAACTTTTTCACATATTGCATAGAAAGTGTCTTGGAGAGAGGTCATGTGCATTTACTAAAACAATGTGGATTAGCGGTGGAAGTTTGAACCTGTTTACCTTTTCTTTGTAGAAAAAAAAAATATCTGGAATGGGTGTGAGATGGGGCATGATAGTAGCTCAGTAAGAATGTCATTCTGTTGCTTAGCAGCAGACAAGAAAACCAAGTGTGTTTTTTAAAAGTTGGAGTTATAAATGGAACACCTGCATCCAGTTTTGATTGCCTCACTTCAAGAATGATAGAGCATAAATTGAAAGAATCTGAAGAAGTGAAAAAACTGATTATAGGTATTGTGGGGGACTAGTGTATGACAGTAATCCGAAAGTATGGTTCAGCAACTGTTTACTTGGCCTACTAGGCAGGGACGACAGTTTCAAGGACCCCACTGGCTTCATCTTCATCAACTAGAAGACGACAAAAGTAGTTGATCTTTACTTCTCTTGGATATCCGCACTCTCCTTGTATTTTCTGCTTTCTGTACCAGTTCATTTGGCAGAGTAGATATGTAGGTAAAAATGCATCCGACCCCCGTCTATTGATGAAAGCGCCTGGGCTTTCCCACTAAAGATATATACACTGCCTTTTGAAAACAGTTTGGCTTGATTTAATGACATGAATTTGCTTCTTGACACAGAGATAATGGTGGCCTCCTTACTGCATTCTTACTTGACTTAAAGAGCACATTTTTTTTTTTTAACGTTTATTTATTTTTGAGACAGAGAGAGAGACAGAGCATGAACAGGGGAGGGGCAGAGAGAGGGAGACACAGAATCTGAAACAGGCTCCAGGCTCTGAGCTGTCAGCACAGAGCCGGACGCGGGGCTCGAACTCACGGAACGCGAGATCGTGACCTGAGCGGAAGTCGGCCGCCCAACCAACTGAGCCACCCAGGCGCCCCAAGAGCACATTTTTTATACTGGTAAGTAGAAGCAGGGATGGCCTTTCCTTTAATGGAACCAGTGCAGCTAATAAACTCAAATGAAAGGGATGGCCTCTCACTTAACAGAGTCAGTGTAGACAACCAAGACCAAGAGGAGAAACTGAAATAGAAAAAACCTATGCTGGTCATGTAAATTGACTAATGCAGGGCACCATTAGCTAACTGCCACCTAAAATGCAGTCCACTTCAGACAGATTAATTTGGCTAGATAACACATAAAACAAAAAGATTAATAATTACTTTGTTCTTAAATAGCTTAAAAGTTAAGATTTTTAATAACTTCTATATAACTGAACTATCATATACTAAAGTTAACAATTTTTAAAGCCTTTAATATATGTCTCCAGGCAAGAATATATCTATACTTTTCTTTATCCTGATAGGCTTTATAGAAGTTCCAGTGGGAATATGAGGCTTTTGGTGGGGTTGAGTATATGTGGCCTGAGAGAATAGGCTGCGGTTCATTCAGGGTCAAGAAGCCTAACTTGTCAGTGCAGTGAGGTGGGATATAGAGAGAGTGTCATCTCTTGGGGGTCAGACTTGTTATCATCCACCAGTAAATCAGGTAGAAGAAATCTACCTGGAAAGGACATCATTCATTAGAGATAGCTGATCAGCATATTCTCTCACTGTTGGCATGCCACTAGGGAAACTATAGTTACAAGACTTACTTGGTGAGTTTAGAATGAGAACACTGAGAATTAGTTATGTGACTTAAATGATTAAAGGCATCAGCACAGAACAGGTTGACACTTTCATCTCAACAGGAAGGAAAGAAGATAAAGTCTTTGCACTAGTACACTCTCTTTAGACGAACAGTGTCAACCAGCATATGCCTCAGACTCCTCTTACATGCTTCTTTGACAGTCCAGCCCTTCTACCCCTCTGATTGAAACATTCTTTTTTTATATGCTCAGTAAGGTTACTGTCAAGTCCAGCTGGTGTGGAAACTGCCCTGACTTTGTGACTGTAGATATCTGCTATCACCCATTGTGGATTGATACGGAAATTGATCAGCCTAGTCATCTGTGAGCAAAGATGCATTCAACTGTATGATTATAGGAGAGATCCACTACAATAGTAAAATGGTTCTGAAATGAGACTACAGAGCAAGGCAAACATGTGTGGTTTAGTCTTAGATTTTGTTCTGTCACACAGGTGGGCTTTTGGAATTTAAATTATTTGAACCTTATTTTGAAACTTGTACCATATAGCCAAATTTCTGAGTCTTTGGTCTAGGGTAGCTTTAACTCTAGTTAGTTTTAGAAAGCTTTCCTTTTTTTCCTCGAAGGTAGGTGTAAGAGCTTTATTAATTTATGTCATTTATGGTCTTTAACCTTTTCTTTTTAGAAACCAATGAGAAGTCTAACTTTTCCACCACAATGTTGATCTTAAAGTTTAAGGTATAAAAGACAAAATTATTTTCAAGTTGTGATTATGTATCATTGTATAACCTATACTGTACTGTATATTTGGACTGTATAAAAGAGAACAATTTGCAGTAGATGGTTTATAGCAAATCTCTATAAAGTAATTGAACTGAAATACTCTGGAATGGTGATTGTTTCTGCATATAGTTAGTTTCAAGTGCTTTAAATAGTTCTCAAAACGCTTCAACTTTGATTCCATATTCACCTTCCTCAAATTTATTGAGATTGGGATACTAGGGCAAAAAAAAATTAAATTGAAGAAAGATTCATATATACAGTGTATACTTTTTTTTTAAAGTAACGTCCATGCCCAATGTGGGGCTTGAACTCATGACCCAGAGTTCAAGGGTCACATGCTCTACTGAGTCAGCCAGTCAGTCACCCATACATACATGTGTATTTTAAATTCTACTAATTGATTGTGTTCTTTGGATTTCTTTGGTGATATTTGTTATGCAAATTTATGAATACTCATGCAGGGAATATACTTGTATAAAATCCCATCTCGTTACTCTGTTGTGTTTGAAATATATCACGGTCAGTGAATGTACATTTGTTTGTGATCAGGTGATGTCACTAGTCTCTATATTTTAGCTAACATATATCTGTAATACATAAACTTATTTTAATGTTGCTTCAATTTTTTTTTTAATGTTTATTCACTTTTGAGAAAGAGCACGAGTAGGGGAGAGGCAGAGAGGGAGAGGGAGACACAGAATCCGAAGCAGGCTCCAGGCTCTGAGCTGTCAGCACAGAGCCCGATGCAGGGCTTGATCCCACAGACCACAAGATCATGTCCTGAGAGGAAGTCAGATGCTTAATCGACCGAGCCACCCAAGTGCCCCTATAATGTTCCTTTAGAATGCTTTCTAGGAGTCATTTTCTTAGAGTTAGAGAATACTGATTTGGAATCCTATCTTCCTATAGTAAGAGTGTTATAATTAAGGGTTAAATTCTTTACTGAAGATAAGCAACAGTTAATTTTAACTGAGCAACAAAGGTCATAAACTAGTTATAACAACTATAAACCTGTATTAATGTAAAGTGGTAAACACAGTACTGCAAACATTGATTAACCAATGTCTCACTGTATTATGAAATGTACACGGTATGATAAGTAGAACTCTACTAAGCCATAAACCTGGACTGTCTAAAACTTATATGTGAGTATAATAAACATCAGTTACCATCTTACTAAGTATTTTTCCTTAGTACTTTCAAAGTCTGGAGGATAGAAGGTTATGTAGTGTATGGGTAGCATTTCCTAAAAAAAATGTGAATGAAAATTTGAATTTCCTTCTTTTACCTCTTACTAAATTTCCTTATAGCAGGGAGAGGCATTAATAATAATTCTCTGTGACTAATAGCTATCTGTTGGATTTTGGAGCTTTTGAACAGGGTTAGTAGGTAGATTATAGGTGGAATGCAAAGGGATTCTTTTTTTAGGAACATATATTCTACTACTAGATGCCAGCATTCACTTAGGGTATGTTTTGATAATTCTGTAGGAGACATTAACATGGATTCAGTCACTCCTTAGTGGATTCCTTTCCATGGCAATTTAAATAAGGTTGGCCTTTGGGGCGCCTGGGTGGCACAGTCGGTTAAGCGTCCGACTTCAGCCAGGTCACGATCTCGCGGTCCGTGAGTTCGAGCCCCGCGTCGGGCTCTGGGCTGATGGCTCGGAGCCTGGAGCCTGTTTCCGATTCTGTGTCTCCCTCTCTCTCTGCCACTCCCCCGTTCATGCTATGTCTCTCTCAGTCCCAAAAAAAAAAAAAAAAAAAAAAAAAAAAAATAAGGTTGGCCTTTGTTTAAAAATGACAAACTCATTTGAAAACGCATCTCCTGCCTTGCATTATTAAAGCTGATAGCTATTTAAATAAATTGTATTTTGATTTTATAGAGCTACTCTTGTGTTCCTATTGAATTTTACTGAACTAACCAGCAGAATTTGTGGACTTTAGGACCTAATAGATATCTTAAGTCTTAAGGCAGAGGTTCATACGATTTTTCACTTTTTTATTTCTGAATGCCTTTTTCACGGCATACTTGCTAATGTAGCCTTAATCCATCCACTTGTGTGTTCTAGAAGCGCAAGTACTCAGTGTGATAGAATTGTTCTCTTAAGTAGGGGTGGGCAAACTTTTTCTCTGAAGGCCCAGATAGTAAATGTGTTAGGCCTTGCAGGTCATATGTGTAAGTGCAGATGCATTCAGCCTGCTGTTGTAGTGTAAAAATAGCCATAGACAATACATAAATGATAGGGTGTGTCATTGTTCCAGTAAAACTTTATTTACAGAAGCAGGCAGTGGGCTGGATTTGGCATTGGGGCAGTAGTTTGTCAACTCCTGCTCTAAGTCATTGAGTTTGTGGTCTCTCCCAAATCAGGCCCTTTTATATTTGGAAACAAAGAATTTCTTCTCTTTGCTTCATCATCAATAGCAGAACTTTAATTCTGAATACTAACAGCATAGAGAAGATCCTAAACATTTTCTAGGAGGAAATTGGTTAAATGGATTTAGAGAGACTGCAAACTATTGTTGTGTTTTCTAAACCTGGGTACTCCCACAGTCTCGGGCTTCTCATGAGCTCTGCTGGAGAAAGTCATGGAACTGTAAACTTGTGCTTGTTTACCTCAGTGCTTCCCGTCGGCCCTTTTATTGATCTCTGTTGACTCCTTGTTATATTCCTCACAGCATCTCTTCCTAGGCCATCCTTGTTTCCCCTAGCCATCACCTCCATCCCCTTGTGTGGTGGTCTCAGCATGTCTCACAGCTCTTACTTAGCAAAGATGTGTGATGTCATTCAACATGAATCTTTTATCCTATATTAGCTCCTTCTTTAAGGTGGGAATGAAAATAATAGTTCTGTCTACCATTAAATGAATTTTTAATTCCCAATTTAACGTGCAGACTGTAAGTTATTGTACAATATTTGCATGAGTAAGTATAGTATGCCACGAATTCCTCTTCCACGGCTTGTAATTCCTCTAGAATGCATCTGCCTTTACACAAGATGTTTCGTAGTTACGTAATTATGAGAATTTGAATTCAGAAGTGTATTGTCTGTGCCTCAAAATTATAATTGGTAAGCTAGACAGTAAGGAATACACGTGGCTCCTCAAAGGAATAGTCAAGACAGATTAATACGGCGTTCTTGGCAATACATTTTTTTGTCTTACTCTTACCTTTAATTAGAAGAACTGATTTAACAGGAGTTCATCTCTTGATAAAAGATAATCTTACTGTCCCAACACGGGGGTAGTGAGAGTCAGGGGACTGTGTTACGTGACTGTCCAAGCCACCCCAGGGGTTGGATGGAAATCTTAGAGAAAGGAGGGATTTGGGCCTGGGCACATACAACAAAAAGTATATAGTGACCTGGCATTGGCTGTACCTCATTGTCAGAACTGAGCCAAGCCTCTCCTGGTTCTGCAGTATCTCCGGTACCACTGCAGAGAAGGACCACTGCACTTTCAGTAGAAGTCCTGGTTCTGGGGACACCTGGGTGGCTCAGTGGGATGAGTATCTGACTCTTGATTTCAGCTCAGGTCATGATCCCAGGGTCATGGGATCGAGCCCTGCGTCAGGCTCTGCTCTGAGCATGGAGCAGCCCCTCTCTCCTGCTCAGGCTTACTCACTGTCTCTCTCTCCCTCTAAAAAAAGAAAAAAAAAGGAAAAGTCCTGGTTCCAGACGGAGGCAGTCTGCAAGATCATTAGACAGGGAAGAATACAAAGAGTGAAGTCAGGGGATGGGAGTTCAAAGAAGTAAACGAAAGCATCCTTTAAAATGGAACAAGAAATTATGGAACATAGAGTGAAACAGCAAGAGCAAGTAGTTGTGGTAAAGAGCTAGTTAGAAATCTAGGAAATAAATGATAGTCATTATAATAAAAAATTGAGTTCTAAATTGGACACAAAGATATTGCTAAATTAGAAAGGTTTGAGGAATGCGCTTAAACTTGTAAAAGCTTTGGATGTCAAGCACTATTATATGTAGTTTGTATGCATTAAATATATATATGTATATACACACACACATGCATATACACACACGTACACATACATTCGTACATGCACACATACACCTCACTTAATCCTCATAGTAATCCTGTTCATTGCCTTAATAAATATATACTGTGTCTACTCTATGTGCTAGTCACTGTATTACTTATTTATTGTTATCTATAGGCTACCCCAAAACTGAGTGGCTTGGAAAGGCTGACATTCATCATCTAACATAACTTCTCAGGAATCTGGGAGCTGTTTGGCTGGATAGTTTGGGCTCAGGGTGTCCAACAAGGTTGCACTCATCTCAGAGCTTAACTGCAGCTGGAAGACCAGCTTCCAAACTCACACCCATGGCTATTAGCAGACTTCCTCTTTAGCTGTTGGCCAGAGACCTCTGTTTCTCTCTACACGAGCCTCTCCATAGGCCTCATGAGTGTCCTTCTGACATGGCAGCTGGCTTTTCCTGACTGAGAGATGGGGGGAACCAAGAGGAGCAATAGCCTTTTATAACAGTATTAGTCAGGGTTCTCCAAAGACATAGAAATAAGAGAGAGAGAGAGAGAGAGAGAGTGTGTGTGTGTGTGTGTGTGTGTGTGTGTGTGTGTGTATAGCTTTATTCTAAGGAACTGGCCTACATGATTATG
This sequence comes from Neofelis nebulosa, assembly GCF_028018385.1. Taxonomy (NCBI): domain Eukaryota; kingdom Metazoa; phylum Chordata; class Mammalia; order Carnivora; family Felidae; genus Neofelis; species Neofelis nebulosa. The sequence goes on along the minus strand of NC_080787.1, from coordinate 92,614,754 downwards.
GAGGCTGGCAAGTCAAAAAGCCCACAGGATAAGTCAGCAAGCTGGAGACTCAGAGAGCCAATGGTGTAGTTCCGTCCAAGTTCAATGGCCTGAAAACCAGGAGAGCCAGTGTTTCTGGTCTGAAGGCTGGCAGACTTGAGACCCAGGAAGAGTCGATGTTTCAGTTTCAGTCTGAAGTCAGGAATAAGCTGATGTCCCAGGTTGAAGGATACCAGGCAGGAAGAATTCTCTCAACTTGGAGGAGAGTCAGCTTTTTGTTCTATTCTGATCTTTTTTTTTAATTTTTTTTTTCAACGTTTTTTATTTATTTTTGGGACAGAGAGAGACAGAGCATGAACGGGGGAGGGGCAGAGAGAGAGGGAGACACAGAATCGGAAACAGGCTCCAGGCTCTGAGCCATCAGCCCAGAGCCTGATGTGGGGCTCGAACTCACAGACCGCGAGATCGTGACCTGGCTGAAGTCGGACGCTTAACCGACTGTGCCACCCAGGCGCCCCTCTATTCTGATCTTTGACGGTTAGATGAGGCCCATCCACATTAGGGAGTAATCTGCTTTCAGTCTGCTGATTTATCTGTAGATGAATGTTCATCTCATTCAAAAACTCCCTCTCAGAAACACCCAGAATAATGTTTGACCAAATATCTGGGCACCCTGTGGCCCAGGCACATTGACACATAAATTAATCATCACAATAACCTAACATACCATCACTCTGCTATGTTCTTTTTGTTAGAAACAAATCACTAGATCCAGCCCCCACTCAAAGGGAGAGGAACTAAGTAAGCTCCATCTCTGAAAGGAAGGAGTATAGAATAAACTGTGAACATACTTTTTAAGCTACTCTGGGCACTGGTTCTTGGGAGACTCAAATGTTTATGTAATAGGAGTTCCAGAAGAAAAGAAACCGGACCAAATGATAGAGAAGCAATATTCGAAAAAAAGGATTGTTAAGAATCTTCATCTTTCTTTCTTTCTTTCTTTCTTTCTTTCTTTCTTTCTTTCTTTCTTTCTTTCTTTCTTCCTTCCTTCCTTCCTTCCTTCCTTCCTTCCTTCCTTCCTTCCTTTCTTTCTTTCTTTCTTTCTTTCTTTCTTTCTTTCTTTTTAATATTTATTTATTTTTGAGAGACAGAGCATGAGTGGGGGAGGGGCAGAGAGAGAGAAGGAGACACAGAATCTGAAGCAGGCTGCACTGCAGTCTCTGAGCAAGCTGTCAGCACAGAGCCTGATGTGGGGCTTGAACCCACAAACTGTGAGATCATGACCTGAGCCAAAGTCGGATGCTCAACCGACTGAGCTACCCAAGCACCCCAAGAATCTTCATCTTTCATGATGACAGTTGGAGGTCTTCCAGTCAAATGTTCACTCAGGATACCAAACAGAATAAGTGAAAATAAATCTTTGGACACATTGTGATGAAATTGCAGAATATGAGATAAATGGATAAGAGCCCCCAGAGAGAAAAAATATATTACTTACAGAGGAAGACAATTAGACTGCCTAAAATTTTAAGCCTGGCTAAATTTTCACTCAGGATGGAGCGAAAATTAAAGACTAACTATGGTATTTAACTTTCTGTGACTCAGATTCCTAATTTATAAATGAGAATAACAGTTATCTGCTGTGTTTACTGATATATCCCAAGTGTAAACAGTGCCTAACACAGAGTAGACACTCAATAAATATTTATTAAACAAGTGTGTAGGGTTGTTGTGAGGGCTAAACAATGTATATAATTTACAGCAGTACCTGACATGTTGGTAACTACTCTATAAACATGTGTTGTTAAGGTTTTACCACTCACAGACACTCGCTAAAAGAACTCTTAAAAATATTCTTCAACAAGAAGAAAAATTCAGTGAGAAGGTATCAGATATAATAGACAGTTAATGACACAGAAATTGATAAAATGCCAGTAAAGTAAATACAGTTGACACTTGAAGAACTTGGGTTTAAACTGCATGGGTCTACTTATGTGCAGATTTTTTTTTCCCAATAAATGTAGTTCAGTACTGTACGTGTATTTTCTCGTCCTTATGATTTTCTTAAATTTTTTTTAATGTTCATTTTTGAGAGAGACAGAGACAGAGCTTGAGCGGGGGAGGGGCAGAGAGAGAGGGAGACAGAATCTGAAGCAGGCTCCAGGCTGAGCTGTCAGCACAGATCCCAACACGGCGCTCGTGAGATCATGATCTGAGCCGAAGTCAGATGCCCAACTGACTGAGCCACCCAGGCGCCCCGACATCCTTATGATTTTCTTAATGACACTTTACTATCTCTAGCTTTACTGTAAAAATACAGTATATAATACACACAGCATACAAAATATGTGTTAATTAACTATGTTACTGGTAAGGCTTCCCGTCAACAGTAGGCTAGTAGTAGTTAGGATATAGGGGGGTCAAAAATTATACCTGCAGAGTTTTTACTGTGCACAGGTCAGCATCCCCAACCCTGATGTTGTTCAGGGACCAACTGTATTGACCATGGGGTAAGAAAGAAAGAAAAACTAATCTTTTTGTATTACTTTTAAAAAGGTAAACTAAAATCCTCAAGGTGTTTCTAAAATTCATATCAAAGAGCAAAGGATCAAGAACAGCTAAGAGTTTTGAAGAATGAGGAAAAGGTGTTTGCCTTACCACATATATAGACTCATTCCAGATTATAATAGGAAAGACTGAAGTGTTGGTACAGGGGAAGGGCAAATAGACAAGTGAAACAAAATACCCAGAAATAGACTCATACACATATGGAAACTTGAAATATAACAGAAGACACCGCAAATAAGTGGATAAGGTAGAATCTTCAATAAATTGAACCAGGACAACTGGTTATTCTTAAGGAAAAAATGAAATTTGATATGCTCCCATGTATAAAAATCAGTTACCACCGGGTTGAAAACCAGTGTAAAAAAGAAAAACTTTAATGGTGTCATTTAAAAAAAAAAAAAAGAAGAAAAAAAGAATATTCTCCCTTGGGTAAAGAGGGACCTTTTGGAGAAGACAACAGAATACAAACATAAAGGAAAGATTGATGTGACTATATTAAAATTTGAAGTTTCATGTCGCAGAAGATTCTATAAATAAAGCAAAAGACAAGTGTTAGATTTAGAGAAGATATTTGTAGTGGATAAAACTGACAATGATTGGTATCCAGCATGGAAAAGAATTCCTACAAGTCAGGAAGGAAGAAACAATCTAATGGAAATAATCAGTAAAGGATATGATTAAGCAGTGTATGGAGCAGGAGATATGAGTGGCCCATAAACATATGAGAAGATCTTCAATCTCACTAGTAATCATACTAATAAATATTCTAACATTCCATGCTCATCAGATAGGCAGACATTAAAAAGGATGAAAAGATTATATGTTGGCAAAGATGTGGGACCCAGCGCTCTTGCATTGCTAGTGGGCACGTCAGTTGACGCAGGCACTCAGGAGCGCTGTTTTGCAAAATCTGATAAAGTTTAAGCATACCTAAACACCTAGAAATTCTTCCTCTGGCATGTGCTCTAGAGAAATACTCTTCTATAAAATGCACAAGGAAACACATATAAGAATGGTTATTTTAACATTCTTTGTTATGGTAAAAGTTATAAACAAACTAAATATTCACCAAATGGGAATATATGTTGCATAATGTAATAGGATATACAACAGTTAACAGGTCAGTGAGCTAATAAAGCTGTGAGTGTCAACACGGACAAATTTCTCACAAACATTGTCGAGGAAGATGCAAAAGTATGTGCACATTTATATAAAACCCCTGTTTTTATATAAAACCTCCCTGCAGAGGGAAAGAGAGAGAGAGAGACAGACAGACAGACAGACAGACAGACTGAGAATCTTAAGCAAGCTCAGTGCCCAGTGCAGAGCCTGACGTGGGGCTCAGTCTCATGACCATGAGATCATGACCTGAGCCGAAAGCAAGAGTCAAACCCTCAACCAATTGAGCCACCCAAGTGCCCCAAATTATATAATTTTCAATCATGTTTTTAAGCACTGAGTGATGATAAAGGTTACCTCTAAGGAAATATATAAATGGATGGAGGGATTCACAAATAAATAAGGATAAGCAAAGCAGTATGCTAAGATTTGATAAATCTGAGTTGCAGCTACCTGGGTATTCATTTCATTGGATTCTGTACTTGTTCATATACCTGAGGTTTGCCATTGTAAATAGTTTAAAAATAAATTATCAGCAAGTTCTTGAATGGAGTGTGCGTATAGGGGTGGGGGAAGGGGAGCCATTTATAATTTTGAATTGACAAGAATATATGGAATTCTCTATAAAAGTTCTCTAATATGTCCTGGATCTTGCTCATGGGAAAGTCTTATCAAGCAACCTTGTCATAGGGATCTGGTATTTTAATAAAAACAAACCTGATGTCATTTTCCTATCTGTTAGTAAGTTAAAATAGCTAAGTATTATGGAGAAGCAGAAAATTAATTTATCTTGATAGATCTCTTCTAATGTCAACATTCTGAGAGCTAGATGGGATTGTCTTATAAATGTGATAAGTTGTGTTGAAACTTAGGTATAAAGTCATAAAATGAATATAAACTTTTTTTTAAAATTTTGCTTAAGGAAGTGCCCAACAGTGAAACAATTAGTCTTAAGTCTAGTTTTGTTCTAGGACCTCTTGTAACTATTATTTTATTTTTGCCTTAACTAAGTTTATTTTATCTGATATAGTTCATTATTTTCTCTGGGAAAATCTTACCTGGGTTCGAACTAATGTTTTGTATCATCATTGACACATTCTTTGTCCTTTCTCCAGCTAATACTGTTCAGGTTTTGAACACTTGGAGCAGATTAAACAGAGGTTGTACAGTGTCATCGTCATTTTTTTTAGATACGATTTAGTTGAAATGTTTAGAAAGAAATTTTGCCATGTTAGTTCGAGTAGTTTTTTGTCCTAATAGAAAAAAGAAAACTAGAAATGTGAATGTTTTGCTGCTTTTTTTTTTTTTTGGTAATTTTTCATGGCAGGCATTTCATCAAATGAACTTATGACTAGAGATATTTTAGGTACCATGATTATGTAGCAGTCTAGCATATCTTTGGGTTTCTTCAGTGGTGAGACCGTTTTCATTGCACAGAGTAGATGGGCTTAAATGGCAGGAACATGACTAGAAAGTGCACGTTATATATGTTTCAGTCAGCATGTTGCTAGTGACAGGTGCTCAATGGTTGTTGGTATCCTTGTCAGCAAAGAGAATCCTTTGACATTAACGTCACCAGCTCAATCCTGATTTGGGGTGACTCTATTGGCAGCTCCATCAGGCGGCAGCTGATCAGTGAATGTCAGAGCTGCCGCTGTTCTTCAGAGTGTCACCAGGCCTCTCTGGGTTTTTGTTTTCTTACTTTTTTTTTTTTTTTTTTTGAGGGCGGGGTTGTTAAGCTTGTCTTGCCGTTCAGTCTTAACCAGACTTTCAAATTGCTTACCTTTGGGAGATGAGCTGAGAGGTCACAGGGAACATAGGTGTCTGTGGGGCCCACGAAACCATCTACGAAGTGGCGACTTACATGGAAACTAGTAATGATTACCTTGACTTCAAGCCAATCAATGGTGGGAGCACCTGGGGACTCATTAAATGGCATTTGTGGTGTCTGTAACCTCGGGTTTGAGCTCTATTTCAAGAAAAGCGGTGACAGCCTTTAATGTCTAATTGACCTCTCCTCTTTGTTTCACTTTCTTTCGCTTTCCATATTTGCCGCCAATGTGGTCCCCGATGGCAGCAAACAGCACTGCTCAGCATTTTGAACTTCTGTTCAGAGCTTCAGCACCTTAGTTTGGGCAGTTGTGTAATGGTAAGTATTTGAAAATTCTTTACCTATACTCCATCGCTTGTTCTCTTTTTCTTCCCATGGGTGAATTTTATCCTGACCCAGCCACTCCACACTCACCCACAGCTTTTCAGATTTACGGCGAACTACTGTGTACCCTACTTTCAAACATTTTTCTTAAATTCGAGAGGATCTCTTTGAAACATCAACATGATTTATCCAGGAGAGCAAGGAAAGTAATGTGTTGTGGTAAAAATAGTTTGGTTCTGCCTCGAGCCAGACAAGCTTCAGACAAGCTATGTACCTCTCTGGATTTTTTTTTTTTTTTTTTTTTTTTTTACAAAATAAGATATCAGTCATACCCAAATGCTGGTAGTTCAGATGTTTGTCACAAAGCTAATTTTAGTTTTTAAGTTCTGAAATTATTTCCTGGAAATGTTGCTGATAGTAGATAGGTTTATCTTTGTTTGTTTGTTTTGCTGTTGTTGTTGTTTTCGGTGTGTGTTTGTTTTACTGTCCTTACTGGTTAAGGTAAATGGACACCCTATGTTAGAACTCAAATTTTTTTGAAATGTTACTGGTCCATTAAATCCAAATGCCTAGGGACTGTTGAACTAGATAATCTTTAAAGTCCTTCCAGATTAAAAATTTTAGCTTTATGGTGCCATTGAAAGAGTTCATGGGATGAGTTAAATTCTTTTCATCTAAATTATGTGGCTTATAAGTAATACTGAGACTCCAGGGACAGGAGAACTCTTGGTATTTGTATGTGCATGTGTGTGTGCATACATGTACACACACTCAGAGGAAATGCATCTCCCAATATAACTGACTGTAAGGCAATCCATCCCTCTTTTCTTTCTTACCTTCCCCTCGCAAAACAGATTCAGGAGATCCCAAACCATTCTGATTTTGTTTTGTTTTGTTTTTAATTTTTTTTAATGTTTATTTATTTTTGAGGGAGAGACAGACAGAGCACGAGCGGGGAGGGGCAGAGAGAGGGAGACACAGAATCCAAAACAGGCTCCAGGCTCTGAGCTGTCAGCACAGAGCCTGACGTGGGCTTGAACTCACAAACCATGAGATCATGACCTGAGCCGAAGCTGGACGCTTAACCAACTGAGCCTCCCGGGTGCCCCCCCAAACCATTCCAATTTTGTATCCACTTACTAGGAAGACCTGAATAAGTAGGATGGTTGCAAGATCAGAGAAGTTCTCCTGGCGTCCTAAGCTTGGATTCAACCTAAAAGAAATTCCATGTGAACACCTTTTAGAGTTCAATGATGGCTTCTGAGATGCTCCAAGATTTGGCAATGTAGGCTAGAGAGACCTGTTACGACCACTTGTTTATCTCCATTTCCCCATATAAAAACCATCCTGGTGGTTAGGCCTGATTAAACCACCAGGTGTGGGCTCAGACCAACCCCAGTCTTTAGAAACAATCTTGGGAGCCCGTTAACTCAGCATTAGACTTTCCTTACTTTTGATCAAATTCTTATCTTCGTAAGCCATTTCATGGGCTTCTGTTGGGTCCCTCTGATGACTTTTCTGGATGGGCCCAGTTACATTTGATGGGACTTTCTGTGATGACAAACCAGCCAGTTACTGCCGCTTGGATTGTTGCTTATTGCTAGCTCGCCCTCTTTAGATTGGTAAGGCCGCTGTTTAACCTTGGCCAGAGGTACCTTTTTCTGCCTGTTACTTACCTCCCTTTAAACTGGAACAACATCTTCTAGAAAAGCAGGACTCTGGTCACACATACTTGAGATTTGGAATCACATATATGTTTGTAGTTGGAATTAGTATGTTTTAAGTCAACATTTTCAAGTTGGCTCATGCAACATTAGTCCTAAAAGATATTCAATTAAGAAAAGATGTGTATTGGGGGGCAGTGAGGTAGGGATTCCTGATTAAGATTAGGAAATAATGCTACCCTGCCTTCCTCCTAGAGTTTTCAATGGTATATCCTACAACAAAGAAACTGTGTGCCTTTGTGTATGCCAGTGTTTTGCAGCTTTACCTGACTCCTGAACCCATTTTCTCCTTGTACTTCTGTTAATATATGATATACTGTAAGAAATGCTACTTAAGATAAGTAGGCTATTTTTAAATTAAAGTATGTAGTTGCCAGTAAAATATTGTTGCTTTTGATATTTGTTTGTCAGGAAATTAAGTTTTAAGGACTTGACATTGAAGTTCAGAAATATTCGTGATATTGCTGATACTATTATTTACGTTGTGGTGGAAACGTTCCACACTTGTCATAGAAATACTGTTCCCATTTCACAGCAGGTCCAGGGTTCACCAGAACAGTAACACAGACAGATCTTTGTTGATATTTTAATACCATGTTTATTTCAGCTTCTTTTCTATCAGTTGACCAAAAGGCAGGATGATTCATTTGATTTTATTTTTGACTATCAAAACAATAGCAAGTAAGCATCACGAGTGTTGGGAAGCTTGACAATTCTTTGTAAAGGAGTTGATTGGCTGCACTAATTTTCAGAGTTAAAGTGTATTTGGGTACACTCACTTAAGTAGTTGTATTCCCCTCAAATCGTTTCTCATGGTCTTCTGCTTGATTCTACCATAACAGTTCCTGAAGACCGTAGAAATCCCCATGACTTCATCTAAGCCATCAGCCCTTAGTTCTGACTCAAAATATAGCTCTGTAGCTCCAAATGTGTCCATTTCTCGTTTCACTGCTTGCAAACTCATTGCAAGCCCCTGCCTCTCTCCACTAAGCTAATGCAGGCCTCTTTGCTGGGCTTCCTCCCTCCAGTCTTACCGACCATAGACCATCCTCCACACAGAAACCAGGGGGGGGTTTTGTTTTTGTTTTAGTGTAAGTCGTATTTGTTTCAAACCGTCCATTGATTTCCTTGGTACTTAAAATAAAAATCCAAACTCTTTCATGGCATCACAGCCTGGCCCCTGCATATCTCTCTGCCCTCATGGCCTCTCTCCTCACTCCCCTTGGGCCATTCCTGATCCTACTTCTGTTCCCTGAATACACCAGGTTCATTCCTGGAAATCCCAACAATCACCCCTCTCTCCCCTGCTCCCTTCCTCCACTGCATGTGACCCTCTGCGCATCTGGCAGTCTGATCACCCTATTTCATTATTCTAACACCACTTACCACTCACTGGATTTATTTTGCTCGTTTGTTTGTCTTTCCCAAAAATGTGAACAAAGTCTTTGTTTTGGGGTTCACTGTTGTTCCTGGCCTCTGGAGTGGTCCTGGCATATGGTAGTTGAAGATATGAATAAACAAATGAACACAAGGAAATGATACCTGGAAGTGTTAGCTATTTTGTTTCCTTTTGACTTCTGGTGATAATTTTGATACCTGATTAAAAAATAATCAAATCAAACTCTAAAGAAACCTGTTAAGAAAAACATTATTAAAGCATATAAAGCCCATGAACTGAAATGTTTAATCCCTGTTTAGTAGAGAATTATCTTGTGATCATGAAGTAAATCGTCGGACACTTCCAGTAACTGAGACAACATATCACAATCTAAATTATTTTTGTGTTGTACGTTCAGTCCCTAAAGGCCTCATTTAACCCCAAACTAGTATCATTATTAGGACTGTCAACATATTCACATACCATTTTAGAGTGTGGTGAAGTGCCCACCTCTATCAGGGGGCTCTTACATACCTACCACAGTTGATGAATTATATATAAAATAGAAGAAACGAGGTCCCGTGAACTGAATGAGTAGCAGCAGCAAGGTCAAAATGGAAGGCGTGCAAGAACAACACAAAATCCTCAAATTCTTTGTGAGGGACTGAAGATTTCATACTGCCCTGGGATTTAATTCATGAAGCCCTCTGTCTAGAATTCTGTTAGGTGGATTTTTAAGTAAGCGATTATTCTTGCTGTTTTAGGAAACAGTGGCAGATCTGTGAGATGAGTGGGTAGATCTATATTAACAAGAATGTGGGTCTGTTTACATGGAAGCAAACAATAGGAGATGATTATGAATGTTTTAACTTGCTCTATGCAGTCTGTATTTCTGAGCATAATATGTAAGAGACTGGAATGATTTGATTTCCAGATTGAAGACTATGATGTGATAGCCAGCATGATAGGAGCCAAGTGTAAAAAACTCCGAACTCTGGATCTGTGGAGGTGTAAGAATATTACTGAGAACGGGATAGCAGTACTGGCTTCTGGGTGTCCGCTTCTGGAGGAACTCGACCTTGGCTGGTGCCCTACACTGCAGAGCAGCACCGGGTGTTTCGCCAGACTGGCACGCCAGCTCCCAAACTTGCAAAAACTCTTTCTTACAGCTAACAGATCTGTGTGTGACACAGACATTGAAGAACTGGCATGTAATTGTACCCGATTACGGCAACTGGACATACTAGGTAAGGATACAGTATATATATTTGTTTTATTTTTTATTTTTGCTTTTTTTTTTTTTAAGATTTTTTTTAATTTCTGGGAGAGCGCAAGTGGGGGAGGGGCAAAGAGAGGGAGACAGAGGATCCAACCCAGGTTCTGTGCTGACAGGCTGACCGCAGTAAGCCCGATGCAGGGCTCAAACTCATGAATCGCAATATCATGACTTGAGCCGAAGTTGGATGCTCAACTGTCAGAGCCACCAAGGTGCCCCATGTATAAACTCATTTTAAAGCCTTGATGTGAAAGCCAATCTCAGACTTTTTGCAAGGGGGGGAAAAAACTTAGGTACAATAAAATTTTGTCCTGATAAGCCTGCTTGGTTTGAAGAAGTGCAAAATAGGCCAGTTGATACAGAGAGTAATTATATCTGTACTTAAGTAAAAGAGTGAGGACAATAACAGAATTTTATAGTTGAGCCTATCAGAAAGCTCTAAATAAACATTAATTCTTGGTCTAGTAAGAAGAGTGAGAATTTATATAAGCTGTGTTCTCCATTTTAAAGACAGAGAAGAAATTAATCCATTTGTATAATGAGTTATACATATGTGTGTGTATATGTGTGTGTGTGTGTGTGTGTGTGTGTGTGTGTGTATGTGTGTGTGTATGAATGCTTCTTGATGTTAAACTCGTGATTAAGGAATATTGTCAAATCTTCATTTCCAATAATTCTAGATTTTAGGAGTAGTTCTACCCCAGGGCAGATCTATTGAATATCCTTTCCAGTTCTGGGATTCCTTGTGTCCTTCTTGCAGTTTATCAGCTGGGAGCCCTGTGAGGCTTCGTTACTTCTTACTTTAGCCGGAAGTGCTGGCAGCACCATAGTTAAAATTGCCCACACAGTTGGTACTTTGTGAATTCCTATAGCACCTGTACTGTGTTCTCTGGTAATCTGTTAGTGTTGATAGGTTAGTCCATGGAGTGGACTCTGTCCTTTCCTGTCTATTAAACATTCAACCACGGGGAAATGTGAAGATTTTCAGCATCTGAATTTGTGGTTTCCTTGAAAATCTCTGCACAGTCCAGGTTTATGATACATTTGTGGATGTTGCTCATATGGTTGCATATTACTTATTCAAGCTACTTTTATCAGAAACTCTTGCCTAAACATTTAGGGAGAAATTCTTGCCTGTTACAGGTACACTTTTGGCTAGATACCTCATCTGTGTTATATTTTCTTTATTCTTCATAGCTCAGGGAATTGGATATCATTGTGTTTTCATAGAAGAGGGACTAGAGTCCAGCAATTAATATATGGCAGAGCCAAGGGTTCAAATGCAAGGTTTTGGGCCCCAACATAGTCAGTACTGATTTTTTATAACACCACGACTGCTTTCCTTGCTTATTTCTTTTCCTTTCTGCCTACCTACCACTTTGAATTAGTGTAGACCTTTTACAGGAGAAATATTTTGGAAAGTTTAAGAAAATGAGAGAGAATGAGGAAAGGTAGCTGAGGCCTTTAAAATTGGATCACTGATTACATTAGGCTTCACTTCAGAGGATAGGGGCTGGCGTTGGTTAATATCTGTTTTACAGTCACCGCCTCCCCCCCCACCCCCCCGCCCGAACCTCATACAGTAGAGATGAGGAGTAGCCAGTGTCTTAAAGAGATGCTACAGAACTACAAAAGAAGTTGGTAACGCTGATTCTCAGACAAAAGCACACTTGTGAGCACTGGGGTTGGTTTTCAGGTGGCCTAATGGCCTACAAACATATGAATTACTTGACAGAGACATGAAAGACAAATAGGGAAGAAGTATAATGGCTTCTTTTTGAAAACATTTGTAACTTTCCCAAGCAAGAGCAAGGAAATATGGAGAGTTCCAGTCTGACATGGCAACATAGGAAGACTCTGAACTCAGCTCCACGGAACACAGCAGTTTATACCTGCTTATAGAGCAGTTCCTCCTGAGAGAACTGAGGGCTGACTAAACAGCTTCTGCAAAACCATAGAATGGCAAGAGAACAGCAAGAAAAACTGAGACACAGTAACAAAGGGAACCTCCACCTCTGACAAGGCCAACAGCAGTTGGGGGGGGGGGGGCGAGGGGGGGATAGTACTGAGGGACCAGGAACAGATCTCTGTCCTTGGGCACAGGATAAAAGCCTCAGTGGAGAAGAGCAACTAACACATAAGAGAGACAACAGTAGAACTCTACCAAATTGCAGAGGGACTGTGGGTCACTCTCCAGGTCAAAGGGACTGGAGGACAACACAGTTTGTGTTCCCACCCCACCTTAAAAGCCTAGACCCCACCAGGATCTAGACACCAGCAGGTCCGGTCATCAGAGTGCACCTGTAACCTCAGCAAGACCAGAGTCCACAGCCCATGCCACCTTTGGGGGCAGTGGCACTGGGGCATAGAAAATAAACTGGGTTTATTTGTGCGTGTGGTTTTGGTTTTGTCTTGTTTCGTTTTTGTTTTCCTTTTTTTTCCCTTTTTATCCCTTTTTTTTCTTTTATTTTTCTATCATCATCATCATCATCATCATCATCATCATCATCATCACCTTTCTCTAAAAGCCATGATTTAAAAGAGCAACTAGCAGATAGAAGAGTCAACTCTAGAACTCCACCAAACAGTGGGGAGAGCTGCTAGAATGCTCTCTGGGTGGGAGGAGCTTATGTACATGGTCTGCACTCTCCCTCCACCTTGAAAGCACAGACCAGTGCACAGTCTGGCACCCTAACTGGCCTCCTGCCTCAGTGAACCCTGAGCCCTTAGCCCACACCAGCCCCAGCTGTCCTACCTAGGCAGCCACAAAGTCGTACACACCAGGACACCCCTGGTTAGTGCTCACTCCAGCCCCAGTCTTCACATCAAGGTGACACAGGTGCAGACATCCCAGAACACTCCAGGCGCACACCACTTGTGCTTCCAGTGACTTGCTAGGGCACCCACAGTGCAGAGTGCTTCACCATCTTTGGCTGACATCTGCTTCAGCTCCAGCCATCCTGCCAGGGCACACCTGTGTGGAGCACCCCAGAACACTTCCACCCATGCCAACCTCAGCTCCATCCACCCAGCCAGGGCGCCTCCATTGGACAACCTGACTTGCTCCTAATTCAATTTCAGCTATCCTACCAGGGCATGTTGTGTGTGGAGAGCCCAGGGACCACATCTTTGCTTTAGTTGTCCTGCCAAGATGACCCCTGCATGGAACACCCCAGGACCTCCCAACCTATACCCCACACCAGCTACAGCCATTATTCAGTGCACCCTCTGTGTGGAAATTCCAGAAACACCCAAGTTTATATCCATTTCTGCTTCAGCTGTCTTTCCAAGGTGCCTCTGTGTGGAGAGCCCCTTGTCCCCCCAGCTTGGACCCACTTTAGTTTCAACTCTCCTGCTAGGGTACCTTCTGCCTAGAGAGCTCAGGGATCTCCTGGCCTGCACATCGCATCAGCTCCAGCCATTCCGCCAAGGTACCCCTGCACAGAGCACCCTGGGACACTCTGACTTGCACCCATTTCAGCTTCAGTTGTCCTGCTAGTGTGCTCTCCACACACAGAACCCTGGGACATCCTGACCTGAATCTGCTTCAGTTTTAGCTGTCCTGACAAGGGACTCACTATGTGGAAAGTACCAGGTTCCCCTAACCCATGCCAGCCACAGGTCCAGCTTGCCAGCCAGCAAAAGTCACCAAGCATATAGTCTACATAGGGGATGACCAAACACAAGACCATTCCTTCAAGTTCAGGAGAATTAGCTGCACCTCCTAATCCATAGAAATAAATGCAGAAAGTCAAGCAAAATGAAGAGACAGAGGAATATGCTTCAAAAGGAAGAACAAGAGAAGGACTAAGTGAAATAAAAATAAACAGCATGCCTGAGAAGGAATCTAAAGTAGTGGTCATTAAAATACCAGGCTGGAGAGAACAGTGGAAGAACCCAGTGACACCTTCAGTAAAGAGATAGAAAATATAAGCAAGAGCTGATCAGAGTTGAAGAATACAATAACTGAAGTAAAAAACACACTAGAGGGAATCAACAGATTAGCAGATGCAGAAGAGATCTGGAAGACAGGGTAATGGAAAGCACCCAAGATGAACATCAAAAAGAGAAAAGACTTTTTAAAAATGAAGATAGATTAAGAGAACCCTTGGACAACATCAAGCAAACAAACATTCACATTCGGGAGTCCCATAAGAAGAAGAGAAAGGGGTGAAAAACTTATTTAAAGAAACGGTAGCTGAAAACTTCCCTAATGTAGGGAAAGAATCAGACATCCACATCAAAGAAGAGAGTTCCAAACAAGATGAACCCAAGGAGGTCCACACTACAACATGTAATAAGTAAAGTTTTAAAGGTTAAAGATAGAATCTTAAAAGCAAGAGAGAAACAAAAAGTTACCTACAAGGAAAAACCTGTAAGATATATCAGCTGATTCTTCAGCAGAAACTTTGCAGGCCAGAAGGGAATGACACAATACATTCAAAATGCTGCAAGGAAAACACCTACAACCAAGAATAATCTACTCATCAAGGGTGTCATTCAGACTTGAAGGAGAGAGAGTTTCCCAAACAAAAACTAAAGGAGTTTATCACCACTAAGCCAGACTTAGAAGAAATGTTAAAGAGACTTCTGTAAGTCCTAAAGGAAATGGCCATAATTAGACATAGAAAAATTATAAGTAAAAAGATGTAAAATAGGACCACATATTCATAAAACATGAAGGGGAAAAAGGAAAAGAAGGTTTTATTTTTTTCTTTTTTGTTTTTAGAATGCCTTTGAAGTTCATCAAAGTAATATAGACTGCTGTATACTTAGGATGCTATATTTGAACCTCATGAGGTACACAAAAA
This sequence comes from Neofelis nebulosa, assembly GCF_028018385.1. Taxonomy (NCBI): domain Eukaryota; kingdom Metazoa; phylum Chordata; class Mammalia; order Carnivora; family Felidae; genus Neofelis; species Neofelis nebulosa. Next base: position 92,599,744 of record NC_080787.1, on the reverse strand, counting down.
ATAAGGAGAAAGAAAGCCAAACATAACACTATAGAAACTCATCACTCATAAGGAAAGAGAGCAAGAGAAGGAAGGAAGGAACAGGAGAGAACTACATAAACAACTAGAAAACAAATAATAAAATGGCAGTAAGTACATACCTATCAACAATTACTTAAATGTAAATGGCCAAAATGCTCCAATCAAAAGACATAGGGTGGCAGAATGGATTAAAAAAAACAAAAAGCAAGACTCATCTTTATACTGACTATAGGAGACTCACCTCAAACCTAAAGATACATACACTGAAAGTGAATGGATGGAGAAATCCCATGCAAATGGAAGTGGAAAAACAAAACAAAACAAAACAAAAAACAACAAAAAAACCCCAAAGTAACAATACTTATATCAGACAAAATAGATTTTAAAACAAAGACTATAACAAGAGACAAAGCATTGCATAATGATAAAGGGATCAACCCAATAAGAGGGTGTAACAGTTGTAAGTATCTGTGCACCCAGCACTGGAGCACATACCTACAAAGAGCAAATATTAATGGACATAAAGAGAGAAATTGATGATAATACAGTAATAGTAGTGGACTTTAACATTTTACTTAACATCAGTGGATAGATCATCCAGGTAGAAAATCAACAAGGAAATAATGTCTTTGAATGACACATTGGACTAGAGGGAAATAACAGATATATAGAGAACATTCCATCTGAAAACAACAGAATACACATTCTTTTTTATTGTGCATGGGACATTCTCCCGAATAGATCATGTATTAGGCCACAAAACAAGCCTCAATAAATTTGAGAAGATTGAAGTCATACCATGTGTCTTTTCTGATTACAACAGTATGAAACTAGAAATAAATCACAAGAAAAAAATAGAAAAGACACAAAAACCTGGAGACTAAACAACATGATAATGAACAAGCAATGAAGGGGTCAATGAAGAAATCAAACAAATGAACAAAATTAATGGAGACAAATGGAAATGAAAACATAATGGTCCAAAATCTTTGGGACACGGCAAAAGCAGTTCTAAGGGAATTATGCAGTGATATAGGTCTACATCAAGAAACAATAAAAAGCTCAAATAAACAGTCTACACCTAAAGGAACTAGAAAAAGAACAAACAAAATCCAAGGTGAATAGAAGAAAGGAAATAATAAAGATCAGAGCAGAAATAAATGATATAGAGACTAAAGCAAAAAGCAATAGAAAAAAAAATCAATGAAACTGAAAGCTGATTCTTTGAAGAGATAAATAAATCAATAAACCCATAGCTGGAGTCATCAAAAATAAAAGAGAAAGGACTCAAATCAGAAATAAGAGAGAAGTAACAAACTGACACAACAGAATACAGAGAATTATAAGAGAATAATGTGAAAATTTACATGCCAACAAACTGGACAACCTAGTAGAAATGGATAAATTACTAGAAACATTCAATCTTCCAAAACTGACCTAGGAAAAAATAGAAAATCTGAATACGCTGATTACAAATAATGAAATTGAATTGGTAATCAAAAAAGTACCAAAAATGAAAGTTCAGAACCAGATGATTTACAGCTGAATACTACAAACATTTAAAGAAGAGAACACTGGTTTACCTGGGTGGCTCAGTTGGTTAAGCATCCAACTTTAGCTCAGGTCATGATCTCGCGGTTTGTGAGTTCGAGCCCCACATCAGGCTCTGTGCTGACAGCTCAGAGCCTGGAACTGGCTTCAGATTCTGTGTCTCCCTCTCTCTCTCTGCCCCTCCCCTGCTCATGTGCTGTCTTTCTCTCTCTCTCTTTCTCAAAAATAAATGTTAAATAAATAAAATAAAATAAATAAATAAATAAATAAATAAATAAATAAATAGAGTTAGTACCTATTCACCTTTATCTATTCCAAAAATAGAGGAGGTAGGAAGGTTTCCAAATATATTCTATGAGACCAGCATTACCCTGATACCAAAACCAGACAAACAGACCACAAAAAATGAAAACTATGGGCCAAAATATTACAAACCTCATACAACAATACATTAAAAAGATCATTCACCATGACCAAGTGGAATTTATTCCAGGGGTGCAAGGATGGTTCAGTATTTGCAAATCAATCAGTGTGATACACCATATCAACAAAATGAAGGATAAAAATCATATGATCATCTCAGTAGATGCAGAAAAAGCATTTGATAAAATTCAGCATCCATTCATGATAAAAAAAAAAAACTCAACAAAGTAGAATGAACTTACCTCAACATAATAGTAATAATAAAGTGGACAACACACCTCAATGTAATAAAGGCCATATATGAACAACCCACAGTTAACATCACACTCAGCGGTGAAAAACTGAGAGCTTTTCCTCTAAGATTGGGAATAAGACAAGGGTGTCCACTCTCACTGTGTTTATTCAAGATAGTACTGGAAGTCCTAGGCATAGCAGTCAGACAAGAAAAAGAAATAACAGTCATCCATATTGATAAAGAAGTCAAACTCTCACTATTTGCAGATGACTGGTTACGATACATGGAAAGTCCTAAAGATTCCACAAAAAAAAAAAAACAAAAAAACTGCTAGAAGACATGAATTCAGTAAAGCTACAGGATATAAGATTAGTATCCAGAAATCAGTAGCATTTCTATACACCAATAATGAAGTAGCAAAAAAAAAAAAAAAAAAAAAGAAAAAGAGAAGACAACACCATTTACAGTTGCACGAAAAAGAATAAAACACCTATGAATAAACTTAACCAAAATGGGGAAAGAACTGTTCTTGAAAACTATAAAGCACTGATGAAAGAAATTGAAGATGATTCAAACAAATGGAAAGATATTCCATGCTCATGAATTGGAAGAATTAGGATTGTTAAAGTGTCCCAAATATTTCCCCAATCAATCTTCAGATTCAGTGCAATCCTTATCAAAATACAAACAGCATTTTTCACAAAACTAGAACCAACAGTACTAAAATTTTTATGGAATCACAAAAAACCTCAAATAGCTAAAGCAGTCTTGAGAAAGAACAAAGTCTTGAGGTATCACAATCCCAGATTTCAAGATATACTACAAGGCTGTAGTAATCAAAATAATATGGTACTGGTATAAAAATAGACACATAGATCGATGGATCAGAATAGAGAGCCCAGAAATAAAGGAGGCAAGATTATATAATGGGAAAAAGACAATCTCTTCAGTAGATGGTGCTAGGAAAACTGGATAGCTATGTGTAGAAGAATAAAACTGGACTACCTTTTAATACCCTACCGCAAAATAAACTTAAATGGATTAAACACCTAAATGTGAAACCTGAAATCACAAAAATTTTAGAAGAGACCACAGGCAGTCATTACTCTAACATCAGCTGTAGCAACTTTTTTCTAGATATGTCTCCTAAGGCAAGGGAAACAAAAGCAAAAAGAAACTACTGGGACTACATCAAAATAAAAAAAAAATGCACCATGAACAAAGCAAAAACACAACCTACTGAAGGGGAGACGATATTTGCAAATGATATATCTGATAAGGGGTTAATATCCTAAATATATAAAGAACTTAAAAACTCAATATGAAAAAACAATGCGATAAAAGAATGGGTAGAGGATCTGAATAGATATTTCTCCAGAGATGACACACAGATGGTGAACAGACACACATGAAAAGATGTTCAACATCACTATTCATCAGGGAACTGCAGATCAAAACCACAGTGAGATATCACCCTTACACTTATTAGAATGGCTAAAATCAAAAACACAAGAAATAAATGTTGGTGAGGATGTGGAGATAAAGGAACCCTTGTGCACTGTAGATGGGCATGTAACTGGTACAGCCACTATGGAGAACAGAATGGAGGTACCTCAAAAAATTAAAAATAGAATTACCGTATGTTCTAGTAATTCCACTATTGGGTATTTACTCAAAACAAACAACACAAATTCAAAAAGGTATATGCACCCTTATGTTTGTTGGAGTATTATTTACAGTAGCCAAGATACGAAGTCAGCCTAAGTGTCTATCAATAAAAAATGGATAAGGAAAATGTGGTATATAGGTATGCAGTGAAATATTACATGGCCATAAAAAAGGATGGGATTGTGATAACATGGAGGGCATTTTGTTAAGTGAAATAAGTCACACTGAGAAAGATAAATAATACATGATTTCACTTGTAAGTGGAATCTTCAGGAAAAAAAGCAACAAATGAATAAACAAAAAGAATCAAATCTATAAATATAGAGAACAAACTGATGGTTGCCAGAGGAAAGGGGGGTGGAGGGATGGGCAAGATGTGTGAGGAGGAGTGGGAGATACAGGCTTCCAGTTATGGAATGAATAAGTCCTGGGAAAAGAAGACACAGTGTATGGAATATAGCCAGTGATATTGTAGTAGCATTGCATGGTAACAGATGGTAGCTACACTTGTGAACATAGCATAATGTATAAACCTGTTGAATCACTACCTTGTATATCTAAAACTAATATAACATTGTGTGTCAACTATACTAAAAAAAAATAGAGCAAGGAAGTATTATTATGGCAAAATAAATTATAGGAAGAGGACCATCATGCAAATATATTAGAACATCTTATTTCAAATATAAAGAACAAAGTAAAATAATGTTAACAGCAATGGGACTGTATGCTTTATATTGTTCCGAGCATATACTAACCGATTTAACCCTCACAGTGTTTGAGATAGCTGTTATTATAGCCACAGAAGTGGAAACAGGCTGAAAGAAGTTACGTGATTTGCCAGAGTCTCATGTCTAATGAGGAATCTGAATTTTTTTTTTTATAATTTTTTAAAGTTTATTTGTTTATTTGAAAGAGAGGCAGCATGAATGGGGGAGGGGCAGAGAGAGAAGGAGAAAGAGAGAATCCCAAGCAAGCTCGTGCTGAGCAAGCGCAGCACAGAGCCCAATGTGGGGCTCGAACTCATGAAACCACAAGACCGTGACCTGAGCCGAAACCAAGAGGTGGATGCTTAACCAACTGAGCCACCCAGGTGCCACAGGAATCTGAATTTGAATCAGAATCTATGCTCCTAAACCACTATGCTAAAATTTCATTTTTATTGTTGTTTATGGTTTCCTTAAGTGTTTGAATCCATTTTGAAAAAAAGATTCTTAGTTAAACCAAGCTTATAGCCATTATTTTGTCATTTTGTGATTGGTTAATCACAAATTAATGAAATGTTAATTGGTCTGGCAAATGTTAAGTGGCATACTTTCTTCATACTGAAAATGCTTACTGACCAGTACAAAGCTGAGTAACATATAGTCCCTACCTTCAGAGAGTTTATGACCTGCCCCCCCCCAAAAAAAAACCCCAGTAAAACAATTATAAGTAACTTTAATGCAAGCCAGAAGCAAGTTCATTTGGGGGCTCAAAGAAAAGAGAGTATATATGATTAAAGAAATATGAAAAAGTTTACTTGAAAAGGTTAATAGGGGGCACCTGGGTGGCTCAGTCAGTTGAACGTCGGGCTCTTGATTTCAGTTCAGGTCATGATCCCAGGGTGGTGGGATTGAGCCTTGTGTTTGTGTCTGTGCTGAGCCTGAAGCCTGCTTAGGATTCTCTCTCTCTTTGTCTCTCTCTCCCTCTGCCCCTCTCCCCTGCTCGTGCATGCTCTCTCTCTCAAATTAAAAAAAAATTTTTTTTAAGGTTAATAGGTATTTGAAAGGTATCCTTGAAAAGGGAATAGAAAATAGGAGGAGAGCATTTTAAGCAGAATGAAGAGCGTGAAACAAAAGCATAGGAGTTAAAAATACAGAATACCTTCAGAGAATTGGCAATCTAATTTGACTTAGAACGTTAGTATAATGCAGGCTTTCGTGGAGAGTTTTGAACACAAGGATGAGGAATCTGCACAAAATTAAACAAGGAAGAGCTATTACTGGGTTTTAATTTGGAGCATGAGTGATACATTTAGAGCTGTGTTAGGGATATTAATCTAGAAACAAGTGGTAGGTGAATTGGGAGAGCGAGGAAATCAAAATCGGGGAGATTAGCTATGGTAATCCATCTAATACGGGTCCAAACCAGGGTAATGGTATTGTGAAATTAAACACCATCCCTTCATTCTTTCATTTATTACACACTTACTGAGCATACACTGTGTCAGGCATTGTTTCCAACACGGGAGATAGGTCAGATAGACAGATGTGGCCCCTGCCCTGAGGGAGCAAACTGACTGAGAACATAGTTGTGTTCTAGGTGGATAAGAATACAAAAGCACACAGTCCTCTGGAAGCATAAGACAGGACACCTTAGCCTTGTTAAATTTTCAGTCTTCCAACTTCCTTCCCTGACATTCTATTCTCTTAGGCTTTTAGGAATTTCTAACTTACTAGGAAACTCAGATGCTAATGACCAAGTCTGGCAAATAGAAAACAGTCACAACCCTAGGTGAAGAACACCGACCACATAGCCAAGTGTCCCAGCTGAGGTTCTCTTTTCTTGTACAACAGAAGCCCACTCACACTAACTTCCACATAAGAGAAGGAACATTATTGTGAAGGTACAGGTGTCTCTCTCGGATCCATAGGTAGGAGTTATGGTCAGACCTCAGCAGAGACTGGAAAACGATCAAAAGGCAAGAACGTTGTTTTCTCTTTTTTCTGCCTTTTCCTGTCCTTCATGCTCAGGCGCCTGCCCCACCTCCACTGCCCTTGTACACTCACCAGTAACTTTTACATCTGCTTTTCCCTTTGTTTTTGCCTTACTCTTTTCTTGTCATGCTGGCCATCTCTGTCTTCCTATGTACATGTAGCTATATGATACAACAGTCCCAACCCAGTTTTTCGTGTCTTTAGTTCAAGGGATCTATGGACACTGAAGGCTTTAGTGAGTTCCAGTTCTCCTGATTCCCAGGAGAATCTGTATGGGTTTGGCACGGGGCTAGCCGCAGTCAAGGTAGCAGTATACTGCTTCTGGAGCCCACGGCAAGGAGGGGAGCAGAAAGGATTTCTCAGGGGAAAAGGCATAGGTTAACGTCTCAGAAACTTCAGTTCCATCACATTAGATGTGTTTATGTGATATGACAGTGATTTTTTTTCCTCCCTAGAAAACCCACAGTTAAAGCATGCATGCGTGTTTTACAATAGATGATATCTTCAAGCCTAATGATATTTGTTATTTATTGAGTGCTGACTTTAAGCAGTGCTTTTCATAACGTGTATAATGTGGCTTCTATCTGAATAGCCAGTAGTCTCTTCAGATTTAACGTGGGCTAAATGGAGTACTGCTCCGCCATTATCTGACTTCCGATAATGCCATTTTATACCCACCACTTATCGAGTTGTATTGTAACTATTTGTTTTCAACTCTGGTCAAGGAGTTCCTTAGGGCAGACACATGTCTTATTCATCTTTGTATCTCCAGTGCCTGAAACAGAAGTTTCTGCAGTGGTAGTTGCTCAGTAATTGCACTGCATGGAATATGAGGTTGAATCACTGTAAGCATTGCTGTATGATTTGACCCATGGGTTGAGGAAAATGAGATGTGTAGACAGTTTTGAACTTGGGTGACAGAAATAGGAAAAGTCTGGAGGAGCTGATTGGAATGGCCAGGAGGTAGGAATGAAGATAGTGAGTAGACTATTGACAAAATCCAGGTCCTAGATGCCAAATTGGATGGAACAATTCAGTTTGTATTTTTTTTTACAAGGCTATTTCAATATGTCTTTTGTTTAAAGAAATGCTTTTAATTTTTAAAAGGCAGTTTACCTTAAATGCATTTTAAATAATAAATAATAAAGGGGTTCTTTATCTGGACATTATATAAATATGATACTTAAGGTGTTTTGTTTTATTTTAACAGGAACAAGAATGGTAAGTCCAGCATCTTTAAGAAAACTTCTGGAATCTTGTAAAGATCTTTGCTTGCTTGATGTGTCCTTCTGTTCACAGATTGATAACAGAGCTGTGCTGGAACTCAATGTGAGCTTTCCAAATGTATTCATAAAAAAGAGCTTTACGCAGTGACTTCGTATATGTTCTATAATAAAATCCATGTGCTTTCGTAGGGTTTTATTTTGGCGTTGGTTTTGTTTAGTTTTATAATGGTGGGAATGTCTTGCTGCTCCGTTAAGGCATTTGTAGATTTTAAAGAAAGATATGAAATTGTCCATTAAATCAAGTAAAAATGTAAAGAAGTGTTTTCATAAAATATTGTAAGCGCTTTTCTTCAAGAATATGTGAGTGGGTCACATTATTTTTACCTTATGTTCAGCAGTAATATTATTCTTTAGTCAATAATTACATGTGTAATAAAAGAGTAATATGGAAACCTTTTAACTTATTTTTAAAGGAACACGTTGAGCCAGAAAGTATCATGATGTTTAAAAATAAAATTAATTTTTCACACCCTCATGTAAAGATGTCTTATTATAATAAGCCTTATGACCTGGCCAGTGTTTTGTTTGATGTATACAAAATTTTCAGAGTTAGTTGGAGGAAGAGTCTTATTTTTTCATGTTGTAATTATTTTTTAAGCTGATACATTAACTCTTCAATTTGACGGTTTTAGTTTTTCCATTTTTCTTCTGACTTATTTATTTTACTACTGGGTAATATCAGTGTAGAAATGTGGGCGTAATCAAGAACAAGAGGTAAACTACTAAACAAAATAACTTTCCAGCTATTAGCAGATGCCTTAAAAATTTGCCTGAGGGAGAGGTTTAAGACTTCTGAAATATATGTGGATTATATCTATTTTTTTTCTGTGTCCCAGCACCTTAAATCATTAGAAATCAGTTACAGTGGAGGAAAAACATTGTTTTGTTAAAATAGTGAATTGATTTAGTTCTGTTGCTAAGAAAGTAAACAAAATATTTTGTGGCATGAAAAGACAGGGCTGTTTTGAGTAGCAAACTAATATTAAGTGTATAGTATAACCAAATTTACTTTCCCACAAAGGACAGACTGCTAAATTCCAACATCTGCACATCCCAGAATAATCCTGTAGAACTCTACTGTCCTATCTGGCAGCCACTAGCCATATATGGCTATTTTATTTAATTGTAGTTAAGTGTAATTAAAAATTCCATACCTCAGTTGTGCTAGCCACATTTCAGGTGTTCAGTAGTCACCTGAGGCTAGTGGTTATCATATTGGACATCATTACTCTAGAATTTCTTGTAGCCATTTAAGAAGAAGCACATTTAGTTAAAAAATTAGCATGCTTAATATATATCTCTGGGCAGTTTTTGAGGGCATTCTCAAAAGTACATATATGAAAGCATTTTTCCCCCAAAGTGCATAAGCTAGTGAATTTATGTATATGACAAATATTAGGCAGTCAATAAGTATTTATTGAATGAGTAAGAATATATTATTGAGCTAAGCCATGTAATATGTCAAACCTTAAAAACGTAAAGGCTATAGGGGCTCCTGGGTGGCTCAGTCAGTTGAGCATCAGACTTTGGCTCAGGTCATGATCTCGTGGTTTGTGAGTTCGAGCCCCACATCGAGCTCGCTGCTGTCAGCATGGAGTCTGCTTTGGACCCTCTATTCCCTCTCTCTTTGTCCCATCCCCCACTTAGGCTCCCAAAAAATGAATAAAACATTAAGAACAATTTTTAATGTAAATGTTATAAACTAGTACTATGCTTACTCTTTTCTAGAATATAAAGAATGCAATACTGTGACATTTGAAATATTAAAATAGCAGTACAGTCTCTTCCATATAAGAAACCATCTATATGAAGATTTCTGTCATGGGGCAGGACCCACCCTATCTTCTGTTTTCATGGCAGAAGCAAGGGCCAGTTGGGAGAGGGCTGGGTTATCCTACACATTACCTTCATGCACTTGTATTTTCTTTCCACTCACAAATGTATATAAACATTTTAGATGTTTTATCTGGTGGAACTTTTAGGAGGATGAGATTTATAATTTGACTACCAACTGGGTGAAGTGGTACTTTTATCATAAATTAGCAACCGACATTGAGTTGATGCTTACTTTGGCCAGACCCTCTTTGGTAGGCTTTGTATTCCCTGAGTCACTTAATCTTCACAACAACCCTGTAAGATAGATACTGTTGCTTGCTTCCGGTTACTGTTGAGGAAACTGAGGCAAAGAAAGATTGAAGAACTTCCTCCTGTCCACATACCTGCTGGTGGCAGAGCCATTTTACACACCTTGGACATCTGGCTTTTACACACCTAGCCAGTGCGTTTAACCTGTGTTTTAAGTGTGCAGGGTGACTTCTGATTCCGGAGCAGAGGTCAGCAAACATTTTCTGTAATGGACTAAGAGGCAAAATTGAGATTATTATGTAGGTATTATATAATGGGAGAGAGAATGAATTTCCACAAAATTTTTATTGACAGAATTCAAAACATAATAATTGAAAACAATTTTTTTGTAATACGGTTCTACTAAAGAAGAATGGAATACTCATGGGGAGGATAATATTTCACTCGATTGGGATTCAAAGTTACTATTTCCTATCATCAGAATTGATTGTAAGTATTCATCTGTTAATGTTGATCTCGAGTAAGATTTTACATATTTTGTCTTTGAAAATATCTTTTCAGACAGATAAGAATTGCCAAGTACATATGTTAATCCATGAGAGTATTTTCCGGAGCATATTTATCACTTGGAAGGCATTGGTAGAATTCTATTACATTCTTTCCTCCCTTGGTCTTTTCCTTTTAGCCTGCTAGAGCCTTGCAGATTAATCCCTTCCAATTGAGGGTTACAGCGTTGGTGGTATAGTGGTGAGCATAGAGCTGCCTTCCAATTGAGGGTTACGTGGACGCTCCTGAATTGCACAATTGAATGGATTTTGAAAAATGGAAATTTCCTTTACATTTGCATCAGGGTCCAAAAAACACTGCCGGACCTGTGGTTTGAGCAGAAAATGTATCTGCTGCAGATTTGTGCCACAAATACTGCTTCTTGTCTTCCCTCTTGAGAGCACAGGAATATATAAAGCTCCTGGGTGTTACTTTGTGATTCAAATCATGTTAGTTGTCATCAAAATTACTCTAGTGTATGTTTCCTGCGTGAACATTGTTTTGCTGTCTCCACCTCCAGAGCTTCTGATTCAGTACAATTTGCATTTTAATGAGTAATCAGTCGATGCTGATGCTGCTGGTCTGAGGGCAGTCTTTGAAAAGCACTACTCTAGAACACTCTGGATCTGGAGGAGCCTTTTCCTGAATCCTACAGACAGTGGGGATAACTGTTCCTATTGTTTTGCACTGTCTCAATTTTTGGTTGAGTTCATTACAGAACATCATCAAGTCTGCAACCAAAGCTAGATTCCAAAGCCATTCAGTGTTCCGTAACAGTAGTTGAGGGTGTTTTCTTTTGGTCCAGAAAAATTGCAGTGTCAGTTCTGAACTCAGAAACTCACAATAAAACTATTGCTGCTAAGCCAACTGGTAGGACAAATCGGGATGTCACCTTCCATAGCTGACAAAAGATAACAACTGATGCTGGTTACATGAAGTTCAATGTTGAGAGCACTAGTTCATTAACACAAGATTAAAGTCAACCATATTCCACAAAAACCTGCTGTAAATAGTACAGTGAATAACCATAGGGTTTTAATAGTTTGCATCTTCACAAGTTTTGTAAATTTGACCACCTAAGCCTTTTTTTTGCTCCACACGTTCTTACCACCAGATGTAACACATCTTAGCAGATTCTACTTCAGCTTGTACCAAAGTCACATTTTCTTAACTTCTTAGAAAATACTCTTACCTATAGTTGTTGCACACAGACTATTCATAGAAACTAACTCTTCAATCACTTCAGCCTCAGCATTGACTTATCAAATAAACCACAATAACCAGGCAGTAGCAGTAACATCTGTTGACTCATCAAGAGCCAAGGAAAACTACTCAGAATCATTTGCCTTGTTTTTTTGTTTTGTTTTGTTTTTGTTTTTTATTGACTGTTGATGTTGTTCCCAATGTTCTCCACCCTTTGAGCGACTGTTGTTGCCAAAAGGCTAATTAAATAGTCTAAGCAAGTTTACTTTGGACACTTTACTTTAGTTGATGAATCAAAAACATTTTAATTAACTCACCATTGGTAAATGGCTCTCCTTGCTTGGCTAACAAATGAACCGCTCAGAAGGTTATTTTGGCTGCTTTATTTTCATGTTTTTATTTTTATAAAGAAATTCTGTAATGAAATGAGATACCTTGCTTTAAGTTTTCTAATTTTTCTGGCCACTGTGATGAGTACTTCACTTGATGATTCCAACATATGTATAGTATTCTTCCAGAACAGCCGCAGTGTCACTGCATGTTGAACACAGTGCTTTGCCATCTAATTTGATAACAGAATTATCCAGACTGCACCGTGCCTTCAGCACATGAAACTTGGAGTCCACGTTTCTTTTTTTCCTTTCCCTTTGTTTGTTCTGGTATGATGAGTATCCACTGGTAGTAAGTAACTATTGTGGAAGGACCAGATGTGTGGTATTCAGAAGGCGAAGAGTTATAACTGCATCACTGGGATTTGTAATGAGCCAAGCAGAAGAGCAGAGCAAGGAGAGCACCGTAGGTCTCTGTTGTAGCCACTTAACCTCTTCCCCTGTGGTGTGGTAGCCACTATAGACGATGTATAAATGAATGTGGCCACATTGCTTATGGACACTGAAGGTTTAATTTCATGTAATTTTCATGTGTCACAAAATACTATTCTTCCTTTTATATTCTTTTCTTTTTTGCCAATAGAAAATGGAAAAACCGTTTTAAGTGGCAGGCTGGTGGAGCAAATTTGTAACCTGGGTTCTAGGATATTCTCAAATCAGTGACTAAGCTCAGGTTTGCACACTCCTAATTTTATACACTGCTCTCAAACCTCTTCTCAGCCTTTATCTTTCTCACTTTACCATTTAGATTTTAATATGAAGAACCATATTTTATTGACTTAGAAAAAAAATGTTTTGCCATAACAAAAGAGAATTTTGAACTTTTCTTTTTTATTGAGGTATATTTGGCAACTAAGAATTGTATATGTTGAAAGTATACAATTTGATGATTTGATACATATTATATATACATTGTGAAGTCATTGCCACATTCAAGCTAAATAATGTATCTTTTTAGATAGTTACAGCTTTTTTTTTTATTTTGGTAGTGACAAGCACATTTCAAGCATACAGTAAGTACTATTTACTGTAGTCACATTGTACATTAGATATCCAGAAGCTATTCATCATGCATAACTGAAACTTTCTTTTAACCAACATCTCCCCATTTCTCCCTCCCCTAGTCCCTGGTAACCCTTACACTCCTGTGAATTTGACTGTTAGATTCCACATAAAAATGAGATCATGCAGCATTTGTCTTTCTGTGTCTGGTTTGTTTCAGCAAAGTGTTCTCCAGGTTCATCCATGTTATTGAAAATGGCAGTATTTCCTTCTTTTCAAGGCTGAATACCATTCATTCCGTTATTATATGTGTACACAGTATAAACGATATGTGTGTTGTGTGAGTGTGTGTGTGTGTGTGTGTGTGTGTGTATAAACACACATCACCTATTTTTGTTATCCATTCATCTGTTGACAGATGCTGAAATTAATGTGGGAATGCAGATATCTCTTTGAGATCCTGATTTTATTTTCTTTGGATATATACCCAGAAGTGGGATTGCTGGATCATATGGTAGTTCTATTTTTAATTTTTTGAGAAACCTCCGTACTGTTTTTCATAATGGCTGTACCAATTTACATTCCCACCAACAGTGTACAAGGATTCCGTTAACAAGAGAAAATATGTAGACTATCCATTAAAATTTGAAGACAACTGACCCATTATTATTAGTATTGTCAGCTAACTTAATTGTTTTAATATTTGTTAGCATTTTGGCAAGATAAAATATCTTTCCAGTGACTAGTAATAGATAAAGCTATGTCCCTGACTCTGAGCATAATTAAAGGAGCCTCTCAATTTAAACTGCCCTAAAATAAGACCCTAAAAATATACAATATATAGAAAAAACATTTACATAGTTAATATTCTTCTTTCTTGTTGGGGTGATTAATTTTGAGCCAATATGTAGCAAAGAAAAAGTGATTTTTTTTTTTTTTTTGCAGAAGTGTTTTTATTTTTGGTGTTTCCCAGGAATTAACTAAAGACTGGAAACTCATATTTACAAGTATAGTAATACTAACCAAAGAGCTATAAAACCAAATGAAAATTTCATTTGGCTACCACGTAAATTAAAAATGATTGTTTGATTTTTCATTTTTTTACTTTATAGTATTAAAGGATACCTATTCTTGACACAGTAATTTTCATTTTCAAAGCCATTTATCACACATTTCTTCAGTGCTGCATCTAGTTTCCTCCTGTTTAGCACATTTAATACTAAATTAATACTTCAGAAGAACTTTTCATTTTTAGTCATTCTGAAAATGTCAGTGACCCTTACCAGAATGTTAGCTCTTGCTAAAACACTATTCTAGCAGCTGTGATTTTTTTCCTTGTAACCTGGTTCTCTAGCAGTTACGTTAATGTCAATAAGCAAATGAGGTGATGATTGACAGCAATAGCCACAAGTCAAAAGGGAAAAGATAAATTACTTTAATCAGATATCATGATTTATTATATATATTTTATAACCGTGGACAGAGGCCAAGATTTTTCCTTTGACACAGCAGAAAGTATATAAAGATTTTTGCCTATAAGTCTAAATTTTGTGCTTAAATTTTTGTACATATGAATACCATTAATGGTTTGATTACATTTTGAAAGGAAAAATGTAATTATGTTGAAATTAACATTTTCAGAGGAAAGAAGTTTTTTTATCGGTGTATTTGGCAAGTAAATTAGTGCAGTCTTAGCTATAAAATTTCAATGAAAAATTTAAAAGCAAAGCAGTCATGTGATCAGATATATTGAGTAGATTGCACTAAAGATAAAACAGCTCTTTCTGTTACAAATGAGGATCTGTACAGACAACTGAGATGTTTTAAATTTTATTTGTATAAAAATGCTGTTCAATATCTAATGATTTTTATTGTTTGTATTATTCTGTACTTCAGAATAATAAGATAAGCTTGAGTATCTCATTAGCTCACTTTCAAAATTGATCATTTCAAGACACTGCTGAATATAATGGAAGGTTTGGGTAAATAGGTTTGTGTCACAGCCTCTATGAAATTAGACGAGGCTAAGCCTAGTAGATGAGCGATCATCTGTGTGCTAAACACTCACAATCCGTCCTCATGTTACGAAATGACATCCGCTCATTTTAAACTCAAAAATTACACGAGTCTGCAACTAAACTGCAGCCTGCATGCACACTATTATTTACTTCTCTTTCCTTTCTCAGTAATTCCCCCATATAACATTTATTTACTTAAAGTGTGGTTGGCTTGTTACTTAAACCAGAGTTTGATACAGTGTTTAACTGATTTTACTTATAAGGTATCGTGTACTGTGGCATTTGCTTTTTGTGGAAGCCAGTCCCTTTCTTACAAATTAGCTCCTAAGTACTGCAGTTCTTGTCGCGCCCAAATTACTTTGGTGAACTAGAACGGAATGAAGTACACAAGATAAGACACATTCATCCATCCACTTAGTCAACAGTATATATATGGACAACAAAGACATGTTGAGATCTCTTGTGCTAGCACATAATTAGGTGGGCAGATCAGGTTTACAGAATGCATATAAATCACCAAAGAGCGCATTTCAAAAGGGGTATATGTGCCAAGAAAAAATTCTATGGTGAAATAAGCACGGGATACCAAGAATTCAGCACAGTTAGGCAGGTTTCCTTACTGCTGAACTTCAGAACCTTGATATTTAATGGACACTGTGAAGGTGAGATGAGGTAAGGTTTGTGGCGTTTCCCAATTTTCTGTGGAATACTTGTCAACATTTCTTGGAAACTAGTCTCTCAGAGCACTTTGGCAAGTGTTACTAAGCAGTACACGGTGTCTTATAAAAAAGTATTGACTACAGGGGCACCTGGGTGGCTCAGTCGATTAAGCTTCCGACTTTGGCTCAGGTCACGATCTCACAGTTTGTGGGTTTGAGCCCCGCATCGGGCGCTGTTCTCAGCACAGAACCTGCTCCAGATCCCTTGTCTCCCTGTCTCTCTCTGCCCCTCTCCAGCTTGAGCTTGCTCGCGTGCTGTCTCTCTCCACAAATAAACATTAAAAAAAAAGTATTCACTACAGTTACTTTTAAATGCTTCCTCAAGATCCTGCATTGTAATTTCTTAACAGTAAAGATATTTAAAATGTATTAGTTAAGAGGAAGATTGGGAAGTTGACTGGTGCTCTGGTGATACGATGAAAAAAATATTTCTGGGCATGATTTCTTTTTATTTGGGCCCATAATTTCTAAGTCCATTTTTCTTCCTGTATTAGATTTCTAGAATATGTATTTACTTTAGGTATCCTAAAATTTGGGGAACATGAATGACAGTCTAGTCATTGGGAATGGCTAAAGGAATTGCCATCATATGATGATTTTTCATATTTGTACGTAGGGTTTCACAGTCAAGTTGCTGTATTTACTCTTTATATCTTGTGCTAGTCCATAAACTATTCTAATCATCAACTGTGTAGCCATAGAAAGAGTAGAAATTTTAGATTAACTTCTGAGCAGTGACTACTTTAAAATGTGTAATATGTAGTATGTGTTTTTTAAAGTTACAGTAACAACAGTTCGGAGCTAGCACCTGTTTTGCTGAAGTCTATGAATCAAAGAAGCTGGTAATTTATTACAAGACCATTTCTTCCCAATTAGATACTTTTACATTACATGAACCCTGTTATATGTGTAGTCACATTCATATATTCTTTTCAGTCTTTTAGGTAAATATGTGTTTAATTTTGTTAATTTTTTTAGTGGAAAGTTATATTTCTGCAGTGCTTTCCATAGAATATTTGTAAGTTGCTGCTAAGATTACAACCATAAAAGCTAGAGAATTATCAATACTAATACAGATTCTGTCACACCATTGTTTCATTTGAGATGTTTTTGCTCACAGATACCACAAATAAAGAATTGATCGTGTTGATTCCTTTGTTGAAAAGCCCTAAAACTAATTCCACCCAGTAAAACCTAAAATAAATATCCATAAGTATTTATAACCAGAAATATTTGTAAAATCGAAAGACTTTCACATGTGTGTTCCTAGTATATGTTACCTTAACGTTTGTCAGCGCTGTGTCTGACCATGCGTAGCTACACAGAAAAGAGAGAAAATATTAGACTATTGAACAACTATTCTTCTTTCAAAGCATCTTCTGATCACCCATGTATATGCGCTCCTTGCCAAAGCCAGGGGTCTCATTTCCTACTCTCGGCTCTGTCTTGTTTACCGGAGCCTGGAGTCTGAGCAGAGTGGTGTCCTGGGGCCTCTGCCTTACCCCTCAGCACCTTCGGTCCTTAACCTCTGTAACAAGCCACTAGCTTCGGTTTTAACTCGGTAGCCTTCAGTCCTCCCTCATAAATCAAATTAGGCCATCTATTTTTTTTAATGTTTTGAACATTAAAGTACCAAATGTTAAAGAAGGTGACTTTTTAAGCCTTTTGATAAATGTTCAACCACCGACTCTCTGGTGGGGGAAAAGCCCTGATTTGGAGTGCCTCCCAATTTTTGTCATGCAAATATTCCCTGATTTGGAGCTTTCAGTGTGAAGTGACTCAATGCTGATTTGGGATGAGATGCACACACTTTGTTCTTTTGAGCTGATGCGATCTAGCTCCCGCTCACCAACACCAGATGAAAATAGGCAAAAGAAGCTATAGCTAGTTTTCCCGCCAAGGTGGTATTATCTGTACTCAAGTGATCCTTCAAAATCTATGAAATTCTTCCTTGCCACCAAATACATTGAAAAGAATAAAATTAAAAAAGTTTCCTACACTATTATCAAATCATCACCAGTAGGAGGATTAAGAATACTAAGAAGAAAAATACTTTGAAAAAACTTACAAGGAGAAGCAAAATATTTTTGCTGATATAAATCTGACATCGGTCAGGTAAATTGAAAGAGCATTGTGTGTTTGTGGGATTATAATTTAAAAAAAAACATTTCCCTATATTTCCACAGACTTTGAAAATTATATCCCCAGATAAATTGTGACATTTCCTTTCTGCATGTTGGTGCCATTTTACATTATGAAATTGTCATGGAGATTCATTACATCTATTTTCCAAACACAAATGACCATAATTCAAACATGTACCTATCATATACCAAACTCTAAACTGCATAAAAACATTCTATCACTAGCGTATATGTAGGCACATTGATAAGATGTGTACACAATTTTGTAACAAAGATTCTGAGCTTGGGAACCTCAGAATTTTTACTTTTGATATCCTTCTGCCTCAGGTACCAGATTTTTGGTCCAGATTTGGAAGCATTTATGTATTAGCTTTTATCAGGCTACAGTGAATAACGACTTAAGAAATACGAGTGGCTTCCAAGAACATCTAATTCTCACTCATGTGGCATGTTAGCCACTGTGGGTTGATTTCTGTAGCTACCTCCAGGATGTGGTTCAGGTTCAGGTCTGCTCCATCCAGGATCCAGGCTGAAGAAGGCCCGAACTGGGATATGCCCTTCCAGTGGCAAAAGGCGTGATGGAGGAGAAGTGGAAGCAATGTGAAATGCATCTATAATGTCGAAGTGGATAGGCTGCTCGTTAGGTCCGCTCACACTCTGTTGGCCAAAGCCAGGCATGTGGCCAAGCCCAGTCATCAGGCAACAGGACTGCTCTCCTTCAGGGAGCCATTAGAGGTCATAGCCAAAGGTGTTGGGAACAAATCATTCTGAACGACAATACTCCAGATACCGCAATTTTCCACCAATGTTTGAGCTCACTGTAAGCAGCCAAAGTATGTCAAGATAACATGAGAGGAAATAACGTCTTCATTCTTTACAAAGAAATGTATTACTGATAACGTTGGTTGCCATTCAGAATTTTTAGGAGGATCCCCACTCTTTCTATTTCACCCCTGGGAAAATAAAAAGCTTGTCTCAAATACCACTATCACCTAATTCTCTAGGAAATAAAAAATAGGATAAACTAATTGAAATGGCCCTAGAGAATTGATGGTGTAGGAATGGAAACAACAGAAGGGGAACAGGAGTCCGGAGGAATCCACGGTCTGGACTGTGCTACATCGTAGTTGTTATTTAACTTTTCTGTGTCTCGAGTTCCTCATGTGTAAAATAAGAAAGTTGTTCCACAAGCTTCCTAAGGTCATTCTTACTATAAAGCTCTCATTCTAATGCTTTTTTATTGTCGTCTCATTAACAAAGCATATCCTTCTTCAATTTTTATTATAGTTTAACTCGTTGTTTTTCTTAGAATTATGGCAGAGCAATGGGATTTTAATTTTCTTTTATTCATATCCTACCCAATTAAAAAAGGGAGTCAAGATAAAGTAATAGAATACAATCCTCCTTGTTTTTAATCTTAATATTCAAGCTAATACTTCCTTTACTCTGAGGTTGCTGATTTAAACATCACTGTATGTAAGAATCATCTGGGAGCTTGTTTAAAATGTAAATTTGTAGCCCCCAAACCCCCGGAGATTCCAAGCCTAGACAGAACCCAGAAAACTACATTTCTAACAAGCACCCCCAGTATCCACACTAGTCTGAGCAGTACAAACTCTATATATTGATGATAATAATGACAATAATAACAACCCCAAACACTGAGATACTAACTAGCCTAATAATCTGAAATCAGTTACTGCCATGCCTCTCAATTATACATTCCTTATTTGGTGGCTGTATTTTGTCTTCATTAATTTAACTTTTTCTTTTCTGCATTTAGCTTATTGGACCTCTGTAAGGTATGGAATTATGTTCATATATAAATTTTAGAAATGCGGCAACCAAAATATCTTAATACTCCTTTGAAGTGAAAGTGCTTCGGTTAGTATTGGCTTCTTCAAATCCATAAGGGTAGATCCACCTGAGACTGAAATACTACAAAATTAGCACTACTGTTAGATTATTACCCCCAGTCCCCTGCTTCTTCCCTTGTTCCTCCAATCTAATCTCCACATCCACATACTCCTTTTAAAACATGCTCACATCATGTCATCTCTCTGCTTAAAATCCTCCAGAATAGAAACCAAAACCCTTACCTTCTAGGATCTTATCTCTCCAACTGGCCCCCACCCCCACCTCTGCACCTGCTCTTTGCTGTAATGCTCTTCCCCCTGTATCTCCACCATCCCAGCTCTCACTTTCCTCAGGGCTCTGTTCAAATATTGCCTCTACAGAGAGGCCCTTATTGACAGTTGATAGAGTAGTGTATTCTCTCCCACCTATCAATCACTACCCTTTGTACCCTATATTTTTATTTATAGCGCTTAGGACTCTCTGACATACTATGTGTTGACTTATATCCATCCCTCTATAAGTTTTACCTCTATAAGTATAAGGGCTTTGTTTTGTTCACTGCTCTTCCAGGAATTAAAATAATACCTGGCACAGAGTAGGTACTCAATAAATATTTGTTGAGCAAATGTTGGAGATTGTACACAGCTTGGCCTGTCTCCAGTATAAGGCAAGACTATTAAGATCCAAGTTTTATAAGATAGGCGATGTTTTTAAAGGCAGTTTTATTTTCTCGTAATGCCCCATCTATTTTGAAAGTCGTTTTAATTTATTACTTTTAGATTTATCATCCCTTTTTGCAAACTCTCGTCTTTCCATCTTTTTCTAGTCTCTTTTTTAATTATGTGTGATACTTTATTTTGAATTATGGCAATTTAAAGATGATATTTCATTTCA
The DNA here is from genome assembly GCF_028018385.1 of Neofelis nebulosa. Classification (NCBI taxonomy): domain Eukaryota; kingdom Metazoa; phylum Chordata; class Mammalia; order Carnivora; family Felidae; genus Neofelis; species Neofelis nebulosa. The sequence goes on along the minus strand of NC_080787.1, from coordinate 92,579,004 downwards.
ACAAGTTTTAATTACTTAATTGAAACACGAAACTCCCAACTATGAATTCAACGTTGGTGAAAGGCACCAGATTTACATTCCCATAAAACTGAGCACTTATCTTCATGTGATACATATATGGGATAGGTATATGAATGTGTAATAGCATTCAGGATTTCCTCTGAAAACTAGAAATCTTCTTGATTAAAAAACAAACTAAAAGGATAATTTATTTTTCAGTACCGTCTGATACGTGCCCTCTAAAGCCAACATATGTACTGGTAGATATTTTTATGCCATAAAAATATGCCCGATTGGGGGCGCCTGGCTGGCTCAGTATGTAGAGCATGTAACTCTGGATCTCAGAGTCATGAGTTCAAGCCCCACGTTGGACATAGAGCTTACTTAAAAAATAAAATAAAAATAGATGCCTGACTGAAACAGAACTGAAGTTACATAGATAACAGGTCCAAAGCCCTTTGAAAACTGCAGGAAAAAAATAGCTGCTGTAGTGTTTACAACATTTTTAGTAGAATAAGATTAGACCACATTAAAACAACCCACTTATTTGGGCATTTTCCCCTCCCTGGCCTGGATTTCCCTAATTGTTCCTTACTGCCTGGTCTGGTCCTAGAAATGTTCCAGTACACGGTCAGGAATGAAGGTCTGGGTCACCTCACCATGTAAATAACCAAGACCAGCAGAGGTGCTTGCTAAAGGCAAAGGGAATACCAAATGGCTAGTGGAAGGAGGTAGTCATAAATACCAGCTATGACCTCATGACCAGTTACAAAAACGAGGGCTTGTTGTCATGAGTCCTTACTCTTATTTCATTATGAAGATGTTTGGGTATTTAGATAGCACACAACTTTGTTTTAGTCTCTCTTTTATCCCCTTATCATGTAATAAGATGTGTTGACTTTATATCATAGTATTTAAGTATTATTAATTTTACATCATAGTATTTACATTACAGGATATCAAGGAGACTAAACATCATCTAAGGACCACGCGTTTTCTTCCGGCGAAAGTGTTAGTGGCTTTTTCATCGTATGCAGGGTACTTGTATCATGCTGGGTGGAAATCTGACCTTATTTTCTTCATTTGGAGATTAAGTACAGTTTCAGAAGCTGTGTAGGGATGCCAGGTTTATAAGGGGTACACGTGTGATGGTTGATTTTATGTGTCAATTTGGCACCACTAGGTGCCAGGATATTTGATCAAACATTATTCTGGGTGTATTCTTTGTTGACATTAACATTTAAATCAGTGGACTTTGAGTAAAGCAAAAATGCCCCCATAATGTAGGTGGGCCTTATCCAACCAGTTGAAGGCCTGACTCCGACAAAAAGCTCGGCCTCCTTCAAGCAAGAGAGAATTTCTCTAGCATGCTGTCTTTGGCCTTTTTTTTTTTTTTTTTTTTAAGTTCATTTATTTATTTGGAGAGAGAGCAAAGATGGGAAGGGGCAGAGAGAGAGGGAGAGAGAGAGAGAATCTCAAGCAGGCTCTGCACCAGCAGCGCAGAGCCCTATGCGGGGTTCAAACTCCTAAACTTCAAGATCATGACCTGAGCCGAAATCAAGAGTCGGATGCTTACCTGACTGAGCCACCCAACTGCCTGTGCCTTTGGGCTTTATCTGCAACATTGGCTCTTCCTGGTTCTATAGCAAACTGCCATTGGACTCAAACTGGAACACTGGTTTTCCTGGGTCTCCACACTGTCAGACCACCCTGCAGATTTTGGATATGCCAGCCTCCATAATCCCATGAGTCAACTCCTTTTGATATTGTATGGATATTTAAAAAAAATTTTTTTTAATGTTTATTTTTGAGAGAGAGAGACAGAGCATGAATGGGGGAGGAGCAGAGAGAGAGGGAGACACAGAATCGGAAGCAGGCTCCAGGCTCTGAGCCATCAGCCCAGAGCCTGACGCGGGGCTCGAACTCACGAACCGTGAGATCGTGACCTGAGCTGAAGTCGGACGCTCAACCGACTGAGCCACCCAGGCACCCCTGTATGGATATTTATACATACATACATACATACATATAGACATAGCCTCTTGGTTTCATTTTTCTGGAGAACCCTGGTTGACTAATACACTTCCCAACAAGGCCAAAAAAGCTTGTGACCTAAAATTATATATGAGAAAATAAAGACATTTTATTAACTAGATTCAAAACATTGTATATGTACTAATGACCATGTCATAGGATCCCCTAAAGCTAGCAGCAGTTTGCATAATGCAGCTTTATTGACGAGATCTAGTCATTCACTGGGCCTTCCACGTGTAGCCTTTTCTTTAAAAAAAATTTTTTTTTAACGTTTATTTATTTTTGAGATAGAGAGAGACAGAGCATGAATGGGGGAGGGGCAGAGAGAGAGGGAGACACCGAATCTGAAACAGGCTCCAGGCTCTGAGCTGTCAGCACAGAGCCCGACGCGGGGCTCGAACTCACGGACCGTGAGATCATGACCTGGGCTGAAGTCGGACGCTTTACTGACTAAGCCACCCTAGACGCCTCTCATGTAACCTTTTCTATCACCATGCACTCGCTTACCTTACAAACATCTTACTTTATTTTTCAATCAACATGATTTTTGTAGGACTTTTTGCTTTTTTACAAACTTGAGACCCAGAATATTTAGATTACTTTGTCACTGCCAACATTTTTTGTAAATCCTGTAAGTTAACATAACACTGATGCACAATGAAATCTATTTTTAACCTTCTATATTGCCAATAATGGTAACTTAATTTTTTTCTTATAAAATAGTAGAAAATGTTTTTGTTGTTTCTGTCCTACCTAATAGCTGAATACAAGCTCGGACAAAAAATAAAAATCAGATGTATATGTTGGCTACTAGATTCATTAAATCAATTACATCTGAAATTGAGCCATAGAAAAAAGTAAAGAATTATGGGATATTGTTTCTGAATCATTTGAGAAACTTCTGTGAGATACTGAGGCTCTGTAGGACAGTTTACAAAACAACGTACAAGAAATTAGAGTATAACATTAGTTGGCTTCCTACAAGAAAAAAAAAAGAACAATTTTTGAAGTTCCTTCAAGGACAAAAGATAATGGATGTTTTTATAGTTTGCATCTGGACTAACTCTATTAGCATCATTAGTGGTAATGTATTCCAGAAGCCATTTAATGTAATTATGCAGATAATATTTTTTCGTTAAGAATGTTGTGGAATTTCAAATAAGTACATTTTTAGATGAAATCTTTTAATCTTCTAAGAGTAGTTTCCTAGAAAAGTGTATTACCTCTGCAGTAAGAACTAGGGAAAGTGTAGGTTAAGAGACCAATAACATTCATTTTTGTAACTCACTTAAATAATGATATAACCTTTTTTTTTTTTTTTAAGTTGCTAAGTCAAGATAGAGTTCTGCAAGTATCCTTTCTTTTAGGTCGTAGTCTAGAAATGTCTTTTTTTTAATTAAAAAAATTTTTAATGTTTATTTTTGGGAGAAAGAGACACACAGAGCGTGATAGGGGGAGGGACGGAGAGAGAGGGAGACACAGAATCCCGAGCAGGCCCCTGGCTCTGAGCCGTCAGTACAGAGCCTGATGAGGGGCAAGATCATGACCTGAGCACACATCTGGCACTTAACTGACTGAGCCACCCAGGCGTCCCTAGAGACTTTTTTTTTTTTAATGTTTACTTATTTTTGAGATAGAAAGAGAGCAAGCAAGCAGGGGCTTGCTTCAGAGGCTCTGAAGCAGGCTCTGGTGCTGACAGCAGATAGTCCAAAGCGGGGCTCAATCTCATGAACCGTGAGATCATGACCTAAGCCGAAGTTGGACACTTAACTGACTGAGCCACCCAGGCGCCCCTAGCCTAGGGACATTTAAAAAATATAAGCATTACTGTACATTGATTATAGTAGACATTATTTTTCTTTATTCCTTCCCCCACCCCCACCCCCGTTCATGCTACCTTTTAACCCTCTGGCACCACCCCCCCCCCCCCCCCGACTTCCTTTGGGAAAACCCCTCTTGGACTCTAGGGACAAATGGTTTAGAAAGAGCTGATTCCTTGTATTTAGAAGTTGGCATGTGAACTCAGGCTGGCCAGTCAGAGCACTGCAGCTCTTACACACGCAAGCACACACACATACACACCACACACTGTTTAAAAAGAATGAGCAGTGAGACTAATTCTTGGCCTCAGGTGCAACTCTTCAAGATGAGGCTCTTTGTAGTACAGAATACAGACCTAACTTTTATCATGAAGCCAGCAGTTCTAGTCACCAGAAGGAGTTCACCTGTCAGGAGATGAAGAGAACCTGACTCAGTCCTGATGATGCAATTTGTCTCCCTGGGCGAAGTCATTTCAAAAGTTCTATGTTTCATGATCCAATAACTTCCTTGGTGTGTGTGTGTGTGTGTGTGTGTGTGTGTGTTTGGAGGGGCAGTGGTTAAGCCCGCTTTATTTAGTTTCAGTGACATGCAAATGGGAGAGTTCTAATAGTCAAATACTAGAATTCAGAGGAAGAAAATATTCTTATAAGCAGCTATTCCTCCCACCCATTTCCTATGAAGGGAAAGTTTCCTTTGCCTTTTCCAGTTGTTGCCTCCGTAAAGCATCAGCCCTTTTCTGCTGGATCACATCTCCTCATCTTACTGAACATTGCTAAATCGTTTTCTTACATTACTCTTCTGAGCTTTGAATTCTCCAACTAAGAATTCTGAGTCAGCTTACCCATAATATTCATATGCTTTTTAAAATTTTTTTAATGTTTATTTTTATTATTGAGAGAGATCTAGAGAGCGCGAGCGTGTGAGCAGGGGAGGGGTAGAGACAGAGAGGGAGACACAGGATCCAAAGCAAACTCCAGGCTCTGAGCCCTGCACAGAGCCCGATGTGGGACTTGAACCCAGAACCTAGGAGATCATGACCTGAGCTGAAGTTGGACACCCAACCAACTGAGCCACCCCTGCGCCCCTTCATATGCTTTTGTTGTCCTGGAAACTGGTACGGATTTGTCTACTCAGGTTATAAACTCCTTTTGGTAATTGTAAACACTATCAATATCAGAATAGTTCAGGATTCCCGCACACTTAGCTATTAGTGCAGTGTCATTTGACCTGGTTGTTTGAAAATTTTCATCTAGTGTAAAGGCTCACTCCTAATTGACATACCTCAGAGGACGGTGAACGGGCAGGAGTGGCACCCTACGAATTTTTGAATATTTAGTTTTACTAAGATGCAGAACTGCTAAGACTCTTTTGTGAGCATTTTTTTTTATGACTTCACCTCACAGTGCAACTATGCCAGACCTACGGCGCAAACCCATTCTCATATTTCTCTTTCTTTCAGTTACTTATTGCTGCATGGTAATTACCTCAACACGTATGGCTTAAAACAACAATGATTTATTATTTCTCACGACTCTGTTGTTTGGCCCGTTCTCCTGTTCTTGCCTACAGGCACTCGTAGCTGCTTTCGGCCAGCTCATTGGCCAGACTTGGGTTCAGCCAGGTTGTTGGCGGATGCACCTCGTCTCTTCTTTCCCTCCAGGGGTTCCAAGAGTTCAAAAATAGAAGTCACACGGACTCTTAAACCTTAGTGTTGCAAGCCAGGTAGAGGCGTTCCTAATGGCCTCATTTTCTTGATCAAAGCCAGCGGGCCAGCCCAACTGAGATCAGACTTGTGGTCCTATCTATCCACCATGTGATGAGACAACGGCAAAATCTCATTGCAGAGAATGTGTGGGATGGGGGCTATTGTTGGGACCATCTCTGGAAACAACCTACCTCAGTGTTGTTTTTATTCACCATTGGAGAAGGAAACTACTGTACCTTTTTATTTCCAAATTCTCTTGGCTCATGTCAGTAGAATCCTTCCTGAACCATTTAGTACTTACAAAAGTACCCAAAATGAGAAGACAATGCTTTCCATTGGGAAATGAATATTTCTGAAGTGGCAAGTATTAAGACATACAGTTATTTATAAGTACACACATAGGATAGTCTATTTGGCTTATATGTACAACTAAGGTGATAATTTGTAAAAATATATAGGTTTTGCTTATTGAAAAAGGCCAAACATAAATATTGCAATTGTTATCCATTCTTCATTTTACTACGTCCTATGGAGCTTTAATTTTTGAAAGCATAACTGGTTTAGAATAGCCATATAGGCTTTTGAACCAATACATTACGTCTGAAATAAATAAATTGAACCAATTATTAAGTCTGAACAGGATAGCAGTGTATCCAAGATGTCAGTCTTTTGCATTTGAGATCTTTAACATTTTTTTATGAAGTGTGGCTTATTCAAAGGGTTTTTTTTTAAGTTTATTTGTTTATTTTGAGGGGGGTAAGGGAAGAGAGAGAAAGAGAGGGAGAGAGAATCCCAAGCAGGCTCTGTGCTGTCATCACAGAGCCTAACATGAGGCTCGATCTCACAAACCATGAGATCATGACCTGAGCTAAAACCAAGAGTCAGATGCTTAACTAAGCCACCCAGGTGCCCCTCAAAAGTTTTAACTCATTTATACAATACAAAGTTTGAAAAACACTAAAAACTCTTAAGAATAAAAATATATGTGTAATAATATAAAGGCATTAATGGGTAGAAAATACTAAATCCAGGACAGTAGTCACTTCTGATGGAGAAGAGAAGAGAAGGCCACAGCGAGCCATAACTGAGGGGCACATAACATATTGGCAACGTTCGATTTCTCAAGCAGTGTGGTAGGTAGGCAGGTATAGGTGATATGTTCCTTTAGATCTTTCTATATGAACTACTGCAAAACTATAAAGAGAAGGCTATACTTTATCATCTGATTAAGATTACCTTCAAATTGATGCTACCTGAAACTCTTTCAGAAATATTTTTTTGTTGGGTTCTAGAATGGCGTTCCACTATACAGATCATTCTAATCGCTCAGCCCCCACCATGTACTATTTTATACTAGCTCTTTCTCTTCTTTCCAAGTTAACTGTGGTGATGACAGGCCCAGAAAAGAGGCAGGCAACACTGGCCAGTCCTCCAGTGTACACGTGCACCCTCTAACTCAGAGGGCTACCCATCTACCCAGTTGCCCCTGAGAGGTTTTTACAGGATGCATTTTGTAAAATATTTCAGGAGGTGGTGTGGGCTGAGAGTAGAATGTTTACATCCCAAAAAGTGCTTTCAAAAGGACTCCAGAAAACTCTAATTCCTTTAACAAATAAGGACTAAATCCTATTCTGACAAATATTGCAGAAAATGGTTTCTCATGTTTTTTCCCCAGGATCCCCCAAATATTCATTTGTAACAAACATTTTCTGGGGAAAAGTTCTTTTCTGAAAAATGGAGCTCCCAAGGAAAAAAAAATCAAGACCGTCTGGCTAGTGTGCTTTTACATGGGGAGTGGAAAGTAAAAGTAAGCAATGTAGGTTGACGATCTGAGGCATACAAAAGAGGAAGAGAAATCCTATGGAAGTCCGTTCATGCTCTCTTAAAGCAGGCACTCACAGTTACTTTATGCCATATTCAAGAGAGTATCAACAGACTCCTGTTCCACTGGCTTCTGCAAATTGCCCTCCTTTCTTCCTAACTCAAAGTAATCCACTATAGTGTTCCTATTTTTTCTTTTCTTTCTTTCTTTTTCTTTTTTTCTTTCTTCTTCTTCTTTCTTTCTTCTTTCTTTCTTTCTTTCTTTCTTCTTTCTTTCTTTCTTTCTTTCGGCAAATAAATCTTGGAGAGGGGTTTGTGCACTTTAATCGGAAGTAGTAGTAAATATAAACAAACATATTATCCCCAATCTAACCCCCCATTGGTTTAGATCCTTGACTTGTTAAATAAGGCAAGTTTAATGTATATCTAAATTTCTTTAAAACAGACTTCTTGGGGCTCCTGGGTGGCTCAGTCGGTTAGGCAGCCGACTTCGGCTCAGGTCATGATCTTGCAGTCCGTGAGTTCGAGCCCCGCGTCGGGCTCTGTGCTGACAGCTCAGAGCCTGGAGCCCGTTTCAGATTCTGTGTCTCCCTCTCTCTCTGACCCTCCCCCGTTCATGCTCTGTCTCTCTCTGTCTCAAAAATAAATAAACGTTAAAAAATAATTTAAAAAACAGACTTCTTAAACTCCCTTGGAAGCAAGTGAAGATTTAGATGAAAATATGTAGTAGAAAATACATGAGGAAAAAAAAGTGATATGCCTTAAACAGGACTTCTTCTGGGAAGTTACAAGAACCCTGGCTGTGGTCTGTCTATTAAGATTTCTCACATGGTTGGCACCTAGTATGTAGGAAAAACATTGTGACCTCTGATATATGTTTGTTTTCTCTTCCTTCCTATACTTTCCAGTTCAGTTCTAGAGATATCATTTAGGAAAGGGTCTAACATATGATAGGTGCTTAATAAAAATTTCCAGAATTGAAATTAAGTTGATTTTACTGGTTTAGCCTCAGAGGTAGATTCAACAAATAGATAAGTTGTTGCTGAAAAACCTGCTACGGTGATTACTGTGATACTGTGTGTGTGTGTGTGTGTGTGTGTGAGAGAGAGAAAGAGAGAGAGAGAGAGAGAGAGAGAGAGACTAGTGAAACCAGTACATCTCAAACTGAACACAATTTCTTTGTTCCCATTTCTTCTTGTCCATCTGATCCCGCAAGAATGTAATCATGGTCTCGCAATTCTTTATCTCCCCTTTTAGCCCCTGCAGCCATTTCAGTACCATCATCTGCCTGTCTGTTTCAGACTTCCCTGACAACTCTGAGTCAGGACTGCTCCTGCAGCCCCCTAGCTAACCTCTCTGCTTTTCATCCTCTCTAATCTATCTGATGCACGGCGCCAACTCCCTTCCTTTCTGAAGCATTATTTTCATCGGATCACTCCTCTACAATGGCTCTTAATTGCCTTTTGAATCTAATTAAAACTTCTTCAAGATCCTCTACCAATTAACTCTGTATGCAGGCTCCTTTAGCAGCCTTCTTATGCGGGCGCCGGCTCCTGTTCTCAGGCCTGGCTCAAACCTGCTCACCCTCTGCCTTTTCCTGCTCCCCTGCCTCACTTAGTGCCAGTTTCCTCCTACCCACAGTGCCCACTCCACTTCTTTCCTCTTTGTGCCAAAATACTCTCTCTCTCTCTCAAAAAAACAAAACAAGATTGCTAAAGTACCGTTCCCTTCCAGCTCTGATTACTCTAAGGATCGTAATGGATTGAGCATGGGTCTGTCCTTTTGGAAATGCCTGTGTATTCATGTACCTGCATTATCGACGCCTTGCTGCGGGGAGCAGTGCCCACACACCTCTGCTCAGGGACTCCGCGCATTTGGAAGAAGTCCTGCTGTCCTGGGGCTAGTGGTTTAGCTTCTACAACCAGGCGAAGGTGCACCTAGTGTGCAGTCCTTGGCTCACGCCAGATAGGCATGATCTGGGGCGTCTTGGTACTACCTCGCTTCCCTTCTTCACCGGCAAGGCATGCTTCCCTTGGCGGGGCGGGGGGTGGGGGGGGGGCGGCGGAGGGTCCTCGGGCAGCCTCGGCTGCCCCTCCCTCGAAACCCCAGGGGTCTCCAGGCGTTCGGAAGGTAACCATCTAGGAGAGAGGTCCTTGGAGCACGGCTGGGGCCACCAGGGCGGTGGACCGTAAGGTGCAGGTCATTTCCCGCCTGGACCACCTCCTCTTCAGCGCGAGGCGTCTTTGTCGGGTCCCGGAGGGGGCTCCGATGGTGGGGCCCAGCGGGACGGCGACCGCCTCCATCTTCCCCAGGAGAACTCCTGGGAAACAAAGTGTAAAAGTTGGCCCTGGCCGCCCCGCGTAGCCAACAGGGAGAAGAGGGGGCAGCCCAGAAGCGGCCCGGGGCGAAACTCTTGCTCCGCCTGCACTTCGGGCGCCGGGAGCCTGCCCGCACCTTCGAGTCTCCAGCGCAGGGACCCGCGCGCAGACTTCGCCCTAAGGGCACGGGGACCCGAGGCTTCAGCGCGGGCGGGGAAACGCCCAGAACCTCTCCCTCTACCCCCCGCCCGGCTGGGCGCCCCAAGAGGGCCTCCCGACGCAGGCAAAGGGAGGGACTGGCTGGAGCCACTCCTCCTACGCCAAAGTGTCAGAAGGGACCCCCGGACCGGCGGAAGGGACTTTAGGGTGGTGGAAGGACGCTCCGAGTGGGATGGGATCCTCTGAGTAGCCAAAGGGACCCTCCACCCCCCAGAGTGGGGGACCGGCTTCCGCCACAGCGCCCCTCCGGGGAACTCCCGGGTGTCGCAGAGTGACTGTTGGATCCAAACTGTCTTTATTGCCCAAGCCCAGTGACTGGATGTGGCCCGCGACCACTGGAGCTCTCCACAGGTGGGAGGCCTGCATCAATTCCAGCTAAGCTGCCGGTGGTTGGTGCTAGAGTTGCTGTTGCTGCTTTATGTGTGTGTGAGTGGTTCTAAGTGTATGATCCCAGGATTCTCTTCTCGACTAATGCAGGCTGCTATAAATGACACCTAGAGAAAGATGCTATAAATGTCAAGAGGTTGTAAGACGTTAAAGAGAGCTGGGGCGGGGGGTGGGGGGAGGGGGGCAGTGGTTCACTGGAGTACTGGGCTGACCCTGGCATCACAGCGGAACTACAATCGCTGCGACTACTGTTGCTGGCGCTGGAGGCCCTAATGATGGTTTTAGCCACAAGCCAGAGGTTGAACATCAAAAAAAAAAAAAAAAAAAAAAAAAAAAAAAAATCCCGTGCAATGGTAGCCCTGATTTAAAGCTAATCAGAATCCATGGTTCCCTTCCTAGATAGTGCAATTGAGATGGCTATTTTTTTTCCTTCCTCCACACTGATAGACATAAGGCTGCATCATTATTTTTTAAGCTACATTTTTTTTTTTTTCCTGAACAGTCAGCAGAGGCCTCGGGTGGAGTTGGCGGCAACAGCTGTTCACATCGGTCTTGCACTTTATACACTTTCTGGTACGTTATTTCAGTTGAGCCTTACTTTAAATCCTGTTGGAAAGAAAGAGGGGGTATTATCCTCATTCTGCAAAAGAGAGGGACTGAGGTCTGGAGGTGTCCGCTGACCTCCCCTAGGCTGCTCACACCTAAGTGCAGAGCTCCTACACAAATGCAGGTCTTCTGACTGTAGGCACATTGTCAGCTCCCTTAGTACTGCGGCCTGTGGTCCTTGGCCTCCTCTCGCTCCTTATCACGTTGCTGGGATAACAGAAGAGGGAGGAATCACCATTCGTGGCGAAAATGGCCTACAGGGTGGGAGAAGGACTAATTAACTGGGCTCCGAAGGAAGCAAAGTTCAGCTCCATATATCGAGTTGCTACTTTTGGTAGTTTATTTGGGGGAGGGGTGTTCTTATTCTGGAAAGCTCTTCCATGGATCGGTCTCTGTTCAAGTGACCGCTAGAAACTCGCTTTTGAAAACTAAGACTGAACAAACCTACTATCACAGATGAAACCTAGGCGGAATTAAAATAGCATTTACTGGGGCTCCTTTTTTCCCCCCGACGAAGCATCCTATTATTAACCATTACTTCTTACCTAGTATTCCAATGCCCCTCAAAGGCTGGGGCTTCTCTGAGAGACTGAACACTTGCCAAAGTCCAAACACGTAAGGATCATAGGTTGGGGAGCAGTTCTTTCTTCTTACCTTTATTTAGGGGGAACCTTTCTGGTATAAAATGTATGGTCTTTGCCGATGAAGCTTTTCAAGTCCGTACTCAGGAACTACCTAGACCCGGATGTTTAGAGACCTTCGTATGAGTCATATGTACAGAGTCACCTTCGTAAGTGTTTGGCTAGGAGGAGTTGAGGGAAAGTACGAGTGGAGAGGGAGAGAAAGAGGAGGGGGAAGGCAATTGGTTCTGAAACAAAACATTCGAACAGATTGGGAGGCTGTAAAATCAAGAGTCATTCCGAGCCGATGCCACTGTGGGGCGCCAAAGTTCTACTCGGCTAAGGCCTGCGGCCGTGGTGCGAGGTGCGAGGACAGAAGTCGTGGCGAACAGATGCACTGGGGGAAGAAAAGGGGGAGGAAGGAGGGAAGGAAAGGAGAGGAGGGGTGGGGCTGGGGTGTCCTTTATTCTCCAGTTAAACCCGCCGGGGAGATTTTGTTACATAACAAGTCTGTGCGTGGTGGAGGAAGACTTTGTTGGAAGGAGGAGAGAAGGAGGGTGTGAATGGGGGGGGGTGGGGTGGGGTAAGATCCTAGAAAAGAAGACAATCTCAGACCACTGGGCTGACCAAAGAACACAGACGCTCCTCTTCGCCTCAGAAATTCTCGGGCTTCTTCTCAAGCTGGGGCCACGACATCTTTTAAAGGGGCGTGTGAGGGAGGAAGATAGATTAGGAGAGGATCTGCTTGCTCCCCACAAACACTCCGGCCTCCCCGCCCCACTTCCTCGCCTCCCCCCACCCCTGTTTGGGGGCTGTCGCCTCCGGGAACCGGGGCTCGCTCTGTCTCCTCCAGGGCGCTGCAGGGCGGCCCAACTCCATCTGCAGCCCCCGAGGACTCCTCGGCCGGGATAAAGGGCGGCCTCCCTCCGCCTGCGAGCGTCCCGGATGCTCAGCCGTCAGCTGCCGGGCCGGGAGGCGCTGATTTCATTCCCGCGCGGCTTTCGCGGCGGGCGGCGGGCGGCGAGGGGCGGAGGGCGGGGGGCTGGCGGGGCGGGGTGGGGGCGGGGGGCGGGAGGCTGCGGCCGAGACCCCGGGAGTCTGAACCCGGCCCCGCCAGGGTTTATTACATCGCAGCCACCGGCAAAGGTTAGGAACGCGCATTCAGAGACGGGATAATCCGAGTTTAAATATTAACAGTAAAAGCAGAACCGGTGGAATATTTACCTAGAAACTGAGCAGATCTCCTTTTGCCAGGGGAGAGGAGCGCGGAGGAGGCCGGGCTCCCAGGCCTGCGGCTCGGAAGCGGCGCTTCCCGGTGGCGTCTCCGGGCCGGCCAAGACCCACCTCGGGAGCTTCCTCAGATTGTGCTTAAGGCGGGGAGGGCCGCTGACCCCCTCGCCCTGCCAGGTCGATCCGAGTCTGCGGGACTCGGTCCAAATCTTCTGCTTTGTCATATTCTCCTTTTTAAGGGTCTCCCCGAGCAACACAAAAGGTGCAGGAAAGTGCGTTGGATCAATAGCAAAGATTGTTATTTAGATAACGAATTAATCTCCCTGTTATAATACTTTTATAGTGAACTTTGCACCCCTTCCCTAAGAAAAAGGAATTTAAAGGGAAAAAAGTCTCAAACAGGATTAAGGTTTTAATTACAATTCCCTATCGAAATAGTATGTTTGATGAGCTGATCTTATCAATTAATAGTAACATTAAAGCCCAAGAAACAGATTCACGGAAAATATGCTTAAGGGCGTCTTTTAAAAGTAATCGCACCCAGGGAACCAGCGGGTCAGCAGGCCAGCGATGCGGCGCCGGAGCGGGTTTCGGATCCACGACTGCCTGGACTCGGCCAGTGCCGGCGCGCATCTAGGGCTCGGGATGGGGCGGGGGCGGCGGGGCCCCGACGCTGGGAGACGCGGCCGCGCGGGTGGGAGGGAAATAATAAATAACAAACGCCTCTTCCAAGCTGAGGCCCACATCAAAGTTGGGGCCCCACAAGGGCCGTGCAGTTCACTGCGTTTGGGTCAGCGTTATATTCCAGGGGCAAATAAAGTAATTTGAACATGCACCAACAGTTTTCCATAAAATACGAGTTAAAAGAAGTAATAGAACTAATCACTGTCTCCTCAAATCAAGTAGAAAACATTTCAATGCACTAATTAGAGTAATTAGAATAATAAGCCTCTGCCTATATGTGGTAAGACAATGTGTACAAACAACTTTATTTAATGTATACTGGTAATCAGCGATGCGTGCCTGCTTGAATGCTTAGCGCAATAAAACTACCCTCCGTCCGCCCAAACAATCAAATACAAATTAGTTTAATGATTGTGCCTGCTGAATGTCTTAGAAATCCACAGGCAGAGGCGAGTAAATAGAAGCATCCTTGTTTGCGTGCGTCCTCGCCCGGGATGGCCGCGGGGCCCGGTGAGTGGCCGCAGGCTGGCGCGGCGGGAGCGAGCAGGAGGCCCGGAGCGCCCGGCGGAGGCCGGGCCAGGCGCCAGCACCGACCTGCGCCCCGCCAGAGCCCCTGCTTCCGTCCCTGGCCGCCTTCCCACCCCTCCTCAGCCAGCTTCCCGCCTCCCTGGCCCCGCCGCGCCCCCCAGGCCCCAAGAGCCCCTGTTCCCCGCCTGGCCTCTCCTCCTCCAGAGGCGAAAGGCCGTGCTAGAACTCCCAGCACCTGTCTACGAGGGCTTTAAGAACTGAGGATCTCTTCCCATTAGGCGACTCCTCCCAGGAGCCTTGGAGGGCTGAGGCGGGGGTTGGGGGCGTCCGGCCCGTGCTGTGAATGCCCAGACTGCAGAGGGGAACTCCGTGCCTCTGATCGTGGGGTGTGGCCCCTCCCCGCTCGCTGCCCGCTTCTCTGACTTGGGATGCTGGGGTGCCCAAGAAGGGCTCCCTGGTTCCCTTCGCTGGGGAACTGGTTTTCCTCCTGTACTGTAGATATAAGAGCGACTTTAGACCCAGCAGGGAGTGGTCCGTTTCCGAGGGGTTTAGAGGTTCGTTTTCTTCCAAGCTTCAGCATTTGGTAGGTAGGTTCTTCTTCATTGGAGGCAGGGAGCTGAGGTCAGGAACAGCCAGAAGTTTGATGGGTGTGGGCTGAAGGGAACATGCTTCAGAACTTCGTTTGCCAGCTCTTGGCTCCTTTGCTCTACTCTTTGCCTCCCTCCCACTCGCCCCCCCAAACTAAACAAATAAACAAGAAAGGGCCAAATTGCTCTCCTTCCCCCTTTCCTCCCCAGTTTTCCAGCAGTTGCCTCCTCTGCCCTCTTCTCTTGGGGCATCTTCTCCCACGATTGCCTCTCTTGTGAGGAAAGCAAGGTCCTGGGCCCAACTTTGCAGAGTCAAGCGGAAAACCCGCGCAGGCACAAAGCTCGGAGATTCCCTGGCGCCTGGACCCTCGACCCTCGGTCACCTCTGCGCCCCATTGCATCTCTGCCCCAGCCGCACGCGCCCCTAGAGAGGCCCCGCCAACTCGCTGCGACTGTAACCAACTTTCCCGGGGGCGGCAGCTGTGCCCAAGGCATCTGCCCTCCCCCGCCCCCACCTCTACCTTCAGCTTCGGGTGGGAGAACCCACCACTCGTTGGCTGCCCCCCCCCTCCTCCCGACCTCCAGGGTCTCCTTGGAGAGTGAGTGCGATGGAATAGCCGGCGACGTCCGGGCTATCGACCCTCCCCGTAAAGATTCGGACGTCGGAGCCGCGAGAGCCGCAGAGTCCCCCGGTTCCTGGCAAACACTCTGGAGCTGTTCGCTGTCCCAGAGCGAGGGCCGGGGATGGAGTACAGGGAATGCCCAGCTCCCCGCGCCTCTCTCCTCCCTGCGCCGGCAAGCTGGGCAGTCTGGGCCTTCCTTTCAGCGGCCTGGGCTTCCCCGAGGTGGGGGTGGCACTGCGGGGCTGGGGTGCCTCCTTGGGCCTGAGCACCGAGGAGAAGCGGCCGGCAGAACCCTCGACCTCCTTGGCCAGGCGCTGTAACAACTTTGAAGAAATATTTGGTGAAGGGAGCAAACAAACAAAAAGTTATTAATGTCGAGTCATTGTCTCCAGAATCGTGCGCTGTGGAACGTAAAAATTCTTCTGCCGGAATGAGATTTCTGAACAGAAGGAGGGAAAGAAGTCCCCACCCCCCGCCCCTTTCCACGAGGATTTGCCTGAACCCTAAAGCCCAGTGATTTACAATGGCTGATGTGTATTACACACCCGCAAGAAACTTTTTCTTTTTTTCCCCAGTCTCCTGCCAAACTCTGGCCAAATTTGTGTGTGTGCCTTACTCTCCCCCCCCCCCAAATTTAAACAACAAACCCAGAGGAAACACTGGCGGGAGGAAAAATATATGCCCCAAATCAAAAAGGATGCAGGTTCAAATTTACTCCACAGCGAGGTTTCCTACTGCTGTCGTTCTGCACGCCGAGAGTTAATCGTATACAATTTATAACAATCAAAATCCCCTCCATATTGCTCAGATGGGGTCCTAATGCTCCCCTGTCTTTCTAAAATCAGTGACAAGTGAGTCTTTGTGGGGCATTTATTTCCTTCTTTTTTTCTAGATGACAGGTCCCCATTCTGAGAGCAAAGAGCTGTGTGCCGCCAGCTACAGACCACACTCCAGAGCCCAGACTCTTCACGTACGAACCGCATATGGAAGTTTTTTTGCCCCCCTCCCCCCAAATCTCAGACAAAGAGCTATAAAAACTCAGAAAGACGTGAAAGGAATAAACTTTAAGATATAGATGCACTTTTACTGGTGTATTAAATAACATTTCAGACATGTTTTTTTTTTTTTTAAAGAAATACATCTTAATGTTATCAACAACCAGAATTCTAACAATAAGAGGCCAGGGTTGTTTTGATGGGATATGATATTGTTTCTAAAACCTCTAACAGCTAAGCCAAGCAGAGTTGTTATTAAGGTAAAGGGAAAGTACTACATGATAAAGTTAATTAACTTTCTTTTTCTTAAAAAATAAAGGAGGGAACAAATTTCCCAGCTTCCCACAAAACGTAAGAACAATGTGAAAGTATTCTGATTGATTATCTCCATAACCAAGCGAAGGCTTTAAGAAAACTCAAAAGCCATTTTCTGGTCCTCCTGTACCCACCTCTAGATAAGGACGCATTGGAATAACTCTGGCCCAAGTTCTACAAAGGTGGGCAAGTTTATTCCACAGTTTTCTAGCTGAGAGGCAAGCCCCTACCACTTTTGCATTATTTCCTGTACTGAATCCAGCGGTGAGAATAGGTACCAGGAGCCCTGGTTCTCTCCTCCCACCATCTGCCCCCTGGTAAGAGATTATGCATCACTGAAAAAGTAAACTTTCCCAAATAGGGATCCTGTTGGTATAAAATTTAGCTGAACATCCCATTCCGTCATATTGTGAAGCTTCATTCATAGTACCTCCAGATGTACTTTCATTTTAAATAGACACTGTCCCTTTTGCCTCACTGAAATATACAAGCAGACCCAAAGAAACACTTTTACCTTTGACCCTCCCTTCACCATCCTTCTTTCTTTTTCTGTAAAAGCTCCACTCTTTATCTCATTCTTTAACTTGTCTAGGCATTCAATAGAATCTAGAACAGAGTTCTATAAACCGATTGAAAAAAAAAATCAACAAAGACAAATCACAGAAACCAGTGACAAAACGATAATTTCTCTCCCCCAGAAACACAGCACTACCCAAGCTGCTTCCATAGTAAGGCAAAGGAAAGGCGGATGTATGCAGCTTAGAGATGCACAGGCACAGGTACCAAAGCACTCCCATGCCATCCCCCCCTGCCCCCCCATTGTTGCTGTTGCATCTCTTTATTAGTTGGCTTTGGAGAAATAAGAAGATAGAAGGATGAGTGCCTTTATGAAAGCCATTTCATCAGAACGTTTTGCCAACCAGTGTGTGGCTTTCACTGGTAGGAGCAGGAGGGGAAGGAGAGTGCTTTTGTTGCCGCCATCTGAAATATAAAGGAGGTAACTTCATGGGAACTGAGAATGTCTACAAGTGCCAAGCACAATGTTATTTGTGGCCATTCCCTCTATCTGACCTTCACACGACTCTCCCACATGATCCGTTCTCCCCCATCGTACACCATAAATTTGAAAAGTGACATATTTTGAGGAAACACAGGAGCTTTTTCAGGACGGCCGCGTTCTGCATTATTGTCTTTGGGGAAAAGAAAGGGTTTGTCACTGTGGCTAGCCAACATCCTAGGGATGGCTGCCCCACAAATGTCTCCCAGTGGCAGTGATGGAGTTTTTTACGTTAGCGTGTAATACATTCCCCAAACTGGCAATGAAAGTGCCCGAGTAGCTTTCTAATCTGAACGGCAAGCATGGGTCAAAACCATGGCGTGTCCGTTTAACACGTGATGGTTTCCAGTCAGTAGCCCCTGTGGCTAAGAACAAAAAAAGCCTTCTCAAGGTCCACTAAAATGCCCTGCAGAGGGCAGATGCTGCTTGTTTTCTGCCTACAATGGAGGAGGATATTGACCCAGAACTCAAATCTATATCCAGCTTAAACATTTTACCCATCAGCATGTCTGCGGTCACAAAACACTTCTTCTTTCTGTCACTTCTCGTTCAGACTATTGATAAGATCATTTGGCTGAATCTGTTTGGGACCTGTGTAATATTGACTAGGAGTTAGAAAAGATGATCAGATGTAATAAACCCAGAAACTACCTTTCAAAATGGACATTTATGCTTAAACCAGTGTTTCAAGGAGCACTCCAAATATATCAGCAAACTTGTAAACTAACCCAACGCTGCTTGGATTTTCCACTAATCTTAAAACTGATTTTGGTAAGTATAATGCTCCATAGGAGACTATCTGAAACAATCTGTTATTAGCATCACAGCCTGAGTCTCTCCCATACATTCTTCTCTCTTTTTTTCTCTCTCTGTTTTAGAGCCTGTTTGCTTGCCTGAAGAGAAATAGATACTATTGTATAAACCATTGCAAAATCCATTCCCCCCCCCCCCCCCCCCGTAAACCTAACAGGAATAATATTTAGGTCCTACCTCTAATCACTCGGTAAACACACATCTTGCATATTGTCAGAGTTACTCTTTGTTGGAAGATATTTGTTAATTATTAAAAAGAATAATACCCTTAACTAAGCTTTGCTCTTTTAGATCCCAAATTATGTGAGGACAAGTGGGTAAAGATTAAAGTCCACCTAGTTGATTGATGCTCTCCAAAAAAGCACAATCAGTTAAGGTAAAGGTAACCTGGAAAGAAGATGTAGGGATATCTGCATATATTTAAAGGGGACAAACATCTCTCTGTTGGACGCTGAAATGGCAAACGAATCAGAACTCAAACCCAATGACCATTTCAATTTAGTGCTATGGGCACAGTGACTGAAAGGTCTGGGACTGATAGTTTTTTGCAAAGAAAAGTGAAGTAGAATCAGAACAGTAGTCTCTCTTAAAAACAAACAAACAAAAAAGCTCTGAAAGTTATAAACATGAAACCTGGCAGTATACGCATAAAATTTATTCCAAAACTTTATGAAGTATAAAGGAAGGGAAGTATTTTACACACAACTCAACTCAGTCAGTATAAGGTCTAGGGTTTCCCCCCCCTTAAAACTTGGCACTATCTTTAAAAATAAAATAAAGATATTTCAATAATTAGAACAAACTATGAAGGTATTGTGCATTTCTGTTTTATGTAGATAATAAAATATTACTTTAACATAAATATATAAGGATCTCTGCGTTTTTATTTTCCCCACAAGCACAACCAAATGTACCAAAACAAAGTATTTTTAAAGAGACTGAACAAAAAAATTACATCCCATATAGATTTTGCTCATCTACTCATTTAAAGCTACAGAAAAACAGTTTCCAGAACCTTTTTGCTTTAAAAGAAATAAATATACATTGAGGCAGGCCACTTAAAAATGATATGAAAATATTTCCCTGGGTAGCATTAAAAAAAAAAGAAAAATAGACAAAGAAACATTTAAACTATTTCTGCATTTCAAAAGACAGATATTAAACATATATACATAGTGGTAAGGTTCAGTGGTAACTTTCTTCTTAGTAAACCCAAGAGAGTTAGAGGAGCTATAGACAAGTCCCCTGAACTCCAGCGTCTGACCTTACCCACTTGGTAATAAGAATCTGAAAATTCATTTCCTCCCTTAACCATTGGCTATTTGCCCTGCTCTGGATTGCTTCACTAGAGGCCAGTCCCCACACCTCAGGAACAAGCAGTGTGATACAGCCCGAAGCAGCAGCTCTGTGTCCATCTCCTCGTGACATTCGTTGGGGGAAATGAAATACAGGCAAATAAATATGCCCATTCTAAGTCATCATTTATCTTGCAAAAACATTGAAAATGAAACAATCACAGGTGTTTGAAAAGACAATATAAAGCATATTTCCTAAAACCTTAACTACTGAGTGCAATGCTAATCTGATGCTGAACCATAATTTTATGGTATTGAGAATTTAATTTTTTAAATAAAGATTTGCCTAATACTTAACCAGAAAAAAAAAAAGCCCCAAACTTTTAAGATTAATAAAAAGTGTTTTCCCTTTTAGCGCCCTTTTGTGCTGATTATTTTTTTTTAATATTTTAACTGGTCACAGTTTAATGGTATTTATTTTCAATAGTTAGAAGTTTTTTCACCTACACTTCCCAGTAGAGTCTTTTGTTATGGGAGTTAACCATTTTCCATCAAGATAAGGTAAAAGCGCACTTAAAACTATTAACAAAGGGAGAAAAGGAAGGATAGAAAATAGCATTTTTTCCCCCAGTTCATTTGGCTTCCTTAGTGAAAGAAGGGGGGAAAGCTGTCTAGGTTAAACTGGTATTTTCTGTGATAAATTATAGGAGAAGAAGGTGTAGGACCTTAAATTTGATTTGATAAACAAATGAGCTAGTGAAGACAAAACCAGCCTAGAGTGGAGATATCCTCTGTATGCATATGGGTATTTGTGCAGTAAAAAAAAGTCTCTGCATACACCATTAAGTTCCCAGATTATTTTCTTTACGTTAAAAAAAAAAAAAAGCTATTAGAGGAACAAAGTTTAACTGCTGCTCTCAGCACAAATAATTCCTCATAATTAAGTTATTAAAACTGAAGGCAGAGAACTATACAGGGGTTTCTGAAGATATATATTTCCCTAGTTCTCTTCAAAGTGCCACTTTCTGTTGGACGACTCTGGAAATACATTTATAACCTCCACATTTCCTCTGAGCTCTTTCACAATGGGCCCGCCTGATAAAATGAAGCAATCAGTCACTCACTATCGATTTTTCTTTTTCTCCCCTCCACAACCTCCCCCAGAAACACTGCCTGAAAATGAAGTTTACTTTGTGGCTGGTCACAAAAAAACCAATGCTTGACTCATTTTTGTATTCCAAACTGGACTCTTGCCTTGGATAAAGCGGGTAGACCATGCACGTTTCCTGAAAGCAGAGAATTATTTATTTTGTATGAAGCCAATCGTTTTTGCTTTGGTAAAAGAAGCAACTAAATGTTACACCAATGTTGGGGGGAGCCTGAAGGTAACCAAAGTTCACAAACAGGAAGAAGAACAAGGGGCAACACAAGAACGTTAGAAATGGAGAGTAGCCAAGAGCTGGCTTCAACTCTCCCTGCTGAATAAAACAACAAAACAAAACAAAACAAAACAAAACAAAACCCGGCAATTTCAAAATTAACCGTGCGAGAAAGAAAAATACGTTCAATGAATTTGTTGGTGTAAACTTCAATTTTCTTGCAGTGCAAATTTATGCGGTTAAATTTTGACTACATCAAAGAACATGTGTATTTTTTCCTCCTTCCTGATGAGGATCCACATTAAATCAACACAGCAGAGCATGTGCCAACTCCGAGCATCAGGAAGCTGTTTTGTGTTTATCACGGTTTGGTGGATTTTTTTTTTTTCTTTTTGG
Source organism: Neofelis nebulosa (assembly GCF_028018385.1). Lineage (NCBI taxonomy): Eukaryota > Metazoa > Chordata > Mammalia > Carnivora > Felidae > Neofelis > Neofelis nebulosa. The sequence goes on along the minus strand of NC_080787.1, from coordinate 92,557,571 downwards.
TAATTTATTTAGTTTTGCCAGGTATTTAACTCAGTGCTTGCCATCTCTCCTTCTCTCTCTCTCTCTCTCTCTCTCTCTCTCTCTCTCTCTCTTACACACTCTCTCCTCACTCTCTCTATGAGACACTCCACTCCATTGCCTGGGTACTAGCCTGTAAAGGTCAAAACACATCATTACACCTGCTACCGTTTAAAGGATAGTCCAGTGCCTTAGTTGCTTTCCTTATTATTTTTTTCTTTTTAAGGGACGGGGAAATAATAATTAAAATAAAAAGAACAATCAGAAGTTAGAGAGGGAACAAGGGGGCCGGGAAAGGGCCGTGGACCGTAGGGGAGGGGGAGCCCCGCGCTCTGCCCCTCCCCCCGCTCGAGTTCACTGGACGGGCGTCTGCACCCCGTGGTGTGGTGGCGTGTCCCTACTCCCCCCGTACACATCCTCGGCGCCCGGCAGAGTCCCTCCGGGAGGGGTCATCCTTTTCTCTTTCTGTCTCCTGTTACAAAACCAAACTCTCACCACCTCCTTCTCCAGCTGTAAGCTGTCCGCGAGGGAGGTGATCTCCTGGGCCGAGGGCTTGGGGCATTTGAGGAAATGGCTCTCCAGAGCCCCCTTGACGCTCACCTCGATGGAGGTCCGCTTTTTCCTCTTGCGCCCCTGCGCTGCGATCTTGTCTATGCTCGTGGGGCTGCCCGAGGACGAGTCCGCCTCCTCCAACCACTTGTTCAACAAAGGCTTCAGCTTGCACATGTTCTTGAAGCTCAGCTGCAGGGCCTCAAACCTGCAGATGGTGGTCTGCGAGAACACGTTGCCGTACAGGGTGCCCAGCGCCAGCCCCACGTCCGCTTGGGTAAATCCCAGTTTGATCCGGCGCTGCTTGAACTGCTTGGCGAACTGCTCCAGGTCATCCGAGGTCGGCGTGTCCTCGTCCGAGTGCGGGTCGTGGTGCGCGCCGGGGTGGCCCGGCGGGCCCTGCGGGGGCGGCGGCGGCGGCGGCTGCTGATGCGGGTGCGAGTGCGGGTGAGGGTGGTGGTCGGCGTGGTGCGGCTCGTCGTGCGCGTCCCGCAGGCCGTGGTGGTGCAGCCCCGCCGGCTGCCCGCCGGCGCCCAGCATGCCGTTCACCGTGAAGCTGGGCTGCGAGTAGAGCAAACCGCCGTTGGACGCTCCCATGGAGGGCGGGAGGTGCGCTGCAGCCGCGGCGCTCCGCCATGCCCCGGGCCCCGGGTGGTGGTTGGCGGCGTGGTGCACCAGATGCGGCGGCCGCTGCTGTTGCTGCTGCTGTTGTTGTTGCTGCTGCTGCTGTTGCTGCTGCTGTTGCTGCTGCTGGTGCTGCTGCTGCAGGGCGCCTGGCCCGTGCAGCTCGTCGCCGCGGCCGCCCTGCTGTACCACCACCGAAGGCTTGATGTCCGGCTGGCCCAGGGGGCTGGTGGACCATGGGGAGCCGTCGCCGCCGCCCCCGCCGCCGCCCCCGCCCCCGCCGCCGCCGCCACCGCCCCCGCCGCCGCCGCCGTGGGACAGCGCGGTGATCCACTGGTGAGCGTGGCTGAGCGGGTGCCCGTTGCTCTGCAGCGCGCCGTAGTCGCCCTGCACCAGGCTCTGAGCCTCGCGGTAGCCCCCCGCGCCCTGCTGCATGCCGCCCGGCGGCTCGGCGTGCACGATGGAGGCGCTGGAGGTGAGCAGGCTGTAGTGGTTAGACGCTGCGGTCGCCATGACTCTCGGAGCCGGACTGAGCGCTCCGGTTAAAGGAGCCGCGCATTTGACAGTTACTTTTTTGCCTCGGGCTCCTCTGCTCGCTCGCTCTCTTTCTCTCTCCTCTCTCTCTCCCCCAGCGGGCAGCTCCGACGCCCGCTCCGACGCCTTCTGTTGCTGCTCCTGCTATTACTGCTGCTGCCGCCGCCGCCTCCCGCCCGCCCTCGCTCTCTTTCTCCTCCTCTCCCTCCTTCTTGCTCTCGCTCACTCTCTGACTAGCTCCGCGCTCCCCCCTCTCCCTGCTCTCTCCAGCTCTCTCCCGCTCTCTTGGCAGCGCCAGCTCGCAGCGGCACGCGCCTGGGCCCCGCCCCCTCCGCCCCCTCCCATTGGCTCCGCGCCCTTTGATTTACGTGGATACCGCTAGCAACCTCCCAGGCCGGCGCCACTGATTGGCGTAGAGCTGCCCCCTCCTCCTCCCCCCCGGGCTCCGAGTCCTCTCAGCCCTCCTCCAGTCCCCCCTCTCCACCCAATTCAGATTCTCTTAGTTCTCACCACCCCAGCTCTCCAACCCCGGGGCTCCTCCGCCCCTCTTGGATGGGCCCCGCCCCCCATCTGTCTCCCTAGCAGACGCGCGGTGCGCGCGGTGTGTGTGGGGGGGTGCTGATGGTGGGGGGCGGGGGGCAGCCTCAGTCCTTTTTCGACCACAGCCACTTGGAAGACTTGGGTGTGTGGGGGTTGTGGTGGCGGGGGGGGGGGGTGTTGGTCTACCTTCTCTTCCTGTTAGGGCTGGGGTGGGGGGTGAAGAAGGAGAGAGAAAAAGAAAAGCTGAGTCGCAGGAGCCAGGGGCAGTCCCGTTTTTATTCACCTTGGGACACACACACACACACACACACACACACACACACACCAGCGTTTCTTAAACCAAGAGTCAGAAGCCAGACTTGTCCCCCTGTTGAAGTCTCCTTTACCCCCACGGATAGAATTTCAATGTCCACGTGCTTTTTGCTTCAGGATGTGCGGACACTTTTGCCCCCAAATGAAGGTCCTTTTCCTCCCTTCCAACCCGCCGCTAAGCACAGGCTCCCTTCCTTTTAGGTTCCAGGCCCAGTTGTCTCCCAGCCCCTGGGCGACAGGACCCCATGAGAGGCAGGCTTAGCCTGCGCTCATCCACTAGTGAGAAACTCCTGTAAAGGCGCGGAACTGCCTGCTCTGACAGCGCAGCGGCCTGGACCGAAAACAAAACAAAACTCATAAAGTCTGTCAGATTAACTAACACACTGGGGCGCGCGCAGTTTTTGGCTTAGAAAACCAGGAGCCTGAGCGGGAAGACCTTTGCCCTGTGTGAGGCCACAGAAGCGCTGGCAAGGGGTGCTCAGCCTCCGGGTGCGGTGGCGGCACCCAGGGCCGCTCCGGGAAGCCGAGACGCGGAGCTGCGTGCGCGCTTGCCTGTGCGGCTGGCTCTTCTCGATACAACTTTTCCGTTAGCTGCTTCCAAAGGGAGGAACGGTGTGTGAAGGAAAATGGGCTGATGCTAGGGGAATCTTCCTAATTAGTAACTTCTACGGACGCCAGCGGGTGGGGCTGGTCTAACTCAGCTCTCGGGCGCTCGCTGGCTAAGCTCCAGCTTAGCCTTCAGCCGTGAACTCCAGAGCAAGACTGCGGGAGAGTACACCGCGGCGCCGCTCTACTGGGCGCGAGCGCGTCGCTTGGTCAGTTCCCTAGCCACCGGGAGCAGGTGCCTGCCGCGGGCTTAGGAGCCTGCGAGCCTGGTGGGAGAGACTCAGGCGCGGACCCTGCCTGCAGCAGCGGGACCACCACGCAGGGCCAAGTGAAGGGCGCGGATACTGCCAAGAGAATCAAAAGTTGCTGCCGGGAAAAGAAAAAAAGACCCCAGGGAAAGTGACTTTCGTCCCCACCTCTCACCCTTGGCCCTGTGCGTTGTAGCGCTGGCGCTGCCGGGGGTGGTGGCTTTATAAAGGAAGCCAAAACAACGCTCAAGGGGAGCACTTTGGGGCCTCCGAGCATCTTAATCTAGACAGCAAAGTGGAGCGGGCCAGAGAATTCATCATGACTAACGAGGAGCGAGCTCTTTGGGGAGTGGCTGAGTTGTTTATAAATCACCACGTTGAGCACCCGCCCGGGCAAGGCGCTTTGGCTGAGAATTTCCACGTGCCCTGTGTTTATGAGCGTGTGTGTGGGAGAGAGAAATGGTTAGGGGAGGGGCGAACCCACAGGCCGCCAACAGGACGGACCTGCTTCCCCCCACGCGCGCACCCGCGCGGCAAGGCGAGGACACACACGGAGTGGCGCTCAGTCCCAGCGCAAGCGCGGAGCCACTGCAGCCGCGCGCCTGGGGGCTGCTAGGAATCCCGTAACTTTGCCCGGTTAGGAAAAAATGAAAAAGTCCTAGCCTCGGAGCGCGCAGACTCGGCGGCTGGCGCTGGAGGCTCCTCGACAGGGAGCGAAGGGGCTGGGCGGCGGGCAGGACCGCCTCCTCACGACAGCGGCCCGGAGTTCCCGGCGCTGGGCGCGCGGCTCTCCTGGGGCTTTGGGAGCGCACGGGCGGCGTGCCAGCAGCGTCCCATCCGGGCGGGCCTCAGCCCTCTGCGCCCCCCCCCCCCCTCCGCCTCCCAGCTCGGAGAACTCAGAGATCCCCAGATGGAGGAATCCAGCCGCCGGGAAGTGCAGTGTCCGAATACTCAGCAGCTCACCACCCCGCCCCCCCGCCCCCTTCGCCCTTTCAGGGCAGGTGTCTGCTTTTCTCTGGATTTGATTTCACATTTCTCAAGGGACAAGGCCCTCTGCAGCTCGTGGGGTGATACACTCGAGAGAAGACAGGGTTTCCAGACACATCTCTGAGAAAGCCGAGGCGGCCGGGCTCGGAGTCAGTTTAAAGGTCTCTCCACCTGCCTCTTCTTCTGCCGCCTCCCCTCAACCCCAGGCTTTGGGCGCTCGGTTGCGGAGTGGGGGCAAGAATATGCTGCACGTGTACATCAAAACTTCCTGTCTGTAAAGGGACTTCACTGGGACTCTGATATCCATCCCACGTAGAGGTCCCGGGTCTCTACTCCACTCCGCCCCCACCCGCCCGCCCCCATTTTGCTGGCAGACGTTGGAGCCAGAACGTTCTCAACAGGGCAAGCGGGGTAGTTCTCCCGGATTAATACACCCAATAAATCCCGGGAGTACACAAAGCAATGCCCAACCCCTGGGCCGCAGCCTCCGCACCCCACCCCCAACCTCGGAGCCGGGCCAATCGCCGGGCGGGCAGGGCTGGGCGCGCACCGGGGCTCTGTGTCCCACCTCCCCCCCGCGCTTCCCCCGCCTCCCTGCTTGTCGCCGGAGGCCCGGCTGGCGCGAACGCCGGGTCCAGAGTAGCCTCGGCTTCCTGTCTGTCTCCCGGCGCGACTCTTCCCTGGGGCTCCGGGAACCGAGACTCTCCGGGGTTTTAGCTCCAGATGGGGGCTTCTTCATTTTCCCTCCCCCGCCACCCCCACCGTCGTGGGCGCCTTTTTTTTTTTTTTTTGCGGCTGACCCAGCCAGGGCAGAGTCTGCAGGTCTGCCTGCCTTTCTCCAACCCGCATAAAAGCGCGTTGAAGGTGTCTCGGGGAGACACCTCCAGGTTTTGATTCAGCTCATTCCCTTTCACTGTTCAAAGCAGCTGTTCAAATACTGAGGCTGCTTACGTTGACGTGGAGAGGATTTCAAACAACCCTAAAATGCTTTGAACTGACAAGGTGTCTTGATATCTCCCTCACTCCAGCACAGCTCTCTGAGATCACTCGCTAGGACAATGGCTGAGCAGGCTGTTCGAGCGGGCCTCGCTGCCTGGGGGCGGCTGCAGGGTCCCCTGGGCCCTTTCAGCGAGAACAGACTTGAGGCACCCTAAGAAGAGATGCAGGCAGCGGCGCTAGCCTGGGCCCTTCCCTTAGGTCCCAGGAAGGGCTGTACTCTGTGGGTATCCTGACCTGGACTGGTTTGAAGAAATAGTGCGGACTCCCTCTTGCCCGGGTGCTCTGCGTGGAGAGGAAACAGCTCAACGTATCCGAACGTAACCGAAAAGACCCCTATTTATCTCCACCCTGTCACCCTCCTCAAAAGAGTGAGCTGGGCCTGGCCCCTTAACCCATGGCCCCCAAAGTCTTCACTTGAATAACAGTAATGGTATCAGTCCATGCTCTCTAACTTGAACTCTAATTTATTAACTCATTCATCTACTAAACACACACTATAGGTAAAACAAAAACAAAAACAAAAACATTTATTTATTTCTCTGTACCAGGACTTGGCAGAAAAAACACCCATAACCATTCCCACACACTGTGCTGAAAAGGCACAGTTATTAAAATAGAGAGATGGTATTCATTTGATAGATCTTAATTTATTTCTTATTTAGGTAGTCTCATGATAATAAAAATCAGGAAACAGGGAAATTTCTAGGAGGTGGCAACTGGCTTAAACTTGGATAAAATTGCCTGTTGGTGTCTCCTTTTAAATGTATCCTCCTTGGAGGAGGGTTGTTTGAATCTTTTCTTTTCCCACTCCTCCCTCCCTCCCCCCTCCTTTCCCCCTTCCTTCCCTCTTTCCTCCTCCTGTGTCCCAGCCCTTCATTCCTGTGCTTTCTGCTCTCCTGCTGGCCCCCAGATGACGTTTCATTTGAGAGCTCCCCCACAATCGAATGGAACTTCTTTGCTAAGGGCCTACAGAATGTCAAAACTGAGGCTCCCACCTCAGAGCTACAGCTTTAAACAGCCAATCCACACAAAGAGGCAGCTGGCTGCTTTAATGAAAACCTCCTGAAAGCTTCAAGAACTGCAGTCTTGGGGATGCATTCATAAAGAGCATGGAAAATGCATTTTCAAGTTGCCAGTCCTTATGAGAGACACAATAAACATTTAGCTTCTTAAAAAAAAAACAACAGAAATTAATATCTTTAATTACGTAGCAGCACACTGTCACCACAATTTTAAAAATCTCATATTTATATGAATTACTGCCTATACATGTATTTTACAAGTTTCTAAATGTGCATCTGGCTCTATGTCATGGATGGTCTTGAAGAAGGAAAAGTTTTCTGAAAGTGGAAACTCCCATTCTTCATATGCTTGGCAACTCTGTTTGTCCACACCTCATATACAGATGATTCTTCACTACTGTGTAAACCAGTGAGATATAATGTTCTAAGTTCAGTATTTGAAATGAAATTATTTGAATTCATGGATATTAATCTCTTCCCCCTTTACTCCCAGTTCTGAATCTTGTCATTAAAAATGATCCCCCCTTTGTAGTCCGCAAGTGAATATTTTATAGACAGGCACGGTTTGAAGACTTCTAAAACCACATCACCCAGGCAGTCTAGCTGTTTCAGGGATTACTTTGAGTAATTTATCAAAGGAAGACTGCTAAATTTTGAGTGGTGAATATGAGGCCTTACAGGGGAGAAAGCATAAAGGACACACATTCCATCAGTGCGCGAGATAAATTCTATTTGGAGTTAATACAGTTTGTTTATATTGAAATATCAGGAACAGAACAGGAGGTGATTGGTGGCTCCTAGTTCCTTTCCTGAAATTTTGCTTTTAAAGGACTAATGACTTCCTAGCAATGGAGCCTGAGGGTGCCCACCTCCACCCCCCTCCACCAGCCCCCCTCCGCCCCTGCCCTTCCCCTCCCCCCCCCCCCCCCCCCCGCCGCCTTAAAGCAGGTGGATAGCTGACTACCAGGAGGGAATGACAACTCTGATAAATTAAAGGGATTTCCCACAAACCTCCTTAGCTCTAAAGTATTTAAAAATAAAGCTCTTGCCGCAGTCCGTTCCCTTTCTTATGCTCTGGAATAATTTGAGAAGCGAAAGGCAAGGGGTGAGAGCACGGACACACACCTGCGCAGAGGCGCAGTGAAAGGGCGTCCTTAGCCATTGCACTGGTGCGGCGTCCAACAGCTAGGGCTGGGTTTCGATCGCTGGGGGAAACAAGACTGCATTTGGTTGAGGCTGGACTTCGGTTTTCTTATTCTGGCTGCACAGATCAGGAATGTAAATCCCTTCTAAATTGTACGAATGCACTTAATCGTGTTGTTAGTGTCCGGGGGACCGCATTCAGCGGGGGAGGGATGATGCGCGGGAGCGAAGTTTTTCTTAAAGGCAGTTAATCACAGCGGTATTAGCTGTGGGCCAAGACTTCCTCCAGGCTTTCTGAGTTTTTAGATCTGTCATTCTAGGCACTTTGGGACTTAATAAAGTTAGGGATGACTATTTTTTTAAAGGGAGGTTTTCAGAACGTGGGTCCCGGTGATGTAAAGGGTGGCATTGTCCGGAAAACGACGCAGAAAGCGAAGGTCTAGGCAGGTTAGAGCATTGCGAACAGTTCACTCCTCTTGTCTTTCCTTCGAGTTTTCGATGGTAATCTGGGGCAGCCGGGTCCCAGCATTAAATGCAAAATAGGAAAACAGGACACGGCCGAGTCACAGGCCTGATCATATTAACGCCCTAGGTCAGAGGGAGAGAATAATGAATAGGCGCGGAGCTCGGTTCGTGGAAGGGAACCTAATTAACCTTGAGAGAGTGAAAGAAAGTCAGAGATCATGCCTAGGATCGTGGTTTAGGATGCTTATATTTACGTAAATGTGAATGTGTGCGGATGGGGGGGGCGGGAGGGAGGGAGTAGTCTGCTTTGTGCATTATACTAATAATTGTTTTCTTAACCCTGAAAGAAAGCTGGAGTTTGTGCTACTCAGGACCATCTAACCACCCACACAATCCCGCGGAGAACTCCGCTGTGGGAGCTCCCGAGCTCTGCCAGGAGGTTCTGTGTCCCGGCCTCGGCCTGCGTGGGGGATCAGCAGGGGTAGGGAGAAGGGGCTGCGCCGGCGTCCCAGCGCCCTGGCCTGACCTCGGGAGGGACTGCTAGGGAACAGAGCAGGATGGGGGTGGGGGCGTTCCCTGCGACTGAGCCACTGAGCTCCTAGGCAGGTCCTGGCTGCGATCCGGTGGAGGAAGACGAGGGCGAGAAGCGGGAGGCCGGGCCATTGTCCAGGGAGGGCGCATTTTTGTCCGGATGCTGCTGGTTGCTATAGCGAGGAGGGAAATCCAAACAGAAGGGCTCAGTTCGCCTTCTTCGGGCCTGGGAGCAGCGTTCTCTCCTCTCAGCCAAAATAAAAGTGCCGCCCGGGGCCTGGCACCCCTTCCCGGGAGAGCTGACCGTGGGCTTGAGGAGAGGCCCGAAGGATCCGGGCACCTAGCAAGGGGAGGGGGTATCCAGCCCCGCAGGGAACAGCCAAGCAGGTTACTGCTGGAGCGGACGGAATGCACCAGCCACAACTCATTCTCTCTCTCTCTCTCTCTCTCTCTCTCTCTCTCTCTCTCTCTCCTCACTCCCACCCGAGGTGACGTCTTTTATTTAGGAAAAACCTTACAACCTCAAACTCTTGTGACATTACCAGTGGGTGAAACTCCCTCTTCACCGGGGCTGATGGCAGCTTTTCGGTGTTGGAAGCGCCGTCGGAGGAGAGCGACCCGCGCGCTGCGCGACGCTGTGCGGGAAGGAGCGACAATACCAGCGGCAGAAAGACCTGTTTGTTATAAGTTTAAAAATCACTCAAAGGGAAATTTCACTAGAAATGGGGGGTGGATGAAAATTTCTCACATTTAGAAGAGACTCTTATTTTGCAGTAGTGTGTGTCTGTTTTAATGTCTTGCTATTCAACTTTAGAAACTGTGTGTGGTGAAGAGGTTACAATAAAGGCTCTTTACGGCTTATAATTTCTCCCAACAGTATAGCTCAGAATAGCTAGGGGAAGACAGCAATATTTAGTTAATTGTGAGCTGTTATCTTTAGAAAAATTTGAGTTGGTATTTTAAAAAGGGAGGATATTAGTTTACTCTAGGTCAGGTAAAAAGTTAGGAGGTTATTTGTGGGGACAAGTTATCCACACCAGATGGGGACAAGATAGTAGGGACTTAAAAAAATTAATTCTCTTACTCTCCTGTGACTTTCAAATTCTCTCTCCTCCCTCCCTCTTTTTTTCTATTTTCTCTGTTTGTCTCTTGCCTAGATGCTGCCCAAAAAACTAGAGAGAAAACTTTTATTTGACCAAAGGAAGCCACTTGAAAGACTTAGTCAAAAGCATTTTTCTCCCTCCTCCATTTAAAATATATCCTTTCCTTCCCAGTGACAAGTCCCTTAAAACACACACACACACACACACACGCACGCACACACACACACACACACACTTCACACAACTTTGTAAGAAGTTTCTTAATTCATAATAACATTCACATTTTTAAAAATGCTTGAAAGAAATCATGTTAATGAAGAGAACATTTGCAGTAATTTGGTGATAATTATCAGAATCGCCACATATTCGCAGAGGCTTGAACAATACGTGTTCAGAGAAAAGCAAAACACATTATTTTAATAGTCTGATATGCAAACTATGGACCGTTCAATTATGTGGCTTAATAATGCATACATGATGTGATCTTGTTATTGGGATGGGAAGGTCTACGGTGAGTCACTCCTAAGACCAAGTGTGCTTTCACATCCAGTAAAATCCATTGCCATGGATCAGGGGCCCCTGCCAAACTGCATTTAAGAGAATAAAAATTAATGACTGAGAATTTGAGCGTTAAATTAACATTAATTATATGACCTGCATGCTGGAAAGATTAAATTTCTTACGCCCTAATTAGATAACGTCTCCTCATATATCAAGCAATTTCCATTTTCATTTCAGGTTTCAGAAATAAAATGCAAGGTGGGGAGAGGCAGTTAGTTCAGGGTTTTCCTTCTCTGAGGTCAGAGTTGGAATGTCCACCCATCGTCTCCTCTGCTTTCCTTGCCTTCCCCATGCAAAGCCTCAGGTTGGAGGTCATATGAGAGAGAAGTAAGCTCTCTCCACTTCTTATTGTCAGCAGTAGTTAGTGAGCAGGGGGCTTGGTGGGCGGACCCCTAGTAGACCTGGAGCATTGGAAGCTGTCCCAAAGAAGGATGGGCCACCAGTCAATGTCTCAGGCCAGGAAAACTAGGGGTTAAGATCCCTGACAGGGACTCAGAAGAAAGGAAAGTCCAGCCAAAATGCACCCCAGACCCTTTTAGAGTAGACACGTCTAAGCTAGAAGTGTAAGGACACAAGTGATCCTCAGTGTTGTGTTTGGAAAAGAAAAAAAGATTTTCTTAGGTGAGGAACAACCAAAGGCAAGACAAAGCGCACTCATTTCTTTCCGGGGGAGGTTCATAAGAGGTTGGTCTGCGATCTCCGCAGCAGGGCCCTGACATTTTAAAATCTCACACCATGCTAGCCACAGGCACCCATGCCAACGAGACAAGCACGGCCTGTCTGACCCTGTCTGGGGCCAACACGTGGCTGGCGTCGGCCACCAAGGTGAAGAGTGAGCCAGGTGCGCGTGTATGTGCCTCTCCCATATTTGAACACCTGTTGCCAACGGCGGGGGCGGGGGGCAGGGAAAGGGCAGGATTAAGGTAAGCAGTACCCTTACCCCCCAAGGACAGATGGTCTGTGGTGGCGCGTCCCTTCTCTCTATTCCTAAAATACAAGTTAGGGATCCTAGGGCTCCGAAGAGAGCTGCCATGTGCATTTGGTTTGGAAACAATGCACGTGGACTTAAATTCTTGGGATTAGAATTCGGAGTCTCCCCTTGGATATTCCTGGTGGCCCCAGACCTCTCACGTTTCCTCCTCCCCCTTCCTCCTCGCCTCCTCATCCCTAGGGACAGTAAAGACTGCCGGACCGTTCGGACAGCTGCCCGGAGCACCGGGCGGGACGAGCAGGGCAAGATTAAAACCTCAAGGCGGCGGATACTAAGTCACTCAGAATAGAGTTTTCACGTGTCAGTGTTTCCATTCAGCCACTTTCAGGCTTCTGGGGAAAAGGGCAGGCGTGCGTGAGCGCGAGTCTACGCGGTCGTAAATAGTGTGTTACATGGCAGGGTGAGGGGGGAGATGTTAGGAAAGTTAGCAGATGCGGGCGGGAGGGGGTCTCTGCCCGCGGGTTGCCCATCCCCGCGCAGCCTTTGGGCCCCGCAGGGGCTGTCGCGGAAGGGGGCGGCGCTGAGAGGGGCGCCCCTGCGGGCCCCAGCAGGGCAGATGCTTTCCGAGGCTCCAGGCGCTGCGGCTCCCTCCAGCGCTCCTGCGCGCCGGGCCCTCGGGCCGCCCGCCGCACGGCTCCCCCGCGCGCTGACCGACGCACGCTCTCACTTGGCTGCTGCTTAGCGCGCACTCCGGGTCGCGGGTGAAAAGGCAGTCTCAGGGTGGGGGTGGACCTGAAAGTTAGCTCACTCGTTTTGGGGGGCTCGAACACGTCGCCTCGGATCCGTGCGCGGCCTGGGGCCCCGGGATTGCGGGGCGGGGAGGCGGGGCTGGGCTCCGAGGCCGCGGGTGGGGAGAGGCTGGGCGGGGGGGGGGGGGGGGGGGGCTCTCGGGAAAGTCTGGCGGCGTTTAGCTCCCGGCCAGCGCCAGCTCGCGCTCCCCGCCCACCTGCTGCTCACCGAGGGGGTCGGAAGGGAGGGCATCAGGATCCGGGGGTAACGTAGGTGAGGCGGGAGTGAGAACGGATGAAAGATGGTCCTTCCCGTTTCTCCCCCCACCCCCCCCCCCCAATACAGAAATTTCTGTCTTTTGGCAGAGAAACTTCTCTCCTGGCTGGTCTACAGAATTAGAACGTCGCAGCTGTTGTGGCGAGAACTTCGCAACCCCCCGCTACTTGGGCAGAGAGGAGCCTCTGTTCGCTTACCACAGCTCCCTCTTCCCATCTCCGCAGCGCTTTCGGTTTGCAATGTGTTTCTCCTTTACGCAGACCCCACCCCCCACCCCCCAGCGTGCCTTTGCTCGAAATGGTTACTCCTTTTAGAAATTGGAAAATCAATACTAGTTTAGCTTCTTCCGTGAGATGATGCACTGTCTAACCTTACTGGGAGGGAAACAGCCGAAGGCACAGCTCCAGCCCCTGGGGAATTTTACATAGAAATTTACAATGAACGATCCTCCTGAGGGCTGCTGAAGTGCGCTTTGGTTAGTAGCATTACTATAAGCCCAAGATACACCTCTTACGTACGTATTCACTGGTCGTGGTTGAGGTTTGGTTAAATGATTGATCAGAAGCTCTCACTGTGGGTGTTTATTCTTCCTGTTTTCTTAAACCACTTCTTGGATGGTTTCCTGTTAGTTTTCAGATGTCATTTGCAGTACAGACAGATTTCATATGCCTAGTGCAGATTGTCTTCAAAGTTCTAGTTTAAAGAGCATTATGTAAGCCTCTCTCTATTTACATAAGAGCTTTAACTCAGATGTCTCAGAAAACCATTTATTACCAACTGAAACCCATCCAGGGGAGCGGCATAACCGACCTGTATCTTTATGACACTCTCAAGAACAGCAGTAGTTCATTCTATTTGAAAAAAGAGAAAAGCAGATGTAACAAAGAATTGGAGTATTTTGCATTTTTATTCAGCTTGGTTTTATATCACTTAAGCATTATTCTTAAGCTCCAGGCAACGCCAGCTTTTATAGGATACACTTTTTCTCTATGTGGTCAGTATTTAGGCGACAGAGCTGGCCCCGTCTCCCTCAAGTTTAATCCTAAAACAAAGATCTTTTAGAAGTAGAATCAATTAAATACAAATTTTACTAAATTCTAAGTCACTAAAAGGATTCATGAATTCATGATCACTGTAAACAAAAACCAAGCCATAATAAAATATATAGAATGAAAAGGCTTATTTTTTTATTAACTATCTGGACCTTCATCACATTCCTTTTCCTGCAGATAATCACTGCCAGTGGTTCTTGCCTCCCTTTCTTTCCCCCTTCTCTTCCTCCCTCCTTTTTTTCCTTCAGTCTACTTACTAAACTTTGGGGAAGGTTTGTATTGTTATACATTGTTACAGTTACTTTTAGGAAGATGGAGCCTGAGATAGGAAACTTAGTAATAAGGGGTTCAAAATTGGGACAATATAGGAAAGGACAATATCTTGTCCCAAATCACATGGGATGCTAGCTTTGAGGTATTGCTCTGTGTTAACTGCATTAGCTGAAAAAAAAAAAAAAAGCCATTTAGACACTGGCACCTTCATATCCACAGAAAAGATCAACAAGGGTCCTTGGGATATGCATAACTATTAGAAGCAAGAAACACTTCAAGAGAGTTGTTAGAGTCTGAGGTTCTTCCTGGTGGCTCTCTTTTGTTTAGACAATCTTCTTTCTTCCTGCAGACCCAGGACAGATGCTCTTCTACAGCCATGTCTCAAATATGGAATTTGCCTTATTAAGAACTTGTCTTGTTAGGGCATTTTCTCATAGGACGCCCCTCCTAAGATGTAATTAAGATGTAATGAGTAGTTTTACCAAGAGGATTTGTGAATTAGGTTGTGTCTCAAGTGTCCCCTATCACCTGCCAGCCTTCTCCTCACTCTTCCCTATCACTCTGGGCACACAGTTGCAAGTCTGCCTTTTGTGATAGTTTAACACATTTAGACTCTTTTCTCTGAGGGACCCCTCACTATTGTCTTCCCTATCATCATTAATCTGATAAGGTAATCAATACTTAGGTGTTAAAAACTGATAAATGTGGGGCGCCTGGGTGGCTCAGTTGGTCGAGCACCTGACTTTGGCTCAGGTCATGATCTCAGGGTTCAAGTCATGATCTCGAGGTATGTGAGTTCAAGTCCCACACCTGAATCACTACTGTCAGTGCAGAACCCACTTCAGATCCTCTGTCCCTTTCCCTCCCCCGCTTGTGCATGCTCTCTCTCTCAAAAATAAATAAACATTTTTTAAAAAGCTGATAAATTCAAAGAGACATTTACTTTTTCCAAGCAGTTGGAGGGTCCATGTTATAGGCTCACAACAATGAATCTCAGTAGTGGAACTGGAATTTAAGACTGTGGTTGGCAGATGGGGAAGATATTTTAGGCAAGAGGAATTCACAGCATTCCTAAAATAAAGCCACATGGCCGTGAGTCATGTTCTTTGTCCTCTCTTTAAAGACCAGCTCTACCTCTGTGATGTACCCAGATATAATATTTCTACTGAAAGAACAGTGCCATTGTAGAATTCTTTAATAGTAATTGAGCAGTTTTGGAAACATTTTAATGGCATTGAGGTTGTATTGAAGAATTTGCTTCTAGTAACAGGTTCCATGAAACTGAAACCACTCTCTGGGGAGAATGACCCATGATTGGCCAATAAAAAGTATTTGTCCCCATAGTGATTGGTTCAGGAAGTGCACATGACCTGAGCAGACCAATCAGAGCCAATGAGCATTATCCTATAACTTTGGCCAGAGTGATGATAAAGGAGAGAAAAAAAAAAAATGTTCAGATGCCTTATACACTAAAATAAAAGCCTTGATTTTCTAGGTTCTTTGTTGTGGAGATAATGTGCTAGATAGAAACCAATTCAGAGAAAAGCAAAAGACAGAGTAACATAACATGGTGTAATTGAGCCCCTGGATTCAGCTATGTGTGATTTTTGTTTTGTTTTGTTTTGTTACATAAGCCAAGAAATTAGCCCTTACCTCCCCCCAAGTTAGTTTGATTTTTGGTCACTCGCAATTCAAAAAAAAAATTTTTTTTTTTGAGAGAGAGAGAGAGAGAGAAAAAGAGAGAATCCCAAGCAGGCTCCATTCTCAGTTCCCGCTGTGGAATTCATGACATGAGATCATGACCTGAGGCAAAATCAAGAGTTGGTGGCTCAACTGACTAGGCCCAAGTGCCACTGTCATTTGCAATTTAAACTCATGATTCTCATGCTCTTAAGGGCAAAAGGTTGAGTTAATCATAAATCTCAATAAATGGCATGTTATAATCATTGATTCATGCAAAGTCCTTTTCATAGATACCTTCTTTCCTTCCTTTTACCCTCCTTCCCTCCTTCCCTTCATTCTCCTTTATGTCTATATCTCACTTTGGTTCCTATCTCTGTCATAAGCCGCCATTCTAATATGTTGCATGTATTCTTGAAAATGCATACTTGGGGCTCCTGGGTGGCTCAGTCGGTTAAACGTCCGACTTCAGCTCAGGTCACGATCTCGCGGTCTGTGATGAGTTCCAGCCCCGGGTGGGGCTCTGGGCTGATGGCTCAGAGCCTGGAGCCTGCTTCCGATTCTGTGTCTCCCTCTCTCTCTGACCCTCCCCCGTTCATGCTCTGTCTCTCTCTGTCTCAAAAATAAATAAATGTTAAAAAAAAAAATTAAAAAAAAAAAGAAAATACATACTGATTTTCTGAAGGAATTATTTTTAATTTATGTAAATGACATCATGTTAATGATCGTGTTCTGTTTCCTGGTCTTTAACTCAGTACCCTGTATTTAATATTTATTTATTTATTTAACATTTATTCATTTTCGAGAGTGAGAAAGGCAGAGTGCAAGTGGGGAAGGGGCAGAGAGAGAGGGAGATACAGAATCTGAAGCAGGCTCCAGGCTCTGAGCTGTCAGCACAGAGCCGGACGTAGGGCTTGAACCCACCAACCCTGAGATCATGACATGAGCTGAAGTTGGACGCTTAACCAACTGAGTCACCCAGGCACCCCAATATTTTTTAATGTTGCTTATGTGTACATTAATTTGTTGCTTCCAACTGCTACACAGTTCTCCTTCATGTGTGTATTAGTCAAGTCCCAGCAGGCAAAGAACAAACCACACTAGGTATCTCAATAGAGAATTTAATAGAAGGAGTTGATTACACAGGTGTTGGAGAGCTGAAAATGAAAAAAGCAAAGACTAATGGAATATAGAGGTAATAATTGCACAAAAAGTGGGGCTGGGAGAACAAAAATAAAAGATTGAGGCTACTAAAGCTTTCAAGTCTGGAGAAGGAACCCCAGGGAACTGGGACTCAGACCTTTGAAGAGGGAGTGCTCCTCAGCTGGTACTAATACATGGAGGTAAAAGGAATAGTCTTGAAGAGTTGGGACTCAAACCTCAGGGGTATTGAGGGCAGAACTAACAAGGCTGCTTTTATAGGAGTGACAAAAAATGTTGGAGGTTGAAATACACTGCTGCTTCCAGGGTGAAGTATCTTTGGGTGACACTGACAGGTGTCAAATACTTGGCCAATTTTATGTTTTGCTTTTATTTTATACACTTATTATTTTAATTTTTCTTTTGCTTTTATACCAGTTGGTACTCACATATACAACTTCCTGTGAAAATTTTCTTTAACATGTTATGATAATCCTATCAAACATTTAATGGGTATGAACTTACCAAAGTAGATAAGTAAATAACAAGCAAACAAATAAACACACACACACACACACACACACACACTTTTAAACTATTTTGATGCTGAAGAAAGAATTTTGCAGGATAAATTCAGTAAACGTTTCATCCTCAAAGATGAGAGTCTCTGGCTTTGTCTTGTAGAGTTTAAGAATATTTCAGCCTTATTTAGGCCAGGGGAGCAAGCAAATCTCATCTAGTTCACACTGTGGGGGAGAATATAAGAGCAAGCATTTACTAAAATTGGAAGCAGGCATTACTGGCTACTCAAAACAGTTTCTAAGAAATGACCATCCAGTAAATAATGTGTTGTGTACATTAATGTTTGTGAGACTGTCCTCCCTGGATGATGGGCTCAGCTCTTCCTGCAGAGCCCAAAGCAGTCCAGATAAAAGCCAAAAAGGGTGCATTTGCCCATTTGTTTCCTAATTTTCTCTGGGTACTCAGTCAAGGCAAAATTGTCTGTTGTATACTGGCTATTTAGTACATAGTTCTATATTTATGGAATTATCACAGTACATATGAAAGTAGAACTCGTTTTTCTCTTTTTCCATTTGAGATACATGAGCAAATCTAATCTTTTCTTACGCTTTTTATCTACTTAAAAAATCTTTAATTTAATTGACCAAGGAAACTCTTTTTGCCTTATTTCATATTGTCTTTCTCAACCCACCATCGAACTCTTAATACACGCCCAAGGGTATAAAGCCAATAAGACACTGTGTTAGATGAAGATGGAAAGCAAATATAATGGCATTTCTCATACTATGAGCTCACAGACTAGTGGCGGAAGATGGATAGGTCAATATTATAATGTGGTATGTGACATCTTTCACTCATTTACTTACTAGGTTTACTTATTCTATTCGACATTTGCCCCGTACACCAGGTACTGTGTAGTGGTTCTCACTCTTGGTTCACGTTAGGTGAACCCATTTGAGAAATCTAAGAAAGACATGTTGGTCTACCCTCAGGGATAATCATTTAAATGGTTAAGCTTGGGTCCTAGGGTTTTGGAAACTGCCCAGGTGATTCTTATGTGCAGCCAAGGTTGAGGACCCCTGTTCCAAAGACATTCTCCTACCCCCTAGGAAACTCATAATTTCATGGCAGAAACAGACAAGTAACCAGACAATTGTAATCCAGTGTGAAGGACCTTATGACAGATGAGTATGGAGAGCTATGGCCCTTCTTCCTCCCATTTTTACAGATGAAGAATTTAAGAGTCTTACATGTTAATAGATTTGTCCAGTATCATGGATCAATAGATCCAGGATATAAATTTAGATCAGTCAAATTTGACTGATCTAAACCATTCCACTAACTCCCAATAGAAGGAAACTATACTTCCCCATAAAAGGAAAAGGTAAGAACCAGGACTATTTATTTTCATTATTTTACAAAGGAATTCATAGTGTTTTTGTATGTTCTTTTTTTTATTAAAATTTTTTTTAACATTTATTCTTTTTTTTTTTTTTTTTGAGTGAGAGAGACAGAGCGTGAGTGGGGGAGGGCCAGAGAGAGGAAGACACAGAATCCGAAGCAGCCTCCAGGCTCTGAGCTGTCAGCACAGAGTCTGACGCCGGGCTCAAATCACAGACTGCAAGATCATGACCTGAGCTGAAGTCAGACGCTCAACCGACTGAGCTACCCAGGCGCTCCCGTTTTTGTATGTCCTAATATGGATATAGTATTCGTATGAGTTTCAAAAGGTTTGCAAGTGAAAAACTATAGCAGCAGTAAAACAATACTCAGGTGATTCCATGTTCTCAAAATATTTTCTGAACTGGATATCCGTAAAGAAATCCTGCAAAGGCAATATTTTTACATCATGATTTCTATGTGCCTTGGAATATCCACCTAAAACAATTGGACAATGTTTATTTACTTATCATTCTCATGAGAGCATGATAATAACAAATACAATTCTGAAATTCAGGGTGGAGTCCTCTTGGATAATCTGACCCATGATGATTAAATCTTGAAATATACAACATGATGTAATTTGGACATCCCCTACGCCTTCTCAAAAGTGTCATTCTAGTTAGACATTTTTGCTTTCCTAGAGACTTCACAGCATCTTCTATTTTTTTATGCAGGAAACTGTAAAAATCTGAATGCAAAGTTTCTGTTTAAATTATTCTATTTTAGGTTTTTATTTTTTATAGTTTTTCTTTAGGAAAACTTTTGCCTGTGGAAAAACATCTCAGCTCATCATAAAAAGGGTATACGCAGGCAAAAAGCAACATAACTTTTCTACATTTTCTACTGATGTTTTATACATCAGTGAGGTTGTGCGTGACATGTCCAAATTGAAAAGAAAAAAACTGAACCAGCATCTCTGCGATGTCCATCTGGAGGTTTCCTGAGTAAGGAGTATTAGCCAAACTCTAGAAGAAACCCCTAGCCCTTGCCAATACAGCGCTGGAGCTGGAGCTAACAAAAAATGTGAAACAAAGCAGAACTTTACAGTTTTAACTACACTGCAGCAGTGACCCAGTGAGAACAAGTCACTGGGAGATAGTCAGCTTCTGAAGTTTGTTTATTTATTTATTCATTTATTTATTTATTTAGAAAGGTGGGGGGAAGAGAGAGAGAGAGAAACAGAGAGAGAGTGCCAGCAGGGGGAGGAGTAGAGGAGGGGCGGAGAACATCCCAAGCAGGCTCCTCACTGTCAGCACAGAGTCCGATGCAAAGCTTGATCTCACGAACCATGAGATCATGATCTGAGTGGAAGTCAAGAGGTGGACGATTCGCTGACTGAGCCACGTAGGCTCCCTGAGAATGAACTTCTAAAAGTAAACTTTGAAAAGAAAAAAAGCCCAGTGATGCAAATACTTTATGAGGCAATAAACAGTTAAGTGTCATGAGATATTTGAATATTTTTTTAATGTTTATTGATTTTTGGGAGACAGAGAGACAGAGTGGGGAGGGGCAGAGAGAGAGAGGGAGACACAGAATCTGAAGCAGGCTCCAGGCTCTGAGCCTGTCAGCACAGAGCCCGACGTGGGGTTCAAACCCACGAAGCACAGAGTCATGACCTGGGCTGAAGTCAGACCTTCAACCAACTGAGCCAGGTGCCCCTAGTGTCATGAGATATTTGATAGTTATATTATAATGGTTTTGATTCAGAGATTTCAGAATATCTGAAACAGACATATCACAATTATTCAAATTATGAGTATCTATAGGGGCTCTTTTAAATGTCACATAGCCCTTTCATTTTTATCTGTGAAATTGTGTAGAAACTCTATTGAGCTGATTGTATAAAAAGGTCCTACAAAGTTCAAGATAAATTTTCTCCCCTAGGTCTCATCTTATAATAATAATAAGCAATGATTACTATTTTTGGTCATTGTGTATGATAAAAACCACTTATTTCCTTTCATGGGTTGATAGATGTAAACCAACTTCTTTCTGGGCCACATTGAGGAAGCAGATGTTTGTATTTATTTGGTACCTTAAAGAGACTGGGATCTACCTGAAATTTAACATGGATACCTCAGCATGAGATGCCCCACAATAGGCATTTGATTCCCAGGAAGCAATTTATGGCGGTTGGAAAGGGCTATATTCCAGGATGCAAAGTTGTACATGTGATATATAGCTTGCCTTACATACAGATTGTGTGTGTAACTGCGCTGTTGTAATGTTGCTACTGAGCACAGTCCCCATATGAGGAAGGATGCAAGTGATGATTCCTAACCCCAAACCTAACTGTCTTAACCCAATTGTCCTACATACCAAGAAATCTCAAGAAAGCATAGCTCCAGTGCTGTTCGCTCATTGGCTCCTTGATTAATCAAGAACCAATGTCTTTCTATTTTTTTCTCCTCAGTTATCTCTCCTTTATCCTCCACTAGCTTCCCTCAAGGTTACAAAGTTGTTGCTGCAGGTCTAGACATCAGGTGCAGGTACCACGATGTTGGATAGTGGAAGGATCTTTGATTTCTTTGATACCAGTGTCTCTTTAGTGAGAGGCAGTTAAATTTTCCTGAGGCCTCCAGTAGTCTATGACCATAGACTGGAACTAAGTGATATGCACACGCTTTCACCAGCTGCTAGCCAAGGAAACAGGATCATCCCAACAGGATTCCTAATCATGGCTTACCCTGAGTCTTATGAGGAGAATGGACACTTAAATTGGAGCCACTTGGTAAAGAAGAAGGTGGAATGACTCTTAGCTGGGCAAAACTAGGTGACTCTCTGGGGAGAATAAAGAGCGTGATAGAGGAGAATGAGAGAAAAAAATAGTTTAAGGAAATAAAAGCTCAGAGATGATTCTTCATAGGAACAGATCGGTTTACAGCTATTGGAAGCAGGTGGCAACAGGGTAGAAGGATTATAATTTTAGCCACCTTAAGTGGTCCTCTATGCACACTAAGTCAGCAATGTGGGTAAAACAGAACGGAGAATTGGAAGCTTCTGGTATTGGTTACTGAATTAATGTCATTTTTTTTGGTTGATTAAGCCAATTAAGGTGATTTTACAATAAAACTTTGCAGGAAGAGGCTGCAGTTAAGTGACTTGCTCAGACTCACATGATAAATTTGACTATTCCCTCCACTTATGCAACTTGGAAACAGATGTGGAAATAGTCTAGGGTGAATGCCCAATTCCCATTCGTTCATTCATTCATTCATTCATCCATTCATTCCCTCACTCATTCATTTCTTTCAAATATTTATTGAGCACCTATGTGCCAAGTACTTTTTAGGTTCTGGAATTGATATTGAAATAAGTATAGAATGTCTGTCATGGAGCTTACATTCTTGAGGGAAGAGAAAAATAATAAATAGATAACAGATGGTGATAGGCTCTATGGAGAAAAATAAAGCACTACAGACAAGGGTGAGGCAAGTTTGGTATTTTATATGGTGTATTGAGAAAAAACCTTATTAAAAGGGTTTTTGATCTGAGAACTCAAGGAAGGAGTGGCCTTGTGGTTATCTAGGGGAGGAATGTTCCAGACAGAAGGAAAGAAATTACAAAGGTCCTGAAGTAGGAGCTGGCTTGAAGGCCAAAAAGGTCAGAGTGGCTGGAGCAGCGAAAGAAGATGGGAAGTAATGGGGGATGAATTTAGAGAAGTAAAAAATACTGCAGGCTCTTGGTTTTCACAGCATGAACCCCAGACCGACAGCCTCAGCATCTCCTGGAAACTTGTTACAAATGCTAATTAATGGGCCCTACCCAGGGTTCCTAAATCTGAAGCTCTGGGGAGGTGGGATCTAGCAATTGGCGCTTTAACAAGACCCCAGGTGATTCTTTTTTTTTTTTTTAATGGGTTTTAAAAAGTACTTATTATTTATTTATATTTTTTTAGAGAGAGAGAAAGAGAAAGCATGAGTAGGGGAGAGGGGCAGGGGAAGAAGATATCAAGCAGGCTCCACACTCAGTTTGCCAGGGTCAGTGGGCGGGGGCGGGGGTGTGTGTGACAGATGGAAAGGGGCAGGGAGCTCCATGTGGGGCTCAACCCCCCAATCCTGGGATCATGACCTGAGCCGAAATCAAGAGTTGGATGCTCCACTGACTGAGCCACCCAGACACCCAAGACTCCAGGTGATTCTGATTCTGTTGCAGGTAAACTTTTACAAGTAGTGTTAGAGGTTAGTGTAAGAACTTTGGATGTTAATATTTAAACAAAATGTCACCTTTTACACAGAAACAGGATCTGATCCCACCTTTAAACATTTACTTTGCTCCCCTTACATTGGTCTGAGCCTGATCAAATGCTGTCTTTATTCAAAATTTTGACATTTTGTTCATCATGAAGTTTTTTGCATTTATTTTCATTGAAAAATATTACATTGAAACATTATTTATGTCAGTTACTGAGTTTTTGGCACCTCCTCAAAATTTGCACCCCAATGAATATCTCTCCCAACTTGTTCCACTGTCTGGATAAAATAAAGACAGAGGATTGGAACAGTCAGTGGTGACTCCAACAATAGATGTCTCAGTGATGCTGGTTGGATAAAATTAAACTGGGCAGGTTCAAGAGGGAATGGGCAGGGAGGAACTGACAGACAGTGAGTTTAGACCATTCTTTCAAGGAGTTTTGCTATCAAAGAGGAGCAGAGAAACGGTTATTAGCCACAGGGCATGTGGGGTCAAATGTGGGTTTTATTTTATATGAAGAATATTGCAGCACAGCTGATGCAGAGAGAATGTTGAGAAATTGGGGGGTTGGTAATACAGAAGATGGAACGTGTGTCATAGAGGAGAACAGAAGCTGGACACCTGTGAATGCAAATGTGTTAATGAGAGGGTCCAAGGCTTGGAGTGAGGGCAGGGATGTAGTTTTGGTTTTCCTAGAAGCAACTCAAACCGCCTGTTAAGAAGACAAATGCAATACGTTCCTGTAACTAACCCTTGTAACTATTGTATATGTAACGTGTGTAACGGAATGGGCAAACATTCTTAACGAGTGCTTCATCACGCATACAGCAGTGTGATCGACATGGATCATTCTTGTAATGTCCTTTGACAAAGGGCCAGGTTGTATCATGAAGAGAAGTTGCCCGAGTATGTAACCTTTTGATGTTTAATAAGATGTAGGTCTAGAACTTAGACTTTCAGAGGAGCAGACAGATGAGCATTCTTACATTTACTTTCTGTCCATTGGGTTTTTGGTTGGAACTGGATGTCAAACATTTCAAGGTGATTCTTTCAAGTGTGGTGTACATCAGTTATGCCCACTGTGGAATAAGAACAGAGGGCATCTTTTTGGGAACCAAGTGGTGATATCAACACATTTATTAAGAAAGTTAGGGGGGCGCCTGGGTGGCGCAGTCGGTTAAGCGTCCGACTTCAGCCAGGTCACGATCTCGCGGTCCGTGAGTTCGAGCCCCGCGTCAGGCTCTGGGCTGATGGCTCAGAGCCTGGAGCCTGTTTCCGATTCTGTGTCTCCCTCTCTCTCTGCCCCTCCCCCGTTCATGCTCTGTCTCTCTCTGTCCCAAAAATAAATAAAAAAAACGTTGAAAAAAAAAATTAAAAAAAAAAAAAAAAGAAAGTTAGGGAGCCTGCTTTTGTGTTCTGGCCCTGACATGAGGCCTCTGAATCTTCACCTGGGGGGTCATGGACAGAACAAGGGCTTTCCCCAGAAAGCGATTGAAACAATGTTTGGTTAAGACTAGGGAGCATGGCAGAGAAAATTTTAATTTTAATTTTTTCTTAACAGAGGGTGTTACCACACATCCATACCCATATAAAAACGATAGGTTGCTACAGTATGCATTTACTAGCCCGGCACCCTGATGGGACTCCCAGGGGGTGTGGAATACACTCCTTAGATGACAGCATGAATTGGACTCTTGTATGGAATTATTTGTCATTGATGTTTTATTTTATTTTTTATTTTTTAAAATGTTTTTGTTTATATTGAGAGAGAGGGAGTAGGCATGATCAGGGGACGGGCAGAGAGAGAGGAAGACACAGAATCTAAAGCAGGCTCCAGGCTCTGAGCTGTCAGCACAGAGCCTGATGTGGGGCTCAAACTCATGAACCGTGAGATCATGACCTGAGCCAAAGTCGTACACTTAACTGACTGAGCCACATAGGTACCCCTCTTATTGATATTTTAAAGGTTGGAGATATCAGCCTGGAATTGTAATTTTCATTTAAATTTTGTTGTTGTTTTTTAGTGTTTTTTTTTTTCCTCCCGAAACTAAGATGGTTCCTAGGATCATTTGGCACTTAAAAAAAAAAAAAAAAAAAACAGTCAAATAAGCAAATACCACAATTAAAATATAGCCAAGCTAAATATTGTGTGTCGTACAAACTCAACAATTGTGCACTGACTAAATTTTGCAAATTTTGGTTTGTGAGGTTAGTGACAAGTACATCCAGGCATAGCATGTGTCTCAAATGTCCTTTTTTCTCCCTTTTTTCTGTCACCAGTGAAGAAACTCTGTAATGGGGGTGTGCTGAGGAAGTGCAGCCAGAGTATCTGAGTATCAGCCCGCCCAGAAGAGCTGGGACATATCAAAGAGGGTGGAAGGAAGGAGCAAAGTCTTCGGGCTATGCTGGATGACAAGGGAGTGACAGCGTGCTGAGGGACCCAGAGAAGAGTCATAGGGTTAAACTCATGCAGACACCAAAGTTTCACTGGGGGAGGATCACCAGCTGCTATCCTGGGGTTAAAGTGCCAGGATTTTTATGAAACCGCTAAGAAGTCCTATATTTAAGGCGGGAACTGTTCAAGTCTCTGGTCTCTTGGAGATGACTCATCTGAAAGTCATTTTATACTTTTGAAATTTGTCAATGATATAATGGGAGCAAAGTTTTTCCTGTAAAGAAGACATAGGCTGTTTGTTCCCTGCAAAGGAAGTGAAAAATGAGGAAACCATCTGGCATTTACTCAAAATATCTAGATAATTGAGACCAAAGTATCTTTTAGCTTAATTTTATATCAATGAACATCCTTCATGCCCCCTTCCACATTCGCTGTATAGAAGGTATCTTAAGGAAAGAGCCTGGACTTTTCTAAGTAGAGTTTTGAGATACAATGGTTATTAATACTATTGGATTGTGCTCTCCATTATCCTTAGCAATTCTGCTATTCTTGAATTTAATATATGTGTGTGTATGTATGTATATATATGTTAATTAAACAGATGTTTTTAAGAATTTTTATAGATTGAAAAACTCCTACCTTTATTGAGAATTTCATAGCATTGATCAGATATTTCTCACAGGGGATGTTATCTTGCTGTTATCTCTCAAAATTGCATTTCAAAGCTGGTTGATAGACTAAGTGAGAGGAAGTTAATGTCCTTTCTGTACAACACAGGTGTAGGATGCATTTCTGCTTAGAAACATTATTATTTATTGCCAAGGTCAATAAACTTAGTTTTGCATTTCGAATTCGGAATTGTATGTTTTGTACCATATATTCAAGTTCTGTTATAAAAACTCACATTTCTGGGGAAGACAGAGCCATATTTAAAAGACATTTAATAGTTGTTTCCTCACTCTCTACCTAAGTGTATAAAGTATTGTTTTATTATTCTTAAGTGTGATTATGTGATAATATCTTGCCATGTCAAGGATGAGCACCACTTTTCATTCCTTATTTTAATCTGGGTATAGATCATTTTCTGTTGTCATGGGAATAAATGTACAAGACTTGGGAAACATTGTAACTCCCTAAAGAAAAAGAAAATCTTTATCACTTAGGAAACCTAGTATTAACACCCAAACTTGCAGCTACTATGTCAAACTGGTGTTAGTATATTCAGCTGGATTAATTAAGTCTCCCAACTGGTCAGTATTTGAAAGTTGCTGTCAATTTTCATTTGCATCAGAAATTTTCCTAAATTTCATCACCCTAAATGATATACAAAGATTGTATTATATGTCATGTCCTTTAAAGTTGAGAAATTGAATGGTCCAATTAGGTCCTAGGCTTAAAGGGAGCACATTGATGCAGGGTCCTAAAAATATAGAATTTTGTGGTTTTACTGAGAAATAATATATAACAGGAAGTTATATGACAGAAACTTGGTTTTGTCCTTAGTATTCTGTATTTTAAAAATATATTCCTACACTTCAGGTTTTTTCTTCTTCCTCTCCCCTCCTTCCTCCTCTTCCTCTTCCCTTTCCTCCTCCATATCCTTTAACTTAGGGTTCGACTCCATTTTCAACAAAAATTGCAAACGTCCATTGGGGACCACTGTGGTTAACTAGCCAAACAGGAGATGAGCAGCAGCTTTTCTTAGCTGAAGAATCAACATGATTCCTAATTCACATTTCCCCCCTTTTCCCTAGGCCATTCCTTAACTAACCATCAATTGAAGATAACTCTGGTTGATCATTTTTGGATGGAATTTGCCTATTTTTTCCCCTGTATTAAAAAAAAAAAAACCTTCTAATTTAGAAGGAGCTGGCTTACCTTCTTACCCTAAGGAACTACAAATCTGGAAAACATATATGAGATAATGCTTTTTAAGACATGATATTAGACAATGAAGAACAGTGATTCCTGACAGGTTGGAAAACTAAATGGGGAGCCCTATGATTACCCCAGTTTACTGTCTGTAGAGAGTTTCAAGGCTACAACACAGGGAGGAGGGAACCCAAGTAGACTGTGGTAGTCTATCTGAATTCTATACCCAGTGAAAGTATTTATTTTTAAATAAAAGTTAAAAAAAAACTGTCTGGGGGTGCCTGGATGGCTCAGTTGGTGGAGCATGCAACTTTTGATCTCAGGGTCGTGAGTGGGTCAAGCCCCATGTTGGGTGTAGAGTTTACTTAAAAATAAAATAAAATAATATAGATTTAAAAAGTAAAAAAATAAAAAAAAACTTGTGCATTTTATGGAGATATATTTGACATATAACGTGTTAGTTTAAGGTGTACAATGTGTCGATTTGATATACTTACATATTATAAAATAATTACAACCACAGCATTAACAACTCCACCATGAGAATATTTTCTAAAAACAACGGTGAAATAAGGACTTTTTCAGACACACAAAAGCTGTAAGAATTTATCACTAGCAGAAGAGTACTAAAGGAACTGTTCGTGGAAGTCCTTTAGGCAGGAGAAAAGCGATACCAGATGGAAATCTGAACCTATAGGAAGGAAAGAAGACACTGGATTAGTAACTATGTGAATAAATGTAAGATATTTAAATCTCTTGGAAAGATGATTGTTTAAAGAAAAAATAATAATGTATTTTGGGGTTTACAGTAGAAGTAGAAGTAAAATGTATGAGAAAAATAGAACAAAGGTCAGGAAGAGAGAAATGAGACATTATTGTAAGATCCTTATGTACTGTACCTAGAGTGGTATAATGTCATTTGAAGGTAGACTACGATAAGATATAGTATAAATCCTAAAGCAACCACGAAAATAACATGGCAAAGAAATTTATCTACTAAACCAACAAAAGAAATAAGACAACATCATGAAAAAAGCTCAATGAATTTCAAGGAAATCAGGAAAGGGGGAACCAAGAACAGGTGAGACATGTAAATATGATGTGGTAGACAAAACCAAATTTTATTACTAATCACATTGAATATAAATGGTCTCAATATCCCCATTGAAAAGAAGAGATTGTCAGATTGAATAAAAAAGCCAGACTCAAATATACACTGTTTACAAGAGATATGTTTTAAGTATAAGGACAAAAATAGAATAGGTTACAAGTAGAAGGAGGGGGAAAGATACACTGTGCTAATCAAACAAAAGCTAGAGTGGCTATGTTAATATCAGACAAGAGAGACAAATGACATTTAAGACAGGTTTTACAAATTATTCATTGCTTTATCTGAGTCTGAAATACAAATATTACAAAACTTTGTTCTGATCTCATTCAGTAATGTGATTCTTCAACCACAGTTTTTAAAAATTGTATATGCATGCTCCTCCATGCATATCTTTCTTTTAAAATGTTTTTTCAAGGCTGGAGAGAGAGAGAGAAAGCAAGTTTGTATTGAAACATTGAAACAAGCACACAAATAAAGAATGGATTCTT
This sequence comes from Neofelis nebulosa, assembly GCF_028018385.1. Lineage (NCBI taxonomy): Eukaryota > Metazoa > Chordata > Mammalia > Carnivora > Felidae > Neofelis > Neofelis nebulosa. The sequence goes on along the minus strand of NC_080787.1, from coordinate 92,529,163 downwards.
AGCTCTACAGCTGATTTTGGGTCAGAAGAAGGGACAGAGGAAGCTTTCTTTCTTTTCTCATGAGGACCCTTCCTATTTTTTTTTTTTTCCTGTTTGCAATTGTTTTACCAATGCCTTAAGGTTTCCCCCAAACATGCTCAGGCACTCCCATTTGTCCCACTTGACAGTAAGTTCACCTTTTCGGTTGCTTAGGCTAAGAGCCTTGGAATCATCCTTGAAACTTCTCTTAGCGGTTAGCCTATTTACTTTACCTTCAAAATACACCTGGAATCTGATACCTTATCATCTTCCTTGCTATTACCTGGTGGGAGACACTATCTTCTCTTCCCTGAGTCACTGTGATGGCCTTTTATATGGATTCCCTTCTCAGTGATATGCTTTATCCATTTAAAGTCAAATCATGTCCTCTTTCCTTCAACAACCACCACACTCCACCTTCACTAGCATTCCCTCTTCTCTCAGTGTAAAATGTGAAATCCTTACAATGGCCCTTAAGGTCCAGAATGATCTGGCCCTAGTACTTCTCTGCCTCCCCTCTTCTGCTCTTTCCCTTCCCTCACTGACTCTGCTCCAAACCACCCCCTTCCGCTGTTTTCCTCCATCACGGTGCACATTCCCTCTTTAAGGCTTGAATTGACTGCTCTCCTGGGGACACTTTCTCCTCAGATATCCTTACGGAGAACTCCTTCACCTCTTTCAGATCCTTGTTCAAATGTTAGCCTCTCTAGGAGCTCTGCCCTGACTGCCTTATTGAGGTCATAAGCATCCTGGCTTCAAGGTCCCTTTCCACTCCCTAACTGCCTACTCTGCTCTAATTGTATTTCTTACATTTTGATCTACTATATAATCTGCTTATTTATTATGTTTATTCTTTTTTTTTTTTTTAAATTTTTTTTTTCAACGTTTTTTATTTATTTTTGGGACAGAGAGAGACAGAGCATGAACGGGGGAGGGGCAGAGAGAGAGGGAGGCACAGAAGCGGAAACAGGCTCCAGGCTCTGAGCCATCAGCCCAGAGCCTGACGCGGGGCTCGAACTCACGGACCGCGAGATCGTGACCTGGCTGAAGTCGGACGCTTAACCGACTGCGCCACCCAGGCGCCCCTTATTATGTTTATTCTTATTGTTGGTCCGTCTACATGAGCATAGAATCTCTTGGGGCGCCTGGGTGGCGCAGTCGGTTGAGCGTCCGACTTCAGCCAGGTCACGATCTCGCGGTCCGTGAGTTCGAGCCCCGCGTCAGGCTCTGGGCCGATGGCTCGGAGCCTGGAGCCTGTTTCCGATTCTGTGTCTCCCTCTCTCTCTGCCCCTCCCCCGTTCATGCTCTGTCTCTCTCTGTCCCAAAAATAAATTAAAAAAAAAAAAAAAAAAAAAAAAAAAAAAAAGAATCTCCATGAGGACTGGGATTTTTGTCTGCTTTTTTCATTGGTGTATCCCAGTGGCCTTAGAACAGTGCCTATTACGAAGTAAGAGTTTAATATTTATTAATGATTGAATGGCCATTTGCAGAAAAGGGTGAAGAATCTTGTCAGAAAATAACAGTGTATTTCATCTTTTCCACCAAAATGTCTACTACAGAGCCACATGTCTCTCAATTTATATTACTGGTTGGAAAACATTTAAAGGTGACACTTTTGACAGATGAGAGGATGACTAAAGATTTTGGCCACCTCTGCAATTTTTAAATTTTTGTTACATTTATGTGTTATAAAGAACTGATTGTTCCTATTTGGATGTAATTCTTATATAACTCAGTCAAATGATTAACGTGTTATTAGTTGTCAGACCTGAGGGGGTAGAATTTTACCTGTTTAGTTATTGTCAATTGTCAATCATGGAGGAAGGAAATGTACCTCTCAGAATGGAAAGTTTCCCTGGTCTCGTGGGTTCCTGAGAATCACTCTTAGGCTTTAGCAGAAGGTTTCAATGTTTCTATAGGATCTGTATGGTAAGTCTAGGCATAGTACCCTTTACATGGAGAAAGATTTGAAGCGAGAATATAGGGAGTCAAAGCTTTGTTGTACCTGACTATGGGGCTACTGGACACACACACACACACACTCTCTCTCTCTCTCTCTCTACGCTCCCCAGCCCCACTGTACTCCCTACTCAGAACAGCTGTAGAGCAGGACCAGTGCAGTTGAAGATCAAGTCAACCAAGTTAGGAGGTGACCACCTCCTTTCAAGGTAAATCCTTTCAGGGTTTGACTTTGTTTAAATGTCTGGTTGACATTTGCAGTTTGCATTTGCTTTGCATTTGGCTAGTAGTCTGTACAAGGTGCTATGTTTAAAGTAGCCAAAAATTATATCTGCGATACCTTGCTATTCTCTGAAATTGCAGCCCCCTGTTTGACATGGTTGTTATATCATCCGTTGAGCTAATTGAGGACACATATCTTATTTCTTCCGTCGTCTTCCACTGCACTGGTATTACTTGCAAATGACCTAGGCTGTGACAGTGGCAGCCATAACATCAGGAACGACTCGCTCAACTTCTATTTATTGATCATCTGCTACATGGCAGGAAATACATTAGATATTTTACAGCCTTGTAAATGTATATTGTTATTATGCTGTCTTTCATTTTCTGTGGTTTTCTTAGGCTTCATGACAATTTCTGGAGGAGACGTATTTACTTTTTATCTGCCATATTAGGCAGTGTCATTAGAGAGAGCAGGCAGGGGCAGGAATAGGGTGATGGGGATAGGAGTGTGGAATGTGTAGAGTCACTAACAGCTAATCCACAAGCAGACAGATTAAATCTGTGGCCTAAGAAACAATGAGAGCAATAAACCATGAGTCCTGCTGTTGGAAATTCATGGGGGAACCCTTTGTCCAGGATAACAAAAAGATGAGAGATGGAGGGATGGATACCAAGCCTTCCTAACTAACTTTTGATAATCGGCAATGAATCAGTACTTCAAAAACTGTGAAAATATTTTTGAATCCTTTAATAGTTTGTCTGCTTGCATATCCCTTCCCTTACTAAGAGTCAAAACAAAATTTGCCAGTTTTCTGTTGAAGTTTAAATTTTATCCTACCAAATTGTGTGTATGTATATATATGTAACACACATACACTTAGGAGCAGGATTGTCAGGTTTAGAGTTTGTGAATGTTTCGCTTTACAAGGTTATGCCACATTATTTTCTAATAAACGGTGCTCATTAAATTATTTGTTTTTAAACGACAGAATTACCCATGATTTATCCTTAGCTCCTGCCTGATCACTGTATTCCTGGTTCTTGGCTGCTTATAGGACTCATTTTGATGCATTAATTTTTAATTTTTTTTTCAACGTTTTTTATTTATTTTTGGGACAGAGAGAGACAGAGCATGAACGGGGGAGGGGCAGAGAGAGAGGGAGACACAGAATCGGAAACAGGCTCCAGGCTCTGAGCCATCAGCCCAGAGCCTGACGCGGGGCTCGAACTCACGGACCTCGAGATCGTGACCTGGCTGAAGTCGGATGCTTAACCGACTGCGCCACCCAGGCGCCCCTTGATGCATTAATTTTAACACCAACTAACCTCTCTTTATTGCTGTCTCTAATTATGAGGAAGATCATCTTTAATTTATTCCAGTGAAAAGATTTCAGGTCCTGTGTTGTGTAACTCAGAAGACGAAGGAATATCATAATTCCTAGCTCCTCTTAGGAGGTGAATGTATTGTGAAGCTAATGATGGTTAATCTTCAAGACCCCTTATTTGCCTGCGTTCCTACTAGCATCATTGGAGAATATCCATTTTTGGATGCATTAAAATTTTTTTTTTTTAATTTTAGAGGGAGAAGGAAAGAGAGAGCATATGGAGGGGAGAGGCAGAAGGGGAGAGAGAAGGGGGGGGGAGAGAGAGAGAGAGAGAGAGAGAGAGAGAGAGAATCCCAAGCAGGTTCCACGTTCAGCACAGAGCCTGACACGGGGCTCAATCTGATGACTCTGGGATCATGACCTGAGTCAAAATCAAGAGTCAGATGCTTAACTGACTGAGTCACTCAGGGGCCCCATGTATACATTTTTTATTCATAATTTAAAATTATGTTTCTTTAAAAGGATTCCAACTTGTATAAGCTTAAGGTCCCATAAAACCTGACTTTGTCCCTAGTTTCTTTTATGTTATAATCTTTTTACTTTAGGGTTTAATTTACATTTTATAACCTTTGTCTTCCCAATATTCTGCAATAACTTTCAAGAGACTTTTTAAAAGATTCAAAACATTTTCCCCTGAATATTAAAAAAAAATCACCTCAAACAGTAGACTAGTCATTTAACTCAACAATGGGCTCTTCCCAAGGGACATCATCCCAGTTTTAGTGAAGTTGCTTGGAAATGAGTTAGAATCCTAACAGTTTTCAACACAATGAATTAATTTAATCCACATAAGTCATTCTTGGAACCACTCAGTTTAGTTTGGTTATGATGTGGCTCCATGTGCCAAATCAGATTTAAGAGTCAATGTATGGTATTAGTGTTTCATAGACTGGTCCCAGGGTTTCCCTGTAATCTCTGCCTGATTTCTCTGAATTAAATAATAGACAATATAAGGTGTAATAAATCAATTAACTATTCATGAGAAAGTTGTGTGCCTATGAGTAGCTGGCAATCTACTGGTGGTTATTAGTATGTTTGATTACTAATTTAAAGATATCTTTATTGGCTTCTGATCATTGACAGCAAGGCATATGACTACAAAAAAAGCACTCATTAAGAAAATAGCAAAGCTGAATTGGAATATCGTCCTTGTGTTTCTAGGCAGATTATTTCTTGTAAGTGTAACTCTGTGGCAGAGTCCCTTGATTTTTGTTCCAGATCCATGGGATAATCGGAAAAATCTTTGGTTTCTAACTAATGCCAGAACCTTCTCCAGGGCTTTTATATTATGGCACTCTTCCCACACTGGTAATCAAAATCCTCTTTCTTGTTTTGCACCAAGGGCACCAAAGCCTTCCAACCATTCAACCATTTTTCTTACTGGCTCCCTGAAGGCGGAGTGAATCAGGTCAGACCTTTACTGAGTGCTTTGCCCTTTCTGTCCCAACCTAACCAAACGCTATGCTTAACCTTCAAAGCTTCTTATGTGCCTGGGCCCTATGTAGCTTCATTAAAAAATACTTACTTTTGCATATCATTTTTGTTCATAGTATTTTATTCTTTTTCATAAATGGGCCCCCCAGGTGCACGCATTTCTTTGTAAGGAATTAGGTAATCTCAGGAAAGATTTTAGTGTAAGACAATGTTTCTTGAATTCAAAAACTCTTAGGTTCCTTCGAATATACCCACAGACCTCCATTCAAAAAACTGGCATAGAAAACTTGACATTCCAGTCAACTTGAATATCCTCAAACTCACCAGGGGGAGGCGCTTTCCCATTTAAGCCTCTGCCATGAGCATCTCCTGTGGACTCTCCCTCCATCCAGACCTTTCGTGCTCTGTTCTCTGAGTGCTTCCTGTCCTCTCAGACCCCCTTCAAGTATATCTGTTGGTTACCCTATTCCTTCCCAGAGCAGGATTTGCCTTTGTATTTCTTTCTTTCTCTTTTTAAAATTTTATTTTAAGGAGAAAGATTGCATGTAAGCAGGTGAGAGGGACAGAAGGAGAGAGAGAATCTCAAGGAGCCTCCACGCTCAGCACAGAGCCCGATGGGGGGCTCGATCCCACAGCCCTGGGATCATGACGTGAGCTGAAATCAAGAGTCGACGCTCAATCGCTCAATCAACTGAGCCACCCAGCACTCCACCTTTGTATTTCTTAAAAACCCCAGAAGCACCTCAGTCTCTGATAGGGTGTGCACTGATCTCTCCCCCCAACCCTCTGAAAGTAGCACTAATCCATTCCTGACCATCTCAGATTAGACCCCGGGATACTCAGCCAGAGGTAGGATGTTTTTAGCCACAGAATAGCAGCCCCAGTTGATTTGCACAGAATATCTTATTCTGATGTCTCTCTCAGGTAACACTTTCCTTCTGGTGAATGTAAGACTTCTCAAGCAATAATAACTTGCATTTATACAGCCTTATGAACATGAACTCACATAAATCACATTCATTAGTGCCTCTTCCCTTCAGAGATCCCTTTCCCAGGTGACTAGCATGTCGCCAGCCTGCCTCCCAGCCTCTGCTTCGCCTCTATTATTGGTATAATCGTACTTGGCTCTCCAGGGGGAAGCCCACCTGCCTTGTCCTTTTCCTCACTCTTCCATGACTCTCTCACCAATTTAGCTGAGGTCCATGACTCCCCCCACCTATTCTGCCAAGCTTCTACTGGGTTTTGTCCAGAGGACTGAGGACCTCTGTCTCCTGTGAGCACCAATCTCTCATCTCTCTTCTCCAGCTCAAAAGTCTTGTGTTTTATTTTTTTTTTTCCTTTTTACTCCCCCATCTTTCCCATAATATTGGCGATCTCATCAAATGAATCAATACAGCTCTACTATGCTAATACAACCAGCAAAGTGCTTAAAAGCGTAAACTGGGGTTGGCTCTGGCTTGACTGCCAGTTTTCTTAAAAAGTTTCAAATGTCCTCCTGTCCTTACATATTTCAACCAGGGGGACTATTAAAAAAAGTTCTCTGGGCTTCAGTTTTCTCATTTCTAAAATGGATTTAATAATAGCACTTACCTCAAGGAGAGGTTGCGAGGATTCATTGAGAAGATAAATGTGAAGTATTTATCAAAGTGGTTAACATACAGTCCACAGACAAAAAGTGTTTAGTTTTCATCGCAGACTCATCTGATAGGCTTGCGATTTGGTCTTTCTGTGCCAAGGAGAGTGCAATGTTTCCATTTTGTGCAACATACCCAGAAATGTTTAAAATTTGAAATGTTAACATTTTATGCCACATGTTTGATTTATTTTTAATTAGGGCTCTTAGTGTGACTATCCCTTCTTTAAGTGTTTGAAAATAGAACATTGTTTTCCCCAGCACTGCGTGGGTAGTATTTTTTACATAGGCTGAGCTTTTTAATCAAAAAATATTCATCCATTTTATCCACCTCATTTAAAAAATTCTAGGACAGGAAACATACTTTGTTATTACCATTCCCATTTCAAAGATGGGGCAACAAAGGCATTGAGAAAAAAGGTAATATGCCTGAGGTCACAGAATGACTACGTGGGGAAGCTAAGACATAAGCCTAGTCTCTTAGTTTGGTCTTCGTGTAATTTTGTATCAATATTTTAAAAAATGCACCAAAAAACCTAATCAGAATCTTCTGAATAGCAATCATGTGCTGAAAGATGGTGTATTCTTTTTGCATAAAAGATTTTCTGCATTACAGCAGGGGGCCCTACCCTGATGTGTCAGGAGGAAGAAGAAAATTCATTTCTTATACCAGCCTGTCAGCTGCCCTTTATGATTGAACCATATACCATTAGACAATCACAAACAGTGACAAGAGCTTTTGCTCTGTAGCGATTCTCATGTTTGAATTGGTTTGCTGAAATGCTGCTCTATGCTGTATTACTGGAAAACACTACAAAGAACAGATGTGCAGTACCATGCAATATTTATCATTTAGATGTTTAATCTGGGTGTTTTAAATACTACTCCGATTTTGTTACAGTGTATTTGCTACTTGAAGGGTTTTTTTTTTAAGAGCTATGTTAAAAGCACAATAAATGATATATTTTTATGGATTAAGTAAATCCTCCGTTGTGGACGTAATCATATCCTGAAAGTGACTGAAAAATAAAAATATTCCCAATTTTCATAGATACATAATTTTGATGGTGTATTTGTAGCAATTTTACCAGAGTAAATTCACATCCTCTGTAGCTGGTGTAATTCTTACACCTACCTTAGGGGAGACTTCTGTAGAAACACAGAAGATCTGTGCTCTGGTATTAACTCCCAGTAGATTACAAAAAGTAATCAGAACCAAATGGAAGATATACTGTCCATCATATATTTTCAGGCTTGAAGTAGTATTTTTTTTCCTGCATACTAAAGCAAGTAGGGACCTTTTACATTATCTCTGGTCCCTTTATAACTCCTTGAGTAAGTGTATTGCAAATAAGCACATTTATCACTGAAGACTGTTAGTAAAGAATATGGTATTTATTCAGACGATTCAGAGACACAGCGTTTGAAGAGTTTTTAAATTGCTTATTTGGTTTAGAGCCACATTCGCTTCTTGACTAAGGTATTGTTAAGTGATGGAAGTTCGAAAGCTTATCATTTCACTGATCTCTGTCGTAACCAATGAAAATGTTAATTTTAAAGAATTAAAATGTAGGAATAGGCTATATGAATTTTAATAATGTTTCATGCTTAAATTATTAGAAAATTTAATAGAACATATACTCCTAAGGTTAATTTTAAAGACACTGCATTTCTTGAGTCAACATGAACGCTATGAAGAGATTTCAGGATGAAAAATTAGTGCCGAACAAAGCCCACTGTGGAGAATCACTAAGCACCAGCTATGATAATAGCCTATTACGAGGCACCTGGTTATACCATGGATTTGATCACGGAGGTCAAATCATGTTCTCTGTGTACACAGTGATGCGTGGTACATCCCTTTTCTTATGACTTGGAAAACATACAAAGAAAGGGTTCTGTGTGTCCTCTGGCTCCTGCATTATAACAAGACTCCATGTAGTAAGGCCATTAAGACATTTATGCATGCATCCATGGTGAGTTACAAAATGCCTGTGGATGGACAATTCATGCTTATGTATTTATTTATTTAGGATTTCATCCTTACTGCCATGAGGATATGGAGTGGCTTCCATACTGAAAGCAACGAAGTAAATATATCAAAACAAATATTAGCCTTTTAGACAAACATTTTCTCATTAGTCTTCTCTCTGTGAAGAGAATGAGGTTAAAAATGGTTTGAAGTTTCTTAAGTCATTATGTTCTGTGGCTTTTCTAAAATTAGAGTGTCATGTTTTCAGTAACTGTGTTTGTATTTACATAATTTTATTAATTTTTATTACAGTTCAAAGCATACAACCATTTTACCAATTGCCTTTTTGTAATTAGAATGTTATATCTTCACTTTGTTTTGGCTCTCAGTGAATATAGTAGCATCACATTTCATTAGCAAATACAGAACAGTATTTCCTGATGTAATTAGACAAGTGTATTTGGTGTTTAACATGATTTTCATCTTCATTAGAGAGAGATACGAAACTTACGCGTCTCTTTTATCACTTAGAAAATTCTTCTGCCTTGAAAGAAAATCTCTGCATTTTTTTTATTACTATTCCTGTTTGATTTTGTGAGGCAACATGTCACCTGGATCCGTGGATGTAGCAAATTATCTGAGTTTGTCTGGTGGAAGAATACAAGGGTGTGTGTAGGTGGAAGATATAAAGGACCATACTTGGAAAAGATAATATAAAAATGATTGTTTTGATCAATCTGAGGAAGTTTTTGGCATTAGAGTTGCACATTTGAGACCTTTCTCTTGAATTAAGGACAATTTTTGAACACTGGCTACTTGATTACCTAAGGCCCACTTTGTGGAGATCAATGGTGGATTAAATAGAAGAGCATTATGCATTAGTAGACAAACTATTATTCAAGAAGATGGAGAAGCAGATCCCGTAACAGCCATTTGTCACTATATTTCCTTCCTCTACTAAAACCAGAAGGTATTCACTCTATCTTACAGAACTTGAGAATCAGCAGTGGAAATAGGGTTTTGAAGAGTTTTAAGCTTGCTTTTCTTTTTCTTTCTTTCTTTCTTTTGACAAATAAGTCACCTAATCACATTGATTATCCCACTCCTTTTATTGGCAAAATATGGACAATTTGTATATTTCTATTTATATCACCACTATGTGGTCAGTTTTAATTTGGCTTTTATTTCTATACATTTTTGCCAAGTACAAAAGTTTGTCCTCGAAGTGGTATTGACTTATAAATTTTATAGGATTAGGCACTAATTATGATAATATAAATAGGAATTTGGAAATATATAGGGTTGAACACTTGTGATATTTTCGTATATAAAATTATTTATGATATTTACTCAAATTTAGGATAGTTCTTTTTAGTGAGGTCTTCTCTGCAGTGGTTTTCAATTATATTCTTAGTTCAGTGGAACATACAGATATCAGGGGACCTTTGTGACAATCTCAGAAAGGCGGGATTATAGGATAAAATATTGTGTTCTTTTCTTGTATCTTAGGCTCTGTTTGTCATATATGTCTATTAAAATACTATTCATTATATTCTGTTTATTTACTCAAGGGATTTGAATTAATTTGTAAAAAAAAAGGCAAAATGAAAAACATAAAAAAATAAGATTAAGGAAAATAAGAAGTAGAACAAATGTCAAGATCAGAAACAAAATAGTACGTAGGTGAAATAGCTGTGTTCTATGTTGAGGTTCAAGATTTGTGGTAGCCTAAGTGTAAAGGGAGATTTGGACAATTATTCGTGATGAGGAAACCAACACTCTCTCTGATGCATGTGAAACTTTTCTCAGGACATAGCCCTAAAGGAAATTTCTCCCATAGAGCTGCATACGAGCAAGCCCCGGATAGGGCTACTCAACAATGTTCTTATCGCCAATACAAAGAAACGTTTCCAAAAACCAGGCTATTTTCCTTCCTCTTAATTTGAATGAAAGCTAAAGGCAGATGATGAAAGAATAGTTTAGTATAAGCAACCCCATAAGAGGTCTTGACAATATGGTACTAATGAGAGTTTTTGATATCTACCCCGGTCCCTCTAGAGGAATGGATCATAGCCAGCCCTTCAAATTCTTCCCCACGGATGGTAGGCAGTTTGAGGCTGAATCTCTGGTGAGGAACTCTGTGTTGTGTTAGAATTGAGGTTGTGAGTGCTCGTCGTGCTGTGAGTGCACAACACGTGCCCACCGTCCTTTTATGAGCAAGTATTTCCTTATATAAACATTTCCTGCCTTGTCCTGTGATCTTGCTACTCCAGCCACCGCCAGAATCTGGCCTGCAATCAGTGCTAAGACCCAGGTCAGCATCTGAGTGCCCAGGGAAGATAACTCCATCCACTGTGGTACTCTAATCCGGATGAGGACTGATGGCCAAAATGGTATCTTTGCTCTTAGGGAGCGTGACTTTAAAATAACCAAAAAGAGATGGAGACCAAAAGGGTGGTTTTGAAGTGAAGACATACCCTGAAGGGAGACAAGCAGAAGCCCTGAGCTGGAAGGAGGAGGAGAGGGAAACTGAGGCACAAACACACAGACTCCTGGAGCTGCGGTTGAGCTGCTGGCAATGCAGTGGAATCATGAGATCTGCTTAGCTATTTTGAAAACCTTGCTTGGAGAGATATTTCCTGCTTCCTTACTTTCTTGAATATCTTTACAATAAACACCATTATAGAAGGTAATCTGCATACCTTGTTCTTTGTAACCAAAAAGAGCCAAACACAACTTGACCCTTGTAATGTGGAGATTAAATGATAGTTTATTATTCTTTTATAGAAATTAAAGTTTCCAACAAAATGCTTTCCAGGAGGAATCATTATGTATGTTTACGTCTTTTTGTCATTAGTGATAGAAACAAAACATCTAAAATTTCTTCTTGGCATAATTAGAAGTAACACCTATTGAAGATTATTGAGGCTTATATTTTTGTTAAATCCATAAAAACATCTAAGAATTACACACAGAGACCTGGTCATGTATTTGTTTTGATAATAACCCTGGGATTAAAAGTCGTGATGTTTTCAAAGAACACAAGATCTCTTACTACAGTGGTGTAAATGTTAAAGAGCACTACAATCTGGAAATTAAGGTCTTCTAGGATTTAGCATGTCATGGGGCTGATATCTGTGGTTATAATCAGAACAAACAGGTGGGCTGCTTTTACTGCATTATGTTTGTATTTTGGAGAAACAATGTCATGGTGCAATTACCTACCCATTTCCAACAAGAGGAATACGGAAACTGGGACTTCGAGCCCTCTTATCGTCTCTTCCTACTGTAAAATCAGACTATCAGGTTACAGTGAGGTAACTCTAATGAAGCAAAGTACATTCATTCTTCAGCCCCTTAAAGAGCACTCTGCTAATGCGGTCTCCTTTCTTTAACGTTTCAACCCAAATCGGTGATGACCTTTCTAATGAAACATAAAACCTACGGTATGCAACCTTACTAATATATTCTAATGTAACTAGGTCACACAAAAGGCTTGTTAAGTTTGCAATGTCTACTTTTGCCTTTGCCATAATTTCGAGTTATACCCAAAGTGTGTCATTCTTGACGGTATCACTGTAATCCTACTCCAAATAAATAGTTCCTTAAATACAACTTCTAAACATTACCACCCTGTAAAATATGTTAGAGTGCTTGATGATTCAAAAATCATGACAGTTTTACATATGACTAATAGCCATCTTCTATATTATTATGTATATATTTAAAAAGGATTCTACATATTCTTAAAGAGATATAATTTGATAAGTGTGTTAAATATGTTTCACATTTAATGGTGTTTTGTAGTTGTGCTCATGGAATGGCTTCCTCATGAGGAAGAATTCTTTATTTAGAGCTGCGGTGGGGATGTTGCCTTCCTGAATAAACATCCACGGGGCCAATGTCCTGTAGTGACCACACTTGTTTGTTTGTGGAGCTCTTTGTTGAAAACTGACATTTCGGAGTCACCCCCTAGTTCTTTTGAAAAGTCATTAACCATCTGCCCCATAGACGCTTGTCATATATATATGGATATGAAACCACCCAAAGATCTCTTAACGTAGAGTTCTTATTTTGCATGAATAAATAGGGGAGAAGGAAATCAAAGCACTTGGAATTGCAAGCTTGTCCCTTTAGTCTCTTATCTGGCTACACATGGCCACTCATACATACACCAGAGTTTCCCAAGCTGCTGCCACCGCAGACCCGACTGGCCAACGGCTCTCTAGAGATAGGTGGTTGCTTGCTTTCCGTGGGGAATTGATGCGACACAGATAACTGTCGGCCAGAACTAAACGGAGCCCGGAAAAGTTACTGAAGGTATGAGATTAGATCCCGCCTGGTGAAGGGGATCGCAGAGGAGATCCCGGAGGGGACTCGGAGAGAGCGGCCGGGCTCTGCTGAGGCGGCACAGCGGCCCGGCTCCTGGCAGGCGGGTCTGGGCTGGCTTCACTACAGTCAGCCTCCCGTGGATGTTGCTGCAGGCACATCGGCATCTCTTAATGTACTGAAGAAGAAAGGGGACGAGGACAGCAGGGAAGGAAAACCAGGGGGAAAAAGAAACGTATAAAAAATTCACCACATAAATTAGCTGCGTCTCTTGTCGCAAAAACTGACAATTTCATCTGAACGTGAATCCTGGGCTGCTTCTTCAAGTGCCTGGAGGAATTGCATCACGGAACCTACAAGGTAATTATTAAAAATGCATAGATGGTCATGTAGGTACAAAAAAATTGGGCAACTTGTCTCCAGAAAAAAACATTAAAAGGTCCGCATATGTCAATGAATTAGAGTCTGTTTTCTTCTAACAGCTGCTATTTTGGGAATTCCTCTGAGGATGTTTAAAGAGCAAGTTTTGTATATTGAGGTGGCTGCTCCATTGTCGCGGACAGTTGAAACCAGAGTAGGCTATTGAGGGGAGCTAACGGTTTTTGGCACTGGTTTTGGGTGTTAAGTATCAACTAACATGTTTATGCCCGCCCTTCAGATGTCCACATACAAAGACCCCTTTCTCTCCCTTCTGGCAAGAATCCAGGCCAATCTTGGAATGCTTAGTCCCCCGCCCATCATTAAGGGCACTGTGTTAATCGTGGGGCTTCATCTCAGAAGCACCCTGGAAAGGAATGCTCACTGACCCACAATATCCACATTTCCGCTTCTGTGGAAATTGCATGCATATGAACATGGGGTTCTGAAGCAGAACTAAGAAACAATCAAGTTCAAGTTCACTTAAAACTACCTAGAGATTTAATATGTTAGCCAGGCTAATGGATAGGTCATTGAGTTGTTGCAATCACTTAAAAAAATGTGTGTTATATTAGAAGTGTATGATATATGTATATCTATGATGTAAATATGAGATTCTTTCTCACCATTATTTCTGTGAAGAACACAGATACCACATACCTTATTCAGTGAGTTGTAGACCAAGTTTTAGGCTGCTAAAAAGATGTTAGCTTGATTTGAAATAATACGTTCAAGTTGGGTTTAATAAATACGATGATAAATAGGTAGACCAAGAAAACATTATATCCTTCCTTACAGCTTTAAGTCGAGTACTAGAATGTCCCGGAATAACTAAAAAAAACAAACAAACTTTCTTTTGTGATCTATTTGGCATTAAAAGTATCTTGATGTTCTGTAGGCTTTGTTAGACTGAAGATTTTAATGAGTTGTATGTTTATGAATTTATTAAAATGAAATCTAGTATCAATGGAGAAGAGAAATTTGAATCATTCTAGTGAGTAATTTGCAAGGTGTTTCTTGGAAAATATAGAAGAAAGGAGTAAATAGTTTGTTTTGTGAATATTGCAGGTTGGACATCTTCAACTTGTTGGGGGAAGGAGTGAAACATAATCTCACATCTAAAGTTTTCGGGATATTTATATCACATAAATGATTACTTTTTGCTTAAACTTGTGACTTATTTAGGTTACATCTAGAACATTATGGTTCTTCTCAGATGCTTAATATATTTGTTTTTATGATTCAAAACTGAGTCTTGACAACCATGATCCTGTTCTCTGTCTCTATGAGTTTTGTTTTGTTTGTTCATTTGTTTTGGTTTTCAGATTCCACATGTAAGTGAAATCATACAGTATTTGTCTTTCTCTGTCTGACTTATTTCACCTAGTATAATGCACTCAGGTTTCATCCATGTCGTTACAAATGGCAAGGTTTTGGTTTTTTTTTTATGGCTGAGTAGTATTCCATTGTGTACATATTTTTTATATATACATATATAATATATACATTTAATTTATTATAAATTATAATAATTATAATATTAAAATATATAATATATCAACATATTACATATTAATAGATATTACATCTTCTTTATCCATTCATCTATCACAGAGGGTATCTAGACTTATTGTGGTAATCAATGACAGTGTATACAAATATCAAATCATTATGTTGTACACCTGAAACTAATATAATGTTATGTCGATGATACTTCATTTAAAAAAATGAGTCTAGGAGCACCTGAATGGCTCAGTAGGTTGAGCGTCCAACTCTTGATTTTGGCTCAGGTCATGATCCCAGGGTCATGGGATTGTGCCCTACTTCAGGCTCTGCACTGAGTGTGGAGCCTGCTTAAGATTCTCTCTCTCTCTCTCTCTCTCTCTCTCTCTCTCTCTGTCTGTCTTTCTATCTTTCTCTCTCCCTCTCTTCCCCTCCCCTACGCATCCCCTCTCTCAAATTTAAAAAATGAGTCTCGAATCTTTAGAAAAGCAGAAAAATTCTCCCCTACATGCCAACTATTTTACATATTTATGCTGTCCAATTTACATTTTTACTTTCAAGATATTAGTGCAAGAAAATAATACTGATGACTAGAATAATTTGTTTACTTCTTTAAAAAGTTCTCACACATTAGTTTTATTTATTACTTCCCCAGTTACTTTGCCAGTATGATATGTTTTTCAGAGGAGCACAGGCATGATTCTTCACCCCTCAGGCTTGAACTGTGGTTTTACAAATCCTTAGGACTGTATGCCTGGCACATAGCTGGCACTCAGTAAATAATGTTTGAATACATGATTGGATAAAGATCTTAGTGATTTATGTGAGTGTGGGAGGAAACATTAGGCCCCCTCCCCTCCTCTATGTGTGCACTCCGCAGAAGTCACAGCATTTGACAGGCCTACAGCATGGATCGGATCGCTTAGGTTTCATGAGAACAGGCTACAGCTGCTGGGTCCTTTGAGACCAGGCTGCTATAGCCCTTTGTGCCATTGCTGGGAGTGGTCAGACTTACCCAGCCTCACTTCCCTGTTACCACTATGGAAGTGGTAACTTCAGTGGTAACTCCAGTCTTCTACTGGAGACAAAGGAAGATCAGGGGAGGCAAAGCAGGGTAGATCTATCCATTGTTTTTTTTCAGAACTCTCTTCTCCATTCAGCTCTGTTTCCCCTCTCTGACCCAACACCCCGTTGACCTTACGATAGCACCCCACCTCTCTTTGATATTTAATTTTCTGGTGTTTCCATAGTCTTGTTACTCCTTCGGCATTACTTTAGATTTTTACTTTGTCCCATGGAACTGCTTCAGCTCTGATGTCTTATTATCACATTTTCTGACCATAATCCATCATTTTTTCCTTTCTCAGTCACAGCCAGATAAGAACCTCCAGTTCCTTGAACTCCTTACCTTCCCCCTTCTCTTTTCTGCCTTACTTAACCTAGACTTTGTCGTCCATCCTTTTAATTATCCTCTTGCCTACAGCCTTCATCCCCCATTGCTCCACACGCCGGTGGAACACAACCCTGGTTCAATCTAGCTCTTTGCCTCCTCCAGTCCTACACCAAGATGCCATGCCCACTTGGCAAACTAGAAATTTAGTCATCAACCTTGACAGCTTTTTTCCCCACTCTCCCCTCCCTCCCCCACCCTGCCCAGGTTCTGTGCCTCTTCCCTCAATACCTCTGAACTTTTTCCTCCTCCCGTGTTGCCCACGGCCATGCCTATAGATCAGGTTGCTATTACCTTTCACCCACATAGCTGCACTAGTTAACTGGTCTTGCTGCCCTCAGTCTTGTGTTCCTATTAGCCAGGCTCTGCACAGCAGCTATAATGTTCTTCATACGTTTCAACTATAATCAAGAAACTCACTTCTGAAACCATTTAATGGTTCCTTGGTTAAAGGCAGTGTTCAAAGTTTTAAAGATGGTGCATCCCTGTGTGATCTGACTTCTGTCCATAGCTCTGATTTTGCCCCCTGCCTCTTGCCTCTCCTTTCTGCAACTCCAAAAGTTGCTTTTTTTTTTTTTTATTAATGTTGTCTATTCCTTTACTTTTTTCTTCTCCACTAGCACCATGAAAACTAAGTAGGGTCTTGGGGTGCCTGGGTGTCTCAGTCGGTTAAGCGTCCGACTTCGGCTCAGGTCACGATTTCGCGGCTGGTGGGTTCGAGCCTGGCATCAGGCTCTGTACTGACAGCTCAGAGGCTGGAGCCTGCTTCAGATTCTGTATCTCTCCTTCTCTCTCTGCCCTTTCCCTACTCACACTCTGTCTCTCCATCTCTTAAAAATAAACAAACATTAAAAAAAAAAAACAACCCAACCAAGTAGGGTCTTGATTTCCTTTCCCCAAAAAGCTGCTACCTCATTCCCAGGCAAATGAGGAGAATAGGACTTGAGGCTGGAACCACTGTTAGGGTCTCCCTCCCCCAGTCCAGAGCCAGGGAGAGGAACTGACACATGGAGAGGAAGTGGGATCAGGGAGGGCCTACTCCAAGTAAAGCCTACACTCGGTCCAGTCTTGCTTCTAGGGATGGGAGAGGCATGACTGACTGTCAGAGCCAGGGTGGTGCCTAGCTGGGCCACAGCCCTCTGTAGGGTGGTCCAATGAAACTTGAGGATTCCCAGCACCGCTGGTGTCTGGTGTTTCAAGGTTGCTGTGGCCATAGACACCTCTTGGACCTCTTGGCTTTGGTTCCCCAAAAAGCCAATGGTGACAGCAAGTGGTAGACAGGGAAAGCAGACCCAGCCCTGAGAGCCTGCAGGCTGCACAGGAGAGTAGCCAACTTGGGGTGGAGGCAGCTGGATCCAGGGAGTGGCTGACCCACGAATCATAGATGCTCTTGTTGGGCAGCACCCCCTAGAAGAGGGCATCTAGATCCCAGAGCAGCCCCCAAAGAGGAGGGGAAGGGGCATGTGTTTTAAGGGCCACCCCCTAGTAGGCTGGGCTGGTTGAAGGTGGGCACTGGGGACAGGATGTGGGTGGTAGTGGAATCAGGGGCATTATCACATGGGGAGTGTAGATTGGCAGCAGGAGGTGGGCAGGTGTCCCCAAAGTGAAGCCCTGTGACTCCTACTGGATAGTCCCCAGGGGCCTGGGGTACCCTGCCGTAAGTAGAGGAGCCAGGCTCTGTGCTCAGGGGAGAGGGACGAGGGCCTGATGGTTTCCCCCTGGGAAGTCTCCTCCTGGGCCTGGGGAGGGGGCAGAGGTGCCAGAAAGTCCTCTCGGAGGTCAGAGGTGGAGTGGGCACCTCCACTGTGCCCAGAGCCTGCCCGACTGGGGCTGGTCCGTGGCCCCCCTCCCTGAGGTCCCTTAGCAAAGACACTATGCTGAGGCCCTCACTAGGCAGTGGCTGGGGTCTGGGCAGCCAGCAGGGCCAGCCGTGCAGCACCTAAGGGCCTGGGTCCTTGGCGAGGGTTCCCCGCACCCCTCCTGCTTTGCCAGCGCCGGCACAGGGCAGTGTTCTGCAGCCTCAGCACCTCCGCCGGGATCAGGCTCACATCTACTGCCTGGGAGTTGCCCTTGGCCTGGGGCTTCTCAGGGTCCGTAAGTACCTTGCAGAAGCATCCGAAGCATGGTTGGAGGAGATGTTGTGGTGGATGGAATCCTCCCAGCCCTCGTAGTCCTCCCAGTAGTTGGGGAACCCAGCCTGAACCTGACAGATGATCTGGGCCAGTTTCAACCTGCGGGAGGGCCCGGTCTGGATCCCCCAGGAAATCATGGCCAAGTAGGTGTAGGTGTAGGGGGTGCTTGTCGGGCCGCAGGTATCTCTTTTTCCTCCTTTTGGGGGGCTGGGAGGATGACTCCGACCAGGGAACCCCCAGGCGTGTGTTGCTGCAGGGCCCCACGCAGAGGAGGTGAGCAACGTGGGCAGGGGCCTGGCCCCATGGAGGCCTCAGGGCAATGGGGCAGTGTGGTGAGGCAGGGCTGGGGGTCTGGGGCTGCCAGAAGCGTTTTTCATTCTGCCCATGCTCCATGCACTCTCTTCCCTTTGCGAATTCTCTTTCTTTCACCCTCCTCTTTACCCTCTCACCTCCAACTTTATTTCTCCTGGTGGGTGAAATACTCCTACTCATCTTTCCGGTTTTTGTTTACTGCTTCAAGGAATTCTTCCTGAGATCCCTCTCCCTCCAAAAATAATCGGACTTAAGCACACTGTATCTCCTCTAGGCTAATACTTAGAATCCTGTATTCTAATTGCTTATTTATCTATATCTCCCACTGTTTCATGAAACCCATGAGGGCAAGGACTCTACCTGCCTTGTTCGTTGTTGTGCTCCCAGTGCTTAGGACAAGGCTTATAATATACTAAATGGTTAATCATTATTTGCAGCAGAGAGTGTAGAGTGATGGTCAGGTAAGTAAGTGAACAGGAGCCCAACTGCCTAGGTTCGAATTCTGAGGCTGCCAATTACTTGCTTGGATAATCTTGGATAAGTTAATTAACTCCCTATGTCTAGCTTTTTTATCTGTAAATGGGGATTATAGCAGTGTTCACCTCATCTGGGTATTGTGAGCACTGAATTAATACATGTGAAGTCTTTAGAACAACACCTGACACACAGTAAGCACTCAACTGACTGCTGATTTGTCAAAATAGTATGGCCATTAAAAAAATAATGGAAATCTATCTATCTATCTATCTATCTATCTATCTATCATCTATCTACATCTACAGATATATCTAGCTGAAAATGGCCATATTTTTACACACCTTTATGAACCAGTTGCACATATTAAATTGGAACTGTGACTCAATCAGTTGAACAAGTTCCCCATTTGAATAATAGAAACATCAGTCTAGATTTTGTGATGTCGAAAGCACAACTATGTGCCCTTCTACACATTAACCTGGGCTGCTTTGTCTTTTTTGTCTGTCTGTTCTTACAGTGATCTCCCCCAGCACCACCAGCAGGGACTCTGGCTATGACGCTGGCCGTGTCTGCCTTTATATCCAGCTCTAAAACCTGGCATTATCAGACTTACTGGGTTTTCAAATTAGAGCTTTCCTTAATTTTTAGAGGTTTGAGATGGTTCTTCACTGACACGGCGTGACCAGAGGTGGAAGCAGTCACACCCTTTTTTTCCAAGAGGAAGGGGATTTCCAACCATCTTTTATCAGTAAGAAGATAGAAGCTTAGAAAGGCCTAGTTATTTGTCCAGAGATACGTATCAGTTAATACTAAAGCCAGGAATAAAGAACTAGATTCCATGGCTCTCTCTTGAATTCACACTAAAACAGTGTATAATTAGGAAAGGAAAAATCAAGTATGAGAATATAAAATATGGTATTCTTTTTGAAATTATAACTATGAATTTATGCTACACTAGTCCAATTTTCTCATAAGGTGAAAAGAATGGATAAAAAGAGGTCCTTCAGCGTGTGTATGTCTGTCTGTCATACATTATGTCTCCCTCCCCTTCTCTCTCTCTGCTCCCCTATCTATCTATAGATATACATACTATATTGCCTGTGAAAATAAAATGAAGCATTGGAGAAGACATTAGATAACAGTTGCTACTTCTAGTTGTGTTGGGGCCAGACCTTTGTTCAGTTTGAACTTCGTCTCTTTGGAGAGTGAGGTGAAAATCTTTCATTTGTGTTCTTGGTTGCCCGCGGACTTAAATCCTAGATTCTGCTATGTGAGCAGCACTCATTTCCTTCTCTCCTTTTTACCCTGTCAATCTTCTGCTATGATGCACTCTTCACCCAGAGGACACTGCTTCCTAACTGCTTTCTCATTGGTCTTTGGCAATCTAGTTTCTGGTCTTTTCATTCTACGTATAAATAACAAAAGTCACCTGTTGTCTTCTGACATTTTCTTAACTGTGATTCACCTTGAAATTTCTTTCTGGGTATTGCTGTCTATCAAGTCTACATCATTGAAACATACCCCTGCTCTGGTGGCAAGGACCCTGAGCTCATCCTGGTCATGCTATCCTGGTTCTCTCCTGCCTTGTCCTTCTTAGCTTCCTCCATTGGCTTTTCTTCCTTCTTGCATGTTCGACAAAGGATTCACCAAATAGAAGCCTCTTCTTTTTCTACTCTAATTTCTGCCCTTTGAGCATTCCATTCTCTTCCACAATTTGTGCTGAGCTTCTTGTGAGGAGGAACTCTGTTATTCTTATTTCTATTCCACATACTTGGCACAATACCTGGGTCATGGTAGGTGCTGAAAGTGGTCTGTTGCCTTGAATGTAAGCTATGTCGAGGATTCCAAAATTTAAATCAGTAATGGGCTTTCTCAACTTCGAGTTCCAATGACATTACTTAGTTTCTGTGCATTTCCAATAATGATAAAAATAGTTACTGCTATTAAGCGCCAGTTGTGGGTTGGTCAGCTTGCTAGGTGATCTCAATACATTATTTGTACTCTATACAACCCTACAAGGTACACATTATCATCAGCACTTGGTGTAGGAGGAAATCAACATCTATTTGGATATCTAGTGAGTATTTCAGACTTACAGCCAATGAAGAACTCTTGCCCCAAATCTGCTCGTATCCAGTTTTGCCCCCCAGGAAGCAGCACTCTCTTCATGAAGTTATTCTCCACTCAGTGCTTTGCTTTCCAACATCTGATCCACTAACATGTCTAGTTGACTACAAAAAGTACTTCTAATCTGTTCGATTTTCTTCATTTTCCACCTCAGGGCATCATCTTTTCTAGACCAGGGCAAGAGCCTCCTAACTGGGCTCTCCTTCCATTCCCCTGCCTGCCGTTCTCCACACAGCAGCCTGTGGTCCTTTAATCAGATCATGTTACAGGAGTCATTACACCCTGCTGTGGCTGCAAAAACTATTTACCGGTTTGACTTGATGGTATCAGCAGTCTGGCTGCACTCGTGCTCTACTTTAAGACAAATGTTTGAAAATTTAAGTTAGCTAAATATATAAACTGAGGATTGATTCACCTACGAAGGGACTAACATCTACATCCATAGGCAAACCTAAGAAATGACTATTTTATTAGGGTATTCTATACTTTATAGAAACCTAGTCTTTCTTTAAATAGCAGGTACTTAAAATATTAGCTCATTTACCATAATTTATTTACAAAACACTTTGAAGGAATATACTGAATACATAAGGTGAGGAACGTGCATACCCACATATGGACAATGTATGCTTCTTAAATTTTATTATCCTATTCAAGCAAGTGCAAAATAATATCTCTTATAATATTTGTATTGCCTACAATTTCGATTTTCATTGAAATCTAACTAATGGAAGAACAAACAACCAAAGAGAGAAGTAAGGTAGCCGAGGGAGCTGTCATTCTTGGTTCATGGTTCTTGCTTTTAAATTCCTATTATGTATTTGGGATCAAATTGGCTGGTGTTGGCTGTGAGACTCATAGATGTCACCTGCTCTTGTTGTTTCTGGACTCAGGTACTCTTATCCAAAAAGCAAATACTTGGTTATTAAATATAAGTCCTGTGTATCTTGATGCAGTATTAAAGTGCATAAAAATTTCTCATACACATAGATTCATGTTCATGTCTTTGAACAAATATTTTTTAAAAATCCAGTCATTTTTATTAGAAGAATATGACTTTTAATGATTATCAGTGATTTATCAGTAATGCAAATATTTGTCTCTCTTTTAATTAGTGGAGACAAGTTGCGAGCTAATTGTGTTAATGTCTGCTTAACTGGTGCAATTTTCACTGAAAAATATTTACCTATTTGTTGGTCTGAACTTGCTCTCATGGAAGAGCAAGGGTGGAAAATGCCTAAACTTTTTTCTACATATAAGGGTTTTATCAGAGTGTGTTTGTTTGTTTGTAATTTGCTCTTGAGTTTTTTTCTGAAGTTTGTACGTTTAAGAAATTATTGACTTAGGTAGAGAATTTGTTGTTTAGAATATCTCTGTTGATTATTTGCAAATAATGTAGTTACTCTTCAGCTATTAAAATAATCATATTTTAAAGTATGGGAGGGAAAATGAAATATAAGGGTATTTTCATCTAAGTCTCCATCAAGAGTAAGATTACATTTTGGAAATTTATGCTCAGATTCTTTATTTTGCTTAAAATTTTCTCATTTATTCCCATTTTCCTTTTCCTTTTTCCTTTCTTTGTGGGCTTTTCTTCCTCATGTAAGCTCTTATAGCCAAGGGTTACATCCTAGGTAATCTCTTCTTCCACATCTGCATGAAATTTATTATCACTGCTAGGTTCACTCACTTCCTTGGCTTCAACTGTGCCCATGACAATAACAAGCAAATTTATATCTTTATGCCTTACTTCTCAACATCTGAACTGTTTTTCTAGGAGTAACTCAGACTCAAAATGTCCCAAAGTGAACTTACTAACATCCTTATTCAAACTTCCTCTTCTCATATTTCTATCTTGGTTAATGCTTGGCCAAGGGACTCGCCGTCTCCCCCGTGGCTCAGACTAGAAACTATGCCATTCTGGACTCTGATCTCCATCTCACTCTCTATCTTATGTTCTCAGGGTCACCAAACCCTGTTAATACTACCACTAAGTATCTTTTTGTTCTATTTCTTTCTGTGCAGACCCATCATCTGACTAAAATCCTCACCATGTCTTGCCTGTGCTTTAGCAACAAAATCTCAACAGGTCTACTTGCCTCCAGTTTTCTTGGTCTCCATCCCCTTCTTTATGCTGACACTAGGGTAACATTTCCATAACCAAAATATGATTGTGTTATTTCTCTGCCTTGAAACCTCTGATGGCCATACTCTATCAATTTTAAATGCTATTGCAGGATGTATAAAGTCCTTCACAGCTTGTCTTTGTATCCTCATGAGATGCTATGTAATGGTTAGGACCTGTGCTATAAGAGTGACTAGTCAACAATTCTGTATTATTCTTATTCTTATTCTTATCATTACTTTTTAAAATTGAGGTCCAATTGGTATATAACATTATATTCATTTCAGATGTGCAATCTAATGATTTGATTTGCACACACTACAAAGTAATCACCGCAATTAGTTTAGTTACCATCTATCACCATACAATTGACCCATTTTACCCTTTTACCTACCCCCCAAACCCGTTCCTCTCTGATAACCACCAATCTCTTCTCTGTATCTATGAGTTTTGTTTTGTTTGTTCATGTGTCTTGTTTTTTAGATTACACATATAAGTAAAATCTTAAGGTATTTGTCTTTTTCTGTGTGACTTATTTCACTTAACATTATACCCTCAAGATTCATCCATGTCGTAGCAAATGGCAAGATTTCCTTCTTTATTAAGGCTGAGTAGTAGTTCATTGTATACATACTACATTTTCTTTATCCATTCATCCACTGATGGACACGTGGGTTATTTCCATATCTTGGCTATTGTAGATAATGTTGCAATGAACATAGTGGTGCTTTAAATTAGTGCTTTTGTTTCCTTCAGATAAATACTCAGAAGTGGAATAGATGGATCATGTGGTAGATCTACTTGTAATTTTTGGAGGACACTCCATAATGTTTTCCATAGTGGCTGCACCAACTGACATCCCCATCAATGGTGTACAAGTGTCCCCTTTTCTCCATATCTTCTCCAATACTTATTATTCGTGTCTTTTTGATAATAGCTACTCTGACAGGTGTGGGTGATATCTCATTTTTGTTTTGATTTGCATTTCCCTGATAGCGATGCTGAGCATCTTTTCATGTGTCTGTTGGCTACTTGTATGTCTTTGGAAAAATGTCTGTTCAGACCCTATGCCCCCTTTTAAAATTGGGTTGTTTGTTGTAGCCACGCACTGAGGAAAAAGTTCTCAGACACTAGACTAAGCAGACATGCAGGGCTGTCTCTGCCAGCGAAACAGCAGCAGCAGCAAACTGCACATAGTCTTTATTTCATGTTCGCCAGGTATAAACATCAAAGAATGTTAAAGCATGGGAGGAAAACACAAGGAGCCTCTAGACATAGACCAAACACACATCTGGTGTTTATGGGAAAGCATACAGGGAAGACGTACAGTTTCAAGGACTGCTGGGCAATTACAGTGGGTCTGTCTCCTAACTGGCTCCTGGGAGATCACGGGGCTCTGTTCCCGTGGTGGTATCGCGTCTGACAGCCTTGAGACCACAATATCGCTGATGTTTCAGCAATTACCCCATTCACTTTCCCAGGGCTTACAATACATTCTCTAGAAATAACTCCACAGTTTGCTTTTTTGCTGTTGAGCTGTTTGAGTTCTTCGTATGCTTTGGATATTAACCCTTTATTGGATTTATGATTTGCAAGTATTTATCCCCTTCACTAGGTTCCCTTTCCATTTTGTTGATAGTTTTGTCTGCTGTGCAGAAACTTTTTAATTTGATGGTGTCTCACTTGTTCATTTTTGCTTTTGTTTCCTTTGCCTTTGGAGTCAGATCCAAAAATTCATTACCAAGACTGATATCAAGAAACTTACTGCCTATATTTTCTTCCAGATTTTTTTTTTACATTCAAGTCTTTAATGCATTTTGAGTTAATTTTTGTGTACAAGACTGTGGTCTAGTTTCATTCTTTTGCATGTGGCCATCCAGTTTTTCCAGCACCATCTATTGAAGTGCCTGTCCTTTCCCGTTGTATATTCTTGGCTCTTTTGTCATAAATGAATTGACCATGTATGTGTAGGTTTATTTCTGGACTCTTTATTCTGTTCCATTTCCATGGATCTATGTGTCTGTTTTTATGCCCGTACCATACTCTTTTGATTACTAAAGCTTTGTAATATGGTTTGAGATCAGGGAGCGTGATACCCCCGCCTCTGTTCTTCTTCCTTAAGATTACCTTGGCTATTCAGGGTCTTTTGTGGTTCCATACAAATATCAGAATTGTTTGTTCTAGTTCTGCGAAAAATTCCATTGGAATTTTAATAGGGATTTCATTGAATCTGTAGATTGCTTAGGGTGGTATGGACATTTTAACAATGTTAATTCTTTCAATTCATGAGGACAAAATGTCTTTCCACTTGTTTGTCTTCTTCAATTTCTTTCATTAATGTCTTAGAGTTTTCAGTGTGTCAGTCTTTCACCTTCTTGTTTAAATTTATTCCTAGATATTTTATTCTTTTTGATGCATTTATGAATGAGATTGTTTTCTTAATTTCTCTTTCTGATAGTTTGTTATTAGTGTATAGAAACACAAAAGATCTCTGTATATTGATTTTGTATCCTGTAGCTTTACTGAATTAATTTATTTCTGCTAAGAGTTTTTTGGTGGAGTCCTTAGGGTTTTCTATATATAATATCATGATATCTGCAAATAGTGACAGTTTAAATTTCTTCCTTTCCAGTTTGTATGACTTTTATTTCTTTTTCTTGCCTAATTGACATGGGTAGGACTTTCAGTACTCAGTGGCAACAGCGGGCATCCATATTTTGTTGCTGATTTTTTGTTCCATTGAGTGTGATGTTAGCTGTGAACTTGTCATATATGGCCTTTATTATGTGGATTATGTTCTCCTATGCCCACTTTGTTGAGTGTTTTTATCATGAATGGGTGTTGAATTTTGTCAAATGCTTTTTATGCATCTATTGAGATGATCATATATTTTTTATCTTTCATTTTGCCAATGTGGTATATCACAACAATTCATTTGCAGATGGTGAACAATCCTTGTATCCCTGGCATAAATCCCACTTGATCATGGTCCTTTTAATGTATAGTGTATAGTCCTTTTAATGTACTATTGAATTTGGTTTCTTAATATTATTTTGAGGTTTTTTGCTTTATGTCCATTAAACATATTGGCCTGTAATTTTCTTTTTTTGCTATGTCCTTGTCTGGTTTTGGTAGTAGGTAAATGCTGACCTCATAAAAATGAATTTGGAAGTGTGCCCTCCTCTTCAGGTTTTTTGAGGAGTTTGAGAAGGACAGGTATTAAATCTTTGAATGTTTGGTAGAATTACCCAGTGAAACTGTCAGGTCCTTGACTACTGTTTGTTGGTAGGATTTTGATTGCTGATCAGTCTACTTACTAGTAGTCAGTCTATTCAGATTTTGTATTTCTTCATGATTCAGTCTTGGAAGACTATATGTTTCTAGGAGTTTATCTATTTCTTCTATGTTGTCCAGTTTGTTGGTGTATAATTATAAACAGTAGTTTCTCATGATCCTTTGTATTTTTGTGGTATCAGTTGTAATTTCTCTTTCATTCCTAATTTTATTCATTTGAGCCCTCTCTTTTTTCTTGGTGAGTCTAGCTAAAGGTTTGTCAAGTTTGTTTATCCTTTCGAAGAACCAGTTCTTAGTTTCATTGATCTTTTCTATTGTCTTTTTAATCTCTTTTTCATTTATTTCTGCTCTGACCTTGGTTATTTCCTTCCTTCTCCTAACTTTGGACTTCATTTTTTCTTCTAGATATAAAGTTAAATTGTTTATTTGAGATTTTTCTTGTTCTTGAGGAAGGACTGTATCACTATGAACTTCCCTCTTAGAACTGCTTTTGCTGCCTCCCAAAGATTTTGGACTGTTGTATTTCCATGTTCATGTGTCTCAAAGTATTATTTGATTTATGGTTTGGTTTCTTCGTTGACCCACTTGTTGTTCAGTAGCATGTTGTTCAGTCTACCCATAACTGTTTTTTCCCCCCAGTTTTCTTCTTATAATTGATTTCTAGTTTCAAATCATTATGTTTGGAAAAGATAGTTGATATTTAAGTCTTCTTAAATGTATTGAGACTTATTTTGTGGCCTCACATGTGGTCTATCCTGGAGGATGTTGTGCATGCATTTGAGAAGAATGTATATTCTGCTGCTTTTGGACGGAATGTTCTTTATTTACCTATTAAGTCCACCTGGTCTAAAGTGTCATTTAAGGCTGATGTTTCCTTATTGATTTTCTGTCTGGATGATCTATCCCATGATGTAAGTGAATGCTAAAGTCCCCTATTATTATTGTATTGCTCTCTATTCCTCCCCTTAGTTCTGATGATGTTTGCTTTGTATATTTATGTGTTAACAATTTCGTATGATGAACTTCAAAGTTGCTGAGAGACTAGATCTTAGCTTTTCCCACCACAAAATAGAAATCATAATTATGTGATGTGACAGAGGTGTTAACTAATGCTCTGGTGGTCATCATTGCAATATATACATTTATGAAATCAATACATTTTCCTTAAATGTGCACAAAGTAATATGTCAGTTATATATTAATAATAATCAAAAAATGATGGTCTCTGGCTATCCAGGCTTGTATGTCAGTTTACCCAACTGAACCTTGGGTGTATTATTTAACTTACCTAAATCTCAATTTTCTCATGTGTTAAATTTGGGTCATTTGGAAAAGTGTTTTGAGGATGAAATGAGTTAATGCATGTCAAGTGTTTTGAAGAGTAAATGTTGGCTAAATAATGTTGCATAAATAAAAACCCCTTTTTCCATGTGCATATGGAATTTCATGGTTTCCCAAACAGGCCACATATTGTCTTGCCTTTGGAAATTTGCATGTGGGGTTGTTCTGTTCAAGAAGCAACTTCAGTGTCCTTTCTCTTGTGAAATTTTCTCTGAGACAGGCTAAATGCATGACTCCTTTCTCTATGTTCCAGTGGGGCCTCATAAAAACCTTTATTACAGACCCTGTTGAATTGTTTTGCAATTGTTTATGTATGTGTGTCCTCAAATAGACTCTTGGAGTAGATGATCTTATTCATCTTTTTATTTCCCTCAGTGCCTATCATATAAAAAGTGTTCAATAAACATTTGTTAAAGGAATGGATTAATTGCGGAACTCTCCTTTTTTTGGACTCATGTTGTTTCAGTACCATAAAAGATTTTTTTCCTAAAAGACAAGAGTATTCCAAAGGGAGATTTAATAATTCTGTGACTTTAAAAAAATCCACAGTTTGTTTAGGATGAACATTTACCTTCTCTGAAACTTCTATCCTGCTGATGTGAGCAAAATGAATACAGTGTTACCCTGATTAAAATTAGCTTAGATTAGGCTTTATTTAATTTGTATTTGGAAAATATGAAATTTCTAGACATAAAATGTTAAAGGAGAATTCGTTCTCTTCTCTTGCATAATTCTTTTGATGCATTATTGCCCTTTTACACTCAAAACTTGTTGATTGCCAAGAAAGTTGCTCAACACCACAGTTATATGTTGTGAGAATTTTTGAGTCTAATCTGGCAAATATTAGCAGTGTTGCTGAACTAGAGCAAAATGTCTAAGTAGGTGAAGTTTGGAGTTTGAAGCCTCCACTCCCAGCCTCCCCTCTCCCTCTGGGATCCTCTGCTGTCATGATGACCTCTGCTTTTTCCAGCCTGAACTTCCAGTCACCCTCCTCAGGACTCCTTCTATGTGCCTTTGCCAGCCCCTCCTGTCTCTGGAAATTTAGTGACTTTTGCACTCAGTCCAAGATGGACCTGAGTTCTTCTGACCCCCATCTCAGGTAAATAATCTGCACTGCAGCATCTGGAAATCAAGCTTTGGCCCAGAGGAGATACTTCAATGGTGGCAATAACATAGCCTTTACCAGGACCCTGTAAGAGACGTTTGATTAATGAAGAGCCCCTCCAAATCACTCCGTTATGGGTAAAGGACCCCTTGCGTGCTTGCATTCTCCCAACCGTCATTGGAAACCAGAATGAAAAAGCAATTATTCTTTCATTCATTGTGGTGTTGTCAGAGGGGCATAGACTATGAGGTCAAGAAGACTCGGGTTTGAACTTTCTCCCCCAAAGTCTGGTTATGGTTGTCATTGCATGACTTCTTTCCCAGTTTCAGTTTCTAGCTGTGAAATGGGAATGATGTCACTATCTAGGAAGCGTTTTTCTAATGATTAAATGAGATGATGTTGGTCAACTGCTTAGATGGTTCTGGCACACAGGAGTATGTCACGAATAAAAGACATAACTATTAATATTTTCACTCGTTCAAACTTTAACTGATGGCTAACTTCATCCCAGCTATTGTGTTAATAACTGAGCCTTCAGGTAATCTCCTATCTCTATTTTAGCCTAAACTTTTGTGCTTATCTGTATTCAAACCCTTTCAATGCTTTCCCTAAGTAGTTTTCCACCTTATGGTTAGGGTCAATTCCCCTTGGGAAGACAGTAAATGTTGAGAATGGAAAAGGAGAAGACTGTCATTAGGACACAGAATTGATAGCCTGTCCCAGAATGCAAAGTGCCACTGTGAAAATGATTTAGAGAATGTAGAATCTGCCAAAGTTAATCAAGGAGTATCAACAACTTGTTGAAATCCCTTATATTTAGGGGAGAGGAGAAGAGATAGGGGGATAAAAGGAGGCCATTCAGTAGCGAAGTGTTCAAAAGCATAAGTGTGAAGAGCCAAAATATTTAGTTTGGATGATCAGGTCCAAAACAGTGTGAGTTGTTTCCAGGTTCCATGCTGGTCCCTTTTCCTCTTGGAGCAGCTCACCTGAATTACTTTTTAAAAAAAGTAGTAAAGGTTCAAAAGGTAGAGTAAGAATTTTTAACTTAGGCCACATACAGTTACTGTCCAGCCACACTAGAGAGCCTACTCTTTGGGAAATATAAAATCAGGATCATTAATGTAGGCTCTTTAAGCATGTTTTCTAGAAATTAGGAATATTTGATCACTGAGATTCACTGGAAGAATATTTGCTCCTTTTCTACACAATTTCAATGGCTTATTCTGCTGTACGTGTCAATAACACATGTTGCTTATATCTCTGCAAGTAGAATCTGTCTGATACTCTCTCATAAACCTTTGATTAGCTCTCAGTTGCTTGAAGGATATAATTCAGGGATCATTCAGGGATACAGTCACCCTCAGAAGATTGAGCAGACTCCTCCAGGGGAAAGCTGCCAAGTTTCTTTTTGGATGAATTTCTTCAGCAAAGATTTCAGTAGTCATATTTATGGAAAATTGCATTATCTTCTCCATTTATTTTACTATTGGACCAATAAACATCTTTTCCTGAAATGGACTCTGTAATGTAGCTTTTGCTACATCCTTTTACTATTGAAGTTTGATGGTCAAGCCATATGTGCTAAAGTTGATATTAATGATGATGGGATCAGATTAAGTATAAGTACAATTTTTAATTTATCACAGTTACTTCATTCAAGCTTAACTGTAATTGGAAAGTTGTAACCAAATGCTTGACAATATTATGTAAAGCAAAACTTTTATTTCCTTGCTCAAACAGAATTTACATGACAGTGTAACAAAATGATGAACGATGAGTCGGTAATGAATATATCCAAATTTTCAGGTAAGATTTTAACTTCAATTTAGGCAATTTTGCATTACATGAAATAAACTGTAGATAGCTTAAATCAACTTTTAATCATTCAGATATATTTTTTTAAACAAATGATCTAAAGTAGCACTTCTCAAACTTAAGTGTGCATTAGCATTGCTTGGAGGCCTTGTTAAAACATGGCTGGCCCTCCCTTTTCTCCTTCCTTCTAACCACTACCTCCCTAGCTCCCCCTGGGGGTTGATTCAGTTGGTTTGGGGTGGGGTCTGAGAATTTACATTTAGAGCAGAGTCCAATGAGGCTGCTGCTGCTAGTTGTGAACCACACTTTGAGAGCCTTTGCTCCAGAGACTGTGGTGTAAGAGAAAGAAGAGAGTCTAAGGAAATGGATTTTATATCATTGGCTTCTCCACATACATGCAGTGTAACTTTAAATGGATTTCTTTTGGGGGGGGGGCTTATATGTTCATTGACGAGATAGGGATAAGAATGTTTGTCTTGCCCACTTCCCATGGATGGGAGGATCAAAGACCACACTCTGAGTAAACACAGGACGGTATTAGCATTGACACAGAGTAGGAGTCGCTTGATGGAAGCATTGGCGCTTCTCAGGCTATTATTTACAAAAGAGTACTTTGAATTAATTGCGAAGAACTGTATTATAGAATGGGAATTCAAACCTCTCCATTTTCTAAGAGTTGTCTTAATTTACATGCTGCATAAATAGTAATATTTGTAGAGAACCTCAGGACTCCAATACATAATCAGGTCAGAGGAGCTGATTAGAGACAGTAAATTAATCTTCTTTTAGTACTAATTAGCATAGAAACTTGGTTCTGAGTCTGCATTTACTTAAGAAGACCTACATCTTTTCCCTCTCAGTCTTTTACTCATCCTGAAAGCGTTTAGGAGGGCCCACTGTGTGTTGGGCACCGTGCTAGAAGGGCGGTGACGGAGATGCACTTGTTGTGTTCATGGTCCGTAAACATACTTACAATTCAAAGTAGTAAATGTTGCATAGAGGAATGTGCTAAGCAGTGCAGGAGCAAGCACAGAGCAGGGAAGACCCGATTCTGCCTGAAGGGGTCAGGGAAGGCTTCCAGTTAATGTTGCTTTCTTTCTAAAAAGCAAATGGAGAGCTATCTCAGAGGCAGTTTCAAAGTCAGTCAAACGTATCACCCTCATAATCCAAAGGAAGGAGGAGAGATGACAGGAATGTGATATTTATTTAAGGAAAACAAACACCTAACAGCAAGATATGATTCCTCCCATTTTAAAAACTCTTGCTTTTGAAGGTCAAGTAGTTTCAATCATTTATTCACTCACCCACTCATTCACCCGCTCTCTATTTCTGAGCATTTAAGGGCTTATCAAAGCACTTATAATGAAATCTCAATGGATTGTCATGGCCGGTAAGGTCATGAACGAGCTGGCTATGACATGGCAAAAGATGGTCACTGCCTCCCTCACTTTTTGCCTCTTAGCTCTGTGCTCCCTTGAACTACACTGGTTGCCTCTTGGTTCTTTACCAAACCACAGTCTCAATGCCTTTGCATTTGTTGTTTCTTCCACCTGGCTCTGTGCATGACAAACTCTTCTCATCCTTCTGGTCTCAAGGTACAGGTCTCCTCCTCAAGATGTCTTTCCTGTTCATGGAATCTGAGACCCATCCCGCTCATTTCCATGATCCCTCATCAGACCACTCTGTCCTGCTCCGCTGTAGCATCTCACCAGTTTACATGATGTGTTGGTTTGCTACTTATTTGTTATCCACCTTCCCTATTGTTTTGTCTCCACCGTCAATCACAATGCTTTGTGTACAAAAGAGGTTTTTAATTTCCATTTGTAGAATGAATAAATATTTGTCGAATGCTTGCCAGGGTTAGAAAAGTGATCACCTGAGATAAAGCTGAGAGCTTTTTGGGGGGCTGGACTGCACAATGGAGCTCAAACAGGGGCTCCATTTTCCAAGTAGTGGGACTGGGATTTCTGAGCTTCCTCCCTAGGACTTGGCTCCCAGTAGGAGCAAAGGGGATCCATCTGCTGGCAGCACAGCCATGGCATGTTGTCACTCCTTTGCCTCACAAAAAAACTACTGCCTCTCTTGTAAGTGTTGCTGCTATACATTCGGGGAAATAGTCCGGAGGGATCATGAGGATTCTACTTAGCCTAAGACTCTCCTCTCGGTTTACCCAACCAGCAAGAACTTTTCTTTAGCATCCAAAGGGCATTACATTAGAATAAGTAGGCAGATAGGCTATGTTGCATTTGAATTCAATTCAAGAAGATTAAAAAAAATTTTTTTAATGTTTATTTTTATTTTTGAGACAGAGAGAGACAGAGCATGAATGGGGGAGGGTCAGAGAGAGAGGGAGACACAGAATCTGAAGCAGGCTCCAGGCTCTGAGCTGTCAGCACAGAGTCCCACGTAGGGCTCAAACTCATGGACCTCGAGATCATGACCTGAGCCGAAGTCGGACACTTAACCGACTGAGCCACCCAGGCGCCCCTGATTTTTTTTTTTTTTTTTAATTTTTTTTTTTCAACGTTTTTTATTTATTTTTGGGACAGAGAGAGACAGAGCATGAATGGGGGAGGGGCAGAGAGAGGGAGACACAGAATCGGAAATAGGCTCCAGGCTCCGAGCCATCAGCCCAGAGCCTGACGCGGGGCTCGAACTCACGGACCGTGAGATCGCGACCTGGCTGAAGTCGGACGCTTAACCGACTGCGCCACCCAGGCGCCCCCTGATTTTTTTTTTTTTTAAACAATGTCTTGCACTTAGTACTCACCTGGGAGGCAATGAAAAGGAATAAAGGTTTTTGATATGTAGTCCCTGTCCTTAAGAAGCTTCCAGCTTAGATGAGGAGATAGGAAGTTTGGCTAAGTAACTGGTAAATCAAAATGTGGAGCGATTTCTAACTGTAAAATGTGATGAGCACATTGGACTTTGAATGCTTTAGGACAAAATGTTATATGCTCATAAAATGGCTTTATCTCTATTGGAAAATAGCCATGGTCTATAATGTAAAAGACCTCCTGGTCTAAACAAAAGATGTGTTGTCCAGTAGAACTTTTTGCAGGGATGGAAATATTTTATAATCTGTACTGTCCAGTAAGGGAGCCACCAACCACATGTGGCTTTGGAGCACTTCAAATGTGGCTAGAGTGAATGGGGAACTGGATTTTTAATTTAACTTAAGCTAGATTTAAATAGGCACATATGGCTAGTGGCCACCGTATTAAATAGTACAGGTCTATGGGGAAGGACAGAATTTGTGTCCACTGGAATGTTCCGCAGAACCAATATTATATATGTCTATATAGAAAATAATTTTTTATGATCAGAAAATAATTTATCAGGGGTAGCATTGTGGCACAATATGTGTTTGTTATTATAAAATAAAAATTCTAAATAATATATTTGGGTCATCTGTAGCACCTTTAAAATGAGGTGGCTTAAAGTAATGTTTGTTTCTATTTTTAAAGCATATGTTCTTGAAAATACTCTATTTCTTGAGTTTGCAAACTTTGGTGCTGAGACTTCTATAATTTTCAAATGATTGTGATGACAGAAGGAAAAAAGTAATTGGAATTGTAGTTGAAGTGGGTACTCTGCAGAATTTTCTTTCACTAATTTAAATAAATCAACATCTTTCCTTGTATGTAAAATTTTTGAAATAAATGCAAAATTGTCTTAAGAAAGGGCTCATAAATATCCATGTACTTTTTGGATATCATTTAGTTAAAGGGCATGAGAAAGGGAGCGGGAGAGAGAGAGAGGCAGGGAGGAGGAAGCCGTATAAAGCATAGCTTTTCGTCAAAATTTGGGAATAGTCTCTAAAGTTAGGGGAACTGTCAAAGACATAACTTGCATAATCCATTCATCCAACAAGTATAATCCAGATCAATCACCCACTATAAACTAATCAGTCACCCAAAAGACAGTCGTTCACCAACTCTGCCCACCTCACCCACCAATAACTCTTTACCAATCTTGCCTCAACTCCCACAGAATATTGAGCAACTGTGACTCATTCCTGCAAAATATTCCACTGGCATTAACTCAGGAAACTAAGGGTCTTAGAGTATTAAAAGCTTTCTGCAAGTAAAAAACCCAGCCAACCCACCAAACAAAATCTGCCCAGCATGGCAATTCAAAATTGCTCTATGAGAAAACGGATGCAGTTTTATCTGGACAAATTGGAATAACTTTCCTCCTGTTTTGCGAAAAAGAGCAATGAAATTCTGAAGAATGACCCCAGTTGTGGTTGTAACAAACAGTATGCCTTGTCTGACTTCTGATCGCTGGCTCTTAAATGCTTTTTTGAGATTTGCCTG
Organism: Neofelis nebulosa; assembly: GCF_028018385.1. NCBI lineage: Eukaryota > Metazoa > Chordata > Mammalia > Carnivora > Felidae > Neofelis > Neofelis nebulosa. The sequence goes on along the minus strand of NC_080787.1, from coordinate 92,493,791 downwards.
CAACAAGAGTCCTGCATCTGGTCTTATTGGATCAGCTTTGGAAAGAAAACACAGTGAGACTTCATGACCCTGGTAGAATTATTTTGTTTCAGGGTGGAATGGTCTTTCAGTATTCCCTTAAGGTTTGCTGAAGAGCATTTATTTGATTTTTAAAAAATTGTACAGAGTAAGTAGAAGAAATCCATCATTCTGGAAAAAGTTTATCAGAAGATAAAAGCTGGCACTCTGCAGCCAGTCAGGGCACAATCATGGAGAGAGTACACATGAAAGATACTGTAAGCTCCAGAACAGAATCATTGAGGCACGCGTCTCTGAGTTCCGAGAGTGTGCCTGAGGGCCTGAGCCGTGTGCCCGGTGGTCATGTGCCCTGGCTGGTGAGTGCGGGTTGGGAGGTCTGAGAGGGGCACACATGCCTCAGAACCACCCATATGCCCAGGGAATGGGTACACTGGGGTTCTAGAGAAAAGTCTCTCCAGAGAACACGCTTATCTGAAAGAAGTGTGGGTTTTCTTTAATAAAGAAGTGGGAACCCAAAGAACTTTGATCCGCTTGCCTTTTTGTTCCCCACATATTGGAGTAGGAGGTCCTTAAGTTGTGTGCGTGTGTGAGTGGGTTTTTATGGGTGGTGATGGGGAGTGTCAGAATGTGATCAGTAGCTGTTTAGTGAAGGCTCTTTGCAGGTGGTGGTGGTTAAGTGCTTTAGTGGGTATAACAGGAACCAGTTTAGGTGTTTAATTGGGGCCTCTGGACAGCTGTCACAATCCTGCCTGCAACTAGGGAGGAAGAAAGTGTAAATAATGAAATTCACGTAGAAAATTAAACTAGCTTGTGTGCCGGAGATCATTACTTACATGAATTACAAAATGAATATTTTATGTTTGACAGCTAAATCGGTTAATTTTTTTAAAAATAAAGGGTTTGGATCAGTTGTGGAAGTGAACATTTCATCGAAATCTGTCTGGGAGCTTAATGCGTCTCACCCTAAATGCACGCAACTCTCATATGCTACAGAAACACTCAGCTATCGTTGATGAATCATAAATGGCCAACCAACCCAGACCTAGATTGTAACTCATCTTTGAGGTATTGAACTCACATATTCCCCACCCCCCCCACCCCCCGGCCTGAATTGGTGTGCCCAAATAAAGATGCTCTTCTAAAAAAATCCTCAGATGCTTCTGAAGTTCTTTGTTAAATCAGACTTACCCTGTGGAGGGGTGGTAGTGGTATTTGGAGTGTATCTCTCAGTAGAGCTCAGGAGGGATGAAAAGGTGAGCCGGTCCTTGGAGCGGATTGCCTGAATGGGCCACTTCGCATGTTGTGAACACATCTGCCGGGTGTCTCTCAGAGGAATAGAATCAAGTTGCCGCATACGGAGGCCGGTGTCAGTTTATAATAGGAGGTGCAAATGCTTTTTCCTAGCCGTTGATACACTTTCAGAATTTCTTTGGGTTGAGGGTCTACCAGATAAAATACTTAAAAGTGATTGTCCAGGCTACTTACTCAGTGCTCAGTTCCAGGGTTAGCCAGAAACTTCAGAACCAATGGGCGAAGGACGCATTGAATATGCCTACCAGGAAACATTTGGCGGATTAGAATAGCCGCTATTTTTGTCAGCAGTAACTCCATTACTGGGCCTGTCCGGTGCTTCCAGGGGATGTTGGAATTAAAAGTGGGAAGTTGCACATTGTATCTATGTCCTTCAGAATATTCCACCAGTTTAAATAATCTTCCCCGTGGAAAAGTCTGTGGAAGACTTAGGTGACACGGTCACAAATAAACGCTTTACTTGTTTGGGAGGCCCTGGGCGCTGGTGGCCATTTGCCTTGATCTTAGCGGAAGGGAATATTTGGAAAAGGGAAAGGACAGACACTGTGGGGGAGACATTTAGAGCTACATACGTACTGAGGCGGGGGCGGCAGCGTTTAGTTTACAAAAGGAAAGGTTAGGATGTGCAGAGATCAGTGCCGTTGTTTATCTCAGAGATTTATACAAAATACTCCAAAGCAGGATTCTTTCAGTTAAGGGCAGGGCTAGACCACAACGTACACAGGCTCTGGAGCCGGACTCCCAAGTGTGAGTTCCCACGTAGCCACCAGGCGGTGACTCAGCATCTCTGTGCCTTAGTTTCCTTGTCTGTAAAATGATCACAACTGTACCTACCTCACTAGGTTATTATGAAGATCAAATTGTTTATTAGTAGTAAAATACTCTTAATAGTGCCTACACATAGTAAATACTACTCATGTTCATTAAATAAATAACACTGATACTTGAGGTGGCAACACATTCTTCAGACTTGGACCAAGACTGCTGATAAGGACGGAAGTCAAGAAAATGGATGAAAATTATTTTTGTCTTATGCTGCTTAGCATTTCTTGTACATACACCTTTCTTCAGAGTACATATTCAAATTTTATCAGCTCCTTGTCCCTGGAGCTCCCCCAGGTGGGGGTTGTGGAGATACAGGTCCTCAAGACCTGGGATAGGCTTCCTAAAGAAGCCCCCTTTTGAAATCGAAGAGAGTGAAAGGCCCTTAGGTTTACATTTGACAAGTGTGACTATTGGACAATCAAGTAGCTAGCAGAGTCTGAGGATAAGAACATTAGTTCAGGTCAGACATGTAAAGCAAAGTTAAGTCATGCTCTACCTCTGAAATGAAAGTCAATGCTGTTTAGAATAGATGCTATTTATTATTAAGGGTACACCCAAGCCCTATTTCTAGAAGCACCATGAGATGTATTGATGAGTCAAGTTCCATTTCCTTCTGATAAACTAGGCAAGTTTAATTCTCTATTCATAGGCTTGGTGAGGATAAATCACCAGCCTATAAGAACCATTAAGTTCTGATGTTGCGATCTACCTTTGCCCGAGGGCCCCACTCACCCCGCATGTGCTGACAATGCAGTTTTGCCCACGTGTCTCCTTACTGGCAGCTTCGATCGAAGAGCTCCTTTCTCTTCCTCCATTTTTATGTTACCGGGGATGGAGATGGTCAGAACCAAACTAGCACTCTGCTCTGTATGTGCTGCAAAGTGGGAGAAAACAATGGATTGGACCTTGACAGAAAATCCTGAGAGGCTCATCAATTATCCCGTAGTTTCTCTTTGTCCCAGCTTGCTTTGATTGTCTCATTCTGCCAGAGCAGAAATCACGTGGTCCCTCTATGGCGACATTTTAACTTGTTTTCAAGGAGGCTTGCTCCTTAATGGTGTTGATGTCTACCTTGAGCTCACAGTGCTCAAGGATGCCTCCTATTTTCTGCTTAGTGGGACCCCAGGCCAGGTTGCACTTCCTGTCCTCAGCATTCTGTCTGGAACACACTGAGTTAGGGGCTCGGCTAATGCTAAGCACCCTGAGGTTGATATGTGTATAAAAGTGGTCAGAATTATTGGTGTCGAAGGGGTCTTATAAATGGCTCCTATTCCCCACCACATTCATAAATAACTGAGAGAAAGGCAAAAGAGTTGGGTGGATGAAGATAAAAACTCCAGTTTTATTCCTGATGGAGATGTTGGAGAGCACAGGTGAGGTGTGCTGCCCCCGAAGGGCTTCCTAAACCAAGCCCGGAGTGAGACATAGTTGCCCACTCCACTCCAGGTGCACGAAAGAACCTCCTGTTGGAGGGAGAGGCAGAGCTGAAAGGAGAGTTCTCCTCGAGATGAAGGCAGATCTCAAAGGAAGCCGAACAAGTGGCCAAGCCATGGATACCAATTTAGGGTTCTCCTAAATTGGTGCTTACCAATTGAGCATTCTCCTAAATTGGTGCTTCTTCTCAGAGTGTGGTCACTGGTGCCATGAGGTCAAAAGTATTTGCATTTTCACTCTCTTTCTCTCAAGAATGTATGGTGGAATTTTCCAGAGGTCACATACATGTAATATTACCAAAGGTTGACATGAAAATTCATCTACCTTCTCTTAAGTCTGACACTAAAGAGATTTGCAAAAGTGTTACGCAATAGTGCTCTTCTCACTACAATCTTGTTTGGCAAATATATTCTTTCATAAAATGTTATTTATGTCGACATCTGGTGAATTTATTCTTGTTATTTAAAAATAAGTAATCTTTAGAGTTCTCAGTTTTAATTTCTAATGCAGTAAATATTGATCAATATCACCCTCCTAACTAAAAGTTCTTAGGGGTTGTTTATGAATTTTAAGAGTGCACAGGGATCCTGAGCCCAGAAAGCTTGAGGGTCACTGTCTTAAATTAATAATCATATACATACTGCCTTCTTCCCCAGGTAAGAATGAATGAGGGAGAAGAGAAACCAGAAGGTGTTAGCTTAGTACATTTCCCAGCACAGGGTGAATGCATTACTCGCCCCCCCCTCACTAGGAACCCTAGGACAACCAGGGGTAGTAGCTGCTAAAGTTCATTGCTCTGATGTTTGTGAATGATGCCGGGAAAAGGCAAAACCCTTTTCTTAAAAAAAAATTTTTTTTGTTTACATTTTATTTATTTTTTAGAGAGAGAGAGAGAGAGGGACAGAACACAAATGGGGGAGGGGCAGAGAGAGAGGGAGACACAGAATCCGAAGCAGGCTCCGAGCTGAGCTGTCAGCACAGAGCCCGATGCGGGGCTCAAACCCACGAACTGTGACATCATGACCTGAGCCCAAGTCAGTTGCTTAACCGACTGAGCCACCCAGGCACCCCATGGACAAAACCCTTTTAATTTCAAATGTAGTGACATTAAGTTCTCTGATGGCTCTGTGGATGGGCAATCGGTACCAGTGAAGAATCTTAAGCCGGATTTTGAGATGGGGAATTGTCTTACAGTGTGGAGACTATGTGATATCTAAAAGGAAGTTGAAGAAGGAAACGGTAGATCAAGAGAGTCGCTGATACTCTGCAACGTATCTCCTGATCAGTAACGGCTTGGATACCCTCAAATGCATTGCGACTTTTTCCATATTTTTCTCTGTTACTTATGAAAAAAAGGCCACTTCTGGAGATGGTAGGGCATAGCGATCAATATCTACTCTTACACCAACTTGGAGAACATTTTTTTTTTTTTCAGGCTGGTTTTCTCTTCTCATTTGATATTTCTTTTTTTTAATGTAAGGAGGGTTGAGATAGGGAGAGAACATGCTTTAAACATCGTAAACTAATGCATATGCTTTGATTAAATATAGATTGGGAGTTGGGACTCACTTGCTGGAGATATGAAGAAAGGCCAAGTTTTATTATATCCAAATAGCCTGATCCTGGAGGTAACAGCATGCAGACATTGTAAGGCTCAGTATTTGTTGAATAAATGATACATTCGCAGCTTTGGTCTCAAAATGTAAATATTAAAGGTGATTTCAAAGTCCCATTCTCCTCAAACATGGATTTGTAAGCTGTGAATAATTGAATAAGAATGATTAATTAAATAAATAACAATTGAAGGAAATATTTTAAATTAAGCCTTTATTATGCTCTCTGAAATGACAAGTGGATATGCCTGGGAGCTAAGGCCCTGACCACCCACAACAAGGCAGGGATGACTTTAAGGGCGGTATACTAATGTTTGATTCTCTCAACCATCCTGTATACTGGGTTATATGACTGTGCCTGCGTCATATATGAAGAAACTGGAAAACTCTGAGCGGGAAGAGAATCTGAACGCTGGCAGCCCATTCAGGGCCACGGTCAGTGGCCGGGCACGTTGGCTACCATTCCCCCACCTACACTTGAGAAAGGTGAATTTGGTTCCTTTACAATCGCTATGCTCGCTTAGGAGGCTGTGCTGGTATCGATTGGTTTGGCCAAAAGACAAGTTTGGAACACTTTCTGCGGCTCTCTGCCACCCAGCGTGTCCTCGTCTCACGCGAAGCACGTGGCTCCAACTTTCCCTGTCAGTTTGCTCCTCTCTAGGCGGGCTACCCCTTTGCTGGAGGGTCTCAGTGACGAGGGTGGAGATTGTGACGGAGCCGGAGCCTCATGATTACACAAAACCCCTCCACGTGTTTCTTCTTTTTCATCCACGACGGAAACAGCTTTATTTTGTCCTCTCAATAATTTAGCTGAAAAAAATTCAAACTTTGTTAAAAAAAAATCGTTGTCAAAAAAATAGAAATGAACTTAAACCTTACATGCATCTCTTTATATACATGTACAAACACTTTAACACATCATTTTACACACATGGGATCATATCACATGCTATCTTTTAATACAGGACTTCAAATCATTTTTTTATTTTTTCTTATCTCTCCCTCCTCTTATATTTCTCTCCTACTACAAATCACTCTCCTTTACCTAAAAGAACCCATGCTATTCATCTTTTGTATTTTTCTATGCTTTCTTCCAGCTTTTTAAGGAATCTAAAATAGAGTTACTATGTAATACATATATGATTATTGTTTTTGATGTATATCTGCACATATAAATTTTTGCCATTTTTTACACACAGTAGAATTAAATATTTATTTGGCTATATCTTGTTTTTTCTCATTTAATAAAATCTCATGAATATTTCTCAAATTTATTGGTATATATCTAATTCATGTTTTTAATGACACCATTATAGTCCATGAACTGGAGGTAGCTAATACCTTTTCAGCTATCGGCTACTGATGGGCGTTCATTGTGTTTCTTCTTTTCTAAATTAAGATTTTAAGACTCTTCCCAGCCACCTAGGGATCTTGAAAATCTTATCTCTGGTGGAAAACTAGAGGAAGGTATTTCATAGTTTACATTTTTGATATGGATTGGAAAGATGTTCAATATTACCAATTTATAGATAAATAATGCAAAATGGTTCATATATAATATTGCATCTGACAGAAAAAAATCTTCTTTGACCCTGAAACTGTGCAATTTCACTGGAAAGTTTTAGTAAAATTATTTCTTGGAATCCCTTATATGTCCCACAATTAGAAAAAGTGCTTGAATAAGGAAATGACTGCGTTATTAAAAAAAAAAAAAGTGTGCAAACATCCAAGGGGCCAGTAGTGGCCAGCAGCATTGAATTTCTTATTTCTTAACAGACTGTGTGTTAGGAAGCAGACCAGATAAGGCAGGCCGCGTGCTTGTAGCTGTGATAGAGGATTGCTTTCTCATTCATGGCGGGCGATGGCCAATGAGGAGGAGAAACAATACCAGCCTGGGCATTGTGTGTGATGCATGGGGTCTGACTGCAGGCAGAACGGTTCAGAGGAATCTAGGAAATAGCGATCCTAATCTCCTGGTGTATGGGATCAGGCTGAAAATGAAAGTGAAAGAAGATAGAGCAGAAACAAGTGAACTTTGGAATGGCCCGTTTTAATAGAATGCAGAAATTGTTAAGAATAGGTTGGGAACTCATGGAAGAAAAATAAGATACGGCAATAAAATTTCTCGGAAAGTCATGAGAAAGCCTAAGTGAATTAGCCAACTAGTAATTTAAGAATTATAGTGGAAACAAGATAAAAGGCATATAGAGTTATGTATTAGAGTCAGGGAGATTAAAAGAGACCTAATAAAATTATCAGTGGTCAAAGGCTGCTAGAGAGAGAAAATAAAAACATAATAAAACAAAGCTTAGCTAAAAAGGCACCCGGACTTTTCCTAGACACCAAAAGGCATCTGGTGATAGAGAAAATGTGTCGTTGAGGGTTTCCGTGAGCTTTTTGCCTTGCAATCGCAGGGGTAGGTGAAGGTTGCATTTTGGAAACTGGGATCTTTTTTTCTCAAAAGAAAGAGGGAGCAAACAAAGTACTAAAGATTCTGATATCAGAATAAAGGAAATTGACAAGAGAGAGAAAAACCGACTCTTTGGATAAGAAAGACTGTGTGTGTATTCAGTGTTTTATCAAGAGTAACCTGAGGTCTAACAGAGACAAGACATCTTTATCAAAAGAAGATCTCTGTCGATGGACATTGAGGCTGCTTCTCTGAATCGTGCTACAGTGAACGTAGGGCTGCTATTAGCCCTTTGAGATTCTGACTTCAGTTCTTTTGGACACGTACCTGAAAGTGGGATTGCTGGATCATTTGGTAGTTCCATTGTTAATTTTTAGGGAGCCTCCGTACTGTTTTCCAGTGGCTGCACCATTTTGTATTCCCACCAACAGTGCGCAGAAGTTCCCATTTCTCCACATCCTCACCGACGCTTACCATGTTTTGTTTTTCTGATAATAGCCCTCTTGACAGGTGTGAAGTGGTATCTCATGGCAATGGGATGCTTACTACTCAGCCTTAAAAGAGAAGGAAGTTCTGCACGAGGGAACAATATGTGAATCTTGAGTATATTATGTCAAGTGCAATAAGCCAGTCATAGAAAAATAAATACTGCATAATTCCACTTCTATGAAGAATCTAAAATAGTCAAACTCATAGAATCAAAGAGCAGAATGGTTGTTGCCTGGGGCTGGGTGGAGGGGAAATGAGGAGTTACTAATCAACGGATATGCAGTTTTAGTCAAGCAAGATGAATAAGTTCTAGAAACCTGCTATACAACATTGTGCCTATAGTCACCGATAATATATTGTGCACTTAAAATTTGTTAAGAGGGTAGATATCATGTTAAGGGTTCTTTCCACAATAATAACAATGACAATAATAATAATAATAATAAAAGAAAGTGTCTGTGTTAATGGGAAGGTCATCTAAAGTTTTAGTAGGACTTTCCATCAGAAACCTAGAGTTTTGGGCAAAAACTTCTAGGTGCTTAAAAGTAACAAATGACTAAAATTGGTGTCAACAGCACTGATTTTGTTTTGCCAATTCTGAGCCCAAAATACTAGCAAATATCATTCAATAAGTGTCACCTGGTGAAATATTTACTTTCAAAATTATGGTGGCTACCTAATGCAGGCAAAGACATAATTATTAAAAAAGTTTAATTATAGCAACCTAATTTACATCATAAAATCCGCGTTAATAAGTTAACCTCTGAATGTTTTTACTTTATGGCACATTAGTTATGGTATCCATTTCTTTAAAAAATGAAGAGATAGAGACATAAACATTTTTAAAAATTGATGTGATATGGATATCATAGGCTCTCTGGCTTACATGAAGGAAAAGAAGAAAAGCAATTGAGAGCTATTACCACACATGCAAACTGCGGTATTCACAGTCGGCTTTGTTTAACCTTGTATGAAATCTGCCTCTATTCCTATTGAAAGTTGAGAAAGGCCTGTAACAGTTTTTAAACCATTTTAGGAACAGGTAAACATGGATCTACATCTTAAATATAAAGCCTGAGGTAGCATTAAAGATGACAGTTGTAGAAAGAAAATGACATAGCTTTGGTGGAGATATTTTAGCATGTAATTTTCAGCACAAAATTCATATAATCAAAAGGCTTGAGATGACCTTGAGAGGTCATCAGGCTCATCCGACTGCTATTACAGGGAACGGTTAACGCAAGGCACCGTGCAATGATCAGTACAAGCAGGTGAGGTAAGGGCAATGACTGCCTTGTCTAAAAGTAACATTATTTTCATTTGGGTTTCAATATAATGAATGGCCTTCTAGCAAATACCTGACTCGCTTGGAACTTGCCTAAATCCTGTATAGTAAATATTTTTTCTCAAATTGCACTCAGCTTTATAAATAGCAATTGCATCATCATATGTTGCAAGGAGATAGTTTAAGGTAGCCATCAAGGATAGCTATTGAACTAAAAGCATTTTGTAATGACAAAATTTTCAGAATTTGTGCTGTGGCTTAGAAAAATTTTCAATATAGTCCTTGGTTCCAAATTTGATTATCTTTTGTCCTAGCTTTTATTTTAGATTAGGTTGTGAATCTGTTTTGCAGTTTAGGACAACCTTTCTTTGGACGTATTTTCACAGAAGAATAAATATAGTAGGTCAGATTTTAGGGATATAGATGGCAGAATAGAGAAGGATCAAATAATTTCCCTTCTCCCAAAGCTTAAAAACATTGTAAAAAGTCTGGCCCTAAATTCCCAGCAGCAGTCAAGTAAGGAAAAGAATATGCTTTTTATTAATAAACTTCAAAAATTGGGGGTGAAAGAAAGAAAATGGAAGATTATGGTACAGGGAGGTGTTACTTCTTACTTTGCTCCCAGTTTTCAGGAACAGTGCAGAGGAAAGGTGAATGGGAAAAAAAGAAGAAAGAAAGAAAGAAAGAAAGAAAGAAAGAAAGAAAGAAAGAAAGAAAGAAGAGAGAGAGGGAAGGAGGAAGGAAGGAAGGAAAGAAGGAAGGAAGGAAGGAAGGAAGGAAGGAAGGAAGGAAGGAAGGAAGGAAGGAAGGAGAGAGGTAGAGAGAGAGAGAGGAGGAGAGGGGAAGGGAAGGGAAACCAATTCTGCCTAGTATCCTATTTTGGGGAAAAGTAAACTGAGTGCAGTCTTTTTCGATAAAGTCAAGGAAAAATCCTCTAAAACAGAAATCATATATATCCAGTAGTGACAAGAAGGGTAAGAATCCAGGCCTAGCCATTGTCCAGGGCACTGAGAGGGATGGACATTTCTCATGACTAAATAGAATGACTATCATACTAGATATTTAATGAGATTTATCAGTAAAGCCCAGAACCCAGATTCCTCAGCAAATTTACACTCAATCTCAAAAGTGTTGACCATTTCCTTATGTGATGATTAATTTTATGTCAACTTGGCTAAGCCACAGTATCCAGATATTTGGGCAAACATTCTAGATGTTTCTATGAAGGCATATTCTTAGATGAGATTAATATTTAAACCAGCAGACTTTGAGGAATGCAGATAACTCTCTACAACGTGGGTGGACCTCACCCAATCAGTTAAAGGTGTGAATAGAAAAAAGATGCTTCTCCCTGGAGGAAGAGGGAATTGTGCCAGCTGCCTGCCTTCAGATTAAAACTGTAACATCAATTGTTACTCAGCTCTTCAGCCTGCCAGCCTACCTGCAGATTTTGGACTTGCCCCTTCCACAGTTGTGGGAGCCAATTCCTGAATTCCTCTCTCTCCCTCTCCCTCCCTCCCTCTCTCTGTTTTTGTATATACACTCACATACACATCTCCTAGTATTCTGCTTCTCTGGAGAACTCTGACTAATATAGCCTAGTAAGGTAACTCTTATCTCTTACTCTTGGACATGCCAGTAAAGATGTTTTGGGTTAGCACATGGCCTTCTATGAAGTTAATTAGGGGTCCAAGTGCCTTCCAACTAATTCTAGGGTCTTGAAGTTCTCTTCTTGAAGTTAGGGTGAAGAATCCCTGTACCTGGGCAGCAGGCATGGGAAGAATGAAGAAAAATCACTTATGGGAGGCTTCTCTGGGTTGGACCTAGCACTGCACACATCACTGTGTTCACAGTCCATTAGGCTGAACTCAGTCGTGGGCTCACCCATCTGCCAGGGAGGCTGCGAAATACTGTGTATCTGTCTGCCAGGGAGGAAAAGAAAATGCACTTTTGCAAACTTACAGTGGTCTCTGTCATACTGTCTTACCTAATTCGTATATACGCTCGGATTACCGAATGAGAAAATGCTTGAAAACAATCAAGTCTTAGCCAAATGTGTGCTATTATGATCATTATCTCAAATATTGAGGTTCTGCAAAAAAGGCTGATTTTTCAATTCTGTGTTGAGCTCAGTATACTACCTGATATAAATAATCATGAAACATATTCAGTGTGGGGCATTTGAATGGACTGCTTAAAATAACATTTATTGTTCTTACTAATGATAAAATAACAGGTGCATTGTAGAAAATAGGCAAACTAGAGTGAAGCATAAAAAGCAAATCCCAGGTGTTCCCAATCTTTGTACACACGCTCTGTACAATTAAAACTCTTCGAGTTGTAGCACTTCTCGCCGAAACTGGCTTAAGCAGAGCAGAGAATTAATTGGTTTGCAGAACGGAGCAGGCCAGGGATCCGTCTCTGGCTGTAGGCAGTTGAAGGCACAGTTCCGGTCCGCAGCGGGACTGACTCCACTTCTACGTGGTCCTTCCATCTTCACCCCCGCTGGGCGCTAACTCGGGCCTCACGCGGCTCTCTCCTAAATGCAGAAAGAGCTGTGGCAGTTCCGGTCATGCGCTTACAGTGTACTAACCAGAGGAAGGCCCAGTAGCTCTTTTACTCTCTTTCAGTTGCTTTCTCTGCAGAGCTAAATAACTTTTTTCCCTTCCATCCAGAAGCTTCCTCAAAAATCGTGTGTCTCATGGGTCTGAAATAGGTTGTGAGCCCATCCCTGATCCAAATATGGATGTGGGGTTTGCTCAGGTCAGATGGGACTCACCCAGCAGCTGGGTGCAGGGGCGTGGAGGGAGTGGGTGGGAGTGGGAAACAACTTCTCTCTGAGCGCATAGGCTGCAGGGGGAACGGGTACCTGATGAAAGTTACAGAATTGCTATCAAAAAGAAAAAGGGATGGACACGGGCTATTCTAAAGCAGCAAATAAATGCCTCACACACTCATGAACGCACACACACAGCACTTAACAGAAGAGTAGTGTCAGCACCCCACAACCTCTTTCTTTTATAGCCTGTTTTATTCTGCCTAGGGATACATCATAACCATGCACATACGACATGAGGAACATCCCATTATAAGATTGAGCAACAGAAGACAGACACAAAAAAGTCTCTACTGTATGACTTTATTTGAAGTTCAAGTCCAGCAAAATCAGTCCATGGTAGTAGTGGTTGCCTTTGGGAGGTATTAGCTGGGAGAGACTATGAGGGAGCTTTCTGAGATGCTGGAAGTGTCCTACATTTCTGAGTGGCGGTTTACATAGATGTATTTTGTTTTTTTTTTGTTTTTTATTTATTTTTGGGACAGAGAGAGACAGAGCATGAACGGGGGAGGGGCAGAGAGAGAGGGAGACACAGAATCGGAAACAGGCTCCAGGCTCCGAGCTGTCAGCACAGAGCCCGACGCGGGGCTCGAACTCACGGACCACGAGATCGTGACCTGGCTGAAGTCGGCCGCTTAACCGACTGCGCCACCCAGGCGCCCCTACATAGATGTATTTTTTATGGGAAAAATAATTGCACTGTGTACTTAGGATTTATACCCTTTTCTGTTTCAAAATTATACTTTAATATGAAGTTAAAGACTTAAATTAAAAATATTAAATTAAAATGTAAACATGTAAATATGCAATGCTGAAAAGGACTTTAAGGAGATAAAAACAAAATTTTTGGTGAAGTTGAAAAAGCTAAGTCACTTAGGAAAACATACCTATAACGTCATAAAACTTTACTGAAATACATTTAAAAATAGTAGACTATCCATGTGATAGTTATTAGAATAAAGGCTTAGGGGTGCCTGGGTGGCTCAATTGGTTAAGCATCTGACTCTGGCTCAGGTCATGATCTCTCAGTTTGTGGGTTTGAGCCTCACGGCAGGCTCGGTGCTGACAGCTCAGAGCCTGGAGCCTGCTTCTGAATCTGTGTCTCTCTCTCTGCCCCTCCCTTGCTCGTGCTGTGTCTCCTCCTCTCTCAAAAATAAATAAACATTAAAAAAAATTTAGAAGAGAGGCTTAGTATAACAAAATGCGATACCTCATGAGGTGATGGATGTGAAGATGTATTTTAAAATATCAAATGCTATGTATTTATTAGTTTAAAAGTGATTTTGGAAGTAATGAGTCTAGGAAGTAATGAGTAAAAAGTGATTTTGGAAGTATGATCATCCATAGCTGCTGAAACCTTGAAGTGGGAGACCAGTAGGAAACCCTGTGGCCCAGGGAAAGGCTGACAACAGCTGATGTCACTGATTAAGCTTAAATCACAAAAAGGGAAAAGCATTCATTACGAATTCCTGATGTGATGTGTAGAACATACATAGCACCTCCTATGAATTATCCTTGCCACAAAATTGGACCTGAACCTGATGTAGCCTCTGGCTCCGATTGCTAGTCTTCAAGACTTATTAAGGATAAAGGACCATGTTCACAACACTGTGGGATGTAATCAGTTAAATCAGGATATGGGACACTATAGGATAAGTGACCTTCTTTTTAAACAAACAAATGGCAAGGAAGGAAAAAGAATGAAGAGAGATTCTGCTATTGCAGAAGGCCTAAGGGATAATTTAACTAAATGCAATATATCAACCTCATTTAGATTCTGATCCAAAGTAAGCAAAGCACATTTATGAGACAATCAAGGATATCAATCCTAATTAAATATCAGATGATATGAAGAAGCTATTATGACTTTTTAGGTGTGGTGATGTTGTTGAGATCGTGTAAAAAAAGAGAGTCAAAGCCTTATCTCTTGGACATACATATGTGAGTATTTATGAATGAAATAATATGAAATCCAATGTGTGTTGGGAAGGGCATAGATGATGCAAGTTTATCCACATGTTGATATATTTTGAAGCTGGATGACAAGTGTATGAGGGCTTATTATGCTGCTGAGTATACTTTGACTTTGTTTAAAAAAGTTCAGTAAAAAAGTTAAAATTATTTGTATCTAATTTAACAACTAAGACTGACATTATTAGGGAATAATTTGGGATGGGAAAGATTTTCTGTCCTATCTTTATTCACTAAAACATGATACATCAAATGCCTATACTTTTATCTTCATAGACTATGTTTATATACATTTATTATGCACTTACGTGCATACAATTTACACAAATATCTTTTGTGAGATTAGATATCCTTCAGACTACTCTTACCTTTAATAAATTGACACTGCTTAATTTATCATAAAAATAGGTTCAAATAATTTTTTTTAAAAATTGAATTTTTTATAACACCCAGAGGGTTATTGTTTCTCATATATATATATATATATATATATATATATATATTAAAGTTTATTTTTATTTTTATTTTTATTTTTTTTAACGTTTATTTTTGAGACAGAGAGAGACAGAGCATGAAAAGGGGAGGGGTAGAGAGAGAGGGAGACACAGAATCCGAAACAGGCTCCAGGCTCTGAGCTGTCAGCACAGAGCCTGACGCGGAGCTCGAACTCACAGACTGCGAGATCATGACCTGAGCTGAAGTCGGCTGCTGAACCAACTGAGCCACCCAGGCGCCCCAAAGTTTATTTATTTTTGAGAGACAGACAGACAGAGCGCAAGCAGGGGAGGGGCAGAGAGAGAGGGAGACACAGAATCCGAAGCAGGCTCCAGGCTCGGAGCTGTCAGCACAGGGCCTGATGCGGGGCTCGAAATCACAAACCGGGAGATCATGACCTGAGCCGAAGTTGGACACTTAACCGACTGAGCCACCCAGGCGCCCCGAATTTTTTAACATTTTTATAAGCTTAAGCTTATCTAATAACACACTTCTTTAGTATTTTGAGACATATTGAGACATTTATTTGGCATTTTTTATAGGTACATTCCAAAGGAAAAATTTCTTGTCTTAAACATTCTAGAAAAATGTTCTAGAAATGTTCTAGAAAAACATTCTAGAAAAATACTACTTTTCGTGAGTAATTGACCAATCTCAGTATACAGTATCCAGTATACAGATGCCAATCTGCCCCAACAAGGCAAGAAATTAGCTTGATGATTCTCCTCTGGTGGATGTGTGTTACACAGTATCTTTGCTAGGCCTTGGGTAGGCTTCTGTTTGGGGCTGGACAGTGTTTATCTGCTTATGGGATGTGCTCAGTCTGAGGTGTTGAAATCGAGTCTGTTCCCCAGACTGCTGCTGCCATCATTGCCTTTCCAACATCCACCCAGCATGGCAGGACTGATGCAGTACCAGATTTAGGGGTTTCAGGGAAGATTGTCGAGAAGTGTTCTTACTTGTCTTCTCCTCCCATCCAGCCGTTGAGTCAGGGCTAACACTTGCATCTTGTAGAGATGGCCCGGTTTCTAAGCAGAGCTAGCTGACTTATTGGGTATAGCAATAAGCAACATAGAACAATTGAAAGAAATCTAGCTTTTCTTCTCTACTGCATGCTTCCTTTTGCTAAGAAATGAAATCTTTATATTAATAATAGCTCATTAAACTTTTTAAAGGCAGGTGTAAATTTTAAAATGGTCTTTTGCATTGGAATGCATGGCATCACATGTGAATTTGTGTTTTAGCCCAATTAGTCTATTTTTAGAAATACTTTCTCAAAATTTATATTTTAGGTTTAGTTTTTGTATCATCAAAATATTCAGGAAGAAAATATCATGAGCGATATTTCCTTGCTCAATGGATAATTACAAATTGGAATTGTTAGTGAAACCGCATTATTAAATTTAGCCTCAAATTACTCTTAAAATATGCAGGACTAGAGGACTAAAGATATAAATAGCTTTGATTATAGGCCAAATTCTGCATAATGTTGTTATTTTGTAACTTGGTATCTTGAAGGGGAAAAATCTTAAGTTCAATGGACCAGGCCAAAAGTAATGATACTGGTATTTTTTACAAGCATGTAAGAACTTAAATGTTTACCCATGCATTATTTTTCTTCTAAGAAACCGTCTTTGGAAGCTTACGCATTTAATAGTGTTTGCTCAAAACACATCTCTTTTGAAGTAGTCATTTTGAAGTCACACACAAAAATTAGTCTAATTCTATATTATTTTTGAACACAATGGTATTAGCTCGTTCAGCCTTCTTATTCACAAGATTCAGTACTGAGTACGTTTTATTTCCAAAAATCAACTCCTCTCTTTAAGAATGAAGATTTTCCGTAGTTGAAAAATACTCAAATGAATGTGATACCAGCTTTTGAAGTCCCAATACTTGTTACTGTGGCAGTAGTTTTGCTGTATCGATCACCTTTGAAGGGGGCAGTGCGTACTTGGATAGAAAACTTTTGATGAGCTTGTTAAAATCCATCGCGTAACTCTGAAGTGACATGTTCTAAGAATTTTATGTGACTTAATTTTTATGCTGAGTTTATTGATTTTTGTAGACTATGTCATGCCTCTCTACAATTCTAGATTTTAGACTTGAAGAGGTCAACCCTGCACTCACCTTTGTTTTCCTTACATTAGTCCTGCCTGCATTTTAAAAATAATTCCATGCAGTTAGAGACAGAGGTGATATTTATTTATATGTCTTAGAAAGAGTGTAGGAAGGCAGAGCCAATATGAACAATTAAGCCTGTCACTCTGCACATATAGGTACCAAGTACCAATGACAAATCATATCAGGAGTTTGGATGTTGTGCTGTAATCACATCCATGCCTGGTTTATATAGGTTTGTTGGGTTCCTGGGAGAGGAAGAGAGGACATACACAGCATTTCACTTAGGACTCTAGATTGCAAGTGACAGAGAATTGAGTCTAGGCTGGATTAGACCAAAAAGCTGTCTTACTGACTCATGTAACGAAATGGTACAGGAGCACTGTTTTTTAAGCATGGCTCAAATCATGATCTGATTTCTTTCTATTTATTGGCTTTTCTTTCCTTTTCAGAATTCATGTGGAGTAAACAGGACAGAAGCAGTTCTATTCTACATGCTTCAAGGCTCAAGTCCATCTGGGAAGAATCCTTGCATCTGTCCCCAAAGTCTCAGCAAAAGTTTATTGGCTCTGATTGGGTTCATGTGCCTGTCCCTCATTTCTTTGAGAGGAATGAGATGTGTGAATTGATTTAGCCAACCAGGACATATCCTTGGAATTGGCCATGGGATTCATTCTGCCCAAATGCATGGAGTAAAAGCAGATTTAGGGCCTTTGCCCAAGACCAATTTTGATATGGATGCTGGCCGGCAAAAACAATGGATGTCCCCCACAGGCACTTTGGTGATTCTGTCTCGCCTGCAGGATATTGGGAAAGGATGGTGGGGGAAGGACAGAGAGAGAGGACTCAATCTTGGTGTGAACTGGGGAAATCTACTCCTTGAGGTGACCTGGATATGGAGCTCCCAGTCTTAACCTAAGTTGATTTTTTTTTTTAACGTTTATTTATCTTTGAGAGACAGAGAGTGTGTGTGTGTGTGTGTGTGAGAGAGAGAGAGAGAGAGAGAGAGAGACAGGGGAGGGTCAGAGAGAGAGGGAGACAGAAGATCTGAAGCGACTCCGTGTTGACAACAGAGAGCCGGCTGATGTGGGGCTCGAACTTATCAACCATGAGATCATAACCTGAGCCAAAGTTGGACGCTTAACCAACTGAGCCACCCAGGCACCCCTCCTAAGTTGATTCTTGATTGTGTTTTCTAACGAAAATATTTTTCTTGATAACATGATTGTGTGACTTAATGACAAATAAGACGAAGTAGCTTTTGATGTAGGTAAAACTAGGCAGCTGACAGCTTCTATATCTTGTCCTTTCTCATCGGTTTCTTGGTACTGCAGAGAATGGGTGACACGATTTTGAAGCTAGGTATATGTAATATACGATTTAAATGTAAGAGAAAATAGTCCTTTTGTATCCCAACTACTTTCCATCACAGAGCCAGCTACCCAATAGGATGATAATTGTTGACAAATGTTCCAAAATGTAGATGTAAAATTTTGTGGTGCATAATAAGCAAAGTAAAATTCCTCTGACTTCAGGCTGCTATTTAACAGCCTACATAGAAGTTGTAAGGGATCAAGGAAAGAAGATATGCTGTGAAGATATGGCCCTTCACGGCTGAGTCAGTCATGGGAGAGGAGAGAGACAACCAGTCATTGAGCAAAACCCTCTGGCTTGTAGTCCTGACCTTGAAAAACCTGCACTTCCCTCTCCTTCATGTTGGTCTTCCTGGGACAGTCAAAAGGAAGTGGGAGGGATGCTGTATTGTCCCGGGCTCTGTAGAGAATTAACCAGTAGAATAATTAAATGGTGGCTCAGGAGAGTTTTATTTATTGGATCATTTATTGGTTTAAAAAATCCATTCTATTAAAGACCTATTAGAATATTTTATGGTCATCTTGTAAGTGATATTTGACTCAGATAAGATACATGCTACAGAAAATATTATGGTTTTTACATTTCTATAGTTTTTAAAAAAATTTCCATGGTCTCGAAATTATTCTAATGATGCCTGCGCTGTGGTTGTGATGTGGCTTCTGTGAAATCAAGCTCTCTCGGCCCGTGGACACACATTCGATCCAAGAGGTAATCTCTAACAGGGGTGAAGTTTTCTTTTGGGGCTATAAACTGGTCAAAATTCACAAAAAGGAAGCTTTAAATTTCCACATTGGGAAGGGAGCTGTGAAAGCTGGCTTTTCGAGAGATGAAACTGTGATTTGGTGTTCTGAATACATTCTCTGTTGTCCCCGCCCCTCCCTCTACTCCCTCTGTCAGAGCACTTGCATTTAGAAACTGGTAGAACTGTTGTCTACATTAACATTGCCTCCTTTCTCCATTGATTTCTGCTGTGAATAGGCTTCCTTGAATTCATGGTCATCTGCATCTTTAGGGTTCCCCTAAGGGATATTGGATTTCCTGCTTGGAGGACTAATCAGAACCATTAATCTGCCACGAAACTCAGCACTGGCCTATAAGCCAAAGGCCTGAAGGAAATCAGGGCAGGCTTATTGAAAATTAGGCAGAAGGTCTGGAAGAAATATATTTACTTCTGAACACTGTGTGGGTTTATACGGAATTCGAAGTTAACAAAAGAAAAAGATTTTTAATGTTTGTGTGAACCGGGGAGGGGTTCAGCACCTTCTTCAGGGATACGGAGAGGCTGCAAGGAGGGACTCACATTCCTGTGGTGGGAACAGCGCCACAGGGCACAGTGGATGGAACTGGTACTTGAGCCTTAGGTGGCAGGAGTGAGAATCCACACCGCTGACTTGCTGACCTTCATTTCCACATCTGTGATGAAATACTCTGTGACTCTAATCTCTACAATCGTTTTTCTTAGAGAGTTAATATGGAGATAAAATGATGGACTATATACATCACAAAACAGGAACTCCAAGCTGCTAGTTTTTGACTTAGTTTGGGTTTTCCCTGAAGCACGTCCTGAGACACAAATTTGAGTGTCCGAAGGTTATGTGGGAAGTGTCAGATATACTGGTAGGGCAGTGGGGGAAGTAGAACGGGGAAGGTGGGTTGCTAAAAAAGCCAAAGCGAGGTATCAAGCCAGCTATCATTGTGGCCAACTGTGGCTTAATCGCACAGGGAAACTGGGAAAAGGGACAAAGCAACCATCTCAGAATTATTGCAGCCAGGGGCTGAGGAGCTGGGGTATTGATACAAGTCCTGAAAGCGATTGCTTCGGTGTGCTCCCAGCACGTGTGGATTGCTCAGGACTTTTGTACGCTTCCTGCTCACGGAGAGCATAGCTTTCTGTATTTATTTATTTTTTTCAGCAGGCCAAGAAAAAGAGTCCTCAGAAGGGCCAGAGTGCAGATCTGGACAATGGGAAGATCTCAACTGGGGATGCAGAGTGATATGATGGGCTAACTGGCTTCCTGACCTCATGGGCAACAGAGGTGGATGTATTTATCCTGAAGAACAGAGTAAACCGGGGACCTCTCAAACCGACTTTTTTAGGAAGATGCTTGAAGATACACTCCAGCGAGATGAAGATGACATCAAGAACGAGAAATCATGCGATGCAGAAAACACTAGAAACGACTCAGGAAAGCAGTGAAGTGAGGCACCAGGATGGGGGCTAAGTGGCATGCCATGGGAGCAATCAGTCTAGGTTAGATATGAAAAAGCAAAGTTCTGGGAGGATGGTTTCTGGGTGAAGAAAACAATGGATAGAATATATAGAGATGGAGAATTATAAAAAATGAAAACACTGGTAGAGACTACCAGTTGCTGAAAAAGAAAATCAGTGAGGAATTTCAGGAAAGAAGTGAGCTGTATGTGGAAGCAGCTATTATTATAGTTTGCTACTGGAGTAGTGTTTACATACTCACATTTCCAACTTTTAAAATCAACCTACAGACAATGCCGTTATGGTTATGATTGACCTAATTGTGATATTAAAATGCAATGTAACTATTACCAGCGACGGTAAAATTTGGAGAGTGAAAGAAAGCTCAAGGGAAGGGTAAGAGTATAGGGGTGCCTTGGTGGTTCAGTCACTTGAGTGTCTGACTTTTGATTTGGGCTCACGTCATGATCTCACCATTCGTGGGATTGAGCCCTGCATCCCACTCTGTGCTGGCAGTGTGGAGCCCGCTTGGGATTTTCTTTCTCCTCTCTCTGCTCTCTGCTCCTCCCCGCCTCACAATAAATACATGAACTTAAAAAAAGGATATTAATATCGGCCTCTTCCAAAGTGAGGAGTCAAAAGATATCTATAGATGTTGGAACAACAAAATGAAATCTGTAAATGTTTCTCTTTCCTCTTATCTCTGTCTCTGTCTCTATCTCTAGATATATAGTAAAGACCAAAACAGTAAATTAAGTCTCAAAGGAATTTTGTGAAGTAAATGATTTTTAAAAATATTTTTAAGAGGAAGTTAATTATTAGTTTATTTGATATAAAAGTATGAAATAGATTCACAAAATTTTACTTCCTTAAGAGTCTTAGAGGGGCGCCTGGGTGGCTCGGTCGGTTAAGCGTCCGACTTCGGCTCAGGTCATGATCTCACGGTCCATGAGTTCGAGCCCCTCGTCGGGCTCTGTGCTGACAGCTCAGAGCCTGGAGCCTGTTTCAGATTCTGTGTCTCCCTCTCTCTCTGCCCCTCCCCTGTTCATGCTCTGTCTCTCTCTGTCTCAAAAATAAATAAACGTTAAAAAAAAAATTAAAAAAAAAAGTGGTGGCTTCTCATATTAAAAAAAAAAAAAAAAAAAAAAAAAAAGAGTCTTAGAGATGATCCAGCCCAGCCTCCTCACTTTATAGCTATAGTGGCCAAGACCCAGAGAGTGGAAGTAACCTGTCCAAATCTGCATAACCAGCTAGTCTGTAGAAAAGACAAGCCTGGAGTTCAGTTCTGTCTGATATTCCTCTGCTCTTTCCCTACCTTGTTGTAGAGCTAGAATTTTGAATGAAGAGCTATTCGGATGTGCAGCAATAAGAAGTGATGAAAGCCATTGTGGGAGATGTTACTAACACCCATGTTTATTCTTTTCTGGAATCAAGAAAAAAGACACTTCTCAGCTCTCTCACAGTTAAGCAGGGTCATGTGGCTAGTTTTCCCATTGGGATAATGTGTTTAATTGCTAGTGAGCTATTCTCTCTCTCCCTCTCCCGCTCTCTCTCTCCTCCATTCTCTTGCCAGTGACCCAGAAGGTGTTATTCCCAACTGATATCATTATGCCATTGTCAGTCCAGGTCTCTAAGGGACTTGTGGAGGAGAACCTGCTGTTGAGATGCACTGGACACATAGTGTGAACAAGAAATAGCCCTTATGGTGCTACGTAACTAAAATTTCAGGGTTTTTTTCTTTTACCATAACATAGACTTTCCTATTTTAATGCAGACATCAATACTATTTTCACTGGAATTAATTTATAATATTCCATAAAACTGAAATTCGCCTTGAAATGATTCTAGAGTGTAATGGTTTAGTCCATGTATAACAAGGCAAAAATTATCTCTATTTTACTTTAATGTATTCTACATAGAACATTCCATTTGAAATTAAAAATATACACATTTTTCCAGTGGTCTCAATTAAATTATTACATAATCTCTAAAATGAATTTCTTGTCCTAAATCTTTGTTGAAAATCTAATTTAAAATTTTTGTATGTTTTTAATTAAAAATAACCTTTCTTTAATATATGTATTGCCAATATCACTTTACTATCTAATAATATATTTATAATTTTCATAACTCTAATAACTAAAAATACCTGAAGAAAAATAAAAATGACTTTTAATCCATCACTGCTACTGAAAAAGAAATGATATAATATTTGTTACTTAGTACTTCTAAAATGTACAGAAAAATAATAAGAGTGGAACGTTATAGTTCTGTGAACTCATTTGTGTGTAACATATTTTTTGTACATGTTACTAAGATTTATAAGTTTGATCATTTTTTATTTTCTTTCCCAGTATTTGTTTAAAAGTTGACTTTCCTAGTTATTAATGTTTTGCTCTTGGTGTTGTATCTTACTCCAGCCCACAGGCAAGAATTGTCCTGGAACTCTCAAAGTGAAGGCAGAGTTCATCGCATCATTCCCGTTTCCTCGGGCAGACCCTGGAGGTTACATGGGAGGAACAATCACTGGAAGACGTTAGGGCAAGAACTCGCTGACAAACCAGATTTTTTCACTTTTGGGAATTTTGGTGACATGTATCATTGAATACTTTTCATTTGACTTTAAAAAAAATTTTTTTTAACGTTTATTTATTTTTGAGATAGAGACAGAGCATGAACGGGGGAGGGTCAGAGAGAGAGGGAGACACAGAATCCGAAACAGGCTCCAGGCTCTGAGCTGTCAGCACAGAGCCTGACGTGGGGCTCGAACTCACAAACCGCAAGATCATGACCTGAGCCGAAGTCGGACGCTTAACCGACTGAGCCACCCAGGCGCCCCTCATTTGCCTTTAAAGAGTGATGCATAACTGGAGTGCCTGGGTAACTCAGTTGGTTAAGTGCCTGACTCCAGTCTAGGTCATGATCTGCCATTCCCCAGTTCGAGCCCCGCATGGGGCTTTGTGCTGACAGCTCAGAGCCTGGAGCCTGCTTCGGATTCTGTGTCTCCCTCTCTCACTGCCCCTCCCTCAGTCATACTCTGTCTCTCTCTCTCAAAAACAAACAAATATTAAAAAAATAAAAAAAAAAGATTGATGCATAACTGATATGCCTGTGTGTGTCTGATCAAGTGAATACAAGTAAATCCACAGGGCTACTTTTCGTAATTGACCAAGTCCCAATGTGAATGTTTCTACACATGAGGAAAACGGGGTCTGGCTTACATCATGTTTGTGAGGGTGTGTGTGTATACAACCTTTTCTTTTCTCAAGCTTCTTTTCTCAAGCTTTCTTTTCTCAAGCTTTTTTTTCCTCAAAGCTTCTCAAGCTTTCATCTTATGATGAATCGTGTTACTGATTTGCTGGTTTGCCCACCACCTCTCCTAAATTGTAATCTCATGGAAAGGCAACATCACGTCTCACTTTACTTGTCTCAGCTTTCAGGATAATTTTGAGGATTACAGGGGAAACATATCTTTTTGAATAAATAAATATATTTTTCTTAGCCTGTGTATTCTCATTTATACCCATCTATCAACCCAAGCCAATATATCGTATTTTATTTTTTCCAGTTTATTTGAAAACAAAATGCTTCTTTATCCTCGGGGCTTATTTATTTATTTTTTTAACTTTTTAAATGTTTGTTTATCTTTGAAGGAGAGAAAGAGAGACAGAGCGCAAGCAGGGGAGAGGCAGAGAGAGAGGGAGACACAGAATCCAAAGCAGGCTCCAGGCTCTGAGCTGTCAGCACAGAGCCTGACATGGGGCTCAAACCCACAGACTGTGAGATCATGACCTGAGTCACCCAGAAGCTCCAGCCCAGGGCTCACTTTTTAACATGCTTTCCTATGTTGCTTCTCCCTGTCCCAGACCCAGACATCACAACCTGTGGCCACTTCACATACATTTATACTTTTCCTCCATTTCCTCCCTTCTCATCTCAGTTCTCTCTTTTGCTTCCTGGTGATTTCCTCTACCTGCTGTAGATTACACGAGTGTTCATTTATTTTGGTTCTTGGGGTTAGTATTGGTAGCCTTGATCTTTGGGGCCATTTCATGCTACATCATTTTTGTGTTTCTTTCCATTTGAAGTTCATGACCTCTCGCTTTATTTCTGCTGTTGACTGTTACTGTTCTTTCCTACTCTCTTGTCCTGAGGAGCCTTACTCTGTTCTCACCTGCCCCTACCTCGCATATTTCCTGCCATCATCCTTAGCTTCAACTTCAGCTTTGTCCTTAGCTATGTCTCTACTTTATTTGTCACCCCTTGGATTCTTCTGCCTGATATTTTCTTTCTCTCCATGGTATTGCGCTGGCCTTTGCCATCTGACATTGGCTACTTAGAGGCATATCCAAACTGTACCCTCAGATTCCAAGGCAGTGGGCCACCTCTGCTAAGACAACATCAGCCTGGCAGGCTGAATCTAAGTATAGAAATTCAGGCACACAAGAAACACAACTTTTTAGTCGTATTTTTAGTATTGCCTACACTTAATTTCTTTCTTCCTTCTTTCCTTCCTTCCTTCCTTTTTTTTTTTTTTTACATGTTATTTACTTTTGAGAGACAGAGAGAGACAGAGCACAAGTGGGAGAGAGGTAGAGAGAGAATGAGACACAGAATCTGAAGCAGGCTCCAGGCTCTGAGCTGTCAGCACAGAGCCTGACGTGGGGCTTGAACTCACAAACTGAGATCATGACCTGAGCCGAAGTCAGACGCTCAACTGACTGAACCACCCAGGTGCTCCACCCAAACTTAATTCCATTGTAAGTTCTTATTTCCTAGGTGGTACAGCGTGATCTTGGTCAGTTCAAGGTTTCACCTTTTCCCATGTTGCAGCTAAGTTCTGGGTTGGAGGAAGGCATACTTATGCACATTGATCGGGAGGGTCTGGTCCTCATAGATAAGTGTCCATGTTGCATAGATTGGGTGTTCTTGCTTCTGTTTGGCTCAGCATCTGGCCTAAATTTCTGCTGTGCCAACTTTTGCTCCCAGTGGCAAGTTCTTTCTCTCCATCGTGTATTTTGTTTCGCCTGGTACTGCACAGTACTCCATGAGTGTGTCAAAACCTCTTTCTGACCCACAGTCAGTTCTTCCTCATGGTCTTCCCATGCACTCAGAGATTTACCCTGAAATGGCCATACACTCTTTTCCTTGCAGATTTCCCAAACCCATTTGGGAACTCCATCATTCCTACCCATCTTTCCCTACCCAGTTCTCCCTCAACATCCCTTCCTAGATGTAGGAATCTTTTATCTAGCCTTGGGATGGGATAGTCGAGTTCTTTCTCTTCAGGTCATCTCTCCCAGTTTATATTTATATTCTGAGTTCCATCAGAATCTAGGCTTTTGAAATGCAAAGCCCTTTTCTCTGCCTTCTACAGCAACTTCCCTTCTCTGATATAATGAATGCAACGGGGTTGTATATGTTGGGTGAAGGAAATCAGAGAGAGAGAGAGAGAAAGAGTCCAGGAAGAACAAGAATTAGTTAATATGAAAAATATTTTGCTCACCACTCTAGCTTTATCTCAATCACAATCACCTATATTTCTATCCTTTCCCTCCCACACCCTTGCTGTTTGTTCTTAGCCTCCAGAAGGAACTACAGCCACTCACGCCACCAAATGCCCTGAGAGCCCCCAAGGCTACACTGAATTCCCTGAGCCTTCCAGTCTCGCCTGAGTCAGTGCCCTCAATGCTGGCATAAGAGTGCAGGATGGAATCAGAAGATCCTTTCCAGTCGTGACTTCAACCTTCACTGACTCTGATACTGTGATAGTAGACTCATTCCACATGCTCTCTGATCGTATAATCTCCTTATCTGCAAAATAGCAATAATAGTATCTCTTTCATAGCTTTATTGTAAGAATTTATTGTTAAAGTGTATGTAAAAGTGCCTTATAAATGGAAATATTTACATGAATTATTATTCTTTTCCTATCTCCTTGACACCTCACTCTGACTCTGAATCTTAGGATATAAACAACAAAAATAAGTCAGTTAACAAAAACTTCTAATATTTTCTTGATGTGGGTGCAAGAATTGAAGTCTTAACTCACCTTCAGTTTCTGATCTTTACTCTCAATCCTGAACTGGTGGAGATTTAATTGAGCAAGTAATAGAATTATGGTGATTGGGTCTGACCCAAGTTTAAGTTACAAAAAAATTTTTTTTTTGGTCTCCTCCGTATTTCCCAGTATATCCTGTCTGTTTTTTAATCAGATATTCAACCATTTAACTTTCAGTTTCCTTTCCATTCCCAATTGATGGTGAACTACATAGCACCTGGCACATGGTAGATGTGCAAGTCTTATTGGTGAAAAAACACATGATATCACTCGTCTTCTTGATTTTCCTCCTTTTCTAAACTATTGTCTCTTTTTTTTCCTATTCCTTCTCTTAGTGCTCTTTCTGGTTCTTTCATCTTATTCTTGTCCTTTTTCCAGTAGAGAAAATTCCTGGAAGCTTCAAGGTTAAGTCTTTCTCTTAAGCCCTTGATCTATATTTCCAACTTTCTATGGAGCATCTTAGATGTCCCAAACCAATGTCATGATATTTCCCAGCTCAACTTCCAACCCAGTTGACTCTCCATTGAACTGGACCATGATGATAGATGATACCCATGTCATAGACTTGTTTGGTTGGATGGAAATGAGATGGTGACTTTAAACATGGTGCCCAACACATTGTATCCTAGTAAATGTTTGCTATTACTGTTATTGTGTAAATGGATTGAGGGGCTTCTAAATACCTAGATTTGTGAGGTTAAATTGTTTTCCTTATGATTTCTGTTTCATGATGATTCTTCAAGAACAATTGTTAACAATAGCAGTTATTTAAAATGGGAAGTTGAGGGAAGTAAAAGAAAGAAAAGAATGTTTAGGTGAAAGCACAAGTTACAAGTATACACTATTTTTCTAAAGATCACTAGAAGAATCTCAGATCTTTGCGTTAAGCAAGGCAGATCCTGTTGATTGAGTAAACTAGATGAAAGGTAAAAAAATCATCAGTTTTCAAGGCATTCATGAGTATCTGAAAGGATACAAGGAAAAGAGATTTTCTTAGGTTGCATCAATGATTCACTGACAATTAAAACTAGTTGATATTCTGGGATTAAATGAATGTAGAATACAAATAGGGAAATACTTAAAAAATTGTTAAAGAGATTTTGGAAATAACAAAGACCTCAAAATTTTTTTTCCAGGTAATTATTGTGTTGCAAAAGATTGGCATCAAGTAGTTGTCTGTTCTAAATACCAAGGAATGAATAAGTGAATGCATGAATAAATAAATAAATAAATAAATAAAGTTGAAGTTTAAAGGCTAATGGTATTGAATTCAGTCAGCATAATTATTGTAACTACTTACTTATTCTAGCCTTGGCAGTTCAATACAAATACATTTTGGTTAAAAAAAAAAAATCCAAAACCACCTTTCAGTCAGTACACAGCAGATTAAATCCAGCATTGGGTAAATTACCAACGTTAATTTGAATTTTTAAGGTAAAAATTAGAAAGGGGGAATGCGAGAGCATTCTTCACATCTTTCATTTGAGATTTGAATCTTGATCTTAAGTTTGCAGAGTGCAGAGAGCATTCTCCAACGCTACTGTCAAGGTCCCTCTTCTCAGTCAATTTTATTTATGTAGAATCTTTCATCAAAAGATCACAAAGAGCTGTCTAACCAGCTATAAAGAAACATAAATCAAAAAGAAAATGAAATGCTCAAACAATAAAATTATACATTAGAGGCCCATTTAAAGCAGAGCATTTTAAGATGAGAGAAAAGTCTTGGCTGGAGTATACAGAGCATAAGTTATAATGGGAAGCTATTTCATAATTTGGTGAAAAATGAAACAGACCCACTTCTAATAGTGGAGAGCCTATTATTAAGAATGATCACTTGCATACCAGTGCTTTAATGAAGGGGGTGAAGAGCATAATAACTTGAAGTGGAATTGACAAAGTATGGAGGCTCTCTTCTTGCTGCTCCAGGGAGAAAAAAAAAATTTTTTTTACTCATAAATGGGCATTGTGCCCAAGTATCATGCTCTTTAGCATGCCTATTGCTGATTGCTATTGTGCCTTTCTCAGAAGGCTCTATGCTAAAGTCCCACAGTACATATATAATATACATATCGTATTTATGATATATATCCACCACAAGGGTCTCAAGGAAGCCGAGGTGATCCTTCAATCTCCCCTGTCATCTTTACTTGCTTCTTCAGCACAGATTAATTCAGTGTCCCCCAAGTCCCAGGATTTCCAATTTATAGTAGGAAAATATTCATTTTAATGTCCCCAAGCATAGGGAAAATATAAGAATGTTGTAATACTATTGCTTTAACAAAACCCAGCAGAAGTCCTTTTAAGCTTGCTTGTATAGAGAGGCTCAAGAATTCGGAGACATCAGTCTTTTGTTTTATTGGCATTAAAATAAATATCAAGAAAATGTTCTTTGGCATAAAGTTTATAACATTCAGATTAAAGCCTACATTCTGAATTTTAGAATTTCAAATATCTCTAAGTTTCCAGTCTCCTTTTGTTCAAACCTGACTCTTCAGATAATTTATCTTATGGCTTGAGGATTATGCCTGACAACTGGTAGTAAGAAAATTTACGCAAAGTGTGATATTTACACCTTTGTTAATGTTAAATTTCATGTTCAATGCGATGTACACTCTGCATGTAATATATAGTGAGTGTAAATGATAGTGAAAGTGGATATAAAATTTTATCTTTTATTCATTTGTGATCTCAAGAATATGCGG
Organism: Neofelis nebulosa; assembly: GCF_028018385.1. Taxonomy (NCBI): domain Eukaryota; kingdom Metazoa; phylum Chordata; class Mammalia; order Carnivora; family Felidae; genus Neofelis; species Neofelis nebulosa. The sequence goes on along the minus strand of NC_080787.1, from coordinate 92,464,637 downwards.
TTTTTTGTTTGTGTGTTCCCCAGAAATTAAGAATTGGCAAGCAATGGACTAATACATAGGCAAATGAAGAAGAGAAAAAAACTAACATGGGCATAGGATCATCTCCACCACATGAGATGGTCTTTTTGAGTTAGCGACATTTGAAGGAAGACCCAAGAGAAGAAAAAGAGATAGCTATGCATGTAAGAAACAAGAAAAAAAAAAAAGAGCTCTCAGCAGAAGGAATTGAATGTGCAAAGGAAGGGAAAAGAATCAAATGTTTGAAGGACGGAAAAGAAAAAGTCCAGTGAACTTGAATGCAGTCAACTCTGGAAGAGTTTGGTAAATATGAAGATTCATAGGCCAGGTATCAGTCAAATTCTTGACTGCGAACACTGGAAGGCAGCTATGGGTATCCTAAACAGAAAGGAATTTATTGTCACATAGTGGATAAGATCCATAATTGATGGAAAACGTGGACCAATACGCTTGGAAAATGAGCAGGAACTAAGGAAGGGTAGGAGGAGAAACTATCTCTTTAGGATAATGCCAGTGTTCACGACTCCATTGACTAGTTAATGCTACTAATTGACATGGACAAGGAAGAACTTCTCACCTATCTCTATAGCTTTGTGGCCTTCTCTCAGGCTTCAGAATGCCACCTGGAGGGGTCCAACTAGCCAAACATAGGTATGGCTGTGTGCCCTAGCAGGCCAGGGATGGAGAAGTAATGCTCAGACCCGTGGTTTCAAGAAGACTCACAAAATGGGGATCGCCCTCCACATTGGTAGTTTAGTTGCTGAGCAGTCAGATGGCCACCAACACATAGTAAGAAATTTAGGGTTTTTTTTTAGGTTCTATGGGAGGCCAGTAACAGTTTTGGGCAGGGAGGCGGTACAGTTCTACATTTTATTATAGAGATCACTTCAGTTGCTGCTCTTGAATGTGTCTTGAGATAAATGAAACAACACTGTAATCTTTGACATAAGAAAACTATCAATCCCAGATAGTTGAAACATAACGTCTGTAATAAGATAATCCCTTCTTTCATATAACTAGAATTTAAAATTTGATCAGGTAAGGTATAAGTGCTTTGAATATTTTTTCTCTCACATTTTAACTGCCTGTATTTTCTCATCCTTTAAAATCAGGAATTGAGGAGGGTTTATTTCTGACCTCCACTTTGACTCTGGAGGACTGAAGCAGGAGATCAAAGAACAAAACAGGGACTGTTTAAAGCACTGAAGCCTACACCAAAAACTTGGTAAGGTTTCAGTAAAACTCAGAAATGGAACTGGACAGAATTTGTTTTTTTTAAACAAAGAATACAAAACTACAAACAAAGCATTTGGCCCCATGAATGGTAGTCTGTTCAAAATTGCTGCCCTCTTCATTGTGTCTTCTTTGAAAGCAATTTTGGAAAAGTATAAATAATTTAAAATACCAGTTTTTCCCTAGAGTCATAGATTTTCTAATTTTTCTTAATGTTTATTCATTTTTGACAGACAGAGAGAGACAGAGCACAAGCAGCAGTGGGGCGGAGAGAGAGGGGGACACAGAATCCGAAGCAGGCTCCAGGCTCTGAGCTGTCAACACAGAGCCCGACGGGGCTCGAACTCACGAATCGTGAGATCATGACCTGAGCTGAAGTCAGATGCTCAACCGACTGAGCCACCCAGGCGCCCCGGTAGAGTCATAGATTTTCAAACCACCAGGAGACATGTTACAAATTCTTAGTGGATGTCTAGAAAACAGGAAAATTCCATTTGAGAAAAGAGTGAAATTTGCCCATTCGTTTCTCAAAGTGAGCAGTAAGGATCACTTGGAAGGAAACATCCCCAGAATCACGGTAGTCAACTGCAAGTAGCTAATATATTTTAATCTACATTTACAATCTATTGGATTTGCTAAATGATTAATAATTCATAAAACAGTCTTTAAAAAAAGTTTTATGCATTTATTTTGAGAGATAGGATGTGCACGTGTGAGCATGCAAGTGGGGGAGGGGCAGAGAGAGAGGGAGAGCGAGAATCCTACGTAGGTTCCATGCAGTTAGCATAGACCTTGATGTGGGGCTCCATCTCACAAACTGTGAGATCATGACCTGAGCCAAAATCAAAAGTTGGACGCTAAACCCAGTGAGCCACCCAGGTGCCCCCCCAAACAGTCTTTTTGTAACAAGAAAATGAAACTTTTCCTGAATTTACATTTGAGATCAAAATAAATGGGAAGCGTTTCATAAGATCGATTCTTGCCAGAAAGGCAAATTGTGTTATAGTGTCATGTGTAGCTCATCTCCGTGTGCCCGGGTGTGTGCATGTGCATGCACACACACACACACACACACACACACACAAACACCTGATTCATGCAACAAATTAGAGGCACTTACCTGATTCATTTGTCAATTGCCCTTTGCACTACAGTTTTTGGAGCTGATTTGATTTCCATTTTTAAAAACAAGAAGAAACAGAAAAGACGAAATACTTGGTGAATGTCTTCTTCTAGGCACTGTGCTTGATGCTTTATATGTGTTTTTAAATTTAATTCTCATGATAACCTTCCAGGTAGTAATTACTATTTGATAGGTGAGGAAATTAAGGGCTCAGAGAAGTGAGGAAGTTTTACAAGGTCACAGGACTAGTATGTATGCAAGACTGAGATTCAAAACTAGGTTTGACTAACTTCCCTCTTCATATTCTTGCAGCCTCCCAGAGTTTAAACAAATAAGCTACCTCAATTTAAGGCTAGAATGTGTGTTTGTATTAGATGGAGCCATAAGAAATCCTAATGTTTGATTGTTTTGACCTACAAAAATGGTTATATTAATGTTTTTATTGAAATTATAAAAGTCTGCAAATGATGGTAACTACTCCATTGCAAATACTGGTGAAATTAATTGTGGCTTCAATCATTATCTGATGATAACATGATATTTAGGCAAATAACAGGAGCGTGTAAAGTTTTTAAATGTTAGAATGGTTTTGTGCAAATGAGAATGTAAAAAGTCACATAAAAAGTCAAAGAAAAACCAGAATTGAAACACCAAAAGAGAGAGATTAAAGTAGATAAATTAAATCTCTCTGATTTGCCCATGATAACATGGCATTATTTAGCATTAAGTGTACTTGTATGAAATTGGTAACTAAATTTCATTCAGACATGAAATATCAAGTCCATTAAGTTATTAAAGTGATTATTTTAAACACATTTCTCTGGAGCTACAAAGGTTGAAAACAAAAGTGTTAGATACATTTTTAAGGTGAAACTGATTAAAAATTCTAATATAAAAGTACTGGATGATAAACTTTTCTGATCACGTGCATTAACTAAAGCAGCTTTGAGTAAATCATTCATCACAATGAGCATATACTGTGTAAAAGTTGATGGAAAGCTCAAATTTTAAAATGTATACTTTATATGTATTAAAATCTTTGAACTAGGGGTGCCTGGATGGTTCAGTTGGTTGAGTGTCCAAATTCAGCTCAGGTCATGATCTTGTGGTCTGTGAGTTCCAGCCCACGTTGGGCTCTGTGCTGACAGCTCAGAGCCTAGAGCCTGCTTCGGATTCCGTGTCTCCCTCCCTCTCTGCCCTTCCCCTGCTCACACTCTGTCTCTGTCTCTGTGTCAAAAATAAATAAATGTTTAACAAAAGAATAATGTTTAAAATCTTTGAACTAATGAACTATATAAGGTATTGGTAATATTGAAAGTTAACATAATGGAGAAGAAATGATATGGACGAACTCTCCAATTTATTTGAAGGTATGTTGCTTTGGTTGTAAATCTCAGTGACTCTTAGTGGGGAATGTTGATGCATATTTGATTGGGACATCAATTTTTGAAGAGTTCAGAGAAGATTATTATACTAATCATTTAAAGAATTAATTTATTGAAAGCTTTTTCAATACCTACCATGTGTCAACAGGGACTCAGAGATTAACAAGGCATTTCAAGGAAGTTTCAAACTGCTTGATCAAGAAAATGTGAATCCCCTTGTCCTTTAAAGGATACTTGGTTTATACCTTAGTGAGGAAGAGAGCAAAACTATGAGAGGCATTTTCTTGCCAGTTAGTAAGAGCTCAGGAAATGATAGCTCTTTCTGTAATTATAGTGATCATTATAGTAATCATTTATAAAATAAAAATCCTTTTTTTTTTTTTTTTGGTGTTTGGATTCCAGTGAGACTCTTAACATCGCCCCCTCCCAAATGAAATCTCACTATGACAAGGGAAAACTAGCACTGGGAGAGGTCTTAAAATGGAAACAGTTCCCGAGATTTTTGGGTTTTTTCTATGATCAAAACTCACAAAAGCATCATTTAAATTGTGAAGTGTTGTGCAAAGCAAAGCTTTATGATTGTCATTTTCAGCAAAAAATGTTTTTGGATATAGGGAGCCTGGGACAGTAAGTACTGTATTAATTACCTGTTTTGCAGCAGGCTGACTTGAGGGAGGGCTCATTTCAGGAGACCTGAAAGAAGTCAGAGTTTGACTTTGAACCAGTGCTGGAGCGACTCTTGCTGTCTGGTACAGTTCTTCCGTTTTTTACACAAGACCTAGTCTTCACCTTACTGTCTTCAAACCCAAAGCAATGGATGCAATTTGTGCACATATTAAAAGAAAAAAAATTGACATGTGGGTGGTTAGGGGGCCACTGCCTGAGTTTGTCTCCCCCATGAATAACTTTGGCAACCAGACAGGGCTAGGGATTTAGGAGGATGTGACTTTTGATGTGAGCGTGTAGGTGCCAGTTCACTCACAGACTCAAAGGTTGGGAGAACCAGACTTCTCCAAGCTAGCAGAGGCTGCAGTGAGTGTTTCCATGGGAATCCCAACCAGGCTCGGGGTGAATTCTGTTATCCTGAGGGTGGAGGAGTGTACCCCCGGTGAGTCTCCCTTTGTCAGACACTGTCCATAATTCCCAGTTCAGGAATCACTGTTGAAAACGTTTAGGTCAGTGCTTAAGAAATTCTGGCATCTTCTGTTCTGTCTTCTAGAATGATCCTCTGCCCTGTGAAAGATTTCTCAGAAACCTGGGTCAGAAGTTAATGGTCTTAATGTGGTGGAAAATTGGGTGAGTCTATCCTTGCTTGCTCTGTTTCAACTTTAGTGGAATACTATTTCTGCTTTTTTGATCATGGTCTCTGTAGGAAATTTTGAACGAGTGCTTTTCTGCTTTGTCACATCGTGGCACATAGAATGACAATATTTGTATATTATGTTGGGGAAAAGTATTGAGGCTGCTCATTGCAGAGGTGACTGCAGGCCTGGCCCAGCATCTCTGAGGGTCTGTATTTTTAGTATGTCCACTTACAGCTCAAAGGTTGGTAATTTTTGTTTTAGGGGAACTATGTCTATTACATAGTGAACAAATGGTGTAACCTAGCTTATAATCATGATGGCAACTACTTACTATGCCCCAAACCCCATTCTATGCACTCTGTGTGTACTAATTCATTTAATGCTTTCCCTACCCACAAGGTAGATAGTGTTGTTACTCCCAAAGTAAGAGAGGAAACAGGCATATGAAGACCAGCAGTTGACTAAAGGTCACAGAGACTTGTAGTAACTGACAGAGACAACATTTGGACCTATGCAGACTGACTTCAGAATTGTACTCTTAAATTATATTGCCTGAAGGAAGCAGTTGCAAGAAGGGTGGACTAAACCAATAATCCATATAATACCGACACTAAGCCTTTTGGGTCCCTAATGCTTTGAGAAGATTCCAGGCAGCAGAAAAATCCCACCAAAAGCAGGCATTGGACCAAGGCCAGGTTTAAGATCTGGAGAAGACAAATTCTTATAACACAAAGTCCTGACTGACTTTGGGCAGGAGGAATATGAGAACTGAATCTTTTGATTTTTGAGCATAAAACCAGCCAACTTCCACAAGTAGAGATTTTCTTCTTTTATCTCCAGATAGGAAAGAGGTCCTTAGGTGATCAGGAGATCCAGACCCAGAGGGAGGCACAATAAAGGGTTCCTTGTCCACGGAGAGATGGTTCTATTCTTGGCCTGGCAAAATCGAGGCTGCTTAAATTCCACTTGATGGTACAATGTAGAGTTGAAGACAGTGTGCAGCAGGAATCCTCAGTGAGGAGCAGGGCTGGGATCTGGGAGGTACAGTAATCATGTTGAGTCCTGGGGGCACTTCCCAGGACTATATGCAACTACAACTCAGCCTCAGAGGGCCAGGTCAGACTCAGTTTAGTGACTTCTATTTTTGTAAAATTCCCTAGGACAGAAACAATCAACCTGGAAATCTGAGGCTCTCTCTCTCTCCCTCCCTCCTCCCCAACCCTGAAATCATCCAGCTAGAAGACTTCATTGCTTCATGCTGATAAGGATAAGGAAATGAAGGGGAGGACAGCTTATGGTTGATAGGAGATAATATCAACAGTTGATAACTCAAAGTGAGTTAATTAGCGTCTAAATTACTTCAGTCTTAAATTAGCCCTGAGGTTTGTTCAGGAACAATTTCCCTTGAGGGTCATGAAGCAGTTGTGGGAGAGACTAAACTAACACAAGATCACTGAAGGTTTGTTTTTCCTGGACACACAACTAGACCAAAGCTCCCTTTCAGCTAGATGTGGCCATGTGACTTGAGTGTTGGCCACTAGGATGTACAAGGGAGTAGGGTACGTCCTTTCCAGGCCAGACCCTTCAACACTGCCCTCACAACCCTCCTTTCTCCTTGCTCCCTGCTACTCTCTCTTTCCTGATATGCTGGCCAGAGAAGATCCCACAGATGAGCAGGGGATGGCACAGAACCAGGATGGGTGGTGTCCGTGCTGTTGAATCCCCACAGCTGGATTTTGTGAAGGTAAGAAATGAATTTCTGTGTTGTTAAACCACTGAGATTTCAGTGTTGGCCTGTTACAGTTGCTAGCACAATCTGACTCAGTGCTGGTGATAACAGAAACAACCAACATAGATACAGTGCTTCTGTGTTCCAAATATGCTTTACTTATAGTCACTCAATTAATCCAAATCAAAATCCTATGAGGTAAGTACTTAAAGATGAGGCCCAGTCAATGTTGACTTGCCCAAGTTCACACAATTAGAAGGAATATGACAGTATTTGAACCTGGACAGTGTAGCACCAGAGACTATACTGCAGTTAAATATCTGAAGAGTTCTCTCTGATGTAAAGTGCTTCCAGAAGACAAACTATGTTCCCTTTAGTTAGGAGAAAGGGGTATGATTTTGGCCCATGCATGAGTTGCCCGATGGCTGTGGGTCTCTGACCATGAACACAAATAAATAAGTAAATAAGTAAATAAATAAGTAAATAAGTAGAGGAACTGGCCCAGGGGAGGGTCACAGGGTGGTTAAAAGAGAAAACGAATTACAATCTGAACTTCTAGAGCCGTGGAAGAACTGTAAGTAGGGGACAGATGGGTAGAGTGAGCTGTGTGTTCAGTGCCCCAAATGAAGCCTGCTGGAAGAGGGGAAGAGATGCTTGCACTTATAGGTTCCCTGTGACCTCAAACTGATCCCTCAGAGAGGCTCCCCTGCAGAGAAGAGCAAGGTGCAGAGGGGAGGGTGGGCAGGGGCTGGACATTCATTTTATCCAGCTGCTCTGCATCCCTACTGATTCCTAACCTTGAAAATGCTGCAAATGTGTCAGCCTGGGTGTCAGGTGACCCAAAGTGCCAGCTCACAAAAGCCATGTGTGAAAAAGCCAAGGGGAGAAGACTGTTTGTCCTTCTGCTCTCCTTTCTGGCAACTCTCAAGCAGATATGGACATCAAGCATCCTGCCATTATTAGCCCATCGTTCCAAGAGGACAATGTACAACTATTGCTACTATGGGTTGCTTTGGAAGAGCCTCCCAGGGCAATAACCAATGATTGAAAGTTCTGCTTTTCATGACATTCCATCAGAACAAGCTTGCCATGGGACCTGAAAGAACTTAACAGAAATTTTGATAAGGAGTATCTGGATATTAGTCAGTAAATGGGTTGTTGGAAAAGTTCATTTCTTTCCACTAATATTAAAAGAAAGAAAGAAAGAAAGAAAGAAAGAAAGAAAGAAATAAAGAAAACTTATTCTTACAATGATCTAGATACAGTTTCTGTTAGAACTAAAGTTACAAAGTGCAACTTCCTTTCCATGCCTATGTCCTGGAATAAGTTTGCTGTATTTATTTAATCAGCTCTTATTGAGAGCCTGTTACCCAGAAGCAATTAGCTCAGTAGGACTTGGGTAGGTGCTGTTGGTTGAGGGTAGTGGGGGAAAATGGTGGCTACAAAAGCAACAACACAGGATTTCTTACTATTCACTTGGTGAGGAAGACACGTGCACAATTTATAAAATGAAATGAATAACACGAAAATGAGGGCAGGGAAAACGCTGTGTGTGAGCTAAGTATTAACCTACGTACTCTTTGGTTGTTCAAAACTGATATTTAGGGGTGTTTGTATGTTGGGAGGGGCTGGGGACAGGGATCAGGTGGTTGTAAAGAGTCATATAGGAACCCTACCGAGGAGCAATCGGTGGGGCTAGTAACTTGCACCAAGTACATTGGCTGAACTTGAGCACGCAGTCCTCCCCCCAGGGTAAGTTCTTCTGCAAGTTATTGTATCAATCCTATAAATGAGGAATTTTCCCTTTCTTTACATTAAATGTGAGTGGAGTTCTGTGATTGACAGCAAGCTTCGTGTGCAGACCTTGCTTAAGGAGGGAATGCTGGGGAAGATATACTGTATACTTTTTGACATTTCAAGGAGGCCTCTGTGTGAGTTATAGCTGAGCACTCAATGGCTGCCACATTGGTTCACATCATCCCAGTGTCGAACTCATTGTTTGTAAAGCTCTTTGGGATAATTTGTATATGAAGGATTCCATATAAAACCAGTGTTTACTCCTTTTTGTGTTTTGCCTTTGGAGCCTGACACATCAGGGTGCTTTTATATGCAGCATGCAGGAAATTAAGCACTCAGCTCTTACTAGCACCACCAGGAACTGGGCTCCGGGTGGTCTATCTAGGGGTTGTGGAAAGGGGCTCACAGTTATGCAAGTAAATTGAAACAAAGACAGAGCAAAACTCAGATATTTATTCAGCTGTTGGAAGTTTTATGGGCAACCAGACTACAAATAATGTGAATTATTTTACTGAGAGTTTGCTGAAGAAATGGAGCTTAAACTACCCCCTTCATTTTATTTATGAGTGTTGACGTGTTGATATATGTGTGTATATATATATATGTGTGTGTGTGTGTGTGTGTGTGTGTGTGTGTATGTGTGTGTGTGTGTGTGTGTGTGTAATAAAATGTCTATTCTCAGCATCTTGTTACCTGGAAATTTCCATTAATTGACATAATTGTGGTTCATTGTGGAAATGATGCTATTAATCTATATTATAAGCCTGAGACACTGCAAAATCCTTAAATTAAGTCCTATTGAGACTTGATGTTTATTGCTTTTGAATTCTTTGAGCAGAGATAATTTCTGTGACATGTATGGTGACTCCCTAAACAAAGTACAGAATTATTCAAAAATATTTCACATTTAGATTATGTAAGAGATTACACTAAAAGGCACACAAACACGTATCTCATGATAAAAGCATATAAATATCTCATGTTCTTTAAAGACATGCAAACTAATAAATTATTCTTGCCTATATATATATATATACACACACACACACACAATATGATCTATATTACACACACACACACACACACACACACACACACACACATACAGTTAACCCTTAAACAACAGGGGTTTGAACTGCATGGATCCACTTATATATAGATTTTTTTTTCTATAAATACAATGCATATTGTAAATGTATTTTCTCTTTCTAGTGATTTTCTTAACATTTTCTTTTTTCTAGCTTACTTTATTGTAAGGATATAGTATATAATACCTATATAAAATATGTGATAATCGACTATTTATGCTATGGGTAAGTCTTCTGGTCAGCAGTAGGCTTAGTAGTTAATTTTTGGGCGAGTCCAAGTTATACTCAAATTTTTGACTGCATGGGCTGGGAGTCAGTGCCCCTAATCCCCATTGTTCAAGGGTCAACTCTATGTGATAGTTGTTGGTCCATTTGTGACACAGCAAATCAAAAGGGTGTTGGCTGAAGCCTGCAAACTGTGGTTGGTCTTTCTTACCTGTAATCTAATCGTTGGGAAACCCTTGTGTTATAATAAAAAAATGATAATACAGCAGCTAGATGGTGTCAATGAACTGTAGATAGGGAACAAGAGTGACTTAAAGTCTGATGTCCATGTTGTGATTCCACTAAAGTCTTCCCTGGCACGTTGCACACACTGGAGTAGATACCGAAGTATGCACATAGTGTGAGGTTCTCATTTCTTAGGGATTTTAATGCAATAGATTCTGATTTTCCCACAATGACCTTCGGAAGTGCTATTTGACTCACATAACCCAAAAGCTCACAGGCCTCATCAGCATGTGGGTTCGAATGAGGTCCCTTATTGATGTTATAATCACAATACTTCTGTGACTTTGGAAAGTCACTTACCCTTTTAAAGACCTGTTAGCTTATCTGTAAAATGAAGGTAATAATAGGAACAACCTCATTTTGAATATAGATCAAAGAGGCTGATCTATGTAAAGAATTTAGCAGAGTATCCAGCATATAGGAACTTAAAAATAAATATTGCAATAAAGATAATATTTTATTTATTGATTGGCTTACATTCTATTTTTTAAAACTGATTTGAGGTGATAAAATAAAAAGCAAAAGAAAAGTAGAGATTATATTAATTTTATTTTTTTCCAATAAAATTTCTTCAGAGCAAAATATCTAAAAAAAAAACAGGGGTCATTGGAAGAGTAAGAGTTGTCGGCATCTCAAAAATTCAATTAGAATACATCTTAAAAAGTTAAATCTTAAAAGGTGAACCATTTAATGCATCTGTAAAGTCAGTCAATTTCTATAATTTGAAGATAGATTCAGTTTCATCGTTCTTTCTTGCCTGCAACACAGCTAAAATATAGAGTTTTCATTTTTTTTATCCGACTGAGTTGCTATCAGATTTTTGTAAACCATTCACTCTGGAAGAATGCTTTGTTCTGGAAAAGGCGAGTGCTGGGAAAAACTCAGCAAGACTGCATAGCTTATTCTTTGAAAACTAGCACTTGATAAAGGTGTTAACTCGACATGTAATTCCACTTAGTAAAGGGATCATTGAACAGAATGGATGCAACGATTAAACCATAATTATACACTGTAGCTATAATTATTTTGCAAAGAAAAGGCACATATAACAAATAAAGGAAATATTTAAACACAGGCATAGAAAAGAAGAAAAATCCATTATTTAAGATGAGAAAGGGTAAATATGTGTGGAAATCAATGGAAATAAAAGCAGGCTGGAAATGTTTGCATTGAAATAATTGTAAGAATAAAAAGCATCAGTTATGTGATTCACCAATCACAACAAAACTCTCTTAGGCAAGATGTTTTATAATGCAAAAATTGAGAAAATGGAAAGGATAAATGTTTGTTGAATGGATGAATCAGTGAATGAGTGAATCAGTGAATTGAAGAGGTTAGAGACCTTTGATAAAGTACCGTGCTACCAAGAGGAAATGACCAAATTAAGACATGAAGTTTAGTATAAAACTCAGTTTACTTTTTACCATATTGAGGGTGTTGAGCTAATTGCTTACATCCTTTCTCTAAGAACAAAAAAATAGAGGGCATAGTAAACATTATTCACATTTGGAAAAAAACTAGCAATGAAGACCTCACAAAAATAGCTATTAGATTACAGAGAATAAGGGGAAAAGGTAGTTTCCTAAGCGTGGTGTATTGCTGTCATAGTCAGGTGTGGCAGGCTTACCTGGAAGAAGCTGAGGCAGTCCTGAGGAATTTTAGGGACCAGGCTAGGGCCAGGGCCAGGGTATGAAGGAGAAACAGAGGTACCAACTATGGGAACACAGTCAAGAGACTACATAAGGAGCCAAGAAGATACAATATGGAGTCGTGGGGCGTGGGTCTTTGGGGCTAATACACAGCACTGGTGGCAGTGTCGGGAAGGATGAGATGCCCGACCAGCTGACTGGTAAAAGGATAATCTGATCTAAACAAGGAGGTCGTGATTTTTTAGAACCTTTGATGGTCCGTTTCTTTCATGACTGTGACCAAGAAATCCCAAGTACTTTCCAAAATTTGGGGGTGGGTGGGTCTCAATGGATCTACAAAATGACATTTGAGCATTCCTAGTTTCATCATTGGGGCTTTATTTATGCTTAGTTTCATTTAAAAAAAAATAAGGAATTTTAGGCCGGGACAGAATTTTGGTCTATAGACGTGAAGGTGTTAGTTACCAATAGATGGTTATTAACTTCCAGACACCTCCAGAATCTTACCCAAGTGAGACGTTCCCGTTCTTTGAACAGGCATCACTTTGCTTGATACAAGTCATAACCTCGTTCCAATGGGAACTATCTAGTCAACGGTGGAGGTCACTTCTGCAGACCCTGTTAATGTTCATAACACGCTGACAGTTACCACATTCAATAAAGCCAACAGGATTTTGTGTCCCTAAAGCAATGACAGAAATGAGTTTACAGATATCTCAACTGCCCTGTGCTCTGCGACCATGATCCTTTAACTCTCTCCAACAGAGACCACACAGCTAACCTCTTGTATCTCATGGTTTAGAAGGTCCGGCCACCCTGGAAAGAGGAAAATCATCCCTGCCGCCTGCATCTGCTCCGTTTGCTGAGGCTGGAGGGCCGGCAAAATTAGAGTTTCACTGTGGCTCCTTCTGGTCGTTTTACAATTTGCCAATTTCTTGCAGTGCTTCGGATTGCTACAATCTTATCATTTTCAAAAACTCATCATTACTTGTTCTCTCCGTGTAGATCATTTGTAGTTATGAGGGAAACCTCCCTCTGCTTTTAATCTCACACTGGGGTAGGGTTTCACATTTTACTTCTCAAGTGCACTTCCACAAAAGAGAAATAAATAGGCATTCTGATTCTCTCAAGACCAGAATACTATCATAACTTTTTATCTTTTAAGGCTCTACACTCAAGGGTGGGTAGAGAGGTGTTTTCTTGCTCTCACATGGAATTACTATTAAATATAAGTGTTAAATTTGGATTGACCAGGGAAAGAGGCAAAGAAGCCTAAAAGAGCTCTTGAATAGTCTTTGTCATTAATCTGCTTATAGTAAACAGAAATATTTCTGAAAATGGAAAGTTACATTGTCAAAAATCGTATATGTTTGTGGGCATATATATGTATAATGTGAGTGTATATATGTTATTTTGCAAAGGAAAAATGGATATTATTCTTATTAAACTTAAGCCTTCCTGAAAAGATGGATGTTGTGGAATAAACTATTACAATTCAGGTAACAACAACGATAGGGTTAAGCTAAGACAGACATGAGGGATGTCAAATATTTGGAACTCTGTTGGAAGTTTCACTCCAGCAAAGCATAGAATCTAATCTGATGCATTCTTTACTGGGCTTGCAAAAATTGGATTCTGTTTGTGAGGTTATAACTACTGAGAGCCTGAGTGACCTTTTCTTTTCATGACTATGACCTCAAATATTTGGCCCCACTCAAGAAAATTTGTTTTGGGGTAGTCTAGAGATATCATAGAACCTGAGAAAGTGTGTGTGTGTGTGTGTGTGTGTCTGTGTATGGAGGGACCTGGGGGGGTGTTGAAACGGATGGGTTCGGAAGGAGCCATCTTGGCCTGTCACTTAAGTAAGAAAGGAGAATAGTCAAGAATGTGAAAATTAATGAAACTATAGGGAAAATTACTGCCCATTGTAGAGATTTGGGCAAAGGGCTGCAAAACTAGACATTGTCAGATAAAATTTAGACTTTGGGAAAGTAAATTTCTTAAACCTCAGAGACAATGCAGGTATGATTCTCTGATCAAAGACTCTAAAAGGGTAGCAGCTTAGGTAAGATGAGCTTAGGTAAGATAATTAAAAAATCATTTCAGTTGAATAAAGGGTGGAGGCAAAATAGCTAATGACACGGCAGTAGCCCAGGACCCCTCAGATGAGTTCCAGATATGTACTAAAGATGGCGAGAGGGCCATGTTATCAATGTTAGAGCGACATGGTCTTACAAAATAGAGCAGCCACACAACACACTTGAAGAATAATTGTTTACATTTTAATGAACATTTTTTAAAAAATTTTTTTTCAACGTTTTTTATTTATTTTTGGGACAGAGAGAGACAGAGCATGAACGGGGGAGGGGCAGAGAGAGAGGGAGACACAGAATCTGAAACAGGCTCCAGGCTCCGAGCCATCAGCCCAGAGCCCGACGCGGGGCTCGAACTCACGGACCGCGAGATCGTGACCTGGCTGAAGTCGGACGCTTAACCGACTGCGCCACCCAGGCGCCCCTTAATGAACATTTTTAAAGCATTTTTATTTAAAATTTTTTTAATGTTTATTTATTTTTGAAGGAGAGAGAGACAGAGTATGAGTAGGGGAGGGGCAGAGAGAGAGGGAGATACAGAATCTGAAATGGGCTCCAGGCTCTGGGCTGTCAGCACAGAGCCCGACGCGGGGCTCGAACTCATGGACCTCGAGATCATGACCTGAGCTGAAGCTGGACGCTTAACCAACTGAGCCACCCAGGCGCCCTTTAAAGCATTTTTAAAACGTTTATTTACTTTGAGAGAGAGTGTATGAGGTAGAGTGAGAGAAAGAGAGAGAGAATCCTGAGAAGGCTCCCACTGTCAGTGCAGAGCCCAATGCGGGGTTCGAACTCACAAACCGTGAGATCATGGCCTGAGCCAAAGTCAGATGCTCAACCAAGTGAGCCACCCAGTCTCCCCTATAAATGTTTGAAGGAAGAATGAACAAAGGCAAAGTTCTCTTTGCATCTTCTGCTTTGCATGTCCATCCAGAGGAATAATTTCCAAAGCAGAAAGTGTGGGAGGTGAGAACTGAGTGTGGGGAATAGCCATTTACCCTTGTGGATAATTGGTGATTTGGTTCATTAAATCAAGCACTGGCTGCTTTTGCCTATACAACTCCTCTCTCTGGTAACAAATTGCATATGTCTTTGTATCTGCATTGTTTAGTACATTTCTCTCAAAGGGAGGGGTTTCTATTTTTGCTACCAGCAGCCATTATGTTCAAGGCACATGGTTTTGAAGACTTGGATTTTCCTTCTGTTCTCACTTCTGTGTGTACAGAAATGTCTGAAGTTTAATCTTCAGGAATCTGAGATAAATGAGACTGGCCATTGAATTGATTTCTTCATTGTGGGTAAGAATGACCCCAGGAGCAAATGAGACTTGGGAAATCATGATACTCTTCAGTTCCTCAGTTTGACAGTTAACCTGCTAGGAAGAGCCCCACATCCAGTTAGACTAAGAAGGGTCGTATGAGTGTACAAAACAGTGAACAAAACCGTCCAGAAAATCAGAGGCGATTGAACTTTATGTCCCTGCCCAACTGCAGCGTTACTCAGAATTTATGGCTATGCCAGCCTTTGCACCCTCAAAACATTTTCCCAAGTATTTTAGGATTCTCACATAAATATTGCTGCAGTAAGTATCATCAACATTTAGTAGCTGTTTTTCAAGAATAGCCAAGTGACATTATTATGGTCTGCCATCAAACCAGGGGAGGTGTGGAGGAGGCCAAAGCTGATCATTGCAGAGAAAGGCGATATTTATACAGACACACAAAGCAGAGTTTATGCCTAAGAATCTATATACGTTTCCACATATTAGCAGCATATTTGGGTCTTCTGTCTGCTTTTGGTACAGTGCTCCTCATAAGTTTCCATCCAAATATTTTTAATGAGAGAGGAGGGTGAATGTGTGTCTACCTCATAGATAAATTTTTTGAGGTCATGTGTTTATTTTTAAAAAGGTGTGTGGATTTTGAATTCAATGAAAAAAGGATTATAGAGTACTATTTTGCCCTGGCACATTTCCCAACTGTCTTAGGAAAATTATCTCACACTATAGTATAAGGATCACCTGGAATTCTTGTTCAATTTTTTTTTTTTTTAACATTTATTTATTTTTGAGACAGAGAGAGACAGAGCGTGAACAGGGGAGGGTCAGAGAGAGAGGGAGACACAGAATCCGAAACAGGCTTCAGGCTCTGAGCTGTCAGTACAGAGCCCGATGCGGAGCTTGAACTCACGGACCGCGAGATCATGACCTGAGCTGAAGTCAGATGCTCAACCGACTGAGCCACCCAGGCGCCCCTGGAATTCTTGTTCAAAATGTGAATTCCTGGTCTCTACATTCACCTCCTCCCTCCAGATCCTGAATAGGTGAGTGTAAGTTAGGCCTGGAAATAAGAGCCTCAGGAGACTTGTTCTGTTTTGATGAGCCAAGTAGCATACTAAGAGAAACCTGGCTCTAGAAACAGCCTTGTGGTGTCTTGTTACCTCACTTTGAGAACCATTTCTCTAAATGTTCTAGGAGTATCCTCCACAGAAATGGATAATCCACTCTCAGCTTTGTTGACCATCCCTGCCCTTCACTAATCCTGTCTGTAGTCAACCAGTCTGAACTCCTTCTGGCTTTCTTACAAGACCCACATCTCTCCATCGTCAGTCTTTTCACTAGAGTTGTTCTCAGCCAGTCCCTAAACCTGATTGGCACATCCTCAAATTCTATTGATCTTTCCTGGCTCTCAAATGCTGCCTTCCCTACAAGAGCCTGTCCTTCTCCACCCACTCAACTTGCCATGATTTTTCTCCTGAGCTCTCTTCAATCCTTGTCTTACTACTTTTATCCATGTTTTATCCCTCCTAATTGAGCCTAGGTTCCAGAGAAGGAGTCCATGTCAGATACATCTCTGAGTCACTTGCTGCCTCACGGTCCTTTGAATGCAATACATGTTCAAGAGAAGAAACAAATAGCTACTACTTAGCTCTGGTAATGTGGTGATCGATTGGAATGGGCTTCTTTTTTTGTACCAGTATGTATTTCTCTTAATTAGGTGGGAAGAAAATCCAGAAAGGATCACAGCAGTGATGCGATGAAAAAATGGATATTTGGACCCATAGAAATAAAAGCGAACTCTGATCTCAACTATGTAAATTAGTTAATAATTATATATCACTATTGCAACAAGAGTGCCACACTAACACAAGATGTTAATAAATAAGGAAAACTAAGTGGGAGGAGTTTGAGGCGATATGTAAGTCTGTACTTCTGCTCAATTTTTCTGTAAACCTGAAACTGCTCCCCAAATTAAGTCTAGTGTTTTTAAAAAGTTTAAAAAATGGGTATTTGGTAGTGAGAGGAAGAAAAGAAGCGACCGAGTAAGGTGAAATGATAAGAAATTAATCTAATAAGAAGAAATCCCCCAAAGTTTGTTATGAGTGGTATTTCAAGAGTAGGAATACAAGGCCTGGCTTGCTATGGTTGGGGACACTCTTTCGTGGTTGTTTATGTATAACACTTCTAAAGAATTCTTTGAACTTGGCTTTTTCATTAGTGAATAAGATTTTCACGCTGAGAAACATTTGATAAAACCAAAGTATAATAAGCAAACATGAACCTGATAATAAACACTGCCTAAGTAAGAATTTACCTTGTTACAAATGAGAGTAGGATTGGCAATGTAAGTGTATTTATAAGGGCAGAGGTGGAACAGGGCTGTAGGGGGATTGCATTCTACCAAGGAGTTTAAAGAATACTTTCAGTGTAACGAAGAGACATATGATAGCATCAGCCATCATGGTTTGACATCAAGAAAGATAAGGGGGAAAAAAGTGATAAGGGGAAGAGAGGGAGAGAGCAAGAGAGAGAGAGAGCGCGAGAGGGAGCGCTTTATAGAGCTGGGCTCACACATACTCAGCAGTTCATTTCAGAAGAAAAAAATAACAGTTTTCAATTTATGCACACTGTAAGTATCTAAATGATTCAATGTAGACTATCATACCACAAACTCCTTCAGAATAATATAGTCAGCACAACCTGTAAATTTGAATTGGTTTTAACCTTCATCAGGGTTCTCCATCCTCCATTTAGTGTTATAGCAACCCAGGATCTGCCTCTATTTTGTTGCTAAGCCATTTTCATGTGCATTAATATATATAAAATTATGTATACTTCATATGCATTTCTCCATAAATAGAAAAGGGATGTTTGCACCGAGTACGTGTTTTTATTTAGCTTTCTTTTCCTCTGTTGATATGAGAAATACCATTTGTAGTTTATGAGGATACTTTGTACGTATACCAGACAAGGTAGTTTGCTCTCAGGGCAAAAGTTCTACATGCAATTGACTCCTCAGGCTGCATCTTTTCGGAAACACCTACCACACCATCGTGCAGCGCAGCGCTCCTCAATCTTTGATGTGTAAGCGAACCATCTGGAAATCTTGTCAAAATGCAGATTCTGAATTGGTAGGTGTGGAGAGGAGTCTGAAAGCCTGCATGCCTAACAAATCCCCTGTGTAGCAGGGTGCGGAGAGTCATATGATATGATCTTATTTATTTATTTTTTACACTTTATTGTAAGCTGTGGACACTCCACAGAGGAGGGAAGTCTGTTTTTTTTTTTTTTTTTTTTTTTTTTTCATTGATCCTTTCAGATGCCCTAAGGTTTAACATGTTGTTTGTCTCTTCCTTCTGTGTGTAAGGCCAGTGGGTATAAAATGTTTGCATGAATACCTCCAAACACCATACATGCTACAGCATGTGCTGTGCATAAAAGAGACTGTATGTAGTCAGATAATAAATGCAATCATCAGGGGCAAGCCTTCTTTCCTTTCTCAGAAAGACAGATTAAGGGCAGCCAGTCTGGCATTTGGCTATTTTGCACAGAAAAGGAGGTATTCTCCATCATAATTTTTTTAAAAAAGGTAAAGTGATGATGAACTGGCAATTAAAAATAGACATTTTCATGAGTTTAGGGATGATTTCTCAGTGGCCTTGTTCTAGGGGAACTTCTGCCCTCTGCAAATTTTCACACGGTTTCATGACGAAACTCTATATAGACAATATGGAACACCTTAGATCAGTATTTCTTGTGTAAATGTATTTAGCATAAACAGACCCATTGATGAACTCACAAAGACTGTCTGCAACTCCAAATTTTCCTGCCAGAGGAATGCTTTAACCTGCAGAAAGCACTTTGCAGAGCAGCTGAAGTCAGAGTAGGGGAGGGGTGGGCAGAGTGAGAATAATGGCAAGCAAGAGAGACAGCTTCAGCTGAGGGAATTCACTCCAGAGGAGGAAAATGTGTTCAGCTCCCCAACCTTGCAGGTAGCATGTTTGGCTGCCACAGGAGCACATTATTTGTTCTTTTTCCCTGACACTGAACTAAAGAATGCATTGTGGGAAAACCCATCGTGACATATGACACAGTGCAAAGGAAGATCACAGCGTGAGGCAGCATCAAGGGGTTGACATGGCCTTGATGCACTCGGGCACAGCACGGGGTCGCCGGGATGAGTGGCTCCTTCCAACGGAAGCCCTGGTGCAATTTGCACAATGCTCCTGAGAGCTCCCGGTGAAGCCCCAAGCCCCCGTAAACTGGGCCAAAGAGGAGAGCAAAGACCCTGCCCCCCTGCCTGCAGACACACAAAGGGAGGCATTTCAAAAGGAGCTTAGTTAAAAGGAGGAAAAATTATACACAAATATTAGAGGAAAATTGAAATGGATTTTTAAAAAGAAATCTAACAGTAAGAACGGGAGCAAAGAGGATGGGAAGGAAATGGGAAGTGCAGAGAACTGGCTGGCAAAGCACATATCAAAGTGATGTGTTAAACTTTCTTCTTTTTCTTTTTTTCAGAGAAAGACTCTTGGGAAAGCTACAAGTGAACCTGATTTGTTTTGGTTAAAGAGTCTTCCCGCTCCTCGCTCTCTGGTAACTTTTCAGCAGCTGTCCGCGTCCAAATGAAAGTTGGCGCTGGCGGTGGGGGTGTGGGGGGTGGGGAAGGGAACCCCCTCCCCCCCACCCCGCAAGCCCAATCAGGGCTACTTTCTATCCTGTCTCCCAGCAAAAGGCCCTCCTCCACGCCTTCTCCCTTGTTGCGCCTGCTTGTCATCATATGCCACTTTTTGTTCATCAGATTTACATTTCAAAATTTCCGTATTGCTGCCGTACATTAATTATTAATCTCCCACCAGCCCCTTCTGTGGAAGCATTTTAAACTTTGATTTTGCTATCCATTCTGAGGAGGATAAGCTTTAATCATGACCCCTTACTACTGGGTCTTTTCCTTTTCTTATTCTATGAGGAATTTACTGTATATGTTGCTAGATGTGTACACACTTAGGAGGACCTCACGGATTTTTTTTTGAAGCAGCCTCTAAATGCTGGAGATTGAGAATCACCATTGTCTTCCAGGGTCGTCGAAAGCTCTTTTGACCGATTCTGGGTTATTTTACACACAAGGATTTTACTAAGATTTAATTAGGGTTACGGTAGTAAAAAATTAACCAATTTTGTTTTGACTCTGTTAACCAGCTGCCTGCTGTTCAAGCCACCACGAACTGTCAGACCAATTGTCGCCGTGGCCCCTGCCTTTGATGGGGTCTTCCCTCTGCTTGTAACCCCAGAGGTTGCTTGAGTGTTGCTTGTTGCTTATTGATTTCATTTCACATTTAATCAAAGGAAACAGATCAAACTTACCATTTCAAGTTATCTTTCAATGTGACTTCTTGATGGTTATGATTTTTTGGTAACATTTCCGTCTCTGAAATCAGCTTACTCCCTGTGCCAGCCATTCTTAATATTTTAGGAGGATCACTTATCTCTAAGAGTTTTATAAAAGCTATAAAGGTGAAGTATGTGTGCGTGCGTGCGTGTGTGTGTGTGTGTGTGTATGCACTCGTGCACATATACTTTCTCCATACTATCTCAGGAGGTCCCCAGGGCCCTGAACGATTATGCATGAAACTTTAAGGTTCTTGGACCTTAGATCGAGAATTCATGATTTAGCATAGAAGTTCCTGAGTTTCGGGGCGCCTGGGTGGTTCAGTGGGTTAAACGTCTGACTTCGGCTCAGGTCATGACCTCACGGCTCGTGAGTTCGAGCCCCGCGTCGGGCTCTGTGCTGACAGCTCAGAGCCTGGAGCCTGCTTCACATTCTGTGTCTCCCTCTCTCTCTCTGACCCTCCCCTGTTCATGCTCTGTCTCTCTCTGTCTCGAAAGTAAATAAACATTAAAAAAAAAATGTTTAAAAAAAAAAAAAGAAGTTCCTGAGTTTCACTGTCCCACTTTCTGACCTCTACCTACCATGAACCCCAGCTGGAAGCTGTGTTGTATTTAATATCACATATAAAGGGTCCTAACATGATGTCTGTATCAGTTGTACAGTTTAGTGGTTGTGTAGAATTTTGGGTACCAACTCTGTTAGTTTTTGGTGCTGCAGCTGAATTTACTTGGTGCTATATTCTACGTGAGGTCCTCTTGATTTCACTTTTGCTGTTGAGCAATGGGTCTGATGTTGTAAATACCTGTTGAAGGATCACAGCTCATGGAAGAAAACCACCTGACTAGGAAGCAGGTGAGATGGCTTTAGGGTCCTTCTTGCTATGACACAACTGTGTGACGTTGGGCAAGTCACTTCATCTTTCTGGGCTTTAGTTTCCTAATAATAGCTACCAATTATGGTGTCCATGCTATGTGCTGGCTAAGTGGTTTACATCTTTTGCCGCATCTCATACTCACAAGGACCATAAGAGACCACTTCTGTTAGCCTCACTTGAGAGTTGAGAAAACTCAGGTTTGGAAAGGTGAAGAGGGCAGAGCCTGGATTTGCACTTAAATGTGTCCTCTTGAAGAGTCCAAGCTTAGTGATTTTTGTATTCTCTGTGCTGCACAGCTTACTGTGTAAAGTGAGGCACTGGGACTAAACCACCTCAAACATCGTACAGCTCTAAAAGAGGCCACTAGGAGCCCTATGACTAGAAAATATTCTAATCCTTTAAAAAAAAGATTTAAAAAACAGCTGTTTTGAGGTATAATTTGACAAACAATAAACTGCTTATACTTAAAGTGTACCTTTTGTTGAGTTTTGACCTACCTGTCCATCTGTGAAGCCATCATCGCTATCAAGATAATGGACGTATCCATTACTCCCTAAAGTTTCACTTGCCCCTTGGTAATCTCTCCTTCCCAAACTTCCCTGCACCTCGTCCAAAGGTAATCGCTAATCTACTTTCTGTCACTATAGATTAGTTTCCGTTTTCTGGAATTTTTTTTTGATAAATAGAAATCTCTTGTCGTTATATAAGTTTGATTTCCCCAGTGAGTAGTGATGCTCAGCATATTTTTATGTGCTTACTTGCTGTTGTGTATCATCCTTGGTGAAATGCCTGAATCTTTTGCCCATGTTTTGAATTGAATTGTTTATTGAATTTTGAAAGATCTTTACATATTCTGGATGTAAGTCCTCTACTAGGTATAGGATTTGAAAATATTTTATCACAGTGTGGTTCTTAGAGTCTTTGGTAGTGCAGCAGTTTGAAACTTTGATGAAGTCCATTTATCAATTTGCTCTTTTATGGATCATGTTATAGTTGTATCTAAGAACTCTATACCTAACCCAAGGGCACAAAAGTTTTCTTCTAGAAATTTTATAATTTTAATTTTTATAATTAGTTCATGATCCATTTTAAGTGAATTTTTGTGTATGATATGAGGTATGGATCAAAGTTTTTTGTTTTATGTTTTTATTTTTTGCATATGGATATACAATTTTTCTAACAATATTTATTGAAATATTTTTTTGCATATGGATATCCAAATTTTTTTTGCATATGGATATCCAATTTTGCCAACAATATTTGTTGAAAAGTCTATAAATCCTTTACTGAATTGCCTTATACATTTGTCAAAGATCAGTGTTATATAAATATGTAGGGGTCTATTTCTGGACTCTCCTGTTTCACTCATCTGTCTATTTTTGTATGTATGCCAGATTGTCTTAATTATATGAGCTATAAGACAAATTTTGAGATGAAGTAGTCATATCTCAATTTTTAAAAATAATAATAGTAAATAAATAAATGAGAAATTATGCCAATCTACATAAACTATTCCAGAATATTGAAGAACAAATATTTACCAACTTTTTGTTTTTCAAAATTGTTTTGATTGTTTTTGGGTCCATAGAATTTCCATATGAATTTTATAACCAATTCATCAATTTCTATAAAAATGCATGCTGGAATTTTGATTGGGGATATGTTGAATCCTTAGATCAATTTGGGAAACACTAACCTCTTAACAATATTGAGTCTTTTGACCCATGAACATGGTCTATCTCTGCATTTATTTAGCTGTTCCTTACTTTTTCTCAACAATGTTTCCTAATTTTTAGTGTATAAAGTGTGACACATCTTTCATGAGATTAATCTCTAAGTTTCTCAAAATTTTGTTGCTATTATAAATGCTATTGATTTTTAATTTTGATTTCTGATTGTTCAATGCTAGTGTACAGAAACAATAGATTTTTCCATATTGTCTTGTGTCTGCAATCTTGCTAAACCCACTTATTAGTATTTATGTGTTTTTTTGTAAATTCCATTCCTTATTTAGACATCTCTTATCTGGGCAATTGTGCTGTATGTGAATAAAAACCGTTAATGACTTCCTTCCCAATACGATGCCTTTATTTCTTTTTCTTACTTTATTGCACTGATTAGACTCTTCTACAATTTTGAACAGAAGTGATAAGATCAAAGTCTTGCTTTGTTTCTGACCTCAGGGAAAAATCATTCGTTCTTTCACCATGAAGTATGATATTGCTGAAGTTTTAAAAACATTTTTTAATGTTTATTTGTTTTTGGGAGGGGGGAGGGAAGAGAGAGAGAAGGAATGGAAGAGAGGCAGAGACAGGGAGACAGAGGATCCCAAGCCAGCTCCGCGCTGACAGCAGAGAGCCTGATGCCGAGCTAGAGCTCACAAACCGTGAGATCATGACCTGAGCTGAAGTTAGTCACTTAACCAACTGAGCCACCCAGGTGTCCCTGCAGTCTTTTACATATATGCCCTTTATCAGATTAAAGAAATCTCCCAATAGATGTCTAATTTGCTGTAAGTTTCTGTAAGAAATATATAGGGAGAGTTTTCAAATACCTTTTCTGTTGTTTTCTAATATTAAAAAATCTTCTGTTGTTATGTAATATTAAAATAAAAACCACTAAAAATAAAAGTTTTTAATAATGTTAATACTATGTTATGTTTTTAAATTGCATTAGTTGAATTTTTAAACCTTTTTTAAAATGTTTATTTACTTTGAGAGGGAGAGAGAGAGCAGGATAGGGGCAGAAAGAGAGAGAGAATCTCAAGCAGGCTCTGCATTTTAGTGCAGAGCTGACGTGAGACTCCATCTCATGAACCATGAGGTCATGATCTGAGCTGAAATCAAGAGTCAGTTGCTTAAATGACTGGGCCACCCCAGGTGCCCCTGCATTAATTGAGTTTTGATTGTTAAAGCAACCTTAAGAGAAATTACTCCTTGATCATGATATATTCTCTTGTTAACATTGTTAGATTTGACTTGATCAAATTTTGTTTAGAATTTTTGAATCTATGTCCATGAGGAATGTTGTTCTGTACTTTATTTTTGTATTGTAATAACTTTGGTTTTGCTGTCAGGGTAATGATGCTGGCTTTATAGAATGAGGTGGGAAGTATTTGCAGCCCCTCTTCAATATTCTGGAAGAGTTTGTGCAGATTTGGTATAATTTTATTTATTTACTTATTAGTTTTAAAAATTGAGATGTAATGGATATCCAACATGGCAGAAGTTTAAGTTGTACAACATGTTGATTTGAAACATTTATGTATTATAATTTTATTCCCATGATAGCATTAACCAACACGTCTGTCACATCACATGGTTACCATTTTTTTTTTTAATGATAGTCTAGTCTCTTAGCAACTTTGAAGTATATAATACGGTATTGTTGACTATTATCACAATGCTATGCATTAGATCTCTGGAACTTATTCATGGACTAACTGCAAGTTTATGCCATTTGACCAATATTTCCCCAACACACAACTAGCCACAATTCTACTCTGTTTCTGTGAGTTAAGCTTTTTTAGATCCCACATACAAATGATATCATACATTTCCCCGTTGCCTGCAGGGTCCATCTATGTTGCAGCAAATGGAAGAATTTCTTTCTTTTCATGGCTGAATAATATTCCATTGTATATATACCCTTTCTTCTTTATCCATATATCTATGGTGGACACCTATGTTATTTCCATATCTTGGCCATTGTCACTATTTTTGAGCTATTTGATTATTATATGTTTTGGTGAAGCTATCTTTATGTTTCTTGTGCTTGGACTTCTATAATTGCTGATCTGTAGGCTTATAATTTTCATCCATTGCAGAAAAATTTTGGCTATCTTTAATTTTTTTGTGTGTGTGCTCTCTTTCAATTATGCCATATATATATGTATGTATCTATATATGTGTGTATATATATATATATATATATATATATATATACACACATATATATATAGTGCTCTGCTCATGTATATAGCATTTCATGCTCATTGCTTTGATTCTCTTTTCTCTCTGCATTTCATTTTGGATAGTTTTAGTTATTGTTTCTTCAAGTTCATCAATATTTTCTTCTACAACGTCTAATCCAGCTAATACTACTCTTAGTGCATTTTTTATCAGACATCTCCTAATTTTTATTTTCTACGAATTCAACTTAAATCTTTTCATTTCTAATGTCTTTGTATATTAAGTCAAAAATCTGTATTCCATGTATTGATTTATGGGTCATATTTTTCTGCTTCTTTGCATATCTGGTGATTTTTGATTGGGTGTGTGATCTTATTTGGTGCTAGATATTTTTCCATTCCTGAAAACAGTCTTATGTATATTCTGGGATGCAGTTATATTAATTATGTACAAACAGTTTGAGGCTTTTGAATCTTGCTTTTTTTTCTCGTCATTTGTTAAATGGGTCTGCAGCAGTGTTCACTCCGGGGCTAATCGTTCCCCACGACTGAGGCAAGACCTCCACCAAATATAACGTGGGATGTAAGGTTTTCCAGGCTGGCTGTGGAAACAGGCATTATTACTCCTAGCCCTGTATGAGCTCTGGGCACTATTAACTCTAATTCGTTCACATCATTCTTTCCTGGACAGCACGAAGTTTGCTCATACACATTCATGGGTCGGAACTCAGCTGAGTCCTCAAGGAGAGCCCCTGCCAATCTTGGAAGCTCTCACTCTGCTTTGCTTCAGGGGCTGTAATTATGCAGGAAAGTGGGGTATGAAAGATGGGTTTGCTTTCTGTGGGTGGAGAGGATACTGCAAGGCATCTAGGTATGAGAATTCCTAGAAAATGGGACTGTGGAGGACTAAAAGCACCATCCAAATGACACTCTTGAGGAGAGAGTGAGAAGAGTCATTCGGTTTAAACTGAAGTTTCCTGCATGAAAGAATGCAGTCCTTGTGGAAAAGTGGGCTAATTCCTCTTCGAAGGACATTTGGTCTAAAGCAATGAAGACTGGGGCCAGATTTCTACCTTTAACTAATATATCTCAAGGGTCTAACTATGCTAAAGAGTGGCAGATGGTAGGTAGACATTGAAACTTGCGGTTCCGTCCCAAGGAGCTCATCTGTCTCAAGGGGTGTGGGTGCTATAGGTGGAGCAAGACCCAGATTCAGGAGATTTTACTCTATTCCTCAGAACCTAGGGATCTAATGACTGGCTTTGCAAAGGGCCTGATGAAATGAAAGCCATGCTTTAGAGAGAATCTGGCGGTTGTGTGCTATAGGTACAGGACAGGGAAGAGCCTGGGAAAATCAGGAAGAAGATTTCACAATTGGATGCGAAAAGCTGGGATGGAAGCAGTGGGGCTGGGCAAGGAAGGGGCAAATACGGAAAAAGAAGAGTTGCCGTCATTCTCAAATCGACTTGCTAAGCGAGGTAGGGGCAGGAGGCAGCCCAGGGTGACTTGAAGGCTTGGAGGAGGCTTGATTGATAGAAGGCTGGTACCAGGAATAGAAGTAGGGATGACAGAAGAGGAACTTGTTTCAGAGTGAAAATGACAAATTTATTTTTAGGTGTTTGAATTTTGAGGTGACAGTGGCATACCAAAGTAGATATATACAGCTTTGGGTTGAAAATATAGGACTGTCGGGGGAGTTCAGGGTGCAGGATATAGATTTAGGGCGTTCTCCTGATGAAATTATAGTTCAATTCATTCGCTTAGTTGTTCATTGACCAAGTGATTGGAATCAGCAGTTTGCCAGATGCTGAGCTTGAAATTGGGATGCAAAGACACAGAAGTGTGGCCTCTGTCTTTGAAGAGCAGGGAGCGGGATGTTGTAATACCATTTGCTATAGGCTAAGAGACTCATGTTTGTGGTAGAATGGCAGCACAGTGGAATGACACTCAACTCAGAGTAGGGGTGCTGGGAGGGCCTCCTGGAGCTGCTGTCCCCTGAGCTGTGTCCTATAACAAGTAGAGGTTCATCAGGGAAAGAAGGAGGTGAAGGGTATTTAATAGACCAAACAGCATGTGAAAAGGTACAGAGGCAAAAGGGAGCATGGACTATTTGGGATCTGGCTAGAGAAATGGATCCATGTGAGGGAGAGGAAAAAGAGAAGAGGGCAGAAGTTAAGCTGTGGAGCGCCTAGTAGGGCTCTTGGTGACTTCAAGCTGCTTTGTAGAACATACAAATGGGATGACCAAAAGCACTGGACTCCATATTGTGGGTTGTGGGTTTCTCTTAAGCTTGGAAGCAATTTGGTAAGAGTAGCAGTTTGTGAACCGGAAGACTTTATGTTAAGTGAAATAAGCCAGATACAGAAAGAAAGAAACTACATAATTTTACCTATGTGTGGAATCTAGAAGAAAGTCAAATACATAGAGGCAGAGTAGGCCAATGGCTACCAGGGGTGGAGAGAAAATGGGGAGATATTGGGCACAAAGTTGCAGTTATGTAGGATAAATAAGTGTAGAGTTTTAATGTACAGAATGATGACCATAGTTAATAATAGTGTATTGAATACTGGAAATAGACTAGGACAATAGATTTCAGGTGCTCTCATGTGAGAAGAGCTGTTCATTAGTTTAACTGAAATAACTATTTCACTAAATCTGTATATCAAATGATCATATTGAATGCTTTAAATATATACGATTCTTATTTTAAAAATCAAAGAAATAGAAAGACTGCTCCAGCAACAGTGTGATGAATTGATTGGAAGAATGAAAAGCTGAAGTCAGGAGCACTAGTTACACGACTTCTTTAGTTACGAAGGAGAAATGAAGAGGGCCCGTTTTGAGACAGTGTCAGTGGGAATGGGGACAAAGGGATAGACAAAAAGATGGAAAAGTTCTAATAGGCAGGATTTCATGACACATTAGAGAACAGAGATTTGAATATGGGGTTTATCAGCGTACAAGAGATGTTTGAGGCATTTGGAAGGAAGCACTGTACCAAGGAGTGTAGTGGGGGAAAAATGGAGTCTGGGTTGAAACCTCAGATACCCCTGATCCTGGGATTCCTGTGACTTGATGGGTTTTCTGAGGAGGAAGGAATGAAGAAAGATCTGACAATAGAGGAATGAAACTACATGACTATTACCATTTATGGGAACAAAAAGAGGGCAGGAGTTAGCAGAGGAAAGAATAGAGAGGGAGTAAAGACTGTGATGTCAAACGCTCAGTGAGAGTCTCAGGAGAGAAAGTGTGGTCAGCGGTGCCGTCAAGGAAAACGGGAGCGGAAAAGTTAGCACCTTTAAGACATTAGGAGGTCTCAGGGCGCCAGGGTGGCTCAGTTGGTTGAACGTCCTACTTCGGCTTCGGTCATGATCTCATGGTTTGTGAGTTCGAGCCCCACGTCAGGCTCTGTGCTGACAGCTGAGAGCTTGGAACCTGCTTCGGATTCGGTGTCTCCCTCTCTCTGCCCCTCCACTGCTCATGCTCTGTCTCACTCTCTCAAAAATAAATAATAAACATGAAACATTAGGAGGTCTCAGTGACCCCAAACAAAGCTGTTTCAGTAGAATGGTGATGGAATAGGCCAAATAACCCCAAGTGGAACTGAAGAGATTTTGAGGAAGTGGATTTGGTAAGTGTAGGTACCGGTTCCAGCCTGCTGGACCTCCAGCCTCCCCAGTCATCTGAATTATAACAGAATCTCACATTTTAAATTGAGTTCTGATAGTGCCGATAGTCTGTGAGAAATAGGCAAAATCCGAAATAGAACCAATTAAAAACACTACAGTAGAATATGAGCAGAATGGTGGTTCCCAGAGCAGGTGCCTTCCGCAGTATTAAGCATATATGCCAAAACATATTCATGGAAAATAATCACAAAGAATAAGAATAAACTTCCTTGAGGGATTGAATATAGTTTAACTCAGACTTTGCATCAGCTGCCTTCTTTTCTGAACTATTGATGGCCCACTGTTGCTAGTTTCTTTTCATACTACATTTTGTCTTCTCATCTTTCTAACAGAGACTTTCCTAAAGTGAAAAAACCCCCCCCAAAACCCAACAAACCCTTCTGTGCTCTTTATCACTTTAGTTTATTTCCTGCCTTGAAGCAGCAGATGGCAGCGACCCAGACTGGTGAGAGGCAGGTGGGGTGCGTGGCCATGTGCCGTCAAGGCTGTGCCCCCCTGTTGTAGGTGGGGCTACCGGGCAGATGTGTAGACCGCGCCAGCCCAAACGTCTGAAGAAGCTCTTTCTGCCCATCGTGAGGTCCAAGGGGTTTCTGCTCTGATACCTACCGTCATGGAGAAAATCTTTTACCCCCCCCTTTTTTCTTTCTCCCATCTTATACCCTGAGATTTGCAGTGATATGAATTCGCTGATGATATCAATGATAAAAAATTATGTACATAGACAATTTTGTAATTTAAAGTAGTGTTTTACATACCTGATCTCATTTGATCTTCAAATAAAACATAACCTGTAAAGAAATCACTTCATGTTGCATAATAAGTGGGAAACACATCAAGGTTTTTCTTTCTTTCTTTCTTTCTTTCTTTCTTTCTTTCTTTCTTTCTTTCTGTTTGTTTTAAAGCTGTTGGTTTTTTATCAAGATGATTCAGTAAGAGATATCTGACCAAAGTGCATCCTCTGAGTCCAGTGTTGGAGATTAGGAAAGAGTACATAGAAAAATTCTTATACTGAAAACTCTTGAGAAATTATTCTGGAGAAATCAAGGCTTTGTAGCAAAAGGTAAACATACTATCGACTGTTCTTAAAATATTTTTTAAGACTGTTCTTAAAATATTTTTATACTGCAAAATATATTTAAGAATCTGGACAATTTAAGAGGAAAAAAGCAAATATTTAAAAACTTAATTTTTTTCACTCTGGTTTTTGGTTTAGAATTTAATTTTTAGTGGCGGTGCCAGGTAGATATTCAGTCTTTCTCAGTCCTTCTTATAATCAGGACTAAATTTCATACCTAAAATAAATCAGGATATATGCCTGGCAAGTTCAGACATCTACAGAAGCTGTGGAACAGCTATTTGAAAGCACATTTAGAACATGATTTGAGTTAAGTGGAGTGTACTATTGAGGAACCCAGTTTTTCTCCTTGGACAAAATGAGCATAATGGGAACTGGGGTCTTGTTGATGTTATTAGTTAAAGGGCATTAGAATGGTGCTGGGGCACCTGGTGGCTCAGTCAGTTAAGTGTCCAACTTTGGCTCAGGTCATGATCTTGAGGTTCATGGGTTCAAGTCCCACAAAGGACTCTGTGCTAACCGCTCAGAGCCTGAAGCCTGCTTCAGATTCTGTGTCTCCCTCTCTCTCCGCCCCTCCCTTGCTCATGCTTTGTCCCTCTGTCAAAAAAATAAAAATAAAAATAAAAAAAGAGAATGGCGCTAAATTACTAAAATCAGAATCAATGAATTATGACCATTAACAAGCAGAAAACCAGCGGAACCAAAAGTTAAGATTCATTGGTGGATGACATTTTTGTTCCATCATCAAAATATCATACATACATATTTTTTTTCATATATACATATTTAAAAAAATCATCAGATCATTAGTAGGGATTTTAACCTCTACCCAATAAGATGAATCCATGTGAAATAGATACCTTATTTCTTGTTTGTTTTCTTCTATTTTGAAATTCCAGTTGTAGTCACAATTTGCTAATAGTTTAAGAAGAATACAAAATTCTAATCCATGTTTACTGCTTTTCTGCTGTAGATATCTTTGCTGGGTTTTTTTCCCTGCAGATTAAAAAAATATAAGTGAGGGTTTTTTTTGACACAAATTACAAACATACATAATATTCCTGGAATGTGTTTCAGTCTCTAGTTTATGTGCTCTTATAATTAACTAGATATCTTCAAAAGAAAGAATTCTAGTTCAGGGCTCAAATTAAGAGCAAGTAACTATAAACAGAGTGCTTGATTCATAAAAATAAACAGCACATATGGGCTTCTGCTGCAGATGTTATACCCTGGAGTGTGCCCTGATTTCCTCTTAGCTAAATAAGAATAGCAAAATCACATAGACGTGTAGTAATATATGAGCGTCAGTTACATTAGAATGCACGCCGTATATAGATAAGACAAGAGCATTTGTAAGTAGACTTTTCTAACCTCTGAAACTACAAAATGTTGGTTATATTACCTTTGGCTTTACAGAGAGCAACCTCCCCCAACCTGGCTGGTTCCCTTTCTCTCCACCACTCAGTTCTCAGGATGTTTCGTGCTTGTACAGAGCAAACACACGTGTATAAGTCCTTTTTGGTAGGAAAGATAAAGAACGAACATTTTACTGAATACCCAATATGTGATACTTTCTTTTTACCTCTGTTCAATTACTGTTTATATTTTAAGAATCTCCCCCAAGTCCCAATATTTGCACCATTTCTAATATAGATAGCTTTGTTTTTTTCCAGATTTTAGCGACTAATTTGCAAATTTCGTTTTTTTTTTAATGTTTATTTATTTTTGAGAGAAAGACAGAGTGCGAGAGGAGGAGGGGCAGAGAGAGAGAGGGAGACACAGAATCGGAAGCAGGCTCCAGGCTCTGAGCTGTCAGCACAGAGCCCAGTGTGGGGCTCGAACTCACAAACCCGTGAGATCATGACCTGAGCTGAAGTGGGATGCTTAACCAACGGAGCCACTCAGGCGTCGTCCTGTAAAATTAGTTTAATCTGTACCATAGCCCTTCCTTCTGCAAACCCTCACTGAACACCCACTCTTTTGTACTTGATGAGTGAGTATCATTACCTTTATTGTTCCAGAGGAGCAGACCCTGAGAGGCCGGGTGTTGTGCTCTGCAGCATGGTGAAGACTTAAATCCGGGTCTGTCTGACACCCGAGCCTAATCGCTTTGCTGAGCACAAATTATGGGATAACCATACATACTGGGTAAGCTGTCCTGGCTGCACCACTACTGTCCTTGCCTCTTCCCATACTCCACAAAAATGAGATCCCAGGGGTTAAAAGGAGATCCCAGGGAGTAAAGTGATGCGGGGGGGGGGGGGGGGGGGTCTGATCCCAGACACTGTTTCTAATGTGTGAAAGCCTTGTAGAAGTAATTCTCCATAGACATATTCACATTTTCTTTTATTTTTCAAGTTTTATTTTATTTTTATTTATTATTATTATTTTTTTTATTTATTTTTGGGACAGAGAGAGACATAGCATGAACGGGGGAGGGGCAGAGAGAGAGGGAGACACAGAATCGGAAACAGGCTCCAGGCTCCGAGCCATCAGCCCAGAGCCTGAAGCGGGGCTCGAACTCACGGACCGCGAGATCGTGACCTGGCTGAAGTCAGACGCTTAACCGACTGCGCCACCCAGGCGCCCCTCAAGTTTTATTTTTATTTGATTTGAGAGAGAGAGAAAACGAGAGCGTGAGCACGAGTGGGGGAGGGGCAGAGAGAGAGAAAAGGAGAATCTCGAGCTCTAACAAAACAGAGCAAGGCCTGGGGCTCAGTCTCACAAACAATGAGCTCCTGACATGAGCTGAAATCAAGAGAAAGCCCCTCAACCAACTGAGCCCTCCAGGTGCCCCAGAAGTATTCACATTTTAAAAGAGGAAGTCGGTTAGCTATAAATGTGGGGGGGGGGGGGACACCCTTGCCCTTTAGAAGAAAGTTTTGTTTGAAAAAGTTTTGACCATCAGAGCCACAGCAGAATGAAGATGGACCCCTTTGCTGTGGATTCAGGGGTCCAGATTCAGTGGGCACCCGAGAACATTATAAACAGGGGGCCAGAAATGTGCATCTAGTGCTGGCCCTGGTACACGCATCATCAACATTTTTTAGGTGGTTCAGTTTTGCTGATGGGTTGGCAGATACGGCCGACTGAATTTATTAAACATTGGACCTTGCCCTACTTTTAAAAATGCTTGAAATAATTTACAAGTTAAACTTGGTATGATGTTTTAGGATAAAATCAACTCTGAAGGAAGAAGACGTCAGGGATTTCAGGCATCACATGGACTCTGTTTTCTAGAAGCAAAGGCAAGCAAAGACATTGGTTTTGTAGAAGTCTCACTTTCTGACAACTCACGAGATACACACTTATTCACAGAGATAATTGCTCTATGAAAAATATCTTCCTTTCTACAATTAGATTTGAGCCAGAGTTGATGGAGTCTTATGTGAAGAGCACACAGCAAAGATGATGTTTAGAAATAGTATCTTTAATCAGATCCTACTGGATTTTATTCCTCCCTGCAGATTTCCTTGTAGCCCTACCAAAAGTGGGACTAGAAGATTAACCTGCTTTACAAGAGACACCTGGAGGGTTCACACCTTGGCCCTCTACAAGGGCAGAAGGCACAAGTTATTAGCTGTCTCAAATGAACATCTCTCATTCCATCCCTGATGATAACGTCTTCAACAAGCAGTCTCAAGTGTGGATGCAAATGCGAATTATGGTCCCTGGAATTAGAAAATGCTGGGTATCATGAACTCTCTATATTGCTTCTATTTTTCTTAAATTCTTTAATTTACTTTTTGATATATTGATATATATACTCTTTCTCAGGCTACTGGTTTAGATATCGGCCAAAGAAAATAAGGGTCACACCAGTGAGGCAACTTACTATCTCGTAACTATCCCCTTTTGACCTTTTAGGTCCCTTGTCATAGAGGAGTTCCATAGGGTTCTTTCTTAGTGCCCAGTGTGGAACTTGATATGCTATGAATCCTCTAAGGACTGAAAGGAAACCTTGGGGAAACAGATTTCTGAGTCCAATTTGGGTCTGGGGACTGCCTTTGATGAAAGACAAATGTTCTAATTAGCTATTTCTATGTAACAGACCATCCCCAAACTTAGTAGTTTGAAATAATTATTATTATCTCTCATGGTTCTTTGGATCAACTGGGCTCAGTGCCTCATTCAAGTGCAGTTGGAGAGAGGCTGGGACTGAGTCAGTCATCTGAAGGGTCTGGATGTCCAAGGTGGCATCTTCACTTACATGTCTGACACCTCTGCTGGGAGGCCCAGAATGGCCCTGGACTGGGGATGTCTCTCTCACTATGGAGCCTCTCTGTCTGGGTAGATCTAAGTAGTGGTGATCAAAGTAGTCAACTGTCTTACCTAGTGGCTGGCTTTCCTCAGAGTGAGAATTCCAAGAGACCCAGACGAAGCTACAAGTCTTTTCATGACCTGGCCTCTGAAGCCATGAGGCATCACTGCTGCTGAATTCTACTGGCCAAAATGAGTCACAGAGGCCAGTATAGATTCAAAGGGAAGGGATTTACAGAGTATAAACCCCAGGCATGGGGCATGGGGCATTGGGGAGCCAACTTTAAAGACTAAAACCACAACAGGGCAAGAATTTTTTTTTTTTTTTTAAGAATTTTGGACTAATCTGTGTCCTTGATCTTTGGTAAATACCCACAATGATCCCGAGGGGATCTCAAGACTGAAAATAGTCATGGTGAACCCATTCTATAGGCACAAACCACTAACTATCCCTGAAGTACCTGTAAAAAGGCACAGGAGACTGGTTCCGTAAAAAGTTTTGTTCCTTTGTCAGGATTTATTATTTTAGAACTGGCCAAGGCCACCATCCAGGGGTGTGATCCTAAGTATGATACTTAGAAGCCTGTACCTGTAAACAAGTGAATTTTGCTGCCAAGGTCCTACACCAGGATAAATTCTTGTCCTCACAAACATTATTACTTGGCATGAGAAAATTATTATTTGGCATGAGAAAATAAAGCAAAGCAGAATACGGAGGACTGAGGGCTATTTCTCTGCCCCATGGTCCATTTGTGACATTCATCCGTATCTCTCAATATAGAGGAATTTATGAGATCAGCTTGTTGGCACCTTGGATCACCCTTAGTGCTCTGAGTATGTAGGGTGTCAGACAGGTGGGCTGTGTGTGGGGCAAGGAAGAGTGAGGAAAGCCAGGGCTATGTAGTGCTGCCCAAGAGACTGTCTTCCCAAACTTCCAATATTCACTGGATCTCGTTTCTTCATGAGCCTCCTTCTCATTTCCCCTCCTCCCTTCAAATTTGAATAATAATTGTTATTATAAGAAGAAAAACAAACATAACAACAAAAATAACAACAACAACAGAGAAAGAGGGGACGCAGCCACTCAGAATTCCAGATTATAGGAAATGTACTTAAAGAAAGGATCACGCTATACATGTACAGTTTCTGGACACCTTCACCCTGGTGAATTTCATGCCAGGCATGTAATTTCAAAATCAAAGAAACAGACAACCTGGGATGGTCACAGGAGAGTGGGTAGAATAAAGATCAACTTAATGAATGCATTGTGTATACAGTCTCTGAGGGTCACGATTTCAGGAGAGAAAAATAAGGGAAAGAGCAAGGAACAGAGAGTGTGGCAGAGAAGATAATAAAGAGAGAAAGGGGGACGGCACATCGGAGAAGAGTGGAGAGAAATCTAGGAAGAAAGAGGCCACACCTGGGGAAGAAAATATAATCACTACCAAACATGTTCCTCTATATTTAAATGTTGAACATAAAATGATTCGTAAAGTTCAGAATAGTCATTTTTCTGAGAGACAGAAGTAGAAGATGTCAGAAGAGAGGATTGTGGGATGAATATGCATAGTCACAGTGATACAGGGAGAAGGTCAAGGGCAGCTTACTGTCCTATGGTAGCTTGAAAGCAAAAATCTTACGGATCGGGCTCATGTCCCCCACGTTTCTGACCAGTTGTTTTGCTGATAGGTTTGCAATAAATGTTCCTGCCTGATGAAGAATTTTTCACGAAAAGGGATTCATTTCTCGAAACCCATCTGAATGAAGATGGAATCAAGAAAATAAGGGGTAGTGATTCATTGCGTGGTTTAGGGTCGATCCTGGCTCTGCCCCTTAGCAGTTCTGTGACCAGAGCAAGTTCCTCATCCTCTTTCCGTTGCAGGTTCCGTATCTGTAAGAAGGGTGGGTAGCAGCGGAACATGCCTCCTAGGGTTGCTGTTAGGATTAAGTGGAATTGTGTGCAAAGGTTGAGCACGTTAATGTTAAGACGCAGCGCATGGTAGCTGGTGTTATTATTACTCTGTTGCTATTAATAATAACAGCACATTTCAACTTTCTCTCTTCTGTGCTATTTTAAGCCCCTCCCCAAGGCTGTACTCTGACTGTAAAATCAAAGTGTATTTCTTTTTTTTTTTTTTTTAATTTTTTTTTTCAAAAAAAAATTTCAAATTTTTTAAATTTATTTTTGGGACAGAGAGAGACAGAGCATGAACGGGGGAGGGGCAGAGAGAGAGGGAGACACAGAATCGGAAACAGGCTCCAGGCTCCGAGCCATCAGCCCAGAGCCTGACGCGGGGCTCGAACTCACGGACCGCGAGATCGTGACCTGGCTGAAGTCGGACGCTTAACCGACCGCGCCACCCAGGCGCCCCTCAAAGTGTATTTCTTTGCACAGTACATGGATGTTAATGAAAAACTTTTGGGAGGCCACAGATGAAAATGTTCTGGTAGAGATGCAATGTTTACTCAGATATACTTGTTAAGCCACACAAAACTTTTCCGTTTTCCTGCCTCTCAATTAGCTCTAATTCTTGACTCCGCTACCTCCAGCTTTTGGAGTAAAAGTGTTTTCGATGGTCCACTGGGCCGCTGGATTAAGCTGTACTTAAGTTACTTATATGCAGAAATAAACTTGTCTTCTTTCCCCTTATCCTTCCCATACAATGGCACATTCCTACTAATTACGTTATTCTCTGTGATTCTCCAGGGTCCCCCGGATAACAAGAAGAGGCAATGTTACAGGACATATACTTTTACGCTTTATTGGCCTCTGTTATCCATGGGCCTAACACTGAAGCTGAGCAAACAGTCCAGACCCAAACGTGAAAACCCACTGATTGTCAATCACGTGAAGTCTGAATTTGATTAGAGGGCCAATTTCCTGCCCTTTCCTCTGTGCTTATGGAGAAACGAACAGCTCTCAAGTCCCTAAGAGATGCTGCTTGATTTAAGCCCTGTGAAATTCTAACCAAAAGGTAATAGAAAGGAGAAACCAAGCTTATCAAATTTTCCTTAGGAGCATTGGTGTGTTTCACCTGTGGTAATTGGTGGAGTTCAGGCCTGCACTTCAACAGGCTCCAGGAAGTTGCCAGAAAGAACTACCAATAAATAAGCCAGTGCTTTGGAAAGCAACTTTTATGCTCTCTGGTATTGATTTAGAGGAGGTCTAAGAGGCGTGTAGAAGCACACAGGGCTGGTAAGTGACTGGGGGTGACTTTTGGGGTAAGTCATAGTTATTGGTTAATTACAAGAAGCATTTTGACGCTGTGAGGTCGTTAACTGGATGAAGGACACTGTGTATGGAACGAAGGTCCGTTTCTGTTAAAGGAGCCTAACAGAGAAAGAAGCCAATGAGAGACAGTATCACCTTCTCCTTCAGAAACAGTAAGTTCACCTATTTATTGGAGCAGTTCATAAGAAACAAAGGAGAGGGAAGAAAAAAACCCCTCACAGGTGTCCTTTTAATTAAATCAGTGCTTTTGATATTGTGACCAAAACTGCTTAGGCTGCAGGGCTAAATGTGCTAAAATGTGCTAAAAGGGCACTGCTCATAGAACCACCCTCTGGAAAGGTTTCAGGGATGAAAGTATTTATGGCATAAAGAGGGAGATGCATCTTAAATAGCTTACTCTGAAAATCTGATACGAAAAATAAGAAAAGCCATCAGAGCGTTGCCGGTGGGTTTCACCGGGCATATCCCGGTCCACGTCAGCGCCGCTGATCCTGATGTTCACACGCACACGACAGTCCACCATGGCTCGGTGCATTTCAATGAAATTGAAAATCGGGCTTGGGGATAACTGGATTCGTAGAGAGGACCAAGGGATCGAAGTCTTTCTGCCTCCAGTGGCCAGGACGAACTCGGCTGCTCTTGAGGACGGAGCAGGGAGTAAGTGTGGGGAAGACACAAAGCAGGCATGCGTCCTGACAGCCTTGCCCACCAGGAACAGGGAGGGAGACAGAAGGTAGCACTGGTTCTTGCCCTTCCAT
The DNA here is from genome assembly GCF_028018385.1 of Neofelis nebulosa. NCBI lineage: Eukaryota > Metazoa > Chordata > Mammalia > Carnivora > Felidae > Neofelis > Neofelis nebulosa. The sequence continues at coordinate 92,426,242 of NC_080787.1, read as the reverse complement.
CACAAAGGACCGATGTCTCTTTGGGGCCATCGACTCCTTTTCTCTTTTGGTTTTGTCTCCTGCACAAGGTATGCTTCACATCATTGTAAGAAGGAAATTCCAGAAATGAGTTTCAATTCAACACTGCAAGTATTTATTGAGCACCTGAGCCCTAGACACTGCCTGGGTATCTGTACCTGTTGGCAGGTGGAGATGAAAAGCAGAGACCAAGAACATGTCCCATTCCCATAAAAGGGAAAACCCAAGTTCTGGACAACTCATTCCAGGTACTTCTATACCGGAGGCAGCCTTCTTGAAAGAAGTCGGACTTGAGAAGCTGTCACCAATGGAGCTGTTTCTCTGGCGTCGTGTTCATTTAGGCACAGCCGAAAGGCCCCTTTGACAGCATTTAGTACACGGTCGAGCCATTTCAATCTCAGTGAATATTAGGGGAGAATGCTTTCCCTTTATTGCAGAAAGCAGCACCGTGAGGAGATGAGGGAAACAGAAAAGCAGCAGCCATGCTATTAGGAGAGCCAGATCCTCCTGCTGTCCAAGGCTGAATCCTGGCCAGGGCCAGCCTCCACAACCACGAGCTCTGGCCGTTGTCAGCTGCAGTGACACTACAGTTCCTTTGAGGACTGGGAGGACGTGCCCAGGATAACAAAGATACACATGTAAATAAGAAGCCACTGGGGTTTGCGGGGTTTTGACAGTTCACCAGTGTCCATTTGTTGAATTCCGCATTAGCGAAGCAATAAGAACCGTCTCTGACCTTTTGTTATGAGCAAGAGGACCAACTGGGGGCCTGAAATGTACATAATGACAAATTGGCAATAATATTAACAATAAAACTTTTGAGAAATGAGCTTTTTTTTTTTTTTTTCCTTTTTGTCTCTCCCTGGCCTGTTTCCATCCCTAGCCTGGGCTCCCTGGGTCGGAAAAGCATGCATCCCGGTTTTCTTTCCCTTGGGAGCCATGTGCTGTGTGAGCTGCTGTCTCTGGGTGGATTGGCCATCTTTCTTCTGGTTCTCCCTGCAGTTTGCCTGAGGAGTTACTAGAAATCCCCTGGGAAGGCAGTGGGCCCAATTCTTGGCTTCTGAGCCCTTTTCAACTGAATAGGGATAATAGTCCTGAATGGGGAGAACCTTATCCACGTTTTAGCACTTTTAACACTGGAATCCAGAGACCACAGAGGGTGATGCCTTTAGCTCTTGACTGATGTCATTCATTTGAAACTTAATACATCATAATATGTACTATTCCTTACCTGTCCGGAAAAAGATTTTATTTTCTTTCTTTCTTTTTTTTTTAAAAATTTTTTTTTCAACGTTTTTTATTTATTTTTGGGACAGAGAGAGACAGAGCATGAATGGGGGAGGGGCAGAGAGAGAGGGAGACACAGAATCGGAAACAGGCTCCAGGCTCCGAGCCATCAGCCCAGAGCCTGACGCGGGGCTCAAACTCACGGACCGCGAGATCGTGACCTGGCTGAAGTCGGACGCTCAACCGACTGCGCCACCCAGGCGCCCCTAAAGATTTTATTTTTTGATGATGATAAAAAGAATCCAGAGTTACTGAAAAATCTTAGAACATACAGAAATAAAAATGTAAGGGATGAATTAAAAATCATTTATCATTTTATTGCCTGGAGGTAGCCATTGTTAATAATTTTGCATTTATTCTTTAAGACCTAGCTTTATGTTGATACACACCTATTTGCCTGTTAAAAACTCAATGGTACTATGTAAACTGTTTAGCAAACTCTTTTATTTTTTCTATATCAACAAATATAGATCTCAATTACATTTTTATGCCCTCGTAGTATTCCACAATGTAAATGAACCATGACTGACTCAAGCTATTATTCATTGCTGGTGAGTACTTGGGTTGTTTCTGATTTTTTCTAAGTCTTTGGTCTTACATAAACACATTTTCAGTGAATATCTACATAAATTCTGTGAGGGTTTCCCATTACCATTTTTGTCTACCTCCTGTAGACAGGAGCTCTTTATATGTTAACACATTGTTTGAAATGTGTGTGTGTGTGTGTGTTCTTTTTTTTTTTTACATTTTTTTCCTCAGTTTGTTGCCTGTCTTGAACTTTTATTCATGGTTTTGCTATTACTGTTTTTGACCATTGGTAAGGTGTTAGGCATTTATATAATTTTAGTTACCAGTGGTTTCCTTTATGTACAGCACAGTGTTTAAGAAACCCAGGTTTTCAAAACACACTGCCTAAATTTGAATTCCATCTCTGTTGTTTATTACCTGCGTGGTCTTGGTCAAGTAATTTACTTCAGTTGTTGTCAATTCCCTTACCTGTAATATGGAGATGACAGTGGTACCTACCCAATGATGGACATTGAATAAAATGATACACGTAAAGATAAGTGCCCAACACAATACGTATATAAATCAGTAAGTATTAAAAATTATTTTTATTGTTATTTGAGAGTAAATATGGCAAAGAAAACTGCAAATAAAATATGTGTAAGTTCAACTTCAAATCGTATTTTAGAAACAAGTAAAAGTAACCATTTGGGGAAAACAAGTAGTGCAAATTACCAAGCCCAGAAGTACAAGGAGGATGGAAAACAAGTATGTTTAATACTGTCTATAAGCTGCAACAGAAAAGAAACTTCTCATACTTTGAACATTCTAAGCACAGAAACAAAATATAGTTTGCAAGTGCTTGGCAGAAAAAAACTCAGCATTGTCTTGCAAGAAGAAGTGTCTAGGCTTCATATGAGAAAATCTGGGATGTCAAAACGTGCCGCATATTGAGATGAAGAGGTCATACATGGGGGTGTCCGTATGATCCAGCTTGGAGCAAGGCAACAGGTAGCACTTGGGGGTTGCCCAGGATGGTCAAGACCGCCTGGAGGGTGGTAGGGCAAGGTGGAAGTGGCATGGAGTCAAAAGAGAGGACAGAGGAGGTGGGGTTGGTTTTGAATAAATATGTAAATCAAGAAGGCATGGTTGAGCATCTCTGGGGTGCTGTATCCTCACGATGCTTCCTGCTCATGTCCTGCCCAATTGACATTGCTACATGGGAAACCCTGAGCAGGACAACGATGAAGTCGACGGACTCTTCTGATCGCTCAGATTGCGCTCCTTCCCTTTGCTATCACTGGGAGGGCTATGTCCATTCAATTCCAGAGTGGGGATAGAACTGATAGTCTGTAATTCTTTTATAAAATTTTTTGTTAATGTTTATTTATTTTTGAGAGAGACAGAGCATGAGCGGGGAGGGTCAGAGAGAGAGACACACACACACACACACACAGAACCTGAAGCAGGCTCCAGGCTCTGAGCTGTCAGCCCAGAGCCCGACGCGGGGCTTGAACCCACAAACCGGGAGGTCATGACCTGAGCTGAAGTCAGATGCTTAACCGACTGAGCCACCCAGGCGCCCCTCTCGTCTAGGGGGCTAGATTTTTATTCTTGTCATCACCAGTATACTAATCATCATTATAAACATTATTAGTAAGGTTTTCTGTCATTGGTGCCATGCTTAGAGAGACCTTCATGGTCCCGAGACTGAAAAATATTCATCTGTATTTTCTTTCTTTTACTTCTGTCATTGCATTGCTTTACTTCAGATTTTCAATGCTGATCGTTTTTACATATGTGTTCTATCTCCCTGGCTTCCTTTCTAAGCAACTAGAGGTCAGGAAAAATGTCCCTGTTACTCTGTGGCTCTGGCCTTGCACAGAGCCAATCCTGGTGGACCTTCAAAATTTGTCTATTGATGTGATATTGATTGCAAAAGGCTATTTTTCCTTTGTGATTTTATGTCTGGTAAAATTTGGTTTTAGTTTTCGGATGGTGCTTGCTGTGACTGAAGAAGCCTGGACTGAGTCCTCTCAGGAAGTGGTCAGTGCCCTCCATACTTGGGGGTGAGCTTAGGAGGATGCCCAGGGGCCTGTCGGGTAATAAAGAGACATCATGACTCCAAACTCTATGACAGATGGGAGTTCCTAATCATTGCTTCCTTGCAGGCAAGGAAGGTATGTTTGTGTGTGTGTGTGTGTGTGTGTGTGTGTGTGTGTATAGCCCATCATTTTTATCACTTCTTAGAGAACTCAGGGACTAACAAATGATAAGGAACCATTGTTTTCTGCTCCTACCCTGGGTGGCTGCCGGGGTCTTGTGAACTCGGAGGACCCCATCGTCCCTTGTCCTTTCCCCAGCTTGTCTGCTCTGCAAGGAGAGGAGACGACTCAACCCTGAGTGAAGCTGGCTTCAGGGACCACTGTGGACCCTTAGCAGTTCCAAAGGCAGATAAAGTGCTCTGGCCTCATTCTGACCCTTGTCTCACCCACAGCTTCATGGGAAGAGAGAAAAAAGAAAACCATCAGCCCAGGATAGAGTTCCCAGAACTCTTTGTACCCTTTGTTCCTCTTATCACCACCTGATACAATGATGCATTTCTCTGCTTATATGTTTAAATGTGTCTCCTTATACTAGGTTGTGAATTATGTGGGAGCAATGGCCTCATCTATCTTGTTCACTACTTTATCCATAATAGCAAAAATAGTATTTGACACACAATAGATATTCAATAAAGGTATATTTTAATTAATCAGTGCACAAATTCATGTTGAATGATTTTTGACAGCACTAAACATGTTCACGTAGCTAAAGCCTTTAACAAGTGCTAGAAAATGGGGCGCCTGGGTGGCTCAGTCATTTGAGTGTCCAACTTGTGCTCAGGTCATGATCTCGCGGTCTATGAGTTCGAGCCCCGCGTCAGGCTCTGTGCTGACAGCTCAGAGCCTGGAACCTGCTTCGGATTCTGTGTGTGTGTTTCTCTCTCTGCCCCTCCCCCACTCGTACTCTGTCTCTGTGTCTCTCAAACATAAATAAACACCAAAAAACGTGCTAGAAATCATTAAGGACAGGTAGTGTTGATATGCCCATTCGCACCCACAAATCATCTGGATCCATGCATAAAACATACAGGGGGCCCATACTTCCCCAAACACTGGTTCCAGAGAAGTGTAGTTCATTGTATAGATATATAATAAATACTTGTAGGTGGCTAATTGGAGTTTGAAGCACAGCACCTCTGCTAATCTAATCATCACTCAAGTTGGGATCTACTTGGATGATTCTAAATGTCCCATAGTAGTAATTGAACTAACTAGTGTCCCACGTGCAACACCCTTGCTCGTTCAGAAGGCTCAGATCCATGCCCTGTGGAAGTGAGGGCTCCTCATCTTCCTGCTCTCAGTGAAGTCTTCCTGATTATTTGTCCCTGCGGATTCCATGAAGTTCTGGACTTCAAGGAAGGAAGAAATGATTGACATTTGTTTATGTATGAGATATTTATTAAGTGCTTCTCAGTGTCAGAGACCATGCTGGCTTGATGTGGGAGCCCAGAAGAACTGAGATGGCTTAGCTAGAGAAGAAAAGCTTCAGGAGCAAGTTAGCACTCGCTTTCAAGGACAAGATGAGATTGAGGAGGTGGTGGTGAGCAGCTTTCTTCACTGAAAAGTAAGGCAAAGCCCCAACAATAACCCAGCAACCTTTGGATGAAAAGGGACTGTAAACCGGACTGAGGTAAGGACAGGGGCCATACTTTCTAAACTAGAAATTGAGACACATGGTCTGACACACGATCTGACAGATGGATGGAATATTTTGGATTATGACTGTCCTAGAAAATCTCTTACAGATGGCTTAGGTGTAGTACACAGTCATGGACACGTTATGACTTGAGGGGCGTGGGGAAAATGCCATGCCCTTCTTCAAAATATCTTTTCCAGTACTGTACATTCCACTATTAGAGATTTATTTCTGTGCCCTGTGGAGGCTTTTAGATATTCCATCTTGTACGTAAGATCTTAAACACTTGTCATGTTATTGGTTTGGGAGTTCAGTTTTGAAAGTAAACGTACGCAGGAATGGGAAACCTGTGGGAAAGAGTGGTGGTAGGAGGTAGGGGTAATTTTCTTTTTTTTTTTTTAAGTTTTTATTTATTTATTTTGAGAAAGTGAGACAGAGAGACGAGAGAGAGAGAGAGATGCAGAGAGAGAGAGAGAGAGAGCGCGTGTTCGTGTGTGTGCATGAGCAGTGGGAGAGGCAGAGAGACAGAGGGCAAGAGAGATCCCTAAGCAGGATAAATGCTCTCGGCAGGGCTCCATGCACAGCTCCACGCAAGGCTCCACATGGGGCTCCAATTCACAAACCTGAGTTTGTGATCATGACCTGAGCTGAAACCAAGTCAGATGCTTAACTGACTGAGCTACCCAGGTGCCCCAGAGGTAAGGGAAATGTTCTTATGTTGCCTACAGCTGACTTCATCCACAAGAGTTGCCAGACGGTGTCACAAATACCCAGGGAATCTGTGAATTTCCTCCTTGGAGATTTCAAAGGAGAAATGGCTGGCCAAGGGGCAGCCTTGCCTGGCAGGCCCAAGCCCAGAGCCAGCACTGCTCAGCTCACAGCTGGGCAATGAATATGATGCATCAAAATGCACTAGACCACTGCCACCCTGTGTGCACCCAATTCTGTGAATCATGAAAGCACATTCACAGTATTGTCAACTCAATAAACCAAACTCTTGCTTTTAGACTAGCAGAATGGGTAGCGGGCACCAAATTTCGTGTGTGCTCATGACAGAATTTCACATTCTTATTTATGCCTCATGCCTGCTACTTAAAAACTATAATCTCTTACAGAAAAAAGATAGAAGGAAAAATGACCTTGAAGGATGTCAAGTTTGGAAATAATTACTTCATAAATACACTGGGTGGAGAGCAGCTGAACAATTGGAATGTTCCCGTCCTGCCCCATTCACACGTTGGCCACAAGCTGCTCACTATGGACATGGCATCTCAGCAGACATTTCATAATGAGACATTTCTTAAGGAGTTTTTTTTTTTTTTTTCAACGTTTTTTATTTATTTTTGGGACAGAGAGAGACAGAGCATGAACGGGGGAGGGGCAGAGAGAGAGGGAGACACAGAATCGGAAACAGGCTCCAGGCTCCGAGCCATCAGCCCAGAGCCCGACGCGGGGCTCGAACTCACGGACCGCGAGATCGCGACCTGGTTGAAGTCGGACGCTTAACCGACTGCGCCACCCAGGCGCCCCTCTTAAGGAGCTTTGTATGATCGTCCGTCTTGACTGTATGCCACTTTGTTAAAATACAAAGGGAAGCAAATGGAAGAGTCAAGATACACTGTGCATAAAAGATATGGGTGTAGGCTCCTCTGATAGAAAAGAAGCTGCTTGTAGGAAGGGTTCAGGTTTTATCTCTTTTGTATTCCATCCCCTCCTCCAACCACAAAGTGATTTTAATATGGTAGGCCATTATCTAACGAATGAATGAATGGTTCAGTAAGGCAGAAGACCTTTTTAATCAAGGGGTTTTCTAACACCTTTTCATGACTCAGCTGAGATTTTTTTTTTAACTTCTTTACTTCTACCTACACTAACACTTGTACTAACACCTGTATGACTCATGAAAGAAAAATCTCAAAGATGGACCAGAAGAGGCCATATTAAAAAAAAGGAGGAGGCCTCATGATGTTCTCACTCCCTATAGAAATTTCTTCTGTAGCCATCAATGACTGTTTAGAATATGGCAGTTTTCAGTCCCGTGAATCTGTGAGAGATCATCCTGCAATACGATTTCAGCTGGAGAAATAAAATTTAATCCTCACTTTCTTCACCCTAGACTGGGAGCAACGGGCAGACAAAGAATGTGTGCATTTTCTCCATTTCCTGGGCACCCCGCTTGGTGCCTGGAATCTAGTAGGTACTCAATATTTGTTTGTGAAATAAACAGAGGCATGAAAGCAGTCCATGCTGGTGGTAATAACATGGACTAAAAAATCCTTTGTTTAACTGCCTTATGAAAAACTTTGAATAAAACTGTATCTCTATTTTACATGCTTATCTCTTTTGGCACTTCAGAAAGGCAGGCCATGATTTTATTTTAGGGGATGCTAACATGGGGGGAAATGCAGAGACATGGTACTGTGGACCATCTCAGTACCTGGGCAGTTTTCTTACTCATAGTAGGTGCTTAATAAACATGCTTTGAGTTAACATATATGTGTGTTTATGTGTGTGTGTGTGTGTGTGTGTACATATGTATATGTCTCCCCTTAATGGGATGTTTAATGTAACCTCTGAAACGTTAAGCTTGATAAACACAAAGGCAGTATTTTTACTCTAAGTGCTCGATAGTTGGCTTTCAGAAACTAGTAATACATATTTTAAAAATTATGGTTCTTTGGTTAGACATGCTTTAGTTTAGATGGCTTCTGTGATAGAGGTGAGCTCTTATGAGCTCCTTCAGGGGCAGAAGAGGTCTGGAGTGCTGGAAACAGTGAGCAAGAAGCCATTCAAGGTAAACGGTAGTGTTGGGGTGCAGGTGTTCAAGAGGCCATGTGACAGCTAAGTGAAGCAGCTAGTCTTTGGTGGGGAGGCCTGAAAGGAATGTATGCTGACTGGACTTTCTAGCTCCTATGTGTCAGTGGGAGGCCAAAAGGCCATCTCCCTTATTTTTCTAATATAGGAAATAAGTTACTGTGTAAATCAAAGTCTTTAGGTAACAATTATATAGTAGGCAGTAAGGGATTCAGAATAATTTGACAGCATTTCTGTTGATGTGCAAGAGATAGGTCTGATCCTTGCTGTGGCCTGTTCTTTAGGGGTGAAAAACCCGCTGACTCGATTACCAAGACATGAGCTAGACAGCAATGTGAACAAAGATGTGTGTGTGTGTGTGTGTGTGTGTATCCTTGGTCTGGAGGAAATGTGTGGAGTGATCTTTATGGTGGTAGGTTAATTCTTTCCCATATAAACAAAGGGGTTTGATAAGAGTTGTAAATGCCCTCCTATGAGAGAAAACAGACTATGTACTACGTTGTACAAAGTGTCTACATGAAGAAAATTAAGAGGCAAAGTAAGAGTAGAGAGAGACTAGAAAATGGCTCATTAATGTGTGTTAGGATTCTCCAGGGAAACAAACAATGGGATGTCTATCTGTCTGTCTATATCTATCTATCTAGAAATTTATTTTGAGATTTATTCTGAGGAATCAGTTCACATGATTGTGGAGTCTAGCAAGTCCAAAATCTGCAGGGTGGGTGAGCGGGCTGGAGATTTATAGAAAAGCTGATGTTGCAATCCAAATCCAAATGTAGTCTGTTGGCAAAATTCTCTCTTCCGCAAGGAAAGTCCGTCTTTTTTCTTTTTCTTTCTTTTTTTTTTTTAACGTTTATTTATTTTTGAGACAGAGAGAGACAGAGCATGAATGGGGGAGGGTCAGAGAGAGAGGGAGACACAGAATCTGAAACGGGCTCCAGGCTCTGAGCTGTCAGCACAGAGCCCGACGCGGGGCTCGAACTCACGGACTGTGAGATCATGACCTGAGCCGAAGTCGGACGCTTAACCGACTGAGCCACCTAGGCGCCCCAGTCCGTCTTTTTTTCTGTTCAGACCTTCAGCTGATTGGGTTATGGAAAGTAAAGTTTCCTCGAAGTCTACTGATTTAAATGTTAATCTCATCTTAAAAAGCCTTCACAGAAACATCTAGAATAATGTTTGACTAAATATTTGGGTACCTTCGTCTAGCCAAGTTGATACACAAAATTAACCATCACAGGGGGCATCTCCATGCAGCTCAAGTGAGGTTTTTTGGCTGCACATAGTATGCACTTTTGAGTCTCCTGACGCTCATGTGGGGAAAGATCTTAAGATATTTCCACCTCTCCAGGAGAGGGAACTAGAGATGTTCTGTAACCCCACAGGCAGATATAAATCAGACCAAGACCTAGGACAGCTGAGATATGGGCCAGTGTAGACCTAAGCAGTCCCAAATAAGACTTTTACTTGTATTAGTTGGCTAATGATATTGTGATATATCATACGTTTATAGTTACTTTAGTTGTCTATGTGTAATTTGGATTTTCATTAAGCTTTACTTGTAATGTCATCTAAAATGTGCATTATATTTCACATAATCCTCAATATATTTTTGTACCTTCAGATTAAGAAACTCAGAGTGAATGGGCTATGTCTAAGTTAAATCAGGGGGAAATTCCAACAACTCATGTGGTTCTAAACTCTGCTCAGGCAGAGTGGGAGTAAACTCTGGCACAGCAGAGAAAGCACAGGGTTTGAATGCAAGCTCCGCATAACACATGTGCCATTTAAATTATATGATCATCACTTACAAGTTCAGAGATGCAGTGTTTCCATCTGTTAAATGGGGATCATGATACTTCCCTTGGAGGGTTATTTAGAGTATGAAATGAGATCATGCAACCAAAGCATCTCGTATAGTTCCCAAAGAAAAAGAGTTGGTGTTAAATAATTATTGCTTACTTTCCTCCTGGGTAAGGTCCTATTTGGAATATATGGCAAATACTGTTAATTTCCCTTATTCCCTTCTTTCTTGGTTCATGCCAAATCCAATTAAAGAAACCCACTTCCCAGCCCCCCTGGTAGTTATGAGTGCCATTTAACATGTTCTGTCCAATGTGACATAAGTGAAAGCCATCTCCTTTGCTGATAAAGATGCCACATTTCTCTTTGTCACTTCCTTCTCCTCTCCACCTGCTACTTAGTCATGATGGCTGCAGCTGCACCAATCATTTTGTGACTATGAGAATATGGACAAGAAATCTAGAGGCCTCAGCACAGATACCCATGCACCACTGAATCAAGACCAGAAACCATTTTATCAGGACAACGTCTACTTGAGTAAATAGAAGCTTCTGTTTTGTTCAATCTACTATTTTATTGGATTTTCTTGGTGTAAAAGTTGATTGCAATCCAGCTAATGTGGGAGTTAATCTTAGCAATATTAAATATAATTTTTTAAAAAGTTCTTTTAGGAATATTACTGACTAACCAAATAAAGCCTCACTGTAAGTATCTATTACTGGTGTAAGTAAATTATGTCATATGATCCAAAGCATCTCCCCCTACATCCTGCTTCCCATATCCTGCTACTTTTAATATTTGCCAATATCCAGTGGATTCCCTTCCTTACCTTTTGCCTCTTCCAAATCCTGCCCACTTTCATTTTCATTCATATTACCCAGACAGAATTATCTCTCAACCATTAACCTCTGTTATTGAATGCCAGAAAGACAAAAAAAAAAAAAAGATCGGTTTTCTGCTTTCACAAAAATAAACTTAGGTATTTCTCTAACATTTAAATTAGTTTTCTAAAAACAGAATTCAATGCCTTCCATTTGAGGAACACTTAGAAGTTGCCTCATAGGTGCGAGGTACCAAGTCTAAGGCAGTCCTGCATTTGGTTGCTGGGTCTGCAATGAGGTGAAACAGACACTGACAGCAAGCATTTAGAAACTTTCATAATAACATAATAATAGCGCGTGACTGAAACTTCATTTTTATTGTATTTTACAGAAGTCTTAGTCTGTTATGGATTGGAAACTTGAAAAAAGATTTCTCCTTTCCTTTTCCTTCCTTCCTTCCTTCCTTCCTTCCTTCCTTCCTTCCTTCCTTCGTTCGCTTGTTCGTTCGTTCGTTCGTTCGTTCCTTCCTTCCTTCCTCCCTCCTTTCCTATCATAGAGAGTTTGAGAAACACTACTGTAATGGGTATATATCAGGTTGTATAAAAAGTCACTGTGGAAGTTATAATTATTTTCAAAATTAGCCTTTTTAAAATGATAGTGTTCTCGTTGTGTGAGAAACAACTTACTGAGGATTTGGAAAGTGAAGATTTGTCTGTTATTTTGTTTGCACACTCTCATGCACACACAGACATGCATGCACATGCACACACACGCACACATGCACGCACTTGTGCTCACACCTTGTGTGGGCAAGAACCAAAATGAATACACATTAGAACAATAGCTTTTACTTTTCTTAACTAAATGTGATTGCCCCTTTGCTTATATAAATTAATACTTCAGTACACAGAATGGTAATGAATTATTCTCAGAAGTAGGACATAATAGTATCTACAACACATCAAGAGAAATTTGGAAATAGGACTATCTAAGATAATGAGAGGCAATTGGGAATCTGGGGAAGAGGGGAATTTGACATATGGAAGTAATTATTATGAATTTTAAATTATTTACTAAGTATAGCAACATTGAGATGCTTTTGTTAACCAACTTAGGCATTTTTTTTTTTACAAAAGAGAATACCAAAATGTGGAACAACTGCAGGTATTTTGTATTCTAAAAATAAATAAATAAATAAATAAATAAATAAATAAATAAATAAAAAATCTTCAATCCTGTAATGCTTTTGAGAAAATATAGGACTGATATGGATGGATGCCCTGGAGTTTGTTTTGCTGTGTGATATGATCATTGTTCCAAGAAAAACTGTGAACCATGTCAGTTGGATGATATAGGGTATTTTGGTTTGTAACTTTTTGCCCAAAGCTTTCTTGTTTTCTTTAAAAAGAAAAATATCTATGTGCTGTTTACAGAGACTTCAGGGTGCTGCTTGCCATTTTAGCTACTAACACAAACAACCTTGACAATCATAATCTATTTTTTTATCCTTTTTCACCCCAGACAAGTAAGCAGTCATCAATTATAGGCCCTCACATGAAATACAAATTTAGCGCCATGGAAATGAAAACTAAAGCAATTTGTACCTTTACTATTCCAATGGGAATCATTCTTGGTCTATTTACTATGAAATATTCCCTCTATCTTATACTCTTCTAAGTTATATCAATGTCATCGACCATAACTTGAATCATAATGAGTAGATGATACCCTTGCATGACTGGAATCATGTCATCATTATTAGATGACCTAGTTAGCATACGTGGTTAAAAATGCCATTGCCTTTTTATTTATTGACTTATTTCAGAATGCCATAGCTTATATCAGGACTGGGCTCCTGATGTGTTCTTATGAAATGGCATAGTGTTTTCTTTCTTTTTTTTTAACTCATATCCACAAACTGCATACACTGAGCCATCCACACTATTTTAAAATATTTCTTTATGAACCATATTTTTCCCCTGTGACTTTTATTATCAATGCCCCTGGAAAAAAATGTAAAACATGAGCAAAGAAGTGTGATAACCTGGTTTCAAAAGCATTGGTAGACTTTAGGAGGAACTTCAAATCAGGAATGATGTCGGTGAGAGAAACAAACGTTTCTTCCTGAACATACAGGGATTAGATATATGCATGCCTGTCTTCCCTGAGGTCCATGTACATTTGTGAGGGAAGGACTCAGGGGTTAGTTCTCCCTGAAGATGGGTACTAACAACGCCACATCCAAGGTCGGAAACCTTGGTACCATTCCTGGCCTTATGTTTACAAATAAGAATGTATAAAGGAAGAAAGAAACATTGGCTTAAGAAGGATGATAGAATGCCTCCTTACTTTGACACTTTCACTGTTGAAATCTGCATTTCTTCCTTATCACTAATTCCTGCTGTTGCAGTTTCCCTACCCTTAATCTCCCTAGGCCATTGCTCTTTTCTCTTCAGGGGGGATGAAAATGCCCCAGACAAGTTACTCTCTCAATTTTGGAAGAACTCACTGTCTTATGTACTTTGACTTTTTCTCTGGCTTTTTGTTTCCTTTCAAATTCCATTCATGTCTCACCTTTTGTTTCCCGAGCGTTTCATAGGAACTCATTCTTCGTGTTTGTGAGTCTGTTTACTTACTTGCTAGGTCCGCCCGCGCTGTTTCCCAGGACTTAAAAGAAGAAATTACAGTAGATTTTTAAAAAATGAGGCAGTATGCTTAATGAACAATTGAGTATTTGAATAAGCCTTGTCCTCTTATAGATGGTGATTAAAGAATTTGGGTTTGTAAGGAAACTTTGAGGTTTTCTATATATAATATGATAATATCAGTGATTCTACAACATAGTTATTTTCTGACTTGCTTAATGATCATCCTTGATTAGTTGCATGATACCTAATTAGTGGTGTGGGTGGAGTCTTACAAATAATATAATGGTAAATTAACTGGAAAGTGGTCGGATAAGCTGAGCCATCCTTGTATGGTCTGATTTTTTTTTATAGACCCAAACTGTGAGTAGCAGGAGAAGCTGAGAGTACTTGAATGGGTAGCATTTCTAAAAGTAAGGAGATAGTGCATGTACTATAAGTTAAGTTAAATGAACTCACTTTTTATTTTTATTATGTAATTGAAAGAAAAAACTTTACCTCTGAACCGTATTCTCACTGTGACACTCATCAGATAGCTCATGATTTAGTCTCACTATAAGGTGCCACAGCTTGTTTTTAGACTAAAAACTTAGTTTACTGAAACATGACTTACCCTTGATCGACAATTATCTGGCTATTCTAGTTAATTCCTCCTCCTTTCCTATTTTCCTCAGTAGCTTCCTCTTTCTTAAAAGTAATAGTATTTGTGAATGCGGATGCGATGCTCAGTTCAAAATCAAAGTCAGATCTATTACCAAGGAAATCATATAACTCTGATTCCTAACTGTATGCCCTTGACTAGTGTATTTTATTACAAAGTTTTTTATATATAGTCACTGGACCAAATTTGTTATTTCTGTTCTTGAGCATGTGGCACAGTGAATTGCGAAGATCTCTAAGACAATTCTCACTGTCCTGTGTAGAAGGACTTGCATTTCTGAATAGAATATACACCAGAAATAAAGGCCTGGGTTGCAGCTTTGATATCAAAGCAATATGTTTCAATTGACTAAGCAGGGCACTAACAATTTGGATAAAAGGATTCAATATAACAATTAGTGAACTATAAAAAAACTCCCATTGAGCCTTAACCTTTTGGAGCACATAGGTACGTATGTGCATACACGTTTGTTTAGGTGGTAATATGAAAACTTTCAGGGCCACATTCTATTATTACTAAAGTTTGTGATGAGCTGTTTATGTATACATAGGTGGAAAATAAGTCTGACTCTGATCATTAAATTTCTTTAAAGAGAGATTTGGAATTGAAATATAGGAGGAGTCATTCCATCAAACAATAAATGTCTAATAAATAACTTCTTAGTGTGTAAACATATGTTAAGGTATGGTATGGTATAGGTACCTATGGTGTAGGTATTGAAAAGAGACAAGTCATGGCCCCATGCCTCCGAAATTACAGTAATAGAAGATAAGACTAGGAGTTAGGAAGCAATTTAAGAGTCAATGGTATGACTCTAAAAGCAGTGAGCTCAGAGTAGGGAGGGAAAGCATAATAGTCTGGATAGTTGGGGAAGGCTTTAGGGGACGGATGGTTCTTGATCTAGACTTTAAAGGAAAGGCTGCATTGGGATCAAGGGAGACAAAGCTGAGAAGAGGCCCGGTAAAGGGAATGAATACAATGTGTTCACAGGCATCGGGGAGACCAACTAGGCTGGAGCTCAAGGATCACAGCAAATGAACATAGAAAAACCCGATTTAGTGCCCTGACATGGAACTAGCTAGAAGAGTTATAAATTGAATGACAAGCTCTGACTCCTGTTGCTGCCGATCTGGAGAGGGCTAAAAATGAGCCTCTGTGGCAAAGCAGATTGGGAGCCATTGGAGTCATATTGGAGGTGGAGACGAGCCTGCAGATCTTGAGAGCTGGAGAGAATTTCAGGGCTGCAGGGGGAAAGACCCATCCTTTGGGCTCAGAGGGCTGACTTTAATTAGTGAAATATGGATGTTTACCTTCGGGATCACTCCTTTATCACTCTCTGTGCCTCTCCCATAGTCTGGTATCTTGCTCTGGCTTCAGCTGGCTAAGACTTCTCTTTTGTTTTGCCTTCTTTAAGACTAGCTGGAGTTTTACTTTCCTTGGCCTCACGTCCTGAAAGTTAGAATTTCTGCAGTTCTGCCAACTATTTAGTGTATACAAAAGAAGGGTAGCATCCTCTGCCTGACCTTGGTAATAATCTCTCTTCCCCTTTTTTGGTGAACATTTTGTGTTCTTTGGTTAAATAAGTCTTTCAGTGTCCTTAACATCAAGTCATGTTCCCCAACCCACCACTTGGTCTTTGTATAGCACTCATGCTTCATAAATTCTGCTTTACCTAATTAAAAACAATGACCAAGCCCTTATTAAATGGTATAATTTTTTTGGTGTTGGCTGACTAATCATGGTTTTAAGACACATTTCCCCCGGATAGGCCATTTAACCTCACAGAGATAAAAATGTTGTTCTGTGTACATGGATTTTATTCCTAGCCTTAGAAAAACCCTACAAGGACCTTGTGAAGGGATTCTGGGTGGTTTACTGCCCCAGCCCTCACCACTACTCAGTGTGGGTATCATGGTGATATTTCTGGGGTGGCAGAATAGAGTGGTGGCCAGTAACATCAGATGTGTTTGTATAAAACTTCTTTTAATTTTTTTTTTTTTTCTGGAACTAGACTTTAAGCCTTTCATGACAGAAAATGATTTGCAAAGCTGTTCCATGAGTTCTGCATTGGTAATTTTTAAAAAATGGCACAGTAGGTCACTAATCTGAATGATTATGACCAGATTTCAGACCTGAACTTTCCTCTAAGATTTAACTTTTAAGAAAGAAAGTGGAAAAAAACAAGCATAGGAAATCGAGCTTTGAGAGTGCAGGGTTATAAGAGGAAAACGGCAACTGAATTTAGGTTTACAATTCAGCACAGTTAAATTTCTCAGCTGAACTTTAGTATTGATTAAAAAAATGTTAGTGAGCATGTTTAAGCATAATACAGCTGTGAGTTGCCCAGAGCCAAACTCTGGCACGATTATGGTCATCATTGCCTCATCCTATGCTTCTGAGCATGGGGTTCTGCAACACTGGCACCCAATGAAGATTGGTTGACTGAATAATTGAATGATTAGAAAGTGAAATTTTTATTTTAGTCGATGATCTGGCATTTATAGTTACTTGACATTTGACACAAAGAAAATTGAAAACAAGGCAAATCAAATACAAATCTAAATGCTAGTCATTAACAACCTCTCTCCTATCATGTCACCAGAGTTAAAGGACATTTCTTGTGATTAATTAGAATTAGTTTTTTTCTACTTTTTCAAAGTTGAGAAATCTATTTAAAACTATATTTAATGCTTTTAAATTAATAGACTAGTATTAGCCTATTTTAAAATGACTTGCAATTAGATCATGTGAAATGCAGTATTGTTTGCTTAAGTACTATATGTTATATTTGAAAAGCCATGTACTTTAGAAGACTTTATAGATATGGTTTTATTTTAATTGACCTTTTCTAAAACATGTTACTGTGTGCTCTGTACAGAAGTGTGATCAGTTACTTTTTACTTAGATAAAGTTTGGTTGTTTCTGGAAGACATTGTAGAAATTCGGTCAGTTCATCTTTTTAATTTTTTTAAAATGTTTATTTTATTTTCGACAGAGAGAAACAGAGTGCAAGCAGGGGAGGGGCAGAGAGAGGGAGGCACAGAATCCGAAGCAGGCTCCAGACTCCCAGCTGACAGCACAGAGCCTGATGTGGGGCTCAAACTCACAAACCATGAGATCATGCCTGAGCCGAAGTCAGACGCTTAACTGACTGAGCCACCCAGGTACTCCTGTCAGTTCATTCTTTTAAAGATTATTGTCAGGTCATGATACATGTCATTGTTGACTTTACAGGTGGGCTCAAAAATCGCAACTCTCATCTATCATTTTAAGGCTCCTCACTAGACATTTCAGCACAATTTATTAAAAATCCATCCTCTTAAGTGTGCCTATAAATGTTATTTAGAAAAAAATCATTAAAACATTGAATTTCGGTTGCTTCTCTATGGTGAAATGTCTCCAGACATCATGTCCTCTGCCATGATCTAAGGCCAATGCCATCTGAGTATTTTTGTTTAGTGGGGTGGCTTTCTGTAACTCATGGGATAAGGTATCATTTCATGCTGTCTTGTGTTCTTTTCAGTGTAGGTGGAACTAATCCAACACGTTGGACACAATCTTAAGTAACGTGGTTTAAATATGAATTTCAGAAAATGGCAGGCAAAAACATAGACATAAAATTTAACATCCTGTTTCATACCAGTTTTTTTTTTTAATCGAAATGAACATTCCTGTTTAGACAGGCAGAGCAGGTGCTATTCTTACCTAATACAATAAAGATCGATTCCCTTTTTGAAATTTCTGTCATAGTAGATTGTCAGAATAATGGCCTCTAATGACACACGCCACCCTGTGTCAATGCTTCTTCATAATGCAATGCTGCTGCTCCTACTGTTGAGAGGTACAGTCTATTTCTCCACCCTGGTGAATCTGGGCTCACCTTGACTTGCTTTGATGGATAGAATGTAGCAGAAGTTACAACTGCAAGATTCCCAGAGATATTTTGAAGATTCGTCCTCACCTCCTTAGAATGCTGGGACCACCAGGCTGTGTAGAACCCCGGAATTAAAGATCATACAGTGACAGAGTTCTGGTCATCCCGCCAACAGTCAGCACTGTCTGACATGGGAGTGAGGCTACTTGGGAATTTCCAACACAGACCAACTGTAACTGCACAAGTGAGCTCAGCCAAGACAGCAGAACTGCCCAATCAACCCACAGAATGATGAGAAATGATAAATCATTCTGGTGTTAAGCTACCAAGTGTTGGGGTTAGATAGATATCTGAAATACCAATGAAATACTAAAATTTGTCACATCAGAAACACCCTAACTCTGTAATAGCCTAAATAATATTTTACACTATTTTTCCAATCGAGTCATGCTGATCTTTGCCAAAATCATCTAGCTGGCTGGAAACCTTCAACACTTCATAAAAGATTGTTGAAGTTTAATTTGCTGCAGGGACCATTCCAGGACTCTGTATTTTTTCCTGGGCCTTTGGCTACACAGTGGAATGTGCTACAATTGAACTGTCTTTCACATCCAAGGTAACCCAAATTACTTCACAAAGGAATGTATTAGAGGGTAGTGTCTATGCAGGCATAAAAGGACAATTATGTAATAGCTCATACACCACTTAGGATTTTAGAACTTGTCTTACTGAGAGGAAGTGTGAAGAAAAGAGAAAATAATGAATAAAAACTGAACCACAAGTATAGAGAGGAAGTAACATATTAATTACAATAGCACCCAAAGTTCCCGTGCAATCTTTATACTTTTGCGATTCATTTTTAATTGATATCAGCGAAAGGCTAGTTAAGTGAGTCATAATTCAGTTTTGGAAGTGTCCTGCATAATTATGTGCATTCCTTAGTTCCATGTAGCAGGAAATAATAAGGAATACAATGAAATTTACATACATTCAAAGTATCTTCCGATATAGTCCGTGTATATTGGTGCCATAGAAAATAGAACCATCTGCATCACGCACACATATACTTCATATCACAATAAAATCACAAAAATGTGATTAGTAGGATATGTATTTCCCCTGCTACCACGCTTTTAAGTAAATTCTATAAAAATTGTAGAAAAAACAACAGCTTGTATAAAGTCTCATAGCAGCACTGGAGTGGAGAAGAATCTTAGTTACAAGCACTCTAGATTCTTAATGTGATCGCAGGAACCGAAGAAGGACAGAAACTATTTCATCTGATCTAGTTTGTAGTCACCTCTGACACAAAGCATTAGGTCTATGTCAGACAAATAGTTTGGGGTCAAGGTTTTATTCTTTAGAGCTCAAATCTTGCCTCCTCCCCCTTTTGCTTAAGTAATGCTCATTCTAAACATGTCTGGATTCCTTAATGTCATTTTTCAGTTTGCTGTGTCTGTGCACGAACAATATAGGCTGCCAGAAAGTTTTGTAGTTAAGCTCCAACTGGGAAGCTGAAGGAAATATCTTCACCACAAAGCCCAGGGATTCAGGAGATAGCCTATGTTCTGCATTAGGCAAATCTGAGAACCCTAAAATGCTGAATAGCTCAGTTCCTCACTATTCCTTAAGGAATTGTATTCCACCGTCCTTAGAGAATCTTTTCATCCTAGTCTTCCTCGTTAAATATTTCCTCAAAGTTTGCGACAAGCTTGGTGTCCTTTAAAGGGCTCACAGGGGAGCGGAGGGGAGAGACTTAATTACTTAAACAGTAAGTGTGGTAAAGCAGAGGGCAGAGATATGGATAAAGTGCTAAGGGTGCAGAAAAGGGGAGATTCACAGACGTATCCATGTCAAAGCACCAATACAAGGTTACCACGAGGAGGACGGTCCAAGTTGAGGGGAAGACACATGCTGAAGCATAGAGTTAGACATGAGCATGAGCTGTTTAGAAAATAGGGAGAAGCGGGGCGCCTGGGTGGCGCAGTCGGTTAAGCGTCCGACTTCAGCCAGGTCACGATCTCGCGGTCCATGAGTTCGAGCCCCGCGTCAGGCTCTGGGCTGATGGCTCGGAGCCTGGAGCCTGTTTCCGATTCTGTGTCTCCCTTTCTCTCTGCCCCTCCCCGGTTCATGCTTTGTCTCTCTCTGTCCCAAAAATAAATAAAAAAACGTTTTTGGAAAAAAAATTAAAAAAAAAGAAAATAGGGAGAAGCTTCTTGCGAAGGATTTTCAAGGCTTCAGATTGTCAGAGGACAGGGGGCTGTGGGAGGTGGGGTGTGTGAGGTAGACCAGGGCCAGACTGTGAAGGGACTTCTATGCCATAATGAGAAAGAAAAAAAGCTTAGTTTGGAACCCAACTTGTTAATAGCCGTGCAACAAGAACGTGACCCCTGAGTATTAAGCTGGCTGTAGTTCTTTCTAGGGGACTCTGCTTCATTATGTGTAAGACTCAGGCAATAAACAGGCAATTAGTTGACATAAAATTATTTATTGTTCAATTATGTGAAATCATGATGGTAAGTATTCAAGAATTTGGCTTTTAAAAAACTGGAACCCCAATAGTTAGAATGATACATAACATATAGTGGCAAATTAAAAGGTTGTAACGAATAGATCTGGCACCATTATTAATTAAGGGTAATTAAAGAATAGGGTCACTCTATTGAAGTGAAGGATTGAGATAACTGTCTGGATAACTGACGCCCAGAACTCTCGTTGACCTGAATTACCTGAGGTTTTTGGCTCTAATTATGTGATTAGTTGCCTCCGATTCCCCATTTTGCTTTACCAGCATGTTGCAACATCATGACTAACTAGGCCACCAAAAGGAAATGAAGTTCTCAGCAGAGATGATCAGAAACAATTTCAAAGGGCTTCTGACAAGCAAGGGAACAGTAGTTACAGGGTGAACTCCAAAAGAAAATAGCATTTTATTATCAATACTGTCAACCTGAGATAAAATGACTTCTTATTTTAAGGAAAAGCAACTGTCTTAATTGTGCTTAAATCGCTGCAAAATTTTAAATTATTCCATACCACACGAGGACAGCTCCCTTTCCCCTCCGTTCTATTTCCTAATATGGTTCTGTACCCTGGTACTTCTACCTAAGAATGTTTTCTTTCCCCAAACATTCCGTTTCTGCTGTCTCCCCTGGACATTGAACTTCTTGTTTCTGTGAAAATTCTGTGGAGGACAGTGATCATGTGAACCATACTCAAATGCTTGTCCACAAAGAGAACCATCTAAAGCAAATATCAAATGGTGACAACTTACAGTAAAGACAGGTTTTTATTTATTTTTAGAAGTTTATTTATTTATTTTGAGAGAGAGGAAGAGAGAGAGAGAGAGAGAGAGAGAGGAGAGAGAGAAAGGGCGTGCACGCTCGAGTAAACAAGCAGGGAGGGGCAGAGAGATAGGGAGAGAGAGAATCTCAATCAGGGTCTGCAAGCATAGAGCCCGATGCAGGACTTCATCCTAAGAACCATGAGATCATGACCTGAGCTGAAATCAAGAGTCTGACACTTACCGACTGATCCACCCAGGTGCCCCAAAGACAGGATTCTTAAAAAATAAATATATACCTGTACTTTTAATAATTAGCTCTTATTTGAAAGTGGAGACCAAAAAAAAAAAAAATCTCTGCTTTTTTCTTCTTGGTGTATCAGAGTTAGGAATCGAATCGATATCATTTTAGTTTGAGATGGTGGAGACAGCATGTGGACATCAGCAGAGTAATTAAAAAACCAATGAATTTACTTGGTAAGATGTAATTTAACCATAGTCAGTGGCTGCTTCCAAGAAATCTATTTACACCCAAGTATCCTCAGGCATGTATGGGAGAGTGTAAAATGATTGAGTTTTAGTTATCCTCGTAGTAGCAAATTTCAATTATAATTTCTGCTGTACAAAAATTGTTATAGTAATATCACCTTGAAGTTCCCCAAGCTTATAGGCACCAGTGACTTAAGAGAAAGAACATTTCTGTTTTACTAAAAAAGCTGTGTTTCCTAAAAACCTCACTTTATAGATTTTTTTCCCCCCCATTGGTTACAGGTTCCTTGATCCAACTCATAATTCCTGCTGTTTCTGGAGCTTAGGTGGGGTGCCTTCTTGGAAACAATTTGTAGAAAGCACCAATACGACTTTGCTTTTGAAGTTTTTTGATCAAGTGTACGGATTCTCCAGGGAGCTTTTCACCCACAATTTAACACCTAATGAGACCTTGCCGCTGGTGTCGCACTTTCACGGCACACTTCAGAGAGTGCAAGGTACGCAACAGCAGCACAGGAGTCGGAAAAGCGGTTCCAGCTCAAGTGCCGATCCCGACTGTGAGTGGGGCCCCGTGTGGAGACGGTCCCTGGGCAAGAATGGCACAATTCATTAACAGTGTCCGCCGTGCGTGCAGGAGCCGAGGACGCCTCCGCTGTCCGGCCTGGTTCATTAGGGCGGGCATCTAGGAAAGCATTTCACAGTGAGGGCACAGATTCACAGCATTTTGTCTTTCTTCCAGCCTTCGGGGGTCGCGCTCCCCAGCTTTACCTACAAGGCCTAGAACAATACTTTGGACGGGAAGACCTGTGCAAGCACCACTCTGATTGCATCAGGCTCAAGTATCTTTGCCACCAATTTGCCCTAAATGCCCGAGGCCCTCGCCAGAGTCATCTGTAATGTGCTACTAAATCCTTTTATTATTTCATTTTTTCATGTGTATTCGTTTTTGGGAGAGACACAGAGCGTGAGCGGGGGAGGGGCAGAGAGAGGGGCAGACACAGAATCTGAAGCAGGCCCCAGGCTCTGAGCTGCGCAGAGCCCGACGCCCGGCTCAAACACACCAACGGTAAGATCTTGCCCTGAGCCCAAGCGGGACACTTAACCGAGGCCTGAGCCACCCAGGCGTCCCAAATCCTTTTATTTAAAAATTTCTATATTCTTATGGCAGAAATATTCAGTATAGTTCCGGTTTGGAAGAAAACATTTTCTCAAGTGCAAAGGATTGTAACCACATTGCATAGTCTCATCTTCTTGATGTGTTTTACATAAGAATGTTTTATTTTCTTCAACGAAGAACCTATGAAATCATTCGTACTTGTGGAAAAAGTTCAAGTATTAGCTAGTTTTCTTTACCGTTTCCCACCTGGAAAATAGAAAAGTAACACTTACCATTCTGCTTTCGAGGCACAGGAACATCAATCAAGAGAATATACTACAGAGGTACTTGATAAGGAGCAAGTCTGAGACTATATTCTTTTTTTAAAAAATTTTTTTTAAATGTTTACTTATTTTTGAAGAAGAGAGAGAGACAGACTGTGAGTGGGGGAGGGGCAGAGAGAGAGGGAGACACAGAATCCGGAGCAGGCTCCAGGCTCTGAGCTGTCAGCACGGAGCCGGGCGCGAGGCTGGAACTCACTAACCATGAGATCATGACCTGAGCCGAAGTCAGACGCTTAACCGACAGAGCCACCCAGGCGCCCTGAGACTATATTCTGAGAAACCTTAGCCCCGTTTCGTAGGCAAAGCATCTTCCAGTGTTGTCAACTTTCTAGCACTAGAGCCCCAGTACTATTTTGCGGTCAAGTGATACTGAACACATCTGGTGGACCTGTACTGTCCAATGTGATAGCCGCCAGCCAAATGTGGTTATTTAAATCAGAAATGTAATTAAAGTAAAATAAAGTTAAAATCCAGTTCTCCAGTTATGATTGTACATTTGAAGTGCTCAGTGGCCACAGGTGGCTATGGTGATCTGTATGGGACGGTGCGGAACAGATATAGAACTTCCATCATCACAGACAGTTCTATTGCAAGAACTGTTCTAGAGGCTCCCCTGTTGGCAAAAGATGGTGGTGACTTAATTCCCACACTGCTTTCTTCACACAGGGTGAACATCCGTGTAGTCGAGATATAGCCAGAAAGCAGATTTTCCCGGGGTATTCAGTTTGTAGATTGACCTTTCTTCATTTATTCTACAGATGAACAGATTTACTTATAGAAATTGCCACCATAGCCTTCTCATTTTAAGCCTGACTTTTATTGTCCTTTTGTCTCACATTGTTATCTGTGTCTTATCTTACCACTGAGTCTGTGAGTTAATGAAGGCAGGGGCTGTGTCATAAATTCTTTTCCTTTTTCAGCATTAGTGCCAAATAGACATTTGTTGAATCAAACTGTTTTTCTGACTAAAGATTCTAAGTTCTAAACTAGGATATGCAAGCAATGGTGACTTCTTTTTCCTTAAATGATTACATTTTGGGGAATATACCAGATATAGTGGCTTAAATGTCATGTATGTAAAATTTCTACTTTTTTTTTTTTACTTTTTTTTTTAACGTTTTATTTATTTTTGAGACAGAGAGAGACAGAGCATGAACGGGGAAGGGGCAAAGAGAGAGGGAGACACAGAATCTGAAGCAGGCTCCAGGCTCTGAGCCGTCAGCCCAGAGCCTGACGCGGGGCCCGAACTCACAGAGTGCGAGATCGTGACCTGAGCTGAAGTCGGACGCTCAACCGACTGAGCCACCCAGGCGCCCCTAAAATTTTTACTTTTAATGGAAGTATAGTTGGAATGCAATATTATATGTGTCAGGTGTATAACATAGAGATTTGGCAATTATATACATTATAAAATGTTTACTACTACGTAAATGTAGTTACTATCTGTCACTATGTAAAATTATTGCAATATTTTACATATATTTTTTGAAGATAATGTTCTAGGGTGTATTGTTAAAGAGCCTAATCAGTATCAAGGAGAGTAAAAAGGTCAAAAATTCTTTTTTGTTTCTGGAATTCTCTGTATTTCTGAAGGATAATGAATACACAAATATTTTCATATACTTTTTTGGACAACAAATAAATCTGGGGAAAAGAGTGCAGTAGGATCATCACACGCACTGTATTTATACCTTAAATTGAACAATTTAACAGTTTGAAACTGCGTTAAAAAAAAAAAAGAATAAAGTCAATTCTTTGAAGTGGTTGTATGTG
This sequence comes from Neofelis nebulosa, assembly GCF_028018385.1. NCBI lineage: Eukaryota > Metazoa > Chordata > Mammalia > Carnivora > Felidae > Neofelis > Neofelis nebulosa. The sequence continues at coordinate 92,401,086 of NC_080787.1, read as the reverse complement.
CATATGCTTGTCCCCTGGAGCAAAAGAAAAGAAAAAAAGGTTACATTTATTAGGGATTGGAAAATATTTGTACTCTGGGACAATTGCCTGTTTGAAGCATTAGGGAAGAGTTATAAAAGTGTTTTATTTGCAATTTTTAATGGAATAGGGGTCATTTCTGACTTTTATAGTCAATGCTGCAGTTGAGATGGTCCTGCGCCCAAGGAGTACGGCTGGTATAAATGAGAAGTCTAGGTCTTTGCCTGGCTGCACGCACAGCAGCCTTTTTGCTTCCGCTGGAGCACGTGTTCGACATCTCCCTTGTCTGGAGACTTCTGTGAGGTCTACAGATTAGCAGCGGCCAGAAAGTCAAAGGCTGAAAGGATGGTTGACTGACTCAGTGAATAAAGCTCTGGACATTACATTACCTCTGGCTTGGAGCATACGGAATCAGTCCTGCAGCTCTCAGAGGGGCGGAGAAAGCGCCTTCAGCAGCCTTGGCTTGGCCAGTCTGTGTGTGCTGAACCAAAAAGCCGACTGCACAAAGACATCTAAATTTACAGCTCGGGTTAAAGAGCTGAGAGGCTAATCCAGAAAGCAACATTCAAATTGCAGCTCTTTGTGTATTTCAGTGTGTGCTTACCCCAGAGTGCAAGGGAATATTACACACATAGTTTTTGTTGGAGCAGAAGAAAAAAAACATGTAAATATGTATCTAATGTATGTATCAAATATATATATGTCTAACGAATACATTTAATATATATATTTCATTCCTCTGCTTGTCTGTGGCTGGTCTCTGAAATTAATTTCTGAAAAAAGTGATATACGTAAGTAATACAGTACTGCTTTTTAAAATAGACTCTTCACACATGACTTGTAAATAAAAAATCTACATTTGTTTTAAGATAGCATTTTAGTATTCTAGGGACACTGAATTTTTAGTATCTAATTTGACCCGTTGATAGTCAGCACATCATGTAAATCTGAAGTTACTTACAGATTTCTTTCATATTTGTTATTTTCAGTCCTTTGTTCATAACTCTTTTTAAAAACAAAAAAGACTACTTAGAGGTTGCTAAGTGAACCTAGATGATTATGAAGAGTGGCCATTTGAGTTCTGAAGTCAAATAAGTTCATTTAATAGAAGACAAAAAACATGTAGTAGTGACAGTGAGGAACTATGGGTCTAGAATTCCTAGATTCAAAACCTGGTATTTTGTTTACTAGGCTAGTGACATCAGTCAAGTTACTGAACCTTTCTGTGCCTCAGTTTCCTATAGAGTGGGGAAAATAATAGTACCTATCTGATAGAGTTGTTGAGAGTATTAGATGAATTAATACATGGAAAACTTTAGGATAGTACTCAACACATAGTAAGCACCATCTGAGTGTTGGCTATTATAACTGTTACGGTAAGTTATAGCTTTTATTTATTTATTTATTTTTCCACATTTTTTATTTATTTTTGGGACAGAGAGAGACAGAGCATGAACGGGGGAGGGGCAGAGAGAGAGGGAGACACAGAATCGGAAACAGGCTCCAGGCTCCGAGCCATCAGCCCAGAGCCTGACGCGGGGCTCGAACTCACGGACCGCGAGATCGTGACCTGGCTGAAGTCGGACGCTTAACCGACTGCGCCACCCAGGCGCCCCAGTTATAGCTTTTAAAGTAGACATTTTGTTATGAAAATATAAGCATCACTGTAATTCAGGTGGTGACCATTATTTCCAAAGACTTTCCCAAGTTAAATTTGCTGTCTTAGAGATATAAGCATATCAAAGTTTTTCCAAAGAGTCTTCATCAAGAAGAAACAAGCCTATAAAAACTATGATGAAAATGTATACTTCTTTTAATGGAGTCACATTTGTTGATTTTTGCTTTTATTATATGTGCTTTTGGTGTTATATCCAAAACTATATACCTGTTAGAATATATATATATATATATATATATATATATATATATATATATATTCCTGTTACACATATACCTGTTACAATGGCTATGATTATAAAAGACAGAAGTGTTGATGAGGAGGTGGAGAAAAGGGAGCCCTTTGTGCACTGATGATGGCAATGTAAATTTGTGTAGCCACTATGGGAAACAGTACAGAGGTTCCTCAAAAAACAGAAATAGAGTTACTGTGTGATCCAGCAATTTCACCTCTGGGTATATACTCAAGGGAAGCAGAATCACAATCTCAAAAAGATATCTGCACTCCCACGTTTACTGCAGCATTATTCACAATAGCCAAGATATGGAAACAACCTAAATGACCACCAGTAGATGAATAGATGAGGAAGATGTGATATATATGCACCATGGGATAGTATTGAGCTATAAGAAAGAAGGAAAGCTTGTCAATTGTGACAACATGGACGGACATTGGGGTCATTATACAAAGTAAGGTAAGTCAGACAGAGAAAGACAAATACTGTATGATATCACTTGTGTGTGGAATCTGTTTTTAAAGCAAAACTCATAGAGTAGAATGATAGTCATCAGGGGATGGTAGGGGTGGATATGGGGGGAAGTGAGGAGATATTGGTCAAAGGGTACAAACTTGCAGTTATGTATGATGAGTATGTTCTGGAGATCTAATGCAGAATGTTTGTGATTATAGTCAACAATACTGCATTACATACTTCAAAGTTGCTAAGAAACTAGATCTTAAATATTCTTACCACAAAAAAGAAATGATAATTATGGGATGTGAAAGAGGTGTTAGCCAATGCTACCATGGTAATCATATTACAATATATAAATGTATCCAATCAGCACATTGCATATCTTAAATTTACACCATGTTATATGTCAATTATGTCTCAATAAAAATATGTATTTTGATATTTGGAAATTTACAGTGTATCTTGCCCATCTTTCTAATTTTCAGATATAATTATTCTCAATTTGTGAATATATTTTTGGCAAGTCTTGAGTTTAATTTTATGTTTTATGTAATAATTTTTAAAACCATTCATTTCAAAGATATTAAAAGCTAACTTATTCAAAATGTCTTTTTCTCTTAAGTATGAACCTTCCATCTGACATTCACATTTTTTTAGATAACATGCCATTTGACTTATTATTTAATATAAAAGTTATATCTATATATTGTAGAACATCTGGGAGAATAAAGCAAAGCCCAAAGAATCAAATGAGAATCATCCACAATCCCAATACCCATACATAGGTAGCTACTTTTCAAATTTAAGTGTGTTTGCTTCAAGCCTTCCCTCCATGCCTATGTGTACATCTATAAATGTGTAATATCTATAAAACAAAGAGAGTCAGGATCATGCCACACCTACTTTTAAAGATATATAGTATGGTGCAAGACAGTGATGCCCAGATGTTATGAATGGGAAGTCGGGGACACACTGCCAGAGGTCAAATCCTCAACCTACTATTTAGTAGTGGTCTGAATCCAAGCAAATACCTTATCTTCTGTCAATCTTAGTGTTTTCATCCATAAAATAAGGATGAAATTGTAAAGGTTACTTAACATGCTTCAAAAGGAACTTTTAACAGAATTGTTAACAATATATCATAAAGATATTAAAAAGATACGTTGTTAAAGAACTTTGAAACAGATTTTAATGCGTGCATACTTTTTAAAATGGTTATACCATAACTTCTGTAAACATTTGTTTCAGTTAGTTTACTTTTGACTCTAGGTCAAACAGAAAAGCCAATCAAAAGTGGCCTTGATAATAAGGATACTTCTTATTTCACATACGAAGGGGTCTTGTGGACTGGTTTTAAAGTGGATTAATCCAGCAACTCAATAGCAGCATCAAAGTTCCTTCCATTTCCCTGTTCTTCTATTCTCAGCATATGGGCTTGTTGTGCTAGGCTAGATGCTTTCATGGTTCCAAGACGCTGGCCCGGTTCCAGGCATTGCATGCAGATCCATCAATGCCAACTAGAAGAAAACAGACAATCTCTGACTAATGGTTTTTATAAGAGCGATGGAAACTTTGTCAAAGGCAGACTTGCTCTCATGTTTCATTGGCCAGAAATCTGTCACATGCTTATTCAAAATTACTCAATAGAAATGGCATCATTCTGACAGGCTTTACAAATCCTAACTAGAGAGGACCCATCCTCATAGAAGTCTTTGGCTGCCCCATTCCTGAATCAAAGCATGGAAGAAGGACAGAATGGCTGCTCAATAAACCCCCAAGAATGTCCAACACATTGTTATCATATTTTTTAAATCATTTTTGTTAGTTGTACCTTTTTTTTCTTATAAGTATTATCATAATCAGTATCCCTGAACAAACTTATTTGTGCACATCTTTAAGTTTTATAGAATTCAAATGTCCATAAGTGGAATTCTTGGGTAAAAGATTCTTTGGTTTAAGTCTTTTAATGTATGTTGTCAAAATACCCACAAGAAAAAGTTTAGCCCATGTTGTGGAGTTTATCCATTAGTTTATACCTGAGCTAATATAATTGTTATCATTATTTAGATCTCTATCAAGTGGAAATTAGCATCATTTATTTTGGTTAATATTTCCTTGATTCCTTGCCCCCTTGCTAAACTTTTATCTAATAATCAGGTTATTAGACAATTAGATACCAATTGCATTGGTGACAATTAAAGAGACTTGAGGTTGGACTTTCAGGAATAACTCTCAAGACACACTGTAAATCTGGTCAGTAAGGGCAAGCCACTGCCCTGATAGGTCAAAATGGGAGGATGTTGCTCTTGGAGTTAGTTCCAGAATCTTGTCACTTTCATGCTGTCACTAGTGATTTACTAGTGGATGCCTCAAGCCCATTTTCTCTCCTAGTTCTGAATTCAAGAACTCATAGCAGAATCTGGATGACATCCAGACTTCTAGCTGACTTGGGTTCCAGTAACTAAGTTATAGCTTTTTCAACTTTTCCAGTATAAGAAGGCATTCAGGAAAGAGGTTGGATTAGATATCGATGAGCCAACTTCAGTTTCTGCTACATTCAGTAATTCTACTTCTAGGGATTAATTTTAAAGAAATAATTATGGGTTTGCTAAAAAATATAGCTAAAGAGATATTTGTCACAGTGTTGTCTATAACAATGGAAAATTGGAAACAATTTATATGACCCAAAATGGAAGATTGATATTAGTTCTAGAATATTATGGAACCGTTAAAAAATGAGAAAATCTAGGTGACCTTGAGTTTGGCAATAAGTTTTTAGATACAATTCGAAAGGCACAATCCATGGGGAAAAAAATTGATGAGTTGGATTTCATTAAAGCTAAAAACTTCTGCTGTGTGAAAGACAATGTTAAGAGAATGAGAAGACAAGACATAGAGTGGGAGACAATATTTGCAGAACACACATCTGATAAAGGACTTGTATCCAAATTATACAAAGAACCATTAAAACTCAACAATAAGAGAATAAACAACCCAATTAAAAACTAAACAAAGAATCTGAACGTGCACCTCATCAAATAAGATATATAGCTGGCAAATAAGCATATGAAAAGATGCTTCACGTTGTATGTTACAAGGAAATACAAATTAAAACAACAATGAAATACAACTACATATTGTATGGAATGCCTAAAACCTAAAAGCACTGACAATTCCAAGTGCTGATGAGGATGTAAAGCTACAGGAACTCTCAACTATTGCTGGTAGGACTGCAAAATGGTATAGCAACTATGGAAGACAGTTTGGCAGTTTCCTACAAAGCTAAACATAGTCTTATCATATTCTATTGCAATCACACTTTGAGGTATTTTCCCAAATGAATTGAAAAGATGTCCACACCAAAACTTGTATACAAATGTTCATAGCAGCTTTATTTAATAATTGCCAAAAATTGGAGTTAACCAAGATGTGTTTAAATAGGTGAATGAGTAAACAGTGGTGCATCCATACAATGGAATATTATTCAGTGATAAAAAGAAAATGAATTATTAAGCCACGACAAGACATGGAGGAAAGACATACTGTTATGTGGAAGAAGCCAGTTTGAAAAGCCCACATACTTCCAACTCCCTGATGTTCTGGGAAAGGTAAAACTATAGACACAATAAAAAGATTTAGGGGAAGAAAAGAAGGATAAAAAGGTGGAACACAGGGGAGTTTTAGGACAGTGAAACCATTCTGTGTGATACTATAGTGATAGATACATGACATTATGCATCTGTCAAAATCCATAGAACATAACACAAAAAGGGACATTTAGGGTAAACTGCAGACTTTAGTTTAATGATAATGTATCAATATTTGTCCATCAGTTATAACATCTGTACCATATTTATGCAAGATGATAATAGGGGAAACTGTATATGTGGGGGGGATAAGGGTATATGGGAACTCTGTTCTTTCAACTTCTCTGTAAATCTAAAACTTCCCTTAAAAAGTCTATTTAAAAATAGGCTATAAAAATCATTTAGTGGCATGGAAAAATGTTCATAATGTGTTAAGTGAATAGAACAGATCACAAAATTCTAGAATCCTATTTTTGTTTAAAATACATTTACATGTGCATCACACACACACACACACACACACATATTTACTCACACACAAATATTTGAACACACAAACCAAAAAGTCAGTCAGCAGTCATTGTCTCTGGTCTGTGGTGTGAAGTGTAATTTTTTGTTTCTTTTTCAATGAATTTTCATAAGTTTTACAACAGGGCTTGTATCACTTTTTTTGTAAAGGAAAACAGTAATTTTTAAAAGAGGCATCTACTAAAATATCTAACACTAATAATTATTTTTAATTGGTAAGTTCTATGCCTAGGTTCCAAAAGTGGTGCAAACTTGTTTTTTAAAGAAACAAACTACATTCATCTAAAAAATATTGGCGATAAATTATTTTCTTTGGAGATGATTATTTTAGAATGTTTGTTTTTGCAGAGATGTTAGGCTGCAATTTGAAACTCACAAAGTCTGAAATTAAAGTCATCATCTTCCTGTGTATACCTGTTCTTCTGGCATTCCTTGTATCTGAAAATTGCAGTGCTCCCCTCTCAATATTTTACAGTCAAAATCACTTTCAAAACTTCTCTTTTAGCTTCCACATCAAAATTCTCTCCTGTCTCCCCCATTCATCCATCATGCTGTACTAGGCTTCTTTTTATCAAAATGTCCTTCAAAACCACCAGCAACTGCAGTGTTTAAAGAGTAGGACTGAAACTGTAATTGAGGGTTCAAAGTTTTTCCCTTGTCTGGCCTAATTTACCTCTCCTGGTGTATTTCCAGAATAGTCATGTTCCCCACCAGTGTGCCCTACACAAGATGACTTCTTGTTTCCTCCACATTCTGTGTACTACTGTTTCTGCACTTCATTCCATATCTCAAACTCGGAATCTGTTTCTTCTAACTCATTTCCCTACTCTCAATATCTGTGGCTGTTGAAATCCTATTTTCATTCAAGTCTTTGGTTTCTTGAAACTTTTTTTTAAATCCCCATCATAATCCATCCATGCATTTCCTCTGTGCTCCCCTAGAATTATGCTGAGCCCCCTAAATAACACTTTGTGCAATCTCTATTATATAATGTGAGTGATGCCTACATCCATTTTCCTCAATAGGCCAAAATATCCTTTAGGATAGGGACCAAGTTTTGTATCACCTAAAACACACAAAGTGCAGATCTTTGCACAATAAATGGCTGTTAAATTGAATTGATTTAAATTACATTGGAAGTCATTTGAAAGTGCTAGCAAAATACCATTAATGGTGTCTGTGTAAGATGCTTTGAATTAAGTGTGAGGACAAATACATTAATGCTAACTTGCTCTCAAGCAAACACCACTAGCTCTGCCGTGAAGATTATCAAACATCAGCTTCTCTACCCAGTACCTGTGATTAGAATGCCTGATTTTGTAAGTTCAGAACAAGTTCACTTTTTTTCATTTGAACCAGGATCAGAAGACTGCATCATAAGATCAATGTAAGAAAAAGTATAATAGATGCACAATTTGAGAAGAAGTGGTCTGAAGTCATTTTATGTATATGAACATTTTTGTGTTACTACAAAGAAACAGTAGTGAAGGAAGCAGAGGAAATGATGTGTGACCCCCTTCTTTTCACCCCTCCCTCCAAAAACCAAATTAGCAAACAATTGATGACCCAGATTTTCCTTTTGTTGAAAATCAAATAATCTTCCTCTAAAAGTAGTTATTTGATCATTCTTACATATGGGAACATGGAAAATGTGGTTTGACATCCCTTCAAGAAAGAAACTGCTTGTGTTAATACTTCAAGATCCTCTGACATTGTGAAGGATTTTAATGATAACTGAGTTTTAATTTTTTGGTAATAAAACAAACATCAAATAACATTGCTTATAGTGCAGTTTTAAGAATCCACTATTAATTTCTATTATGGAAACATGCTTTCATATGGCACTCAAGATGCTGTCCATGGTCCTGATGCTCACATAATCCTTACTAGAGCAGCAGAATTCCAGATATAAAAGAACCATAAGGGGAAGCTTTCATTGTGCAGTATCTTTTTATAATCATTTAATTTTCCACTTGATTCAAGAAGGAATATTTTGCTTAATTTCTTATTTATTCATTTGCATACAAAGTTGTGGCCTATATAGTCTATAAACCACTGACCCTTCTTATACCAACTGCTTAATGTCATATATATTGAAGTCTAGTTTTTATAGCTGAGAAATAAGCTTTGTGTAACAGTAAAACAATGAAACAAATCATTAACTTCTCAGAAGATCATAATAGCCTGGTAAATATGTGGGGTGTATGTGTGTGTGTGTGTTTGTAAAATGTTCATTTTTTGTCCAGCTTCTGCATTTAGATGGATTCTGTTGCTCTGTTATGTACAGGGAGTCTAAGAAATCAACAAAAATCCTTTACTCACAATACACATACAAAACTTGTTTAAAAAACTTCTTTTGGTAAAAAACAAAACAAATTTCTTTTGAGATATTTTAAAAACTAATGTATCCCAATCTATAATTATAAATAAGTGATGGGTCTTATATTGCTGTTGCTTAGACCAATTATTTTTACTGTTATTATATCATAAATCCTAAAAAAATTCCTCAATACAATGAAAATAATACATTAAGTAGATAAAATAATTTTAAATCCAGAAATAAAACTCAGGGTTTAATTTGTTCCTGTGGTCAGATATTCAGGGTGAGATTGGGCTGGACAGGTGATATGGTACAGTAAGCACTAAAATTTAGAGGCATGATAACATCAGCTATAAGAGCGCTATGTTAAGTTTGAATTCTTTCCATTTATCATCTTATGTCACACCTGAAATACTACCCAAATTCAGTATATATTTTGTATGTGTAGTAATCTAACTTTATAGGGAATAGTCTAGTGATCCTCATTTACTATCAAGATGTAATGCTGGTGATTAAATTACAGATGACACACCACATCAATTCTTATTAGAGATGTGCAGGCAGTAAAATGTTTACATTTCAGTAGATGGTTTGAGCCATCTCTCTTACCCATTTTTCATTGTATTAAACTTGGTGGTTATTACTGGGTACTTCAAACTACACTTGCCAAAGTTAAGCATTTGGCATCTTATTAAAGCAAATTTTTTTAAATATGTATATTCACATGCTAGTACTTCCGTAGGTGGTTGTAAATATTAAATGAGAAGATGTATATCAGAAGGGTTTGTACATTTAAAAATCTAATAAGAATAAGACGGGGCATTGTATGTATGCAACAAATGTTTATGTAGCTCCCATTATGTGTCAGGCATTCCTGTAGGTACTGGGAATAAATTAGCTGGAAAAAAAGTCCCTGCCTTCATGAAGCTTATATTCTCATGAAGGGAGACAGATCATAAGGAAGTGAAATATATAGCATTTCATGATGGTAAGTCCTTTAGAAAAAAATAAAGAAGAGAAAAGGGATAGAGAGTGATGGGGGTAGATATGAAGAGTTGAAATTTACAACAGAATAGTAAGGAAGGGCCTTATGAGAAGGCAACATTGAACAAAGACCTGACAGTTCTGGGGAGGGGATTGTTGGAAGAAGATGGTTCCATGCAGAAGGCACAGCAAGTCCTAAGTCAGGAACTTGTGTGGTATGCTTGAGGAACATCAGACAGACTAGTGTCACTGGAGTAGTGTGAGTGCGGTTGAGTAATAAAATAGCATGAGAGAAGCTCAAGTAATGCAGGAAGAGGATAATCAGAGTGTTGTAGACCAGATAGGTTTTAGATTGACAGGTGACTGGCTCTCGCCAATGCAGTGTGAGCAGCAATGACATCATTACTCTGGAGAACTCATGTATGCTTCACCTTCCTTTTCTTTTCCTCGGGACTCTGCCTCTGATGATGTTAGAGTTGGTGGCTCCTATAGTAACCTAGGTCCTGGGGTGTCTAAGATAAAATGATGAGAAATAGACTGCTCATCTCACTTATAATAAGCAGGTACTAAGAATAAGAAATAAGTTTTGTTGTTTTAAGGTACTGAGGTTTGAGAGTTGTTTGTTATAGCATAATGGAGCTCCTTCTCATTAATACAGGTAGTCACTGGAGGTTTTTGAGCAGAGGAGTTACATAATCCAACTTCTGTATCAAGCGGGTTGTTATTCTAGCTTCTGTAATAAGAAGAGTCCATTGAGGCAAGGGCAGTTACAAGAGATGAGGAGGGGGCAGTTGCATTTATATAAGCAAGAGATGATTGCAGCTCACACCGACAGCAATGAAAGCAGCAAAACATGGCAGGATTATAGGTATATTCTGAAAGAAAGCAAATAGAGTTTTCTGATGTATTTGATGTGGGGTATGAAAGAAAGATATTTAAGAATGACTTCAGTTTGGGGCTTGGACAATTGGAAGGATGGAGTTGCTATTTACTGAAATGGGAATGACTAGAAAAGAAATAAGTTTTGAGTGATAGAATCAGGAGTTTTATTTTTTACATGTTAGGTTTGAAATATGTGTTAGCCATGTAACTGAAGATGTGAAGTAGATAGTTCTATATATAAGTCTGGAGCCCAAGGGAGATATCCAGGCTGACAATACAAATTTAAGAATAATCTGGGGCACTTGGGTGGCTCAGTCAGTTAAGTGTCCAACTTTGGCTCAAGTCATGATCTCATGGTTTGAGTTCAAACCCCACATCGGACTATGTGCTGACAGCTCAGAGCCTGGAGCCAGCTTTCGACTCTGTGTGTCTCTCTCCCTGACCCTTCCCTGCTCACACTCTGTCTGTCTCCCTCTCAAAAATAAATAAACATTAACAAAATTTAAAAAAAGGGGGACACCTGGGTGGCTCAGTCAATTAAGCATTGGACTTCGGCTCAGGTCATGATCTTATGGTTTGTGGGTTCGATCCCCTTGTACTCTGGGCTGATGGTTGGGATCCTGGAGCCTCCTTCAGGTTCTGTGCCTCCCTCTCTCTCTGCCGCTCCCCTGCTTGCACTCTGTCTCTCTCAAAAATAAATGAAACTTTAAAACAATTTTAAAAATTTGAAAAAGAATGATCTGTATAAACAGAATTTAGTTATTTAAAAATCCTTTTTCACTTAACTTCAGTATCTGGATCTTGTGAGGGATTGTTTCTGATGGCTGCCTTTTTATTTTTCTCTCTCTTTTCAAAAATGATGTGTTGGGCGCCTGGGTGGCGCAGTCGGTTGAGCGTCCGACTTCAGCCAGGTCACGATCTCGCGGTCTGTGAGTTCGAGCCCCGCGTCAGGCTCTGGGCTGATGGCTCGGAGCCTGGAGCCTGTTTCCGATTCTGTGTCTCCCTCTCTCTCTGCCCCTCCCCCATTCATGCTCTGTCTCTCTCTGTCCCAGAAATAAATAAAAAACGTTGAAAAAAAAAATTTAAAAAAAAAAATGATGTGTTATTTTCTTTTGGCATTTTTAGCAATGTTTGCTTGAATGCTAGATATTATAATTTTTTTTTAAGAAAACCACATTCTGGGAGCTGCAGACATTGTTATATCCTCCAGAGAGGGTTCACCTCACCCTTGCTTAGGCCAATAGCATGGTGATTCATCAGGCTGGGTGACAGCCCAAGTAAGGCTCAATCTATCTCTAGCCCACCTCTCACTCCCCTTTGGCAGGTCTCAAACTCTAATCTTTGCCTTGTGAGGCTTCTGAAAGCTCTGCTCTGCTTTTCAGAGACTCTGCATAAGTAGTGGTTCTCTTGCCCCATTCAGCAGTTGAATTTGAAAAATATCTTGAACATCAAAGACACTGACTGAAGCAGTGCCAGTGCATGAAGTTTCCTCAAGTCTCCACCAAATCTCTGCTAACTTCCCTTTCCCCTAGAAATGGCCCCCTATACACACAAAGGCTTAATTCTAAGCCTCTTATTTGTTCAGAATTGACAAGTGGGCCAAAGTAAATGGCTAAGGAAGTCAGCTCACTTCTAGGAAGCTCTTACCTCTTCCAAGCTTTAGCACCTTCTGTTCTTGTTGCTTAAGAAGCAATCTGTTGGCTTTGGACAGATGATAATTGATTTCTTTCTATTTTTTTTCTTTTTGGTTTCATAGTTGCTCTTGGTGGAATTCTGGTCTTCTGGTACCCACTCCATGCTATCCAGAAGTAAAATGTCAGATAATATTTAAAGTCATGAGACTGGTTGTGCTATCAAGGGAATGAATGGAACAGAGAAATGGATTGACTACCACAACGTGGAGCATTCCAAAGTGGAGACATCACAAATGCAAGAAATTAAATCATATTCTATATGATGTTGAATTGTATTTAAGAATATAATATCTTACAATTTAATTGTCTATTCTCAATTTTGCTATATCTTCAGTATTGATTCATTTTTTCCCTAAACAATTAGCTGATTACCAGTTAAACGTGAGACTTCAGTTGGCAGATTCCTTTGGGATTCTTCTAATAATTCCCTTTTCTCCTCAAGATGAACTGAAAAGGGGCATTTTGCTAACAATTTTACTCATAAGTTAAAGCTCCCAAAACATTCAATGAGTGAAATTTAAATATGAATAAAATTGTAGAAACTCTTAAAACCAATACATTCAATCTCTAAAGACTACTGTATTGATTAGTGTCCTGATAGGAATGGGACGGGATAGTTAAATGGGGATAATTTACAAGTTTAATGACGAGATAGTTTATTAAAAAAACAGGGTTTACAAGGGATAGTGGCAAGGACTAAATATCCAAGGACTGGATTGCCCTAGGACTAGAAACACAAGGCATCATTCTTACTCCTAAGCTTGAAGGGGGAAAAAGAAGTTACTAGAACCCAGGACAAAGAAGGCCAGATGCTGACAGGAAGCCCATAGTAACCCTATGGGAAGCTATCTCAATCCCCTCTCCTACATTTTTGCCTGTGTTTTCCAGTGGGAAGCCAGAAAACAATGTAGCCTGTGAATTTTTCTTACAGATCATCTTGTAACACAGCACAGATCTCCCTCTCTCTCCCTCTCCTTCTTTCTCTCTCCCTATCCCTCCCACTCTCCCTCTCTTTCTCCTTTCCCAGAATTGGCATATGGCTCCAGAGTGAACACAGCTACAGTACTTCCAGACCATGAAAAATATAGTGTGCCTTAGCATTACTCACACAACTTTGTAAGTTTATTTAATAGAACTCTGATACCAAAGCTGATAAAACTGTAAAGATACAAATTGGACTTAGCAACATACTTAATGAACCTGCCCTGAATACAGAGTATCAAGTGTTTCTTCTTATAAGCATTCTTCATATTCTTTTTAAAAATCTATCCTGACATGTAGCACACACATACAAAACAGTTTGGGAGTAGTTTGTTGAAAATGTAAACATTAGAAAACTAGATGACATGGAAGGTTGGGAGCCAACTTGGTTTAATTTTGTCTGCAATCTAGACCATTTGAGGCTGAATGACTTTCTCTTCACTTTTGCTGTTGAAACCCAAGTTTTTAGAACCTTAGATACATGTTTTAATCTCAGCTCACTCTTCACACATAATTGATACTATAATGTCATTTCACTGTAAATATTAATAGAGAAGTTACAATGCCAATAGACACGGAGATTGAGCTAGATATCTCAGGGTAATATGTTACTAACATACATACATACATTATATTTCATACATACATACAATACATACATTAATGCATGATTGATTTTGCAAATAATCCAAAAATTTGACTGAAAAAGCTGCTTTGAGGTCTCATAATGACTCTGTTTCTGGGGCTCTGACGTGGGAGGAGAGGTCTAGGACTAAACTCATAGCTCTTGACAAATTCTCTCCCTTCTCTCTGTGTTTTTTATTTTATCAGTGATGTCATAATTCTCTAGAAACCCAGAAACAAAACACTGAAATGATGTAGTCATCCATCCATTTAATCAATAATCATTTATCAAGCCTTTACCATCCTGGAGATAAAGACAAACAATGAAGGATCTCAGTCTAGATGGAATGATGGAAAAGTTAACAATGTTGTAAGTTCAATAATAGATCTTTGCTCAGTGAGCTGTTGAAGTCCTGGAAAGACACCAAAAGATCCTGAGTGCATACAGGAGGGTACTTCAGGGGACATATACTCCCCTTTTCCAAACAAGAACCATATTCGTCTCATCTCTGAGATATCTCTTGGAAATCATTTTCTCTTTCCCATTATGGCTGCAGTGGCCCTCACTGAGACCTTATTGCCTTCTTTTCTGCCTAATGTAGTTGTCTCTTACTTGGGCTTCTAACCTCTAATTTCTCCTGCCTATAAACCACCCTCCAAATTATTAGCACATTATTTTTCCTGGAGCATAGTGTCCACACCCCATCTAATACTTGGCCACCTTACCTACCCTACACTCCTGAGGGTTTACCTTGTTCTCTCCTGGGATGCTCTTCCTTGCTAATCCTGCATTTCCATCTTTGGAAATATTGCCATTTCCTCAAAGTCTGGCTGGAAGTGAATACTCTCTCTGCTAAGCTCCCATAAATTTTTCTATTGTTTGATAGTACTTATGACAGCCTGCTTTGTTTTAGGTTTTATTTCTCTTGTTAGACTGTAAGCTTTTTGAGGGCCTCAGTCACATCATTTATTTATTTTTCTGTGTCTGTCATAGCAATGGGTATGATGCCGTTATTTAAGAGGGAGAAGCACTCAAATTTTTCAAAATTCAATTATGCAAATATACCATAAATTCTAGTGCAGCCTAGAGAAAAACTCTAATGTGATCTGGTATGAACAAATTTTGATGCTGGTGGAGTGACACTGGAAAAGCATTCAACTTGTCTTTTATTTGATACATTCCGTGGTTAGAGTCCTCTAAGTGAAAGTAGGAAACGTGAGAACTTTTATATACATCAGAATCTCATTGAAAACATTTAATAGCCTCATGTGTCCCAAATTACTGTTGACTTGTGTCATAAACATGCCCCCTGTAGCCTAGACATTGCGTGTTGAAATCAGAGTCTTGGAATAAAATATTTTCTTTTTTAAAAAGTGAATAATTTAGCAATTTTGCTTTCACATAAAAAAATTCACGTGGAGTGTATTTTATGTTTTGAAAGTCCCCAACTTAAAAACAATCCATTTCTTCCCCGTGTAGAGCTGTCAGAAAGAAGGAGAGATTCGGTAAACTGCATGTCACTATCAGCCATTGATAGCCAGTGATTTGTTCCGAATCCAAAGGCTAAACCAAACCTCATGCTGCTGTATGTCAGATGCAATTGGTCCACAGTCAAAGTTTTACAGCTCAGACAGGGCACACTTTATCCTTCAGGCTGCTACTTAAGATAGCCACGACCCTGAGGAGAACCAGTCAACAAAACAGACAGACAAGAGGATGTGATTTGTATGCATCCCTGAGCCAGCTCACATCACCCCTGACCTACAGGTCAGGCTGCAAATGACAGCAGGGCGCGTGTACCTGATCAGACAGGATATTCTCATTATAAAGCCTGGAAAGAGGGGGCAACTCCTCTGTGTTTACCCACAGACCAGATGCAATCTACCCAGGAAATGAGCAAAAAATACCGATTTAGATCAACAAGAAGATGTGACTGACATGTAAGTACCTTATAAAATTTTAAATCAATCATTTATCCTAATAAACTTGGGTGAACACAAAATGATCATACAAAGGGGAGTTTATCAAAGGGAAAAAACAGTTTGTTTAATCACAGATAAGCCATCCAAAGAAAGCTAACCTGAAATGAGTAACCCTTATTGAACTGCAACAGGGCAACTTTATCAAATACACTTGGCCATGATCATTTGTTTTAGAATAGATTTTGGTTAAGCGTGAATCCGAAATGGTAGTGCAAGCCTACAAACATAGTTTCCTTCAAATTATTGAAAGTGATGAAAGCTTTTATACCTTTAAAATAAATCTGGATTTCCAAAATAATTTGTATTGAAGTGAGAATTACAATGGGAGAGGTAGACCAAATTGCTATGCATGGTAATTCTTAAGAACAGGGAAGAGAACTCTGTCTCAGATTATTGGAAGTAACTTTGCCTGGGGCTAGGAGAATGGAGGAGATGACCTCTGGAGGTCCCTGTGAGAGCTCTGATTCCAAACAGCAGTATCTTAAATACAGTAGAGATTCATCATAAAACTAATCAGACATACCACAAGTGGAATTTCACTGTCCAAATTGTAATAGTTACATACAAAAAAAAAAATCTAAAATTACACAGCTGGTCTGTGAAGTGGGTATTGATCTTGTTTCTGAGATATCTGAGTAATAGAGGCATATATATATATATATATGCATATGTGTATATATATATGTACATATATATTTCATCATAAATGATATCTTGAACTCTAAGTCCACAAGAATACTGAGATAATGAATGAAATCATGCAGACAGGATCTCTCAGGGAGCTTAATTGCAACACTAGTCAACAATGTCCAGTTTATGTCTGTTTAGCAACATGTGGTGGGAGAGTTGAGTGATTCAACTTTCTATCAGTAACCATTATCTTCCCTTTAGCCTATAAAAGTTCACCATCTCACAGACAATGGCTTATTTATCTTTGTGTCCTCAACATGCAGAGCAATGCCTGTTGGCTCTGAAAAAGACCTAGGCTTGAAGGAGTACAAGTGATTATCCAATAAAACCCATGACTGTTGTTTTCTAAGGCAAAGCAGACAGAACTCCTTCTCTTTACTTTAATGTTCAGTTTATTCTCTTTGGATTTCTTTTTCTGCCGGGCTTACCCTTCATGTTTATACTAACCAAACTTGAGGCACTGGGCTTTCGAAAGTTCATGGAAGTAAGAAGAAAGGACATTCAAGTGGCAGCATGCATGCTCATCCTGTAATTTTGGACAAATTAATTAAATGGTCCGAGTCCCATTTTTTTAAAAATTTTAAACATAAGAGTAGTTAGGCTGATCTCATGAGATTGTAATACTTTTAAAATGAGAATATATGTGAAATTATTTGTAAAATATAAAATGCTAATAAATGTGAATCATCATGTTATTTTTTTTTTCTCCCTTGGGAGAGATCCAAACATTAAGGCTTTAGAGTCAAATAAGAAAATTTAATTCAGTAGTACAGAACCCTTTGGTATTAAATAGGTTCTGCTATATGTTCTGCATACTGTCTTATGATGTGATGTTAAATAACAAGATATAGAATAAATAAAAGAGTCTGGTGTCCTTTGGCATAATGTTGCCCAATACAGCAGATAAAAATGCAGACAGTTAATTTTAATAGAAAGCTAAATTTTAATTTCAGATAATGTATATTTTTTAAAATGTATCGATGTCCTATATAATATTCAAATGTAACTAGATGTCCCGTATTTTATCTGGCAAACCTACTTTGGCATCAGTAAGCAATCTAAAACCTTGATTAACTATAACCCAGATTTTCTCTAAAACTGGCATCTTGATTCCCTTATTAAATGAATCTTACTATATTATCTTCACTTTCATTGTTTGCCTATTCAGATATCTTTTATATTAAGCAATCTCAAAACATTTGGGGGGAAAAGAATAGGGCCAAGGGACAAAGAAATCACACTGTTCTATTAATGTTTGGACATTCCCTCCTCCTATCAGTTGCTTATTCGATAAGTATCCGTAGAGTACAAGGTAGGCGATAGGACTGTGCTCGGCATGAGCACACTCTTAGATCCACACTCACCATTTTATACTGCCCTTTGTACTGCTGAGTTTGGAAGTCTACCAACTATATGTTCTCAGTTCCTTTGACCTGAATTACTATTGTTGGGTTTAGCCAGTGGGATGTACTTCCTCACCGGGAAGTTGAGGGGAAGGGAAAGGCTAGTTTTCCTTTCCATCATTTTCTAGTAGGGGCAGTTGGTTATCGGAGTGATTGCAAATGGGCTTCAACAGCAACATTAATTTCAGCAGCCTCCATAGGAGTTCAGATTATTGATTTTTTTGCCCTGTGGCAGCAATGTGATTCCAACAGCAGTGGCAGCTACAGAAGCAGTGTAGCAGTGAGTGTGGCCAATGGCCATCATCTTAAAGGTGGTAGCAGCTTCCTCATCTTTAGGTAAAAACTTTCTTATGTCTTTTATGTCTCTAGGGTGTTCTCATTTTCTTCTTGTTCTTCCAATTCTTCTAATTTGTTTGTGATCCACCCCCTGTATTAAAATTCTGATGTTTGAAATACCTAGACTGGTTTCTGTTTTATTGACTAGACATTGACAGATACAATAGTTTATTGGTGGAAAAGTTTGAGAACCACTGCTCTACAATATCAGTGCCAGCTTAGGCCATCTGAATCTTGTGATACAAAAATAATAGAAGAGTGGGGTGCGTGGGTGGCTCAGTCGGTTGAGCATCTGACTCTTGATTTCAACTCAGGTCATGATCTCACATTTTGTGAGATTGAGCCCTGCATTGGGCTCTGTGCTGACAATATGGAACCTGCTTGGGATTCTCTCTCTCTCTCTGCCCCTCCCCTACTCACATTCTTTCAATCTCTCCCTCTCTAAATAAATAATTAAAAAAAACATTTAAAAAATCTTTTAAAAAATAATGGAAGAATCTGATAGGCTCTTTTTAACCACAAGGACCTTTTAGTGGAGATTTTAGGGAGGAGTCGCCACTTATATGAAAACAAAAAAGTAAGCATTTATGGTCACATTTTGTTTCCTTAGCCACCCATAAATAACCTTAATACCTGTAATATGAGAGGAAAAAATAGGCCTGTAGATATTATTAATATAAAATAAAAGAGATCCTAACTAGAAAGGAAATTTATTGGTGGATAATCTGTATTTTGCATGATTATTTTATTGAGTTGAGTTTGTCTGGTTTATTTCTCAGCTCCTAGATGGATCAAAGCCTTAACTCATACAGAGTTTTCAAAATACTTTTTTATTTAATCTGTTACAGTATTTCATTATCTTAGCGTCAAGACGTTATATCTTATCTCAAATTAAATTTTCTCTTCTTGAAATTTCAGTCTATTTGCTCTTTATCTTTATTTGAAAAGAAGAATGTATGTGGATTATTCCTTAATACTCTGCATATTCCTGAAGATAATTAATCATTCTCCTTCTTCCCTAGTATTCTCCTTTTCCTAGGTAAAGAAATCTCAATTTCATTGATCTTTAGGTGTGGTTGTTTCTATCACATTATGGAGTCATTCTCTGAATGTAATTGATGTAAACCTGCCCGTCTTTTAACTGCCAAAATTACAGCTAAAGTTTCTCTAATCCTGTTAAAGAGTGTTATCTAAGAAGTTATTTCAAGGAAAAAATGTTTGCTTTGCTTTTACAAGAACACAAAAATCGGGGTGGAGCATATCTCACCAAAATATGGATGGGATTAAAAATTACACAGAACTACTGGTCTGACTTCATAAAATGCTTTCAAAATGTGTTAACGTCATGGGTCAGATGTTCTAAAATTGTCTTAGCTCTTTTATGGGGGAGCATGATAAACTCCCCCAAGTTTATAAAGCCAAGTAAGTTAAGTAAGTTAAGTAAGTTAAGTGTTCTCAATAAGAAAACCTTCTAAAAACCTGGCTTGAGATAAAGCCTGAACTGAAACAAATGACAAAGGATTGGTCACTGGTTTTATCATTTCCTCCTTAAATCACTATAAACTTAAAATATTTAAAACTTAAAGACCCAGCAAATAAACTCCAAAGGGCAGGGGAAGCCTTATGCTCATCTTGTATTTGACTACATTGTAATTTCTGGCTCAGGACCATACACGTAGTAGGTGCTTAATTCAGAAAATATAACTAATATTTAAATAATGGCAATAGTGTGTAATTTTTTAAAATTTATTTTATTTATTTATTTTTGAGAGAGAGAGAGAGAGGGCGTAAGTGAGCGAGGGGCAGAGAGAGACAGAGAGAGAAAGAGAAATGGGGTTCACCCGATGTGGGGCTCATGTTTTATCTGAAGCAGGGCTTGCATTCACCCAAAGTGGGGCTTGTGCTCACAAACCCTGAGATCATGACCTGAGCCGAAGTCAGATGCTTAATGACTGAGACACCCAGGCACCCAATGATAGTGTCATTTTAAAATAGTAGTTTAGGGGCGCCTGCGTGGCGCAGTCGGTTAAGCGTCCGACTTCAGCCAGGTCACGATCTCGCGGTCCGTGAGTTCGAGCCCTGCGTCAGGCTCTGGGCTGATGGCTCGGACCCTGGAGCCTGTTTCCGATTCTGTGTCTCCCTCTCTCTCTGCCCCTCCCCCGTTCATGCTCTGTCTCTCTCTGTCCCAAAAATAAATAAAAAACGTTGAAAAAAAAACTTAAAAAAAAAGGGGGGGAGGTTGTCAAATATACAGCTCTCTCTTATAAAAAAAATAGTAGTTTAAACATAACAATACTAGTAAATTGGAACCCTACTTGACAATTAAAAAAATTTTTTTTCAACATTTATTTATTTTTGAGACACAGAGAGAGAGAGCATGAACAGAGGAGGGTCAGAGAAAGAGGGAGACACAGAATCTGAAATAGGTCCAGGCTCTGAGCTGTCAGCACAGAGCCCGACGTGGGGCTCGAACCCACAGACCGCGAGATCATGACCTGAGCCGAAGTCGGTCGCTTAACCGACTGAGCCACCCAGGCGCCGCCCCACTTGACAATTTTAAAATGTTCTACAAAGAATACTTGAGGGGAAGAAAAACTTACTTATGGCAAAGTGTTAATCAATGTTCTGCATTGTAATAAAAGCTTAATATATAATATATAATATATAATATATAATATATAATATACTACATGGATTGTATCATAAAAAAATTCCCAGAACACTTTGTGGATTTCGTTTTTCTAAAGATTAACATATTATATATTTTATACATGTACACTAGAATAAATACAAAGAAAACAATATTAGTTTAAAAGGTATCAAAAACCAAAATATATGTGAAAAAACAAAATGTAAAATGCATTTATTCATGCATAGAAATAAACTCTCAAATATTTAGGCCAATGGGCTTTTCTTTAAATGCCTTTTTAAAAAAAGTTTATGTAATTATTTATTCTGAGGGGAGGGTGAAGGACAGAGAGAGAGAGAGCGGGAGAGAGAGAATCCCAAGCAGGCTCTGTGCTGTCAATGCAGTGGCTCCAAACCATGAACCATGAGATCATGACCTGAGCCCAAATCAAGAATCAGTCCCCCAACCAACTGAGCCAGCTGAGCACCCCTAAACACCATCAGTTTGGAAATTTCTGTAAAATGTGATGTTCATCCAACGTGAAGAAGATAATGCATTTGATTGGTAAAGTATATTTAGATTAGTGAATTTTAAAACATTTGTAATGTTTACATAACTGCAGAGGTTTTAAGTGATTTTTCCACTGCTTGATGAGGTACCATATTAATACTTTTAGATCAACATTAGGAAGATTTTTACATTACTTAATAACTTATTTTACTGACCTGATACAGTTTACTTAATCTTTTGAGCTTACCAATTAAGAGTCACTGAATAATTACCTGGTAGAACTTGGTGTTAAGAATTGAGATATTGGACCAGAAGCAAGAGATGCCAGTTAGAGATTGTGGAAGTTAAAGTACTCAAGAATATTTTGAACTGGGGTTTCTTTCTCTTTTCCATCCTCTCTCCCCCCACCTCCTGCCCTTGATCTCTTTTCCCATCAACCAGGAAATTTTAATATTATAAATTCAACCCATTTATTTGCACATAGTATAAAATCATATGTGGTAGTAATAATGGGTGGGGGTGGGCACTTAGGCTTTGGAGTTAGATTTGCCTTGTGGTTTCACTTTTTAATGACTATGGAACCTGAGCGAGTTACTCTATGAGTCTAGGCTTTCTCATCTGCAAAGCATGGACATTAGCACGATTTCAGATTTTTAAAAATTTATTTTATTTTATTTTAAATTTTTTTTTTATTTTGAGACAGAGATAGGTAGGTAGGCAGAGAGAGAGAAAGACGGAGAGAGAGAGAGAGGGAGAGAGAATGTGAGTGGGGGAGGGGCAGAGAGAGAGAGGAAGATAGAGATCCCTAGCAGGCTCCACTCTGTCAACGCAGAGCTGGAAGGGGGTTCTTTCCCACAAACCATGATATCATTACTGAGACGAAATCAAGAGGCAGTCGCTTAACCCATTGGGCCACCCAGGCGCCCCAGCACCATTTCAGATTTTATGGTAAGAATGAGATAATGTGCAGAAAATGCTAAACACTATAATAGGCACAAAGTTTCTATTTATTATTGTCTTACAGTGTTTCAGGTACTATAGAGAAGATAAAATGCTTCTCTCCTTTAACTTTTCTTTTATGTAGAATGAGATCATTGGATGATCTTGAAATCTCCTTCTAGCTGCAAACTCTGTAGATGTATAACATCATCCTTCTTGATAATGTTCCTGTCATAGGGATACCTGCATACACAGCTGGTCTTTCTTAGCTGACTTGCAGGTGAATATGTTAAATGAGAGATACATGACCCAAAGATTGAGCAGGTCACATAGATTCCAGACCCTTTCACCACCCAGACTGGAATCACACACATCTGCAATTATAGTGAATTAAAAGTGGTTTTACAATTGGAACTCATATAAAGATTTTGGAGTAATCCAAATAATGCAACAAACAAACAAACAAACAAACCAGATTAAATAAAAACAGCTGCAAACTTCTCTAGGAATAAGGCAAAGAATGAGTCAAGTAAATTAAAAAAATTTTTTTGGAATATTTATACATTTTGAGAGAGAGGGAGAGTGAGGGAGGGGCAGAGAGCAAAAGAGACACAGAATCGGAAGCAGGCTCCAGGCTCTGAACTGCCAGCACAGAGCCTGACTTAGGGCTCAAACCCATGAACCATGAGACCATGACCTGAGCTGAAGTCCAAGGCTTACCCACCTAAGCCACCCAGGCATCCCTGAAGTAAATTTTTCTTAAATGGCACATTGAGTGACAATACTAGAACTTAATCAACAACAGTTGATATTTTTGGAACTCGTAGTGTATACACAGCCTTATATCTTCAAAAACTTAAAGGAGAGGAAAAGGGTGTGATGAGATTGGCATACTGTATCCAAGAGGTCCATCCAGCTCCTCCAGCCTGTGTAGTGTCTGCTCCTTGTCATCAGACGATCCCACAAACATCTTGCCAAAGAGGGTCTATGTCCCGGTCTTTTTTTGTGCCACTACATCTGGCCTAATTACCCGGATACAATAGGAACTCCAATTAATATGTACTGACACAACTACAACAACAAAAAGTGAGTACAATTCCAATAGTTTGTAGGTCAAATTCTGAGACGTCACTATTTTGAAACACACAAGAAATCTGAGGGGACAAAAATTATGTCTTAACTCAGTAATACTTTCTTAAAAATGGGAAAAGCTTATTTTGTATACTCCTGCACCATGAAAACTAACTGAGGGTTTTTTTTTGTTTGTTTGTTTTGTTTTTGCAAGATTAAATAAATCTTTTGTTGGAGAAATGACTTGGAAACTTTCAACAAGGCCTTTCCCTGCCCCCTCTCTGGTGCCAAAATTGAAATATTGAAAAAAATATGGAGGCTCTGGTTTCTGCTATAAATTAATATTGTACTGGCCAATTCAAATTTCCAAACTCTGTAGATTGAACGGATATTCTTTTTAAAAAGGTCAGAATTTATTTAAATCATGAGATTACTTTTTGATTGTCTTAAAAGATTATCCATTGCTTTCCATCAGTCATATCTTAAAAATTCATAGGCAAAGCTATTATGGTCACTCACATGGGCTCAACACAGTTATTTTTTTTCTTTGATGATCCATTGTAATAACTGAACAGCATCAGAGCCTTTCTTTGAATGATACCCTTCTCTTCTTCCTTACCTTCACAGAACAAAACTACATAGCATCAAACTTGAAGCTTGGAAAGACACCGAAACCCTCTGAATTTCTGACCCAAGATATGAAGTAAGACTCAACAATGAAGACAAATAAAAGCAAGATTAGAGTTACTTTCTCAGCCACTGGAAGCTCCAGAGATGGTTTTTGGTCTTTATAAAAATGTGCTTTTGGGTTTAGGGTTTCCTCACTTCCTTCCACTCATCCAACATGAGTGAATACATATGGAAATAAAACATCTACAAGAATTCTTATTTAAATAAAAAAAATATAGCATTCAGAGACAGAAAAGAGCAGTGATAAAGAACAGCCAGTGCCGTGGGGCTTTGTGAACAAGGGAGGGAAGGATTTCTTTGTGCCACAACAAAATGTAACTAACCGTGCCCATGAAAGGAAGGAGACAGAAGGCTAGTTTTCACTAAAAGCCCGGCTGCATGTAACTGACCCAGCAGAGGAAATCCTGGTTCTATCTCCAGGGCTCGTTAGCTGTTCAACATGGATCCTACATGTTTGCAGGGTACCTGTGTCCGTTCTCCCTGTAAAACAAAAGGGGAACCCATACCAATCAACAGAATTATATTTGAAACTATTATTGTTCAAGGAGAAAGTAAAAACAAGTAAACAGATTATGCTTTTAATTAAAGTTTTTAGGTCTTTGTTCTGATGCAGCTCGTTGCTAACCAGAGGAGAATGTACTTTCTTCTTCTCTCCTACCCTCTCAGATTAGTGTCCTAAACGTACAAAATCCAAGTTCTCTACGGAGATGGGCATTTTCAGTGTGAACAAAACCGGTAGCACTCGAGCAAAATATCAATCATCCCTTGAGGTTGGCGGCCTCTCACTAAAATGTTTCTATGAATGTTGCCTTATTGTATGACAGCTCACATCCTCGCATAAGCCACTATCAGTTACATAAGAGAGGCAAGGTTCTGTGAAATATTCACGAACAATTAAGTCAAAAATCTGCAAATTATGGATGTTGATGCTTTCTAGGTTCTGAGCAGTGAAGATAGCTAATCATCATCTTGTATGCTTTTAAAAAAAATCTCAACTAGAATACAAATTATAGAAGTATTGCGTTTTTCTGTTACTGACCTGCCGTTTGCTACACTGCTATTGTTAGGTGTAAAAGAAGTGAATGAGACATTTCTGAAAAGTGGACTTAATAGGAGGCACTTGGCTTAAAACACAAGTCAAATGTTTTACATTATTTTTCCTTCTTCTCTCCAGGAACACATTATTAGATTTTTATGATGAAAAAGTTAGGCAAATTTGGATGAACATTACAGACTTGAAAAGAGTAGCTTTACAGAAGTAGATCACCATGGTAATTATTTGATGCTTCACTTGTTTGCAAAAAGATGGTACTAATTGTTTTAGTTACAGTTTGGAATAAAAAAATACAAACCTATTTTTACACAGCTTTAGATTTTTTAAAAAATCAACATTCCATTTAAACGTGACATGAAAAATCTGTCGTTTGTCACACATTAATTAATTAAAATGGTACTGAAAACTTTAATGGCTAGAAAGAGCCCCTTTAAACAAGTTGAAAACAACATTCAAGATAAAAAAAAAAATTCCCACAAAAGGAAATATATACAAACAGGCAAAAATCAATCACCACTTAACATGCAAAAATAAGCAAGGATTCAAAGATGCTATTGAAAGTAGCTTTATCCCAAAGGTAATTATTACCAGTGCTTTCTGGGATGGGAGAAAAATCCTACAGTAACTTTCTGTAGGAATCTCACTGACCCCTGTAACAACTTGGATGCCTTCTCAGTATAAGTCAGTTAATAAAAAAGGCATCTTGCTTTCTAAATATCACACCTGCAGTTGTCCCTCCTTGGGAATCATTCAATTCATTGGTGAATACAACCCACATACATCAAAAGTTTCCATTTTTTCCAGCTCTTTTTAACACCAAGTTCCCTCCCCTCTCCCCAGGCTTCTTGCAGCTATCCAGGGAATCTTTCACTTTTTGTCCTTTCCCGACCCTTCTGGACCACATTTTCTCTTCTTATTCAGGCCATCTGCTCTCAAGGAAGGTAAAACGTCTGCGAAGAAAACAATCAGCATCCCTAGCAATTCGTAGCTTTTGTGAACTACCCTTACAGCCACTGCCTGTGAAGACACACATTGTGCAACTCACAATTCAAATTATGAGAGTAGTTTAAAAATAGTTTGTAATTGATACATTTCTGGCCACAGCCTCCCCCTTTATCCTGCTAGTGGTACAATCTTCTTGCTCTTGACAGAAGTCTTTCTAAAGATCTGCTCAAGCCTCACTAAGCAGCTGTGAGTTAGGTCATTTTCCCAGGAGTTTTACATGTGGAAAACTGGGCATTAGTAAGGCCTCAAAAAGGACACCATCTGGCCCTAGTGAAAAAAAGGATCATGACACTTCCTGTGGTACCAACAGACCCTGATGAACCAGAAAGGAATTCAGCCCCGGACTGTGATCCAATAGAGACCGGCCCCACAATCACCTCCGTGACAGCCAACTCCATTCATCTCAGCGGTTACCTCATGGCACAATGCACTTTTGTGCCGTGCTGTTTACTGAAGGCAGAGCAAAGTCCATTTTGATTTTTGTGTTTAGTCTCAGTGCCTGTCCTCTTTCCTGGAACACATACCACATCAGGAGAGGGTGAGCTGCACAAAGAACACTGCTTTCCGTTCCCATTCACCCTCCTCAATCCCCCTCCCACTGTACATGGGACAGAAGAAGAAAATGCTGGACTCCTCAGAAGCTTCAAAAAGACCTTTTCCTGACATGAAGCCCTGCCCCTCCCACTTTCAATAAAAATGATTTTAAACTGTTCAGCTCAACAGGGTTTTTTTGTTTTTTTGTTTTTTTTGGTCTGTGTGTAGGAAAAAATTGAAACTTAAACACGTAAGGAAATCTTACATGAACACTTGCTGGAATGTTCCCGTTCCATTGACTCCATTAGGTGTTGGAGTGTTGAAAGGTCCTGTTAAAACTTCAGCATCAACTTCAACAACAAACCAGGTTTTCTTTTTCAAAAAGAGAGGTGTCTCACTAAAGCTCTATGAGAGTGGATGCCGATGACACCTTTCATTGTCTTATCGTTTATTACTGTTTACAAAACCTTTTCATGTTTCCTACTTTAGAATATGGAAATTGGGAAAGTCTAATTAACGACAACAGATCCTTAATTCCTAATTTTTCTCTTTGGCTGAATGTATCATAAAAGCAGACAACAAGCAAAGAAGCCACTTAATTAACTCATTACCAGCAACTATGTGTGTGTGTGTGTGTGTGTGTGTGTGTGTGTGTGTGTGTGCTTTTGAAACATCCAATATCATTTGCAGTGGATGACTGGAAACCCTGAAATTGGTCATCCCAGAAATGAACCGTGGCTATTTGGGATAAACAGGGGCTTCCATGTGAGAGCTTTTAAACCATCTCACAACACAATGCAGAGGACTTGGGTGTGATGGGAAGGCCCTTTCTTAAATCTGAGAGACCGCCCCACCCTCAATTCTAACCAGACTCTACTTCATTATCCACCTTTCATCTTTAAAAAAAAGTTCTTGCAGCCCTAAGATACTAAACCTCATTTTGCCTGCCACTGGGGGCTTCATCTGTACATAGACGCGAATCCTCCCCCACTGTTGGGCCCTTCAATAGAAAGCCATATTGTCACACAAAGAGACCTTAGTGTTAGCGAAAATGATTAAGGCCTATCATTTTTCTTATTCTCAGAAGTTAGCTTGGGGAGGGGTGCAGGGAGGCTGCCCTTTTTCCACATAAATCTTCTGCTGCCCAGATTTTGAAGAACTTAAAAAGCCAACACAGAATGAGTAGAATTTAATGAAGGAAAACATTTCTCTGTCTCTGGTTCCCTGATGGAAATGATGGGGCTCTATTGTGGGAAGACGTAGCTGAAACTCATTTATTAACATGTGTGCCCAAGGCCTAATTATAGGCATTCTCCTTTAACATAGAATTGTCACCCCTGGCGTTATTCATAAAGTGCCCACTGAGAGAAGTCTAAAACCATAACCCTTATCTGTAGTCATTGGTGAATTTTCTCTGGATTCTATAATGACCAGCAGTATATAATGACTATAAAGCCCAGGGTCTTGTGTACTAGCGTCCCCATGTAATAATGAAAATGCCTGCAAGTAACAGCTTGGTTAGGAATGAAGATGAGAGATTGAGAGAGAGAGAGAGAGAGAGAGAGAGAGAGTGTGTGTGTGTGTGTGTGTGTGTGTGATTCTATCTTGAAAGATCCAGAAACAGAATATGAAACAGCTAGCTTTCCATTGCTGAAGCGTTTGTGCAATATGCACAAAGTTATTCACCCTTTTATGAGTCACAGTCTTTCATAGGATCCTTCCAATGGCTTAAATAAGAAAAGTACCAAAGAAACTTTGAGGCAAGGGCCAATAGTTAGGGCCATAGCCGTGGGGGCTTGCAGGCTGGCTGCAGAGAGTAAGGGACACAGAGCCGCAGGAGTGGGGCCGAGGGAGGGCACTGGCTGTGGATACTTGGAAAGCCACCTCTGAGGTAGCAGAGGCAATTCCCTGTAACAGAAGGAAGAGGAGAGGAAAAAAGGAGGAGTAACTGTAGCAGCCGCAGGAAGCCCAGGTTTCGCCAGTGCTGCCTAATATAGATGCCACTTTGCCACCAGAAAAAAGGGGGTGAAATATCCAGACTCTATTAGGCGTAGAAACGTTCAGTGATTTGGGACACAAACTCATTCTTTCCTTGAAGATCGCCGATACTCCCTGTAAGAGGATTTTGTTGTTGTTGTTGTTGTTGTTGTTTGTTTTGCTTGTTTTTAAATAAAAGAACAATTGAAAACCTAGTAGATCATAAAATAATTAATTTTACCTATTATTTCATCTGACACTTTTCTTGGCATCGATTTTGTGGCATTAACATATTTGCCTAGTATTAAATGATTTTAAAGGATTACAATGTTAATTAAAAATAGTAAGTGCCATCTCAGTGGCTGCGAAGACCAACGTGAGCACTGTTTTAAACTGGAGGCCTGTGTTCTCCTTGCCACACCCGCCCCCTCCCCATCATCCCCCCCGCCCCCCCAGAAGAAGCCCTGTTTTGAGGCAACAGTTCCCTAGGAAGAAAACAACAGAAGCAGAAACAATTTGCTCCTTTAAGGATTTGAGAATGCTTATGTTGGAACCTCACAAAAGCGGCGTTATGTCCTTGAACATTCTAAAGATCATTGTTAATAGGATCAATTTTTGTGTGTTATTCAACTGGATCCTTCCTAGCCTGTAAGAACCGCATTTTACTTGGGGGACATGGTGGCAGTGGGGGTGGGGGTGGAGGGTAAAGGAAGGCCCAGCAAATTCCATGTGATCAGTTCAGCTGCAATAATCTCTTTTCTCCTTCTTGACGAAGCCACACATGAGAGCACTCTGGTGTCTTTCATCATTATTTGTCACCCTTTTGTGCGGAGCAACTTATATCCACAGCCATTCCAGCAATTAAAATGAAAAAGAACCAAACAGTATTCTCATTGAATACTCGGAGGCCAGTGCCACCAAGTGCCATCCAACCTATTGAATGTCGGGTATCTAATGCCATTAGAGCTCTGTAAGTATTCTGTGGAAAAAAAAAAACCAAATAAATTGTTACATGCAGAATGTAGAGAATGATTTAAAAAGATAAAATCTTTTAATACGTTGGCGGTAGCTAGATTGCCTGTAACAGGCTCCCTCTCTCAGTGATAACGTCACAAGGAACTAACTAAGCAACCGACAGGGATTAGGACTCACACGGAAAGACTGAGAACTTCAAATTTTGGTAGACAAGGAGTCATCCGGTGAAACAACTTCCACAAGAATAAGTCAATCTTGTTTCTGTTGAAATACCTTCTGAAAATAACTATGAGCATTTTATTAGCCTCATTTCCATTACTTAAATAGGCTGTACTTCTCCAAAACTATAATGTGTCACCATGTTTCTGGGAAAGCTACATTTTAATTCCCTTTTCCCAAAAAGGGCAAACTGAAAGAAAGTAAAGATAAATCAACTTTTCCAAGACCAGAGACAGAGTCAGGATTTAAGGATGGTGACCACTTGAGTTTGGTGCTAATTTCTGATTGTGTAGTCCAGAACACGAAGACCCAGCGAGCTGCTTTCCTTATTCCACAAACCACTCATTTTTAATGTTATTTTCATCTGAAAATTTTAGGGTCATTACAAGATCATTGATTTTGAATCTATGTATTTGTTCTTCCATTCAGGATATAGCTTTTAGAAAATATCATTAATAAAGTTCTCTGAAATACCAAGAATTTACTTTCCAAGGCATTGTGCTACCAACTGCCTATAGATCCTTGTCATAATTTATTTGGGAAAAAAAGATTTATGCCTGAAATGGTAATTAGTATTTATGGTAACATGCTACTGAAATTCTGAGGAGGCACCAAGGGCTCAAGTAGATGATAAAAGAACCTTTTAGAGAACATCCTGAAATCTGAAGGAAGAGACAGAGGGCCTGCTTGAGGAAAGAGGCAGTGGCATGTTTGAAAATGGCAAAGGTGATTAAAACATGGTAACCACTTTACACAAACATACACCCATGTATGCAGAGCCTCTATCTAGAAAGTGCTTCATGCTCCCATTATAGTTTCAGTGCTGACCAAACCTGTCTGTTGGATACAGAAAGGTTGGAGCTGGAATTCCCTAAGAGCGATTTTGCTTTTATGCCATAGGCAGTGGAGCCACTGAAGGGTTGTCAGCAATGATGGTCTGGCTTTGGTTGACTTTGTCATGATCATAGAAAATAGGTGACGGAAGCTGGGGTGTGGGGGCAGCATGTAGCATAGATCAGTCTTGGAAGTGGAGAGGTGAGAATTATCAATTACCCCAACGTGTGAGAGAAATGCCAGGAAGACCTGTGCCTCCGAAAGTCCCCCATCAATGACCTTTAGAATCATACAGCCCAGTGTGAGGGGCTGCAATCTGGGGTGGCTGGGGACCGGCCAGGCTGTGGTCCAGAAAAGTACTTCTGTGTTACATTCTTAGGATGCATTATTACTGTAAATGAAAGAACAGAGAAAGAATCTTTGTTCTCTTCTCCAAAACTGGGATTTGATGACAGTATCTGTACAACCCCCTTGGGAATGGAAAATTCTAGAACTGGAAGAGTAACTTCGTATATTTTACATTCTTCCCTATAATCTCATAAAGAAAGCTGTGCAGAGATTCATTGTGGCTTTTACAGGTCTCTATTTTATATTATATTATATATATATATATAATAAAATATATTGTTTTATATAATGTTTTATTTTTATTTTTTTTTTTTTTTTTAACGTTTATTTATTTTTGAGACAGAGAGAGACAGAGCATGAACGGGGGAGGGTCTGAGAGAGAGGGAGACACAGAATCGGAAACAGGCTCCAGGCTCCGAGCCATCAGCCCAGAGCCTGACGCGGGGCTCGAACTCACGGACCGCGAGATCGTGACCTGGCTGAAGTCGGACGCTTAACCGACTGCGCCACCCAGGCGCCCCTATAATGTTTTATAAATGACAAAAATTTCAGGTAAAGCCCTGTTGAAGTTCCCCCAAATGTCTTTATTTCTAACGACCGCAATAACAAAAAAGAATTTGGTAAGTGAAATAGCCAGCTCGGGTTGGCCCAGGTGATTCTGCTGCTGGATAATAACTGAATTTGTCCTTTTAAGGTGACCACGTTTTTCTTTGGTGCAATGTTTGGCAAAATATGTGACTTTGAGATTATCAGTAGGGAGTGGCTGGCAATTTGGCTTTAAATTTCCTAAACTTTTTTGAATGCTTAATTGTTTGCTAAGACGTCAGCTGCAAGATTAGTGGAGCTGGGGGGGAAAAAAAAAAAGCATGCATTCACATTGGCCCTATGTCTATTTTCAGTGTGAAGGGAACTGGCTGGAGAGTGTAGAAAACACTTGAAGCTATGCGTTCTGCATTACAATGAAGCAGTGCTGTATTACACAATACCACGGAGGTTGTTGTTGTGGTTGTTGTTGTGGTTGTTTAAAGGGCATCATATCCAAAACCATTTGAATGCAAAGCAAGAGCAACCGGTGACAAATACTAAGATGTGTTAAACACCAGGACAATTACATTAAAATGGCCTCTTCCAGACTAAAACCCCCAATTTCTTGCTAAATAATTGGCTAGAAAAGTATACGAGGACTCCTTAAAAAATATCGGAAGGAGGCTGGGCCGGAATTAAAAACAACAGCAACAACTTATCTATATATCAAGAACATAGTGTCTGGAGCTGTATTTACATATCGAGTGTGTACAGGTGTGGTGGTATTTAAGAATGTGTCATTTGACTTAGTCTTCCAACTATCTGTGAGAAAGAAAAATGTCAGGAAGTACATTCACAGTTGGAATCCCTTTTCTGGTTCTGCTAATTATTGTCAATACAGACCCTTTAGTTTTGTTGTACTACAGAGACTCCTAAAAATGATGCCATTATCTGCTTTCTCAATAATTCTCTTTTTCTAAGACCAATAAACGTCATTTTTAAAGGACAAAGAAATGAAATTGAGCAAAATCACCTGGCATTTTAGGGACAGATAATACTTACACCTATGATGTAATTTTAATTTTCCGATCATATTTAATGCCAGTGAAATGAACAGACACAGGACTTAAAACTCAGGTCTTTGGATTACGGTTCTTTACCCACAATTCCAAATCAAGCACAAAC
This sequence comes from Neofelis nebulosa, assembly GCF_028018385.1. Lineage (NCBI taxonomy): Eukaryota > Metazoa > Chordata > Mammalia > Carnivora > Felidae > Neofelis > Neofelis nebulosa. The sequence goes on along the minus strand of NC_080787.1, from coordinate 92,368,189 downwards.
ATATGTCTGCTAGCTGACATATGGTAGAGAAGGGGCATAGAGCTATTCAAATTTATATAGAGCAGATTTCAATATTCATGGAGTTAGGACGACAGTTTCCCACGGTATCTTTTCTGTTTGGATTCTATGATCCCTTCAGTTTGAAATCTTTTCTTCTGGTCTTCCGTAACACTTTTGGCCCCTAAGACGTTTGGTGATTACTATGTTTTGCTGTATCATCTACTTTATTTTGGTAGTTATTGTTTGGGTGGGGTCTGTCTTTTTTATCACCTAGCACAGAGCCTGGCACATAGTAGGCACTCAATAAATGTTTGTAGGGTAAAGGATATGTGTACATATTTGGTCTCCTTGGTTTAGTTGCCAATTCCTGAAGGGCAGAGAAGGCACGCTATGCTTTTGTTGTCCTTCCCTTGGTGCCTAGTATCCTGCTATGACAGGTTATGTGGGACAGTGACAGGAAAGTTTCATGGTGATGATGCCACTATGGAGAAGGGACAGAGAGAAGAGAGGAGACCAGGGAAGGAAGAAAGAGAGGAGGGAGAGAGACAAAAACGAAGGATAATTTAGAGCAGAGAAACAAACAAATTCCCCCTGCCCCCCCCCCCCCCCCCCCCCCGTGGAATTAGCTCAACCCGCTCCCTTGTTTTAGACAAAGGGAAGACAGAAGGGAGAAGAGAGAAATTCAGAAAGCAAGAGTTTAAATTGTGGCTGCAGTGGTGAGCAGCATTCCAAGTTTACCAAATCATTTGCTAACACAATAAATACAATATTTTTCTAAAGAGTTACTAGTTAGTGAATTTAGACTATTATCTTGTATTGTAAAGTTATTAGGAAATTGGAGTTTAGAGGAAATGTGGAGAATTTTTTAAAAAGTAATCCCTAAAACTTGGGAAATTATAATTATTTTTTCTAATGAATACACTTAACAAGCTACAGACTCTCAAATGTGATACATTTGGCAAAGAATAAGCCCTGTCATGAAACCTGAAAGAGGTCTGTGCCATTATTAATCTGCTACCCAGGCAACACTTTTTGGGCCTTAATGAATAGCCTCTAATTGGCTGAGATTGGCCCACATACCCAGGAGCTGTTCACCAAATACATTTTTTTTTTCAAGATTTCACATCTTTCCTACATCTGCAATACAGGAAAATTATCCTGCTCGTACTGTAGTAGATGTTCACCAAATATCACCATAACTTATACAAAAACTTACTTCACTAAGATTTCTTAAAATATATTATGGTTGTATAAATATTAAACCCAAAATATAAGTGAAAATAATTCCTGGATTAAAAATAACTGTTCGATAATAAAAAGCCTCTGTATTTGTATTCCATATACAAATCACTGATTCTTGGAGCCCAGATAACACAGTTACTGTGAAAAAAAATGTTTTCATTGTTAGAAAACCAAGATGTGAGAAGATTCTATTTTTATGTGTTTAATAGTTGACCAAAGGGTTATGGAGGGGACCCTTTGATACGTCTACCAGTCATATTAGAACACCCCAAGGGCAAGGACTGTGATTTCCCCAGCTCCCTGTCTCAGGATCTAGGCTGCAATGTCCAGTGCACTTCTAAGGACTGCCCGCAGGGTGAGGTGGGTAAGGAATCAGGGGAGGCAGCAGAGGGGCAGAGGGTTCAGGAGAATGCCTGGCTTCCAGCCTCACCCCCATTCTGTACGAGTCCACTAAGCAAGCTCTCATAAGATCTACAATCCCTCCTCCCCTCTCCACGCGTTGAAAGATTTTTAAAAAATATTTATTTATTTTTTGAGGAGCACAAGTGGGGGAGGAGCAGAGAGAGAGGGACAGAGGATCTGAACCTGGCTTCACCCTGACAGGTTGATAGCAGCGAGCCTGATGTGGGGTTTGAATCAGGAACTGCGAGATCATGATCTGAGCTGAAGTCAAATGTTCAACGGACTGAGCCACCCGGGTGCCCCAACACTTTGGAGGATTTCTTGAATAACTACAATTATTTTGCCATGTGTTTATTTATTGCCTGTCACATGAATTCATAGAAAATGTTTGAAAATTTTAAGAAATGACCTGATAGCAAAGTAAGCATGTTTTTTGATAATATCTATAAGAGTTTAAGTAGGGACCTTTGGTAAAAGAAATATGACTCCCATCATAACCTCCTTACCATCCTGCTTCAAAGGAAATATAATTACAGTTTACTGACATGGCCACAGTGCCTTTTCCATGACCACGGCCTGGGTGGGAAAGCTCTAATTCTACCTCAGAGTCTAGGTGTTATTGTCAACCCAGAACCTGGGGTGGCACTTCAGAGGACATCGCTGTGAGACACAGAGGATGTTGCTTCAGAAAAAGAAAAAAAAAAGAGATGGGCAGAAACAGAGACCTTTTTGAGGCAATAGAATGCGAGGTACAGAAAGAAAAATCAAGGGGATAATGGAAAAGACAGTAGGAGAAAGAAAGTACTAGGTGAGTGATGGTAGGAGAGAAAAGTACCAGAATAAAGGATGGGTCAGTGGCAGTCTGACACTGTAAATGATTTTGCATACAGATGAGTTGCATATGATCATCCTGGCCAGAAAAGGGAAAAGTCTACAGGGTTTTTCTGAAGTAGGGCAAGGTGACATTAATATATGAATAAAGTAACAATTGGATAAATGAGGAATCCCTTCAATTTGATTATGATTAATTATCCAGTAAACTCAAGTTCATGTGATGCAGTGCCTGTCTGGAAGTAGTTTTAATCCTGCTGAAGAACCTGGTAGCTGGATTCTTGCTCTTGATGTACCATTGTTACGAAGTCAGAGTTCTAGGAAGGCATAATTTCATAGCCACGGAATGCCCCACACCCTTGCTGAAAGACTTAGAAACACGAGCTTCATCTTTGCAAAATCATAAGTGTTTGCAGTTCATCCAGGAAGGAAATGGCATATATGGACTTCGGTGCTCATGTGCGTGTGTGTGTAGGGTAAGGGTGGAATGGGGTGAGCGGTGGGGACAGATCATGGTGTCGGGGAGGGAGAAGAAGCGTCACAGGGTAATTTGTAGGAATCAGAAGTCCACAGAGAAAGAAGACTCTTGTGGGAAAACTTGGTGTCATAACTTCACTTCATGACAGGACTGTAAAGGTGCTACGTAGCTGTGCATCTGGCAGCCTACCACAGCCTTGTCTGTTACTTTTCTTGCTCCTTAAAATGTCACATCACTTACGCTATTTTTTAATTCTTTGTCAGTGGACAGATAATTGGCAGAGAAAAACCAAGAACAGAAAATTTCTCAGAACATTCTGGTTATGATTTACAAGCTTCTGATTTCTTTCTGTCACGGGGAGAAGTACCTGAGAGCAGGAGCTGGGAAATACTTAGCTGGTATCAGAATTTCTTTCTTTGTATTGAAAGCTGCAACATTCAATCATCCCCAAGAATGTTCGAAACCGAAACTGGCATAAAATGTAAGGTTGTTCTCATCTAAATACGATATCTGGAATGCTACCCATAGAGCAATCAAGATTCACAAATTCTAAATCAGTTAAACTCTCCTGCTTTGGGATTTTATTACAGACCTATAATATACAGCAACAGTTTTCCTTTTAAATTGAATTTATTATTTTATAATTAAAAGTAGCACATACTGGTTGTAACATGTATAATAGTAGAAAAGTGTATAATGAAACAGTCATCACTCCTTACTCCCATTGCCATTTCAAGGAGACTAATCTTATAAATGCTTGCTGTGCATCTTTCGGGAACTTTATTCATGTTCACACCAGTATGTGTATTAATATTTATGCATGTGTATACACAATTATGCCATATTGTACCAATTTCTTTGAAACCTGGTTTCATTTTAACCTAATAGGAACATATCGTGAACATATCACGAACATATCGTGAACAACCCCCTGGGTTAGATACACACTGAAACTGCTGTGAAACAATATCCCACCTCATGGAATCTATCTAGTCGTTCTTCAGTTGATCGACATTTTTCCCCCCAAGTGTTGGGGGAAATCTCTTGAAATATTTTATATTATTTGTTACTTCACATCAGATGCCTTTAAGTCACTGGGAAGTAGAATTGATGTGAAACATAGGTGAAGATGAGGCAAGCCTCAATAGTTGCTCTGCTAAACACACTTGGAGTGGGAAATTGGTTTTGAAGCTGCTAAGAGATGTGCATGAGCCTACGTAAAGAGAGGTGCGAAACTAAAATATAAGCTTGTGTTATTCAAATAGGATTTAATAGACTCAGGAAACCAGTGAATAAAAACGAATAGGTAAGCACGAACTTCGATCTTCATGATGATTTCTTCCAAGAAAGACCAAGTACTTTGCAGTCATCCTCATTGCCATGAGTTGGAAACAAGGTTACTTGTTTGTCAAAGAGAGTGAAGGAATGAAGAATTAGGAAGCACGTCTTCTAATGCTCAAAGTAGAAAAGGTATACAGTGGTTGAAGAACACTCAATATTCTAAATTCTGAATAGAGGCAAAGAATGAACTGGGGGATGGTAATCCACATTCACAAAAGAGTCCGCTTTACAAAACGACTTAAGTTCCTGGAGGAGTCTATGCACCGTGAGTGACCCAGGAGCAGGATGCTTCCTGACAGCACTGTCTGTGGCCTCAAGAGGGACTCCAGACTAACCCACCCTACATCTCAGCCTACACAATCAACCATGCACATTTTAAAATGAATAAACAGTAACACTGACTCATCACTCCCTTGGCATCTTCAATAGTTCCTGTAAATAGAAAGCTCTGGAAGTGCATTTAAAATGTAATTGATTTAGAAGAAAAAGAAATTTAGGGCAAAGTACAGTACACGCTTATTCTATATTATGGACCTGCTAGGGAAAGAAAGATTTCTCTGAAAAAGAGACGTTCCAGATGTGGCAAATTACTCAGAGTAATAAAATTAACAGTGGACAGTATTCGGTTGAATAGTCAAGTCTGGCCAACTAGAATTTTAGCTTTGATTCTAGTTTGGACCTGTAATCTTATTTCAGACTGATTTTCCCAATTCTTAATAAGCAGGAATGGTGGCACACACTATCATCCCCCTTTCTGTGCTGTGATGAGGAAATGAGATACCCAATCTTGGGTTTGGGGATAGGGTGGAGTTGAGCTGAGCTATCTAAAAAAGCAGGTGAAGATGATTCTTGGATGATTCCACAATCTGTAATTTTGCAAGGTTTGGGCTTGGGATGGAGTAAGGAAGAGAAAAGGGGTTAGCAATCCTCTCTAGAGCTCTTTGGTGTTCCTTACCCAGCAGCTCTGCCTGCCTTTCTCCCCCAGATCACTGGATGCCTAGCCCTGGAAGGAGGCAGAAATGCACGTACAAAACAAGCAGAGAAATGGGGTCATTCCCACGTGCTGTTGTAGCTTTCAGTTTCTTCTCTGTTATTACAAACTTGAAAATTCTGGGTCGATTCCCAGCCTCTCTGATGGTGTTGAACTCTGTGCGCTGCTATTTCACTGCCCTTGGTCCTGTCCCCTAGCCCTTCCATGAAGGAAGCACAGTACACATTTCTCTTGCTTTCTCCCTGCCCCCCACTCGGGGCAGGCACTTGGTAGATATTCAGTATATTCTTGAGAGTCAGTGGTGGCTTTTCCTCTTCCTTTCCCGTTGGCCTCTCCTCCTACTGGAAACACTGGTCTTTCTATGTGTGACCCACACAGAATGGAAAGAAACACTTTTGTTAAATTGTTCAAGCATTTTGCCTCTACTGTCTATCTGGTTAACATTTTCCTCCCCTACATGAAACCTGCACTCTGGCTCTCTATTATTTCATGAATGTTCCTGGAGCATTCCTGAGTCCTTGGGTCTGCCTTCTGCAACATCTCATCTAGGTGGGTGGTTACTGAGAGACTGGTCTACGGATGTGAACCGGTTCATGCTGAAATTTTCCAAAGGGAAATGAAGAAACACACACATACACCACGATAATTTATTTCTCATAAGGCAAGAACTGTCCTTTATTTTGAGTGGTATTTTTTTTAAGTTTTCAGTGTTAAAACATATCATTCTAAATAAAACGACGTTTATTTTAATTGGAATTATTTTTGGTTTTAATGGCATTACTCGGAAAAATTAAGAGTTGGCAACATTTTGTAAGTCTCCATTAAAAAAATTGTTCCATGAAGTCTTAATGTCTGGAAATCATTCTTCTAATCACCACATCTCCTCTGGCAGGAGAGGGCTCACCCTTGATAACCACTTTCTTTCTTTGTTTCTTTTTTTTTAAGTAATTTTTTCATGTTTATTTATTTTTGAAAAAGAGAGAGAGAGACAGAGCATGAGCAGGGGAGGGGCAGAGAGAGAGGGAGACACAGAATCCGAAGCAGGCTCCAGGCTCTGAGCTGTCAGCACAGAGCCCGATGCGGGATTTGAACTCACAGACCGTGAGACCATGACCTGAGCCAAAGTTGGACGCTTTAACTGACTGAGCCACCCAGGTGCCCCGATAACAGCTTTCTATTCCGAATTCTTCCTGCATCTGCCACCTTTAGTACTCACTCATTCACTCAAAGCATTTATCAGGAACTTACTGGAAGACAGGTCCCAAGCTGAACACTGTGGGTAGCGTGGTGAAGAGAACAGGTGTGCTCGCTGCCTTCTTAGAACTTATCGTTTCTAGAAGAAAACACTTACACATTGGGAAAAACACATGTTCCATGAGAACACATACCAGGTAAGGCTGTCTACAAATTGAAGAACAGAGTAGACTCTGAGACCTGAGGGTCAGAATGAATTACCCAGGTGAGGCACAGAGCACTGTTTAAGAAGAGTGGAAATTTCTATAACTAATTAATACAATGTTTGGGAGACAGAAAAGGCTTTGAAGTAAGTCAGGTCAGCATTGAGACCGAGGAAAAATTGCGAAATTAAATAAGTTTACATGACTGAATACATTTCATAATATTTAAAAAAACCCAAACAATGAGTAGGTAATGTTAAGGGAGGGGTGATAGAGAGGGCGAGGGGCACAATGAACATGTTCCAGACACAGCAAGAGCATGTGCAAAGGCCTGGAGATGAGAAAGCTTGGTGTAGAATAAATGTTTTTGATTATGACAATCTATCGCCTGTTGGCATTTCCCAAGTCAATATATTGTATTACATTATATGCAGGTTTAGTGGTAAATGAGATGCACACAACAGGTTTAATTACATGAAGCGAGCGAGAGTTAACTAGCTGTGGGGAACAGTACATTCTGACCAGCCTCCTCGGGTAGAGGATATTTAATTGGTTTGCTGTTGTATCACGTCAAGAACTGTGTTTTCTGGTTGGCACTCAAGGACTTGATGAATTGCTACTCTGACACTTGATATTCCACACTGACTTGCATGCAGTGTTCGGAACATCGGGTACGTTGCTCGTACCCTCTGAATTGCGAAGTGTTAATTCTGCAATGGTGACAGGAAAAGGCAATGTACTGAGGCTCGACAACCTCTGAAGTAGCCCACATTATTTGTCATGGGCTCCCCAAAGAGTTCCTTTCAAAGAGGGAAAGCTGCAGCAAATAAATGAAAACCACCAGACAGAGAGAGAGAGGAGCAATAGACATGGAGAATGGAGAACGGAGATCCTGATGAAAAATTAAAGGCATTCAAAGGCAAGAACAAACAATTGGAATACCAAGCTGTTTTCATTATGGTAGATTTATAATATGCTTCAATAGCTGGTAGGATAGATTAGACTATGCTTTTATTTTTCAAAATGTCTCTGGTTATTCTTTCATCTAATTCGTAAAATTAGATGCCTTAATTTCTTGGTAGCAGTGCTTTAAATTTTTCTAGACTTGCTTTTTTTTATTTTCAAAACTACTCTTCATAAGGACCATAAAGACCTTTAAAAAAACCTATATATAGCATATTCTCTTTCTCTATATGTATGATGTATACATACATATATACTTAGTATACAAGAGATCTTTACTCGAACTCATAAAATGAACAGACTCAACAGTTATTAAATATGTATTATAGAAATAGGCTAACATTTCGGTTATTTTTTGTACTGAAAAAAAGTAAAGCAGAGCTTTAAAAATCAGTGAAATCCACTGACATGGAAACATTCTTGATGTTTTTAACACTCATATTTAAAAGCACAGGAAGCATAGTTCTTACAGGGACACAGACCAGATCAAGAATAGATATCTAGCTGAAAGAATCAGAAATATTTTGACAGAAGGTACACATGACCTGCAATTGTCACACTTCACACTATCTTTTTTGTGGTAGGTAACTTCTATTAGATAGAATAATTCAAGTTATAAACTAGTTTCTTTGAAATTGAGCTCCATTTTTGGTGAGAAACAACACCTCTTTCTCCATCTCTATGCAATTTACACACTCCAATCTTCGGGAAGAAGTCAATTTAAACCAGCAACTTTGGTGTTATAATAAACTCTACAGATATATTCAGTGATTGGAACCTCAAATTTATCCCTAAATGTTTCAGAGTGGATCACAGATCTTTCATCTTCCTTGTTTTCAGTTAATACAGCAACATAACTCATTAGATAGACTTCAGCTTTTTGATTACTAGTGATGTGATTTCAGCCTTATTTTATCTGTCTACAAAGTAGGATCTTTGTGCATTAATTATAAGTAATACTTTTAAATTGTGGTTTGCTTAAACAGTTATGCAAAAACGGCTTCTTTCTGACCCGGTGTCTTTCCAAATATCTTTTTTGACAGGGCAAAGTCTTCTTTCTTGGGATTCTAAGTCCTAAGAATTGGTTTGGCAACAGCTTTGTCTATGGGTAGTCTCTTTTAGGCATTGAAAAATAGCAGATGCAGCTGCAGATAAAAGGGTGCTATTTACATGTGGAGAGGACACTTGGCCTTTTGTTGGCCCATTCACCTGACATTTGCACCCACCAGGAGCCATCAGTGTGAGTAGTTCTTCCCATCAGAACATTTTTATATGTTAGTGTGTGCGTGTGTTCATAGGTCTACACATGCACATGATTTATCAAATATTATGTTGGGATTATTTCAAGGTTAGGGTATTGATTGAAACTGCATATGTACTTGCTGTAGCATATTTCCCACCGGGTCAGATCACGATGGCTAAAAAAGCTTGGCTTTTTTGTTTTTTGTTTTTGGCTTGGTTTTTGCATAGTGTATTCATTCTCTTTTTAATTGGATCACTAGGGGGTTATTAACATTGCTCTAGCTGAGGAAATAGAAACCTCGTAGCCTAAAAAAGTCAAGACCCTTACTAAATTACCTAATTCACAGTAGCTTTTCTCTGATTCTGTTTACTGGACATGTGTGTCTTATGTTCGTGTTGGGGGTGAGTGGGTGGGGAGGCCGTTCTGCACCACAGAAGCTTTCAAAAATTGCCAACCAGGATACTTGAAGAAATATTTTACTTTCTCTACCTCTCAGACTATTTCTAGAGCACCTGATGTCTCTGTATTCTTCATAGAGACTTTGCTGCTCTATCAAATCAGACATGCACAGAAAGCTGTCTTGGCACACAGCCTAAGAAGATTTAAGGTAAGAACTCTGGCTTATTGCTCAGCAGAATCGCAGATTTTTATCCCATCCATTTAACCAACCCCCTTACTTTCATCAAGAAAGCAAATTAATTATCTTTTAATAACAATAATAACAAAGAAATAGCTCAAGTGTCTGCCTCCCCTTTGAAGGCCTTCCTATAGCAAACCCCTTACTTTTTCTTTCCCCCCCATCCTAGGACTGCCATGGGCCTCTGCTACTGAGGGATGAAGCAAGGAGGTAAGGAGGTTGAGAGCCTGCCCACCAGAGACAGAAGTCACATAGAGTACTCAAGTCTAGCAGGAAGGTCCAAAGAGAACTTTGGTGAGCTGAGTAAGGTTCCTTTTCATTTGTGTGAAGGGAAGGAAAACGTGTCCTTCATTTTTCCTGTGGCTTAGGAGTCTTTAGGTTAAAACATATGCATTGGAATACACAGTCATAAATATACACACAGAAACACACATAGACATGTCATGTGGCTATTGAGTGTATGAATTGTGGCCAGTTAGAATTGAAATGTGCCATAAATGTAAAAAATACACTTAAGATTTTGAACACGTGGTGTATCTCATTAATAAGTTTTTATTTTGATTATACGTTGAAGTAATACTTTGGATGTACTGGGTTGAATAAAATACATGATTACAATTAATTTCACTTTTTTAAAAACTTAAAAAAAAATTTTTTTTAACGTTTATTTATTTTTGAGACAGAGAGAGACAGAGCATGAACAGGGGAGGGGCAGAGAGAGAGGGAGACACAGAATCGGAAGCAGGCTCCAGGCTCTGAGCCATCAGCCCAGAGCCCGACGCAGGGCTCGAACTCACGGACCGCGAGATAGTGACCTGAGCTGAAGTCAGACGCTTAACCAACTGAGCCACCCAGGCGCCCCTAAAAACTCTTTTTAATGTTGCTTCTAGAAAATTTAAGATTACATATATGGCTTATATTCTATTTGTATTGGGCAGCGCTGGTCTAGAGCTTTCTTACAGAAGAGAAAGATTTTCCTAATACAGCAGTATTATTGGGAATAGTGTTTCCTGTTTAACTTTATATAAAGTAGTTTTGGGGCGCTTGTGTGGCTCAGTCAGTTAAGTGCCCGACTTCAGCTAGGTCATGATCTTGTGGTCCATGAGTTCAAGCCCCATGTTCAGCTCTGTGCTGGCAGCTCTGAGCCTGGAGCCTGCTTCAGATTCTGTGTGTGTCTCTCTCTCTCTGCCCCTCCCTGCTTACACTCTTGTCTCTCTCTCTCTCTCAAAATAATAAATAAGCATTAAAAAAAGTTAAAAAAAACAAAGTAGTTTTAGTGGCCTTTTCTCATTCATTCTCCTGCTTTCAATCCTGGGTCTACAATGTACCTCAGAATAAACTTTAAATTTATGATTTTATCTTTACATTAGGTCAGATGAAAATTTTACATAAGAGACCTTCATCTCCCAAGAAAACAGGTAAATACGTAATTTATTTTTCCTTCCCTCCAGCAAATCTCTCGGTGTTGGGGGGGATGGGCATAGGGTGAGTTGTTGGAATTTATCAACAGTATCACTGTTTATTCTTTGCCAGCTCCTCCTCCTCACTTACCTCAAAGCCTTCCACACACTTTCAAACGGTATTGCTATCTCCATTTTAGTGATGAGAAAACTGAGGACGGTGTAGGTCAATTCTCCAAATCTAGAGGCTAGAGAATGCTGGAACTGTGATGAAAGTTCTCGTCTCGACTGTTCCCTGTTAAGCACCTTCAAGACAGAAGATCCCCTTGACACATTCAACCTGATGATCAAAACATAAAGATCAATGAATTATTGTTAATTTGCATGCATATTGTGCATCATATAAGTGATACATTCAGCATGTTGGTCAGTAGAGAGAAAACTGATTCCTGAAACCATCAAAATAAGGATGCAAAATGGAAAAGGGCTCTTTGGGTCCAAAGGCAATAAGTATGAATAAAAGTTCATACATATTTTGAGACCACAACTATTTTGTAAACAATGAAATTAATTAAAAATCTTCAAAGAAAAAAATACTGTTATGTTTATTAGGCTGCTTTTGAAGTTATCCTTTCTTAACTTTTGAAATTATTGAATTAGTTGCATCTTCCCTAAGACCCTAGATCAGGCTTTTATCCAAATGTGTGCTTGCTCTATTTTCTAATATGTAAAAGGTCTAATTTATGCTCACGCACTGCATGAATACTTGGTAAGCCTTGGTGAACATCTGCCTTATTCCAGGCTTTCAGTTATATGCTGGGAAGACAAATATGAATATGAATATGGTCCCTGCCCTTTTAAGATTCAGTGTCTGGTGAAGTAAGAAAAATGCATGTGAAAAGTGCTATGGCAAGCAGATGAATTCGAGACCATAGGGAGGGTACCTGGTAGGCAAAGTTCAAAGATGGCTTCTAAGTTTCCCACCTTCTGGTGCACATGCCCCTGATAAACCCCTCCTTTTGAGTGCGTGCAGGACCTGTGAATATGATAGGATAACTGTCAAAATCAGGTTGCTAATCAGTTGACTTTGAATTAAGGGAGATTCTCTAACATGCCTTACCTAATCAAGTGAGCCTTCAACAAGGACTGGTGGGCCCTTTCTAAAGTCAGGGATATTGGAAGTGTGGAAGAACCTAGGGAGGAGGCCATGTGGCAAGGACCCAAGAGCCGCTTCTAGAAGCCGATAGCCATCACTGGCTGCCAGCTAACAAGATGATGGGGACCACAGTTCCACAACTGCAAGGAAATGATTTCTGCCAATAAGCTGAGGGAGCTTGGAAATGGATCTCACTCTACTTGAGGTTTCAGATGAGGACACATATGGTTGACACCTTGACGGGTGCCTTGTGGAGACCCTGAGCAGAGAACACTGCCATACTGTGCTTGGACTTCTGGCCTAGAGAACTATGATCTAATACATGAGTGTTGTTTTAAGCCATTAAGTCTGTGGCAACTTGCTATGCAGCAATAAGAAACCAGAGCATGCCCCTACACCAGTCTAGGCCAGGTGGGTTGGGTTCAGGAAAGACTTCAAAGGAAGGAAGAATAGCTGAGTTGTGTCTTGCTGGATGAGCAGGCAAGAAGCAAGTTGAGCAGTAAGGGGGGTTACATGCAGAGAAAGACTTTGGAGCACAGAAACTCAGCCTTGACTGCAGCATGTTGAAATTACCTGGGGAGTTAAACATAACTGATGCTTTGGTCCCATTCCTTGGGATACTGACATAATTTGTCTGGGTTGCAACCTCGACATTGAGATTTTAAAAATCTATCCAGGTGGTTCTAAAGTACAACTAAAGCTAGGACTACATTTTAGACAGGGTGGAACTGTAAGTAGCTCAGGGTGGTTGCGTTAGAAGGAAAGGTGGAATAGGAAGCTAAGTAAAAAAAAAAAAAGGTAGAGACCAGATAGTGACCTTTTTTATTTTTAATAAAAAATCTAACTGAAACAATTGATGAAACTCTTGACTAGAACCTTACTTGGTTTGAAAATGGTGAACATGTGGTGTGTTAGACAATGGGAGGGCAAGAACTCTGTGAGGATAAGGAATGTTTGTGTTTTCAGTTAACTTTGAAGCCTATTTCATGGCATTTAACACAGGAGGTGCTTAGCAAATGTTTGAATGAATGAAAATTGATGGGGAGTGCTCAGGAGAGAAACTGGAAGTACCGGCTATAGGCTGGAAGAGCTACCTGTCTATTCTGTAATCCGGTTGATTATACTCATAATGTTCTCTCTTTCAAGGCACAGTACTTTCCCCAAAGATGAAACATATTCCTATTGCTTGCCTCATTGCTGTCATCTGGAATGGGAGATGATGCTTCCTTTTCATTACTGCAAGTTTGATGTGGCTAATACCAACACAAAAGAAAAGTTGATTTTGGATTGCCTTAATAAAGTTAATGTCAATTAACATGTTAATACTGTATAATGTTCAGCTCAAAAGACAGTGCTATGGTAACATAGGTAGGTAAACACAGGATATATAAGGGATACTTGGGAAAGGACAGTTGAACAAACTATGCCGAGTCCTTGAATGTAGTTCGTTGAATGAATGCCATTCTCTTCCATTTATTAAATACTCTGTGCCCAGTACTGGGCAATGTGCTCTGCATTCATTATGATACAACATTTTATTTAATTTTCACCAAATCCACTGAAGTAGAGGTTAATATCTACATTTTACATATGGATATTAAAAAACTGAGGACACATAATTTCTACGTAACGGAGCCAGGATTTGATATGAAATCTGCCAGACTCCAAAACCACGAGGTTAGGAGTAATTCTGTTTGGGAGAGGATACTGCTGAAGACTTCTAAATTCTTCTGATGTCCCAGAACACATTTGATCTTTAGATCTACCATAGTGGAGAATTTTATTTTGAGGAAATGGACTTACTGATTAATTGATTTCCACTGGGTGCAAAAGAATGATGTAAAATCAGTTTTGGAATTAACTAGTTAATATTTAGAGAAGTTTTGGGTTGCATCAAAATATTCCAGTATTTTTTTTTTTACTTCAGAAACAGAAACAGGATTTCAAAATGTGAATCATCAAAAGTAAGTTGTCTGTTTTCAACTCAGATGCTGTTATCCCTAATATATATATTATCTATCTATCTATCTATCTATCTATCTATCAATGCATACATAACTTTATAAATACAAAGCGTTGTCAGTTACATCCATTAAATAACTTTGCTTTCACATAATGAGCAATGTGTTTTCTTTGATATTTAGGCTATTAAATTTTGATCCTTTGTTGCACAAAATGGGTAAAAATATACTAAAAAATGATTTTTTTTCTGTCATCTCTTTCCGTGCAAACTCCCTAAAGTTCAACGATCCTGCCTTTTTATGTGTTGGACATTTAACTTTTAGGGCATTACGTGTGGTCCTGTCTGGATTATTGTTTAAAATTTTGGATCATTTTATGTATTTATAATATTTATGGTGTAGCTGAAATAACTGTGTATCATAGAGTAACAATCACATGATTATTATTTCCATTTCATTTTTAAATCTCTATACACTCTTATTTTTAGTTTGGATTTTGCCACAAACATTCTTCTATTCAATTCACTACAAAACTATAAAGTTGTATCCTAAAAAGTCACATGTGAATTGTGTAAAAGTGACTGGCAGAATGTGATATTAATAGGTTATTGACTTGTTAGGTCTTAAAGAGCCAAAGGGAACATCCCTTGCAGCCCCCTCAATGCACTGGAGGTTTGTTTCATTGATTGGTCTGCTTAACCCATCATCTCCAGGCATTTAAACAATGATATACGCTTGACAAACCTAATATTTCATTTTGTATCTGGGGACCATGGAACAGAAATTAAAGGAAAGAAAGACAAATGGACAGATATACAAGCAGAAAATGATGATAAATGTGAGAGAGAAGGAAGAGACAAATACAACACACACCAAAATTTGGATCAGTAAATTCTGGAATCGGTAAATGCACAACCTAATAGCAAATGTAATTCCCAGGAGATCGTGAGGGGAAGAAATTTAACATTTCTATTGCAAGCAAAATTCAGATTTCGATACAGAGCAGCCAGCAAAGCAAATAAGATATCAAATAAGTGGTGGCTATCTTTTTTGGATGTGTGTGTATGTGTGTAGGAGAGAGATAGAGACAGAGACAGACACACAGAGACAAAAATGATAGAGAAGCCATTTTTAAAAAGTGTTCTGCATACTTCTGTACAGGGCAAATCTAGGCACTTAATTTACCTGATCTTTGCTTTTTACACCTTGAAGGAGGTGCCATGGCATGAGAAATACTTTCCTTTTTAAAAATGTAGGCTTTTCTTCTGTTACCAATTAAAAAAGGGGAAACTTTACAATAGCCTATCTCAGGTCCCTTGAATCTCTCTCTGGTGTGATAGAGAACAGAACAAAATATAGAAAACAATATATTTGCCAAAGACTAGTTATTCTATGGGACTTAATCTGATTACGATTTCATTCTTTAAAAAATTTTTTTTAATGTTTATTCATTTTTGAGAGAGAGACACAGAGCATGAGTCGGGGAGGAGCAGAGAGAGAGACACACACAGAACTCGAAGCAGACTCCAGGCTCTGAGCTGTCAGCACAGAGCTCGAACTCACGAACCATGAGGATCTATCAGGATAACTGACAAAACATTTGAGTAGGTTTTCTTCTGGGAAAGGCTGGGAATATATCTTCTGGGAAAGCCTGAGGATTGACCGAGCCACATATTCAATCACACTCTTTAATACATAGAAGTTCCTGTGATAAGTGACTTTTTTTAGCTGTTAAAGTGTGTGTCCTACAAAAAAAATCTAGATTTTTATCTGCTTCTGTTAACAACCACAAAACAACAGTATTTAAATACTGAAAGCATACCAACTCTTTCTGGCTCTTTTAAAAACTTCAGAGATATTCTATGAACAAACAGTTATTCCCTATTTCTGTATATATTATGTGCTAGGGTGTGTGTGTGTCGGGGGAGAATGGAGAAAGGGGAGTGGTTAGAGAGAATTATCAAAAAAAAGAGTTCTTGCCTCAAGAAGTAGAGAACTGAACAAAACCAATGAAGTAGGAATCATAAAGTGTGCAAAGACTTTTAATACAGCATGGTGTAGGAGGCAGGCATTATAAAAATATTATGGAAATAGGGGAGCTTGAGCAGCTCTTAAATAGCGGGCTTGGAGCCACTGGGCAGTAAGAGAAAGTGATTCCAGTTGGAAGAGATGCATGTAAAGGCAGAGAGCTGGAGATGTGTGCGAACTCTGGCAGCAGCATCCCCTGAAAGGCACCTGAGGTACCTCGGGTTGGCTCTGGGTTCAAGTCTCTGCTCCACCAGCTGTCCAACCCTGGGGAAGCCATTTCACACATGTAGTCATCACAGGGGGACAGTGAGAAATATATCCTCAACGGACATTAGCTACTATCGTTTTAGAAAGAAATCATTTTTAAGGTAGATAAATAAAATGTGGTATAGAATGATTGTAACTGATGTCAGAATTTTTCATTTCTAAAGCATAGAGGAAGCACATAGAAAACAGGCGTCTAAGGCCTAAATCGTCAAGCTTGGAAGCTACCTCTCTGCTCTTCACCCACCTCTTGTTTGAATTCTTTTTTCCCCCTCTTCTCTTAGTTCTTAATGTTACTTTATCACCTCCCAGTTCACTTTGATGGAGATTATATCAGTATAGCTTTATGTCATAAGAGTAGAAGTTTTCTATTAAGATACGTAAGTCAGGGGCGCCTGGGCAGCTCAGCTGGTTGGGCAACCAACTTCGGTTCTGGTCATGGTCTCACAGTTCGCAGGTTCAAGCCCTGCCTCAGGCTCTGTACTGACAGCTCAGAGCTGGAGCCTGCTTCCGATTCTGTCTCCATCTCTCTCTGCCCCTCCCCTGCTTGCACTTTGTCTCTCTCTCAAAAATAAATAAACATAACATAATTTTAAAACAGATACATAAATCATAATGTTTTATCTACCTCAGTGTTCTAAATTTTCATAATATAGTGTGTGTAATCTGTATACAAAAGTCACTAAAGTGGTTTATTAACTCCATGATAAAGCTAAGCAGACATATTTGACTTCATTTAGTTGCAGGAAATAAATTGAGATTTACAAACGATTATTCAACTGTTCATTCATTCATTCATGCATTCACTCAAAATATTTACTAAGTTGTGTATCAGTTACTGAGTACCTGAACATTTGAACACAGAAGTTTAATTAGAAGATGTACTTTTACCTTGAATCCAAAATAACGGCAAAGAAGAATTATGGCTTCAGATAAGTGTTTAAGCAGAGGGTTTGAGATAATAAAGTTATCTTTCAAGATTTTAAGATGGAGAAATCAGTCGCTTTTTATTAGAACACTATCAGACAAATGTATTACATATTTTGTATCAATTTCCAAAATAAGGTTTGTGCAGGCTTCAGTAGAATATTAGGTCAGTTCTTATTAAATAACAACAGTGTCAAATAATGATAATAATATTGAAATACAAACTTTGACATCTGGAACTAAGTAGTAAAATCGTTGGTGCTGAAGATAGAAATAAGGAGAGTATTAAGCTCTAAGCTTCACCTGGCATCTTTCATTAGAGTCTGAATAAAATTCTTCATTGGAATTTGCAACACTGCTTGTGGTTCATCTTATTACTTTTACAGAGGACAAACAGCCATGTAATTAGAGTGTATTTGCGGTATTACACGCTTATTTGTAGCCTGAAGATTAGATACCAATTGGATGTTATCATTTAATGGCAAGTATAATTACCACGAAGCTTGTTCTCTGCATCTGAGAGTTTACATTTCAATGGCACTACAACTATACAATTATTTTTCAGTTAGCTTATATCTGTATTATTATTTAATGATTATGTCCACATTGGCTGTAATACAATCATCTTCAAGTCACCGTTAAAAAAATGGATCAGCTATACATAAAAAGCATACAGTAAATATTTTACATTATGGTGCTTTCTATTTTTACACTAATTTCCAATGCAAGTTATCACAACCATATATCTGGTTTCTTGGGAACAAGCACGAGTTGTGCCTTCAAGGATCTGAAGCTTACTATAATAATAGTAATACTGCCATATGTTTGTATAGCAACACTTATTTCCAAAATGCCTTCATGAAGATTAAGCTTCACACTATCCTAAGGGGTTATAAGGAAGGGGAGATTAAAACGATTTAGGATACAGAGGAGTTACACTCAGAATCCTGGGAGCAAAGTGGATTTGTGGGCTATAAATGGTGTCCCTTCCACCTCACTGTATGCTGTGGAAGTTAAACAGTGGCACAATCATAGTTTGAAAGTAATCTTCAAAGCATTCATTCATTCATTCATTCACTCACTCATCCATCCCTCCCTCCCTCTCTACCTCCTTCCCTCCATCCATTCACACTATGAATGCCAAGAAGTATGCAATGGGGCCTACCCAGGGCAAAACTGGCTTTGCTGGGGAAGCTGAGAACTGAAGCCCAAATCGTCCAGTGGCCAGACAGAAGCAGAGGTTTCAGAAGAATAGGTGTTGACAGGGACTAGGAAGACATTTCTGGATTCAACAAAAGGAAGCCAGTGTGGTACTAAGATAAGCCACCAATATCTCTGGACCAGTGGCGGGTTGGTTAATGTTTAACAATCAGCTCTCCAGGGGATGAAAGCCCCAATTTGTAGCATTTTCTGATTTTCATGGTGTGAATTATCCCACCAGGGCTGATTCCAAACTACCAACGTGATGTCCCTGATTGTGGAATTGGGCAGAGATATGCAACAGTGGCACATCATTATACAGCTTTCCATCAAATAGATATGTAAATAGCCTCAAAAGCAGAGATTCTAGTAAAATATAAAATTATTAACTGGTGATGAATTTTGAGTATTGAATAGATTTTATTTAGCTTCTTTAATTTTAAGTTCACATAATTTTATTTTGAATAATGGTTTTATCCTTGGCTTACAAAATACCTGAAAATTGAACAGTTCTCGCCAGCTGGTGCTAATTAGTCTAGCATGCCACTTCTCTGGACCACACTCTTCATTCTTTCCTTAATTTAAGGGGATTCGGATTCTGGGTCCTGGATTAGTTTGCTAGGATTCCCATCACAAATACCGAAAACAGGGTGGCTTCAATGAAGGAAATTTACTGTCTCCCAGTTCTGGAAGCTAGACGTCTGAGATCGAGGTGTCAGTTGAGCTGGCTCCTTCTGAGCCTACTGAGGCTGCAAGTCAGTTCCATGCTTCTCTCCTGGCTTCTGGTGGCCATCTTGGGCGTTCCTTAGCTCATACATGCATCACTCTGAGCTCTGCCTTCACGTTCTCATGATGTTTTCTCCCTGTGCGCATGGCTTTCTCTTTGTCTAAATTTCCCCTTCATATAAGGACACAGTAATATTGGATTAGGGCCCACCCTAATGACTTCATCTTAACCAATTACGTTCGCAACATCCTGGTTTCCAAATAAGGTCACATTCTGAGGTGCTGGGGGTTAGGATTTCAATATATGAATCTTGGGGGCAATACAAGTCAACTCATAATAGGCCCTGACTTTGAGCAGTGTCCCGTCGTTTTTCTTAGAATGTTACTATTTCCTTCATGCAATAGATTGCTTGTGCATATTGAGTCTTGAGGCCTGCAGGTCCTTATCTGTTCATCCACCTAAACTCCCACTCATCCTTCAGGACCCAACTCAAGTTGCACCTCCTCTTTAAATCTTTCCCTGAGTCTTTTCCTGTCCTCCCAACCCTCACGCCATGGGAGCAGACTTGGGCTGGTCTGCCTCATGTGGTACCTGCTGCTTTGGACATCTGTGAGGGGCAGTAAGGCCTTACGGTGAAGCGCATAGGCTGCTCCGAAGACAGAGCTGGGTTTGAATTGGTGTTTCACTCATTTGCTGGATGAGCCACATGACTTGTATGGCTTCTGTTACCCCATCTACAAGATTGGGTAATAAAATTAACTTTCACGATCGTTTTGAGGATTAAATGAGAGAACGGACGTGAAGATGGTAGCATAATACTTCCTACAAACTAAGTGTTCAGTAAGTGCTAGCTGCTCCTAATCCTAATGATCCTTGCATTCTGCAAGGTACAGATGCAGTCTCTATGGCTTGATGTGTTCTTCGTTCACCACTAGGCACTTAACTCCTAGTGGGCAGGGGCTGGGCCTTGCTCGTTCTCATCTGCTTACAGGCACATGGCTACTACTTAATAAATGTTGGTTGAATGAAACTATATATTTTTAATGACAATATTTTATTTTTGTTACTGATAATAAAATCTCATCTTCTGACGCATAGTAATCTCTCCATTATATTCCAGCCTGACAAGGAAGTGTGTGTTTTAAAGCCGACCTCAGAGTTGAAAGATTCAAGCTTTATTTCTATCATTACATCAATATATAGTATAAAATACGACATATATCATGTCACTTTTTAATTCAACTTTTTATTTTGAAATATTATAAATTCACCCAAAGTTATAAGAAATAACACAGGGATCGTGTGTGTGTGTGCGTGATATCTTGCAAAACTAGTATAATATCACAACCAGGATACTGACATTGATATAGTAAGGTGTAGTTAAGATTTAGTTCCACCACCTAATGATCCTTCATGTAGCCCTACTAGCCACACCCATTTTTCTGCCACCAAATTATTTTACAGAATGTCTGTACCATTTTATATTCCTATCAGCCATATATGAGATCCAATTTCCCTGCATCCTTGTCAACATTTGCTATTGCCAGTATTTTTTACTTTAGCTACTTTCATAGACAGGTAGAGATATCTCATGTGGTTTTAATTTGCATTTGCATAATGTTGAACATCTTCTCATGTGCTTACTTGCTGTCTTGGTACCTTCTTCAGTGAATTGTCTCTTCACGTGTTCTGTTAATTTTCTAATTAGTTGTTTGTTTTATTGCTGTTGAGTTTTGAGAGCCCTTTTTTTTTAAAGTTTATTTATTTATTTTGAGAGAGAGAGAGAGAGAGAGAGCAGGGAAGGGGCAGATAGAGGGAGAGAGAGAGACAGAGGGAGAGAGAGAGACAGAGGGAGAGAGAGAATCCCAAACAGGCTCCGCACTATCAGTGAAGAGCCCGATGCGGGGCTCAATCTCACGAACTGTGAGATGATGACCTGAGCTGAAATCAACAGTGAGACGCTTAACTGACTGAGCCACTCAGGCACCCCTTGAGAATTCTTTATATCTTGTAACTACTAGTCCTTTCTTGGATATGTGGTTACAAATACTTTCCCCAGTCTGTAGTTTGTCTTTTTATCTTCTTAACAGGGTCTTTGAGTGAAAGTTCTTAATGTTGGTGAAGTCCAGTTTATCATTTTTCCCTTTTATGGACTGTGCTTTCTTTTTTAAACAAGTCTAATAATGTTTTGCCTATCCCTACATTCTGAAAATTTTACTCCTATTTTTAATAGAAATTTTATAGATTTATGTTTTACATTGAAATCCATCATCCATTTTGAGTTAATTTTTATATAAGGTGTGAGATTTAGTTTGAGGTTTACTTCTTTCTTCTTCTTCTTCTTCTTCTTCTTCTTCTTCTTCTTCTTCTTCTTCTTCTCCTTTTTTGCTTATAGTTACTCAATCACTTCGTCACCATTTATTGAAAAGGCTATCTTTCCTCCATTGAATCTTTGTCAAAAATCAATTGTGCATATTTGTGGGGGTCTGTTTCTGGGTTTTCTATTGATCTATGTATCTGTCTTTCTGCCAATACCACTGTCTTGATTACCATAGCCATGTAATGAGTCTTGAAACTAGGTATATACATTCTTTCTACTTTATTCTGCTTCAAATTTTTTTAATTACTCTAGTTCCTTTGCTCTTCTATGTAAATTTTTAGAATAATCTTGTCTATATCTATAAAAAATATCTTCCTGGGATTCTGATAGGAAGTGAATTAAATCTGTGTACAATCTGGAGAGAATTGGCATTTTTATTATGTCTTCTAAGCCATGAATGTGGTATGTCTCTCCATTTATTTAGATTTTCTCGGATGTCTTTCGTCAACATTTGGTCGCTTTTAGCACACAAGTCTTGTACATGTTTTGTTAGATTTATACCTAAGTGTTTCCTTATCTGAGTAATTGAAAATGGCATTATATTTTAAATTTTGGTGTCCATGTTATAGTGTATAGAAATATATTTGATATTTATATGTTTATCCTATCTTGCAGCCTCGTTGAACTCCTTTATTAATTCTGGGAGGTTTGTGTTTTATTTGATTATTTAGTAGATTCCTTGGGGTTTCCTACATAGGCAATCAAGTGATCTACAAATAGGGAGAGTTTTATTTCTTCCTTTTTTGAAGTGTATGCCTTTTATGTAGTTAGTTAGTTAGTTTGTTTTTGCATTTTATTATACTGCCCAGAATTTCTTGATAGAATTTCCAGACCCTCACATGGTTTTCACCATGGGCAGAATCTCATTACTACATGGTGAAAATGGAAGTCTACATTCCTTACTGAGCCTTTACTAGTGAGGGTGGGAGTGAAGTCCTAGTTTTCTTTCTGGTGTTGGGCTGGAGCAGAGCAGTTACTGTCTGGATGTTTTCTGTCTTGCTAGGCTGGCCCTTTCCTGGGTCTTAGATTAGTATAGAAAGATCATGTTTTTGTTTTGTTTTGTTTTGTTTTGTTTTATTTTGTGGCTTTTTCTGTTTGCCCTTTTGATATTTCCAGATTCCAGATTCCAGCCTGGGATATATGAGGCAAATGAAAACCCAATGAGCTACTGACATGGTCTTGAGGTTGCTAAGCAGTTCTGTCTCATATGTTTGTTTTCTATATAATTTCCAGTTTCTAATTGTACTTAGTGGAAGGAATAGAGAAAAGTATGCTCACTCCCTCTTCCTGGAAGTAGTAGTCCAACCTCATAGCTTTAAAGGGAATGTGCTGTGGATATATTTTCAAAGATTGAAAAGATGTTTGCTCAGGTTTTATGAGTAATTCTTAATCCTTTGGACAAGTGTGATAGCTTCAGAATTTTTAATTTTAATTAAAAAAGAGAAAACAACTACTAAGAAGGGTCTAAATGTGTGTCTAGTCTAAAATGTGGTATAATTAAGTGGGTAAAAGTTTAAGTAATAGCGTATGGTGTTTTGTTAGCTAGAAAGACATTCCTAGAGTACTTATAAAGTCCATTTTTTTTTTTGGTGAAAGTATATGAAAACGATTGTGGAAATGATAGTGTGACTTTCATCCATACATTTCAAATTATAGCTTCTTTAGAGATATAGAAACAAAACATTGGGGATGAGACAACTGAGTTTTAATTCTGAGTTCTTCCATAGCTTTTTAACCACAGGAGAGTTTTAAAATCTTTCCTCATGTGTAAATCAGGCTGGGGTCATTGTGAAGATTAATTGAGATAATATACATAAGTCCTAACAATTTCTAGCACATAACAGCTACTCTAGAAATAGTAGATCCCTGTCTTTAACAGGATTAGGGATTTGTCAAAAAGAAGTCAAGGAGTCCAAAATGGAGTCATTTATGCTAAGCCCCACATCGCCATACCAAGGTTTAATTAGAGTTTGGCTGTCCCAGAAATGGAATCTTAAATAAATCAATCAAAAATTGCTTGCTCAGCAATACTTAGGTAATCTCTTGATAAACCCTGGCCATCCCCTGAAGGAAAGTAATCTTGCAGTAACCAACCCACTTTTTTGCATAGTATAACTCACTCGTTCTCATTCCCTTCTTCCTATAAAAGTCTTTCATTTTGTACAGCTTTTTGAAGGTCCCTTCTATCTGTAAGATTGGAAGTTGGCCAATTCAAATTGATTTTTGTTCAAAAAAAAACTCTTAAAATCTTTAATATGCCTCTGTTTATCTTTTAATGGGGTTCATGTTAATTCAGATGAATTACATCTCATAGTCCTAGGCAACTGTCTTTGTAATCTGTCATTTCAGAATGAAATGTGCATTGAGGAAATACCAAAGAAAAACTGCTTTTAAAAACTTGGAAACAGAGTGCAGCCTACATAGAAAAACAACAAGTCTGAGACTTACTACTTAAAAATAATTTTGTTGAATATCTACTCAGAGAACATGAAAAGGAAGGCAAAGTTCTCTTGTTAGGTATCTATTGAGTAGCCCACACAGACAACTTTAGAACAAACAACAGTAATTCTATTCCAACTTCCTTTTAAAACGATGATAAAAATTCTTTACATTTGTATACTGCTTTACAGTTGACAAAGAGCTTTCATATACATTATCTCGTTTCAAAGAGACTCCAAGGCGCCTTTCCTGCCCTGATTGATGTTTATGAATGTACGACTTTCCCCTGGGCTGCAGTCATCAATAGTCAATGAGAAGAAAGGCTGGCTTTTTTGGAAATGCTTTGCTGCCAGGTAACTGCATTAACTCTGCTATTGTTGAATAGAGCCATGTATTAACCGTGCCACAGGATATCATCCATATCAACTAATGAATATTTGAATCCTTGTTCCTTGTGGAGCAGTGTTTGAGACCCATTCCTCTCTGCTTATCCAGTGCCCTCCCTCAGGATCCATATTCTCAATGAAGTTCTGTCTGACGGCTCTAAGCCATTTCAGAAAAACCTACACTGAAGATACTTAAGTCCTAAAGGAAAAAAAAAAAACGCAGAAAGTACATAAACAAGACACTGCCATATGAAACAAGGATTATACTGTTCTGAGGACAGAAAGTGATGTTATTTGTTAAGGTCATGGGAGGCATACTTTGACTCCATATAAAGGACTTTCCACAATAGGAGTTACGGTGCACTAATGAGGTCTCTGTCTGTGGAAGTATTTAATACAAGTCTGGAATGGGGCAATCCCCACATTCTTGGGAATGTGGGGCAGAGGATTTCTGAGGTCTCTCCTGAGTCCAGATTCTCTGCTTCTGAGATTCCTCTTTGTTCTCTGATTGTTTCATTCTATAAGGAACCACTCTGTATTAAATTCTCTGTATGTCTCTTGGTGCCAAGCAGTGTTCACAGCCTATTGACTGAGAACTAAGGGAAAACAAAGAAAACAAAAAACACACATGCTTTCTAGGCAAATGTGTAGGAGCAGAGGTAGAATTAAGATTGCTCAATCGACATCTCTGAACCAGTGACATTTTCAGTTGTGCCTTGTTTTTGGCTTATACGGGATTTCTTCAGTCTTATTCACCACTTCTAATTTCCATAGCTAGTTATGTACTTTACATTTTTCACCAAAAGTTTTAAACTTCCAGCCTGAGTCCCAAGTTGTAACAGATCAGTTTTGACCAGCTGTGTCAAGAATCACTAGTATGGTCAGCCGATTCCCCCTCTGAGCACAGGGGGCTCTCTCTGCAACCAGGTCACATCCACACCTTAGGGTCTGTCACTTATGATGACCCAATTGCAGGAATTAGTTCCAGAACTGGTCAGATCTGTTTCCTGTGGCAGGTGGCACCAAGCCGACCCCAAACAGCTAACGGCCTGACAGAAACCATCTAGTTGCTACTGGGAAGTGGTAAAGCTGACCTCAATAGTAACTAGATACTTATTATATCTAGGATATAACCCAATTATTCTGAAACAAAGTAGGTAGTGGCATGCGGGATAAAGGGGGTATTTTTAATATTTTAAAACTAAACGACCTAAACATATTTCTTTTTTCAGGGATAGCTATCTATCATAATACTTCTGTATGTTTGCTCCCATAACATTCAGGTCACTTCAATAAACATTTACCGCAGTTTATCTCCCTTGTAATCGATTGGTCAGTGTCTGCCTTCCCTGATAGACTGAAAGCTCTCAAAGGAAAGGCAGATTTTGTCATTTACTGGCATACCCATGACACTAATACAAGGCCTAGCACTCACCGTATGTGTGTATATGTATATATGTGTGTGTATGTGTGTATATGTGTATAAACACTAGTTGAATGAATGAATGAATGAATGAATGAATGAAATAGTGAAACCTAGCATGGCATGGTTTAAAGAATATGGATTCTAGAATCAGATAGCATGTCCCTCTATTTTGAGCTCTGCCATCTTTTAGTATATAAATTACTTAACTTTTAAGTCTAAGTTATTCAATTATAAAAATTGGATAATATTATTTACCGGTTAACATTGTTATGAGAATTTGAGATGAAGTATTTAAAGTATCTGGTACTGGTAGAAACTCAATAAATGACAGTTACTTTTAATGTTACAACAAAAATGTTCTGTGCTAATTATTGAGGATATAAGTTGAAACTATTGAGAAGGATTGAAAAATCACGGGCAGATAGATCAGTTTATTCAAAATGATAAAATAAATTTTAGAGATGACTAGTGTACTATAGGAACCCAGGGCAGGGTCATGTGGTGAGCGGAGCCGCCATATTGCGCAACTTCAGAAACTGCATGTGCATGATAGTCTGTATGAATAGAGGGCACCGTGTGTACAGTTGCCATTCACATCAGCTTATTGACTGAACTGTGTGAAATTGCTGACATTCAACCACTGCGACATACAGAACTAAAAATGGGAATGCGCCCTCTGGAACTGAGTCACATGGAGACCATGCATGGGGAAGAGAAAAGAATCAGAGATTTCCTGAAAGCCATCTTGTCCCAGATGAGCGATGGAGGAGGAGAAGGAGTCATCGTAGTAAAGAAGTAAGGAAGACACAGTCAGAGGGGCTGGCAGATATTAGTTAAGCAATAGAGGCTTAACAAAGCATTCCGAGACACAGGAAATGCAATGTTTCCAAGGGTGGGGATTGAAGCAAGGTGAGATGGACATAAAGTTGGAGAGGCAGGCAACGATGGCTGATTTAAATGCTACAGATACTATAGTCTTGAAGCAAAATTACAAAATGGCCATGAGAGAAGATGTTAAGTCTAGAATCCCAACTTGCTTGGGAACTAAATTAGATATCCCCTCCACTACAGCCTTCTCCCACTCTTTAGTCTCAATCAGGGGCACCCTTCAGTCTCTTTCATGGCATCTTATTCTTTTCTTTCATCACTGGCCACATTTTGAAATTATAGAGTGTATTTAGTTGTGTATTCATTTGTTCACTTCCTAAATTATAAACTACAGGTGGGCAGGGGCCTTGTCCCATTTGTTTAAAATTACCTATCCGGTGCTTAGCACAGTAGCTGGAACTAAGTAGGTAGGGGTTCAATAAATTGGTTGAATCAATGAGTGGATGACAAATATGAATTTTTCCAAGTCTGCTGTCTCCATACCAATTTCTCCCTGCTAGAAATATTTTAGGAAAGTCCATTTGAAGAAGTCTTCAGGAGAGCCATCTCTAACACTTGTCCCAATTACCTAATTCACACAAAAGGGGCCCTTTAGCTCAAGTACCAGATGTGTGAGGAGCTGGCCTCCTTTCCGCCCGACTCCTGGGTGCTCTGACCCAAGCTTGTGTGACGCCAGGTGACAAGCCAGGTCTGGCTGCATGCCAAAACGGAGAGATGTGCAGAGAAGTGTTGCATATTTTTCTTAACACACTAACTCAAGGCCTCTTAGCAGGAGATGAAGAGGTTCGAGTGTTGGGGGTAATAAATGAAGAAAATATCTGTTAAAAATTTTACTAAACCCAAGGTCGTTTGTCATAGAGCACCATCTGAGAGACTTGTTAATTAGAAGAATGTTGTGTGCAATTCAATTTGGCAGGCATTTGGATATTGTAAGGGCTTGACTTAGATCTTGTACCTTAGCTACCGAAGGGAGTGGTGATGTCCCTGCTGTTTGGCTCTGGCCTATCAATGCCAAGTATTTCCTTGCTAGACCACAGTGACTAGATTTTCACTTTAAAACCATGCCACAAATCCAGAACGTTTCCCTCTTGTATCCAGTTTCAAAAATTACGTTCCATTTCCATCAAGGGTAAAAAGGACATAGACTTGATAGGAAGGCAAATTATGACTAACCCTACTCCTAAATGCCCATCCCACTGTGGATAGAACCTGACCTCCTTATTTCTTTTTCAGCTTACATAAACCGTCAGCTTGCATAACATATAAGTGCATTTCCCTCCCCCTAAATGCAGAAACCCACTTTCAGTGAAAACATTTAATATTTGACATTAAATATGTGATGAAGTGCAAGATAAGCCACTCAATTGTGGAGAGATGATATTCTTCAAATGCACATGCTTCTGAAAGCCTGGTGTTGTTGATTACTCTGACACATTAGGTCTAATCCTTGAACATTCACAGTGTCTCCTTGTCTCCCCTAAAGACAAAATCCACTCATTGTCTTGGATATTTGAAATAAAACGTTAATGCTAATCTTACAATGAACAAAATTTCCATATGAAGAACCTTATATTTGAAATCTTTGATAGTCCTTAGATACCTGCTTATAAGAGGCATCCCGTAAATGTTTAAGGGACTTCTTTAGAGTTTCAATGAAATTACTTTTGGCTCTCATAGAGTTGGGTTCATTTGAAGCTATATAAAGATACAATAGTGAAAAGCCAGCTACATTTGGAATGAAAATTCCTGAAATTATTTAAAACACTTCCAATTTGTGTCTACAGAGTCAGTGGGGAGCACATCCTCGTCAATGATCAGCCAAACCAAAATCTGGGTGGAAGATCCTCCCCGGGCAAACCCTAACCTGGGTCAGAGACTGTTGTGAGACTTAAGTAATGAGGAGGAAAAGGAGTTGCTTTATCAGGCAGTCACTAACAGAAACTGTATTTTAGTTACCTGCAAGAGTTAACGTGGCTCCTTACCCAGGATGCTGAACAACAGATAGTGACTTGGGTGCCCTCCCCAAAGAGTCCATTAAGCGAACCTGTAAAAATCCAGCACTTTTCTCTAGGAATTCCCAGATTTACATCCTCATCCAGAGCTGGAATGATCCATCATTGCTCCAAAGTCTGCATGAGAAAAGGCTAAACACCCAGAAGCGGGGCTTATTTGCAGAAGAATGAGAACACCAGATGCATCTCAGCAGGAAGTTAACCAGTTAGCCCACACTTCACTCCTGTTGCCATTAATGGCAAGGTATGTTTCAACACAATACGTGGACTTTTTTACTTTATTCTTTTCTTCGGAAAAGCTGCTGTCTTAAGAACTAACTCTATCTGTTTGAGAAGGGGAGAAGCCCACACTTCAAGATTTTGGCTTCCTGCAGACGGGTGCTCGCAACTCTGCAACTTTTGCTTCCTGAGAGGCGGAAAAAGTAGCTGGGAGATTTTCACTCTCCTGCTTGCTGAACTCATCGCGGCGGTTCTACAGAGGTAGGACCCTTCCTTCCTCCGCAATGGTAATAACCCTTGGAGAGAAAAGAAAGCAGCCGGTGCCGGTATGAATGCAGGCGGGATTGTGAAGGGCACTTGGAGAGGGCAGAGCAATTAACTCCCTTCCTCGACTGTAGAGAACCTGGTTTCTCTTGATCTCACCGTAGACCTTAGCCAATGGCCAGGATTCTTTACAGTGAGCGCAACAGAGAGTGCCACTACAATACCAAAGAGCGGACCTGCCCTGGTCCGGCGTTCAGAGCGCGAGAGAACTTCCATAATGAGGCCTGCGGATAAAGGACTGAGATCCTTTACAGCGGAGGGAAGTGCAAATAGGGTGCGTCTGAGCCGATCTCTCGGAGCCACTTCACCTCTGAACAGGTTCGGAGCTTTCAAGCCCCTTGATGTTTTAAAAAGGCACTGATTTCAGCATGAGATGTTTGCTGCACTGTGCTCAGCTGGAATGAAACGAAGGGGAGGAAAAGTAGCTTCTTTCTTGCATTCAGAAAGCAGAGGCCAATTGAATGGATTCTCCTCAAACTGATTGCGTTTGTAGTTTTTGAGGGGGAAAAAAAAAAGCTAAGAAGTTTAAATCCTATTCACTAAGTTCACAAAAACAAAACCCGATCACAGAAGGACTCTGAGAAGTGCACACATCCTTACAAGAGATGGACAATTTAAAACAAGCTTCATTAAGTAAGCCCCTTTCAAACTGGCTTAGTATAATTCAGTAGCTCATACTTCTCTGCCTCATTTTAAGGGCTTTCTTTACTGTAGGCCGGTTTAAAGCAAAAGTTCTGCCTGATTTTGTAAGTTTACAACGGTTTATTGATTCACTGAGTTAAAAACCAAAGTCTTTTTCTCTTTTGTCTTTAAAGAATGGACTATCTATATTTATGTATCATCCCATCACTTGTCAATTACTACGTGCTCTGTAATATGGAAGGCAGCAAAAGTGTTGCAAAATGAAATCTCGTTATTATTATTTTTTTTATTGTTTGCTCATCCTGCTCATCTGACACCTCCACTTGGTCCAAACGCACAGAACACCACAGGGACTCTTACTTGCCTCTCTTTCGCCTAATTATCCTCTGCTTATGCAAAACGTTACACATTTATCCATTCACTTAATTCATGCAATGCTTTAAAGCTTATTCAGCTAGCTGATTCTCCTTACATCTGTCTGCTTTAGCATTCTTGGCCTTGGACTGAAGGCCTCCGGAGGTCAGGAAATTGGATATTACCTCACTTTGTACAGGACCTGGGAGAGTACCGTCTATGGCCCTTTGCTTAACAAATGCTTTCAGATGATGCTGACAGTGATGAGTGGATGCTATTTCACTGGTAGGAGGAAACTCGTAAAGAGTGGGTGCAATGTGTATTATACTGTGTGTTGGAATTTACATTTAAGGTGATACACTGGCTAGTTCAGGCCACTGAGGTACTGTATAATGTCTAAGAACATGACTGCATTTAGTTAAGTGATCTCTAAGTGTCATTAGACTGCTTAGTTAACTTATGGAGAAGAGTCTCCAGTTTGGTTTTATTTTTTAAACCATATAAAATAAACTGGACACAGAATGGCACTTTATAATGTTTGTCAATATACTGGAGGTTTATATTGTATAAATTACATTTAAACAGATGTCTGTAGTCAATAGTTCATGATGCATGAGTGTGCAGTGGTGATGGGTTCTCATTTTTGGATCCGTTTTACGGAGTTTTTTTGAAAATTGCTTCCAGGAAACTGAATGAAGTTGGAAACATCCCATGCTGGAATCTCCCAGCGAGGTAAGATTAAGAGGTGAGATCAGAGCTCACATTCCATAGACACTAAGCTACTAGTTAAATTATCGAGTATCAACCAGGATACTTGGTTGCTTTTCTTTTCTATCCCCATCATCTTTACATTCCGTTTACATGAAGCTAATAACCTGAGCATTTTCTTAGCACAAACAGTGGGTCAGCTTGAAGGTAATAGCATAGCTCTCCATAAACAGTGGTATATGTGCTGTGTGAGTGGATATGTCCCCTGTAAGATGCTTCAGGAAATGAGTATAGTAATGAGCGACTGATGAAAATCAGATTTGTTGCAATAGTTACACTGCCTAAAGATGAGTAATATGGGAAGATAGGAGGTACACACCAGTCCCTACATGTGCCAGTGGTCTTGCTTTTTCAAAATATATGGAAATTGATTACCAACACAAGCTGCTGCTGTTTCCCTTCTCTTTTTCTTCTTACCTCCCCTCTTTCTTTATGTTATTATAATTAAAGAGATCGGATTGCAAGCCTATGTTTGGAAGAAACCTTAGATGTCTGTATCTCTAGATGTACTGTACCAAAATACTTCTGGCTACAGCCCTTGGTTGTCCCCAACAGGTGGATTTATTGTGTTCCCCTCAAGGAAAATGGTGACATTGGTTCTAGGGGTGTCTGTTTTTTAGTCCTTTCTTTTTTCTAGTGATTATTCGAACTCTCAACCACTTTAATTGCCATAGTTAATTTGTACTTTTTGATTAAAGTCCTTTAACAAGAGTAACATTGCTGATACTAAATACTGTACCTCAACTAGATGCTTACATGTATCATTTTTTCCCTCTGGTGTCAGGAAAATGATTTCTTCCACTTTTTTAGACATTAATAAGTACCACTGAGTTGCATTTTAGGGGAGACGGTGGGAGAAGGCAGTGGAAATGAAATTACATGTTTGGCCTTGAAGGTAAGTTAGAATAACTTTTTAGCCAAAACAGATGTGCATTGGTTCACAAGGGATAGATCAACTGGGATACTGAAAGATTTCTATCTACCCTGGTGACTTCTTTCTCCTTTGGGGTGGAAGAATCTTAGGTTTCTTCCACTGAGCTGTTGAAAAGTGTGAATCTGGCAGTCTCATCTGGTTGTGGACGACGGGTTTCTTTCAGTTTGCCTAGGAAGTTAGGTAGGGAGCCACTCTCGGTCATGAGATCTCTTGATGAGCAGGAGACAAAAGGAGCTAGCTGTGGTTTTAGTAAGAAGATGGTAGGGAAATTCTTCTGTCAAATTGTCTTGTAAGCCAACCAGATCAGATATATCTGATCAAATAATGATAAGTATACAGGAAGTTCTGAGCCTAATGGTCAGACTAGATGTAGGAAAATTCCTTTAGCCACAATGGCATTTGCCCAAGAAGTCTGAAAATATCGAAGGGGACTTTAGTCTGGAGATATGAGAGCTGACACTTGATTGGCTATGACAAAATCATATAGGAAAGCTTCCCAATATTATAATACAACAAAAGACGAGCAACATTTTCTTTCAATATTCTCTGTGCTTGGCGAGTGACTATGTACTCTGAGGCATTAATTTATCTTCATGTGCTTTTTTGAGATTTTGGTGTAGGGCTGGCTCAAGTCATCTGATTTATCCCATTGGATGGCTTCCCACGTAAAATAAGTTTCACACAGGGGATCTTTTTCGTCTATCTTTGAAAAATTATTATTATTTTTATATTTTTAGCAACAGAACATGTGTACTCGTTTTAAAAAATCAAATACATTTCTGGGTTTAGACAACAGTTTTAAACTTTTTCACAGATTTTTTCCCATAATACCTAAGAAAAAGCACAGCAACATCATAAAAATCTCTTGCCTGAATTACTGCAATAGCTTTCTAATTGGTCTCTTTGCTTTTATCCTTGTCCACCTATGCCCTGCTCTCAACAAAATTGCCAAGGTAATCCTTTTAAAATGTTAGATCATGGTTAAAATCGTGAAACCCAGAGTAAAAGGCTTTCAGTGGCCTACAAAACTGTCAATATCTACCCCATTATTACCTCCCTGATCTTAGCACACACCACATTTTGCTTCCCTCTTTCTACTCCAGCCACACAGGCTTCCTTGTAGTTTACTGTTGTTCCTATGCGTGTGCACCTGGTGCGCTCTTACCTTGGCATTGACTGTTCCCTCTGGCTCTAAGACTTTTCCCCTGGAGAATCCTTCAGTTCAGCCCTCGAATATCACCTCATGAGGCTTTCTATGACTGCCGTGTTTAAAACTAAAATTTGACCTATCCGCCCTCTCACCCCCTGCCCCCGCTTCCTTACACTGCTCTGTTCTCTCTTTCCGCCATAGCTCTGGCCACCTCTATGATACTACGGTACTGTGTAGTTTGCTTCTTTATTATGTTTCCTGTTTACTTCTTCTCCCCCACCTAGTCTTCTGTTCCACAAGCCCAACAGAGGGTTTTGGTTTGGTTCCTTCAGAGATATATCCAAGAGCCTGCTGCCTGGCACACAGATTTTAAATAAATATTTATTGAATGAATATATATATAATACATAGTAATTTCTCCTTTATAAAAAATGAACATTTGCGTTGCATATTTCAGGAATTTTGATATGGGACATTCAACATGGATACATACCCTAGTTAAGGAATTGAACCTGAAGGAGTAAAAAAAAAAAAATTTTTTTTAGATATACAGGTTGATAAAGCAAATCACTATGGCTTACAAAGGAGCCAGATCTCAGACTTACTCATAAAAACATTTGATGCCAGAGGATGATGGAGTTATTTCTACAAAGCTTGGAAAAAATGAAAGAAAACTAAGATATCAATAGAGAAAATGGCAAAAGACAAACATTCTTAAACATGAAAGAACTCAAGGAATACGGCATTCTTGAATCCTTCACGAAAAAAAAATGCTTGAAAATGAATTCTAGCTAATTAAGAGATAAATCAAAATAAAGAACATGAGAATTGAGAAGCTGTGATAAAAAGGACTGATGGTGTTTGAATCTATTTAAATATAGAATTAAAGACTAAACAACTGAGAGAATTATTGCTATAGAACAAAATGTGAATGTTATTAATCAGAACAATGTAAAATTAGTAGTATAAAGATAATTGGAAAGCGTGGTGAAGGGAGATATTCTCATATTTCTAAGCAAGTCTACTGATATTGTCTAATATTGACATAATATCATAAAGACATTAATGACTCCAACTCTCATTTTTTTTTTTTCATATCCACCCCCTACTCTTTCAAGCTTAGAGGGTTCTAAATCTTATGGCAAGAAAACATTTATTTGAAAATCAACAATTCCTTTAGTTTTGCTTCAGTTTCCCTTTTTATTATTAAAATATAATTAAATTTAATACTTTGTTATTAAAAAAGTATCTATATCTAATCCCATTTTAGCAAAAAGCAGTGTCATCTATATATCTGTCCATCTATCCACAATTATCTACCTAGTTCTCATCTCCATCATTACCTTTTATAACCATACAGCAGGATTTAGAATATGAATGGTAGTAATTTTGGGATATTTGGAATTGGGAAGTAGCTTTTTATTTATTTCTTGGTACATTTCTACATTGTTTAATCACTTTTTAATGAGCATCACCAAATTTCAAAGCAAACAATTGAGGGAAAATTTTAAATTCACTACCCCACCTTCACTCCCCCTTCCAAGAAAAAAACCGAGAAGGAAATAGGCTAACATATTTATAGTAATTAATACTATGTGGTATAGATAACTGAATAATACCAGTAATCATTTTTTCTATCTTTATAACTTACTGTATTTTTTAAATTAAAAACGAACAACCAAAAAAAGTAATGTCCTGCCACGATCCTCTTTTTCTCATGGTTTTACTCCACACAGCCAACGACCTGCAACCCTTTCAGACGTCTCTTCTGACATTTATATAAGAAGATATAATGCTTGATTTTAGACATAATTTATTTTCCAATTCTGCAGTGGAAACTTTATCCTCTCTGTATCTTCTTTCTCCCAGTATAATGTTATCTTTTATATTCCTCTGGTATAATTATGTTAGCAATTTTTTGTTAAAATTTATTGTTTATATTCTAATGACTACATAAATATTACATTTGAGCCAGTGGAGTGCTATGATTGCCTTTTTCTCCCCTCATGTGATCTTTTGTATTTCCTGGAGTTAATAATTGATTCATTTTGAAAGTTTAATTTTATGCATCTCTATTCCCCCCTGCCCCCCGCCATGTTCTAATTGATTAATCAAATGCCTAACAATAATTCTTCCAAAATGCTCAGATTATCTATGGGTTACATCTCTGTCTCTGCCCCCCCCCCCTTTTTACTTACTTGTTTATTTGGTTATTTTCTTTTTAACTGGAGACCTCTATTGCTTAGCCCTCCAACTCTTGCTCCAAGCTGGACTATTTATTTTCTGAAAGTTCCCTCATTGTTCTCCTATATAATATCCCTTTTTTCTGGCTTCTATATCACTCTTTCCTGAAGTACTCTTAAATTTCATAGAATACTTGCTGCCTGAGAAAGAATAAAACTTTTGAGAGCTTGCATACTTGAAATTGCCTTGGTCTGCCTTCATAGTTGCTTAGTGTTTTGATTGGGCGTGAAATTCTGGAACAAAAATAATTTGGTTCAGAACTCTGAGGGCAATGTTCCAATGTCTTCTAGCTTCCAATGGTGATACTGAAAGTCAGATGTAAGTCAGATGACTGATTCTTTAAAAATAACCAGTTCTATCTTTTCAAAAACTTTTAGAGTTTTCTCCTTTTTTAAAAAATTTCTTTTATGCTTATTTTATTTTTGAGAGAGAGAGAGAGAGAGGGAGAGAGACAGCATGAGTGGAGGAGGGGCAGAAAGAGAGGGAGACGCAGAATCTGAAGCAGGCTCCAAGCTCTGAGCTGTCAGCTGAAACCCACAAACGGTGAGATCAGGACCTGAGCTGAAGTCAGATGCTCAACCGAGTGAGCCACCCAGGCATCCCCAGAGTCTTCTCTTTACTCTCATTCTTTGGAAATTTTGGGATGGTATGCCGTGGTGTTGGTTCTCTGTGATTCAGAGAGCCGGATACTCGGTGGGCCCTTTAATCATGGTTTCCATGTCTTTCCGTTTAGGGTTTAGGGATACTTGCTTGTATATTTCTTCTGTTTCATCTTTTTTCTCTTGTTGGAACTCCCGGTTTTCAGTGTTGGACTTCCTCAGTTGATTATATCTTTCTTTATCTTTCCTCTTCAATTGCACTTTTTTTTGTCTGGGTGTTTATTTTACTTTCTGCAGGGTTTTTCTTCATGTTATCTTCCATCCATCTAATTGAATTTTTAATCTCTTCCATATATTTAATTTCCAGGTCACCTTCATATTTTATGAAGTTCCCTATAAAAATAGTGTCCTATTCTGAGTTCATTAATGCATATTTATTCCTTTTTGTTTATGTATATCAATTATTGATTTTAAAGTATTTTTTTCTTCTTCCTCTATCGTCTCTGATTCCTCTGAATTCCTTTCTTTTGTTTCTGTTTTGGCTCTTCTATTTCATTTTGGAGACTTTCTCGAATATTTGATGATTCTTGACTTTCTTAAATATGTAAACCTGTGGCTCAAAAAGCCGGTAAGAGACTCTGGATGTGTAAGTGAACTTGCCTTTTTATTTATTTTAAAAAATTTTAATGTTTATTTATTTTTGAGAGAGGGAGAGGAAGAGACAGACAGAGCACGAGCAGGGAAAGGGCGAAGAGAGACAGAGACACGGAATCCAAAGCAGGCTCCGGGCTATGAGCTGTCAGCACAGAGCCCAACGTGGGGCTTGAACTCACAAGCCATGAGATCGTGACCTGTGTTGAAATCAGACGCTCAACTGACTGAGTCGCCCAGGTGCCCCTGAACTTTCTTTTTTAAATTTAAAGCAATCAGCTGTGAGGTAGTTTTCTTTCCTGTGGAAGCCCCAAATATAAATGTCTGTAAGCCCCTTTCTCAGCTCCCTCATTCTCAGGCATCTCCACAGAAAATGATTTTAAACTATATCACATGGTTATATATACTGGTTGCTGACAGAATGGCGGAAAGGAAGGGGGCTGGAGACTTTATCTATGGGGATGCAAACTTTCATATACTCCTTTAGTTTACTATGTGATGTTTCATCCCTACTGTCCATAATACTTGGTATTTCTGAGTCCAGACATTCTGAGATACAGTTATGCAGTTTATCTAGATAATGTACTTCCAAGGTTCTGAAGGGTAGGACAGGAGTTTGGCTACTTAGGAAACCTGAGGTTTAGATGTTCTTTGTGTAGCTCTCTACCTATGCCCTGATCCTCACTTTTCCTCAGGCTCCCATGCCTCTAAATCCTCAGATTTCCTGGGTTACATGGGGAAAAATCTTGCTTCTCGTAGATGTTTCCCTCTTTAGCTCAAGGCTTGCCTTCTCCCACTCAGCTCTGTCATTCCCTGCTCTTCCATCTGCTTTCCATCTTCCAAAATGTGTTGACATCTAGTCACTCCCTGTTGTCTCCTTTCTGTCATCTTTTTCACTCATGTGTTTAGTGTTAATCCGGTTCTGTCCTGTCAGTAATCCTTCAGAAGGGAGTTCAAACCATTAGGTGTAGCCAGAAGGTACCTATATGTATTAATTTAAAAATGACTTACTGATCTTCCGTTAAGTTTGAGGAGCCTTAAAATGATACCACAGTTATAATCAGATGAAGGAAAAAAAAAGATTAATGTGTCAAATGATTAGATCAAAGAAATAAAAAAAGAAGAAAAGCAAAACTGGAAGCTTATCTGACTAAAGAAAGCTGTGGCGGGTGCCAGGGTGGCTCAGTGGGTTAAGCGATGGACTCTTGGTTTCCCCTCAGGTCATGATCTCACAGTTTGTGATTCGGCTGTATGCTGACAGTGTGGAATCTGCTTGGGCTTCTCTGTCTCCCTTTCTCTCTACCCCTCCACCCCACCTCTGAAAAATAAATGAATAAAAACATTAAAAAAAAAAAAAGAAAAAGAAAGCTGTGGCAATTGACCAACAACTGCTTCCAGGCTGTTAGTAACCACAGCAGAGAAGAAAAAAAAAATCATCATTGGTACATTTTTCAATGTTCAAAGGAAGAAGGGATACTTTGTCACCAAGGGTAACACACTTCCTGCCCTGAACTTTGAGAGTAATTTGTTTATCCAATGCATTCATCATTTTACTCATAGAGTGATCTTTCATTGCCACAGATCTGATTATACTCTTCTTTAGCTTAAAAACCATTCCATGGCTTCCACGGCCAGCCACACCAACTTTAAGCAGCATGTGCTACCTGTATAATCTCATGGCTACCTCTCTAGCCTCATCGCCTCCCATTTCACTGGATATATTTTACGTACAATCATATTAGACTCTTGTCTCTGGATGAGTCATGCTTACCTCCTGTTCCAGGCTTTTGAACACAGCTGGTGAAATCTCAGTCTTCAACCTTTAAGGCTGTCTCAAGCTTCTCCTCCTCTGGGAATCTCCCCTTTTGCCCACTTCTCCTGTGTTTGTGTGCTGCTCCTCACTGCTTCCTTGGTACCTTATGCACACGTTATCAGAGCATTTATCATACTTATAAAAACTCTTGGTTTACTCCTCCCCTCTCTCCTCTTAATCCATAAAGCACAGAGATTATGTTCATTCATCTTA
This sequence comes from Neofelis nebulosa, assembly GCF_028018385.1. NCBI lineage: Eukaryota > Metazoa > Chordata > Mammalia > Carnivora > Felidae > Neofelis > Neofelis nebulosa. The sequence continues at coordinate 92,329,559 of NC_080787.1, read as the reverse complement.
GAGTTTTTTACATTGTCTACCACATTTCCTCCTGGCACATGGTAGGCATTTAATAAATACATTTGAATAAATGAACAATAAATAGGATCTAAGTATGTAGTTTTCTCCAGTCTTACTAAACGAATAAAGTCTGGAAAATCTTCAGGGTTGAACAGGTCACGTGTCACAGAGAAACTATCACAAATATCAGCTGTCTCAGACAGAATTTGGAGAGCAAAAACATAGTAGAGAATGCAGCCTGAGGTTGCCAGTGAGAACCTGAAAAGAAGGTATTCTGCATTGTTGACTAAAAGCAGAGCCATATGCTCAAGATGCCAGCTGATGTTTTACTGTGGGAATCTAGGGCCTTCCTAGACGCTGTGCCTGATTGGGGGCCCTGTCACTCATGTCTGTGTAATTGCTTTTGCCCTTTACATCTTCCTGAATCTTTGAATTGCCTGGCTCTCTGCTCCTCCTGTCCCCCCCCCCCCCCCCCACCACACCCACCCCTGCGAGGGCAGCAGTGGCTGCTTGCCCTGCTTCCCCCGCTCAGATTCTCTAACTCTTCCCTTTCAATGAACAACTATTTGCATTTGTCATATTTGCTTCCGCTTTTTTTCTAAAGATACAAAATACTTCAGACATGTCAGAAGTTCCATTTGTAGCCGTCCCAAATCCCATCTCCCTTTCTTCCTCTGCTCACCCAGGGGTCCATTCAGAGTAATTGTAACACTTTTACAGATGGGCATGGTTGACGGGGAATCAGATCAAGGAAAAGTTTCTGTTCAGTAGCACAAGATGAAGAGAACTAGGTAACTATCACCAAAACACCACTAGTTAAGATAGAGCAGATTTATGAGCATGAGTTTGTACCTTAGGCCTGTCATATTTTTTCACCTTTATGTTAGTTAATTGCGGAGTAACATAAATTAACTTTGGAACACAAGCAAAAATGGGAACTTTATTTATGAATTTCTTGGATTTCTTTACCTCAAGCCAAACAACTAAATTGCTGCTTAGCATAAATTATTTATGGGCCCTGGCTCAATACCATCCAGCACCAGCCCCTGGAGGTATGGGAGATATAAAAGATTTAAAGCATCACTGCGACAGTGTTCGGGCCGCCACGGAGCCGTGTTTCTTTCCAGAAGGGTCCACTTTATTTTGTTGTAAATAAATAGAGGCTGGATTTCCAGGGAGGGAAGTTAGCTTCCAGCAGGACGGCGGTGGTGTTTTGCATATGTTAATTACACAACCCTTTTATGACAGATAGACACAGTGTTTGCAGAGATATTTCTCCAAAGACCCATAGACCAAATGGATCTTTTCATTTCCTGGCATGGAGTCATTTCTCTCATCTGATCTCATTTCAGAATGAAGCTTTCAAAGCTTGCCACCTGTAGGGGAGGAAAAATTTTTCTCTACCATTCTAGATTCTTTTGGCTGGGTTATTAATTAAAATGACATAAGACAGATTAATAGGAGAAAAACAAATTTAATTTTGTACATATGGGAGCCCCCATAAAGACATGAGAGGCTCAAAGTCAGGTAAGTGAGGTTTATATATACCATCCTGAGCTAAAGTGAAGAGGATAGGGACCTGGGGTTTCTAAGGGAAGGAAGAAAGACAATTCACAAATTCACAGCAAGATGGGAAGAATAAATGTTTGGTAATATATATATATATATATGGTAATATATATGTTATATATATATATATATGGTAATATATATGTTATATATATATATATGGTAATATATATGTTATATATATATATATATATGGTAATATATATATATATAAATATATATATATATATATATATGCCATGCAGAGACAATGGGACATGGAGAGGAATTTGAACAAAAACCCTGCAGGGCTCCCCCCTGGCTTACCATACCTAGCTCAGGCTCTTTGTAGTTATCTCTGGTGATAGCCCTCTTCCTGGACCAACCCCTCTATCTAAATTCTTAGAGGCAGTTAAAGGGAGTCAAAAGCTCTTTCTGAGTCTTTTGGGCCTGGATTGTCTTCACTTCAAAATAATCTACATGCCAAAGCAGCACATTTTGGGAAGGCTCATTCTGAACCCCTTCATATTCTTTTTTTTTTTTTAACTTTTTTTTTCAACGTTTATTTATTTTTGGGACAGAGAGAGACAGAGCATGAACGGGGGAGGGACAGAGAGAGAGGGAGACACAGAATCGGAAACAGGCTCCAGGCTCTGAGCCATCAGCCCAGAGCCCGACGCGGGGCTCGAACTCACGGACCGTGAGATCGTGACCTGGCTGAAGTCGGACGCTTAACCGACTGCGCCACCCAGGCGCCCCAGAACCCCTTCATATTCTAACTATACTACAATTCTAGCAGGAACAAATGTACATACATCTTCTGCGATCTTGATTCCGTTTTCTTTAAAATTCAAGCTTGATAATGGTGTGCTGACACTTGTGACAAGCCCATCGTCATTTCCTAGGTTGTCTTTCCATAGCTCTAACCTCAGCATGTCACCTTTTGCTCCAAAATACCCTTACATACCTTGTTTCTCAGGCACAGTCTGTTTCTAAGACAAGGTCATTGCTGTCTTTTTCTTTAGGTCAGACATATTTCATTTGGTCTGTACAGTGTTTAAGATCAGAAAACTCCACATAAAAATGTAAATTTCGGACTTCTCATTCAATTTCCAAAATTGGAAAGCTGAGCAATTAGGTCATCCTTTCACCTGGGCTGCTGTTGACTTAAGCTGAGTAGTTTCTGTCTCTTCTCCACTCCCTAGTTTGCCACAGTCCCCACTACTCCCTAGTACTACACCCAGTCTACTTTACCCAGTTAGGTTTTAGGCTATTCCCTTGTTCATGAAGGCATTTGCATTTTTGACCCCTAATTTAGGTTAATGCCTTGACTGATACATTGATAACTTTTATGTTTTCTTGGGTAAGATTATATGTTATAAATTACTAAATCCAAAAAAAAAGATCATGACAGGCTATAGCAATGGGCTCGTAGATGTGACTACAATTTCTCAGGATGCAAATATATAAATATATTTGCACTTAAATGCAGATTAGGCAGATTTGCTTATTTTTCTTTTGGAAATCATGGTGTGTGTAATCACATTCTTTAAACAGCAGAAAATGCCTCCGTGGTATTAATTCTCCTAAATCCTTGGTGTAATATTTGAAATGTCACTTTAGCTTGATCACTTGCCCAGCCCAACCCCAGTCAGGCCATGTTGTCTTTCAGACATTTCAAGCCCAGGTAGGCATTGCAACTTTGCTACCTGATCTGCATTGACTCATCCTCCTGGGATACCAGTTCTGACAGTGTTTCCATTAGCCTCTCACGAATTGCCACTGGGGTTCTCTTCTTGGGCCTTGAATTTGGTTGCATCACCATTCTCCTTTAATATCGTCAGTGGTTTCCTCTTAAATTTCAGATCAGAATCAGATACTAAGTGTCACCCACAAAGAATATAACCGGCTTAACCCAGAAAGCTATCTGTGTCCTCCTGACCACCCTTCTATTTTAAGGGGAATTTGAAGCAAGGTAGAGGGGAATGAGGGGGACTCTGGAAACAGACCCAAATTCTAAATCTGACCGTGAGTATATCAGACCTGCCCTAGCCTCAGCTTTTTTATCTGTAAAATGGGGGAACTAGCAGCTATCTTGCAGAGTGCTTAGAAATGCAGTTGCTAATATGAATTTTGAAGATATTCAGTGAGTTATTCTTACAGGTCTGTGCCACATGCTATAAATCCTCTTGGTCCTACTCCCCTGCCTTGGCTCACCATGCTTTGTCTTCATTTGTTGAAGAAAAGAGAGAAAAAGTCCTTTCTTCATCTCTTCATCTATCTTTCTGCCACCACCTATGATGAAGGATCATCCCTCCCTAAAAATGCCTTGACTTCCTTCTATCCCAGCCCCAGCCCCCAGAAGCTGCTGCACACCAGGGGAAATAGAAGCTTCTGAAGAACTGAGGTCTAGCAGAACCTGGGTCAAGGCCAAAGGAGAGACCATCTTCCTTTAAGGACACAGAGGGGATCCTTCTTGTGAGGGCTGAGAAAGCTGGTTTCCCCCTCTCCCTTACTCTCATCCCCATGGAGAGCAGAATAAGACTCTACATGAGTGATCATCCCAAAACTGGCTGTATTGCATATTTTTATAACCAAATTGTATGTGTAGATATTATAATAGATAATCCGAATGTGTCGTACACATCCTACATAAAACATAAAGGGTTGCTGTCTCTGTCTCACATGTATTTAAAAAGCTCATTTTAATACTTAATGCTTCGAACAGTCATCTAAATCTCAAAAGGTAAGCAGGATACACCATATAAAGGACCCAGAGTTAAAACAAATGTTGCCGATATAATCTGGAATTTCCCTCCTCCTCATCCCCAACCCACCATACTCTCATTGCTCTAGCTTCTAGAGAGCAGGAGCAGAGCATGGGTAGCAGACGCCATTCCCCCTTTGTAGCTCAGTGACACATGTTGGAAATGCAAATTGTGAAATGATATAAGGAATATCCACACTCATAACCCAGTATTCATAAACAACTTTTTAAAAACTTTACCTTTTGCATTTCTTTCTTTTTCGGTATTTGTTGTGAATCTCAAAAATATAATCTAAATTATAATGTATAGGCAATGCTCATCTCTCAGTCTAATGACTTCTGGGACGAGAGTACATCAGCTTGTGGTGGCACCTCGGGCTGCTAGCGACAGCAGCTGATGTGCTGGGCAATTCTTTGGCAAAGTTGCTAAATTCACTAACTGGCACAGCTCTAGGCTAGGCTGTTCATTTGAGTATTGGATGATTTCCTAGCAAAATGAATAGAATCCCCTTTAGCAGAGATTGGGTTACTCAGATAATTCATTTAAGCTTTAAATGTCAGAAAACACTGGGATCTTTTTCCTATATTAATTATGACGACTGTTATGGATTGAATGTTTATGTTCCCACAACATTTGTATGTTGAATCACTAACCCCAGCAGAATGGTATTAGGAGGTGGGGCATTTGGATGTGTGTCTTTTGCGTGCGTGTGTGTGTGTGTGTGTGTGTGTGTATGTGAGCGTGTATGTGTGTAGCTTCTGGCCTGATGGGTGACTGTGTATTCTCTCTTGGTCTACTTCCCTACTGTGTATGATACTGTGGTTTCTGGAAGAAACACTCTTCTCTTGCTGAGTTGCAGAGTAGACTTGGAGAATGGGAAGCAAGGGAAAGGAGAGGGAGCAGAATTATTTAATTAGGTTTAGATGAGGTCATGGGGGTGGAGCCCCCATGATGGGATTAATTTCCTATCTATAAGAAGAGGAAGAGACGGGGCACCTTGGTGGCTCAGTTGGTCAAACGTCCCCAACTCTTGATTTTAACTCATGATTTCACGGTTCGTGAGACAGAGCGCTATGTCAGGCTCTGTGCTCACAGCATGGAGCCTGCTTGGCATTCTCTCCCTCTCTCTCTCTCTCTCTCTCTCTCTGTCCCTCCCTAGCAAACACACACGGGTGCATGCATGTGTTCCCTCTCTCCCCCTTTCAAAATAAATCAGTAAACTTTAAAAAAAAAAAAAAGGAAGAGGAAGAGACTAGAATTCTCTCTCTCATCTTCCTCCTTCTCCTCCTCCACTCTCACTCTCTACCATATGAAGACATTGCAAGCTAGGAAGAGCGTTCTCACCAGAACCCAATCATGCTAACACCCAGCTGGTACAACTGTGAGAAATAAATATCTGTTGTTTAAACCATCCAGTCCGTGCTATTTTGTTATAGCGGCCTGAGCTGACTAAAACAGAGTATGTCAGAGTCTTTTTTACACATGTGTGCATGTGAGTGTGTATGGGTCTAATGACCTCTGGCCTAATGGTTGACCGTGTACTCTCTCTTGGTCTACTTCTCTACTGTGTATGCTACTGTGGTTTCTGGAAGAAGCACTCTTCTCTTGCTGAGTTGCAGAGTTAGAATTGGAGAATGGGAAGCAAGGGAAAGGAGAGGGAGCAGAACACTTACAAAAAAAAAAAAAAGTAGCAGTACCTGTCCTTCCATTAAATGAAGGATGAACCCTTAGAAATAGCCAGGAATGTGAGAATTCAGGAATGCCTGAATTTTTCAAACTCACAGTGTAGAATGGGCCTGAATTTCTTTTAGCTTCCTTTAAAAGATCACCTTTCCTTTGCTTAGAATCATGTTGAGACTGCTGTAATTGGTCTGAACTCCATTTTAGTGTGAGACTATGGGTGGGCAGGTGAAGAGAGAACATGGTCAAGTGAAGTTTTTAAAAATGCACGCTTTTCTGCTACAAAAGCAGTTCCAAAAGCCCTGCCTCCTTCCTTCCCTGCCCCCCAACTAACTCTTGACTCAAAATGTGTGAACTTTGCATTTAAACTTTGTATGTGCCTACTGCGCAGTATGGAAAGCTCTCCTGGGTAATTGGGGGAAATCTATGTATTAAAAATGAAGTTATGAAAAATTAAAAATTGCTTTTGAACATTCATGGTAGCAAAACCCATATATAGCTCTTTTCCTTACTATTCTAATATGGAAGTTTTGCATGAGAGTTCAGTAGCCATGGCTTTTCACTTCTGAGAAGAGAGAAATCATGCCTTCTGTATATGGTTATTTTATGTTTGTACATAGCTGCCAGCTTCTTATAGTTTGTGCTCTGACTTCTACTCTTATTTTTTGTTATTTAAAAGGCAAAAAAATGGGATGCCTGGGTGGCTCAAATCAGTTAAGCATCCGACTTCAGCTCACGTCATGATTTCGTGGTTTTGAGTTTGAGCCCCGTGTCGGACTCTGCTGATAGCTCAGAGCACTGAGTCTGTTTCAGATTTTGACTCCCTCCCTCCTTCGCCCTTCCCCCACTCATGCTGTCTCTCTCACTCTCTCTCAAAAAATAAAAATAAACATAAAAAAATTTAAAAAACAAAAAAAGTTTCTTAAATTCTTTTTAAAGAATGTTGGCATTAAAAAAAACAAATTTGTGTGTGTGTGTGTGTGTGTGTATATATATATATATATATATATATATATATATATGTATATATATAAAGCCAGTTGTGATTCTCAATTTCACATTATGGAATACACATTATATGAAATACACCTTTTCGTGGCACAGTTCCCTGTTACGTGTGGCAGGGGATATGCCTACCTACTACTCACCTGCATTCTTCGTTTTGAGCTTCTTACTCTTGCGTGTGAACTTCATGTTGAAAGGGGGCCCTCACAAGGGACCCTGCCTTGCCCTCCCCAGACATACTCTGTCCTTTTGCCCACACAGGGACAGGCATGTGCCTGGAGACTCCCATCAGAGGGCAAAACTCATATAGACAGGGAGATTTGGGAGACCTGCCTTTCGATAGCCTGGTGAGCTCTCCTTTCAAGGTGCTTTCTCTCCACCTCTGTGCATTTATGCAAGACTCTCTTTTTCCTCCCAGAGTTATAATAATAATAATAATAATAATAATAATAAAACAGTGGGGAAAATCAGAAAAAAAACCCACATCAGTTTCAATGGCAATGTTAACTAACAGTATGTACTGTCCACTTCAGATTTTTCTGAAATGAACTTTTTCTATGAAATCTCTGAGATAAATTGACAAACTTATAAATGGATATGGCCTTTCATAATTACTTTGACTCCTTCTTTCTGAAATGGGATGGGAAGTAAGAGTAACACGATACCAGAAACAACGGAATAGATCCTCAGAAGCCGTCAGAGGATGACCTCTGAGTGGAAAGGAGAAGGGGGAGAAGAAGGAAGAACAAGGGTGGATGAAAATGGTTTCTCTGGGTGTGGGAAGGGGTACTACGAGAAAGAGACAATGTGGTGTAGGAGGAAAAACATTGGATTCGAGTCGAAAGACTGAGGTCTCATCTTTTGCTCTGCTATTTACTGGTGGCATAATCTGAGGTCACTTTGTCTCTGAATTCTGTGTCCTTCTCTAGATTTTTTTAAGACAGACTTCTCATCTAGCAAGGACTTTCGCTGATGTCTTCAGAATATGGGGAGGTTTAAAACACTAATTACCCCAACTGTTTATCTGAATGAGCTAGGATCTACTGTGGATCCCAACTAATCCAGGCCACAGCTGATTCCTTTCAGAGGCCCGAGTCCTCCCAAACATCAGGGTTTACTCAACTAAATCTGTTGGAGACACTGGTGCCTAGTAATCCCAGTCTGCCTCATCACCCTGACACTCTTGTCACTGCCCTTTAGCCATCTGTCCACTCCTGCAAATGGGCTCTTCCTGGAGGGTCATGCTTCCTCTCCTGCTGAGGCTGCTCAGATTCCCACATGCTGTTAAGTTGGGAGATAAGGTCTGTGTCCTCATTCCCCAGGGCTGCTTTCAAGTTATTACACCTTTACACCTGGACAAAAACTATCTAAGTCTTTGAGGTTTTGTGCCTTCTCTCTGAGCAACCTCTAATGTCTCCTAGTTGATGACATCTACAAACATCCTGGCCATAGTTCTTCATTCACTGAGGACTGTGGAGCCTGGTTTACTCTCATCAGTTCTCACATGGTCCTGGCACCTTGGGTCTGTGTGGACAAACCGGAAAACTAGGCTCTGTTTCTTCACTTCCTCATTAATTCAGCTTCTCTCATCTCTTCTCTGGCCCTGACTTTCCCAGGAGCTGCTGCACTGTGAACCCTCAAATTCAGCCCTCTAACTACAATCAGCTCTCCTTCCATTGCTTTCAATCTATGTTCCCATCAACCCTCACATCATGCTAGTAATTGTCTGTAATGAGGAAGAGACTTGGCATAAGAGAAATGGGATTCCCCCTTGATCCTGATGTAAGAGAGGCTGGCAGTTTTCATGAAATCAGGGAAAGTGTGAGTATTTGTAAATAGGAGTAGGCACTGTGGGGTGGGAAAGGGGAGTCGAGCTGCATCTTGTTTATCAAACAACAGTAAAAGTTCAAGACCATGATGGAGGCAGGACTCTGGAGTTGTTTGGAAATGCCTAATGATGAAAGTACATTTTGATCTAACTTACTGCATGAGAAACTTGTTTCTACTAAGTTAGAATGTATTGCTGTAATTTCTCCAGATTCACCCATCGTGGTGTTCCATTTGCACACAAGTGATAAACTCAGGAAGAGCACACAGCTTATGTAGTTTCTTCCCCATCTATTCACTCATTAATTCAAACAAATGTTCATCACATTCCTGCAAAGCACCTGGTACTATACGGGCTATATCTCTGTCCAGATGTAAATCTTCTGATAAATTCTTGCTTGCCTTATAAACTATTTTATTGCTCATACATTGAAGGAAACAACAAAGGAAACCACTGCTCTGGATGTAATTCTTAGCAATAAGGAAGGCTTCTTCAGTGGAAAGGGCTGTATGATAAAATGGACTTGTCATCTCAGAGTCTATAAAGTGGTGAGAGAAATGATCAGACATGTGCCTTCACGATTTGAAAAGTGAAGTTCAATACCTGTTGAGGAGAGATATGCCCTCAGGGATAGAGACCCTGATGGAAAAAACCCTGAGAGTGATAGAGGTCCAGGGGGAAAGTGGTCTGATGGTAAATGGCAAGTGGTCCTGATTACTATGAAAAAAAGTAGCATCTTATAGCTCATGAAGAGCATAAGTGAGATATTAGGGAAAGGAATATATCCAAAGGCAAACACACAAAAACTCAGTCTTGTTAGAGGAAAACCTCTTGGAGAAAGTTTCTAGAATACTCTAATATACTTAGTAAAAAGAATAAGAAAATAGTCTCTACTTGGGAGTGGTGGTACCAGCCTAACAAATAACAGAGTAAAAGTAAAGCTGCAGAACCAGACTTTTGCCTTTTTATTCTCTCTTGGGAAACTAAACTGTTTTTTTTTTTTAAGTTTATTTATTTATTTTGATGGAGAGAGAGAGTGCAGAAGAGAGAGTGCAGAGAGAGGAGAGAGAGAATCCCAAGCAGACTCCACACTGTCAGAGCAGAGCCCGATGCAGGGCTCAAACTCATAAACCGTGAGATCATGACTCGAGCTAAAGTTGGATGCTTAACCAACTGAGCCACCCAAGCACCCCAAGGGAAACTAAACTTTGAAGTGAAGAAAGTGGAGTCAGTGGTTTAGGAAGAAGCACAACCATGGGAATGAGAAAGTGGGAAATTATTCAACCGCTCTGGTGAGTTCTTCTCCAGGCCAAGAGGAATGAAACCAAAGAACTCAGAGAGGTTTCAAATGGAAATCTCAGGAAAGCTTTGGAAATAGGGAGTTGCAAGAACACTCTAGATGAGTTAATGAAATTCTGATTTTTAAAATTGGGAAGAGGTTCGATTATAAGAACTACAGATCACTGAGGCTTTATGGCCATCTTAGCAAAATTCTGCAAAAGATTTTAAGCTAAAGATTTCTGAGCACCCAGAAAAATAAGTAACAGGTACAAGATGTATAATTCACTAAGCAAAAGTCCCCACAAGGTTTTACTAGGTTTTGAGTATCAGGTTTGATTTCAGTATTTTTGACTCATAAATTAAGAATTCTACACATATAAAGAATCTTGATTTCATCAAGACATTTGACAACATTTCTTATGATATGCTTGAGAAAAGATGAAAAAATATAGAGTAGACAAGAGGATTGTATGTGAATAAAAGAATGGATTGAGAATTGACCTGAACCGGGGCTTTACTGCAATGCCACAGGATTACATCTTTGATTGTATCTTCTTGTTAAAACATCACATTTCTATAGAACTGATGGCTTATGAAATGCCCTCAAATCTTTATGATAATAGCAGTTTGAATAATGTCAGTTTATTAAGATTATATCATTTGTCAGATGCATAGCTAGAATACTTCTTTTAATTCTTGGAACCAACTTACAAAGCTGATGTTAACATTTCTGTTTATAGATGGGGAAGCTCAGGTACAGGGAGATTAAATGATATCTCAATATTATAAAGCTAATAAATGGCAGAGTTGGAATCTAAAACGTACCCTGTCTGTAAATCAGATTGTGTCATCTCTGTTCCCAACTCCCCAGTGGCTTCTCATCAGCCTTAGATGAAACCAGAAGGGCTTCCCTGGTTCATTGGCCATCATTGCCTCTCTTGCATGTTTCTGCCATCCCTCTCTTGCTCACTATGCTCCTACCATATCAATCCGCCTATGATTTTTTTTTAAATTGTGCTAAAATATACATAACGTTAAAACAAATAACATTAAAACAAATAAAACTACTCTGTCTGACTCCAGCACTCAAAATACCTTTGTGGGATCATTGGGAATTCTTAGCCACCCTTTTCAGATGAAGAAAAGGCGACCCAGGGATTATAAAAAATTTGCCTAAGGTTACAGAGCTGGTAAAATCAAAACCAGAACTTGCATCCAGCATTTTGTAAAAAGTTTATTTTTTTATTTGGAGAGAGAGAGAGCAGGGGAGGGGCAGAGAGAGAGAGGGAGAGAGAGAATCCCAATCAGGCTCCGTGTTGTCAGCACTAAGCTTGATGCGGGGCTTGAACTCCTGAACCATGAGATCACGACCTGAGCCAAAATCGAGAGTTGGATGCTCAATCCACTGAGCCACCCAGGTCCTCCGCATCCAACAATTTTTATCCCAAGTCCGTGTTTTTCATAAACATATGAACAAGATGAACAAGGCTGAAACATAAAAAAAGTTAATAATAATTGAGCTAAAATTAATATATTTTTTACTTAGGTTAAAAATCGATTGGACAAATACATAAAAATCAACATCTGATTTACTAATAGTTTCTGTGAAGAGAACTAAGGCAGGCATTGTCAACATCTGGTCTCTTGACTAGTAGCATCAGTAACACTTGGCAAGTTGTCTGAGACACAACATCTTGGGCTCCACTCTAAACCAACTGAATCAGAAACTCAGAGAGGGTAGGGTCAGGGAGAGGCACAGTAGAGCTTGTCTTAACAAGCCCTCTAAGTGGGTCACCAAGCTAAAGAATTTAGTTGAAGTGTAGTCATCAAAGGTGAAAGTGAGAACACCAGTAGATGGCTCAGCTCATGTCCAGGGAATAACAATTCTGATGTCTACTTGTAGAAGGAACTGGGGACGTCTACAGCCTATTCAGAGTGATGACTATAGCTTTCATGTGAGAGAGGAATGAGCATATTCTGATGGTACAAAGCTTAACAAGTGATTATATTTTTGAGCTAAAATGATTCCCAGGAATCATCCAGTTACTTGTTATTCCAAAAGTGGTCCATGGACCAGGAACATCAGCGTCATTTGGGAGTTATTAGAAATGTAGAATCTCAGACCCTATCTCACAGTGATTTATATACTCATTAAAGTTTGGAAGCACTACTCGGGCTGAACTCCTTTGTGTTATATGAGAGGAAACATGAGCAATTTGCCGAGAGTCATAGAGCTGACCAGATACAGTCTGAAACTCATAATGGAGGGATTCTAACAATTAACTTTCTCTTTACAATAACAAAATATCTTTTTTTTAATGTTTTTATTTATTTTTGAAGGAGAGAGAGAGACAGAGCATGAGCCAGGGAGGAGCAGAGAGAGAGGGAGACAGAATTTGAAGCAGGCTCCAGGCTCTGAGCTGCCAACACAGAGCCCAATGCGGGGCTCGAACTCATGAACCGTGAGATCATGATCTGAGCTGAAGTCGGATGCTCAACCGACTGAGCCACCCAGGCGCCCCAAAACAAAATATCTTGTTTCAGTTTGTCTACATCTTCCCTTACTTTGGGAAGTTGTGAGTTTGCCATCCATGGTCATAAATATTACTGAATGGGTACTTTCCAGGTTAAGAGTCCTGACTTGATTAGAATGTTGGACTATAATTATTTCTATGTTTAAATACTCTATGTTGCCAATCAGTGCATTTGGGATTTGGGGGTGAGAACGTGATGGAGAATCAAAACCACTTTTAAATTTGTTATTATTATTATTATTATTATTATCATCATCATTATTAAAAGTGAGTGAATTAAAGATGTGATGTTTTAGATAATGGCTGAGAAGGAGAACCTTGTTCTTCCCAGGAGAGTCATTGGTATTTCCAGATTCCTTCCACAGATACTTGCTGGAGGAGATCTGTGATTGTCTTGCCCAGTCCTGTATATTAAAATAGCTCCTCTATCCACACTACGATAGGAAGCAAGTCCTGATGACATGCTGGAGTTGTTAACAGCCTTGGTCTGGTCCTCTGTCAGTTTTTCAGCTGGATATTCTTCTCTCTAATCTCTTCTTAGAATTCTCACCTTAATCTCTAGCTCATTCCCTCACTATGGACTTAACATTTCTTCCTAAAGCTCACAATTAATCTTCTTGTGGCTATGGACCCTGTCTTTCCTCTACCTCTGATCTACATTTTCTCTTTGAGCCACACATGCTTCCAGATGTTCTGAGAAATGCCTTGGTGGAGACCAGCTGAACTCTGAAGGTTATCATGTCTAGGGTCCTCAAGGATCCTTCCTTATCCCTGACAGAAATATCATGACTACTTCTTAGAATTTAGAGTCTTCTAAAAGTAGTGCATCCAAAATGCTTACAGTCAAATATAGGACAATTTGAGAAAGAACATAGGTTATTAGTAGAATGTCAAAGGTGAGAGCCAGGTATGAAAAGTTATGATTCATGGAAGGCCAGATTGACATAGAAGGCAACACTTAAAGGTAGAGTTTGGTGTTAGTTTACTAAAACATTCGTGGGCATCCCAAGATAGTTTGTCTCTCAACAAGTGGATTTGTTGGCTTTTACAGTTCCTGTTAAGCTCACCAGACATGTTTATCAACTGGAACATGAAAATAATTAGGAGTTTGTAGATTCATATAGTTCTCCCAGCTCTGTTTTGACTAAATACATCAGTGAGTTGATGAACTTATTGCTGGTGGTTATTTAAGGAGTCTAATGTAAGTTCATCACAAATCATGTCTTCAGAGAACTTTGTTCACAATGATGTTTAGTTTGTGCCTTAATGTATGTCTAGTCATTCATATATAATTATATGGACTAGAGTTACAAACTATAGCAGCCACAGGCTAAATTTGGCAGGAACAGCCTATTTTTGAACGAAAAATTTTTATTTTTCATTTTATTTTTTTTAATGTTTATTTATTTTTGAGGGGAGGGGAGAAAGAGAGAGAGAGAGAGAGAGAGACGGAGTGTGAGTGGGGGAGGGGCAGAGAGAGAGAGACAGAATCTGAAGCAGGCTCCAGGCTCTGAACTGTCAGCACAGAGCCTGATGCGGGACTTGAACTCATGAACCCTGAGATCATGACCAGAGCTGAAGTCGGATGCTTAACTGACTGAGCCACCCAGGTGCCCCTATTGTACATTTTAAAAGATTATATATGAAAAGAAAAACAAAGAAAAATATGTGACAGAGACTTTTCTTTAAAGAAAAGTTTGCTGATCTCTTACATAGAATTTATTCAACACAAAGCTGTTCTTTATGAGACCAGCACCAAGAAAGAGTTTTGTTTCACTTCATGTTTGATACAGTCTGTTGCCACTCTATTTTATTTTATTTTATTTTATTTTATTTTATTTTATTATTTTATTTTGTTACCTATTTCACATTCTACTTTTACCTCATGGGGCAATTAGCAATGTTTCTGTTTACTTTTGAAATTAAATCAATTAGATAATGCAAGCATCAGTGCAAATGCAACTATTAACTTATTAAATGAGATCATTTTAAGTGGTTGAAAACTTTAATTATGTCACATTTATTGATTCATACAACATTCATTCTTTCATTCATTGATTTAATGCATATTTAGTGAGCACCAACCATGCAGTTGACCTAGAGAAAGCCAGAGAAGAAGGAAGAGTAAGGAAGCATGGACACAGAAAACTAAATGAGCAATTATAATAACTGGTGATAAATATTATCATAGATACAAATGCAGGATGCTAAAGAAATTCAAAGAGGGGTACCTAAAAGAAGGTTGGAAGTTTGCATTGAATTGAAGTGAAGTTGAATTTCTGGGGCATCTGGGTGGCTCAGTTGGTTAAGTATCTGACTTCAGCTTCGGTCATGATCTCACAGTTTACTTTGTGACTTCAAGCCCCACATTGGGCTCTCTGCTGTCAGTGTAGAGCCTGCTTTGGATCCTCTTTCCCTCTCTTTCTCTGCCCCTCCCTCTCTGGTTCTTTCTCTCTCTCAAAATAAATAAAAGCATTAAAAAAATAAAATAAAATAAAATCAAGGTCTCCCAAGAAACACTGTGATTTGTTGTGGAGAATCAAAGTAATTCAAGATGGCTGGAAGATGAAAAGCATGTGTTGAATTGACAGTCAAAGGACAAGGTTGGAGTGGCCAAATAATGGGGGCTTGGAATACTATGCTAGAAATTAGAATTTATTTTGAAGGTGATGAGGAGTCACTGAAAGAGTTTTAGCAGCCAAGTAACATGATCTGCGTCTTCAAAAAGTCCTCCTCTTTCCCCACATGCAAATTGGGTTGAAGAGGAACGAGGTAAGGTTAAAGGAGACACTGTGGAATAATCCATGAAGAAAGGGTGAGCACCCCAATGAAAGTCACAGTAGATGGCACATAGAAGAGCTGCTCAGATGACACAGTTATCATGATCATTTGGACATGGGAATAAGGGAGGGGGTGGAATTTAGGATGACTATAGTTTCTGTGAGAATAGCTAGGCATACGGTGGTGTCATTAACTATAGTAGAAAACAAAGAAGAAACAAGGTGGGGGAGATAGGAAAAAGGGAATATTAATGATAGAATTTAGTTCTTGACATGATTAAGTTCAATATTCTTATGGGATTTTCAAATGAAGATGCTTGGGTGGTAGCCACATACACAGATCTGGAGCTCCAAAGAGGATCTGGGCCAGGGATAAATATTTTAGAGTTTCTCTCCTCTAGGGTTGATAATTGTCTACTTCTGAGGGTTCAGTATATATGTGTGAATATCCACGTTAACTCTAAGATTTATTTAACTCACGCTTGCAGCTTGCTTTCAGTTTTCTAGCTTGCCAATTCAGTGATTGGCACAGTATGGGAAATCAATAAATGTTTCTTGAATCGATACATGAATGAAAGAGACAGACATGGCAAAACATAATTATGATACACCATGCTGAATGCTATAATAACATTATTAACAAAGTGCTCCTAGGAGTAGACCCGTATGGGTAAGTCTTGGAAAGCATCACAGAAGAGTTGACAGTGGATCTAATTGCTTAGAGAAGCATAATTTGCCACATAGAGAAGAGAGAGAGAGGCACTCCAGGAATTGGGAGATTTATGCAAAAGTAAGGAGGACTACAAAGCGTTCCAAAAATTCTAGAAAGTTTCATGCAAGGGGGTGTGTATGTATGAGTGGGGCAGGTGCAGGGCTTTTGGCATCTTTGTGATCCAGAAGAGCAGAAGAAAACAAGGACTGGACAGGGACAGAAGACATGTCTGCTACTCTAATAAGCAATCAGGCATTTCCTGTGTCCATAGTGGTCTCAGTTAGGCTGGGTTAATTGAAGCATAAGGTGGCATTGTCTGAGAAGAAGTGATTGGTATATTTCAAGTGTTAAAAGAACCTAAATCTAATTCCTGTGAATTTAAGCAGGTGAGAAAGCCTTAATGCGAAGGTGGTGAAAGCAAAGTGCCCTGAGCAGGAGCTCAGGAGATGAGGATTCTATTGATTTTATTCCCAGTTCTGATGCCCCTAGCTATAAAACCTTGGGGG
Source organism: Neofelis nebulosa (assembly GCF_028018385.1). Taxonomy (NCBI): domain Eukaryota; kingdom Metazoa; phylum Chordata; class Mammalia; order Carnivora; family Felidae; genus Neofelis; species Neofelis nebulosa. The sequence continues at coordinate 92,312,917 of NC_080787.1, read as the reverse complement.
AAATGCTTCCTTGTCTTGGATCTTAACTGAACACTCCCCTAGCACAGAGCCCAGATCAGGAAAGTACAATAAAGGATTGTTAAATAGGACTTTTTATATTAATACGTAAAAATAGAATTTTTATATATTAAGGATGCTAAATAGGATTTTATAAATGAGACAGATTAAAACAAGGCAATCAATAAGGAGTATTCTAGTTTTGTTATCTGGAGACTTCATGGCCGTATTTACTAATTTTTAATAGCACTTCCCAAACAATAAAGATAGTGACATAATATTTGTGTATTACTTAACTATTTGCAAAACACTTTCATGTAGACAGGAGCTAATAAAATAACATGATGTGGATTTAAATCCAAAGCACCTGATTGCAAATCCAGTGTTTTTCCAACCCAACGCATATCTTTGCCCACCATTTTGAGAACCATATTTTTCTTGTCACATCTCTTTGTAGCACATAGTATGCCATTGCAACATGGCCTGTTATGGAATTTTAGATGAGAAAATATAGCTTTTATGAGGAATCTGAGACAGAGCCAACAGGTCTAGCAGCAAAAATACTAACGACATTTTGAAAACCTCTGGTCTTTCAATCAGCCATGGCAATGACTTTGCATTCCTCCTGAAGATCGTGAATAGCCCATTGCACAGAATTGCCTGTAGAGATAGCCAGACAATCCATTCTGCTTTCTACCTGTGCTTGCCCTGAGTTTCTTGAGGAAGTTTAACGATAGCACTGGGATCAACTTTACTGACATGAGGCATCAGATAAGTTGAATGTAAATGAATCCAAATTCTGAGAGAGCGCAGGAAAGCCTGGTTTTAAACATTCTATCAGAGTTCTTCGGGAAAAGGCTCAATTACATTAAATTAAGCAACCAGCTAGCACGGCTAAAGGAGTTAGTAGGCAAATACAATGTGCTCTTTTACAACAGCTCCAAGAACTGTAGGTCAGCTTCTACTTCTGTTGGGAAAATAACATTAGAGGAACATTTGTAAAGGGCCTATCATTGTCTTGATAAGTTGATACTGAAACTGGTAATCAGTGAAATTGGAGGCATCCTATTTCCTGTTTGAATAGAAGTGAGGCAGCGACACAAAGAGAGAGTCCATCTCAATTTGTCCTAGTATTTCCTGATTCAGATCTCTCAAGCTAGTATCTCTTACTTAGTCATACCTTAGGTGTAGCTTCCAGGGAAAGTCAATGATACAGTACACGATAAGAAGTAATTATAGGAGATTGGATTAGCTGATTTTTCCTTTATAAAAGCAGACACACACAATAGAAGTTCTTATTGCATAAACAAATGGAAAGATCTTTAAGTGGATTCCTGAAATATATCTTTTAGAAGAGTGAAATTTTGTTTGCAGTGTAGTGCAGGATCTTTCAACTACTAAACCCACAAATACTCTGCTGTGTGAGAGTTTCTAGAAGGGAAAAGCTAAAATCTTCAGAATCATGTTAAATCCTTTATTTGGGACAGCATTACCCTTCACTCTTTGAGGTGTCTGGATATGCAAATACTCAGTAACAAAGGCATTTTCGTGCACAGCTAACTGAACACACTTTAGTTAAAAATGAGTCATAGGTGCCTTTCCCTCTGCTGTCTTTTCCTTTCTCTAGTGAACAAATATTTCTGTGGCTAGACCTGGGATTTTGGCACAGACACCAATGCCGCAATTAATTGTCTCCTCCTTACACCACAAGCCACTATTGTCTATGCTCAACTGAGTAAAGGCCATACCCTGCCATTAATTTTTTCCCTACATTTCTTACTTATTGCAAAGGGAGTGCTGCTCCCAAATTAATGGCAGAGAATGTCCCCAGGTACCTAGCAATTTGCAAGTTGTTGTTCTCAAAGCCATGAATTAGGCAGCCACGATATATGGGCACAAGCGACATCCCAAGGCATTTTAACCCTCTGTCTTCCGAAGTTATGGTCAAAGATGCCCCAAAGTGGTTATCATTTATTGTCTGCTTGAAATTTCTTCTTCCCTATAACTTTGCACTCTGAGTTCAATATTGAACTGTTATGTTTCTCTGAGGATGTGCAATATACACTGTTGAATAGCTATGAATATCACTGTACAGCCTCTGATGGGACAATCATTTCTTTCTTGCTAGCCTCATGGACTTCCTGTGTAGTCAGAAACCTGGATGCCTCCCTTTTCCACTGCCTTAGCTTATCTGAAATGCATCAAAGACCAAAATACTCACTCAATACCTCAGATTCTTTGGCTAAGAGCAATTCTAAAACAAATGATGGTTTCTCATACTTACGGAGTTACCAAACCACTTTTATATGTAAGTCTTTCTTTAATATTTACAGCAATCTTTTTTTTTTATAAAGGTTATTTATTTATTTATTTATTTATTTATTTATTTTGAGAGAGAGACAGAGACAGAAAGCATGCATTAGCAAGGGGAGGGCAGAAAGAGAGGGAGAGAGAGAGAATCCCAAACAGGCTCTGTGCTGTCAGCGTGGAGTGTGACACGGGACATGATCCCATGAACTGTGAGATCATGACCTGAGCGGAAATCAAGAGTCAGACTCTTAACTGACTGAGCCACCCAAGTGCCCCACAATCTTTTTTTTTTTTTTTAATTTTTTAATGTTTATTTATTTTTGAAAGAGAGACAGAGACAGAGCATGAGCGGGGCAGGGGCAGAGAAGGAGGGGGACACAGAATCAGAAGCAGGCTCCAGGCTCTGAGCTGTCAGCACAGAGTCTGACGAGGGGCTTGAACTCAAGAGAGATCATGACCTAAGTGGAAGTTGGATGCCCAATCAACTGAGCCACCCAGGCACCCCTTAAATGCCCCACAATTTTAAAGGTGGACTGGCCGAGTATTCTAAACAATTTCCCACAGATGAGTGTAAGTAATGTATTCTTATGATCATCAGGATACCTGCTCATCTGGTAACGACTATTTTATTTTAGCAGTAGGTTTCAATCCAGCTCTATCACTCAATGGGAATGTAACCAATATAACCCTCTGGGGTAAATAACTGGGAAAATCCTTTCTATTTATCTCTAGATTCAAATTAGTTTAGCTTCATTGGAGAATAATTAAAATTTTTTTTTAATGTTTATTTTTGAGAGGGAGACAGCATGAGCAGGGGAGGGGCAGAGAGAGAGGGGGAGACACAAAATCAAAGCAGGCTCCAGGCTGTCAGCACAGAGCCCTACACAGGGCTCAAACTCAAGAACTGCAAGATCATGACCTGAGCTGAAGTCAGATGCTTAACCAACTGAGCCACCCAGGTGCTCTGGAGAATAATGTTTTAGTAACTGGAAACCTTCATAGCTGTTGGCAAAAATGACTGGTTTTATGTTACTTCAAGGGTTAGGTTAAGAAATGTTTTAATGTAAGTCGTGGTCATTTGGATTTTCCTTTTGTGAAGTCTTTGTTCCGTCAGGTCTTCAGTCAATTTTTCTACTGGGCTTAGTTTTTCCTTTTTCAAAGTAAATCTGTAGTTTCCTTACATCTGAATCTAGTACATCAATTATATCTCCACAAGAAAATATGTTGTAGTTTTCTTATAAACCTTATTTGATGACAACTGTCATAAAGTATTTTTGTGTTAATTCATTAAAAATAACAACAATAAACACATACATGTTAAAATAACTAATAAATACATTTAATGAAAACTGCCCATATTTCTGAGAACAAAAATCAACATAAAGAGTGACATTGCTTTACATTTTTTGCAAATCTCTTTAATGTCTGGCTAAGTAGAAGGCAACTACATGTTGCTTCAATTTGTGGTGAAGTGTTTTCTTATTTGTCTGGTATCAGTGGTGTGATACCAGAGCCTGTCCACTGATCCATGTGATGGGCTTTCATTTTTTCTGCTTTTGTGGGTCTTTTTGCTTTTGGTTTTTGGTTTTTGCCACCATACATAACGCTTCAATAAGCATCCTTCCACATTTTTTTCAAGCATCAGATAAAAGCATGTTTAGACTGTAAATATTTATTGAAAGCCTAACGTAAATGAGATTTTTCTGTATGTTATTTCTTTTGACCCCATAATATGTCCTGATAAAGCTAAGCTTAGACAGAATTAATTACTCCTGATTATCTCTTAAGTTGTTGACCAGGGAGGCAGAGGCAGGATCACTGGCTCTTACCTTTGCTACATTTGGTAGACAGGACCAGGGTAGGCGTGTCCAGGGCCCTATCCACCTGCTTCCCTGAACCACAGCATTCTGTCTCCTACTGGGGGCCTTTGGCTACCTAGTTCCATGCCCACACAAGACCTGAACACCTTCCCTTCAAGACGGTAGGAGCAGGTTGCACAGGGCTACACCATTGTGTGATAAAGACTGAGAAATTATTCCTTCTCTCAGTCCTAAATCGACAAAGATCTCCTCTCCGTGGATTTGTGATGGTGCATTTCCTCCAGATCTCAGGTTTGGAATATACTGACTACTGCTGAGAAATTCAAACTGGTCTGTGCTTTATAAAATCAAAATGCCATTCCTGTGAGGTTGGCAAGGGAGCAACCCTTTCCCTTTCATGGATGATGAAATCAGCGCATAGAAACATTAAGCAAAATGCTTAAGATCTCATAAGTAGTATACACCATCCGTGTGAGCAAGAAGGTGTGTGGAATCAAAAGTGCCACTAATGTTCCTGGGGCCATTCCTTTTATCTGCCGTGGCTTTTGTGGAGTGTAGCATGTTACTGAAAACAGACTTTCATGTTCTAAGAAGTCTTAAAATGCAGATCTGATTAAGACTCTACTTTCATGCTGTTCAGAACTGTTCTGGAATTCTTCCAGCTGAAACTTTTGTTTGCATCATTTTATATTGTTTATGTTCTTCAAATAGAATATAAGACAGTTTATGAGTGATTCACATACGTTGAATTAAAACAAGAATAAAGCCCACAATAAAATCCAAGTAAAAGGGCAAGGAGATTTTTTCTCTCTATCTGCCTGCCTTCCTATCTCCTTCCCTTCTTGAATAATTCAGCCCTAAAGCTATCCCGTGGGGCTGATCAAGGTAGGTGTCCATGAGGGGTTTGGGAGGTAGGAGGGTGGTGGCGGAAACAGCCTGGCATGAGTTGTCAGAGCCTGTGTGGACTGACAAAGGATGTTCTTGGGGGGGATAATGGCAGTGGCCCGGAGTTGAGGTGTAGGAGTCTGGGTAAGGAGAAGTTGAGGTATAGGAAAGATCAGAGTAATAAATATAATAAGGATAACATATAAATATAATAAGGATAACAGAAACTAGGTTTCTCATTACTAGGGAATGGTGTTCAATATATGGAAAGAGAGAAAACTAAAATTTTTGATGTTGGATTGAACCTATAAGTTATGGTTCTGGGAGCAATGATGCCCTCACATCAAGGAGCAAATTTAGGTCCCAGATCTTCGTTTTTTAAATATAATTTTCCACTAAAAGGAACACAGATCCTTGGAAAAATAGCAGGCTTTATGGTTGAGGCTGAGCAAGTAAAAGATCAGCTGGGAGTATCTTCTTGTGCTAGAAGCTAAGGAAGTGCTCAAGGAATAATGAGGATATGGGAAAAGACATGGATTGCAGCCTAAAAGGGGCTCTCATTGGCCAAATCTGAGATAATTTAAGCATCAAAGTAACAAATATGCATATAAATATATAAATGAGTAAGTGGTGATAAGGGAGCGCTTTCCCTAACTGATGAATGCGGAAGAAATGATCGGATTAGAATTGCTAACTACTACATACAGGAGTGAATAAACTAGAAAATCACCATTTGTCAAACATCAATGAGTAGTACGAGCAGCGGGTGAAGGTTTGACAAGGAACGGAGTATTTATCTCATCTCAGGATGTATCTCCCTCCATACTTAGTAAATCAAAGAGGAAAGAAGGAAATTTACAGTGGAGAAACTTGGCCATCTCTACCTAATCAAATAATCAAAGATAATATCAGCAGTAATTGAACAACTCAAAATCATATACCACCTGATCAGATGAATAAAGAAAAATATAGCATTTCTTCCAAAACATGCTGAAAATAAAGCAAATCAAACAAAAGAAAACCCATCTCCATCTGATAAAGACATATCAGACAAACTCAAATTGGAAGACATTCTAGAAACTGACTTGTATTATTCAAAATTGCCAGAGTTCTGCAAATCAAAAAAGAAATGAGGGAGCGTTTGAGACTGAAGGAGACCAAAGATAGGTAACAACTAATGCATGGCATAATTTTGGGCATCCTTCATTACTGAAGACGTTCACCAACAATTGGTGAAACTTGGGTGGAATGTGTGGATTTGATTATGATAATGTATCAATATACTTTTTTGATTTTGATAGTTTCATTGAGGTTATATAGGAGAATGTCTCTGTACAAATTTCATAATAAAACATTTGGAATTGATGGGGAATCATGTTGGTAAACTTACTCTCAAATGGCTCGTAGAAGAATGTTTATTTTAGCATTGTACTTGCAAATTTTCCATGGTTGAAAATATTCAAAACAAAACAAAACCCAAAAAACAAAAAACGAAACAGTAAATGAAAGGGCGAAAGAAGAGTTTTATCATAATGTCTTAAATGAAACTACTCAGACTGAATGTACAATTTAACTCTGAGTTCCACTAGTTGATGCAGCAAAGGCTAACAGTTTGTTAAGAGCAAACAGCTCTCTTGGGAAGACTGGTTCCATTACACAAATATTCAGTCTTTTTCATGATATGTGAAGCCCCCATGCACCTAATTAACATTAAAAACTATCCATTATTGAATACCTACTATGTACAGGGCATTCTACCTACATTACCTCCAATCCTAGGCCGACCTTATAAAGCAGGTGTAATATGTGCCCTCTTTATCAATGAGGAGGCTGAGGGTCATAGTGGCTAAGCAATACAATACATCTAAGCCCGTGGGTAGCATGGGCTGGAATTGGTATTCAACCCCCAGTCTGAGTGGGTTCAAAGCCTCTCCTCTTTTTACCATGTCTGTGGTCTTTGTGATCACTTTTATTTAACACACCCATGGGAAATTAGGCCTTAAGTCAGATCCCCCAAGTAAAGCTCTAAACTTTTTCAGCTAAATATTAGGAGTAAAGTGTTGCTCTCAGTCCTCAATACTTGAGTGCGTGAAATAAGATACTCCGAGGAGCCAAACTACTTCCTGTTTGCAAATTAGACACAGAGGTATCACATTAGCTTTTCTAACCCACCAAATCATTTTAAAATATGAGTGCATTTTGAAATAGTTTCTCATATGTAACTTCAAGTTCTGAAAGTATTATTATCCTTTGTACAAGAGCTTCTACAGGAGGCTCTTGATGGGTCCAGACGCACATGATTCATAGTGAGAGGTATTTCCATCCTGAGAATATGGCACTATCTTGGGAATCATGTGGAACCTGTATATCAGAGGAACCTGTGTTTTAAGTAATCCTGGGATTTGGACCCTTGTCCTACTCTTGGTGTTATGGGGATAGCTGGCACCTTGGGTCTAGATTTAGATAGAACCAAGTTTTAGCTCTAACCTGTGTTAAAGTAATTGTGTATGCACCCATGCATACTGTCCCTGTGTCGTTAAAAGAAGAATAATAAAGGAAAGGAAAGAACCCAAGAAAACAGAAAGGAGATTTGAAGTACCTGGCTCTCGTTCAAGCCCTATATCCTTTAAATTCCCTTCCCTTGGGGGCACGTGGATGGCTCAGTTGGTTGAGTGTCTGACTTTGGCTCAGATCATGATCTCGCAGTTTATGAGTTCGAGCCCCGCTTCGGCTCTGTGCTGACAGCTCAGAGCCTGGAGCCTGCTTCTGCTTCTGTGTCTCCCTCTCTCTCTGCCCCTCCCCTGCTCATTGTCTCCCTATCTCTCTCTCTCAAAAATAAACATTAAAAAAATTTTAAATACCCTTCCCTTGTAAAAATGTGAGTGATAATAATATATATCTATTAGGGCAGATAATAGTACTTAACACATAGGATGGTGCTTAGGGTGTCCATGTGTTAGTATATATAAAGTATTTGCAGCAATGTCTGGCTCATAGGAAGAATTTGTGAATATTTGCTATAATTACTATTATACTTGAAGGGATGGACACCTAGTAAGTATTTATAAAGGATAGTTTTCTTCCCATTTCTTAAAAAAATTAGAATAAGTATACAGAAATTTTATTTATCTTTGCTGCAAAAGTTCAGCATAGCTATTGGTGATAAGAGATATATCCATCCGTGGCAAAGGAATGAAAGCCACGCTGGGTATTTGCCTTTCACTTTGGGACACTGCCAGTGGTGATGCAATGTACTGTTGATATACCGGTGAGTTGATCTTGCGAGCCACATTTGACACAGGGATTGCTTTCATCTTGTTATATGGTTTCTGTACAAATAGTATTTATCCCTCAGGATAAGAAGCCATCCATGTGGAATAAAGAGCACCTTCTCTATGTAAGGTGTACAATTATCTGAAATGTAAGGATTGACGAATGTTTGCTTGATTGAAAGTTCTGCAGTAATTTGAGAGTTTGAAACGTTTCTGAGATGGTGTTGACATTCTCTCTTTTGTTGGTAACCAGGATCTCCTGGTGTTAAAGTTTGGGCCTGTTCTATGAGAGAGTGATTCAGTCGTGGTTACTCTAGCATCTTTCAATTGTGGCTCTATAAGAAACTTTAGTTATCCTCTAATTCTGGGATCAGCAAACAATGGCCTGCAGGCCCAAATCAGTTTGCCACCTGTTTTTGAATGGCCTGTGAGCTAAGAATAGTTTTTACATTTTTTTGAAAAAAAAAAAAAAAAAAAAGGCACAGAAGCACATGTAACAGAAATCATATGTGATCTGCAAAATTCAAAATATTTTCTGTCTGGCCTTTACAGAAACAGTTTGCTGATACCCTATTCTAACCCAATTTTCTCATAAAAAAAAAAAAAAAAAACGAGGAAAATGAAGCCAAAGAAAGTGATGTGGTTTTACTCAGGTAACCCAGGTCAGTGGAAACAGAGCTGGAACTTGAATTAACTCTCCTGACTTGCAGCCTCAGTCTCAATCAGCAACCCTGATTCCTCAGTTGGCCCCTCCTCTCCAGTGTCTTTCACGTAACTCATAAGAATAATTTCATTTAAAAAGATAACACTAATATATATACTTATTTATTTATAATGTTTATTTATTTTGAGAGAGGGAGAGAGAGCACGAGTGGGGGAGGGGCAGAAAGAGAGGGAGGCAGAGAATTCCAAGCAAGCTCCATGCTGTCAGCACAGAGCCCACTGTGGGGCTCGAACTCACAAACCACAAGATCATGACTTGAGTTGAAGTCGGAAGCTCAACCAACTGAGCCACTGCCTCTATAACACTAATATTTTAAACTCATGTGACATCTTTTACCTGAAGAACTTAGAGCACCTTCAACTGGATGAACCAGTCCTGCCAGGGTAGAAATTCCATCTGGGTGATAAACTGGACCCTTAGGTGGCAATAGCGATTCTATCTTACATATTATCAACGTTTTTTTATTCATTTTTGGGACAGAGAGAGACAGAGCATGAACGGGGGAGGGTCAGAGAGAGAGGGAGACACAGAATCGGAAACAGGCTCCAGGCTCCGAGCCATCAGCCCAGAGCCTGACGCGGGGCTCGAACTCACGGACCGCGAGATCGTGACCTGGCTGAAGTCGGACGCTTAACCGACTGCGCCACCCAGGCGCCCCAACATATTATCAGTATTAGTAATGTCTTCAAAAGGTAAGACATAAACATTTAACCTGTTTATTAGAAGCAATCAAATTCTTAATAAAAGAATCATGTTCTGTCTTTAGGCTTCCACGTGACTTATCAATACCCCCCAGACCAAAGGATTTAGCACTTGCATGCTAATCTACAGGTTTGAGTTCTGCTAGATAAAGGTGGTGGTGGTGAGGTTTCAAAGACTGGGATATACTCAAACTTAGTGGTAAGTGTTCATGAAATTATCATTAAAATTTTTTAATGTTTATTTATTTTTGAGAGAGAGACAGAGAGAGACAGAGCATAAGCAGGGGAGGGCAGAGAAAGAGAGAGGCACAGAATCCGCAGCAGGCTCCAGGCTCCGAGCTGGCAGCACAGAGCCTGACACAGGGCTGGAACTCACAAACCGCAAGATCATGACATGAGCCGAAGTTGGAGGCTTAACCAACTGAGCCATCCGGTCACCCTAAAATTATCATTTTGAATTTAAACAATGGGTATGTGGAAATCACTGGAAGCATGGGATATCAGGAAAACTTCATACTCTTGGGTGGATTCTCCAAGCTTGCCTCACTCCCAAAATTTCTCTTTGTAAGTTGAAGATAAATTTGGGGTGCATTTTTTTCTCCAGATATTTGGGATAAAGCATACTTCAGAAAAAAAGACCAGTATTTAAGGGTTTAATCTCTGTGATTTCAACTTGTTCTAATTCTGTACCAAAATATCAAAGATTAATTGAATAGGTAAGTCAATTATTTCTATAAATTTATGAGATTTGCTGAGTTATTTAGTTCATTACCCAAATGTGTTTTTTATCCAATATGTTTAGTTGAGTCCATTTATTTTCTTATAAAGTCAATTTTGTTTGTTTCAAAAGTAAGTCAGGAACTTTTCTTTAAATCCAAACTCCAAACTATATTTATAATGAGCATTAGAGTGGCTTTATTCCATATTAACTCTTTGCAAATGGTGAAAATAGGAATGTGCGTGTAATTGAGTGACATACACTTGATTGTAACTGAGTGGAGATGCTCCTATTGAACTAGCAGACAGGTTCCTGGAGTGTCTTTTAGGTGCCTCTAAGATCAGCTAGTAGTTGATAAGAACATCATTAACTACATGGATTATAAAATACTGCTCAAAAAAACTGGAAACGGGCTCCTAGGTGGCTCAGATGGTTTAAGCATCAGATTCTTGATTTTGGCTCAGGTCATGATCTCATGGTTGGTCTTGAGATGGAGTCCCCTGTTAGGCTCTGTGCTGAGGATGGAGTCTGCTTAAGATTCTCTCTCTCTCTCTCTCTCTCTCTCTCTCCTTCTGACCCTCCCCTGCTTGTGCTCTCTGTCTCTAAAACAAACAAACAAACCAACAAACAAACAAACAAAACTGGAAACATATGCAAATTTGAGTACATGAAACCACTCTTTAGATTGGCAACATTTCTCAATAAAGTGGCTTGAATTGACACTTAAATAGTCTATAGATGCTTATATATATGATACCCTTATATATTATTACCTATAGGATAGAAAAGATGGTTTTTCTTTTGATTTGAGAAAATCTACAGCTGAATATATTAAAACTATATCTTATAGTTGTAGTTATCTATATAGTTATCTATATCTTATAAATCCCCCCCCCCCCGATTTCCAACATTTAATGGGGGATAAAAAGCAATAGGCATGACTTTGCAACATATTATTAAAAATTCAGTGGCATGCATTACACCAGACACAAGATGTTCCAACCTATTCTGAACAAAAATTATAGCTGATATTTTTTAGACACACATGTTCTGAAACTGCAAAAGATATGATGAGCATCAGAGAAAAGGACTACGTGTGTCAGTGAGCAAATTTCTGGATATACTGCACATCTTGGTCAGACATAGGTTAGAAAGCTATTTGAGCCCACCGACTCAGCCACAGACTGTTTATTCCTCACATGATGCTAATCACAGTGACTGTGCCTGTCTCTGTTATGTCTGGCAAAGCAACTTGTAAGAAGTCAGCTCTGGCCAGGACAGCCAAACACACATGGTTAAAATAAAAAAAATCAATTTAGCTAGGATACTTTTACCAGTCTCTTTATTAACGTTCTAAAATTGTTAGAAATAAAAATAAAATCTCAATGTCTGGGTATCTTTTGATGTTTGCCAGTTTTAATTTGATATTTGGAAAAACTAAAGCAAATGATTATTTTTGTATTATTAAACACATTTTTTAATTGTATTTTTTCTCCCCTTTGATAGTACACTTTTGGCTAACCATATTACCCAGTGAGATGGAATATTCTCAAGGAGCACAGGGTCGATGCTCCAAACAGACATGGCACAATAAACGTGACTCCCTCAAAACCCCGCCATGCAGGCTTTGCCCAGAGAAGAAAGCGTAGACCTTTGGGGCAGCTACTGGGCTCAGTACGGTAGGAACCACATGCCTCTCTAGCGTTCTTGTCTCAGGCACTTGTTTCAGAATGATCTTTCCATACCTCTCTCCTTTTGTTTTTTTTAATGTTTATTTTTTATTTTTTAGAGAGAGAGGAGAGAGAGAGAGAGAGAGAGATCAGGGGAGGGGTAGGGAGAGAAGGAGACACAGAATCGGAAGCAGGCTTCAGGCTCTGAGCTGTCAGCACAGAGCCAGACACGGAGCTTGAACTCATGAACCATGAGATCATGACATGAGCCAAAGTTGGATGCTCGACGGACTGAGACACCCAGGCACCCCTCCATACCTCTCTCCTGATAACAGTTCCATTTAAGGTACTAAGGTGGAAGTTTCCTTAGATCTCAGCCCATTGGATAGCTGTAAAAGCCAGGGCAAAATACTTCCTTTCTGTGAAACCATACACATGAGCCACTTGTGGGAAAAGACCTGATTCAGCATCCACCACAAAGGCCTAAAATATTCCTTCTGGATGTTGTTGCTTCTTGGAGTTGCACTCTGAAGCTGCTTCAGAGTGGGAGCTACCTTCGGTCAGAACTAAATGCTTAATACTATTTGTGTAAGAATATGATTTGTAACCAAATGAGTATTTTTGAAATTAATAACAACCTAATGGAGTCAAAGTTGATCTTCACCCTTCCAGAGTCATTCTCATTTGACTGACAGCACTTGGATGTATGGCCTTAACATTAGAGACCAATGTGGTGTGGTGTTGCTTACAGCACTTGCAATATAGGACATGCCATATATCCCAGACGTTCTAATTACTGTTTCTTTAATTCCAGTCATATGATAGTTGTTTTGTAGTATAATGAGTGACTAGTGTCTCCTAGTGTCTCTGTACATTTGACAGGTCCATTTACTAGAGCCACCGTGTGAACAGACTAGTGTAGAATAGCTACCTCGTTTCCCCATTGATTTTCCATCCAGTATGATACTGTGATTATATATTACTTGGTGTTTCTCTTTATTATTCCCCCGGATATTAACAGTGCTATTTTAAAGCATTTAATTCTATGGTGTGAACCTTAATCCCATTGTGGAGCACTTGCCTATGTGTTACATTGTCACAATTCACTCCCTAGTGTAAGTCTAGGGCAGTAGTTGCTTTTATTTAGGAAAATAACTGCGTGTTGAATTCATCATACATTGGAAAAACAGGTCCTCTTTCATTCATTGAGCAGACCACGCATGTTTCCATAAGATGCAGTGCCATATTGGCCAAGGCTCCGTGTGAACAACCATCTATTGTAAAGTGGTTAAGAGAATAACTGTGAGCTTTTCTAACCGATAAAATTCTGAAGTGGAACATTATAACTCGGTTTGCAATATTTTTCCCAATATTTTCTTAAAGCTTCATGTATGGAAAGTGTCTTTGTTTTCACTCCATTTTGCATTTTGCCAAGAAAAAGTGACAAAACAGTACTTATCATCTTCCTTCAAAACATATGGCATGTGCCCACAGAATATTAAATGATCTTTTACAATGACAACAAATGTTGTGATATTTCATCTGAAACTCCCAGAATGTAAGGTTTCTTGAAGCAAGCAGGAAAAGCAGAAAGATGGTTCAGGGGGATTGGTTTGCTGATAGAGATGGTGATGCAAACATATGCTACATCAAATCTGAAGGAGTACTGTGTATGTATCCATGTATAAATGAGACTGGTAGAAAATACAGGATCTGGACTTAGCGATCTTAAGTAAGACTCTGCAGCCAGTTCAGTGTCCTCTGGCTTAGAATAGGTAAGAGATTGGGTCTACGTAATTGGGTTCCCTTTTTTCCTATTACCTCTCACAGAACAATTTTTTCCAATGACCCCAGATTACTGACAGGAGGGCTTCCCACCTTCTCTCTTTCTCTCACAAACATCTCTGCCAGAACAGAGGAGTCCTTTATTGGACCCACAAACTTGGGAGAAGACCTGGGCATGTGGGGGCTTGGGCTCTCCTTCCTGTCTTTCTAGTTCACCTGTCCCGCATGAGTATTTCTCTTCTGCTCCTGCCCCTCTGAGGTAAGTACACCTGGTCTGAGTCCCCAGCTGCCTTCTAGAGACGGCTCTCTTGCTCCAGTCCCCTCTTTCCCTGCTACTGTGGCTCAGCAGTGTTTTCTGTTTTAGTTGGCCTGGTAAAAATATCTACATGGCAGACCTAAACTCTTTCTTCAGTGGATGGTCTTAAGGGCTAGACTGGGGTGGGTTGGGGGGAATGCTGTATGTCAGTGGAAGGACGCCTGATTTTAGCCCTACATTCATTCCTAATGATAAAGCTGACACTTTGATCTCTATCAGTGCATATTCAGGGCCCATCTCTGAACTCAGAGAGGAAATGCACATTACTATTTGCCACTCCTTAGTAGCCCAACATTCACCATGAAGATAAAATAATGTTACATGTTATTCATATTCATACTGAGCTCCTCAAGAATAGCTGCTATTAATAAAACACCCTTCAGAGAGAAGTTTTTTTTTAACTCCACGACACTTCTTCCATATTAATATTTATTTAGATAGTAAAGAAATACCGAAGAACATTTTTTGTTTTAGAAAATTCTGACTTTAAGTATACTTTAAAATTGTAATCTTATCTGCTAATTCTCACTTCCTCCTACTTCCACTAAACTGTATCAATTGGGAGGTTTATAATGCTTAGGGAAAGATAGGGGAAAGGAAAATTTTAGTGTTATATTAATGATAACATTCTCAGTTAATATGTTCATACTAATTTAATTAATTTCTGTGGAAATTACTATTCCACAGAGGAATCAGTCATCTATGGTACAGACATGGCCACTGCTTCTGACTGCTTTTGGCCCTTGGGGGTTAGTTGACTCAGTGTTTTCATCGCTAAGCATATTATTTCAAAAGAGAAAGACATTCTTTTGTTCACCTAATATATATAGAGAGAAACCACCGTGTGCTAGGTATTGTCCTAGACTCTGGATTTACAGCAGCAGAAGTGTAGACCAAAATCTAGGGATTTTCCTTCTCAAGGAAACTCACTTTCTGGTGGTAGGGAAGAGGTAGTAGAAAATAAACACAATAATAAGAATTTATAGTATTTGGGTAGGTGATAAGTATTAGAGAAACTAGCTACAATAGGTTAAGGATGAGTGGGAGGGGCAGTGAGGAGGTGGGAGCTGTGGTTCAGGTAGATTAATCAAGGTAGTCTTCATTGAGGAGGTAGCAATTGAGCAAAGAATTAAAGAAGTGAAGAAGCAAGCCCTGTGAATAGCAGTGAGGAAGGGCATGCTAAGTGGGGGATATGACCATTGCAAAGGCTCTGAGGAGGGGCTGCTTACATGGAGAGGAGGGAAGGATGAAGATAGGGAAGAAGAAAGAGAGGATGGGAGGGAACGTGACCGGAAAAAGTTTGGGTAGTGAGTTGTCCTGCCTTGTGGGCGCTGGGAGGATTTTGGCTTTTTCTCTGAGAGAAACAGAAAGCCATGGGGAGATCTGATAGAGGAGTAACCTATGACTTAAGGTTTAAGGTTTAACAGGATCGTTCTGGCTGCTATGTTGAGAACGGGCTTTTGGCGGACAAAAATGTGAGGAGGGGGACTAGTCAGGAGGTTCCTGTTGCTCCCAAGGTGAGAAGTAATGATGGCTGGGTCAGATGACCCCAGTAGAACAGTGGTTGAATTCTTGATACAGTGTACTGAAAGTGTTAGCCAAAAGGGTCTACAGATGAATTGCATGTAAAGCATGAGAGAAAGAGATGAGTCGGGCATGGCTCCAGGGTTTTAGAGAGATTTTCCATTTACTGAGAAGCAGGGACAATAGCAGGAATTTAGTTTTAGACAGTTTAAATTTGGAATGTTCTTAGAAATCTAAGGGAAGATATTGACTACGCTGTACGATATGTGAGTCTGGGGTTCAAGGAGAGAAGTCTAGGTCAGAGATATAAATTTGGAAGTTGTCAACACTGAGATCTTATTTAAGGCCTGACTGTATTCTTTGATGAAGCACTCTCCACGCCCATAAAAACGGATACTTTCCAAAGTCCTATGCAAGTTGAGCTTTTCTTCTCAGTCAAGCTTGAGATTTCATAAAGGTTAGCATTTTAAAAGGGAGCCACTGAATGATGAACATTTTCTGCTGGAAAGCGACAGTGAAAGAAAAAAATTGCCCTTTGATGGCATATGCACCTCGCCACCACAATTACAATGAAAAGGATTCAGAGAATCCAGTTAATTTAGAGAATTCAGAGTCAAACAGGCACCAGCTTCCATCCCCAGAAGTTCTCTTCAATCCTTCACAACTCTTTCATACTTCTACATCTTTGTTGTCTGTGACCGTGTGCTAGACTGGCTTGCAGCCAAGATCAAAGTTCTCACAGATGCAGTGGTCAGAGGAAAAAGGACTCTTCTGGTTAATAGTCAAAACTCCTCAGGTTGTATAACGCATTTATTTATTGTACGCAAGCAGTTCTGAGAGGCTATACTACAGGCCTGAAAGAGTTAGTTCATTTCTCCAAAGAACCTAATGCAATCCTAAAGAATTTCCACATTGGGAGACTCGGGCTCAAAATAACAATCTACACAAGACTTTCTGAGTCAGAAAACTATTTAAAGAAGAGAGTGCTAAACAGTAATTCCAATAAATACTGGTAACTCTTTTGCATTTGAGCATACCACAATAGAAAGAGTGAAATAACTATCTTTAGAGCACACAGCAAAATGGGTGCAGAGAAGGGCAAAGCCTTCATTTCTGCCTTTCAGCTGTGTGGTCAGGCCCTCAGTGACGGGCCTCAAATGTCGACAACTGAATGACACTGGTTCTAACACTGTCAAGCTGACTTGCCCTGTGATTTACCTTGTTGGCACAGAATCATGTAATATTATTACTCCTGAGAGTGGCCACCATCAGGAGCCTTAGAAACACTGCTTGAGTTTTCAGTGTCCATCAAAAGAGAATGCCAATTTTTTAAAATGCAGAGAACAAGATTTTGCCAAGCTTCAACTTCACATAATTTTTCTTGGAGAAATTGTCCTTAAAACAGTCATGAAAATATTTCCTGTTATAGTGACTGCCCTCTCTCTCAGAGATTTGAGAATGCTGAACAGAAAGATGAATATAAAACGGGAGCTACATCATCTGGCCTGGGTCAAAGGTCAAAGGGCAACAGCTTGAAAGGTAATGAGCACTACCACTCAGTGTGAAAGGTGGAAGAGAGAAACCTGGTTCCTGCTTTGGGGGATGTCCTGACTTTCTTCCCCTTATACTGCAAACTGTAACCAGTCTTTCTTCCCTTGTTCCGTGGATCACCTCCTCCATGGGAGGTGGTGGGGAGGGCTGGCCGGGGCGGGGGGTGGGGGGGGCTTGATCCGAGCTCTGTGGGAGAACTGAGGTCTTGGGAGATGGAACCAAGAGAGCACTGGGCATAAATCCTGGCAACAGATTGCCCCTTCCCACTCAGTTTTTAGCCATGCACATGTGTACTATTTGAGTACATATCACTGGTGAGCTGGGGATCTGTTCCTTCAGAGAGCACAATCTGGGAACAACTTTCCTCATTTACATAGAGTAGAGTAGAGGGAATACTAATTAAATCTGTATATCTGCGGCATATCCGTCTATCTTAATAGTCTACGCTTTCACCAGATAGGGGGGTGGAGGGAGGATGGGAGGGTGCTGAGTCAAGAGACTTTCTGAGGTTCCTTACTTCCAGCTCACACAACTGGGTTTTAAGGGGACTGAGTCAGTGATTTTGGGTGACTCACTTTATCATTATTTAAAATGGCTTAGTCTGGAGGTGGGCACTTTTGTATTTTGGGTCCCATGTTAAAGTTAAGGAAACTTTCTAACGTTCATGGAATTATGTTCTCCAGACCAATATCCTGCTGAGGAGTTGTACAAGAACATAAGACACCAGCTTTATAGTCCCATTTCTTGAAAACCATACCATCGCCTGGTTGCATTTGACTAAATTTGCCTTATGGGCCATGCAGGTGCCCCTCAGGTTCTCTGGGGTAACGTTAGAAATAGAACAGCCTGTGGAAACTGTCGCCAAGTGAATAAAGGCTTGATGTGATATCCAAAAAGCACTCATTTGCTCTCTCCAGACCTCACATAAGTTTGTTAAATTGGGAAAGCTCAGCAGGTGGTGTGTCTGAAATCTTTTTTTTTTTTTTTTCTTTTCTTTTCTTTTTCTTTTGCACTTGATTCTGGCTGCTCTTTGCCAAGACGTGATGCTTTGAAACTGACACAAAGACAACTGAGAGGCTGCTTGGTCAAATCTCCGGTCTCCAAACAGAGGGCTGCTTCTCTTCGAGAGTGAAACGCTAACCCTCGCGAGGCAGTAATTACTTTCTAAGTAGTCCAGCTCTGTCTCCGTGGAGGAGATTTTAGTTAAGTGGCCCTGAGCTCTAAGCCTCCAGCCACTGAAGAACTCTTCCTTGTAGTACAGATGGGATCCTCCCTGAAGGAAAACCTGAAGTATTCTTCTAATTAAAGATCAAATACCTGTTATTTGCACTCACATCTCTGTAGAAAGAGAATAAGCACCAGCCTTCCCACAGTGAGCATTCACTCACATTCCTGTCTGCATCTTCCTCCTTCCGTGGAACCTTGCCCGAGGTCACCTTCATTGCAAATCACCTTCATTGCAAATCACTGGGATCAGGCAGCTGCCAGTTCTGTCTCACAACTAGCTTTTGGCTGGCTGGGGGCTCCTACACTCCTAGTTTGGAATGAATGCTTATGGCTTTTCCCACTTTCCAGATGGGGCCTTTGCTTTCTGCTCACTCTCTTCAACTTTATTTATCTGCTTCCTCTTCCCCAGGGTGTCCCCAGTCTAAGCCATCTATGGCTCTTAGTGCAGTTCATAGCCTGCCTCCATGCTTTGGTCCATGTTTTATCTAATGTTCAAATGAAAATTAAAACCATCTCTCTTCAAGGAAACTTCAAGAATATAGGGAATGCTCTTCTGACTTAATTCTGTCTCACCGCAGTCTTCATATCTGAAGTCCGTTTTTGCAGACAAGAACGCTGTCTGTCTCTGGTTCTCTGCCTGAGTGAGTCCCTGAAGGCCCCATCAGGGCACTTCTTCCACAGCTGCTCTGAAGAGGCTGGGCGGGGCTTGATGCTGGTGACTTTGCCTCTTGTCTTTCTCCCTAGGACGCTGCCCAGTGCCTGGCAATACAGTTCCGCTGACTAGATGAAAACGGAAAATTTCCTTCTTGGTGCCTTAGGTATTCAATCAGAGGACCTGGGCAGAGGCTGGCTTTTAGGGAGGAGATGGGACTGAGACAGGGGATCATCAGCAAGACTGCCTCTAAGTGAGCAATGGCAGATGGGAGAAGTGGCCCGCAATTTTGGTTTACTCTTTCCCTAGTCCTCTTTTGTCCAAGTCTGTTCTGTCACCAAACACACTGCCATGGATTGTCGGTGGAACTGGAGCCAGGGATTAGAAAGGAAGAGGGAGGAAAGCAGGGAAATTTGGAGGGAAGATAGGAGGGGATGAGGATTTTCTGAGGCAGCCAGTCAGGGTGTATGGAAGATGGATTTGTGTCAATGAGGAGCTACTTGCTGGTAGAATGCTCCTGGATGGGAGGCCCTAATTCCACCCGAAGCAAGCCTGCAAGCCACCGTAGTCCGTTGCTGGCGGGGAGGGGGGGGGGGGCTCCCCTCCTTCCTCACAAAGCTCTTCTCTGTGTGAGATTATCCCCACCTTTCTGGTCCTGTGTTCCCTCCAAACAAAGACCCATAATTACCCTAAGCTAGGATAGATCTGGGATATACACAACCTTTGACAACTGTCTCTTTTGGGGAAATTTCAGTATTCTCCAAGTATTAGCCTGCTTAGGCTTTCTGAGCCTGGGAACTTTCCTAATCCAATGCATGCCAATGGGTGGTCCTTAGTAGCCCCTCCCATTTGGTCTCTCCGGGTTTCAGCAAATCTCATGGGTGGGGCTAGAAGAAAGGATAAGGCATTTTGACTATTACCTCCTCTAGCTTGAACTTTTCATAGGAAAGAAAAAGAACTCATTGATTACTAAACCTTGAAGTCACTTGGGCCTTTGTTTTTTTAATTCATTCAGTGGAAGTATTTATTTAAAAAAAAGAAAGAAAAAACAACCAGCTACATGAATTGGCATTGCAAGTACTCATTTCATGTTTATAATTGTTAAATTAAAAAAAAATTGAATGAACCTTTCAAAGTGAATAATTTTTTATTTGAATTCTACATCCTTATGTATTATGTAACAATTAGTAATGATGCGATGGATAATTTTCTTTGGAACAGTTCCTGATTCCATTACTCAACTACTCGATCGACCAGTAATTATGAATCATATCTTTAATTAGCTGCTGCTCTTCAGAAACATATGAAAGCCAAGGGCATAAAGTAATTGGCATAAAAGTTTTCCTAATTAATTTATCTGTCCATGTAAGTAACCAGGGCTAGAGTCTGGGGATCATTTATAACTCCGGGAAGGCCAGCCCTAAAACTCACTGTCGAAGGAGATTTATATTTGTGAATTACAAAAAGACAACAAGCCACAAAATTGCATTATCCCCCGACTCTAACAATACAGCCCATAATGTGCCGTTCAGAGATGAGCAAAAAGTTCCTATTGATCCAATTCATTTTCATCATATCCTCCAGTGAATCTTTCAAATCTCTCTTGCCTTTTCCTCATTCAACATTGTAACAGTAATCAAGCACATTAAGCAATTCATTAAACAACAGCCCCGCTGACCACAGGGAGTTCTGCAGCTAACATTCATTAGGCAGCCAATAACTTTATTTAAGTAGCAAAGGGCTTGGGAGTAAAAACCAGCTCCTTTGTTTCTCCGCACGGAAATGCACATTTCAGCAATGAGCAAGGCCCGCGCCCTCTGCCCACAAGGTGCTTTCAAATGAGGATCTGTCTCTGCATAAAGCAAAATTAGGGTAGGGTTGAGGTGTCCTGATTATGTTCTCTCCTTGCCAAAAAGGCAGTCCAAGACTTAGCTCACTGCTGAGCGTGGCCATGGAAGATTTATGTCTGGTCTGGAAACAGAATGTTCAAATATTGATATTTGGGTGCCAGATTTCCAGATCTGACTTTAAAAATGCTAAATGATGGTTGTGTGGCTTCAGAGAACCCTGGCTGGCTTTGTGTGGTAATAAAAGTGATGGATGCATTTTCTCTCTTGACAACAGAAAGAGAACTGAAATAACAAAAGTAAGTAGCACAAACTGTTTCTTCAAAACATAATTAGAGGCATCCTAGAAAAGTCCTACACATCCTTCTGAGGTTTGGGGGGAGTCCTGGGGAGACAGTAAAGGAGGAAGTAACTAGAAGAGTGGAACCAAGACTGTGTTTTTCAGAGAAAGGGCATCTTGCCAGTTGCCCCTTGGGGTTTGGGTTTCTTGCACTGCTGTCCTTGAGCACTTTTCGTTGTCTGGTAAACTCTTTCTTTATGGAACAACTTGAGAATGTTGTTGTATAGGTTAAGTCGCCATAAATAACACCATCTATGGTTAGAAGAAACTATTTTCAGAAAGGATTATTTTTTTTTTTTCCTTGAGGGGACCGAAGGAAATCCCTTTTCACAAGTTATTATTTTATTGCCTGAAGAGTCAGTCTCTGGGGGAAACACAGAAGAGAGTTGCATTTCTAAGACTTTCCTCCTACCTCGAAATAGTGGGCTATGTGTCAGGATTAACCTTCATTTGGTAAGTTTTCTTCTTAATTCACAAAATGCGCTTTTCTTCTAAACCTTTGGTCTCATGGGTAAGGTGTTGGCATCATGCTCTCTAGCCTTTATCTATTGATTAAGCTACTGACATTGTGCCATCTGTAAATAAAATTAAATCGTTCTGGTTTTCGAGTCTACTCTGCAGTACAGCTAATAAAAGCAGGCTACATAACAGGCCTGATGTATGAGTCCTTCTCTGTGACTGCCATATTGGATATCTGGGTTGAGAATGGGGCTCATTTCAGTGCGTGGGTCATTTCTAAGATCATTCTCAGAGCTTCTGACAAAGGGGATTAGCTGTGAGGCAGGAAGCAGAGCAAGACCCTGGGTTAGAGCAAAGGGGAGACCAAGACTCAGAGCTGGGTGAGAATAAACCACCAGAGTGATGCTTCCAGAAAACAGTAAGGACCTAAAATTATCACCTTCGCAGAAAGTGTTTTAAAAGAAAATGAGCAAGTGCACAAGTTTTACTTCCTCATGGATTTACAACAAAATCAATTTTGTATCCTGTAAACATTAACTTCAAATACGTTTTGAAACCCTGTAATCTGGCATTTTGGTCATAACAATCGTATATAGAATTTTAGGTTTCAAAATAGAACAAATTGTTGTGTCTCCTTAGTTGTACCACCAGGGTTGCCACACTCAGGCTACGGCTGAGAGCTAAAAGGAGAAGAAAAAATAATTGTAGTGAATCAAAGACAGGATTGCTGAGGACATAGAAATCAGAGTGAAATGTGGCTCTGCCCTGAGATTTAAATCCCCTTTAACCATGAATTGTTGCGGTTGAATTCATCTTTAATGCCAATATGCTGAATATAGTCATATCCTCTCTCTGGGTGATTCCCTGTGTTATGTTACTTTCTTGTCCTAATGTTTAGAAATATTGCAGGTAACCATTCAGGAGTCCTACTTAATAAAAATGGATAGGGATAGTCAAAGTTCTTTGAAAAGAATTACTTTTAAAAAATGAATCTTAGGTGACATTTGGCCTTCATACTACTTAATAATAAAAAAGACTATCACTGTTTGAATGTATAATAAGCATTATAAGTTCCCAGGCACTGTGATAACAGCTTTGCATGCAGTATTTCATTTAATCCTCTCAATAACACAATGAAGCAAGTACTACTATTTTTCCTATTTTAAAATTGATGAATCTAGGGATTAGAGAATTTATATGATTTATCCAAGATCCAGTAGTGGCTAGAGCTGGCTAATATTAGCTCGGGAGGACTGATTGTGCTTATCTTTTCTCGGCTCCCATGTTTAATGACTTCATGGTGGTCACTTTAAATTGAACAAGGTGGAATCATTTACTCCAAAGAAATGGGCAAATACTACAGTTGAAGGTCCCTCACGCCCCAAAACCATTTATGAGCAGACCACTTCCAAGATCATGCAGATGGCAAATAATAGGGCCACACCTGGGAAGCATGTTTGCCAGACTTTAGAGCCCATATTTTTTACTGGGATATTAAACCACCTTGCTAAATTATCAGTAAGCTTACGACATTTACTGAGCACCTTTTTTCCCTAAAAAAAGCTGTATTTGATGCTTTGAAGCTAGTATTGATTTTTCCTAAGTTGGGGAGACCAAACTCCAAACTAGGAACACATTTAAGGACATTCAGCTGGCTGTATGCCCACACAGTCTGGCCAGATCAGCTGAGAGAGGAAACTCTATTCAATTGTCCTCAATTTCTCAGTTATATGTTCACAGAGGCACAGATGAGGTGGTTACTTTTCCAGAACTCCCTTCATGGATGTTGACAGGGTAGGAAAATTATAGACGTCAGGGTTGCTAGATACACTTCAGTGGGAACTAATAAGATCAAAATAGGGGTATAGACATAGAGTGGGCATCGCCTATGTGAAATGATCAGTACCAGTCACTGTAGGGGTTATGAAAAGGATAGAAAGAAATTGTTGAGCTTTTATTTTGTAGATGTGTTATAGGTATCATGGTATGTTTAAAAGATTCCCTTTCTTTTGGAAATGACAGTACTGAAATATTTTCAGATGAACAGATATATTGCCTTCAGTTTGTTTCAAAATAATCTGAGGGTGAAGGAAGTTGGGGATACAGGTGAAAGTATAGATGAGGCAAGATTAATTAGCCATAAATCAGTCATTTCTAAACCTGGGTAATGGGTACCCAACAGTAAAATGGGTTCATTTTACCAATCCTTCTTTTTATGTTGTTTGAAATGTTCTCTAATAAAAAGTAAAACAAAGAAACAAATTATTGGACCATAAAAATGCAATTTAGTGTTGTAAGAGCAAAGTACAGAACTTATGCCAAACCTATGCTGAAGCACATCAAAGTTTATGGATATTAAAATAGGGAAGCAGAATCTTAATGGGAAACTAAATATGCAATGGTCAATCTTGACAGACCCTACTCGATAGCTAACAAGACTGACTAAAACAATAATGAGAGCCAGTATGGGCAACGGTTAAGTAGCTACTAAATAGTTATTTATGTCCAATGAATGAACGTCAAATGTCAAGTGTTTTAACAGACATCCCTTTTTTTTCGCATTAAGTTATCAGTCAGGACTATTACAATTGTTTTTCTTTCATCACTTTATTTTTCAAGTTCAGCTTCCTCACACAAAAAAAGGAAGACAGCTGCGTAGATGTACGAATACAATTGTTGGGAAGGAAAATTTTTCCCTTTACTTTTCGCGATTCTTTGGTTGGTAAATTGCTATAGGACAGATTTACAGGAGAAAAATAAATATAATTATGTATGTACAGGAGCCTCATTAGGATATGAGACTCAAGGACAAATCAAGCAATTGAGGCTGATATGCCATTCTGAGCTAAGGAATGGGATACAGACCAAGGCTTCAAAAGAAAGGACGGTAATTCACAGGACATTAAGAAAAGCAGATGCTTGGTAATTAGATGTTTGCCCTGCCATACAGAGATGTTATTCAGAAAAAGAGTTTTCTCTGCTAATAGCTCTCTTCTGGGCCACACCCACTATCTAAATTCTTTTAGGTAGTTCAGAGAGGTAAAATTTTCTCTTGAGTCTTCTGGGTCTTGACTGCCTTCAGTTCAAAATAATCCACATGCCAAAGTGGCATATTTTGCGGTCATGTAATCTGGCCTCCTCACAACTTTTTCTAAACACTGAGCACTTATACGGGATCTTCTGTAGCTTTTGAACAAAGACCACTGCATTAAAATAGGATTGGCCATGGGGCACCTGAGTGGCTCAGTAGGTTGAACATCTGACTGGCTTAGGTCATGATCTCACGTTGTGGGTTTGAGCCCCACATCTGGCTCTGTGCTGACAGCTCAGAGCCTGGAGCCTGCTTTGGATTCTGTGTCTCCCTCTCTCTCTGCCCCTCCCCTGCTCATTCTCTGTCTCTCTAAAAATAAAATAAAAAACATTAAAAAAATTAAATGGGATTGGCCATTTTTTGTCATCCAAATACACACGTGTTAAAATGGTGAAATTTTGACAGCTTTTACCAGTCACTACATTTAATAATAAAATTTCAATGTCAACTTTTAAAGTAAACTCTTAGATAAGTTTGAAAGCTTTCTCTCTAATCATTACCTTTTCATTACTGATGAATCTTTACTCTCTTCTTATATGCAGTCCTTGATAGAATTTTCCTTTTAAACTCACCAATCTTATCTGGAGTTGGAGATAAAATGTTTCTCAGACTTTGACAGCACTGTATTTGAGGTGAGCTAGGGGTTAAGGGCCTGATCACTTTTCTCTCAGCAATGGTACTGACTTTTCTTGGTTTCAGCCACATACAATTACCCTCACTAAGATTGCTAAAATTAATTTTAAAAAGGTCTTCATTTTCAGCTCTCCACCACCAATCACCTAAAGAGGTTTGGGTTGCTTCTCCAGCTCCTTGGCTTTGCTTTTCTCCATAAGGAGACAATATTCTTTTGCTTAGGAGTATGGGACTGACAATGACATTGCCACAGTTTGAAAGAAGTATTTTCCTACATCTTTCCTTCTTAAATGCATTCAGTCCAACTTCTCTCACTCATAAACTGTCAGAGAAAAGGAAAAGTCGTTTATCTTAGATATGCAAACATTATTGCTTTTCTTTAAGAGTCACCACTTATTTGGTGCTTTCTTCGGATCAGGTACTCTGCTGGATGTTTTATTATTTTTTCCCCAAATTTGTATTTAAATTCTAGTTACTTAACACACAGTGCAATATTGGTTTCAGGAGTAGAATTCAGTGATTCACCAGTTGCATACAATACCCAGCCCTCATCACAAGGGTCCTCTTGAGTCCTGACAAGGGTCCCCCATCTAGCCCATCCCCCACCTCCCTCCCTCCATCAACCCTCAGTTTGTTCTCTATCTTTAAGAGTCTTTCATGGTTTGTTTCCCTCTACCTGCCCCCATATGTTCATCTGTTTTGTTTCTTAAATTCCACATATGAGTGAAATCATGTGGTATTTGTCTTTCTCTGACTGACTTGTTTTGCTTAGCTCCATCCCAGTTGTTGGAAATGGAAAGATTTCATTCTTTTTAATGGCTGAGTAATATTCCATTGTGAGTGTGTGTGTGTGTGTGTGTGTATACATATATATATATATATATATATATATATATATATATACACATATACGGACATTTGGGCTCTCTACATAGTTTGGCTATTGCTGATAATACTGCTATAAACATCAGGGTGCATGTACCCCTTTGAATCTGTATTTTTATATATTTTTTGGATAAGTACCTAGTAGTGCAGTTGCTGGATCATAGGGTAGTTCTATTTTTAACTTTCTGAGCAACCTCCATACTGTTCTCCAGAGTGGCTGCACCAATTTGCATTCTGCTGGATGTTTTAAATACATTAATGTTTAGTATTTTGTTATTATGTCTCTTCAAAATATAAGGGACTGGGGATGAGGGAGACAAAGCTAGAATCACTTGTCCAACCAAGAGTACAGAAGTAGTAAATATTGGAGGCAGAATTCAAACTCAGTTTCCCCTGACTAGCCTGGGCTTGTTCCTGTTGTCACATCCATTATCTAGTTACATGTTTTCAGTTGGTTCTTTTTAGCAACAGTTCTCATTCTGTCCTTTCTCACTCAGTATGAATTGTATCCAAATAGCCAAGTTTATCTAACATGAATCAGAAAACACTGCTTTCTTCACAGGCAGGGATCATTCTTTTATAGTAGTCTTCAAAGAGCAATTTACCCTCACCATAGTGCTCAGTTAATTATCGGCTTGGTAGTTTAATATTTGTGAGCAGTTGTGTTTCAACCTAAGTAATAAAATAAGAACCTACACACAGTTTCCATCTTCAAGATGTTTACAGGAGCATGGACAATCTACTACACTCTTCCTCCCTGCCAATGTTAGTTCCAGGAGATTGACTCTCCTTTTAAATTTGTTTTGTATTTTAAAGAAGCATTTAAAGAGAAAAAAAAAAATGTCAGTAGAAACAGGAATTGTTGGATGAGAACTTAAAACAAATGAAAGCTCTCATTTTCCCTACCTGGATGGTGAGATTGTCTGCATGGAGAATAAGAATGGGAGGAGCGATGTGTGAGTATGAACAGAAAAGCAGAGAACGAGTATGTTTTTATGAGACTGTGGCCAAGGGAGTCAGGGAGAGCAGTCTAACTGGTGTTAAGAGCTATGGAAATGAAACTGAGCGAGTTAGATGGCTTTGAAGTAGAATCAAGTAGTCAAAGAAAAAATTTAAACCAGGCACTTGTGAAAGATGGTGAATTCTTATGGAAATTTCAGACTGTTCTTAGGTAAAAGAATAAAAGTAGAGAAGTCATGAGGAATAAGGATAGAGTAATAGAAATCCAACTATGGGAAACCTTCATTTGGGAAGTAGATTTTAGTATGACAGTGTAACTTTCAGAGATACTTGTAGGAGAATTTGGGGACCACATGGCTATTGGTGAAAGAGAGACATATATATGCAATCATTGGGTATGAATGATAGTGATGACTTTGAGACTGAGTGGAAAGGCACACTGGAAGAGAATTAAGAGAAAGGCCAGAATTCAGTCTGTCTACTCCCAAGTCAGACAGGACAAGACTTTCAGCCTTTATATGAAAGACATGAGAAGATATAGCATTGAACAGCTAGGCAAAAGCGAATATTGAAAGGTAAATCTAGAAGATAGATGTGCAAATCATCAAAATTAAGCCTCTCAGATTAGTTTATAGCTCGCTTCAAGTTAAGATGGACTTTCTGTCTACAATGCGTCACAAGTGGCTGATATGCCAACATTTTTGTAACATTCTAGAGAACATAAAATGCTCTGTGTTCCTTCCTTCAATGAGATTTGGGATTAAAGACCAATCAAACTGTCCAAGTAGAACAACTATGGTGATTTTTTATTAGTGATAGTGAAAAAATATGATAAAAAACATCTGGAATAAAACATGTTCTACTGATTAGATATATTCCCCTGGCTGCCATATGCACAGAAAGACATGAATTACATGTGTATATAAAGCTGTGAATATATCTTGGCATATCTCCTGGAAGAGAAGCCAAGTTTTATGTATCTATCTATACATACAAACATATAGATACACATATATACATACTGCATACAGAGTTGTGTTATATGGCGCTGAGACATTTGTTTAGTCCATTAGACACTAACAAGCTATTGAATAAGTAAAATCAGAAGACAGTGCCAATTGAACCTTCTGTGTCTGCCATACTGGATGTGCAGACCTGCCTCAAGGCAGGAAGATAGACTTCTGCTTAGTACCAAGCTGTGTACCCTGTGACACTCTATAAACATTTGTTAACTGACTGGCTGACTGGCTGACTGACTGTCTAGATGACTTCTCACCATTCCTTTCAGCCCATCTGAAATAAGGCCAAGGTGGATTTTAATGTCAGAGAATGCCCAGGTAGAGAGTAGAGAAAGACTAATATATTCACACTGGTGACTGAAGATATAAAGGGGCCAATGTGCTATCTACATACCCTCTCTCTTAAATTGCTGATACTGAATGAGGTAAGACCCAGGCCCCTTTAGGTTTAATTATTGGAAGCACCTGAAGGACTTTGTTATAAAATGATGGGTCCTGTAACTCAGCCTTGTGGCTGAGGAATTGAGAATGGTAATGGCATATTTAAGTACACAAATTCTGTTTATCTAATGATCCTAAGAGCCAAATTGGAGGCACAGGCAAACAGTACTCAAAATAATCAAGAAAAGATCGGGATTCAGCTTTATATGTTCTTTCAAAATGAAAAAAAAAAAAAAGACTTCTTGTTGAGATCCAAGAGAATACTTTTTTCTTCTCTTTCATTTTTGAAGCGCTTTATTGATTCTAAGGCTATTCAGGGATATCTAATATTTTCCACATCCAGTCTTTTTATTTCCTATCACTACCATATTTTCCCATTTTTAATTAGTCCATTGATTTTTAAGAGCTGCAAATGCCTTATAGGAAAACTTTGAATAACATCCTCCTTAGAAGTAATTCTTTTTTGTGTCATTTATGTTCTACATTTCTAATGTATTTTACTTCTAGAGTAATTTACATAAGGTACTACTCAAAATAACAGCATCTGGATTTCTGATTGCTTGTTTCATCTTTGATGATGGCTACTCCCAACCAATATTGTATGTTTCTCTTCCAGACATCTTAAGTAAATGTTACTTTTGAGGAAACATTTATCCATAAATATTATTATTGGGGCATAAGTAAAGATTTTCTGTTTACCAATTTAACTGATCTTAATCTATTACTGCCTACCCTTAGGGTATTATCACATAATTACAAATATTCCAAGAAGAATCATGAATTGATAAAACTTCTGTAACTATGTTTCTGGATATGTGTTTTCTGTTTTACTTTTTAAAGTAGGAATCTATGCTTACAGATACTTAATATATTTGCAATGTTCATGACACACAATGACACACACACACACATAATATTTCTGAAATTGATATAATATATAAAAACTAATTTAAAATATTGAAACAATCATATTCAGTATGAGATTGAGTCGCAAAAACCAATAAAATATTATTAAAAGTTTCTTTGCAGATGCTTTAAAAAACTTCACCAAGTCTTTTATTTTATGCTCTTCAGATACATTGTTAGGTTTTTCTGATTACTTCCTCTGTCCTAAACATCAGTGGACTCTTGGTCCTTTCGGAAAGGCCAAAATTTAAGAGTCTGAAGTGAAGTTTATATAGAGATTTTCTGTTCAATCAGTGTGTTGCTGATCCGGGTCCCTAAGTCTTACTCCATTACTATGTAAAATCTAAACATTTTCCTATTGTTTATCTGCCTATAAATGTTTGGAAGACTAATTTATTAGCCTGAATATGTGGTTTATAAAGTAGTTAGAGTTCTCTGAAAGACACAGTACAAATGATTAATCTGGACTTATTTTGACTAAAATCTTCTGGAGTTGCTATCATTACCCACTTTATTGAGAAAAAGTGAGGCCCAGAAGTTGAGGGAGGCAGATATTATATTCTCAGAGCTGGAAGTTACATTGAATTTCATAGAATCCAATCATGTGAGTGAAAGAGTGACCTGGGTCTAGCTTTTCAACTTGACAGAGACTCCATTTCAAAAATCAGGACATATATGTATTTTAATTATTTAAACCTAAGATGGGGGAGGGGTGCTTGAGTAGCTCAGTAGGTTGAATGATTGACTCTTGATTTCAGCTGAGGTCATGATCCTAGGGTTGTGGGATTGAGCCCTGCGTCAGGCTCTGTGCTGAGTGTGGAGCTTGCTTGGGATTCCCTCTCTCTCTCTCTTTCTCTCTCTTTTCTTCTTCCCTCCCCTCCCCCCCCCCCCCCCCCCGTCATGTGTGCTTTCTCTAAAAACAAAACAAAACAAAAAACAAAAAACAAACAAAAACAATAACAACAACAACAAAAAAGCAAAACCAAACAAACAAAAAAACCAAGTTGAGGGAAGCAACCACCTGCAGAAATTTTCTAAAGTTCATTTGAATGCAAAACTGCTTTATAATTGAACATTTTCATGTCTTTATTACAAAATCATGAAAGTTTAGCCCTCTTGGTTACTTGATTTTAGAAGTTTGAGGTTGAATTCTACTAGCCTATGCTGAGGGTGAAATTAGTTTGGGCTCTGGGAATTTTCATTTATCAGGAACTAGTTTAAAGCATGAAAGGCACAAGAAAGTCTGATAATTGGCCCACATAGAATTTATCATATCTTTATAAAGAAATGTTTAGGAAGAGATATTTTATACCTATTCAGGGGAACATTCTGTGAATTTTTGAGTTATGCTTGTCAGAAACTTATATAAAGGGATTTTGATGGTGGCTATAAAATTAGTTGGACAATGTGGTCACAGCTGTATAGACCAAAAAATCTTAACAGTTGAATTTCAGCCCTTTAAAAGTGATAGTTTAAGTTATCAGGTAAATAGTAATCTTTTTACATATTGATCAGTAAAAAAAGAAAACAACGTTTTATAAATAATATCAGAGGAAAAAAACCATATAAAATGCTTGTGTATTGATATTATGATTCAGTTAACGTCTCTGGATTTAAAACCCTCCTTCCCCATTATTCTGCTAGTGTGGTAGAATCCTAGGAAATGCATGTTTCTTTATACAAGGTTTTTGTTCCTTCCAGCCCGTTCTAGGTAAGCCCCTAGTTCTTTTTTCTCGAACTTTATACATACTCTAGTTCCTACATCAAAGCACCATTGACTGAAACTATATAAAATCCTTGGCCTCCAACCAGAGAAGGCCTAAATGCAGGAAAGTAAGTATAAATTAAAGTGACAGGGTCTCAGCAGTGGAAATTAGTGCAACTCTTCTAATTGCATGTCTAGCCTGAATGATGGGATACTTAATTCTTACACATCCCAGACAATTGCTTTATACTAACATGAGCTCTGGGAAAAAGGCAGATTCCACAGACATATGGAGCAGTAGATGGAGTGGAAAAATAAATCAGAGACCCTAGCCACTCTGGGGAAAAAAAAAAAATGTTTTATCTACATTGTTAATAAAGGTGTTGCCACAGTTTAAGCAATGTGGATACCAGGGTCCTCGTGGTCCGTTCTTTCCATAAAAACTGAGCGTTAAATAGTCCAATGGCAGCGCTCCAACCTGCCTGTGTTAACTCTTGTGTGGCAAAACAACAACAAAGCACGTTAGTAAAACGTTAGGTAAAGCCATCGTTCCCTTAGTCAAAAGCAAGGACACATGCCTAAATATGAATCCCAAGGGACAAATGGATCTGGAACAACAGCATCCTCTTCTCCCACTACTGTAAGAACTGCTAATAAAAGCCTTCAAAACTAGCATGGGTTCTTATATCTATTTAACCTTTCGCCCCAAGAAGCAAAGAGCATCTGGTTAAGTGGAGAGTAAAAGCGCAGCAACTTTTCATTATCAGAGCTCACAGGCAGAGTGTGGGAAGCTGGAGCTGCCAAGCCTGGGTTAAATGCTTGTTGCCTTCACTGCCTGAGGCCATCTAGCGTGTTTAGAAATGATTAAGTACTGCAGCCTAGAAAGGACCTGTCCTGAGCGTTCATCTCTGACTTCCAGCAGAAAGGAGAGCCTGGCAATGACAGAGGCAGATGGATGAGTCTCATTAGTATGGCGAGGCAGCGAACCAGACTGCCTTCACAGAGCTGTCCAAAAAGAGGGAGCAAATTAAAATAGGATCTGGGAAAACCAATGAGCAAGTGTTTTAACTCTCTGCTACCTGGTTTCTTCAGCTGGGAGGTTATATAGCTGGCTTGGCTTCCTCTGAAATGCCTCTGCAACCATGAAATGAGAGAATGGCTTTGCAGACTCACACAGTTCCGGTCCACTGTCTTTTTGTATCCTTTAGAAAATGACTCTTGAATTTTCTATAGCAGAACAACACAGCTGATTTTATTCTTAAGCATGTGTTACTGCCACAGAGCAGAGCAGGGCGGAAGAGGGAGTGACTTCCGCCCACAGAGAAGGTAGGAGGCCTGGCGTTGTGTAGTGCACTGAGCCAGTGTGGAGGTGCTAAGCAAGGATCGAAGGTCTGCTCCGGGGCCAGGGTCCGTGTGCTACGGCAGAAGCCCCTGCTGGAGAAGTGGCACCTCTATCCAAGTGCATTACCTTCCCAAATGAAGGAACCGTCATGTTGAAGGGTGCCTGACCTGGTCATTTCAGAGACAGAAAGTTAGCAAACACAGACCTGAGAGGGTGTGCCTTATAAGATGCTGGGATCCTCTCTTTGTGTGGCTCTTGCATCAGGATGTTTGAGGGGACCCACTGCCAGGTTAAACCTGTTGTGAGTTTTCTGAGTGCCACTGAACGAGAAGGAATAGATGAACAACAGGCTTGTGATGAAAGCCTTTAGTCTCCCCCTCTTCTATTCAGCTGCTTGCTTACATCTCGGGCTTGGGATGGGGACATATGACCTACTAATGCTATGGGGCACCCATTGAGGTTTTGGGAAAAGTGGGTAAATATGACTTAATTGTTCACTCATTCATTTGGCAAACATTTACTCTGTCCTTGGGGTGATAGGAGGCTGAGGAACCAACTGATGAGTAAAATAAAACGTATCCCCTGCCTTCCTTCAACACTCTCAATCTAGTAGAAGACAGAGAAAGAGAACAAACGTGGGAGAGGTCTCTGGAAGAGGCTGGGATTGCCCCAGCAGCTGAGTAGGAGGTAAATGCTAATGGATAGAATTTGCCCTAAAGGAGTTTATGGCTCAGGGTAGGAGCCGGACATGTGAACAATCAATTCTAGATCAAGGCAGAATGAAGTGAGTGGCAAGAGGTACAAGAACCCTGTTGTGAGGATCTTGGTGCAAAACCAATTCATTCTGCCTGGGTGGAGAGTAAAAGGCTTCACGGTGTACTTGGCACTTCTGTTGGGTTTTGCAGGGCACACTGAAGGCATATTATTTAAATAAGAGAATTTTATAAATAAAGAGGGCTTTTGTTCCAAAAGAGACTTATAATATCCCTTTCCAGATATATTTTTGCTTGGTCAAGTTTGTGTCAATGTTAGGCCTTACTTCATCTCGACTCATTCCAGTTGACTGTGTGCCAAAAAAGGGGAAACAGTCTGAAACTCCACGAGAAATCACGAGGAAGAAATGGGGCTGAGAAGATGAGACGGGAATTGGCTGAACATCTTTTTGATGTTCTTTGGATTGTGTGCTCCTCTCCGCTATAGCACAAAGAAGTTTAATTTGGAAAGAGCTGGCACTTTTCCTTCAAGTGAAAACCTTTAATTTTTTTAATTAAAAAAGAAGCAAGAAAACAAACAAAAAATTGTAAAAACAATGACAGTAAAATAAGATTGATGGGATTTTATCCTGCCTTGGGTACAAAAACCCTCTATAAGTAGTAAACTTCAGATCACAGTACCTGAAAAATTCTTAGGTTGTGTATTCTTCCCAGGGGATTATCAGTTTTGTAAATCTAAAGTCAAACCAGGTAGGTTTTCAGTGAGTGACCTAACAAAGAAATCAGAAAAGAACTTGCTCCAAATTTACAAAAGTATCAGCTCTACATGGGCAGCAAAATTGTTTTCGGACAACAAGCGTTATTCTATAACTTACCAACTAAACTCTACTTGCTAATTGTAAATTTCACAGCAGATAGGAACCTTTACAGGAAATTAGTGCTTACAAATAGGCAGGAGTAGGCACCCACCTGATGGTGTTCCGGTGTAACAACGGAAGCTAGTGCTTACTGACAAATAAGAATACATCGTGGGGGACAGGGCTTTGTTAGCTCCTAGGAAAAATTAATAATAAAAATATATATTGCTGCTCATGTCACTACCGCTCTTCAGATAGATTTTCTTTGTACACACACGTAACTCCTGTTGACATCAGGGCCTGAGTGGCTGAGCCAATTGACTTTGTATTTTAGAGTTGCTTCCTTATCCCACTCAATATAAGCAGAAACCATTTCTCATATTTATCCTCATGTAAAATGTACATGGATAAATCATTTAACTAAATGTAAGGTGTCAGAAAATGGTTCATACAAAGAAAATAATATTATACAGTATAAACTCCCATTAAGTAGTAATGTGGCTGACATTGATTGAGGGAGATTAAGTCTAAGACTCTTTTTCTCATGACATTTGTTCAAATAAATAAAGGTAACAGGAGGGAAAAGTTGAAGCTTTTCTTCTCATTTGCATATAAATTTTACCCGTGTGATTTTTTTTTTTAGCCACATTTATTCACAGTGCAGTATAACTGGATATATTACGCGGATCCTGGATAGCCGTGATAACTGTCAGTAAAGCAAGGTCATAATTGACCTTTATCACTGAAAAAAGGTTGGCTACCTAAAGATAAACTTTCATGTTGAATTTGGAATGTAAAGAGGAGGGTTGAGGCCATGGAAGGAGCACATCTGAATAGAAATCTATGAATATTTCATGTCTGTTAAGAGGTTGGAAACTTGGTATGACATTATCCTGACCCCTGTCCTGAAATATTTTCAAAAGAATATTCTGATCGGCAGCAGACAACTTCAGCAGAAATAGATTTTTCTTACTTAGTAGGGAAATTAAATTGTGGTATGAAAATGTCTGTTCTTAAAGCTGTTCTCCTCATGAACTAAACTGCACGCTTATGTTCTAGAAGAATGTGGCTAACTGACTTACTGAACAACCTCACCAATGTGTCTCGTTACCCTTCAGGTTGTCAGCTCTGGCTGTTGCCAAGAGCGGCTATGCTGCCCCTGAGCCAGACAAACGACTCAGAAGAGGCACTTCTACCCCCAAACTTCAGCACAGGGCATTCATAAATACTCAGTGACACTTGTCTGATTAACTGGATGTGTTGTCCTTTCTACCCCAAGGTACCTAGGTTCTGTCAACCTGGATCTTCATTAATAAAAGTGATTTACTGAGAAATGAACAGGTGTCAAATGCTATGCTAGGTCCTTTGACTATTGGAAATAATAGTATCAATAGCTAATATTAATAAAGTACTTATAATCTGCCAGACCTTCCATTCCATTTCTTAAATATATCATTTTATTTAAGAAAGTACCAAGGCACCATCCTCCTCCTCCTCCATTGGACAGATGAAGCAACAGCCACACAGAAGAAGCATGGGCACTGCTCCAAGATCACACAGTTAGTAGGTGACAGACCTAGAGGTGCCAGATTTCTTATCTCCATAGTCTGGTGAAGAAGATAATCTTAGCAAGCAATGAGGAACAATAAAGAAGGGGTGTGGGGGGATCACATGTGGTAGGAAACCAGAGAAATAAGGAAACAAGAAAGAAGAGCTTTTAGAAAAGAAAGGAAAGACAGAAGCATTGCAATGCAGAGAATGCGATGAGTAATGGTGCCTTGGTGTGAAGCAAATAAAAATCAAGAATTTGTTCACTTTATAGTACTAAACAGCTGTTTGGCATGTATCCTCTGTGATTTGGGTTTCCTCTGATTCATAGCAGCTGTAAGAGACTGTATGTGCCTGGGGTGGTCTTGGCAGTCTTAAACTAAACTCTTCCCTGAGACCATGTAAGACTGAATCTGGAACATTTATTTCAAGCGGGAACTTCCTCAGCCTCCTGGATGGATGCTCCAGTTTGGCATCCAGCCAGGGTCTGACATGCTCTAGGGGTTGGAGGCAAGTCCATATGCTTCTCTATGCACTGATTTCTGTGGGATGCACATTGGAAGCCTAGAGAGACAGGAAAAGATGAGGTGTGGAGCCAGGAAGTTGGGGGACGAGATTGTTGGCATCATATTCTAGGAATGATCTGGGCTAAATTAATAAATAAAGCAACTATAATGTGTTTCCAATCAGTAGCCTGGTTTGGAAGGCCGACTTTTATACTTGGTGCATATTCTAGTCAAGGCCACTTCTCTTAGGTTAAAAATCTAACCAAGAAATTCATCCAGTGAGAATTACAGAGGCACAACATTGAAAGCAGCAGATCCACTAGAGGATTAAGAAAGCCTTTGGTGTCTACGGCAGTGTAAAAATGCCTTTAGGGTTATAAGTGTAAAATTGGACTCTTTCAGGAAACCCATAAACCCGCTCCAGGCTGAAATTCTCCAGTTGGGCATAAAAAACAGCAGTTTGTGTATACTTCTGGTTATGAGCTAACAGGTGTCTGGAAATGAAGAAACAAGTCACATTTCTGTGATAGAGTGCCACTGAATTTCAGAGCCAATAAATTTTCTTTGAAAAAAAAAAGACTCTGTTCTATCACTATTGGTTTATAATAAATCAGATCTTGACCTGCAAGTTAATAAAGAAAGCATGTTTACTAATTAGGCTTTATTCTCATTGTCCCATGTTAATTGCAAAATATCCACCTATCTCATTTACAAATATGTTAATTTATGTCAGAGAGGCACAAGTTTTGAGTCTACAAACTCTTCCTTTAATTAGATCAAAGGAAGGGCTAGCTCAATTTTATAAGACAGATTCTAATTTTTAATCAGTAAAATAAGTTTGGCTCCTAAAAGGCATCTTCTTTGACAGTTGGAAAACACTAATTAACAGACATAACTGTATTAATTGCATTATATCCCTGAATTCTTATCAGTTAGCTTATGTTGCCTGCTTGCTAATGCAAATAGTTGTGGCTTTGGTGGAGTCAACTCATACACATCTTTCTAATGCTAACTAGCAATCAATGCATGTAAAATTTCTAATGCTTCTTTAGGGAATTCTACATAATAGATGTAGTCTCTCTTTTGAGTTATGCCCTGCTATTTAGTATAATTAGTCCTTAAAGCTGCACCTATCATATTATCAGCTTCCTGGGAGATGAAGAACACACTTTATTTGTTTAAGAACAAAGAATTATAATAGTTTCCTTTAGGAATCCTTCTATAATAGGCTAACTGGAAATCTGTGACCTACCAAGTAACTTCCAATTTGTAATAATTAAAAATTGGTAGCTTTAAGAGAATTTGAGAAAAGACTTTAACAGGGAGAGACTGTCTGGGGAAGGCTTAGTGCTGTTGGCCCGAGACGACCACCCATCTTTTATCACAAACCCACAAGGAGAGCAGCAACCGTCTCTCTTTTCAGGTCCTTTTGGTGCCCTGCCTCCATTCTGCATCCAAAGTCCCACCTCAGGCACCAGGGGACACAGGCTCACTTACTGCCTGGCCTCCTTGAGCTATGGAGGAAGGCTGCTACTGTGTGTTGATTGTGAAAGTACTTTTGTAAGACCATCTCTGTTTTTGCCTTCTGGGAGTGCTGCTGAAATTAGTCCCTCTTCTCGTATAGGTGACTGAAGATGTTTTAAGATGATTCGAACTACATTCTACTAGTGCTTTTGAGGTCAGCTCTTCCATGTCCTGTGGAATGTATCCATCTTGGAACCTTTTGGTTAAGCTTTGATGATGGGGTCTTAATCTCACCCCCCCCCCCCGCCCCGCCCCACCATATAAAGTATTCCCAATGAAAATATGCAGGTTGAGTTAGTCCTAATGAGTAGTCTAAGAGCACGAGTCTGGGCATAGAGAAAATAAGAATCATGCAGAGGCTGACAAGACATTGAAAATGGCTGCACAGCAGTGAAGTCACACCCAGGGGAAGCTATTAGGACCTAATTTTGAATCCTCTAAATCCACATACAATCAGAATCCTCCGGTGCTTGGCGAGACCAGTTCTGCAGGTTTGCTAAGCATTAAGAAGCCTCACTTGTGCACGTCCAGTTTATTTTTCTGCAAATTTGTGCCAGATCCCCCAAAACCATGCAAGTCCACAATAGAGAGAGAAGTAAAACTGACATTTATAAAAATACCGCCCTTGCACTTCAGAGGTAGCCAGGACCACACATTCACACATCGCACCAACTAATTGTGCGATGCAAAAATGTCACTGTTTCTAGAGTAGGCATCTTTTTACACAAACTCATTTATCATCTAGTATTATGGTAATTTAAAGGTAAATTTCCCACTTAGTCTTCTCCCTTGTGTTTCTACAGTTTCCACCTCTGCTTCCAACCTAACAAGAAAACACAAAAATAGCAAATAAAACTTGGTGGAGGGAGCTGGGAAAGACAATTAAATTGAATGGAGAAGGCCAAAGCTGGGTGCAAAGGACAGCTGAGGAGTTTCTGACAAGGAGGCTTCATTATCACTCCTTGTTTCCTTGTAGGCATTCATTAAAACGTCAGCCCCCTTTGATGGTATACCAATACATTCCTTCGCTGATTCCACGTGGGAATTTCTCCACAGACCCCTGAGTGAAAGAAACCCACGTTTAGGTATTTGGGCTGTGCCGGCTTCCCATTTACATCTGACTGCCTGTCCGCGGGCCATCGGCGCGGGCCTCTCCTTGGCGGAACATTACTAATGCATGGTTGTATATTCTAAGATGTCCCTTGCTCCCGGAAACGCTGGGGATGAAGAACAAGACGTTTCCCGTGAACTCCAGCACAAATGTCTAGATTCTGGCACTGTACAAAAGTGCCAGAATTTCCCTGCAGCTGTAATATTTGCGTGTGAAAAGTTACATTCACTCTTTATATAGACTTCTCTGAGGGAGAAGCGTATCCACTGCCAAGTCATGTAACCAAAATGGAAGCAAGTTCTTATTAGAATTTCAGTATCAAATTTAATTCTAAATGAGGCTGTCTTTGGAAAAAGAATCTTTCCTTTGCAGAGTTGCTAGTTTGATTCCCTAGTCAGTTGCTCTCATAATTGTATACTCTCCATATATTGGACAATTGTCCTTAGAGACAATTGATACTTGTGGTCATTCCAAAGCAAACCTGGCTGGCTTTCCATTCTTTACGACTCTTACATAAATGTTGCTGAGGGCACACAAACTTTTGTCTGTAGTGTATCCTACATTGAATAAATATTTATAGAGGTCCATTATATGCCAAAATGTTCTCAAATGCAAAGATAAACTCTGCCCTTGTATTCAGTTAACAGAAAAATCAGTACAGTAGAAGTTAAAACCTTGCAAAAGGTACAGCACCCTAGACCTTGTGAGGGGTGCTTGGCCTGGAACCGATTAATTATCTGCTCAGACATCTCCCGGGTTATGCTTAGGCTGAACCGCATGCTGCTGTTCTTTAACAAACAGCACACACCTAGTCATCTGTCATCCCAAGGCCAGAATGATGAGATGTGCTGGTCCCGGTGTGTCCGTTTTCCTTCTCTTTCAGTTTTTCTTTGTAGAAAAGGCAAAGTGATACCCTGAGATCCATCCAGGGGACATTAAGGCATCTACCAGGTGACTTTCAGGGTAGGCTGCACTTTGTTTTGGCAGTGGAAAGCTCAGGAAGTGATGATGATAGGGCAAGCCCACTCAGACACCTGTTCCCAGAGTCTCCCATTCAGCATCGCTGAGCGCCCACCCAGAAGCCCCTGCCTTCTGTAGCGCACACCCTCTGATTTCTTTTCTTTTTTCTTCTTTGTCTTTTTTTTCTGCCCTCTGATTTCTGTCTATTGCATGAAGCTCTATTTAGAACTCTGCTCAGGCTAGGGACCACCCTCATAACTTAGGGACCCAACTCATTTTCAGTGTCAATTACTTCCTTCTCTTCCACATTTTCTGGAATATTCTCTTTCAGAGAATCTGTTGCTGAATCCCATAGGATTTTATTTACTTTTTTTTCCTGTTTGTTTCTTTCCTCCTATTTGCAAAGAGTTACACGGGAGCTACTTACCATCATCTTTTCTGAAGAAAGAGTTCTTCATTCATTTATTTATTTTTTTCCTCTTCATCTCCAAAAAGAATCCTTAACGATTAGACCGTCTGTCTCCTTATTTAGTGATTATTAATTTAAAAACTTCAAGATAAAAGGAAAGTTTTTTATAAATAGATAAAAATATCTCTTCACAGCCTTTTAAAATGGCATCTTAAAGTGAATTTGTTAATGAGACCAGAAAGTGGCCTTAAAAATTTTTTTTTTTTTTTCAACATTTTTAATTTATTTTTGGGACAGAGAGAGACAGAGCATGAACGGGGGAGGGGCAGAGAGAGAGGGAGACACAGAATCGGAAACAGGCTCCAGGCTCCGAGCCGTCAGCCCAGAGCCTGACGCGGGGCTCGAACTCACGGACCGCGAGATCGTGACCTGGCTGAAGTCGGACGCTTAACCGACTGCGCCACCCAGGCGCCCCTGGCCTTAAAATTTTTTAAGGCAGCCTCTTCAGCATTTAATTCCTCATATCCTAATACAATAAGATTCTTCTCTTCGGGATTTAGGAGACAGGATGCAGTTGTTCTGTGATGGAGCGTGCATGGGATTTGGAACCATCCAGACCTGAGTTTGAATCCTGACGTACCTGCTGCTATTTACCAGGCACACAACTTACGTTTTTCGCTTTCTCATCTGTAAAATGAAGATGATCCTAGCTACTTCAGAGAGACGTGAATATTGAATTTTTAAAAATTGTGAAAAACCCTTGAAAGCTACTGAACACTTAATTAAATTTAGTGCCTGTCTACAGTTTTCTCCACTTATAGGTGTTTCAGCCCAGTAGGATGGGAAATTTGCTAATCCTGGGCAGCTTTGGGGGACAATGAAAAAGATCCCCGGGCAGTAGAAGCACACACCTACACAGACACAGCCCCATCTTTGCCTGGTGCGGGGAGAGGGCGAGTTTGGTCCTAGCTTCTTCCCCACTCGGCCTTTGGGGGAGCACCGGTGGGCTTTCCCACAGCAGGCACGACTGGAGTGTGAAGTGGCTTCCTAGAAGACTTATAAAGGGACTCGGGGAGAAGAAATGTTCCTTTTACCTCTCTGTGAAACCCTACAGGGACTGTAAGGATTATAGTACCAGAGGAGGAAAAATGGCATCAATCCACAATACCCGTTTGCTTATAAATTTCTGCTAAAGGGGTCAGTCTAGTTATGGACAGTATATATGACTGGCTGAAGTGGACATGACTGCATATTATTTGTTTATTCTGCAAATATAACATTTATAGGGACCTATTTTAGTGCCAGGCACTGCTGAGGTATAACAATACGTAGACGTAAACACAGTCCCTGCTGTCACTGAGCTGATGGTTTACTGCGAGAGGAAAAGAGCCAAACAATCACATGAATAAAGGCAAACCTGGAACGCCCATACAAGCATAAATGGGAGGTGCATGGTCAACTGTGAAGCTTGTAATAAAAGGAGATTTGAACTTCTTGGGGAATAGGTAGGAGGGGGGCTGGTGGTCAGAAAAGGCTTCTCTGAAGGCTTAAGGTTGAATAAAAGCTACCTTGGCAAGGAGGAGAGGAAAGAGCAGGGACGAGACCAATTGGCAGAGGAAACAGGATCAGCTCCAGAATCTATCTGAAAGCAGACCCTGTGGCAGGAGGGAGGAGATGGAGAGAGCCAGGCTGCAAAGGTGGGCAGGGCACAGCCCGTTTATTCAGAGGAGTTGCAAAAGTACAGGGAAGTGGGTGAAAGCATTGCTTTTAAAGCCAGAGGATCTGGATTCAAACCCAGCTCTGCTTCTTCCTAGCTGTCTACACTAACACCTTGCTTAACCTTTCTGAATCTCAGGGTCTTCAACGTGATAATGAGGTTGAAAATAATAGTATGCACCGCATGGGACTTTCATGCAAACGTAATGAACTGATCAATGTCAAGCCGTCAGGGTAATGTCTGCACATAACAAGCACTCTGTAAGAGATAGCCGTTATTATTATTTTGTCTTTTCTCTTAAAGGAGATGGGAGGCCACTGGTTTTGTGGTTGCCCCATGGAGAGCAGGATCACTTCCTCACCCCACGTTGGTTTGATGATGCCACACATGCACCAAACAAGAGTGTGAAAAAGATGATTTTTACACAGAAGAAGGCTTCCTGGGGAGAACAGAGCAGGCTCCCTGGCCCCTCTAAAATGGCTTCCATGAAAGGAGGCATGAGAGGCTTGGGTTTTAAGTGGAGTTATAGAAGCAGGGCTGGGCTGGAGAGTTCCACTCAGAGGCCAGGTTTGTGTGGCCTCTCTACTGACACCTCTTGAACCTCTCTACTGACACCAAAGGAGAGAGTACTTCAGTTTTGTTACCAGCTCACCCAGATCTGGGGGGTGGGGAAAGAGAGGAAAGCAGAGAGGTCAGACTCAAAAGCAGTTGGTGATCCAACATCAAAAATAGAGTCAGACTCTTTTGCCACCACTAAAGGGAGGTGACTTGGTCAGGCAGATTAATTAATAATACTACTCATCTGTCGTACTTTCTTTGAAAAACGAAGGACTTCTTTTTTTCTTTCAAGACAACAAAGGGGTTCTGTTGACTTGTCAAAACATTTTGTCAGCCAGATTGTGGCTGTGTCTATACTCATTTACCTCTTGGTCATAGGAATAATTAATAAAAGTTATGTGAACAATATATACCTCATTAAAGAATAATGAATTTCTAACAGAAGTTTCTAATAGAATTTTACAGTAGCCCAAATATTGATGGAATTTACTGTGATGCCTTCATAGTCTTTGATCATTTTTACTTTTGTTTTTAATATCATTTCAAAATGACAACAGAGTAGGTGTCACTTAACAGGCAAAGCTGTAATGTGTTTATCTTTAGTTAAAATGTACACTCCTTCTTTGTATCTCTTCTTCCTATCATTGCTCTTTTGTCCTCGATTGACTTCCGTGAGGCTAACCTCATCGAATTCAGCAGACTCAAGAGTACAGGATGGGACTTTTGTATTTCTCTTTAGTTTAGCTATTATGGGATCATCCAGTGTCGTTTTTCCATGTCAGGTTGGGTTATGCTGGTCCGAAAAACAAACAAAGCAAGCTGATATTTTCCCCACTGTACTTTTGCCTAAGCACTGAATTAGCTTACTCCGAGCAATGAAACTATTCTTTGGACCAGCCCAAATGTTTGACTACAATCTGTGCAGCATCCGTGACTGCACTGAAACTCATTTTAACTTTTAAATTTATGTGTGGAGCCAAACTCCACATCTCCCACCTTGCTCTAAATATTTCCTCCTCCTGATTTCCTCAGCGAACGCTGATGTTTCACTCACCAAACTCTCAGTCAATTAGACATGGAAAATCAGTCAACCTCCCACTCTTTTTTTTATGTTGAAACTGTTGGCAAATCTCATCAATTAGGTGTCGATTTTTAATTTATATTTTCCACGTGATGCATGCGCATGGATTTTTAACCAAATCAAATGGCTAACGCCGAGTTGCTGTCAAAAAGCAACAGCCCCTTGTTCCATCCTAGCCTCATGCCCCATTTTTTTTTAACTCGTTCCGTGATAACATTTATAGCGCTGGCAATATCCTTGTGGTATTATTTCTTGACTTCACATCTTTAGATGTTATCTGTTGACTTCCTTGATGATAAGTGAGGTTTATATCCTCACCATTCCTTCTGCCTTATATTTCCCCAACTTAGTCACAACTGGCTTTATTTCCTTCACTGGGTGACTCCTGCTTAGATCTCCACCTTGTGTTTCATCAAATATGGATGATATTTCTTGACCACCATGTTGAGAGATAAGGACGCTAGTGCCCCCAACTTTCCCATCACCTCTTCCTTCTTCTGCCTCCTTATCTCTGCCAGCAATGTCATTATCTCGATATTGTGAAAATCATAATGTTGACATTCTCTTATAAACACATCATTCTTCATAATTTAACAGTTAATTATAAAATAAAAAATACACACCATTGACATATCATGG
Source organism: Neofelis nebulosa (assembly GCF_028018385.1). NCBI lineage: Eukaryota > Metazoa > Chordata > Mammalia > Carnivora > Felidae > Neofelis > Neofelis nebulosa. Next base: position 92,268,514 of record NC_080787.1, on the reverse strand, counting down.
TCTCATAGATACTCGCAGAGCAGAATTATGTCTGTTTATCTCTAGCACTCTTTCATGTTTTTCCCATTCCTGCCACTCTGCCCTAATTTGCAGTCTCTTGTGCCCACACCAGTGCTGTCCTCTTTAACTGGCCATGACTTCCAATCTTTCTCTGTTCAGATTGAACCTGCAGCGATGCAAGATTCACCTTCCTAAAGCATGGCTCCATTTACATCACCGTTATTTTCAAAATCCTTCAGTGGTTTGGCGAAAACATCTTGTCAAAATTGTTAGCTTAGCTTTCAAAATCTTTTACCAGCTTTGTCTCTATGTTTATGTTCCCACTGCTGCCTCCATTCTTTCTATGCTCTACATGTTTTCTGTAAAAGTCTACCCTATCCCATTCTTGTACTGTTGCTTACAATGTACCCTTGTCCTGAAGTCTGTGCCCCAGCCTACACCTGGTAAAATCCACCTTAATGATAAAATCAGATGTCTTCTGCATCCCCACGGCCTTCTTTTTTTTTTTTTAAGTTTTTTTTAACGTTTATTAATTTTTTGAGATAGAGAGAGACAGAGCATGAATGGGGGAGGGGCAGAGAGAGAGGGAGACACAGAATTGGAAGCAGGCTCCAGGCTCTGAGCTGTCAGCACAGAGCCCGACGCGGGGCTCAAACTCACGGACCGCGAGATCGTGACCTGGCTGAAGTCGGACGCTTAACCGACTGCGCCACCCAGGCGCCCCTTCCCACGGCCTTCTCATGTGATAATTTTCTTATAGCACAATTATTGTCTGATAGCATTTCTACTTTTATATCTGTTTTAGTACCCTACTTAGATTGTGTCTTTGTAGGCTTTCTTTATTCCCCATACTAGCCATCATACTAGAGACTAATCATACTTATTTAATTAAAAAATGTTTATGTACTTGAATGTACTTTAAAATTTTTCCTGCTCTGATAGGAACATTGCATTGCTAGGGGTTGTCGCATGCCTTTGTATGTTTGACAGACTGGAAACACAGAGAAAATTAGAAAATATAGTTTGTGATTTATAAATAACTTTGATTCCCACCACAAAGGGGGGGATATCTATACGTGTGAAAAATAGTAAGAGTGATGGAAAATTTTTTAGCTTCAAAATGTGATTAATTTAACTATACCTTTCTTCTACTGTTGGCTCTAGAAGGATGTAGCGATTCAGAATATATGTACTACAATTGGTTCTTCCCTGTTCAATGTCTTTATACATGGATAGCTAATAAATAGCTTCAAAAGCCAAAGTTTGGGTATTTTCTTTTCCTTTCAATTTCTTGATGTTTCAGATGAAGCCTGTCTGGGATTTCATTTTGTTCATAGATATAAGCATAATGATTCTCTTTTCTCTCAGTAATATGCTCTCTACCTGTGACATTTCATCTGTGAATGGATATCACTAGAAGATACCACTAGGATCTCCATGACCCCAGCTCTCTTTATGGAGGAAAATGGGGTCCTGAACCATTTTTACCTCAAACTTTCCTCTCTCTCGTATAAATGCAAGCAACTTTGTAAAACCTTATGCGTCCTTGGAAACTTCTTTTCAGAAACTATTCTTTCAGGGAATTTTACTCTTTTCCAAACACATGCACATCTGTCTTTTATTTCATCCTTTTAAGAACCTACTAACGTAAAGTAAGTGGGGCATTATTTATATCTATTGTATAGACGAAGAGAATGGTCAACCTACCAGTCTTTTCATGGGTAAATAAGAGAACCAGAGTTCAGAATACCAGGCCACTGGTAGTGCTTATCCCATCATGCTGTAGAACTTCACATCTTGTAGTTGTTCAGATGTACATCTAGCTAACAAGTTTAATTTAATGACGAAAAATAATCCCTATCATGCTGAAGAGGGAGACATTCAGTTTAATATCTGTGTATATCATTTATTTATCATGGAGGAGACATGTTCCATTTATCTTACCCTACCTACATCTGCAGTATTCTCCTCTCTAACTTATATTCTTTTTATGGAGTATTGTACACTTACAGAGCAAGATATTGAGATGGGGAGATTAGTGTGGTCCCCATAGCAGCACATTTCCTACAGATGGCTGGTTGCACCATGTATTAGCTATATATCCTTGAGCAAGTTATCCTCGACTCAGTTTCCTCCTCTACAAAATGAAGATAATACTATCACTTACATTATGCGGTTGTTGTGAAGACTGGGTGAATTCATAGAAAGTAATTTAGAGCAATGTTTAGTATAGACACGTATTGCTTAAGTATTTGCTATTGTTATTTTCATTTTTATTTATTATTGTTACTGGTAAGTTCAGAAGGAAGTAAGAATGGATAACTGTCATGACAAAATTAGCAGCATAACCAAAATGGCTATGTTTTCTGTAGTAATTCATTCATCTGATACGCCATTGTCTTTTTCGTTTTCCTGCTTGTATCAGTTATGCCCTCTTAAGTGTTGTGTGACTGCTCTGGTCTGTTGTCATGGACAGAACACATATAGTTCCATGGCCAGGAAACTGAAGCTACTTGACCTTCATCTCTGCCTCCCTTTTGACCCCTGCCACTCATGTGTCTTTTCTTTCTTTCTTTCTTTCTTTCTTTCTTTCTTTCTTTCTTTCTTTCTTTCTTTCAGATAGAGAGAGAGGAGAGAGAGAGAGAATGCAAGTGGGGAGAGGGGCCACAGGAAAGAAAGAGAGAATCTTAAGCAGGCTCCATGTTCAACGTGGAACCTGAAGAGGGGCTCGGTCTCATGACCATGGGATAATGACCTGAGATGAAATCAAGAGTTGGATGTCCAACCAACTGAGCCACCCAGGAGCCCCTAATGTGCCTTCTTATCCTTACTTTTGGTCTATGTCTCTCAGGCCTCCCCAGTTCCCTGTTGTCTGGTCACAGACTGAGTTTTCTGGAACTGAGCCAACCACTGGGTATGTTTCTCCTTTAGTGTGCGGCAGTGGGTAGGAGATGAGGCCGGGAGGATGGGAGAGGAAGAGGATAGAGAGTTGGTGACTGGCACATTGGGGTGTTGCTCTTCACATGGGTTTTTACATATTAATGATCTCTCTTCCTGGGGAAGAAATGCTAACCTGTTAAAATTTCCATTTTAAAATTCATAATGAAGAAAAATGACCTATTGTGGAGAGTATGTTTAGAGCACACCAGACTGAAGCTATGGTTAGGACTCCAAAGAACTTAAAAAACTCTAAGCTGTCTAACAGCTGGCTAGTTTGTTTTACTGTAAATGAAGAAAAACAAAACAAAACAAAGACTACCATGATAAAAAAGGAAGACATTCGGGTTCATTTCTGCCTTCTGAGGTAAGTTCTGAGTTAGGCAAGAATGTTTTCCTTAACCTGTTCCCTTTCTGCCCACACCTAAGAACTAGCCCACTGTAGTCATCTTTCTAGAGGGCCACTCCATAGAGTTGAGAGTAAAGTGCCCTTTCGTCATTCATGTACATAACTTGGAAGTGAAGGCAGCCAGTTTCTGGTGATAGCAGGTAACTGGTTCTCCCTGCCTTCCATGTTCAGTCGGTTCTGGGGCAACCTTCAAAAGAAGGCCCAGACTGGCTGTGTTTGTGCTGAGGGAGAAAGAAGTATGACTCCCTTATCCAGAGCATCAAGGAGAGGGGTTGGAGCAACTCTTTTTGTTGCTTGGTTTTAAGTTTCTCTTTCCTCTGGATGGAGAGTCTCAGACTCAGTCTGTTTCACATATTTATGCTCATCAGAGGGGCATTGTCTCATCCTAGAAGACAACTGGCAGTGTGAAGTCCTAGCAGCCGTGATCATCCCTCCCAGACCATGAAGGGGGATTTCCATATCCTTAACTGGTGTGGAGCAGATTCCTGAAAGCCTTACCTGACAGTGACAGTCATGTTCAGATTTCATCCCAAGACGTTCACTCTTTCGTGCAATTGTGGCAGGCAGAATTCTGAAATGGCCCCTAAGGTTCCCTGTCCCATGTGTGCATGCATGCCTTCTCCCAGTTATTCAACAAAATGCTGCTCTAACAGTGATGAGATTTTGCAGATCTAATTAACATCCCAAATTAGATGACCTCAAGACAGGGAGACTACTGCAGGTGGGCCTGATCTAATCAGGCGACAGAGCTCTTCCTGAAAAAAAGACATTCAAAGTGTGAGAGGGATTCCATGCAAGAGAGATACTTTTTAGCTGGCTTTGAAGACAGAGGGCCCATGTGACAACAAATACTGATAGTCTCTGAAAACTGAGACTGATCCCTGGCTGACAGCCAGCAAGAAATGGGGACCTCAGTCCTACAACCACAAGGAAATAAATTCTGTTACAACCACAGGAGCCTTGAAGACTGAAAGTACCAGGTGATTATAGCTAATACCTTGACTTTAGCCTTGGGAGACTCTGATCAGAGAACACGGTCACACCATTCCCAGACTTTGACATATAGAAATAGTGAGTAATAAATGGGAGTTATTCCAAGCTGCTAAGTTTGTAGCAATTTATCATGCAGGATTAGAAAACTAATACAGGGGTGGCAATGTAGCACGGAATGTTGTCATAAAGTCACCTTTCAGTACAATCTAGGAAGTGTGCAAGTTTTTTGTTCGGTTAGAAACTAAGAGATGAAGCTCCCTGTCTCTCCTCCTGAACGAACCCCACTAGGTTATTACCTAGTCCACATTTGATAGCAGGTAAGGGAAAGTTATCTTTATCTTCTTCCCTTCTTTCTGGCTTTATAGCTTCACGTGAAAATGAATAGACAAGTACACTGTAAACTCTAATGTTCTTTAAAATGGATGTGGCTTTTATTTTATTTCATTTTTTTAGCTATTTCAGGGAACTTTCTGTATCTTCGTGTGTTTACCTTCCTATAGCTACACCTGCCAGCTCTCTAGAGTTAAGGACGTTCCTAAATGAGAACGCTGTCTAGGAGAGAGAAAAGTTGCTCTGTGCTTATGATTCCCTGGTTTTATGGGGTAGCAGCCTATTTTCCCTTTTTGACAACTTCCCAGATATTTTTCTCAGTCCGCATGTTTAAATCTTCCCTTCTCTGTAAATAATCCTTGTCAATAGAGTGTATTTTTATAGGTGACTGAATCACTACTGCTAAACTTGTGGTATCAATGAAAAAGTCAGAGCTGTCCCTGTAGGGCCGTAAGGAAGAGCTTAGAGTGTCTGGTGAGAGCCTGGCCACTTCGCTGAAGAAATCATTGAACACAGTTTATTGGATCGAGGCCCATTATCCAGGTGGAGTCCTGACACTTGTCAAGCTCCCTTCTTTACTTTGTGTGAACTACAGGGCAGTCACAAGGCTGAATTTTGAAAGTGGCTGCCAGAAATAAAGTTCACTGCTAGACACTACTTGACGATTGGTTAAGGAGAGGGCCTTGAAATATTCTCCGTATTACTGGGGGTGTATGTTGCTTTTGTAATTAATGCATTTTGCCCTGAAGTCCTAAAAGTTAAGGATGACTGAAATCTTTCATATGATGCTAAGCTACTCTGTCTTACTTTGATGCTTGAACGACTATTTCATTATAGGTAAGGACTGATCATTTAAAACCTTTAACTTTGTTTGGCTCTGTATGAACAGGCTTCCTATATTGAAAGCGAGCACGTAAAATATTTAGTTCTGGGGTGCATCGTTTTCAGGTAAGAGAGTCTTGTGCTCGCTTCGGCAGCACATGTATTAAGAAAAGAGAGTCTTATAAATTTATCTAAGATGACACAAACACCAGAGAGCAAAAGCAAGGCCCCTCCCCCGGCTGCTGAGCCAAATAAGCACTGGGGCCAAGCAATTAGTGCAACACAAAGGCAACCATTACAGTATCAGAGCCAACCTCCATTGTCTCATTGCACCCTGCAGGCTTGACAAGTTTTCTCATGGGTTGCAGCAACTGTGATTTGGAAAGTAAACAATTTATATGTCACATGACTGGATTGGTCCTTTAGGCATCATCCACAAGCCTGTTATGATCTCTGGACCCCAACCTTAGCCACGAGGCTGGTGAAAATCCCTGGGGCCGATTCACATATTGGGAACTGAAATGAGAGAAACTGGGAACACGCATCTTGGTGTTTTATTGAAGCGCTGTTAGCAAAGAACTGAGGCCTTGAAGGATCTGGGTGGGACAAAGAGTGATGGAGGCTGTTGGAGGCGAAAGTGGGAGGGAAGTTTCCAGCAACAGGCTTTGGATTTGAATGAATCCAGGAAAATTCAATCTGAGTCCTCTCAGTTTGGAGAGATTGGAAGGAAACTGAGACGGCCTCCCTGTGTTCTGGGGTCTTCTGTCTCCTGGCTAAGATGGCTAGGTGTAGTTCTTCAACCTGGAAAGTCCCAAAAAGCCAGCTCATAGCAGTCCTGACATCATGAAAGTGGACCTCGAGGCACTTTTTCCTTTCGCTACCCACCGGGGGCCCAGACGCTTTTATCTTTCCTCGTATATTATGGGCATAATTATATATAGCAACAAAACCTTTTACCATAGGGGCGCCTGGGTGGCTCACTTGTTTGAGCATCCCACTTTGGCTCAAGTCATGATCTCATTGTTTGTGGGTTCGAGCCCTGCATCGAGCTCTCTGATATCAGCACAGAGCCCACTTTGGATCCTCTGTCCCTCGCTCTCTGTCCCTCCCCTGCTCACACTCTGTCTCTCTGTCAAAAATAAATAAACTTAAAAAAAAAAAAAAACCTTTTAGAAATGTAGGGAACCTTTTAAAACAATGTAGGGAAGTCAAATTTATCTTCTCACTATTATAAAGAATTCCTTGAAGTGAGTGAGTAGCATAGGCAAAGAGAGGCACGGCCAAATAATCAAAATAAAATTCTGAAATCTTAATCCTGCTTGACTGCAAATTTACCATAATTATTTAAGTTGGAACAAATTTGTCCACTTAAGCTTCTTATATTTCTAGTTATCCAGTTTTGTTTGGCTAATAACAATTTAAAGCAAAAAAGCTGTCAGAGCATGCTTTGTGGAGAAATCAGTTTTCCTCTGGAATGATGACCTCAGAAATGTATGGGAGCTATAGAGCTATCTGATGGATGGCCTGAGATTCATCCATAATGACCTATATAATGATGGACAGTTATTCCCTAGATTGGCTCTGGTCATTGAATAAGGTGGCTGGCAGTATTTCAGACCACTGCACCACGCAAGAGGATGTGGAACTATTGATATTTCATGCAAATTTGCCCACGCAGAAAAGTAAGAGACTTCCAGCGTTAGGCTATGTTGTTTGGGTTAGGCTGTCCCTGGTGGGGATGTGCTGTATTGTGGCAACACTGTATATTTCATCTGACATCATATCCTAAATAACAATCACAATAATTTAGAAACTGATCGCATTTTACATTACTTCCGACAACAGCCATGTTTTAAACTAGTATTCATATTCAATTTTTCAGTGGCTCTACATTTCCTATTTCTTTACCTTTTCTCTCACTTCCCTGATAAACTTATAACAAAAGACTACAATTTATTTAAAAGAAAAGGTACTTCAAGACTGCTTTATCCCTAGTAATTAAATTCAAAGTACACACTAACTTGTTTCATCCTGTGGGATTTATTTTGGTTATTTGGTTATTTCCTTACAGGAGACTGCTAGGCTTATGACAATGCTTTCTGGCTAATGCCTTATTCGTACTGTATCTTAGCTGAGTCAGATATAAGACACCGGCCCAGACTATGTAGCAGAATAGATAAGTCCACATACTTCGGAGTCAGAAAGATCTCTGTCAAATGCTGGTTCCATTGTTCACTGGCTTGGTGACTTCTCCATTTTCTCATCTAAAAAATGGGGGTTTTATTTCTCAGGGTCATTGTCATGGGATTAAATGAAATCATGCATGTGACGTCCTTAGCAGGGTGCCCGGCCTCCTTGTAAGTCCTCAGCAAGGGGCCGCTATTAGTAAGAGTTGCGTCATCCATATCCAGTGTCTGCCCGAGGTACGTAGTCATTTCCTCAAAGGGTACAGATAGAACCTTTTTTGCCCCACGCCCTAATCTGTTCCTGCTAGAGTCTGCATGATGTGATACCTGTGGTATGGTTTGTCCGCTTCATCACTAGCCCGCAAAGATTCTTCGAATTCTCTTAGCCAGGGAGATGAGGAAACTGGTAAGGTGGATTGAGTTCCCTTGCAGCCATTTGGGTGCCCTCAAGCAATATGGCAAGTGAATCAAGGAGGGATAAATGCCGGAAGACAATCCTAAGACCCACTTTCTGGCGCCTTATTTATTTCTTTTCTGGACGTGGCACTGTTCCGTTCAAATTCTGGTTTCAAAAGGGCCTTGGCTCAGCTCGACTGCAGACGGCGAGTAATGCTTACTGGGTCACAGTAAGCTGCATCGCAACTGCAGCCACCAACCTCCCATTGGAGTTCTCCGACCAGCTTACAACCTCCCTGGGACTGAAAACAAAGCAGCCATTGTCACACCAGATTCTGTGGAAAAGGAGCTCTGTGGTCAAATAGGTGTGGGAAATGCTGTGTATGCCATCACTCTATGAAAAATTCGCATGTGCCTTAGCATATTCAAGTCTCTACACCTGCATTCAAGAAATGTGGTGAAGTTTTTAGTCCAACACTTCACCAAATGGCCACCTGCTCCTTCCCCAAACACCTGAATAGAACATCTCAGTCTTTGGGAGACTGCGGAATCGTAGTTCGCTCTGGCTATTATGAGAAGTGGTGTTGACTATTTGACTTTCCTGACTGGAAGAGATGCTTTGGTAAGCCAAAGAATGGACATTTTAAGTGAAATAACATATTAGTCAGAATATGTCTCCTAAATTATATAGACTCTTTCTGTGAGAAAAGTGCATACATATAGTACAGATGTAACACCACTTTTGAACTGGGCTCATTTCATAGCTCCGTCCTTCCTTTCTGCCAAGATTCACCCACTACCCAATACCACCGCCATAAGATTCAGGAAAAGAACAGGCACAGCCAACACTGTTGGCCACAAGTAGTTTTCATCCCTGCTTGTGAACCTTTATGTCTGTTACATGCAGTCATGAACCCTGCATGTAACCATAAACAGAAATAATTCTGATCACCGTTCTAAGTGTAATTTGCACTTAAAAACTAAAAAGTAAAGTGTAATGATGTAGCTTTACCAAAACCAAAAAACAGCCCTGCCCGCTTCCCCAAATAGATATGCTGGACCTTCCTTTTTGTAAAAAAGCTGATCGAGAGGCACCTAGGCGGCTCAGTCGGCTAAGCCTCCGACTCTTGATCTTGGCTCAGGTCATGATCTCACGGTTTGTGGGTTCAAGCCCTGCATTGGGCCATATGCTGATGGGGCAGAGTCTGCTTGGTATTCTGTCTCTCCTTCTCTCTGCCCCTACCTTCTTGTGCTCTCTCTTTCTCTCTCTCTCTCTCAAAATAAATAAACTTAAAGAAAAAAGAAAAAAAAGCTGATTGGATAAAAATTGCCATGTCTCCTCCATGGCAGTGCTTGGGATGTAAGACTCAGCCAACCGTCCATCATGAAAGGATGTTACTGAAGAAACACAGAAAATTAAGTTGCTTCATGGATATTTAGTTTCACTCTTCTGAGGCTTTACAAATAAGATGATTATCCATAACACAGCAATTTTAGCTTCATCAATGTTATAATTGAACAACTGTAGTCTTTTTTTCTTTCCTTATCTTTCTCTTTGTACACATATATGCTATGTATCATTTTTGCATCAGATTTGTCTTCTAAATCAGAAAAGCTTTTGAAAAAATTTCAAGGGTATCTTTTAGTTTTAATTAGTATTTCTGAAAATCAGGATCATACACTTGAGGAAAATGAAATTTTTGTCTTTGCGTGTAAAAACATTGATGTTTTTATAGCAATGATATTAATCAAATAGTTTACAGAGTTTAGGAAAACTTCTGCCACGTGATTTTTTTAAGGCTCTTCCAAGGGTTAAATTATTGATTAGTATATTCACCCAGAGAATAGGATCATAACTTCATAACTCATTTCCAGGGCATTTCAAAGTTAAAAAGTCTGAATCAGTGCTGAGCTGAACTCAGGTAGAATTGTTTGTTTTTTTGTTATTAAAATTTTTTTTAAAGTTTATTTATTTTTGAGAGAGACAGAGACAGAGACAGAGAGAGACAGAGAGAGGCAGAGCATGAGTGGAGAAGGGGCAGAGAGAGGGGGAGACACAGAATCCGAAGCAGGCTCTAGTCTCTGAGCTGTCAGCACAGAGCCTGATGCAAGGCTCGAACTCATGAACCGTGAGATCATGACCTGAGCTGAAGTCTGATGCTCAGCCACTGAGCCATCCAGGTACCCCTCAGGTAGAATTCATAAGTAAGACTATTTTACCAGCCCTTGCTATGCCACTACACATCTTGTCATCAGTTTCTTGGTCTACAAAATAAAGGATCATGATTCCTTTGAACAAACTTGCTTTATGGGAACGTGCAAACGATTAGTCAAGTTTAATGCAGTTTGGATTTACAGAAGAAAATACCAGGTGATTAGATTAAGTGATAGATTTTTCTTCCTTTATGGGATGTGAATAATGAAAATTGTTGTTAGATTTAGGTCTTAAATAGCAAAAATCGGTGATCGTGATAACTACGTTGGACCTACTTTTGGCAAATGAGGAGAGCATTAAGAATGGAGTATTTTTAAGGCTGCATCCAATATACTCATAGAGCTTGTCAGTTCTCCTGTGTATTTGTCCATAGGGGACTGGGATCAACTCAGGCCTGACCAGTGGTCAAAGCCTGTGTCCAAGAGACTTCCTTCCATTGTTTATTGACATTCCTCTGGGTCTTATAATGTTCCTGCTGTATGGACCCTAAAACCACCACTCTCAATTACTTCATTCATGAAAGGAACACTTGGATAACTTACCACCTTCCATATAATGAGAAAATAGCCACCACCATAGTAAATGCTTAATTTTATAGTATTTACAGATGGGGTATCATAGAAAGAATGTATTGTGTACTTAGAAAGGAATAATAATAATGATAATAATAATAATGATAATAATCTCTCAGATCTTTAGGCTGAAGAATCATTGTTATAACAACACTACAAAAAATGGATTTTGAAAAGTGGTCTTTGGAAATAAAAATAAACAAAGAGTAAAATGATTCTGTGAAAGAACACTGTTTGAAATAATATGTTCATTTCATCTCTACAGTTCTATTTGAAAAATGTGAGACTTTCTGAAGCAGAATGACAGCAAATAATACAGTAGAATGATTTGGCTGAGCTACATATTTGGGTGTGAAAGTGAATTTCTTTGAAGTCATAAATATGCTCTGGATTTTTAGTTAAAGTTTAGATTTCCTAAAAGTTCTGCTACAACTAGACTTGTAAAGCCATCCAAAACAAAATCCGTAATTTATTTTCCTATTACCTTTTTATGAGGTCTTATAGCCACCGTAACTTCTTTTGTGCTTCGAGATTTACAGGTTAGGTCCTGTAAAAGGGCACTTGTATGACCCTCTAGGCCAGGGCTGTATATCTCGCCTTTCCATTTCTGGTCCACCAAAATTAATGAGGGCATCTTTAAGTGACAGTCTCCTTATAATGTTCAAATGACCAGAGTCCAAGAGGTTAAATAATTTTACCACCACTGTTCCTGAATTTAGACACTATAATCAAGTGAATTGACATAGAAGACAGTGTTGACAAAGCTCGCGGTCCCTTGTGCCTGATTTCAAATGGGAACTAAAATATTGATAGAATTCCATTTGGGATATTATCGAGAGTGTGGTATCTTTACTTTGAATTTTATTCGTGTTTGCAGTATTATTCAAAAATCGAATGCGCCACAGGACTGCTGTCACTCAGAGTGCCCTTGTTGTTTGACTAAGAGAGAATTCAGCTTCAGGGCGCTGCGCTTTTCAGCAGAACTTGGTGCCAGGAAGGGCAGCGCTGTGCCTGCCTGGGAGAAATATACCCTTTTATAAATAGCCCTACGTTGCCAGTGCCTTTTAGACTCCTTAAAGCATTTTTAGCTAAAAATACACAGCCATTCACAACAGAAATTTTATTCTTTCCCCATCTTTTATTTTTTTTACCTTCTAATTTACTACATAATAGAAACAGCATTTCATGCCCTGGCAGTCTTTGCTTTTAATATTCTATATTGTACAGCGGCTTTTTATTTATTTATTTTTTTATTTTTTTATTAAGGACTCCTTTAAACTATAGTGACAATATTTGGACCTTTGGTAAAATATTACCCTTTATTCCAAGATAATAATGACTCTACAATAAAAATAAATAAATAAATAAATAAATAAATAAATGAAAAAGAGAAAAGAAAGAAACCCCAAACAAGCCACACCATCCAGTTTCGGCCAAGCTGCCAAATCCTATTACAGATTCAATCCTATTAAAACGTTCCCAGGTTTAAGCCTGCTTTGGAGTTTTTCATAGGAGTGCATGACCCCTACCCAAACCCCTACATGTGTGGTCAGGGACCTCAGGATAATCGTAAACTGCCTGGACTCCCATTAATCTCGCACAGTCAGATATTAGTGCTTGTAAATCAGCACCTAAACAAGGACAATAGTTAAAGCCATCAATAGTCTTTTAATGAGGCAGATCAAAAACAAATGAAAGCAGCAGGACACTGGGATTTGCCAAGGAGGGGATGGGGAAGGCCATAAGCTTTGTCTGATTTCTTACAGAAAAAAGTGGATAGATGTAGTCCAGGTCCTGTCTTCTAACTATTGCATCCACTGTTTAAAAAAATATATATACAACAAGATTATTTCCAGGAATTTCCTTCGTTTTCTTTGTTTGGGACCTAGCAGCTGTCACTTTCTTCCCTTTCTCTCCCGTTCTCTTTATAGTTCCACACAAACATATATCGACATATGTGCATTAATGTACACATATTTAAAAGAGGAGGCCATTGCAAATAATAACTGCATGTAGACACATTAGGCAATGATCAGTTACACTTTGTCAAGAATTGTAATTACTTATCTGCATCCTTGCAGGCATTTTATGTGCTTTTGAAATTTTCACAGATGTTTTTTGTTCATTAGAAAAGAGGGAAATATCTTGTTTTGTAATTCCTTGTTTTAAAGAAGGAGAAAAATAAAGCAAGATAGGATTTATTATCTAGCACGCATGTGCAGCAGCATTATAATGGTTGCCAAGCAACCTAAAGGAACCATATCATAGTAAAGAGGGGGGCAAATGAATGAACAGATGCATGGGATTAGATATAGGAAGGGGAGAGGAAGGGCTGCTCTGAAATGAGCTCACCTTGGCACATGACTTTTTGATTGGGATTTGCTCTTATTCAGGTATATTTATCTTAAGTATCTCCTTTTTGATTTTGTGTGGGATCTTTCTTTTTGCTACGTGTTTGGTTTACTATTTGACTGAAAGGCTCAAAAAAGAAGAGGTGTGAAATGCTTATAAAATTCTTGTTCTTTCATTGTTGCCAGTAACATCCTTTCAAGACAGTGTTTTAAGAAGCAGAAAGGTACAGAAACAAGCGTCCTCATACATTTGCTCTGACATCATCCAAAGCAAACACATGCATTCAAAGAAGGAATTTCTTTGGGGGTGCTATCAAAACATAAATTCACTTCAAATTGACAGCTTACTTGCTGAGCCACTTTCATTGCTATCATTTAAAAGCCTCACTATATATGTAATTTTATGTATGTATGTAACACATGCACACAAACACACGCACATTCATGTATACATACTTACATATTACAGGTAGTCTAATAGATCAAAAATAAAACACCACCTCTTCTTGCTGCAAGATTGTGGATGATTCGGATGAGCACAGTCCTGATTCTATTAGAGGAATGAAACCGATGAGTAGGGTGTACCTAAAATGGTTTAAAGGATTGTATTAAAGACACTTCCTCTTACAGAACCATATACTCTTATACCCACTCTTCTAGAGCCATATACGGAACTATATATGGAACTCAGTTTGGACATTTGAGATATGAAAACTTGTAATTCCATGCATTTAATAGCACACACATATCCCTAGAAAGTGAAGTCATGTCGTAGAGGCAGACCTCAATGTTAGATTCCAGAGCTGACATAAATTCTGGCAGCCCAGTTCAGTTTCATTTCATGAGAAACGGGAAAACTTTTAGACCATTTTCAAGCTCCATTCAATTCTTTAAGGGATGAGGCAGACCACAAATGAGTAAACATCTCAAGAGTGACTGCAAGCAAGTAGAGAACACTCAGTTGGGAAATGCCCACCATGACAGTTTCCAAAAACGCAAGAGATGAACTGCTGGGTCCTCAGCAGAAGCCATCGCAGGAAGATAAAACGTCTGACTCGACAGATGGGTGGTGGCAGAGTTCCTGTCACCTGAAAGGATGTCTGTCTGTCACTTCCTACCTCAGAGCAGCTACCTTCACGAGGAGTGCTGGCCTTGTGGCAAGACGTTGGCTGGGCCAGATCAGCTCTTGGGGATCATTTTTTTCTTTGGACAATGTGACGATGAAATTGTAGCTCTGTAGTTTTCCCAAGAAATGGCAGGTGTAGTTGCATTTTAATCATACATTGACGTTAAGCTATTGGGGAATTATACCGTGTCTACTAATATATATTCCACCTCTCTTGCCCTAATGAGATCACCTTACACTCGCTGGCACTGATGCAAACATTTAGAGCTGAGTGCTCAAAAGAGGCAGGAGTACAAATGGTACATAATTCATTACCCTGGGAAACGCGATTTTAATGCAACATAATGCAAGGTGCTCTCAAGTATTTCTGAGGCAGGAAGAGTGAACCACAGTCATGGTGAAGTGACTGTTTACATCAGCCTGATTCCACTTGTTCTTTACTAGAGCTAACAAGCCCTGTGCTGTATTATTGCATCCACTTGTACTTACTGGACTCCACAGAGAAATCCTTGCAGCTAGAGGAACAAACCCTTTGTTGCATAATCTACGAAGCAATGGAAACTGGTGTGTGTAAAAAAGGAAGATCCTGGAAATTCTAAAGAACACTCCTCTGAGCTATTTTATAAGGTCTCAGCAACCTGGAGAATTTGCATTTAAAATAACAAACTCTATTCTCCACTCCCACTTCTCCACCCCCATTCACTCTTGTCAATAACCAAAAGATGGCAGCATTTTGCCCATCATTCATTAGTGACACCTTCAGTGGAACTAGGTCTGCATTTTCACTTTCATGTGCATTGTGATTTCCTCTTGGTGCTAAATGTGGATTGATAGTGCTGTGGCATTTATTAACAACAGCAGCAACAACAAAAATGCAATTTCAAAAAAGCTCAGAAGATTAATTATACAAATTATGGTGTAAAGCATCAGAATTCCTCTTTGATGAGGAAATGCATACCAGTCTAACTGCAGTGACACTGCGGAGCAATCAAGCTTGGCCAGTGGTATCAGGACCCAAACACCTTGTCCCTCCAGCCATTAGGCTTTCCTGGCTACGGGCCAGAGAAAGGAGCTGGGAATCTGGGGCCCGCAGTCTGAATCTAACGTGGGGCAAATGAAGAAGGGCACTAATGACCATATCTGACAGGGTGTGCATCGACCCAGGGATGCTCTCGGTCTCTTCCTCAGAGCTTGCTCTAATAAAGAGGGCAAGGTTGGCTAAGTGTCTAAGAGAAGGGCTATCTCTCTTACTCCTGGTATTTGAAACGGAGTAGCTTCTTTCCCATGAGGCTGTAAGGACACTCCTTTCAAAACCTATTCCCGACATTTCTCTCAATCATTCGATTCCCAATAAGACTGAATGCCTCATTTAAAAATCTCAGGGGGTGCCCGGGTCGCTCAGCCGGTTGAGTGTCCAACTTCGGCTCAGGTCATGATCTCCCAGTTTGTGAGTTTGAGCCCCACGTGGGGCTCTGTGCTGACGGCTCAGAGCCTGGAGCCTCCTTTGGATTCTGTGTTTCCCTCTCTCTCTGCCCCTCTCCGACTAGCACTCTCTGTCTGTCTCTCTCAAAAATAAATAAACATTAAAAAAAATTTTAAATCTCTGTATTTTGAAGAACAAGAGGGCACAGCTTTTGCCACAGTTGCTTGTAAAGGGAATTTGGTCCTGTTTTTCTGAATGTTCATTATAAATAGGGTCGACATTTAAAAGCAATAAGCCTCATCGGCTTCCTGCTCACTCTGTGTAGTCTGCTCCACTAAGCTATTATTTTCCTCTCCCACATTGTTGATTAGCATTATCGAGATACAGTAATAGGACTCATTCCCTCCTAAGTACCAAGATTCCCAATTTTCTTGAAACAGGGGCAAAATCCCTTTATTAGAAAATAGAGGTCCATTTTCAAATTTGATTGAAATGACCCAGGAAAATGCAGGCAAAAATAACACTGAGAAGTCTCTAATATTTGTTTACTTGAAAGCAGTTATTCTGGGGGTACTTTTGCCTTTGGACACAGTATCTGTATATCTGAGAAAAGGGTGCTCATTGCTAGCAGAGGTGTCAAAATATTGATATGTGATGGGGGAAATGTCAACCCGTTATAATATAATGGGTGCCGCTAACCAGAGTGGTAAGTGTTGATCTCTCATAGACATGAAACTGTAGAGTGAGTTTATAGATATAATCAACATATGTACATAGCTGATGTAGTTTAAATATGTACAGTTGAAAATGGGATTGAGGTGAAGTTAAATTTAAGAAACACCATGAAGGGATTCCGTAGAGAATTACAATTCAGTTTCACAAGTGTCTATCTTAAAAAATAGTGACTTATAAAAGACCTGTATGTATTAGAAATATTTAGAATTACAAGGAGAGCACAGTGCGCTGTTAAACATCTATTAAGTCAGGAACTGCTTAAAAATGGGCTTGAATCCCGCTTCTTCAACTTTTAGCCATGTAGCCTCCAGAAAAGTGCTTAACCTTACTGTGGCTGAAGTTCCTCATCTATGAAATGGTGATACAAATAGTTATGTCACAGAACTGTGTTAGGATTAAGTGCGATGCTCATTAAGTGCCCACTCACCATTGTTAGCACGGAGGAGATGTTCTTACTATTGTTAATGAGACCTAGATAAATGGTCATAACAATATGTAACTGATGGTTCTAACAAGACATAACTTCACCAAAAATCGCCAAATTGTAAGCTTGACAAAGATGGCAGTAAATTTCTACACGTCCCTATTATCCAGGAATAGAATTTAGGATAACTATTGATCATATCCTCTTAAACATTGCACCTTTACTTCTAAACTAACAACTTCCTGTACCCTTTTTTCCCCAAAACAACTTGCTATCTTCACTCTTCTGTTTCTTTCAGTGATCCCACCATCACACATCTTTGTTTGTTTTTTGATTGTTTGTTTGTCTGTCTTTTGGAGTATTACATACAGTGTTATATTAGTTTTGTATGTAAAATATAGTATTTCAACAATTCTATACGTTACTCAGGGCTCATCATGCTAAGTATACTCTTAATCCTCTTTCCCTCTCTAACTTTCTTTTTTCCTCTTAAAAACTGAGAATAAAATGAGGGTTGATGGGGAGTGGGAGGGAGAGGAGGGGAGGTTATGGGCATTGAGGAGCACTGGGTGTTGTACGGAAAACAATTTGAGAATAAATTTCATATTAAAAAATTATATTAAAAAACATAAAAAATAAAAAAAATAAAAAAAGTAAAAATTCACCCCCCCATCCCAAATTCTCTTTATCTATTTCACCATCCACTTTTAGTATTTAAGTTTAGGTTTGTTCATTTATTTATATGTACAAAAGTTCTATGGCTTTCCATTATGTATAAAGCAGTATTCTGGGTATCGCGTGTTGGGGTGAATACAAAAATATCTGTCAGATTTTCTACCTTTAAGACAATGTTTTATTAGGAAAGGTGATGCAGACTTAGATACCTATGACTCAAAGTACCTTGAGATAGGTAGTGTTTGTGGGTGAGCTCTTCTACAATATTCCCTTCCCTTAAGACACATACAAGCGCACACAAATGGATCAATCCCTCTCTGCTAAACAATTTCTAAGTTTATGTATGTATGTATGTATGTTTGTATGTATTTAGAGAGGAAACAGGGGAGGAGCAGAGAGAGAGAATCCCAAGCAGTCTCCATACTGTCAGCGCAGAGCCCCACACAGGGCTCAAACTCATGAACCGTGATATCATGACCTGAGCCAAAGTCAAGAGTCAGAGTAGTGACTGAGCCACCCAGGAGCTCCTCTGCTAAATATTTGAATGTGCTCTCAGGTTTGGTTTTGTTACATTGTATGATCAAAGTTGAATATACTTTTTTTTGGTCACATCTAATTCATCAGAAAGTCTCTTAGACCACCTTCAAACTTATCTTAAATTTGTCCACTTCTCATCATGTCCCTATCTTTTCTAAGCTCCTTTCAGCTATTTTCCTGGATTACTGCAAAAACCTCATGATCGATATCTATGAGTCCATTCTTGCTAGACCACAATCCACACTTTCTACGATCCTCTACCTCTCCAGCTGCAATCTTTTCAATTCTTCAAAATGCCATGAAAGTTTAGGCTTTATGGTCTTTATAATAACTGTTCCCTAGAGTGCCCTTCCCCACAGCTTCATGTGGCTGCCTCCTTGTTGTTCATGCTTCAGGTCACCATCCTTCCCATCCAGCTAATCGTGCACGCACTCTCTATCCCTTCACCCTAGTACAATTATTATTGGCATAAAACTTACCACTCTTGGTTATGTTCTTGTTGATTCATTTTGAGTGTTGCCCTCCCAACTGGACTGCAAGCTCTTTGAGAGTAGGCATCTTATCTATCTTGTTTGTTGTTATATCCTCAAAGTCTGGAATAGTGTCCTTGGCATATAATTGACACTCAATAAATATTTGTTGAAATAACAAATAGTTGATGATTATGCATTCGTTCCCACCAATAAATTTTGAGGTTTTGACAAAGGGACCATGGTTCATTCATCTTCGATTCACGGATTTCTAGCGTATAATAAAAGTTTAAAAAGAAAAAGGGTAGCGGTTTTGATTTGAATAAGCCAAGAAATGATTTCTTGTTCATTGATTCTGAAAAGCATCATGGAGAAGGCATTTAAGCTGAAACTTGAGTTGATGACAAATGATGATGTAGTTCATTTTGGGCAGTGGGTATTACATGAGAAGAAGGTTGAAACTGGGAAAATTTAGTGAATTTTTAAAGATGATAGTGAATACTAATTCAGATAGGCTGTAGTTTGTGTAATTGGATGATATAGGATAAGGATGGCAGGGAGGTTGGGGAACAGGTTAGGCCTGACCTCGAAAGCCAAATAGGGAATATAAAGTGTATATATGAAGTAGGCAGAAGACAGCCGTGAATAGCTATTGAAAACAGTCAGTGATTCATAGCCCTGGCTTAGAAAGGTTAAATGGCAGCTTTATATAGCATACATTTGGGGAGGGAATGAACAACAGGACCAGATGGAGTCTAGTATAATAGCCTGTAAAAAAGTAATCATGAAAAAAATTAGGTTGGTGGCAGTGAGTATGTAAAAAAAAAAAAAAATGAAAAAACAAAAAAAACACACAAAAAAACCCCAAACCCACAAAGCCTTAAGAAAAATTGGGGGGAGAAGAGAATTGCTAGAATTTGATATGGAATGTTCAAAGTGGAACTCACTTTGAGGTCCCAAAGAATAAGTAATGGGGGTGGAATGGAAAATACATTAAGAAAAATGGAGAACCCAGAAGGAAGCTCAGGTTTGTTGTGAGAGGGGGGAGGTCCATTCATATTTTTACAAGTGGATTTTTAATTTATGACAATAATTCCTAGAAGCATTGCCTAGCAGGCAGCTAAAAATGTGGCAGTGGAGCTCAGAAGGTTTTGGTAGGAAATAGAGCTTTGGGAATTATCTGTATGGAGGTGATATTTGAAGGAGATGGACTGCTTGGGGAATCTTGATGCAAAGATAGAAAAAACCTTGTGAACTGCCCACAATCAGTTTCTTTTAAAATCATGAAATCATCTTGACTTTTCTATTACCTTTATCCCCCATATCTGATCAATCACTTTTTAAACGTGGTTGACGTCTTCATTCCTTTTGCCCAGGACATTGAAATCGTCTCTTAAGTGTACCTTCCTTCTACCCTTCCTGATTGAATTCCTGCTGCACCAAGTTATCAGATTTCCCCCTTGACTCCTCTTCACAAAGTCTTCTAGATGCATGGCACTTCCCACAAGAAAAGGTCCAAGTCTTTAAACATTCCATAATAGATATAACATGTAAAAATAATAAATATTACATATGTGCAGACCAGCAAATTGGTAGTGCAGATTTAGTACATCAGTCACAAATAGGACTTTGTAATTGGCCCTAGGCTCCCTTGGAGGGCCAGCTTACGAGGATGACAGTCATGAGCATGGTTTTGGAAAGAATTCTGTTTCATCACTTTGCTCAATAGCTCTGTGATCTCCTTAAGGGTCATAGTTTAATGTACAACTTTTTTTTAATTTTTAAATGTTTATTTATTTTTGAGAGATACAGTCAGAGTGCAAGGGGGGTAGGACAGAGAGAGGGAGACACAGAATCCAAAGCAGGCTCCAGGCTCTGAGCTGTCAGCACAGAGCCTGATGTGGGGCTTGAACTCACAAACCATGAGATCATGACCTGAGCTGAAGTCGGACACTTAACCGACTGAGCCACCCAGGTGCCCCTAATGTACAACTCTTAAGGGAGCCTCTATTCAGATAAGAAAGTGTTGGGTCACCTTGTAGCAAAGAGGAATATCTTGGTCAAGAGAAGAAGAAGACACTGTAGGCTGGTGTTAAGATGAGCATGAAGAATTGACAAGTGCACTGGGAAAATTCACTCTTCCTCTCGACAGTGTCATGTAACTAAAGTAATTTTACCTGGGCAAAAAGCTATGATGCCTGATTAAATAGAGATGAGCTTTGGATTGCAGTTTAGGGAGGGGTCACCTGGAATGATATTCTGGCCCTGCTACACCTGTGCTGTCCAATATGGTAACCACAGCCTCAAGTGACTGCTCAATATTTGGAAAGCGGCTAGTTTGAATTAAAATGTAGTATACGTTTTATATGCCAGATCTTGAAGATTTAGTATGAAAAAAAAATATATATATGTATATATATATGCATATATATATATATATATATGCACAGAGAAAAGGCCATAGTGAGACAGCAGTTGTCTGCAAGCCAAGGAAAGATATCTCAGGAGAAACTAACCTTGATAACACTTTGGTTTTGTACTTGTAGCCTGCAGACTTTGAGAAAATAAATTTCTGTGGTTTAAGCCACCCAGTCTGTAATATTTTGTCATGGCAGTCCTAGAAAATGAATACACTTGTCTTTCTTTTTTTTTTTAATGTTTATTTATTTTTGAGAGAAAGAGAGAGACAGAGTGCAAGCAGGGAAGGAGAAGAGAGAGAGAAGGAGACACAGAAACTGAAGCAGGCTCCAGGTTCTGTCAGCACAGAGCCTGACGTGGGGCTTGAACTCACAAACCCTGAGATCATGACCTGAGTTGAAGTCAGACGCTTAACCGACTGAGCCACTCAGGTGCCCCAATACACTTGTCTTTCTACTTTTTAAATATGACTACCAGAAACTTTAAAATGACCTATAGTGTTTGCATTTGGGACTTGCATAATACTTCTGTCAGAAAAAAAACTCTTCTAAACTCATGGAAGGCAGGTGCAGGAATGGCTTTGTAGGGGCCAAGATGCTTTCGTGGATCACAGCCCAATACTCAGTGACACAAAAGAACAGTGATGGGTTTTATTTGAGGAGAGACTGGAGTGGCAGTAGGGGATTAATTCTCTATAATCCAAGTTAACTTGCTTCACTACTTCTTTAGTAGGGATTTACTGTCCAAAAGCATTGGTAATACTTTTTAAGACTGCATAAAATTTGGTCGTTGAAGAATTGATGGGGACCAAATATAATTTATCTCGGGTAGGATTTAGTGAGAGTTTTGAAAAGGGTTGAAAACATAAACAAAGAGAGGTAACTTGGGAACACGATCCAATCCGCTATGGGTAAAATGACAAGAACGTGAATACTGGACATGCCAGGCAAGGGGTTCTGGGCATTTGGAAGCAGTCTGACAGCTTGAGGCAAAAGAGATAAAGGGAAAAGTTTCAGAAAGTTCTAGAGAAGAAGAACCAAAAGATAATTTGCATTAGTTTATATCTCACAGGGTGTTAATTTAACAGGATTAAATAGATTAATAGTAATTCAGGGCTCAAAACAGTGCCATGATCTTGTCTTACTCTCATTCTCTTCCCTAATCCTGGGGACCTAATAAGAAGCATGCTCCCCTCCCTTAAGTTGGGGCACAGTGGGAAGAAAAGCCTCATGGTGTTCCCAACTTTGAGGTCTTTCCACAGGGGCGTTGGAGCCACACAAGTGGGGGGCTAGGACAGAACTCTAGATGGCCTGCTCAGTGCAAACATCTCATATTCCATTTTAATTTTACTCTTGCATGGCTTCTAGAGTCCCTCTGGTGGGGTTTTTTCAGAAATATAGTTTCCTTCCCCATGTGACATTCATGAATGCTACATGCAAAGGCTTTCTTTAAGGACATTAAACAGATTCTGCTCTTTGATTCTGTGTCCAGTTTTCTCTTCTTCCCATTCTTTTTGATGTGAGGACTGGGCAGAGATAAGAAATGGTCAAAGTTAATGTGTGTGATGGAGAGTATGTGTAAGCAAACACAGCTTTGGAATATGCCAGTTGGGTTATAGGAATTTGATTCTAGGTGTAAAGTAATTGTTGAATAAAGTTAGCAAGAGGAAAACAAAAGACTCTGTATTCACAATTTCCTCTAATTAAAAAAAAAAAAGTGAGGAAGATTACATAAAATGGACAATGTCGGAGAACTTTAAAAATAAGGATAAACTTCCAGGAGTCATGTAGTAGCGTGCTGTGCAGAGTCCAAAACTATAGGTAAGGAGTTTAGCTGTGGGCTCCCAGTAGAAGCTTCCTGAAGGCTGAGGCATAAAGAGAACAAAGAATGGAATGCAAAATTTCTTTTCCTTAAAAATGATAAGGATGACTTTTTACTTAAAAATGAATTGCAGCCCAGATGCCGAAAGGCACTGTTCATAGATGTTCTTCCACATCTTCATGATGTCTTCCGCATATAGGAGCATGATACATTTTTGCTGAATTTAGGATGGAGTGACACTTGGCACTTAAGCCATTTGGCCTTGCTACTCATATTTTTGGCTCTGTCGTAATTTTGCAACAAGAGCTGCTTATAAGTTGCTTTGAGTTCTCCTCCTCCTCTTCCTCGTCCTCCTTCTCTGAAGGAATTATAGTTGACACATTTACTCACATCTTGGCTGATGTATTTGGTCAGTAAAAAAAAATGGTTAAAAGACAAGATATGGGTAGATTTACTTATGTTTTCCACTGACTTTAATATTTGGCATTATGTGCTTGCATTGACAAATATTGAAAAGCAGTAAATTTTTATTTGTTTTTATGCCAATCCCTATTGACTTACATGTGACATTCAATGTAACAATAGCATGCCAGGGAGAAAAATTCAATAGAGAAATGCTGTAGGGATGGAGGAGGCATTTCTATTTATTTTATCAAGATATGAAAAATAGCACCTCATTATTAAAAATAAAAATATAATGGATTGTTTCAGATGTATATTTAAGACTGGCTAAGAGTTGTCAAAACCTATCTGTACATGCAACAGTTGTATAGATCTTACTCTGAAAAATAACCAGATGTGCACATATGAAAGTTTATAGGCATGTCTATTTTTGTGTGTACATTTGCTCTTAATCCAGTTCATCTATTCTGGCTGTAAAATAATCTTTGACTAGTTGTTTATTATCCCATCAGATTTTGGCCAATTTCTTATAGGCAAGCAGTTTCTTGGGGGTTGGCACAACACAGGCATTGTGAATTCTGTTATTTTTCTTCCACTTGCCTTGAAAATTAGATTAAGTGCAAGATGTCTCCTGTCGTATACTCCCCAAGTCATTTTCTTATATACACACACAAATGTCTTCCGGGATCCAACACATTTGAGCTTCCGCATGCCAAGTCGAAAGGCACTGAGCTTGCTCACTAAGTGAAATGTAAACAGGAAGAGAGTGAACTAGGAAACGAATGGACACTGACTCTATATGATTCTATATGCAGGCTTCTTTACACTGTGGCGACTCTGGGAAAATCGTTGAGCATTTTAGATAACTCAGTTTTTGATATGCGGGAGAGATACACGTGCCTGATTCTTACAGCATCAGAACTAATTAGAAACTTTTCAGAGTTTTGTAGGTAGGCCACAGATTTATTACTAAGACCCAGCACTAAGCCACACACCAGTAGACTCTCTTGAAAACTGAAGTTCGATATGAGCCATGTGTCAACTGTATTTATAAACCAAGTTCTTTCGCACTTCATCACCAAAGTGTTATCCTATTCTCTACTTGTGATAGGGTAAGGAAAAGCACAGATATCATGACTGCCAAAATATTTGTATGCCGCTTCAAATGCCCTGGCTACCTTGCCTTTTCCAATGCGCCTCTTTTAAGTCATCTTCAACCCTGGAACTGCTTTTGGACAGTTCATTTTATTGCCTTAAAAATATGACGTTTAGAGGAAAAGAACTGGAGCATAACCTCACAGAGCAAATCAAACTTTTCTAGGGGTTCCAGAAAAGTTTAGTCAATATTGTATTGAATATCTTGGGGCGCCTGGGTGGCGCAGTCGGTTAAGCATCCGACTTCAGCCAGGTCACGATCTCGCGGTCCGTGAGTTCGAGCCCCGCGTCAGGCTCTGGGCTGATGGCTCGGAGCCTGGAGCCTGTTTCTGATTCTGTGTCTCCCTCTCTCTCTGCCCCTCCCCCGTTCATGCTCTGTCTCTCTCTGTCCCAAAAATAAATTGAAAAAAGAAAAAAAAAAAATTTAAAAAAAAAAAAAAAATATCTTAAGCAGTGTTTCATTCACATCATTTTCTCCATTAAATGAGAACCTCAGGGTGGAACTTCCCTCTGTCTCATTCTTTTTACATCTGCCCTCAAAAAGCACGGGGTAAAGTAAAAGGGCTGATACAGACATGATTCACCTGTTGACTTATACACATATTCTTTGAAACACGCATTCACTCCTAATAATGGGAATTAAGTAGACTTATGGAGACCATAAGCATCATTACCTCGTGAGAAGAGACTCACAACTGAAGCTCTCAAAGACTCAAGGCTCATTTTCTTAAGCTGGTAATAGGCATCCTAGATAGCTTCTTCAATTCACCTGACTGCTTTGGTTTGGTTTCTTCCACTGGGACAACAGATGGTGTTAAATTTCCTCCAAATTTAATAGAAAAGATGACTGAAAGTCATCCATTCCTGAGCTTCATAGGTCTTGTTAAGAGAAGCTCAACGGAATACCAAATAGTGTATTTATAGGAAGCTGAACCATATTTTTACCTGGAGGTAAAGTCTTTTATAATTTCAAAATCGCATTGAAATTGTTAATGCTACAGGTTAGAGCTTTTTTATTTTTCTCTTTCACTCTGAGGGAATAGAAAATGTGGTTTTTATTCCCATTTTTATATTTTTTTGGGAAAAAAGGTCATGCTGTCATCTTCTAGGGCAGTGTGAACCCCAATGACCTGTCTCTTGTCTTGGTAGCTAGGGAAGATCATTTTAAAATGCATTTATTGTGTACTTTTTATCTAGCACGGGTTTTGAATCCGTGTAAAGATTATGAGTAATTGACATATCTGTATGCCTGAGGGTGGCTGGGTGGGATTCTTACAGAACTGGTTTTTGAATTGTTCCTAAGTAACCAAAATACCAATAAAAATCTACTTATTTTACACCCTTTCTGACAATCTACAGCAAAATTAAGGCAAATATTATTTTGGGGAGCCCGCTTACTGGTCACATAACCAACATTTTAGTTAAATTTCTGTCAGCTGAACTGTAAAAAATTAAAGATCCAAGATAAAATGTGCTCCCATGCTTCAAATCTGACCAATTCCATTACGTGCACTATTGAAGTATGAAACCTTTCTCCTTGATCAAAATGCTGGTGAGGATCTATACTTCTTTTTTTTTTCTTTTTTACACGAATATTCCCGCTATGAAAAAAAGAGTTGGAAGGCCAAATGAAAGACTGAAACAAGCAGCCATAAAGTGACTTTTTACATTTTTTAAGTAGGTCACAGTAAGGTATATTATTCTTACTGCAAAAGTCAGGTTAAGCTTCTCAATTAAGAAAAGATGCATTTATAGAGTTCTTCCATTTTTATTGATTTTTGATGTCATTTTAAAAATGATGAATAACCATATTGTAGGAAACTGGACCCAAGGAGCATTTCTTTCCTATCTTTAGTTACTGCCAAAGAGCATGGTTCTGGCTTTCACGGGTCTCAGGAATATTACCTTCTAGAGCAGCTGGAATGATAGGCCCATGAGAAAGGGTCATCGTCTTTGACACTTATGAATATATGAGTGTCCTTGTCCTGGGGCTCTGCTGTGCACCTGAACATAGCCCATGCTTCAGACAAAAGCAAGGTCTCTCATTTGGAACAAGGATAATCTGCTTAAAAATCTAAATCTCTTATAAACGGCTGACGTGTGCAAGAATATCATAGTACATAGCTCTTTGTAAGGTAATTTTAAAAGAAAATGATACACATTTTGCTCAGCCAAGCAATCTGAAAGTTCAAAAGGTAAGAAGCACTTCTCAGCATGAAACTGTCAAACATATTTGAAAAGAAAGTTAATTACAATTGGCATTTCCAGGCCTTCTGCTGGCCATGGCTACCTTACTGAGAGGTGACACTAGTGACATCCATGGTATAGTCGCTGAGAAACGAAGAGAATCAAAAACCGAAGCTCTATGTTTCTGTAACATAGGGTGAAGAACCCTAGGGCAGTTGTTATTTTTTGTAGACACATTGCAGGTTTGTATAGGTAAAGACTAAGACTAGGCATAAACTAGAGGTACAGAAAATAATGGTGTTCCAGAGACATTGTCTGGATTCTTCCTTCCATGGAAAAGATGATGGAGAGGACTAATGATGAGGCAAACAACTTTTCCTGTTTGCTTCACCTCTGAGTTTTCCTGCGTGGGCTTACATTTTCCTCTGATGACTTCCTGGTAAATCTTTACCTATATTTTTTTCTCAGAAAGAAAAAGAAGAAACAGAGAGAGAGAGAGAGAGAGAGAGGAGAGAGGGTGGAAGGAGGGAGGGAGGGAAGGAAGGAAGGGAGGGAGGGAAGGAAGGAAGGGAGGGAGGGAAGGAAGGAAGGGAGGGAGGGAAGGAAGGAAGGGAGGGAGGGAAGGAAGGAAGGGAGGGAGGGAAGGAAGGAAGGAAAGAAGGAAGGAAGGAAGGAAGGAAGGAAGGAAGGAAGGAAGGAAGGAAGGAAAGGAGAAAGAAAGACAGGAAGGGAGGAGACAGATCTAACCATTCAGGTAAACTGGGCTTGTCTAACTCCCAAAGAACTCTGATAATAGAAAATGTATGATCCTCTATGTGTTTCTGAGCTCACAGGAACATGAAATGCCAACTAAGTTCTACGAGACAGTACCATGAGACCCTGGGCAAAATCAACAAACCTTAGTTCTTATTATTTAACATTGTGTTGACCACTAAATATTCATCACAAATTGGAGTAGGTCTACGTTGGTGAATCTAGGATGTTGGAAATAGGAAAAATTAATGGAAAAAGATGGACCTTCTGGGAGCATCAGTTTTATTTGAAGTCTTGGGAGAAAGTATTTAATATGTACATAACTGTATATGTTGAATGCCAACTTTCACATCTACATTTCAGATAAAAATGAAGTATTTCAAAGAATTGTTCTGATTGTATGTTGCTTTGGCTAGTTCCCAGACCTCAGGGGCACACATTTAGTTTTCCTGGCCACTAGAATAGTTGTTTTAGCTTTGTTCTTTTTTTTTTTTTTTTTTTTCCAGTAGGCTCCATGCCCAGTGTTGAGCCCAACGTGGGACTTAAATTCAAGACGCTGAGATCAAGACTTGAGCTGAAATCATGAGTCAGATGCCCAACTGACTGAACCACACGGTGCCCCTTGGCTGCTTGAATAGTTTTGTGGAAGCTTTTGAGAGTCATTGAACCCTAACACTGGAGTTATTAATTAAAAGCCATTGTTAAACTGTTGTGATGTAAAATTTAGCAATTGGCCTGGATAGTCCCTTAACAAAACCCACATTATGGGTTTTATGCATACCTTTAGCCCTTGGTAAGGAGGAGCAAAGGAATATGCCCTGGGAACCTTCCATCTGCCAGAGAGTTCTAAGCAGATAAACATTGAAGGCAGAAGAGGTCACTCTGAGGCAACTAGATGGGCAAAAACAGTAAAGCAAATTTGGAGAGCCAGAGAAGTATGAATAAGACACACTATTATTAATGTATTTGGGATAGGTAACATTTTTTAGCAGTTTAATTGTTCACCAACTAATACAAAACAGTACTTTACAGTATTTTCACAGGGTTCTGATAGGACCTAATTAAAACGATCACCTTCATTTGGGGAAGAAATTAATGATATGGTGATATCATTGTCAACATATATGTAGCATTTAATACATAGATTATACTGTTTTTCTTTTGTTAGCCAACCCAAGAAAAATACCAATGAGATACTGAATTACCATAGGGTTCTAACCATACAGATGTCCTAAACTACCAGTACATTTTGATGAAATGGCCAGTATGAGGAAGATGCTCAGAAGTCACAAATGAAATATTTCTTAATTTTCTTAAAATTTTTTTAATGTTTTATTTATTTAATTTATTATTTTTTTTTAATTTTTTTTTTCAACATTTTTAATTTATTTTTGGGACAGAGAGAGACAGAGCATGAACGGGGGAGGGGCAGAGAGAGGGAGACACAGAATCGGAAACAGGCTCCAGGCTCCGAGCCATCAGCCCAGAGCCTGACGCGGGGCTCGAACTCACGGACCGCGAGATCGTGACCTGGCTGAAGTCGGACGCTTAACCGACTGCGCCACCCAGGCGCCCCGATGTTTTATTTATTTTTGAGAGAGAGAGGGAGAGAGTGTGGAAGGGGCAGAGAGAGACGGAAACACAGAATCCAAAGCAGGCTCCAGGCTCTGAGCTGTCAGCACAGAGCCCGAAGTGGGGCTCCACCCCACAAACTGTAAGATCATGACCTAAGCTGAAGTCAGACACTTAACCGACTGAGCCACCCAGGTGCCCCTGAAATATTTAATTTTCAATTGTAATTTGTAGTCTGGTTAGCATTAATATTAGGCACTCGTATTTGAATTTCCATATGCAATTACAAAAAATGCTTGAATGATAACTCCAAAAATGCCATGTTCACATTATCAAATGGCTTTTTATTAGTTTTCCATGTATGAACACTTAATTTTAGTGCACAATTTTAAGCTTTCTGCTGTGAGTAGTTATATGACTATGGGGTCCTCTAATGGTGTACTGTTTTGCTCAAATGTAAATTGCCCAGAATAACAATGATAGCAAAATCTGTGAGCCAGTGAGTTTTGAAAACTATTTTTCAAGGCTAGTTTAAATAGTTATATACATCAATTCTGGTAAATGACAAAAAATACACATTGACAAAAATCATATAATCAAAATCACGCATATTTTACGAACAACAGTATAAAAACATTACTTTAATATCAAACCTCAAAGGCAGTATGCTTATTCAATTTAATGCAAACTTCATTATTTTAGATCCTGCACGGGCCCGCATAACATAGGTTGAAAACTAAGCATTGGCCTTAGGAAAGAGTATTAATTATACTAGGATCTGAAACTTTAAAACTGAACTATATTTGTGGTCATGCCAAATCATGTACTAAACAATATTCTGAGAACGTCAATAAAACTAATTTGGTTTTCTCAAGTTAGTAGCAAGTGACATCTTTTTTTTTTTTAATTTTTTTTCAACGTTTTTTATTTATTTTTGGGACAGAGAGAGACAGAGCATGAACGGGGGAGGGGCAGAGAGAGAGGGAGACACAGAATCGGAAACAGGCTCCAGGCTCCGAGCCATCAGCCCAGAGCCTGACGCGGGGCTCGAACTCACGGACCGCGAGATCGTGACCTGGGTGAAGTCGGATGCTCAACCGACTGCGCCACCCAGGCGCCCCGCAAGTGACATCTTGAGAAAGTTAGGGTTAGAATCCATTGGATCTGGGGACTGATTTACAGATGCTTAGTGTTCTTATTTATGCTTCAGGAAGTAATAATCAAACCATTTCATTCAATAAGTGCTTACCAAGCACCTACTATGGGCCAGTCACTGTTCTGGGGGTTATAGGAATAGGGAGAAAAAGCAGACAAAATTTCTTGCTCTCATGGAGTGTACATTATAGTGAGAAGATGATCAATCACAAAACAAAACATTCATTTATTAGATGGTGATATGTGTTCACTCTATCTTGAATCTACCACTCTTTTGAAAATGCTAGATTTGTTGGTATTTAAGTCCAGTTATTTTGGTCTTTAGGAAAGGTATAACCTAGAAAATTCCACCAAGAGTTACCAGGAACTTCTCAAACAGGAAAATGAAGAAAAGTTATATTCCAGTAACAACTACGAAAATGTAATCTGATTTTAAATATTTCCTAAACCATGTTAGGATTTTAGTTGTTGGAGACAACTAACATCAGACTATACACTCTAATTCATGTCTAATGAACTTGGAATGTTTCCACACAAATTCCAACTTCCATTGTATGCATCAGGTATTAGGCAAAACTTTGATGTACCTCTAATTCCTCTACCGAATGCTTAATACTTTCATTTGGATTTCTCTTTCACTTTGGAGGATTTTGTGAAATGTTTTAAAAGATTAAAATAGGGGCACCTGGGTGGCTCAGTCGTTTGGGCGTCTGACTTCCGCTCAGGTCGCGATCTCGCAGTCCGTGAGTTTGAGCCCCGCATCGGGCAGGCTCTGTGCTGACAGCTCAGAGCCTGGAGCCTGTTTCGGATTCTGTGTCTCCCTCTCTCTCTGACCTTCCCCCATTCATGCTCTCTCTCTCTCTGTCTCAAAAATAAATAAACGTTAAAAAAAATTTTAAAAACAGATAAAAATAAAATTTTCCTCTTTGTTATGGCTGGGAATGATCATTATTATCAGTTTTGGTAGCGTGTAAAGCTGTAGTGATTCTTATTGCAGTCAAGTAGCAGTTACTGGCAAGGCACAGATGATCAGTTTCAGACTTGTGTGCTGCTGAATTCAGCCAACAACTCACTCATCGTGACTTTAACAGATTTTTCTGCTCTTCGGACCACTGGGAACCTTATGAACCAGTTAGTTCTGCCCTCCTTCTTATGACAAAATGCCAATACTGTCAACATCCAGGAAACCAAGCACCAGAATCATTTGCTACTGCAATGAGTTCACTTTTAGAGTATAAAACAAAGAAAAGTAAAATTTTCCTAAAAAGTGATGATTTTTCATTGCCCTCAGGCTTTAGAAGATCTGAAATTCACTGGCAAAAATTTCCAGCCAAAAGGTAAGGATATTCTTGATTGTGATTTGCTAAATAATTCTCTCTCTCTCTCTCTCTCTCTGCCCCTCCCCCTCTATATCATTGAGGAACAGGGGATTATTTCTCCTTATATAGACAATGCTATAATTTTAGAATTGGGAAAGACCAACTCATTTTGCAAAGAAAATGGGTGATTTGGTTAAGATCCCAAGGCTACGGAATAGAACTGGTATCTAGTTCCAAGTTCCTAGCTTATAATTCAGTGATTTTATTAACACACTCACTGTTGTCCCCAGCCTTTTGGGACACTATATTATCCTTTTGCTTATATGTTTAGGCTTCATAATCTGACCAAATGTAGCAAAAAAAATAGAATATTATCTTCATTAAAGACAGAATTTTTTCTATTTTTTTATTTTGTTCATAATTGTATTCTATCTTCAGCACCTGAAACAGTGCCTGGCATATAACGAATGCTCCAAAAATATATGTAGAGGGGCTTAATCATGGTCAAATTTGTGCATTATTAAGTGACATTACAGTTAAGCTATTTTCTATTTTGCCAAAGCCAAGGCAGAGATGTGTAAAGTCTACTGGGAAAGTTAACTTGCTACAAATAAATTCAAGAAATAATGAATGAAGTAGTATATTGGGAATACCATTTGGTAATTCAGAATTCAACTGAGCTTGACAAAATGTTCAAAAGGTATTGTGAAATATGATTAAAACAAGAAATCAGTGGTAAAAATGAGACCAAGAGTCATAGCAACAGCCAAAATGTATTTTACATGTTTATTCTGACAAAGAAGGTTGTAACACACATAATCTTCCCTTGCCTACACGATATTTTTTTATAAGGTAAGTAATGGGCATATATTTTCATTTTGAATCCAGGGAAGCCAAACCACTTGCCTGAAATTAAAGGAAATCAGAAGAATGGCTGGAAAAAAAGGGAAGGCGTGGTCTCACTGTACGTCCAATTCTGTTTGCATTTAGACCATGCTGCTTCTGGTCTGGTTTAATCAAAATAATAAAATCAGTCAATAGGCCACTAGCTGGGCTTTAAACACTATTTTAGCAGAGTAAAGAAAACGCATAATCATCTCTGTTTTTGATAGTGTTCCCAAACGACAAAAGAAACTCAAAGCTTTGGTTCCTTTGCTATTTGAAACATGACTGTTTAAAGATCATGCCTGAGCTGCTGAGCCATAGAAGAAGTGTGACGGAAAGCAATGATGGACTCTACAAAACCCGCAGAAGAGATCCGTGGTGCACAGGCGTCAGAGGTGAGCTGGTGAAGTCCCCCTGAGCTGCCATCTGGGTGATGACCGCGAGTGGTGCAAAGCTGAAGGCTGGCTTCTGCCATTAGATCCCAATAGGGTCTCTTTTGAAAACAACCTGGGCTCCAATGGCACTTCTGAAACCAGACTTTTTTTTTTTCTTTTCACAGAATTAATTTATCCTCAATATCATGAATCACAAAAACACATTTTTGCTTGAACACAGGCATGAAATATAATTCACTTTCTTTGTTGCTGTCCAGAAATGCCCTTCAAAGCACTTTGGACACAATTGTCAAACGAGCACGATTTCCTCTATGTGTGATGTTTTTGATCAAAAGTTGGAATTTTCTTTGTGTTTTCCTTAGAAAGGACTACTACATTTCTTTGCCCCTCTTCAGCAACCCTAGTGCCCTCCTCACTCCCACACCCCCACACAAAGACACTCCTTAATTGTATTACTGTTAGGCTGACCTCCAACCCCAACTAAAATGAGGACAAGGCTAGTTTTGTGTTTCGTGGGATAACAATTTATGAGCAATTAAAAATGAAGGGACACAAAGCATTCATCACAGTCTCAGCTAGACAGGCAGCTGAGGTCAAAGGCTCTAGCAATGAAGTGTGCACAATATATTTTTATTTCTGTTTTCACTAAGAAGGAAACGGGTTAGCTAAAAATTATGGCATGCAGCCTCCAGTTCAAAATAGGTGCACTTAATCTTTGAAGACAGTCCACGCTTGGCCAGATAGGTTATGACAGCACATGCGAAGATGTACACATACACACACACACACACTCACACACATGTGCACGTGTGCGCGCGCGCACACACACACACACACACACACACACACACACAACCCGAGTACCAAACAATATGATGTGGGAAAATGAGACATTTCAAGTCCAATTCACATAGAATTTCTAAAAGAAAAATGTGCTAAATAAATATTCATTATGATTTTATAGCCAAGTTCACAATATTTCTCTCCTCTTGTCCCTATTATAGAAAACAAAATAGAAGATTTTAAGGTATAATTCCTCTTGGCACATTTCTCAATCTGTTTGGAATAACATGAGAGTCTTATAATTTTATTTTCCTGGAGCATCAGGGGTATATTACATGAAAGTTGAGATTAATGTCTTCCATGCTGAGCTTCAGTCAGAGTTCCATATCAAAGCACTACAGAACACGCCTTTCAAAGGAATGCATTTCGTTTTTAAAATTTGTTTTTTTTTTTTTCCTGAAACACTACAGTGTCCAAATCTGACACTGATCTTCTGACTTAAGGTCTTGGCCTGGCAGGAGTAAAAGTGCTAGTGAACTGACCATACATTATGCTATTAGATGATATCACTGTAATTTTATGATGTGTCCAAAATTTTCCATAGGAAAAAAAAAGGCCTTTAGCAAGCAGATCATCAGCTTTTATTCTGTTTGTAGGTTTGCTCACTTAACCAATGTGTTCTGGTGTTAGAATAAGCAAGAACCAAATGCTAAAGATTATTCTTATTATGCTGTGAAGGTTATGCTAGGTACACATGTACAATTCTTCGTTCACTATTACAAATTGAGAGCACTTTTTCCTTTCCTTGGTAGTTTTTTCTAGAAAAGCAGAGTAAATTTTAAAAAGGAGTTCAATTTGCACCTAAGCAGCATCACTTTGCTAGAAGATAAGGATTAAAAGCTCTCAATAACTAACTCAGATTGATGCAAACTTTCTCTCACCAAAAATACCAAGATCCTCTATCAATTCTAAAATCACTGATCTATGTATCTGTCCCTATGAGCTTTAGCCTTTTTAAAGGTATATTCAAATACCTTATTTACACACACACTTATGTAATTTTGAAATATAACACATCTTTTTTTGCAGTAAGCTTGGAAAATTTCAGAAAAACAACAGATAAAAAACATTTCTCGTAATCATACCATACAATGATCCAATGATTATTACTGATAACATTTTGGTATAAGTGTTTCAAATGGTCTTTTTTCTATTTATATCTTATTTTTAAGTAACACCATACACTATTTTTTTCTTTTTATGCTGTGGCTATTGTGAATTACTGTGATACATATTCCAATGTTAAACCAACCTTGAATTCCTGAAATCAACTGTACTTTGTCGTGAGCTATTATTCTTTCATATGTTGTTGGATTTTATTTATGTAATATTTGTGGTGAGGGTTCTCTGGCCACATAAAATGAGTGTGGAAATGTTCCTTCTTTCGGCATTTTCTGAAAATTTATTTAGAAATGATATTATTTTTAACTTAACTATATGATAGTA
This sequence comes from Neofelis nebulosa, assembly GCF_028018385.1. Lineage (NCBI taxonomy): Eukaryota > Metazoa > Chordata > Mammalia > Carnivora > Felidae > Neofelis > Neofelis nebulosa. The sequence continues at coordinate 92,233,562 of NC_080787.1, read as the reverse complement.
TTTACCATTGAAACCATCTGGGCTTGTAGTTTTTTCAAAAGAAAGATTTTGATTGTGAATTCACTTTTTTTAAATTGCCCTAGAGCTGTTCAGATTTACTATTTTTTGTTGTACCAGCTTTGGGAAGTTATGCTTTTCAGGAAGTTCTTTTCTCTAAGCTGTTAAATTTATTCGCAGAAAATTATTCATAATATTTCTTTGTTATAATTTTCACATCTATAGAATTTGTTTTAATGTTCCCTCTTTCATTGCTCATTTTGATAATTTGTGTTTTCCCTCCTTTTTTTTTGATAAGTCTTGGTACAGGGTTGTAAATTTTACCAATTGTTTTTTTTAGCTTCTAAAAGCTTAATCAATTTTATGCTTTTTTTATGTGTAAAGTTAAAAATTTCTCTTCAAGCAACATGTTAGGTATATCTCATGAGTTTTGATATGTTATATTTTCATTGTTATTTAGTTAAAAATATTTTCAATTTTCATCATGATTTCTTGTTTCATGAGTTATTTATAAGTGTGTTGTCTATTTTCCAAATATTTGGAGAACATGTTCTGTATGATTTTGATTTCTATTTATTTATTTAAATAAGTAAGTAATCTCTACACCCAACGTGGGGCCTGAACTCACGATCCCGAGATCAAGAGTTGCACCCTCTTCTGACTGAGACAGCCAGGTGTTCCTGATTCCTTTTTATTAAGGAAACTTGTTTTATGGCAGCATATGACCTATCCTGGTGAATGTTCCATGGAAATTTGGAAAGAAAGTATATCCTGCAGTTATTGGGAGAGTGCTGTAAAATGTCAATTGGGCCAAGTTAGTTAATAATTGTTTAAATCTTTTATATTCTCCTTGATTGTTTTCTTTAGTTGCCCTTTCAATTATTGAGAGGTGGCTATTAAAATATCTAGCTACAGCTGTGAATTTAGGAGTTCTAATTTTGTGAATTTTGCTTCATGTATTCCAATGCTCAGGTATTAGATGCATAAGCATTTAGGATTATTATGTCTTCTTGAGGAAATGACTCTTTTATCATTACAACACATCCCTCTTTAACTCCATAAAACTCTTTGCCTTGAAGTCTACTTTGCCTGACATTAATGTAGCCATGATAGTATAGTGTTCTTGTACTTAAAAACTTCTATGTCTTTTACACCCTTTTACTTTTAACTTGTCAATTTATTTATATTTTACATGCATATAAATTACTACAAATCTTATAATCAGCATTTATTTATGCTCAGCTTTTTAATCCAGTCTACTGATCTTTGCCTTATAATGATGTGTTTAGCCATTTACATTTACTGTGATTGTTGATATAGTTGGGTTTAATGCAGCATCTTAAAAAATAAATAAATGCAGTATCTCAGCATTTGTTTCCTATTTGTAACATAACTCTTATTTTCCTCCTTTCTTGTCTTCTTGCCTGAATAAAATAATTTTTCCTCTTCTATTTTATTTTTTGTTGATTTTTTTTACTGGTTCCTCTAGAGATTACAGTATGAATCTTTACATTATCATATTCTATTCACAGATATTATATAACTTCAGAAAAAAATATTAAAATTTATAAAATAATTCCATTTGTAGCTATTTTGTGTGCTTTTTGTCATGCATTTTACTTCCACACATGTTATTATTTTTGCTATAGACAATCAATAGTAGTCTTTCAAACAATATGCACTTAAGCAAGGATAACAATTTGTGTATCCATTTCCCAGCTTAATGTAGATTACTTAAAATTTTTTTACTGTTATGTATAAAGCTGCTATAAACAATCATGTACAAGCTTTTTTTTGTGGACATGTGTTTTCTTTTACTCTGTGTGTGTGTTTCTCATCTTATATCTTTTTTTAAAATTTTTATTTAAATCCAAGTTAGTTAACATTTAGTGTAATAATGGTTTCAGGAATAGAATGTAGTGATTCATCACTTACATATAATACCCAGTGCTCATCCCAACAAGTGTCCTCCTTAATGCCCATCACCCATTTTGCACATCCCCCGACCCAACACCCTGACAGCAACCCTAAGTTTGTTCTCTGTATTTAAGAGTCTCTTATGGTTTGTCTCCCTCTCTGCTCTTATCTTATTTTTCCTTCCCTTCCATTATGTTCATCTGCTTTGTTTCTTAAATTCCACATATGAGTGAAGTCATATGATATTTGTCTTTCTCTAACTGACTTATTTCGCTTAGCATAATACATTCTTGTTCCACCCACATTGTTGAGAATGCAAGATTTCATTCTTTTTGATCATGAGTAATATCCCATTGTATATATATGCCACATCTTCTTTATCCATTTGTCAGTGAATGGACACATGGGCTCTTTCCATACTTTAGCTATTGTTGGTAGTGTTGCTATAAACATTGGGGTGCATGTGCCCCTTCGAATCAGCATTTTTTAATCGTTTGCATGAATACTTAGTAGTATAATTGCTGGATTGTAGGGTAGCTCTATTTTTAATTTTTTGTTAAACATTTCCAAATTGGCTGCACCAGTTTGCATTCCCACTAGCAGTGCAAAAGTGTTCATTTCTCCATAACCTCATCAACACCTGTTGATTCCTGAGTTGTTAATTTTAGCTATTCTGACAGGTGTGAGGTGGTATCTCGCTGTGGCTTTGATTTGGATTTCCCTGACAATGAGTGATGTTGAGCATCTTTTCATGTGTCTCATAGCCATTTGGATGTCTTTAGGAAAGTGTCTGTTCATGTCTTTTGCTCGTTTCTTCCCTGGATTATTTGTTTTTTAAGTGTTGAATTTGATAAGTTCTTTATAGATTTTGGATACTAACCCTTTATCTGATATGTTATTTGTAAATATCTTCTCCCATTTTGTTGGTTGCCTTTTAGTTTTGTTGATTGTTTCTTTCGTTATGCAGAAATTTTTATCCTGATGAGGTCCCAATAGCTTTTGTTTTCAGTTGTCTTAAGTAAATACCTAGGAGTGAAACTGCTGCAACATATAAGTATTAATTTTATGAAAACCTGCCAAGAAGCTTTCCAAAGTAGTTGTACCATTTTGAGTTGCCACCAGCAATGCATGAGAGTTCCAATTGCTCTAAATCTTTGCCAATACTTGGTATTTTAAATAGTTTTAATTTAACCTATTTCGGTGAAATGGTATCACATTGTGGTTTTGGCTTATGTATATTTTTTGGTGAAGTGTATGTTCAAATTTTTTGTATTTTATTAGGTGCTATTAAGTATTATTTTATGTATTATTGAGTGACAAAATCTTTATTCTTAAAATTTTTTTTGATCTTTATTTTTGAGAGAGAGAGAGGCAGGGCACGAACAGGGTAGGGGAAGAGAGAAGGGGAGACACAGAATCTGAAGCAGGCTCCAGGCTTTGAACTGTCAGCACAGAACCCAGTGTGGGGCTTGAACTAATGAACTGTGAGATCATGACCTGAGCCAAAGTCAGACGTTTAACTGACTGAGCCACCCAGTCATCGTGACAAATTCTTTATTCTTTATATGGTTGGACACAAGTCAGACTACCTGCGTTTGTTTTCAATCATGGGGGAAAATTTAGTCTTTCACAATTAGGTATGATGTTGTGGATAAAATTTCTAGATGCGTTTCAGCAATTTAAAGAAGTTCCCTTCTTTTCTTCATCTGTTAAGAACTTTAAAAGCATGAATGGATGTTACATTGTGTCAAAGTCTTTTTCTACATCTAATGAGATAATCATATGGTTTTCCTTATTTATTTTTTTAATGTTTATTTATTTATTATTAAAAAATATTTTTTTAACATTTATTTTTGAGAGAAAGAGACAGCATGAGCGGGAAAGGGGCAGAGAGAGAGGGGAGACACAAAACTGGAAGCAGGTTCCAGGCTCCAGGCTCTGAGCTTTCAGCACAGAGTCCAACGTGGGGTTTGAACTCAAGAGCGGAGAGATCATGACCTGAGCTGAAGTCAGGACTCTTAACCAACTGAGTCACCCACGTGCCCCCTGGTTTTCCTTTCTTAGTCTGTTGATATGGTAAATTACATCATTTGATTTTAAATTTGTTTTTCTGGGTTAAACTTAATGATGCTGTGTTATTCTTGTGGTAATTACTGGGTTGCATTCAATAATATTTTGTTAAAGATTTTATGTCTATGTCATGGATTATTCTTTAGTGTTATTTTCATGCAGTATCTTTGTCTTTGATATTTGGGTAATATTGACCTCAATAAAATGAGCTTGGGGCGCCTGGGTGGCTCAGTTGGTTAAGCCGCCGACTTTGCTCAGGTCATGATCTCGCGGTCCGTGAGTTCGAGCCCCGTGTCGGGCTCTGTGCTGACCGCTCAGAGCCTGGAGCCTGTTTCAGATTCTGTGTCTCCCTCTCTCTGACCCTCCCCCGTTCATGCTCTGTCTCTCTCTGTCTCAAAAGTAAATAAACGTGAAAAAAAATTTAAAATAAAAAAAAATGAGCTTGAAAGTATTGCTTTCTTTTCAATTTGCTGGAAAAGTTTATGTAGAATTGGTGTTATTCTTAGGGAAATATTTGTTAAAACCCAGTAGTAAGTCTTTTGGGCCTGGGATTATCTTTGTGGGAAAGACTTTTATCTTCAGATGAGTTTTCTTAATAGATATTAGACTATTTGGATTGTCAATTTCTCCAGAATCAGATGACTTCCTCTTTGTGTCAGACAAGTGTCACACACCCAGTGGTAGATGGCTTTCGGTCTCGTATAAAAGGAAGGTCCATGGCTCAGATGGGTTTTTTTGGCCCTGTGGAAGCCAATCATTACCTCATACTCATGCAAGGCCCGAAGTATAGATGGGTTTCTCCACATATTTCTGCTCCATTTTCAAATCTAGGTAGGCTCTGCATAATTGGAACACTGAGGAAGTCTCTGGTCTTTTTCGTGAGTTTCCTATGGATGCCTATGAAAAAGAGTTGGCAAATGGGTATGAACTTCCCTTCTTTCTGTGTTCCCAGCTATTATAAACTGTCATGTTAGTTTACACTTGGCAGTTAAGATTTCACTAAAATTTCATTTCTTTGCTTACTATCTTATGGAGGCCTTCTCTTCCTCTCATGTTATGCCAAAGTTGAAACAGTTTTTGTTTCTTTTCTTGAATGAGCTTGTCAACCTCTGGAATTCTGTTCACCTGGTTGTCTGTGACCTCCGCTCTTTGATGGGTTAGAAGGATGAATTTTGAAGATCATCCAGCTTTGTGTCATGTTTACAGTAGGAGCAACATTTTCTTGTGGGTTTTTTCCTCCTCAGCAGAAGCAAAACTCCAGTGCAGTCCCTTTTCTGGATATGTTATTCACTTAGCAATATGCCATGAATATTTTTTCATGTCAATACATTTTTCTCTACAGCCTGATTCTTAATGCTGCATAGTAGCTATTCAAATGTGTCCTTATTTTTTTTTTGTATCCCCAGCTTTTAATACAAAGTCTTGGATACAGTACACACTTAATACGTCTTTGTAGAACTGAACTAGACTTTTCAAGTAGTGTTTAATTAAAAAAACAAAAACGAACTCAACCGTAATGAATATAACAGACAAGACCGACAAAGAATTGTTCTGTGTTGTTGCTAAATATGCATATATGTGAAGCATGTGGTGGTGCCTCTGCCTTAGCTTGGGTTGTCCTGAGACCAGATCTTGAGGCAGCTGGCTTTTGTGGTACTACTTCATTATGGAGCACGATCCCATTGGGGAAATGACACAGAGATGAAGGAAGACCCATGATATGAAAAATTGTAAACTAACTAAATTTAGAGGGTGCAAGTTATTCTCAGATTTGTCAAGCAATGTATGTGTGCTTCTTTCCCATGAAATGTTTGTCAGTATGAACAGAAGGGTTTAAACGAGAATCTTTCTAGATTAAAAAATTCTTAGAGCTGGAAGGGATTTTTTAACTCATCCTCCCTCCTCACACCACTGCCAATTTTATGGATGAGCAAATTGAAAGCTGGAAGGTTAAAGGCCTTGCTCAAAGTCATACAGCTAATTTATTTTATAAGGATCACGCGTCTGTATAGGACATGACATACAGGCAGTGTGGGTCCTTTATTTGTCCATTCATTCACACTCCCTGCAAGCATGAATTGATCACCAATTTTATGCCAGACACTGTGCTCAGTGCTGTACTTTAACATTTCTGATACTGAATGCATTCTTGTATTCTCATTAATATTGGCTTTGCTCTATTTCTGCTTCAGGTATAGATGTGAGGAAAACCAGACTTCTGAACATAATATTTGAGGATTCATATCACTTCCATTCCTGTGCTCTGAGACCATCCAACAGGTATGTTACCACAGTGAGTACAACATGTGCATGTAATAATACCCTAGATGCAAGACCAACTTGGAATTGTATCCAAGGTAGAAAGACATATTGAAAATGTTTGGAAGTACCAAGGTTAACTTTAATTATGTGAAAACTATTGTTCAATGGTCTTAGCTTTTTAAAAGTATAAAGAAACTTACTCTAACTGAAGTGATATTTAGAGAGGAGATTTCTTCAGGTATAACCTCCACCAAAACCCATGCCAATATCTGTGAGTTGGAATATTAAAATAAGAATAGTGCCTGTGGAATGTGGGAAAGAGAAACGGTGACTAGTTTCATTTAGCTGTCATGTCAGGCTTGCATTTGGTTGTTCCCAACTCTGGCTGCACATTAGAAACACCTGGGACTTTCAAAAATATAGATGCTAGGGTTACATCCCCAGAGATTCTGATTTAATTGGTTTGAAGTGAGGTTTGGGCATCAGAATTTTTTTAAGGTAAGTCCAATGTGTAGTATATTGGGAAGCATAGATGAAGACACCATTAGAAGCAAGTTAAGAAAGAAAAAACGTTTTATGCTGTGGTAGAAAGACTTGACTTTGTAACCAAAGGCCAGTATGAAACTAGGGCTTAATTAAGATTAAGCTGATGACTGGGCAGAACGGAAGGAGTGTGTTTGTGGACATGTGTGTAGGTGTAGACTAGAGGCAGACTAACAGTTATCAGACTGACACAATAGGGTGACTGGGAGGTGATAAAGTTCTGAAATAAGGTTGAAGTAAGGAAATAAATGCAACAGTGAAGAAATATTTCCTTTCTGTTGGGAAGGGGCAGCAAACAGAAAGTAACACGTCCCTTCTTCATCCTCCAAACTTCCAGTCTCCTTCTAAACTCAATTAAATATTGTATTATAAATTGACACATAAGTATATAATTCAATATATATAATTCAATATATATAGCTATATATATTCAATGCAAAAGAGATACCTTAATTATTCATATAAAGCGACTATTTCTTTTCCCAAAATAATTTCTAAGAGAATAAATTTTGCACATGTTCTAATGAATAGTTGAATTTTTTCAAAATATATGCTAACATATCTAAATCTTAATGAAATCAACACATATATTCTTATATCAAAGTCCCTTTTAGAATAGATTACAGAATCTATACCTGCATAATTAAAGATCCCTGAAGGGACTTCATATCAGGATAAGATCCTGAAAAAAAAAAATAAATGAAAATGCGCATTTCTGGTATGTAGCTTCAACACACCAGGCTCAGGCAGCCCACAGATAAAAGATTATCTCACCAAATTAAAAAGTTTACTACAGCTTGTGCTTGTGAAGCTTAAGTCCAAAAGTGTTTGTCTTAAAATAAATAAAAGAAATCAAAATATTCTCTGATTCTAGCCCTACCAGCTATATTCCACCTCCTCCAGCATATCATGGTCCCTCCTTTCCCTTTTTCCACAGAGTATGGACCCAAGTTGGATTAAGAGAAAGTGTCTTCTGGGGTGTCACCTCTTCTGGGAAGCCCTCTCCAACCCTTGCTGTGAGTATTCATTACCAGATGTGTCTTTCCTTGTGTTACCATCACTGTCTGTAACTCCACTGCCATTCGTAATCAATTAGCTTGTGTCTGCCCATCAGATGAGACTATAAGCTCTGTGATGGTAGGAAATGTTGGGCTTTACTTGTTTCTGTAGTTTTAGTACACAGGGAATACTGGGTATAAAGCAGATGTTCTAGGATCTGACAGTCAAGAAAAGAGAAATGATATCAGTTTCTGCTTTCTAACAGAGATAATTCAACATGGAAAGATACCATGGCACATAACAGAGTCAATAGCTTAATTACTAGCACACCTAGAAATGTGCCTAATACCTAGGAATTATAGACTATCTATTTGTAGAATAAGTGAATGAAAGGCTTAGGATAAATCAAGGAATAAACTCAAAGGAAGAAGGTAATGAATAAAAATGGGATGTGATTGATGAATCTCACGTGGTGACGTAAGACTTTTAGACAAAGGGTCTGAAATATGAATTCTAACTCTAGGACCCTACCCATTTAGCTGTGTGTCTTTGAGGAAGTCACTTAACATCTCTGTGTCTTAGATGTTTCTCTTGTATGCAGTGTGCTGTTGAACAAGATATTCTCCAATGTCTTTTCCAGCTTTGAAATTGCAGTCTCCTTTAGTTGATTCTCTATGCTCCCTGTGGACTCTTGGGTTTCTCACATACCCTGAAGTGGTATGCTGAGCTGTAGCAAGGATCTGAAACAACGAGGAGGGAGAGGTGTGTTATTCAGAAAGCTGGAGGAGAGTGATACAAACTTGAAGACACCACTTTACCCTTGCTCTTCTGCATTCACCCTGGCAAGTTATGTTTTACCATATTGCCACACGAGTTATCACTTTGTATTTGAGAGGTCTTCTGAATTACCTTTTGGCTTCCCTGTTAGTCTTTGAAGTCCGAGACCCTGATATTGGCATTCTTAAATTCCTAACATCTGGCAGCATCTGGTACCCAATAGGGGCTCCGTGGAATAGTAGAATTTAGTGAAGAGCATTAGGTAGGGTGGGAATTCTCTTTAGGCATAAGTCAATCTTCAGGCTGCTCCGTGGACCCACTTAGGTTATGTTTTCTGCATATTCCTGCAAATTATAATAGTTTTGACACTGATACTGAAGCATTAACAGTGTCTCATTTGAAATCAAAGAACATCATGTAGATGGAAGAAGAGGGACGATGAGAGGGAAAAATCATGAATGAGTGACACAATACATCCAGTACAGGGTCTTCGTACCTCAAACCAGGTCTCACACAGACTTTACAAAGTAGCCAACTGAAACTGCAAGGCATGATTGGTACTCCTACATAGGAGACTGACAGTTTATGTGGGAGCTTACCATGAACAGTACAAGGCAGAATCTAAGAAAGACAGTATATCAGAAAATCATGTTTTTGTCTCTCCTCCAAATGTGTCTGGAATCTGACAACCTATCACCACCGCAGTCTGGTTCAACCCACCATCATCTCTTGGGCCTCCTCACTTAACTGCATGGCACTAGTGTCCTCACTGGTCTGCCTGCAATGGCTCTTGCCTCATTTCAGTCTGTTCTTAACTTATATAAAGTCTGTATTAGATTAGGACACTTCTCTTTTCAAATCCACCAGAGCCTCCCAAATCTTTAAGAGCAAAAGCTATCATCTCTGCAGTGCCCTTCTAGTAACGTCTAAAGGCCGACTTCTCAGACCCTCTTAGTTACTGTTCTTTCTGTTCTTACTATTTAGAACCAAGAGTCTCACTTGGAGATGTACAACGTCTCTAGAAAAATTAGATAGTTTGGATAAGATAGACAAATAACCCAGAATTCAAGAATACTTGGAATTTGGGGTGTGTGTGTGTGTGTGTGTATTTCTTCTTCTGATTGTCTAAAGGGAGCTGTGTTCGTGGCATTGGAGTAAGACATGTGTGTGGCAATCCTGTTTTACTATTTACTAGATGTGTGACCAGTTGTCCCATGTCTCTGGCTTCTAGTTTACTTTTCTATCAAATGGGTATGATCACACCTCCTCTTGGGTTGTGCTGTGTCTTAAATGACATCACGACAATGCAAAAGATTTAGCTCAGCATTGCCACATAGCAGAAACACAACAATTACTAGCTCCTTTCAGTTCTATTCATGTCAGGATTGGGCACTCGAGGTACAAAAGAGGGAGGCAGCGGTAAGTGCTCAGTGTAGCCTCACTAAAATGGTAACTCTGATCAAAAAGAAGGCCAGGCCTACGAGAGGCGGGCTGGATAGGAATGGGTTAAAAGAGTTAACAGGCTGCCCAGCTGGACCATTCTCAATCAAGGGTCTGCATAAAAAGCCAGCAGGAACAGAAGTGGGGGCTGGCCATGCTGGGAGTGCCTTCAGAGGCCAGCAGCTGAGAAGTTGCTCATCTCCTGGTTCAGCCTGTTGTCAAACCCTGGAGTGGGGGCTTGGGGGTGGGAGAGGTTGGATAGCCTTTGTTAAAACCCTGAGAGAGAGAGCGCGCGCGCAGTGTTTTATATTGAGTCTGACAAATAAAAGACCAACCTGAGCCATCTGGTTCTGTAACATATGGGAAACACAGATTTCCATTGTAGATGACCAAAATATTAGTCTATTGAATCTTAAGGCATTTGACTATCAGGAAGGATTTGAATAATGAAAGAAAGAGCTCTTAGAGTGGTCAACCCGATGAAGGGAATGATAGAAGAAAAGGTTTCGATGTTTCAAAGTGATTATTGATTTTGGTACAGCGCATCTTATCACAGGACTCCCAATTGTTTCGAAATATTAACTGATCCTTAGAGTGTCACTGGGTGGGAGGGAGAATTGTGCCAGTGGAGGGTAGCATGAGCGCAGATTAGCTGAGAAGTCCGGAGACTGCTATTCTTGAGCAGAATGCATCAGAAGTGACAGTGAACTAAAGTGCTGCCTCCTGTTCCTATTTTTATGGTATGTCTTTGACTCATTGTGAAGCAAAGACTAAACACAGTAACCAAACAAGAGCCCTTGAAAGGCCTGCTGCTATGTAGGCAATTAGTTAAAAAGTGTATCAAATCGTTGGATGATCATTCAAGGATTTTGATTTGTTAAAGCCATTTTTCCACCATCGCTTTTGAGGTCAGGTTCTTCCGCCCTTAGTAATAAATAGGACAAAAAGAATGCAAAATTCAACTCTAAAAGTGGTTGGAGAGAAAAAATAGCATAGGTTGCTCATTTCCATTCTCAGAATAAAGCATTGTACAGAGTTTGGAGTTGAAAAGCAGAATGCAGGGATAACTGATGATGAGCCCAGTGGATATACTACAGCTTGATTTCAGCAAAACAGTTGAAAATCCTTAAAATGAATCCTTCAGTGTAACCCAAATTGACCTGGACAGGGTTGAAAGTGGCATAATACTTTACTAAGTGGATTTTGAAATGTGGGGGTAAATTCTAACGTGTCCAAAAGTGAGGGGTACACAGAAAGGCAAAAATGGATATTCAGTGTTGCTTAATTGTGTGGCTAATTTGTAAGGAGCATTAAGTGACATCTGCAAAGACAGAAGGGTGACAAGTGCCAATACTAACCGAGTGTTTAAATAAACTGGCCCAGAATAATAAGAAATATTAACAAGAAGTTAATGGGCAACAGCTCAAAAAAGTAAAAATCCATTTGTGAGGATACAGACTTTGTCGTGACGGGGGGTGGTAGACTAGATATAATCATGTCTGTATTCATAAAGCATCTGTCTTTGGGGATTTCAAAGCACTTTGCATGTGTATTATCTCATTCAGTACTGCCCCCTTTTGTCTGGAGTAGCCCAAATAGTGGCCATGGAGGATGTGGCCAGCATGCCACAGCATGCTGGCTGGAGACTTTATCGTGTGTTTAATGACGTTGAGGCGAAGGGTCTGGGGCAAAGGGCACTTCAGGGAGCTAAAAGGCCCAGTCGGTTTGTACTCTGGAATTTCAGGAACTGTACTGGGACCATTCTCAGCTTAGTTCTCTGCACATGGTTTTGCTACGGGTGAAAGGGGGAGGAGAATGAGGAGTCCATAAATAAGTATTGTCTTGAGGAAACTGGGGCACATAGGGATGGAATAGACTGTGTATTGGTAAAGGGGACTTAATTTCTCTCAAGTCAATTCTGGACCCTGTTATTGGGTGTCCACATAATGATGTCCTTTAACACAGAGGTGGTAGTCAAAGAGCGTCACGGAATGCAGGCAATGGAACAGAGGAGGCAGCAGACCCACTCGACTCAGGCAGACCATCCTGAAAAGTGGCCATGTAATTTCCTCATTATCAGAAAGATGGAAACAAACTGGAGTCAGAGAAGAGCTACAGGGATTGATTTGTCACTAAGTCAGCTGGTGGTGGGAGGGGAACTCGAAGTTTATAGGCAGAGGAGGAATCCTTGAGAATGGGGCACGAGTAAACCTGGAGCTTATGGGATGGAATGAAGGTATTTTTCCAACAAAAGAAATCCTTCGGGTGGTGGAACAGCTCTTGGTCCAATCATATTTTTTATTGAGAATAACACCTATAATAAGTTCTATCTTTGCTTTTTGACTGATAAACACATCTTGTGATCTATGATCATGATGCAATCAACAAACACCATGCAAAGGTTTGTGCATGTTGATTGTTACTATATGGCAACCAACAATAACTAGGACATATTAAACACTGCACGATTCTTGTGGGGAGATGCAGTTCCTAGATTTATAGCTGAAGTTTTTCATTGAAAGGATGAGCACAGCTTCACAAAAGGCCATAATCGTTCTCTGTCCAGCACTGAGTCAAACCTTAACAACCTGATTTTGTATTTTCCCAGAGGCCCCCAGATGAAGGATAACTGCTACAGAGAAAAGTGCAAAGTGTGATCATGCTATAAAAAGTTGAGCAGTTGTGCTCTAAAATCGAATGAGGTTTCTTGATGCATTCATTCAGGCAGAGTTGGTGAAAAAAATTCAGAAATAAACATCATGATTCCTTCAGGAAGTGGTAGCTGTAGCCAATAGAAGCTACTTCCTATATGATTCTGCAGTTATTTTGAATACATCCTTCTTCTTTGTACTCATAGTAAAAAACACCTGATCAGAGTAGGGGAAACAACAGTCAAACAGTCGCATTACACAGAGAATGCACAGAGACAATTAATGAAACGTGATCAGTCTCGACATTTTTCATATTGCAAGCGGAAACGTGCATAGTATCTTATTACCTAATAAACTCTTGAGCGCACTGACAAATTCTGAACACAGTGCTAACTGTTCTGGTGCACACATATTTCTTTCTTTTCCAGATTTTTGTTAAGCACAAACAAAAAATGCCCCCCTCCCCAACAATAAGTAGAACTAGTCACATGCTAAATCCCATTAATAACGTATTATAATGGTTCTCTTATGATGCAGTTTTCCATTACTGACCTTGCAGATTTTATCCAAAGTATGCCTGACCTCCCAGAGTCATTCCAGGGAGTCTGTACTCAATTTCTAAACATCAACAGGGCCGCTCAGACATGAAATCGCTGTGTCCGAAGAAGTGAAGCCAGCTCTTAGCATTTTAAAAGAAGCCCTTCCATGTTGTGATTTTTTTTTTTGTATTAGACTCATGATTTAATCAAATGCCTAAATTAAATAAATCAGCAAGTAATAATATGTAGCCATTTCTTCAACTTTCCTGCTCAATCCTGCTCAAATGAGTTGGCAGCCTTTCTAGGCTGGTTTAAACTTAAACAATTACAGGCTTCCAAACTAATTAGGGAGCAGAACATTATAGGACTTGCAAAATTTGGCAGCTGTTGCTAAAAATAAGAGTTCAAAACTATCTGTTATGAAAACGACTGGAAGGTTCCAAGGAATAGCACTAGTAAACCATCAGCATGGCCCTGAACAACTCTTCTTCCTTTACTGGACCTTTTCTTCATTTTTCACACTAGTTGATGGAGGAGGTTGCAGCTTTCTGTGCCAAAACAGTGCCACCGCACTTGGTCTAATTTACAGAATCAAAGCATCAATGCCTTTATTATTTCCATTATAAAGCATCTGATAAAGTTTTGAAAAGTTCTGAGATTAAAACGCTATTACAGTTGTCTCTAAATGTTCCATTGTGATACTGGGTTTTTTAATTTCTCCTAAAGAGCTGCTGCTTTAGTACAATCTCTCAAAGGAAAGATTTGTTCTGAGTAAAAGCTTTCCAGGAACAGTTCATAGATTGATGAGAGTGCATGCCTATTAATTTATAATTTTGAAGTAAATAATACTCAGGAATCCATAACCACAGCCAGGCAGAAGTCACATGTTAGGCAAAGTGTCATGCTTATCATATGAAGAAAGCAAAGTCTCAAAAAGTTGACTTATTTCCTCGAAGTTCACATGACATGTTTGCACATGATAAAACTTGGTAGGGACAGCAATTCTTTCTTTCTCAAGTTGTTGTCCACACAGAAATGAGGACACCAAAGTCTTTCACAACACAGGCAGGGACCCTGGACCTGGTTATGAGTATGGGAGTTGTCACAATCAGATTCATTTTGGTTCTTATAGCAGAAGGCTTAATAATTGAACAACCAGAAACACCAAAGCCTGATTCATAATGCAGTTTTGACACAGGCCCCAGGACAGGGCTGGGTTGAGGCCACAAAGCATGTACTCTCAGGCAGAGACATAGAATACAATTTTCTCTAGTACATTTTCACTCTCTTGGGTACATACTGAAATTATAAAAGAGAACACAACAATAGGTGTAGGAAACAGAAGTGCAATCATGATATATAGGGATTTGGTTCATTTAGCAAAAACATCCTGTACTAATGCTGAAAAATAGTGCTAAGCCCAGAACTTAGCACATAGAGATGCTTGGTAAAAATTTGCTGGTGGGTAGAGCTTTAGTCAAGTTGAAGGTTGCTCATATATATTTGGAAAATATTTCTATATGATTCTCTCTTTTTTCCTCCTCTGATTGTATGTAGCAGCACTGTCTATAGTATAGTTGGGAGCCATTTGACTATCAGAATTGGGAGGGTGAACCTGGCAGGCGCTGGAATAGATCTTCACTGACTGGCCTATGTGGGAGTTAAGCCTTATGTTAATTCAAACAACACGTCTATGTTTAGACAAAGGCGATATTGTATAAATGTAGCAGAAGATACTCTTTCTTCTCTTTTGACCCCCTTACATCACCCTATCTTCCCTTTATTTCACGTTTTAAAATCTCAAAATAGCCACATACTCTTTCAAGCTATACCTACCTTTGTATGTATTTTTTCAAAACTTTACAATTTTGCTTTCACTTCCACCATTCCCCCCCCCCCCCCACCATATAGCCAAAACCTGAGCCCACATGTGCTTCCTTTAATCCCATCATGCCCTACCCCATCTAATTGTCCTTCACGTCCCCTTGCTGGCTTCTGGTCCTTAAAAACAAAAAAACAAAAAACAACAACCCAATAACAGTGTTTCCACTTCAGCTCTTTTTTTTCTCTCTGGTATCTGTTTGCTGATGACCATCCTTTATCTTTACTTGAGACCTTTGTTCAGAATTCCAGATCCATAAGCTTAACAGGGTGTTGGGCATCTCACCATGAGGTATCCAACTCAACGTGTCCACATCTTTCTCACCCCCAGAGCGCCTGTCTTCTCCTTTTCTTTTATTCCCACTCTAGTTCGTGATTCTGCCATCCAGTTGGTTATCCAGGGAAAAAATGTGTGAATTCTCTCCCTCTTTCTCTCACTCTTCTTATCCAAATGGTTAAGTTCTGTCAACATGCCTTATAAACTCTGCTCGAATCTGTGTGGTGACACACTCACTTGGTGGTGACACATTCCAGATCCTCATTTTCTCTTTGTAGACTATTGCCATGGTTTCTCTTCTTGGTTCTCTTTGACTAGGACTGACCTCCTCCTAATCAGTCTCTACCTGGTTGCCAATTTCCAAAATGCAAACCTGATCATGTTACTTCTCCCCTCAGAATTCTGCAGTGGCTTTCCATTGCCTACAGAATAAATTCTTATATCACTTGGATGGCATACGAGATCCTCCCTGATCCAGCTACTACTTAGCTCTCTGTCTCACTTACTATGCTTTTGTATACATTTCAGACTCAAATCATGGTAAAATGTTTGCAGTTGATTCCCTTCCCTTCTTTCCTTTCTCTTCCTAGGTGATTTCTTCCAGCCTTATCTCCATACCAATAGTTCCCAAAATTGTATCACTGATCTCAATCTTGTTCCTAACTTATAGATTCATATCTTCATCTGTTGGATGTCTAATACACAACTCAAACTTAATGTGTTCTAAACCAAGCTCCTGACCTCCTTAAAATCCATTCTTCTCATAGTCTTCTTCATATCAAGATATGACAACTTTTTGTTTCTCGTTGGTCAAGCCTAAACCCTTGCAGTCATCCTTGATGCCTCTCTTTCTCTCATACCTTTTATCAGTGTGATAAGACGCTCTGCCAACCCTACCCCAAAATGTATCTAAAATCTGAGTTATGAATGTGGTCACAGTCACCATTATCTTTTGCTGGTTGGCTATTACTCCCTAACTGGCCTTTCTGACATGTCCTTTGTCTCCTTGAAGTCTATTCTCAACAAAGCAGTCATTGTATGTCAGATTGTTGCGCTCTTCTGCTCAGAACCCTCCAATGGCTTCCCCTCTCACTCTGTGAAAGCCAGAGCTATCTTTAATTGCTCTTTCTTTTTCCATGGATTTTCTTTTTCCTAATTCCCATCGAAAGATTTATATACATTGGTCCTTGCATTAATTAGAGTCCTCTGCTAGTTTCTGCATCCTAAATTTTTCAGACCCAACTCATTTATCAATTAACTGTGTAATATTTTTCTTTGCACACTGTTACACTGAGAAGATATTGTTCTTTAACCTTTAATGTGCTTGTCAGCAGCCAAACTATACAACATTGAGAGTAAAAAAAAAAGTGTATCTTGGATATCTTTTTATCCTACACACCTTGGTCCATAGTATAAGATCCAGAAATGTTTTTTTCACATTATTGATTATATTAATATTAAAAAATAAGTAGTGCTAAGCCACAGGATTGTATATATATATTGACTATATATATGACTATATATGTATTTCTATATATTACTAGTATATTTTATATATATACATATATATGTATGTATATATATATGTGTATATATATGTGTGTGTGTATATATATATATATTATATATATATATATATATTATATATATATATATTACTGGCAGAAGCATTAGTTTTGTAGTCCTAGACCTTGTTAATCTATGAGGGAGAAATAGCTTGATGTACATCTTATTAACAATAGCCACAAAGCTGACCTCAAGGAACCAAGTGTTAAATCCGTCTCTCTGTCAATATTGGTGTCAGAGCCCTTGAAAATATTTCTGATTTGTAGCCGTCTAAATTACATATCTCCTTGAGATTAGATGGATACCCTACTCAGAATTATACTAGCCCTTGGAGAGTTTACTTTGGTTCTTAACCTTTTGGGTGTAATAGACTGCTAGAGGTTTTGATGAAAGTTGTGACCCTTCTCCTCCCCAAATGCCCATCCATGCAGTCACTTAATATTTCTATAGTTCATGGGCTCAGGTTACTGAAAGTCCATCCATGGATTTTCTAGGACTATATAGATCCCAAGTTAAGGATCACAGAACTTATTGCCAGAATAATGTATTTTTTTCTTAGTACCCTAAATGGTTACATGATTTAGGTAAATTCACATTCCCTGTTTGTGCCTCAAATTTTGTCATGTATAAAAAGAGGTTTATCCAGTCTAGCACACAGAAGGTGGGCTGACCAAATCCCTTGGGCACTATGGAAATTGAAAGTATAATTTCATCTAAGAGAGTTGAGTCAATAACGAAAAGTATGAGGCTGTACATAATAGTATCTCACCTTAAAAAAAATAGTAACTCATGTTACTAAATAGTCATGGTTAATTGAACCCAGTTCATCTAGATGCAATGGAATATCACCAAAAGAAAGAATTAGCTTATGTCAGTAAATGCTTCATTTGAAAGTAAATAACTCTAGTTCTTGGAGCCAGCCAGTCCCTGCTCTACTTTTCTTAATCTGTAAAACAGCTCTTAGCATCAATCTCTCTTTATCCTATGATTAATTAAGCAATCATCTCTTTTAAAGATTTATTTCTTTTTTTGTAAAAACTGATGGCATGTTTTTAATGAAATTGTAAAATCTGATCAATGTCCTCCAATCCCACACAAAAAAGGAGTACAACATTATGTGCAGAGCAATGATTTTTTGAATCAATCTATGTTCTATTTTTTATATATCCATTTCTCCCCAATAGCAAAAAAAAATTAAAAATAAAAAAGAATTTGAGGCAGTAAAAAGTAGCAATGTTTTATTTTTAAAAAAAAATTTTTTTTAACGTTTATTTATTTTTGGCACAGAGAGAGACAGAGCATGAACAGGGGAGGGACAGAGAGAGAGGGAGACACAGAATCGGAAGCAGGCTCCAGGCTCTGAGCCATCAGCCCAGAGCCCGACGCAGGGCTCGAACTCACGGACCGAACTCAGGGAGCGTGAGATCGTGACCTGAGCTGAAGTTGGATGCTTAACCGACTGAGCCACCCAGGCGTGCCAATAGCAATGTTTTAAAAACCATTCCCTTAGGGGCGCCTGGGTGGCTCAGTCAGTTGAGCATCTGACTTCGGCTAAGGTCATGATCTCACTGTTCGTGAGTTCGAGCCCCATGTCGAGGTCTCTGCTGTCAGCACAGAGTCCACTTTGGATTCTCTGTCTCCCTCTCTCTCTTTGCCCAGCCCCTCTTGAAAATAAATAAACATTAAAAAAGTAAATTAAAAAAAATAAAAACCATTCCCTTATATGCCCTGGCATTCTGGAGGGCTCAGTGATGGTGATGTAGTGGGGCTACCAGCTGAGCTTGATGGCTCCCTCCCTAACAGATGGTTTCTCATTGCATAACTTTGGGAAAAGCCAACAAGACGTGTCATGCTCATGACACCAAGCACATCCCCAGGCTGATCCTGACTGTTGTGTTGCCTGTGTCATTCGTGAATCTTGTGAATGCCAACTCATTACATTATATTTACATCTCATTTTTATCCTCCTCCTTTTCTTCCTCATCATTGTCCCCAGCTACCATTTACTGAGCACCTAAGAGAAGCCAGGCATGATGCTATTTTTCTACATCCTTTGATTATTGATACTACCTCACAAAAGTAGCTATTAGTAATCTAATGTTACACTTGAGGAAACTGAGGCTCAAAGGAGCTAATTAATTTTTCCTAGGTCTTTAGTAAGCGGTGGTGGAAAAAAGGCCGGAGAAGAGTTAAGAGGAAGTACACAAAGGCAATCACAAATCAGGAAGGTGGCAGGTGGGAGGAAGACTTTGGGAGAATATAAAAGTGTTCCGTGACTCTGGGACAAATACAATTCAACTGAAAGAAAATGTTACAAGTAGAAAGGAAAACAGAAATGGGAAACTGACCTTGTTTGAGAAACAGAATTGTCAGCGTAGAATACAACGACCACATGAGGAAACTAGAGCTGAAAGTTTCTCCTGTTTTTCACCTTAAGCACAAAAGGGTTGAAGTTATCTCCCTACATGAGCTCCTCTTTCCACTAAGAGAGTGAGCTCTACACACAGGAAATGATGAAGCAAGACGACTGGCAGAAGGGGTCAGCCATTGCACCACTGTCCAGAGTAATTCTGCTCTTGTCCTATATCTCATTTTCCACTCCACAAGGTTTCCCTATGGTAACTAAACTCATATCCTTGATGGACTTCTGATGTACTTTGAGCCTGCCTCTTTAGAAGAGGCATCCTGCCTTTCATCACATGGACTCCTGCCCCCAAGAAGACTTTGGATCATTGAATTTGATTCATCTTATCTCAGTTAAGTTTTAGCACCCCCATAGATTAGCAATCTGAGGACCTTCCCCCAGGCCCACCCCTAAATATATTTCTGCTTTCAGATAGCCACCGATTATTACTATTTATGTAGCTGTCCCAGTTCCCGTCTCTAGGAGCACAGGAGTGAACAACATAGGCATTGCCCCCATTTACATGTGAATCACATATGCATACACAAGTAGAAGAACAATGGGAAAAGGGAAAACAACTTGCTTTCCCTTTTCCCATTGTTCTTCTACTTGTGTATGCATATGTGATCCACATATCTTTGCTATATTATACAAATAGAAGGAAATAAGGTCACATCATAAAGACGTTCTTCTTTTAGTCATTGGATTTATCACTTAAATTGTAAATGTCTACACTACAGCAACAGGAAGAAAAGAGGGATTGTGATAGTTCTCTCCTCAAATCAGCCTTTCTGGGACGGAGTGTATATAATCTACCTGGCCAGCAGAGACAATGTCACATCTCTTTCCCCATGCTACTTGGATGAAACCCACTCTTGAGTTTCTAGGGCCCAGGGGAGTTCAATGGGCTAATAGGCAATCCCAGCTGAACCTTGGCAGACCTTCCCACCGAACCTCAGGGGTTACTGGATTGGTAATGCAACCCCAAAGGCATTTATGAATCAGCTGCAGTGGAAGTACTTGCCTGTGGCATCTTGCCAAGACCCTGTTAGAAGTCTCTCAGAAGAGCCTGACAACAGATACTATAAAGGCTGCAAAAGGATGATTATGGTCTGTCATTTGAAGAGAGTACACGTGGACTACACATTCAGTGTTCTTCACTATAGATGAAAATGCAAATGCCCCTAAGTGTAAACTGTCTAGCCAGTACCATCTACTGAATATTGACTGCAAATACAATGGAGAGGCTTTTAATCATCTCAATTCTTCCTAGAGATATTGGTAAACTTAAATGATGGAAAGCCCATAACTGTGGTTCAAATTTGGTATTCTCACCATATCAATTCCTGGTTTATTGCAGCATCTTTTTCTTAAACAGTATGACCAGCCACTGAGAAAGATCTGGGGCTGGCACTTGCTTCTAGAATCAGAAATACTCTCTCTCTGGGTTAAGCAGCCTGAATGTGAAGACTTAAAACACTGATAGAGTGCTGCTTTAAAAAAAAGGGAGAAAGAAAGAAAATTGTTCCTTATAAAGACTGATGGAGAGTTTCAAAACATGCATAAGAGGGAAGAAGATAGTGGGAAAGAATAAGAAATTATGATGGAGTGGTGCTCACATTAAACAGAAAAGCTTCGGGAAAAGTGTTCTTTCCAACTCTCAACTCTCCTTTTATACTAGACTATAACTAATTATACATGAATAGATTTTTTTAAATTTAAAAGTTGTATAAATAGCGATTTTTTTCCATTGCTGCACAGAGTATGTAAAGAAAATAAACCTCTCTCTGAGACAGTACACCTGCTACAAAGATGTTATGAAATGCGACAGATACAATCTTTTTGAGAGAATCCCCAAAATATGACTTATCCAATCTATATTGTCAGGCTGATTTTAGGCACAAAGTAATTCCTGCTCCTGTTGGTGAATTTCAGATTTGTTTCAGCAGTGTTACTGATGTAGGGGTAAAGAAAAGTTCTTTGATACACAAGTAGGGGGAAAGATCCTGGAATTAAATGGAAGCATATTGAAAAAACTTAAGCAAGGAGAGCTTGGCATAGCTGAAAGTAACTCATAGTAGAGTGACAAAGGTGAAAATTATAGGATAAAATTGTTCATTTATTGACTCTAAATATTTATTAAATATTGTCTCTCCTCCAAGGATATCACTCTTCGGACCTCTCATTTTACGTTTCCAGCAGCCTTTGGTGTGTAGTCTTCACCTAGCTATTTTATTATGACTTTAAAGTCTAAAATTAACCTAATTCACCCATCCACTCATTCATTTGATATTTATGAATAACTTATTATAGGCTAGGTATTGAGAAATGGAAGTGCCTGTTCATCCAATGTAGCCGAAGGTTATGTTTTTGGAATCTAGACACTATTCCAGTCCTTCATGTCCCACACCCCCATTGTCTTTGGCCACCATCCAACATGCAAGCTTCTCTGGTGACTGTGTACTGACATTCCCATACTGCTTTGTGCTCTCTATCTCCCGACTCAGCCTCTCGGTCCTCCGGTCTCTTCTCCTTTCTGCTTTCCTTCTGGAGTTTCTGTGCCGTGGAAAACGAACTACCTCATAACATTATATTTTCCACAAAATACTTTGTTTTATTTGGGCTTGAATTAAACCTCTGCTTTTCTCTAGGATAGTGCCTCTTCAGGAGCTTAAATGGAGAGAGGCTTCCATGGGACCAGGCAGTTGGGTCTGCTTTCATTTGGGTCCTGAGGGAACTTCCAGGTTATATAAAATTTCCTTCTACACTGGAGTTCATGACATACGACTCCACCACCTTCTCTTACAATATCATTTAACTACTTCTACTCACTGCTTCCCATTCACTGGATACAACACTCACAGTCTTCCTTTATTTCCCATGACTTGCCAACAACATAGGTGAGTTCAGTGTCCAGGCCCACGACTCCTGCCACCTTGAAACTGTGACTGTTTTCTTTCCTCCAGCACTTTTTTCTAAAAAAATAAACTTTATTTTAGAGCACTTTCAGGTTCTCAGCAAAAATGAGAGGAAAGAGCAAAAATTACTCATATATGCATAGCCTGCCCCATTATCAACATTCCCCATCAGAGTGGTACATTTGTTACAATTGATGAACTTATGTTGACATGTCATTATCACTCAAAGTCTATAGTTTACATTAGGGTTCACTTTGATGTCGTATTTCAGTATCTTGTAATCTCTCTTCTTGAGCCCTGTGGCCCCCTGACCATACCTAGGCCTTGTTACCACTCAGTTCTATTCCACATCAGAGAGCTCAACTCCAGTATCCCACTCTGACTGTAATCTCCATTTTTTTATCTCTCACTATGACTGCATGATTTCTTTTCAACTTCATGGATTTCCCAGTGTTTGGGTGCCCCCATTTTCTTTCCACTTTATTGATCTTTATTGATCATTTATTTTATTCTTGTTTTTAGAACTGTTAATATTTTGCATCCTTATCATTCCCCTTAGCCGTTACGCAGAATTCTTCAATACTTCAGCTTCTCTCCAACCCAATCCTCCAAAACTAGCTAGAAGGAAAGCTACCACGCCACCCATTGCTCACATTAGAATTTCCTGATTCTCAGTCTCAGCTTGGCCCTGTGTTTTACCTGAAAATGTGTTTACTTGCTCACAGTCAAGATTCCTAGTTAAACACTCTCAGCCATTAAAAGTGCACAAACCCACCCAGCCTTTTATTCCTGCCTTCCACAAATGTAAGTATGTCGGTGCATTTCTTCTTTCTTTCTCTCTTCTATGAACCTGAATCTGTTCCTTTCATCACTGCCAGGACATTAATCCAGCACTTTATCTCTTGTTCTTCCACCTTCGATGTATTCTCACTAGAAGTTTCTTTCTCCTAAAGCTAAAAATGTACACTAAATTCATACATCCTAGTCATTGATACATATATAATAATACAGGGATAAGTGAAAAGGGATATAGAGCTTTATACATAAAATGAACTCAGCTTTACAAAAATAATTACATAGAACAAAATCTGGAGGGAAATAGACCAAAACTTTACTGAGATAATCTCTTAGTCATGGGATTTTGGTTTACTTTGATTTTATTGTTCATCCTTTTTCATAGCCCCCAAACTTTCCACAGTTAGCATATATTGCTTTATTATTTACACAAAAGATTTTTTTTCTAGAAATACATTTCCAAATACTTATAATCATACCTTTGATCCTAGGTCTCATCCTAGTTTTAATATATTCATACGATATTTATCTGACCAAGCAAGGGTCTACATTTATCCCATTTTTTCAGCTTCATTCATTTCTTAATCACTTAATCTTCCGAATTCCACTTTCCCAGTTTCGCTGGGAGATTCTGATATTTTCAAGATGACCTTCAATACCATCCAAACAAAGGGCTATCAGTTTCTCAGTGCTGCATTTGCCCCTGTTCCCTGAACCACTCTCCTCCCTTAACTCCCACTTCATGCCTTTGGTTCTATCTTGAGCATTCTGTCCTGTCTCTCTTCTTGCTCCTTAAATGCTGGGATTCCCTAGGGCTTAGTCATCAGTTCCCTGCTTTTCTCCCTCTTTTTTCGCCCTCCCTGGGCTATCCCAGCCACAAAAATGCATTTATCTGAAACACATCTCCTAGTCATTCAGAAATCTCTACTTACTCTGGTCTAAAGTGTTTCCAAGTTTAAGGGACATAAATGTACTTCATGTACAGTAGTAAGAGAAATAATAGCCCCTTTAAAGAACACGTTTAATAGATTTTACAATATAGTGTATTTTATGTTTCAAATAGAAGTTGGACTTGTATGTACAGGATAGTTCCCATTATAGCCAACTGGGAATAATATACTCGGATACAATCACATAACAAAATCTCAAAGATGCGTATTTTCACATTTGATTTTATTGGTGCTTATGTGGTAGATCTTACATTTCAATAAAACTGTAAAGTGAAACTGTAAGTAAAAGTGAAAGAAAGCAAACACAATACAATACAATGAGAATAGCCCAAAATAAAAGCCAACATTTTCAGTATCATTTGAAAGTAGAGTCATTACGACGACTGCTGTGGATACCTGATTATTTTATTGGTCACATAATAATCTCATAGTGAGTTATAATCATTCTGAATTATCTACCGAAATTTTATACATGATAATAGAAAAATAGCTTTATTTTTCCCTCTCAAGGATGTCAAAGATCATTAGAAAGAATATTCAAATGATAACGTACAGACACTCACTTGGCAAATGGTTAAAATAAAGCAAAGAACCATAGTGAAGGCCTGTTATACCAGTGGGACAACTGGAGAATGAACAAAGAAATTAGATTCCCACTTGGTGTAATTAGTCTTTAAATTGCTAGCTCTTTGCGATGGGTGTGGCATTCCTTTTCCCAAGCCTGTGCCATTCACAAGCTCCAGAATCTGAGTCCACAGACCTGGCTCATAACCGTGTTCTGCCACTTAGCCCTCGTGTGAATTTTGGGTCATTTTTTTCTCTCTGAACCCAATTTTGTCCATCTGTGTGTGAAGGAAGTTCACACAATGGGGTTGTGGTGGCAGTGGCACTTTGTCAAGCACAGTAGTCTCAATGTCTATTGAATCTCTTGACAAAATAATCGAGTCTGCAGATTTTAAAAGTTCCCTATTTAAGAGCAGTAGAAACAAAAATTGGATTTTATTATTTATTTCTTCCATGCACTAACTGACTGATCTCGGGCAAGTCACTTAAACTATCTGGGTCAAAGTTTCCTCAGCCTTAAAATGAGAAGTATAGAGGAGATGAATTATTTTTCCACTCTGTTTCTATAATCCTAAAGCCATTTATTTAGGAGGTGAGTTACTTTCTCAAACATTAACGTGGCCCTTTTATTTATTCTGCCTCTTCATAGAAGAAGAAGTTTCATTTTAAAAATGTTTTGGAAAACATTTGGAAGTCAATATTAAACTGAACAGATTATTTTGAATCCTTAAAATGAAAACTAAAAGATAGTATGATTTTTCTTTTGCTTTTCACAAGTTTCTTTTGGAAGT
This sequence comes from Neofelis nebulosa, assembly GCF_028018385.1. Classification (NCBI taxonomy): domain Eukaryota; kingdom Metazoa; phylum Chordata; class Mammalia; order Carnivora; family Felidae; genus Neofelis; species Neofelis nebulosa. The sequence continues at coordinate 92,208,221 of NC_080787.1, read as the reverse complement.
AAGTGTGTAAGTAATGAATAAAACATCTAACTGCATATGTGTGCAGATGCAAATAAAATTAGGCATTTCATAGCTGGTTGGAGCAAGGATTCCTATTCTAAGTTTCTCTCTTCACTTATGCTGCTGTTCAGGAAAAAAAAAGCAGGCAGAGAGAGGCATTTCGCATCCATGGCTAGTCATAAAGTGACTATGTTTTCCGGGAGAAGGAAGACAGAAATGACATCTTTAAAACTCTGGAAAACTACCTCCAAGTATTTGGGATCTGAGACTATCTGGGGCAATCTCTGGAGATATAACACAAACCCCGAGAGCCACCCTTGAGGCAGCTGGGAATTAGCAAGGGAATCCAGAGTACTGCTACCTGAGAAAGACCTTCTTCCTACCACGACAAAGGAATCATCCACTGTCACCTCGAGAGACAGCCCCACACAACAGGGGCAAGTTGAGAAGCGTCCCAGCCCTCTTTACTTAGAAGGAGACAAGATGATACAATTAACAAATGTAAAAACACAATATGTGTTTTACTGCAATTGATAGTTTTAAAAAAATAACTTGTATAGTTCCCGGGAATCTGGATTTGTACCACTGACATCTACTGATTTCTGGCGATCCTTATCCAACACTACTTGAAGGGGACATTCAGATTTTACCCATGTGTTTAAAAATCATTTGAAAACAAATGTTAAGTCCCGACATTCCTTCGCAAAGTTTCGAAATCTGGGACCATAAGATGCTGCAAATAGATGTGAAGATGCACTGGGCATCTATCTGGGTTTCAGCAAGTCTAAATGAGAAATTAATGTTCACTAAAACCTTTTTTCCATAAAGAGACAGACCTAAAGGAGATAAAAAGAAATAGCAACGGAGGGGGAGACCCAACATCTAGCATCTAGTGTTTCGTAGTTCATGAGTTAACTGCTGATGTAGCTGCTCCGCAGACCCACTAAAGACCCACCGTACCCTGTGCGTCTCATTTTAAAACAATCATTTATGGGTGTGAGAGGATGCCTAGGAAAGCAGAAGGGTTCTGTGTCAATCAAAGCTAATCACTGGTACAGGCAGAGGGCTTTTGTTGGCCTCCATGCTCTAAGCCGTGCTTCCACATCTGTGTTTGAAGAGATTAGAGAGGTGCTTCATACAAGAACTGTATTAGTTAAAGCTGATCGACAGTATTTGGAATAAATCATGAAAAAGTTGAGTGCCAGAAGGGAAGGCATGGCAAGGGGGAGATTGAAACTGACGAGGGCTAAATCCACCCCCGCCAGTCCCCCCCACATTTGTATTTCGGTTTTGCTCACTGGAGAGCGTTACCAGGTACCACGCTCTCGCCACTTCCTGGCAAACACGCAGCGGCTCAGCCAAGAAGCCCTACGCCAGTGTTTTCCGTGACATGCTTGCCACGCTTGGATGAAGGGCTCCGGTTTTATTTGAGGCGCTTCGTGGAAAGCAGATTAGCCCAAGTGGGTAAGTGGGATTTGGGGACCAAGGATGGGAAAGAACGAAAAGTGGAAAAAGATCCCAGCAAGAGCGAACACTGAAGCCCCCTCCTCGTTTATAGCGGTGTTCTCTCTGCATGAAGGCCATACACTGGCAAATAAATTATGAGTGACAAGTATTTGAACCAATAAAGAGGGCACTATATTTTATATGCAGTAAATTTAATTCCAGATTGTGTTTCACCTCAGCAGGGTGACATGTTTATTGCCAGTGAAAGATGAAAGCTGAGGGAGGTAGCGGCAGGCGTCAGCAGTTCTAGGGGGCCCCCGCAAAATGAAGATTTGACAGACCAGTGGCTGAGCCCTTGAAATGAAATGCCAGATCAAATTTTACCCCAAAGGGGTCAGATGTACTGTCATGCCCCCAAACTCGCAATACCAGCTGAATAAATGAGCCCAGTTCAGCAGGGAGCAGGAGGCCAAGAGCATGCTCTGTGAATTTCTGCTCCTGGAATCATCAGCTTTTCCAAGTGCAGTGAGCCTGGGAGGACCGAGGTGAGGTGTGGCTGAGGGAGGATGTGCTGGAAGGATGTGAAGTGCCTCTGCCTCTGTGGGGCTCTAAGTGTCGTTTTAAAAATCTATTAAACAGATCGAAAAGTAGAAGTGAGTCTAAATTGATCTGCCCGTCTCTCAATTTCATCCTACAAGCGCTCAGCTCAGGTGTTCAATTTATTGAACCATAGCCCCTTTTTAAACAATCAGCATCAACACGCAATAAATATGCTCAGCAAGGGCAATATTTACATGCATGACTCATTGTTTTAGAAGATTTATCTGTGGGGGAACTGACTGGCAATTACATTGGACTTCCTTTGGCAGACGTGGCACAGTGGCATGTGGGCACCGTTCTGGTTTCTACAAAAATTAAGCACATTGAAAGCTTTCCTCTGTGAAATTGGCCCCATATCCTCCCTGAAAAGGTGGGGGGGGGAGTTTTCTTAGAATATGCACAAGATTTCACTTGTCATCTCAGATAGAAAGAGAGAGAGAAGGAGGGAGGGTGGGAAGGAGGAAGGAAGGAAGGAAGGGAGGGAGGGAGGGAGGGAGGAAGGAAGGAAGGAAGGAAAGGAGGAAGGAAGGAAGGAAGGAAGGAAGGAAGGAAGGGAGGAAGGAAGGAAGGAAGGAAGGAAGGAAGGAAGGAAGGAAGGAAAGAAGGGAGGAAGGGAGGAAAGAAGGAAGGGAGGAAAGAAGGAAGGGAGGAAGGAAGGAAAGAAGGAAGAAAGGAAGGAAGGAAGGAAGGAAAGAAGGAAGGGAGGAAGGGAGGAAGGGAGGAAGGAAGGAAGGAAGGAAGGAAGGAAGGAAGGAAAGGAGGAAGGGAGGAAGGGAGGAAGGAAGGAAAGAAGGAAGGAAGGAAGGGAGGGAAGAAGGAAGGAAGGAAAGGAGGAAGGAAGGAAGGAAGGAAGGGAGGAAGGGAGGGAGGAAGGAAAGAAAGAAGGAAGGAAGGAAGGAAGGAAGGAAGGGAGGAAGGAAGGAAAGAGGAAGGAAGGAAGGAAGGAAGGAAGGAAGGAAGGAAGGAAGGAAGGAACGGGGGAGGGAAAAGGTAAAATTGCTGGCCTCAGCTAAGTGTATCCATGAAGAGTTTATGCGATAATTCCTGTAATGATGTTGATAATTCATGTAAAATGGTAGCCAATCTTTCTTTGGTGCACTTATGAAACAGGTTCTGTTATCCAATATATGGATTGGGCTAGCCAAATGCTTTCAAACTCATTTGTGTAGACATAGTGTCATCAACTCTTGAATCAATCGGTTGGGTTAACATTTTAATCAGTCCTTTTCACTGACCTTGCTCTGCAGGACTAGCAATAGAATCTACCACATATTTAACTTCACATCAATGTACTTTAAATTTTTTTTTAAATGTTTTTATTTATTTTTGAGACAGAGCGAGACAGAGCATGAGTGGGGGGAGGGGCAGAGAGAGAGGGAGACACAGCCGAAGCAGGCTCCAGGCTCCGAGCTGTCAGCACAGAGCCCGACACGGGGCTTGAACTCACAAACCGTGAGATCATGACCTGAGCAGAAGTTGGACGCTCAACCGACTGAGCCACCCAGGCGCCCCTCACATAAATGTACTTTAAGAATGTTTCTCGTGGTTCAATGTCAGCAAGATGAAGATGATGTAAAATTTCCGGATAATTTCAGGATTTCTTCCTTTTCCTTTGTGCATCTTTCCTCAACTTTGTACATCTTTTCCATAGAGTCACTGAAGTTACAGAGAACGTGTCCTCTCATGCCTGGATGAAGGATAAAGGATCTGAATAATGATACCAGTGCCACCTAATTGCTCTTTGGAATTTTGAAGGACCTACTTGTTTTCTGTAAGAATGGTGAACATAGCTCTGGAACAGAAGCAGTGGGGCCTGGCATCCTTCTCGTGATACCTGGAGATACAAGAACACGTGTGATATATAAGGACACCAACCACTATCAGTAACTGTCCCTCTATCCTTCTCTCACTTCCCCTTAAGGACATTGTGCGGGACGTTGTGTGTGGGTATGCCAGAATGTGTGTAAGGTTTTTTTGGTAAGATGTCTAGATAAGAGTTGCCGTGTGAAAGAGACTTAGCTGTCACCCTTACTACTGCCCTGATCCAGTGCTATTTCCTGACCACCATTTTACTTTGGTCATTCATTCCCTTTGCCACATTCTCCTGGAGAACATAGAATTGATGCATGTTTAAGCTCATTTCCTGTGTGCTGCTCCAAGTATTCCAGGAGTCTCTTTTTCATCATATCAACTACATCTCCCTCCTCTCAGGTTCTTATGCCCTGACCTTCCCTATCTCTGTGTTCCCTGCTGTTTCCTCCACTTTCTTCTCCAGCCTCCTTTGTCTGCTCTTTTCAGTCCTCTTGTGTGGGCTGCACTTGGAATAGAGTCCCATTTGTCTGGCACATGCCCTTCCTCTTGGCCAAAGAGCTCCTGAAGACTCCACAAGCTTTCAAAGCCTATAGTCTGAGTGCCTGCCAAATTAATCTATTCAGTTTGTTTCCCTTTTTGCAGATCATAATTACTGGTCCTGCTACACCTCATTATAAATTCTTCGGATAAAAGAATCAAGTAGTAGTTGAGGAGGATTGCTAGTTTCCAGACAACCGAAAGTATTAATAATGCCAAAGGAGAAATGGTATTTAACTTGACAATGGTCAAATTCATTATAAATAATAAAGTGCAAGACTTTCAACACATTTTACAGTTAGAATAAACACACTTCACATCATGTACACGTGGTAAACCTTTTATTTCTATCCTTCTGTGTTTGCCTATTATTCTGTTAGTCTCAAAATCCTGTTGTCAAGTAGTTTTAATGCCTTCTCTCCAGTTCCTCTTAGATTCATTCCTCCTTTCCAATTCCAAGCCAACGTCAACAATCAGGCATTTTTCATTCAAACCCAGGCCACCTTAGGGACTGCCTAACCAGGGCATTGAAGCCTTTTTCTCCGTTTCATGTCTTGGATGCTGTTTCCTTTGTGTCCTTCCTATAAAATTAAACCCAAACTCTTCACAATTCTATTTAAAGCTCTCCATTCTCTGACCCTTCCAAACCCACCAGCCTGACACTGAGCATGTGGTATAATTATTGGAGCCCCAGTTTCCTCCTAAACGTATGCCTTGATGGGTATGTTTGAAGATAGAAATAGGCATGTGCAGTACTGACCACCATGGCTACCGCATGATCATTGCTCAATAAATCATATTTCATTATTTATTATGACAAACGGCCCTTCTGCTTCTGCCTAGCTAATTAGCACCTCCTTCTTAGAAAGTGACTTCACGCCTGCCTTTCCAACCCTTTGCTCATGCTTTTCACAATTGTACGACCTGGCTCAAAGCTCCCCTCCTTCCAGAAACCTCTCTCACCCTGTGCTCTTGGAGTCTGCATGCCAGGAAGAAAGAATGAACGGATACCATGGCGGCTATGTGGTTTATGTTTAGTGTTATTCTATATAGCTCTTTAATTTATGATTATAGTTTGAAAAAACACCCAAATCCGTTCAATAACAACGTCTGCTAAAGTATGCTAAATAATGTAAGGTTTAACCCTCTATGCATATTTCAGTTCTAATCATCTTTTGAGGTCCAATTAAATGCCTATCCCCTTCCCGCAGGTGAGTTACTGTCATGATCTTTGGTCCTAGATCTGTTTTTTTGTTTTTGTTTGTTTGTTTGTTTTTATAAGCATGAATGTTCTATTTGGCAGGAGTCATTTATTAGCAGATATTGTGATTGAACCTGCACATGTCATATCTGCCTTAATGGAGGTTCGGTGAGCTCATGGAGGAATGGAAGAGTATGGTTTAATCTGACAAATGTTTGCTGAGGCCCCAGGAGGAAGCATGGAACATGGAGCTACTCCCAGCCTCCAGCTTACAAGCACTTACATTTCACAGTGTCTGGGAACAGCCATGAGAAGAGAAAGACAGGAAGCACATGGCAAACCAGAATAAGCTATTTCATAAGTGCACATTGTCAGTCCAGTCTTCATGGACCACCAGTAGAAACTTGAGGAAGAAGTTTGATTTGATTCTATTTGCATTAGGATCTATTTAAAATCTGGGGACACAGGGGCGCCTGGGTGGCTCATTCGGTTAAGTGTCCGACTCTGCATTTTGGCTCAGGTCATGATCTCAGAGTTTGTGGGTTCCAGCCCCGCGTTAGGCTCCGTGCTGACAGTGTGGAGCCTGTTTGGGATTTTCTCTCTCTCTCTCTCTCTCTGCTCCTCCCTCCCCCAATCTCTCTTTCCGTGTCTCTCAAAATAAATAAATAAATAAACTTAAAAATTTTTTAAATTTGGGGGTACATGAGATAATTGTTTAATATTTAAGCATGTAGCATAATGTTCCTGAATAGTATATAGTTTGTGAGTCTTTGTAGAATGACTAGAAAATTAAATGGCATGCTGTTACACTCTTTCCTTATAATTGGATTTTTTTTTTTTTTTTACTTTTAGAAATCTTAGAAGAGTTGGTAGCATCTGACTTCTATAGGATATGTTTATCTTCTAAGGTGGGGGTCACCTGTATGGTAATCTGGGGCCTTAACTTGAAATTGATTTTAACTGAGCTAAAGTTGAATTGAGATTCAAATGGACCGTGGTTGTGTTGAGGTCAAGGAAATAAACAAGAGAAACAGTTGCAATTACAGTGTAGAAATGAACAGTTTAGAGGAATGTTGAATAAAAGTATTGCCTGCAATAGCCAAGTTCAATTGTGCTTACACTGCTAAGATTTCTTTAGCGGTTCTTCCTTATACTCTTCCCCCAAGATGTTAATTGATCTTGGCATTGAATCTTTTGAAGCGATGGGAATTCATATGTTAAAATGTCCAAGTAGCAGCAAAAATGAGTGATGGAATGGGTCACTGAATATTTTTAAAGGCCAAGATGCACCTTCATTTGAGGGTATCTAAAACACTGCCCCCAAACAGCCTCCAAGGATCTTGCCTTCAACTTTTGCTCTAACTCTTTGTGCAGAGGCTAGGACAGCAGCATACAGCCCCCAAAAGGAGAATCCTCACAATTTTCTTCAGAATGCCAAGTGTTATAGTGAACGATAAATAACCTTTCTGTAACAAGCAGCCCTTTTTTTCCCGCTGGAACAAACTGTTCAACTCGATTTGAATAAAAAGCCCACACATATATCAAATTAAACAAAATAGCATTGTTCCAAATACAGATCAGGCAGTCTTCCCAGACTCGTGTCAGTAAAATTTCATCGCACTCCACACCATTGTATAGTAGCTCTCTCTCTCCTCTTCTTTATGTGTGAGTGCAGAATCACTATTCTTAGACAAAGGAATGCAGACACAGGCCGTGTCCCCCATGCACTTGAATAAAATAAAGGTTCAACTAGGGACTTTGATGGCAAGACAAAAAAAGAATGCACCACAGAAAACACAGGTGGAGACAGCACTACACAACTGTATTAGGAGTAATTGATCAACAAGAAGTTATTTTGCTTATTGCCAGGACAAATATTTTCCCATTTGATGAGGCATAACTCTGGATCGATGTTAATGAACCAGGAAGCTAATTGTGTGGTGTGTGTGCTGAGATGGGACGGAGGCGGTAATGTGTGGGGCTGCCTTGCCCTAACTCATAAGAACCGATTGTTACATTTTCAGAATTTTGCAAGCTTTTTGTTATATACGATCGTATTAAAAATTAACATAAAAGTATGTAATAAAATTCAATAAGTTATATCAAAAAGAAAGAGAATACCCAAACATATTACTTTCTCATTCTACTACATTTTACCGTGTGATCTGTGCTCTTGAGGTTATTTATATCTATTGTATCTATATGGTAAAAATAGTATGGAATGGCGGAATACTTTGTATTTGTTCCCTACTCCTCATTCACATTGACACACTGGTGGCTTGGAATTGACTCACACTACAAATCAGAGTTATTGCTGTTTTGTTTTTGTTTTTGTGTTCCAGAGAGCTGGTTGTTAAACATTTATCAGCACACCACGGGGTAGAAGCTCTTTGAGAAAAGCCCTAACTTCCCATGCAAACTTGGGCTGCTGAACTGAAGAGGAATTTGAGCAGGAGCTGCCTTCAGTACTTGGAGGTTAAGGAGACATATCTGTGCAGAATTTACAGTGCGGGGAGGGGGCAGAGTTTGCATGTAGTGCTGCCTTCTGTGAGAGCACACCAAGGCATTAAGGTAAATTCCTCCAATCTGACATCTCAATTGTTATTTGAACACCAGAGCTCAATCTAGGAAGATATGCATTATTAGGATAAGTTGATTTACTAATAACAATTTACATTCATTCTCACCAAGTGTAATATTTTGCCAATCTCACTAAATAAATGTGGTATAAGTTTAGCCTTATTTGGCTGTAGCTGAACATTGTATGGCACAATAGCAGGTTGGCGACCACCCCTTTTCTCTCTCTTCTCACCCTTTCCAAGCTTCCTGATCTCAGTAAACTGAGGAGGTAGATTAGGAAAATGTAAGCAAGGTTGGGGGATAAGGAAACAGAGTTGATACATGGTGATGAATTAGGTCTCCTTCTGTATTGGGCTTTTGTGCCAGATACGCCTCTCTATGCTCAAAGCTAAAAGTGACAGGGGGAGCCTGGGTGGCTTTAGTAGGTTGGGCGTCCAACTTTGGCTCAGGTCATGATCTCATAGTTCAAGGGTTCGAGCCCCATGTCCGGCTTGGTGCTGACAGCTCAGAGCCTGAGCCTGCTTCCGATTCGGTGTCTCCCTCGCTCTCTGCGCCTACCCCCGCTCATGCTCTGTCTCTTTCGTTCTCAAAAATAAACATTAAAAAAAAAAAGCTAAAATTGACATAATTTCTTATGGTATTGGAGCAGATTTGAACTCACAAAGGGTTCTGTAATTATTTTCCTCCTAATTCAGCCTAACTGTATGGCTGCATTATACCAATTAAATTATAATACCTGATAATTTATTTTAATAATTATAATAAAAATATTTCATGTAATGTCAAGGGTTATGCACACACAGAGTATATTACAATACACATATATACATATATGCTGTACAGACACATATACTACATGTACTTATATATTTAGATATAGTATAATATACACATATATAGGAAATATGTATTCAAATATATTTTTATTTATATATTTAAATATAAATATCTTTATTTATATTTGAATATATAAATTCAAATAAAAGTGTGCGAACATACGAATTCAAATAAAAACTTCCACAAATGGAATATCTATCTGGTCAGAGCTCCTTGGATATATATGTATGTCAGGACCAAAGCAACATTTGCCTTTAGAATAAACGTATTTTGTATACCAAGCGAGTGCATTAAAAACAAAGTAGCATTTCTAATAGCTACCATACTACTATTTCATGATTTTATGCTACGAGAGGCCGGCAACTATTACAACGTTCCTCAACCAAACGCCCTCTTTTGTCAGCGAGTAAATTCCTCTAAGAATGTCATGTGATCTCACTGTTTGGTTCTGTGCGCAGGATAATCTCTCTCAGTGTTTAAATTGCACAACTGTCACATACAGTATACCTTGAGGATCAAATCCCTTATGTCACAATATTAAACAATTATTTTTGGCTACACCATTGAATTTCCACTGCCTGAGGTGTCTCTTGTGTTCCAAATCAAGTCAAATTAAGAATGTATACACTAGCAAATTGAAGAAAGAGATAAGCAGAAGCAGAAAAAAAAAACCCAATAGGAAGATTATCCTTGTAATGTTTCATTAAGCAACTTCCATTAGGAAAGAAAAAAAATCATTAATGCTAACCCATGTTTGAACTTAAAACACAAAATTCAAACTGATTCACACAGTGTGTTTCTACATGTAACCTATGCTTTTAATAGTCACTCTTTGATACATGACAAGTATCATCTTGAATTTTATGTGAACTGATTCACAGAAGTCATTCAGCAAATTAATGTAGTTTTGGAAAATTAACAGCAAAGTAGGCATGCCGCCAAATGTCTAATGACAAATTGAAGGGTTTGGAGATGTGTCTGTCTATTTGCAGTATTGGAACTGTTTTCAAAACAAAAACACACTGAAAACAGTGCTGGCATGACAGGAGATGCAGTCATTATGCAATTTTAATTGACAAATAATTTCATTTTTATGGGAATAAATTCACCTAGCCAATAACTGCATCATCATCTATCATGTACTGGTTTCTCTTCCCATCTCACGCACCCTCTAATTTTGATGAATTTCATCAAATGTATCTGGCAGCCTAGTTGTATCTGGCAAGTCGAGGAAAGACCACGGTGAGTTGGAGGGTGGGGGCAGGAGGAGGATGGTGATTTGTCACAGGGATGGAGACCATCTTTAGCATTACCTGTTGTGCAGATATTATTATTCTCCATTTATCTTCCAGCCTGAATATTCAGATTGGGATGCATCCTATTCTTTCAACAGGGTACTAAACATCTCTCTAATTTCACTCAGGTATACGAGGGGTATATGTGCGGGGGTGGAGACCGGGAAAATTAGAAACCTTTATCGATCTGCATATAATTAATCTTCAGATGTTGGCTTTAAGCTACAGCATAATAGCCTCAGTGTATAGTCCACTTGCACATAAGGAGCAACTAAGATGCAAAACGATCACAAATAGGAACATACTCTAGCTAAGGGCAGGTATTCCAATGGCGGCATTAAATATAAATACAATAGAGTATTGACATAATGTAGTAAGGTTCCCTCGCTATTAAAAGGCTTTGTTCTAAAGCGTATCTGTGTACACAATGAGATGATGAACACAGTGCATCACATAGCTAAATTTAATATATGCAGGGGTATGATGTTTGCAATGCATGCATTTCAGCAGGTCCCATTAGTGCGCCTTTCCCCTCCAGTGAAAACAGAATGAACCACAGCCCCTTCTGGTTTGCATAAAGCAAACAAAATTAGATTTGCTTTGCTGAATTGAAACCCGCTTGGGATTGTGAGCCTCTCTCGGGGACAAATTACTTCAAACAATCCCTTTGTACCATAACAAAATCAAAAAATTCAGGCCAATCAACATGGCTCAAAACCCTTAACACAAGAATTAATAATACAACCTAGTCTATTTTTATTGCTTCTGCGCTACAGCTCCTTGTTTTAATGTAATTACACTTATTTGCCGTCCACATGTTAAGTAAGCTCGCATATGTTAACTAATGCGACATAAAACAACTTTCCTAATTTTACCATTGCTACAAGCATTGTTCCCCCTGGAATAAGATCCGAACACCGGACAAGTTGAACACTAATGTTATTAAATTAAATCTATTTTTAGGTTCTTGATACATGAATATAGGCAAAATGTCAAATGTTTCTTCAGATAGGTGCAAAAGCTGATTGACAGTCAGATTAGTCTATTAGGGATATTGGTTTATGGAATCTTATTCACTTGATATCTCTTGGCTTTTAAAGCCTATTCCCTTGCAGAAGAGAAGGGCGTTTTGCTCTGTAAATATGGAATCTCTTAAATCAGGTATCTGGTCAATGACCACTTAAATTCAGCAGCTTGTGTTAGTATCAAAATGATATATATTCCTACTGCTTTTAACACCTGAAAATCAACAGAGGTTATATGCTACTAAAACTTCCATCTGAACCACAGGTTTATTGACTTTCCAGATTTGAAATTTAGAATCTAGGATAACTTTTTGTCCACTGCTTTTTAAAATCTGTAGGTCAGATAGAGCAGTTGAGTTCACAAAGTCTTGGTCTTTTGAGATCAAAAGCTTTTTTTCCCCCCATTGCCCAGTCCCCCACAACCGTAATCTCTTCCTTAGGAAAGAAGAGCATGTCAAACATTTATACATCAAAGAAGGTTTTATCTAATTGTGAAAAGGTGGTTAATTCTGTATGACTTGGGTGAGCTTTGCCTGACACTGGTCAAATACCTGGACGAAAAGTTGACAAAGATCTGTTTTTAAGCATGTATTTATTTATGTACCATTAGGTTATTTAGACACAAATAACCTATGAATTTGGTCCAACAAATTGTCAGTAGTGTTCAAAAGATCATTTGGTCTCATTTGTTGGCTATGGAATAGATAAATAAATATGATTGGCATATTTCTTCTCCTTCCCCCCGGCTGTGCAGATTCAATCTGAGTTTCTAATACAAAGCACGCACACACACACACACACACACACACACAATTATATAATCAAATGATTTATTAAAGTTCTCCTTATGTTAGATCTTTCAAATTAGACATTCCTTTTAAATATGGAAGACAATTGATCAAAATAGTTAATTTCATCCAAAGGTCTCAAATTGGTTTTGTTTGGCAAGGAGAGTCTGCAGAAATGGCAAAATTAGACAGCTTTTGTATAGGGTACAACTGGTGCAGAGTCCTGCCATTCTTCTTATAATTAGACTGTGTCTGACCCCTGAAAACAATTACATTTGAGACCCCCCCCCCTCCCACCGCCCCGGATCAGACCCCCTGGTTAGTCACTTATATTGGAATAACTTAAATATTATACAAAGTACTTGAGATAAGGGTATAAAAGTATAATGAAGGTACTAGGGATTCTCCATATAAATTACATCCAGGCCTGAAAGCTGTATGAGAATGTGTTTGTATGTGAGTGTGAGTGTATGTGTTCGTAATTACATTTAATCCCCCTTTAGAATCTGTGTTACGGGACAGGTGGAGGTGGGGAAAATAAGAGAAGATCATCCTAAGAGAAGACCCAAGTTCTGTGGATCACACTGACATACTCTTTTGAAAGACAAGTCCCCACTTCTTCAAGTCAAAATGTTAACAGCACTATTCTTTTAAAGAACAAGAGATGATGTCATGATTGCAGCTTTATTCATAAGACATAGGAATGCAAACTACCTCAGTTTTCTGCTATTTTTGCTTTCTATTATTTAGGTCTTATATTAAGTCCTTGGATCAGTTCCCAACCTATTGTGATTCTAATTTGATTTGTATACACTGGTCTTTCTCAGAGGTACTTTAAAATCTTAGATAAAAGAAAATGAATTAGTTGTATGTACGTGCCAGAGCAGCAAGAGCAAGGATATAAGACCAGCGAGCCGAGTTTAGCTTTGGAAGGAACAATGAAGTTATCGTACACCTACCCTCTCTCCTCCTTGCCCCCTCACCTCACAAATCACTCTTTTGTCCTGCAACCTTACCTCAGTGCCCCACTCCTTTCTAGAGCGAGTGTCAAGTTCCCAGCTTGGCCGTCTAGCTCCCTTCCCTACAACTTACAAGACTTTGGCTCAATGCATTAGCTCCTCAGATCTTTGCTCTATCTCTAAAGTAAGTACTTGCCCTCATTGGATTTTCTTAAATTATAAGATTATCTCCTTGGAGGGGCGCCTGGGTGGCGCAGTCGGTTAAGCGTCCGACTTCAGCCAGGTCACGATCTCGCGGTCCGTGAGTTCGAGCCCCGCGTCAGGCTCTGGGCTGATGGCTCGGAGCCTGGAGCCTGTTTCCGATTCTGTGTCTCCCTCTCTCTCTGCCCCTCCCCCGTTCATGCTCTGTCTCTCTCTGTCCCAAAAATAAATAAAAAGCGTTGAAAAAAAAAAAAAAAAGATTATCTCCTTGGAGGAGTATATTGCATATATTACATATATCACTATTATTTCTTTGCTCTTCTTTTCCCATCAACCCTTAAGACTCTCTCTCTCTGCTCACTGTTGATGAGTTAGATCGCATATTCCCTCCGATTAAAGGCTATGAGCCCTCAATTCATTGTTTGTTTGTTTTTCTGATTCTGAGGAAGAGGAAACTGATGCTGATCTAGTGGAGCTGGGCAAAAGCTACCAAGACTTGCCTGGAGTGCTCCCACTGCTCCTCGAACTTTAGGTTTTGCTCTGACATTCATGCAATGTATAGAATACTGCCATGGGTCAGGGAAATGTGATATAGAAACTGGAGAGATCCTGGGCTTGAAAGCCAAATTAGGCTAGATTTAGGGCATTTCCACCGCCTCCTAGTAGGGCAAGTTACTTAACTTTGGTGCCCTTACACGTACAATGGGAATAGTAGTATTTTGCAGGATCGTTACAAGAATTAAGTGGGATAATTTCAGGAACACAATAGACAATAAATTATGTATTTGATTGTCATGTAAAACACATAGTATAGCACTTGGCAAATAGTACATGATCAATAATGTTAGTTTCAGCCATCCATAGCTTCCTTGGTTGAAAAAAAAAAACCTCAGTAGACTCTTTAAATTGATACTTAATACAAATTCATACATCAAAGGACTTTTCACATTCTAAATAGAGTCTCATGTTGGACAGATATTTTTACCTCATTAGGAAAATGTTAACCAATTGATTTGATTAATCCTAAAATTTAACAATAAAAGACTATAAAAGAAGTGAGTGCCAAGATAAAGTCATTAGTAATGACCGTAGATGCAACTAAATGCATTCATGCTGTTGCACATATAGACCACATGATTGCACAGCAAATGTTAAATGATTAATTGAAAATAAGAATAGTTGGAATGAACTCTATTGTCCTGATTATGGCTGATATTTTTCACTTTTGCCATATGGAAACTAGCACTGATTTCTGCCAGAGAAATTCCCTTCATTTTTCCTTCCTCCCTTCCTTGTATGCGATCTCTTTCTCCTTCCTTCACACTGCTCTGTAAAAATATAGTAATCATGACAGTGTCGTTAGCTTGAAGATGGTTATATAGAACAAAACAGATAGAGTCCAGAAATAGAACCACAGATATGTTCACAATTGGCTTTCAACAAAGATACCAAAGCGATTCAGTGGGGGAAAGAACAGCTTTTTCAATGTATGGTGCTGTAATAGCTAGATATTCTTATGGGGAAAAAGTTAATATTGACTTCACACTATATACAAATTTAACTCAAAACTGATCATAGACCTAAATGTAAAGTTAAAACCATAAAACTTAAAAGAAAACATAGGAGAAAATCTTGGAATAAGAATTTCCTAGACATGACACAAAAAGCACAAACCATAAACAAAAAAAAATGGTAATTGTACTTTAAAATTAATTGTACTTTAAAATTAATAAGTTCTGCTTTTCAGAACACAAAGAGGCAAAGCATGAACGTAGCTTTTCAATACAGATATTTGCAGTATGTATATCTGATAAAAGAGTTTATAAAATTTTATAAAAATTACTACAACTCAATAATAAGATAAACGACCCAAATAGAAAGTGGGCAAAAGATTTAACAGATTTATAGACATGAACAGTGAACATATGAAAAGATACTCAACATCAATAGTTATCAGAGAAATAAAGATTTAAAAGCAGAGAGCACTTAGAGCTTTCATATGCTGCTGGTGGTTACATAAAATGGCACTACCCCTTTGGAAAATTATTTGGCAATTTCTTATAAAGTTTAATGGGCTCTTAACATATGACCGAGCAATTTTACTACCAGTCATTTGCTAAGAGAAATGAAGACAATGTACATACACAAATGATAAGAGCTTTATCCATAATAAACCAAATCTGGAAATAACTTTAAGTGTCCATTAACATGTAAACGGATAAACAAATTGGTATATCCATATAATGGAATACTACTCATCAAGGAAAAGGAACATCTATGGATGACTCAACAACATTATGCTTAGCAGAAGATGCCAGACAAAAGAAGAGAATTGAATGATTACATTTATATGAAATTCTAGACTAGGCAACTCTATAGTGATGGAAAGCAGATAAGCAGTTATTTCGGGTCTAGGGCACAGGAGAAAGAATTGGCTGTAAAGAGATGGGAAGGAATTTTGGTAAGGGAGGGAAATGCTTAAATCTTGATTGTAGTAGTAATGATAAGGGTGTGTGCCTTTGTAAAACGCATTAAACTTCACACTTGAAATAGGTGCATTTTATTGTATGCAAATTATATTTCAATAAAGTAGATTGTCTTTAAGTAGCTAATATCTAAATGCATGCAACACTGGACTATTTGGCTACTACTATAATACTATTCATTGTGAAACCAATTGCATGTGTAATTACAAATGGCAGAATGCATTTCTCTTGGGAAAAATTACATTTTGAAATTCTCACTACTAAAATGATGATTTGGAGTTTTTATGCCTAATTTAGAAATTGGCTTCTAAATGTAGAAACTTGTTCTGGCCTTATAATTGATTTTCCTTTGGCAAGTCAGTTACCTTCATCAGATCTTGGTTTCCTTCACTGTGGAATGAGAGGCCTGGACAATATTGGATTTAATAAAAAAAAAAATATTAGCACCTACTCTGAGCCAGGCACTATGCTAGGTGACCTCACAGCCTTCATCTCTTTCAACTACTGCTCTTACATGTCCCTCCACATTAAAACAATAAAGTTATAGGGGTTTGCACTTTTTTGTTTTCAGAGAAAACTGCTCTATCCAAAAACATTACTTTGGTTTTGTTACCCACTAATCCTGTAGCAAGCAGAGAACTTCTCAACCTTATCATGAAGTACAAATGACAATGGACTTAACAGATAATACAAGGAATAAAAGAGAACTAAAAAATGAAAAATAAATAATAAATAAAAACCAAATCTCCAAAGAGTATCCTTAGAGAGATTTGGAAAGATATTACGTTCATAAAATAATAATGGATGCTGTAAATAACTTACAATTATAAGACATGACGTTTGGGAAATCTAAAATATGATTGATAAAACAAATGTAACACCAGGTTTGGAAGATAAAAGTTGAAAAAGTATTTCAGAAAGTTAAACCCAAAGACAAGGAAATGAAGATATGAAAAGAAACAAGAGTCGCTTAGAATGTCTATGTTCTATGAATGGGAGTCTTAGAAAGAAGGAAGAGAGAAAAGTAGAGAGTAGGAAATTATAAAAATAATTCACTCACTCATTCTTTTGTTCATTCAGGCATTCTTACCATGTACAGTAGTGAAGTAAATAGTCAAAATCCCTGCCAATTGAAGCTTATATTAGTGGGGGACAGAGGGTGGATGGTGGGGGAGGGGGGACAAAAAATAATCATTAACATGTATGATATTAGATAGAAATTAGTGTTATGGGAAAAAATTAAGCAGGTGAGGAGAATAGGAGTGCTTGGGGGAGGAGGTAGAAAAGCTACAGTTTTATAAAGAATCAGCATAAATGTCAGGGGTCAGGTAACATCTGAACTGAAAGAGAGGGGAGAATGAGACTTGTAGGTATCTGAAGAAAGAGAGTTTCAGGCAGAGAAATCACAAAATATCACAAAATATCAGCAATCACAAAAGCTCTGAATTTGGAGACAGCCTGTGGTATTCAAGGAAGAGCAGTGTGGGATGGAGTGGAATGAGTAAGGTGGACAGTTAGATGAGGGAATGAGGAGTCAGATCTTATAAGACCTTGTAGCCATTATATAGACTTTGACTTTTTATTAGAGAGAAACGAGAAGCTGTTGTACAGGTTTGAGTGCAGTGACATTGCGGTGACGTGTTTCAACAGGATCACTCTGATTGTTTTGTTGAGAATAGACTGTAGGAGGATAAACAGAAAGATCATTTAGAAGACCATGACAATAATCTACGTGAGAAATGATGATGGCCAGACCATGGTGGTAGTAGTGAAGATAGTGAGAAGTGGTTGATTTTGAATGTCTTTTGAAGGTAACTGTATTAAGATTTGCTGATGGATTGATTAGGTATAGAATCAGATGAGTCAAGAGGACCCTGAAGTGTTTGACCTGAGCCACTTTAATTGAGTGGTCATTAAATAAGACGTGGAAGACTATAGAGGATGCGGGATTGTCAGTGGGTGATCGGGGGTGTAGTTTAGACTTCCTGAGGTTAAGATTCCTGTAAAAGAATTAGAACCAGTCTGGGCTGCCTGAGTAGCTCAGTCAGTTAAGCATCCAACCTCAGCTCAGGTCGTGTGATCTTGCGGTTCATGAGTTTGAGGCTTGCATCAGGTGCTCTGCTGTCATCGCAAGGTCTGCTTCAGATCCTCTGTCTCCCTCTATTTGCCCTTCCCCTTCTTGTCCTCTCTCTCTCAAAAATTAATGAACAAAAAAGAGCCAGTTTTCCCTACTTTGGCTTTCACCTTCTCTTCTTTTTATTTTCTTTCTCCACTCTTTTTGTATCTTCTACTTCCTTGAACTTTAACTGACATTAGACAATTGATAAATGACCCACAATATTTACAAAGATTGCTCTCAGACAAGCCGTTCCTACAGCTGCCAAGATGAGATTGCATCCATGATCCATAATAAGAGGCATGAAAACTGAATACTCACAACCATTCTAATTGTCCATTGTGCAGCAGGTATAGAGGAAACCAACACTTTAGTCACACTCCCTGCTTTTCTCACCCTATGAAAACTCTCATCCTGCTTTGGCTCAGAGAGTCACTTGGTCTTAAAGTGCTACCTGAAGAACGTCCATCTTCAACCTCGATTTGAGCCCCTTTTAATCTTTTTCCTTGACATGCGCAGACATTAGACATCCAAGTGGATATGAAAAGTAGGCTTCAGGATGTATGGATCTGTAACTCAAGGTAGAGGTCTAGGCTAGAAATAAAACCTTAGAAGTTGTCAGCATACAGATAACCTTGAAAGCCATGAGATTGGATGAGATTGCAATGAAAAAGGTCTATGAAGAGAAGAGGCCCCAGGACTGAGACGTGGGGCAGTCAACACTGAGAGGATGGGGAGATTAAGGCAGATCAGCAGAGGAATCAGGCCAATGACAAGGAAAAACTGTGAGAGTGGTGTCCTGGAAAGCAAGAAGAGAAATGCATTTCAAGGAGGAAGGACTGAACCACTATGCTAAACGCTGCTAATAGGTCACAGAAGAGGAGCCAAACAAACTGTCCACCAGCTTTAAAAATGTCAAGAAGACTTTGGAGACACTGAGAAAAGCAGTTTTGGAAGAGGGATAGGTTCCAGCCTAACCGGCTGGTTTGGAAAACACTTTCGAGGAGTGTAATCATACAAAAAAAAAAAACAAGCAGAGAAATGGGACCACAAATAAAGGGAGAAATGGGATAAAGAGTTTTATTTTATTTTTTCAAATATGAGAAAAAAGTATGTTCATAGGCTAAAGGTATAATTCAGTAGAGAAGAAAAAGTGAGAGGTGAAATAAAACAAAACCTTATGAACGAGGACCTCACTAGGAGCTCAAACATTCTACCCATAGTAGAATGCCTTTCCCAATAAGGCAAAGTTTGTGGGTACAGAGAATGGTAGGTTGACATATGCAAAGGTAGGAGTTTTTGCTTGTTTCAGTTTTCTCAGTGAACAAGCAAGCAAGACTGTAAGAGGAGAGTAAAAGTGATTGTACAGAATTCAGTATATGGGTCCCCCAGATCCATGTGCTTCCCTTACTTTCTGGCCTAAGCAGCTGTAGCAAGGAGGTTCACCATTTCCAAGGTCATGTGACCAAATCGTTGCTACTGCTGCAGCTTACAGTTTGACACACTGACCCAGTCTGACCTCGTCTTAGCTCATACTTAATTGGTTTTTAAGACAGAAGACTTCAAAGAATCAGCTTGACGCTCTCACGTGTGCACTAGATCACCCTGCATGCTGTCACTTGCACTCTGAATGCTGCTAATGCTGTGTTGGACTGTGCTCCTCACTCACTGAGGAGGAGCTCATTAGTGTGACCAGAGGGTATAAGGCTGTTGATGACCTATAAGGAAAAATCCACTGGACATTGGAGCCAACAGATAAATTCTTCTCCCTTCCTCCCTTGAGACTCAGCATGATCAATCAACTATGCTGTCATAGAGCTGTAGCCAACTTGAAACATACCCTTCAGTACCTTAGCATTCCCTCCTTTGCCTCATAAACTTTTCTCCTCACTCTTGCGTCCCCAGATTTCACTACTCAATAAAATGTTAGCACTTAAGCTGTTGCCTTAGGTTCTGTTTTCTGTGGACTCTAGGTTAAGACAGTGGTGAAGATATTGGATGTATGAGAGCAAAGTGAAAGTTTGAAATTTGTTGGCTTTGGAGAGTGGGGAAGCAAATGGCCCTGAGAAATGTATTATGGTAGCCTAGTCACGTTATAGGTCCATCTGAGGCAAGTAGTAATGAATTGAATAAGACCATTTGATATAGTTGTTTATTTACTCCAAATACATCTAGCTATGTGGTCACAGAAGCAAAATAGGTGGACAACTGGTTCTAAAAAAATAGATATCTGGATGGGAAAAGTCAAGGGAGTTGAGAGTATATGCAAGGGGATGATTACAATGGTCAACAATCAAATTTGAGCTAAGTAACGAGAGGAATATAGACTTGAGATGTCTGAAGGCCATGAAAATGTGGTAGGACTGAAAGACTGCTGACCTGGATGATTGTTGAAATTGGGATAATAAGGGAAGAGAGATAGAAAGAAAGTGGTGGGCAATGGGACTCTTAAAGTTGAGATCATAGGAGGTTCCCATTTTTGACAATGACCAGGATTAGAATATAACCATAGTAATAAATACTGGAGTTTTAAGTAGAAAGGACAAGATCATTAACATACAGAAGACCAAGAAAATGAGCATGGAAAAAAGTCATGCTTACAGATACCAAAATTACTAAAATAATGGAAGTGATAATGTTAGAAACCATGACTGTGACCCAAGAACTCAAGACCTTCAGTCCATTAGATGTTGATAAATAATGGTAGCAAGGAAATTTAGGGGTGCCTGGGTGGCTCAGTAAGTTAACTCTAGATTTTGACTCTAGTCATGATCCCAGCGTCATGGGATAGAGCCCCCTGTCGGACTCCAAGCTGAATGTAGAGCCAGCTTAAGATTCTCTGTCTCTCTCTCTGCCCCTCTTGCGTGTGCTCTCTCTTTCTAAAATTAAAAAAAAAAAAAAGGAGAGAAAAAAGAAAAGTTAGTGGGAATAACATCTGAAGACATGAGATTCAAAGCTGGAGATTTTTAGGGGGAAGGTGTGAACTACCTGGAAGGAGCAAGGAGGAATATGGAGGACTCTGACTCCATTTTTCTGGCCCAGTGATTGAGCACTGTAGGAGGGGAAAACACCTACCCTGAAAGAACCTGAGGGAAAGCAGTGACCTCAGAAGAGAACCTTCTTTCATAGAAAATGAGAAAGTGAAGGGAATTTTTGGAGAAGAAGTTGAATATATAAGGGATTTTGGTGGTGACTGATTTGGAGTCCCAGTAGGAGGGCTTCAAAAGTTGGAAGAGGAGGATGGTGCATAGAGAAGATGTTCTGAATCATGTATTGATTAGCATTTGTGAGATTGATGAGTGATAATCTGGATGGCTCTGGAAGCTCATATCCTGCTTCTATCTGGTGGTCCAGCAGAGAGCTGGCTCTGCAACACTGAGCTCGATTGTGGGCAATGAGGCTTTGTGGGAGTTCCTGGGGCTACCTGGGAGCAGACCCTGGCCTCGAGAATACATACATGCATTGACCTAAAAATCCCTTGAAAAACTTATTTCTTAGAGAAAAGAGTTATTGCCTACTCTACCTTAGCCTAACCTATAAACATGAAATAGGAGGTGCTGGCAGGGTGTATTCTCACCTTGGGGTACTCCCAGTATATGTTCAGCCTGCTGGCTGGCAAAAGCCTTTCTCAGCTGGGACCTAGGCCATGGAGCATATAACATCTTTGCCTGGGAAGGAAGAATGAGAGCTTGAGAGAATATATGTTTTCTAAGTTTTTCCCCAATAAGGCCCACATAATGACCTGTGCCAGTTAGCTCTAGTGGTGTTTGGCTGTGGCTTCTTTGCATGCAAGAGATAAAGGGAATGACCCGGGAATGCTCAGCTTCTTGTGGTGACTGAGAGGAGAGAGAACAAAGCGTGATGAGTTCTAATGATATCAAAGCAGAAGGTGGTGGGAAGGCTGTCCATGTCTGGGTGCTAGTGGAGTTGGGAAGACTGGGGTCTCACTGGGAACATACATAATTCTGAGTTCTTCTGGACTCTTCTTGATAGAGGTTTGGAGGCTGGGGAGAGGCATCACCATAAATAATAGGAGAGATTTCTTTCCAAAACTGACAATACTTACCATCAGATTGAAATGGCCTGTCAAATACGAGATTCAATAAATTAAAACGGGCTGCATCGAAACGAAACAAATTTCATATCAAAGATAAGGAAGGAATTTTAGCCACTTCCAGAAAGGGGGAAAAATAGGTCTCCTGTGAAAGAACGAGAAGTCATAATGGGAAAGTAGCTCATTAGCCACACTGAAAACTAGAAGTCAATTGAGAAACTTCCAAAGATTTGATAAAAAGAAATTGTACTTAAATTTTCTAATCAGCCAAATTGTCTCCTTACTGTAAAGGTAGAATGAAACCATCCTGAAACCCAGGCCATTTACTTCCAGGATACCATTTCTTATGAAGTGACTTGAGTATATGCTTCAGTGGAATGTACCAGAGAAAAAAAAAAGGTCATGGGAACTGGGACATAGGAGGTTCAATCCAGAAAAAGGTGGAAGCTGCAGAATGATGGTGCATAGCAGGCGTGGGTAGGCACGCGGGTCCCATGGGGAGAGCCCAGGAAAATGTGAAAGTTGTGATACTGTCTTTCAAAATTGACAACTTACAGAGAAAATGAAGTCAAGCAATGTGAGTGTGGGGAGAAAGGACACTGTAAAAGCACAAGAAAAAGAAAAAGCTTTACAAGAAAAGGAATGTATTAAGAGTACCCTATTTGCACAGTAAACAATATTAAATTATTCATTAAAATATAAACACTAATTAGTGTTTATCTGACTGTAGAATCAGACTATGGACAAAACAAGGCAGCCTTAATTATGGTTGCGGAATAGAAAGTATGTGTTAGCACTATCAATGTACAAGAGGAGAAAAAATTATTAGCAAAGCAGTCCTGAGGAGGTTGCATGAGGGGACATGTCCCAGAGGTAATATCTCATGACAGAGGGACTAAAATGATATCATCTGTAGTTGATAAAACAGGGAGTAAAAGTATATGTACATTATTATAAATTACAAAATAAATGTAGAGAAGATAAACATAGTGCCATGACTACATTTAAGAGGGAGGAGAAGAGCTGAAATGGAATAAGTGAAGGAAGTGCTCATTTTTCATGATTAACAGATGATCAGTTAATAAGGTCCAAAACTGAGGGGCGCCTGGGTGGCTCAGTTGGCGGAGCGTCCGACTTCGGCTCAGGTCATGATCTCACACTCCGTGAGTTGAAGCCCCGTGTCCGGCTCTGTGCTGACAGCTCAGAGCCTGGAGCCTGCTTCGGATTCTGTGTTTCCCCCTCTCTCTGCCCCTCCCCTGCTCATGCTCTGTCTCTGTCTCAAAAATAAATAAAAACATTTAAAAAAATTTTTAAAAATAATGTCCAAAATTGATTATAATAATAGTACTGTGAGGCTGTTATTTCAAGATTTGAGACAAATACCATAGAAACTAAAAGTAAAAATGTATTTAAGAGTTAGACCTGGTTCCCACTGGGAAGTAGGACTGGAATGAGGTGTGGCAAGGTATAGTTTTTCCTTATGAGGTATTCTGTATTACTTAAGTTGTTTTGTTTTTCCCAAATATGGAACTTCTTTGCCAAGAGTTTTAATTACTAAAAGTATAAAGTAAAAATTATTGAAAAATATTTTTATAGCTTTCTTTCTTGCACTCAATGAATACCGTATTGATTAATAAAGTTATACTTTGCGAAGTGTCCATTGTAGGTGGTGGTCATTCTCTCCCAGAACCCAAAGGCCATGGGATGACTGCAAGAGTCGGGCATTGAGCTGATGGCAGGGCTGAGGCCCAGGGGGGCCCACAGTTTTGGAGGGGACCAGTGCTATGCTTCTTTCATAGGAGGTGGAACATGTCTATATCTGCCAGAGAGTACAACACTCACCTTTCACTAATGCCAACGTAATGAATATAATGAAGTGGATGATGTTAATAAAACATTATGCAATTCCTCCAGAGAAAAATATCATATTTCATAAGGTACATAAATATTACAGCAAGACTCTAAAAAAGATTTAGCTAATATTTTGAATTCTGTAAATTGCCTTTGGGTGCTCTCTGATCAAGGGCCAGATATTGATTTTCTCCAGCTTTCCTGATAGCTCTTGGTGAAGATATCACTGGTAAATTCAACTTTATTTTTAAAATAAATTTTAGCTTTAGTTTTTGCTAATGTCCTTATTCTAGCCCAGGATCCCACCCAGGATATCAAACCATACTTAGTTATCATGTCTCCCTATACTGCAGTGGCAGTTTCTCAGACTTTCCTTGTTTTTTGATGATCTTGGTAGTTTTGAGGACTTATCAGTCAGGTGTTTCATAGACTGTGCCTCCGTTGGGATTTCTCTGATATTTTTCTCATGATTACACTGGGGTTATGGGTTTTTTTTTGTCAAACTTCTTCAAGCTTCTCCACTATAAAGCTACACTTTTTCCCTCCTTTCCATACCTTGTTATTTATAAGGAGGTCGCCCTGCATGGTTCTAGGTAGCTTTGTTCTAAGCATCTTTGCCACAAAGATGCTTCCATTTTGCTACAAACATTTTCACCACAGAACTAATTGGCCACGCGGCAATTTTGCCATAAAAGGCAAAAGAAACTAACTGGTTGACAGTTTGCTTTCATTTCTCCATTGATGTACTACTCCATTTTTATACTACATAAATCTTAGCACTCATGGTAGTGTATACAGTGGCACAGAGTTTTGAACCCACATTTCCCATAGAATTTTGGAACATCAATCAAAGGACATGTGACAATATGCCAAGAACAAACAAGAGTGTAGAAGGCTTTCCATGCAATACAAGCTCAGTTACAAACATGCATCCTAGTATTTGAAAACTGACATCTCTCTTAATGAAGAAAGAAATTTTATTGAAAAAGGAAAAAGTGTGATGCCAAATGAGGAGATGAATCAAAAAGGGGAAAAAAAAAGGATAATACTTTAAACAAATACTTTGAACAAAAAACTTTGAAGACAAGTGTTTAGGTACAATCCACAAAATAAAATCAGTTATTTGCCCAGTATTGCCATGAATCTACACTATATATTTTGAAGGTGTTTGAATATTTTGTATTTTGCAGCAAAGCCCTTTTAATTTTATTCATCTTTCATGTTTCATTATGTCCTTTTTAATGACTGTCCGTCTTTTATTTTTTTGTGATCTTTATCTTTTAAAGCAAACTTGCCTTACGGCCAAATAGTTACGTGATAAAAATGCTGAGGCAAAGATGCTCATAGTGAAGAAACCAGATAAGACTACACACAGCCAGTTAGAGAGGGAGGGAGGCAAACCATAAGAGACTCTTCAAAACTAAAAATAAACTGAGGATTGATGGGGGGT
This sequence comes from Neofelis nebulosa, assembly GCF_028018385.1. NCBI lineage: Eukaryota > Metazoa > Chordata > Mammalia > Carnivora > Felidae > Neofelis > Neofelis nebulosa. Next base: position 92,182,983 of record NC_080787.1, on the reverse strand, counting down.
GGGAAGGAGGGAAAGTGGGTGATGGGCACTGAGGAGGGCACCTGTTGGGATGAGCACTGGGTGTTGTGTGGAAACCAACTTGGCAATAAATTTCATATTAAAAAAAAGAAAAAAGACTACACACAGCCTACTTATGGAGTTGGGGGTTACGCTTCACCTCCTTGAGAGTGGAAGAGCTACATCAATTATTTAGAATTTTTCTGCACAGGAGACTCTCCTATTCTTACCCACTTATTTACTCAAACATTTATATTAGTATGGACTTGTACATATTTAGTTCGTATTTTGGGCTATAACTCAGGATTGCTTAATTATTTTTTGCTCCAGTTGTCCCAGCTTTGGCCACTGATAGTTCTCTCATCTGACACATGTGTCCCTTTGACAAGCCCCATCCTTCTGTCTTTGGAACATTTCCTTACTGTCTGTATTATTACAAGACTCTGGGTTCATCTTGCATGATGTTAACTGTAGGTTTTCCATAGGTACTCTTTATGAAGGGAAGGCAGTTCTTTTTATTTTTAATTTTTTAATAAACTTTATTTTTTAGAGTAGTTTTAGGTTTACAGCAAAAAATGATCAGAAAGTAGAGTTCCTATATACATCTCCCCACTACACACTTCCTTCTATTATTAGTATTTTGCATTAGGTACATTTGTTATAACTTATGAACCAATATGACACATTGTCATTAACTACAGTCCAGTCTTATAGTTCTATGGGCTTTGACAAATGCATAATGACGTGGATCCATCATTATAATTTCATACAGAATGGTTTCAACACCTTAGAAAAAAATCCCCTCTCTTCACCTATTAATCCTTCTCCTTCCTCTCCTTAAACTTCTGAAAATCACTGATCTTTTTACTGTTTCTATAGTTTTGCTGTTTCCAAAAGGCCATATAGTTGGAATTGTACAGTATGTAGCTTTTTATTTATTTGTTATTTTTAAGTAAGCACCTATGTGGGGCTTGAAATCACAGCACTGGAGATCAAGAGTCGTGTGCTCCGGTACTGAGCCAGTCAGTCACCCCCAGGATATAGCTTTTTACTTTTTTTTTTAAATTTTTTTTAAGTTTTTAAATTTATTTTGAGAGAGAGAGAGAGAGAGAGAGCAAGCATACTTGCACAAGCGAGGGAAGGGCAGAGAGAAGAAAGAGAGAATCCCAAGCAGGCTTCACTCTATAAGCACAGAGTCCTATGCGGGGCTCGAACTCACGAACTGTGAGGTTATGACCTGTGCCAAAATCAGGAGTCGGATGCTTAACCGACTGAGCCCCCCAGGCACTCCCAGGATATAACTTTTTTAAAACTGGCTTCTTTCATTTAACAATATGTATTTAAGCTTCCTCCATGTTTTTCTGTGGCTCGATTGCTCATTTCCTTTTATTGCTGAATAACGTTCTGTTGTCTGGATGTGCCTCAGTTTGTTTATTCACTCACCTACTGAAGTACAGCATGGTTGCCTTCAATTTAGGTGATTCAGAATAAAACTGCTAAAAATTAGTGTGTAGGTTCTCATATAGACAAATTGTCACCTCCATTCAGTAAGTATCCAGGAGCACGAACTGGATTATTATTATAGGATTATGTTTAGCTTTGTAAAAAAAAAACTGCCAAAATGTCTTCCAAAAACAGTTGTACTATTTCGCATTCCCACCAGGTATGAATGAGCATTCCTTGTGGTTTCACATCACATCAGCATTTGGTAACGTAAGGTGTTTGGGTTTAACCATTGTAATAGGTGTATAATGGTATCTCATTATTATTTTAGTTTATAATTCCCTAGGAATATACTACATTGAGCATCTTTTCATAGGCATATTTACCATCTGTGAATTTTGCAGCATTGGTGGGGTGTCCAGATCTTTTGCCCATTTCTCTCTTTATTTTTAAGTAGTCTTCACACACACATGAAGCCCAATGTCTGGCTTGAACTCATGACCCTGAGATCAAGACCTGAGCTGACAGCAAGAGTCCAGTGCTTAACCGACTGAGCCACCCAGGCACCCCTGCCCATTTGTTAATTGGGTTGTTTCTTATTCTTACGAAGTTTTAAGAACTTGTTGTATATTTTGGATACAAGCCCTTTATCATATACAGGTTTTGCAAATATTTTCTCTCATTGGCTACTCCTAGTTTGTTTTTTTAAAGATATTAAAAATCATTAATCAACGATTTTTATTGAATTCTTTTCCTGATTTTGATATGATTATGTTTTATGCAGTCTGTTAATATAATAATTTATATTGATTAATTTATGATCATTGAACCAGCCTTCTATACCTGAAATGAACCCCACTTAACTGTGATGTATTATCCTGTTCATGTATTGCTGGATTAGATTAGCTAACATATTAAGGATTTTGCATATCTATTCATTAGAGATGTTTATTTGCAGTTTCATTTTGTCTTTCTCTTGTAATGTCTTTAGCTGTTTTTGTATCAAGGTAATGCTGGCCTCCTGAAATGAGTTAGGAAGTGTTCCCTCTGCTTATACATTGTGTAAGAGATTATGGAGAATGTGTATTATTTCTTCCTTAAATGTTTGGTAGAAATCAACACAAACACCATGTGGACTTGGTGATTTCTATTTTTGGAAATATTTTAAACCATTAATTTTATTTCTTTAACAGATACAGAGCTATTTGGGTTATCTTAAATGAGTTTTATTAGGTTGTATCTTTCAATAAATTGGTCTATTTTTCATCTAAGTTATTAAATGTATGGGTATACAGTTGTTCCTATTATTCTTGTATTATCCTTTTAAGGTCTATGAGATCATTTCTGCTGTAGGTAATTTGTGTTTTTGCTTTTTTTCTTGATTAGACTGACTAGATGCTTATTGATTTTAATTGATTTTTTTCCCAAAGATCTTACAGTTTTATTAAATTTCTGTTATTGTGTTTAAATTTTGTTGATTTCTGCTCTAATTATTATTATTTTTTTTTTCTTCCGCCAGCTTTGGTTCAGCTTCTCCTTCTTGCACTAGTTTCCTAGATGAAGCTGAAGTTATTGATCTCATAGCTTTCTTCTTTTCTAACCTATCAATTAAATGGTATATATTTCCCTCAAAACACTGCTTTTGCTGCATCTCACACATTCTGGTAAGTTATATTTTTATTTTCACTTAAACCAAAGTATTTTTAAATTCGCTTGAGGCTTATATTTTTGACCCTTGAGTTACTTAGAAGCGTGTTGTTTAATTTTGAAATAATTGGGGATTTTCCAACTATCTTTCTATTATTCATTACTAGTATAATTCCACTGAGGTCTGAGAATGTACTTTGTATGATTTATAATTTATAAATTTGTTAAGCTGTGATTTATGGCTTAGAAATGTGGTCTGTCTTGGTAAATGTTCCATGTGAGCTTGGAGTATCTATAAATGTGAATTAGATCAAGTTGATTGATAGTGCTGTTCAGGTTATTTATAACCTTACTGATTTTCTGCCTGCTTGATCTATCCATTATTGACAGAGGAGTTTTGAAGTTTTTCACTGTAACAGTAGATTTGTTTATTTCTCTCTTCAGTTCTGTTAGTTTTTGCCTCATCTATTTTGATGTTCTCTTGTTAGGTACATACACAGTTACAATTGTTGAGTCTTCTAAGAGAATTGACCTCTTTATCATTATGTAATGCCTCTCTTTATCTCTGGATCTTCATTGTTCTGAAGTCTGCTGTGTCTGAAATGAACATATCTTGCTAAGCTTTTTCAAATTTATTTGTAATAGTATCTTTCTCCATCTCTTTACTTTTAACCACTCGAGTCTTCATATTTAAGGTGGTTTTCTCAGGGCCAAAATATATTCTGTCATTTTTAAAAATCCACTCTCACAATGTCTGTGCTTTAATTGGTGTGTCAGACTACTCACACTTAAAGTGATCATGTAGATGGAGTATTATCTACCATATTTGTAACTTTCCGTTTGTTGCATTTTCTCTTTGCCTCCTTTTTTCCTCTTTTTCTTCCTTCTTGGTTTTAATTGAATAATTTATACAATTTTTTTTATCTTCCCTCTCCTACAGTATCATTTATACTTTCCTTAAAAGATTAGTCATTGTACTACAGTTTACAATATATGTTTTTAAAAATCTAAGATTACCTTCATATAACACTATAGTACTGCATGGGCAGTACAGGTGCACGCAGAACACCGAGTATTCCCAGTTCCTCTCTCCTCCCTCATGATATTGTTGTCATCAATGTTATTTAATCAAATGCTGCAATGTTACTATTATTGCTTTGAAAAATTATATTAAAAAATTTTTTGATGTTTATTTATTTTTGAGAGAGAGAGAAACAGAGTGTGAGTAGGGGAGGGGCAGAGAGAGAGGGAGACACATAATCTGAAGCAGGCTCCAGGCTCTGAGCCGTCGGCACAGAGCCCGACGTGGGGCTTGAACTCATGAACTGTGAGATCATGACCTGAGCTGAAGTTGGATGCCTAACCGACTGAGTCACCCAGGCCTTCCTAAACAATTATGTTTTACATAAATTAAAAATAAGAAAAATATTTCACTTTACCTTTAGTCATTCCTTCTCTATCCTCCACAATTAGTTTTTGATTTTTTGAAGATCCATGTTTTTCAACCAGTGGTATTTTTCTTCTGCCTGAAGACCTTGTTTTAATTTTTTTTTTAGGAGGTAGGTCTACTAACAATAAATTCCCTCGGTTTTTATCTGACAATTCTTTATGTCTCCTTTCATTTTGAAGAATAATTTTGATGTATATATAACTCTAGGTTGGTGGTTTTTCTTTCAGCATTTTATTTTATTTAAAAAAATTTTTTTTTAATGTTTATTTATTTTTGAGACAGAGAGAGACAGAGCATGAACGGGGGAGGGTCAGAGAGAAGAAGACACGGAATCTGAAACAGGCTTCAGGCTCTGAGCTGTCAGCACAGAGCCCGACACGGGGCTCGAACTCATGGACCGCGAGATCATGACCTGAGCTGAAGTCAGCCACTTAACCGACTGAGCCACCCAGGCGCCCCATCTTTCAGCATTTTAAAGATTGCTCTCCACTCTCCCTTGCTTGAATTTTTCTGATGAGAAGTCTATTTTCAGCCTTATGCATGTTCCCCTACATTTAAGGGTTTTCCCCCCTTTTGCTTTGTCTTTGGTAATCTACCTCTGCATGCATGTCTATGTATGCATTTTTATCTCATTTTTCTTTCTTTCTTTCTTTCTTTCTTTCTTTCTTTCTTTCTTTCTTTCTTTCTTTCTGTAGATATCATGTTTGGTTTTCTCTGAGCTTCCTGGATCTGTTATTTGCTGTCTGTCATTGCTTTTGGAGAGTTTTCAGCCATATTTAAGTTCAGATACTTAGTTCTCTCTTCTTTTTCTTCTCATCTGGTATTTCAGTGAGATATGCTATAACTTTTAACATTGTCCTACAGTTGTTGAATAATGTTCTGGTTTTTTTTTTTCCTCTGTGCGTTTCAATTTGGGGAGTTTTAGTTGACCCAACTTTCAGTTCATTCATTCTTTCTTTAGCTGTTTTGAGTCTACTGGTGAGTCTGTTGAAGGTACATTTCATTTCTGTTAGTGTGTTTTGATTTCCAGTATTTCTTTTACATTAGTTCTTAGTTACAAATTCCTGCTTACATTACTCATCTATTCCTGAATCTTGTCTACTTTTTTCTTTATTAGAGTCCTCAACATAGTAATCACAGTTATTTTATATTCCTTGTCTGATAATTCCACTATTTGTGTCATATTTGAATCTGGTTTTGATGCTTCAAAATGTGTTTTCTTCTTGCCTTGTGGCAAAACTTGCAATTTTTTTTGTTGAATCTAAACATGTAGTATTCGATATTAAGAACTGAGGATAATACGCCTTCAGTGTGAGGATTTATGTTGATTTGGCTAGGAGCTGATGTGTGTTGCGTATTTGTGACAGTTATAGATGCTGGCGGCTTCAAATTCCTCTCGTGTCTTGTTTTTGTCTTTGGCTTTGGGGTTTTCTATCTATCGTTTTAGGAGAAAGTCTTTGCCTCGCAGTTCTTTCAGCTGTGATGAAAGTGGAACATATGTGTCCTAGCAGTACAGTGGGGCCAGGGAGCATTCTACATCTTCTGAGTTTGTCTCAGAGCTGAGGCCTACACAACTGTTTCAGTTTCTCTTGCAGTGGAATATTTTCCTTTTCCCTCTACTCCTCTCCCTGGCTTCTGTGCTCCCAATCTATTTCCTTGAAGCACTCTACCCCATTTACTATGTTTTTTCCCTTTTACCTCAAGAGAGACAGAAAGGCCTTGGGGAGAGGAGTAAATAGAATGAGGAGTAATTATTTTCCCCTATCTGAGACAAAGTTTCAGTATTGTGGTATGGCCCCGTTCTTTTTCCCAGGGAGCAAGCTTGTATTATGGAGAAGGTTCTGGGTCTAACTCACAATTTTGCACAGATCCTCCCTCTGAAAAGCTGGAGAAGTCCCTGGAAGGAAAGCCTAGGAAACTGTGGGGTTCCATGAGACAGGACCTGCAGGAGTTTCTCACTTTCACCCTCATCCACATTCAGCCTTCAGTAATTTGTGACAATTACCTTTAAACATTCTGACCAGTTTATGGCTCCAGCTGCTCTTCTCCCAGGTAAGCAGATCCTGGGCCATATCTCCCTGGATGCCCCTGCCTCTCAGATTTTGAGGTGGCAATTTGCCCTGGGACCTCAGCTCTGGAGGTCGACGAGTTGGAGAAAAGTCATTGACATTCAGGTTGTCTCCCTTTTTTAAATTATAAGAATGAGAGAAACAACTTTCAAGCTCATTACATGTCAGAACTGAAACAGGAAATATCTCTCAATCCTTTTCTAATTATAAAAGTATAGTTTGCTTAAGGGAGGGAATATCCGGAGAAGAAGAAAAATATGCATGATTTACTAACAATTATGTGGGCGGACAATCCACCTCACCACAGCCCTCTAGGAATTACTTGCCAGCCTCTGTATACACAGAGCTTCCAGTTTATGTGGGCGAACCATTTCCTAATGGACCTTTGCTCACTGAGAGGTTAGGGTTGTGCGTATGGTTGTATGTAGAAGGGAAGTCTGACTTCTGAGCATGTAAGGCTCTTTACTTTTGTTGACATAATGTCAAACATACAGGTATATGGAAAGAGTCTAAATATTAATTAATATATTTCTCTGGCTTTTACTGAGATATTTGACCTTAGCCTTTCTCTTAGTCCTCCTCACAATTTTCTTCTCTCTAATGTTATAAATAGGTCCTAATATATTTTTCTACAAGGAGCAAATAAACATTCATGTATGAATGAATAAATATGTTAGCTACTATTATACCAGTAGCTTCACTTTGCTATTTTTACATAAAAACTTGAATGCTGATACTGCTATAAATAGCAGCTACAAATGAATTTTGGGTGCATCGCTGGCAGGTTTCTGGTATACAAATGAACATGACTTGCAAATAGCAATTTTACAGTTTCCACATATGGAAATTCAGTTCTGTGTATAATATTCTGCTTCAAGGTTTAGAACAAGTATGCAGAGCAATGTTCATTCACACAACTTTGAAAAATGTGTTTGCTTAGCTATTTCAGTTTCTTCTGTGGAAGAGTCCCAATCGCATCGAGCATTACTGTGTGCTGAGTTCAAGGTTGCTGGGCTCAAAGAGATCAGGAAAAAATTGGATTCGGTTCCATCCTATGTGGGCTTTTCTGATGGTCCCATCTCACAGGGTTCAAAGTGGAAGTATCTCTTACATGTGATTTCAAGGCTTGGAGTCTCACATGTCTGAATCATTGTTGGAAAGCAATGGCCCAGCCTCATGCTACATTTCTCAGCCCCTACTGTTTCCAAGAGGGGCCATGTGACTAGTGCTTGACAATGAAATCTAAGCAAAAATCATGTGGGTCCCTTCTGAACCAAGGGGATGTTCTCTCTGCACACTTTCTCTCTTTCTCCACTCCCCGGGTACAGAGGCTTGAAGCACTGAATGGCAGGTGTGTCCAAAGACTGTAGGAACATCATTTCCTGAAAACAAGAAATGGAGGAAAGCTGCTCACCAATTAGAAGCACTATATTGCTCTTTTATATAAACATGAATAAACTTCATTGTGTTAAGCCTCTGAGTTTTTATAGTTTATATACTAATATTTAATGTTACCCTACAGAAATTATTCCTAAGAGTGATGAGCTGTTATCACAGATATTGGCAGTATCCCACCTGAATGGCATTGGAACAAACCATTTTTTCCCAGTTTTATTGAAATATAATTGACATACATCAGTGTATAAGTTTAACGTGTATAGCATAATAGTTTGACTTACATATATTGTGAAATGATTACTACGATAGGCTTTGTTAGCATCCATATCTCACACAGATAAAATAAAAAGAAAAAAGAGAAAAGAAAAAATTTTCCTTGTGATGGAAATTCTTAGGATTTACTTACCCTCGTAACCACTTTTCTGTATATCATACAGCACTGCTAACTATGGTTGTTGTGTTGTACATTATATCTCCAGTACTTACATATCTTATAACTGGAAGTTTGTGCCTTTTGGCCACTTTCCTCAAATGCTACCCCACCCTACCTTTTGTTACTAGAGATCCAGCCTTTTTTTCTTTTTCTTTTTTCTTTCTTTCTTTTTTTTTCTTTTTTTTTTTTTTTTGGTCTTTTTATTTCTGAGGTTTTTTTAATTCTTCAATTAAGTGAGATCATATAGTATGTGTCATTCTTTGTCTTATTTCACTTAACATAATGTGCTCAAGTTTCTTCCACGTTGTTGAAAATGGCAGTTTCCTCATTTTTTTATGGTTGAATGATATTCCAGTTGTGTGTGTGTGTGTGTGTGTGTGTGTGTGTGTGTGTATGTGTGTGTGTGTGTATCTCACAACTTCTTTATCCCTTCATGCATCAGTGGACATTTAGGCTGTTTCCATGTGTTGCTTATTGTAATAAATACTGCTATGAACATAGGGGTGCTGATATATTTTGAGTTAGTGTTTTTTATTTCCTTTGGACATATTCCCAGAAGTGGGATTGCTGGCTCATATGGTAGTTCTATTTTCAATTTTTTGAGGATCCTCTATACTGCCTGGAATAAACCACTTTAAAGCATGTTGGCCTTGGGGCTCCAGGGTGGCTCAATAGGTTAAGCATCTGACTCTTGGCCTTGGGTCAGGTCATGATCTCACAGTTTGTGGGTTTGAGCCCCGCATCAGGCTCTGCCCTGACAGTGCTGAGCCTATTTGAGATTCTCTCTCCCTCCTTCTCTCTCTCTGCCCCTCCTCTCTCTCTCTCTCTTTCAGAATAAATAAGCTTGAAAAGAAAAGATCTTTAAAGCATGTTGGCCTTGATTTCCAGCTGCCCACATCTGCATCTCTGCACTAAGACAAAGCCCTTTGTGCCCACAAGTGTGGCAGACTGGAAGCCAAAGGGAATTAATGAGCAGGAGACCTCAACCACTGGCAGGAAGAATTGGTCTATAAATATTTACATCTTTACTGGTAAGAATTGACAGTACTAAAACCATTTTGCTGTGCACCAAATTTCATGTTCCCCCTCCCATATGTAGAGTTATTGCTCCCTTTCCCCTCCTGGCAAACAGTCACAGAGAACTCTGAGTTCCTATGGGATGACAGAGCAACAAAGTGGAAGGAGCCTGGGTCTATGATTCACCATGTCGAGATAAGCCATTCACTAACCAGAAACTATGGCATTGTTATGGGAGGAAGTGGTACATTTACTTTGGATTCAGCCTATGAAATTTTAGGAGTTCACTTCTGATAGCAGTTATTTCCATTAACTAATACAGAGGTAAACAAAAGAGACTGAAACAAGAGGTAAACAAGAAAGAATAATAACTGTGAGCCATAAAATGTGTCCAACAGTCATCTGGCAATGAGAGCAAATATGAGGATCCAAATTTTTGGAGAGAAAACAAGATTGGAGACTCATGAAAGATGAGAGCAACACATGGCAAACAAAAATGGATTTGAACTAATGCCAGAAATGGGAGCCATGAGTGTGATGGGTTTTTATGTTTACCTGACACGAGATTGTATGAATAACTTGGGTTTGTATAAAGGAGCTGGACTGGGATCTACCAATTATCTCGTATCTTACCATTGTGAATTTTTCAAGAGTTGATTAGAAAGGGAATGACAGACTCTACCTAGTGATCTAGTATTACAGGGTTTCAATAAAAACCATAAAATGAAAAGGAATTCCCTTTGAGGTCTTTAAGCCTAAAAACGTTGCTCAATATAAAAAACTCTTCACTGATACTACAGAAAATTAGATAGAGTCTCATTTGAGGCTTTCCTGCCTCATGAAACACCCTGTTCCATGGGTGGCCAGGAATAATTGCTAAAGATTACTAAAATGCTGATTTATTTTGATTATGTGACCTCCTGATTTTCTTTTGACCTCCCATTCTCCTTTGGTAAGTTCTTTTCTTCCTCTGGGCCCCCAAAAGTTGTTAATCTTCAGTAATCTACCAAGGCTCTCTCATATTATGTGATAGTCCCCCTGAGAGAGCTTGGGTTCCCCCTTACAGACGCATACTGATGATCTCAAATAAGTATGCCCAGCTTATATATATCACTTAAATTTCACATTTACCTCTTCATTTGTCCACTGCCCATCTCCAAGCATATGTACTAGAGGCCCTTCGATCTCAGGGTATCCAATTGAATTCCTTGGCTACTCCAAAATACCTCTTCTCCCCCTGGGTACATTATCTCAGTGAATGGCTTGTAGTTATTCCCTAAAGAGCTCATGAATTCAAGCAATTTCCTCTAATACTGCTTGTAATACTTTTAGTCCAGAACTGTTTCTTGCCTAGATTACTACAAATTCTTCAAAAGCGGTCTCCATTTTTCCACTCTTGCTTTTCTCCAATATTGTTTTTTTAATTTTTTTTTTGATGTGTATTTATTTTTTTTGAGAGAGAGAGACAGAGTGTGAGCAGGGGAGGGGCAGAGAGAGAGAAGGAGACACAGAGTCTGAAGCAGGCTCCAGGCTCTGAGCTGTCAGCACAGAGCCCAATGCGGGGCTCGAACTCACAGCTGTGAGATCATGACCTGAGCCAAAGTCAGATGCTTAACCGACTGAGCCACCTAGGCGTCCCTCCAATATTGTTTAGGTAACCAGCATGGTGATATTTCTGACATGTCTAACTATATCACTTCCTTGTTAAAAATCCTTCAAAGAATCTTAAAAGAATGTTGAAATCATTATTAAGACATATAATTTCTTCTGCAATCTGGCTCTGTTTTCTCTAGGTTCATCTCTGACACTACCTACTCGCACTTTATAATCTACCCTTGACTTCTCTTGGTTTCTCAAACATTCAAAATATATTCTGTTTTTCTCTCTTCCTAAAATACTCTCCCTTCCTTGCCTTATTTTCATCAGTTTTAACTCCTATTCATTCTTTACATCTGGCTAAAGTGGGCCTTGTTCTGGAAAGACTTTACCTGACTACTCAACTCTCTGCCACCCAAAAAAATTAGGTCATTAGTGTTTCCATACGCTTTTCAGTTCCCATCTTATAACAATTGCATGTGTGTGTCTTTAATGAAATGGGATTGTATAATACACATTATAAAACAACTTTGTTTCTTTCATTTAACAATATATTATGGACATGCTTTCATGTCAGTGTATACACAATAACCTCATTTTTCAAAGTCTGTGTAACCCCATTGTAATTATTTCCCAAAATTTATTTAACCATTACCCTATTGTTTGACATTCAGTAATCAATACTTCTTGAAATATGGGTTTTCAATCAGCAGAAAAATGAATTTACAAACACTTTGCAATCCTGGGATATATGTCAACCTCAAATATATAGTTACAGCTTTACTAACATTTTTGACTTCCCAAAGGATATATGAAGTCTTGAGTCCAACACATCTTAATGTGGGTTTTAGCCATCTATAGTTTCCTAAAGATTTCCTTCACTGTGGAATTAGCGTTACTTAATTGAGACTTAATGATTTTCTACTGTCTTACCCTGAATCTCTGGGACAGGTTCAGACCATTTCCAGGCATGGGGCTGACTCTTGTGGGATGAGGTGATGCAAACAAACTCAGAAATTTATCATTTGAAGGCAAATAGAATCTCTTTCTCTCTGCGTTCCTGTATTTGAAGAGTTTATAATCTGTATGAGACACTGTACGATAAACACTTAAAATGAGAACTCACCCTACAGAAAATTGAAGATGTGGCAACGAACTCCAAGACTTGATGAAAATAGAATATACTTTAAGTCCAAATGTTCAGGGGAGGCCCTGTTGAGCAACAGTTTAAGGAAAGATGATAATTGGTACAAAGAAGAAAAGGCTTATTTGGGTCTCTGTAACTGTCTTCAAATACCTGAAATGTTCTCATTGGTTGTTAGCTTCAGGCAGTCATTTTTTCCTTGCTGTTTTTATCTGTTTGCTTAATCTTAGTGCAACCTCCAGAAATATGCCATTGAATGATGATTTGTGTGTTAGTCAAATTATGATTACAGATCATTACAATGCATTAGATTCTGGCACACTTAATTTGTATCTTTACCTTGCAAAGGTGCTAAGATAATGTATACAAGACATAATTTAAAGTGATATCTGATGTAACTATTATACTACATTCTATTTGGCTAACTGCATGATTCAATTCTTAGGCAGAATGAGTTTTTTTCATGTTCTCCTTCTTAATTCTGATCATCTGTGAGGCAATTTCCAGGCAAAATTTCACGATTAGTGCGACTGGACCAAGTTTGGTCAGTTTCTTAATTTACAATCAAGAAAACAGAGGAGAAAAACTATTTTGGTCAAAGAGAGTTTGGTTAGAAAATTTTTCTTCAACGTCAAAAGTATCTAAAAACCAATTGCATGAGTTTCACATCTGACCTAATCATAAATCCCACAGGAAACTGGATTTTATGTGACTTTTATAGACACTTTGCATTGAGTTCTGGGAATCATTCACATATAGCCACAATGATCTAAATGTTTTAGTTAGATCTCTAATTTAACCATTTACATTATATAAACTTTCAGATAATTAATTGACAGTTCCTGAAGACTTCATTTTACACTACATCAACCTGATTTCTTCAGAATTTCAGTTCGTTCCTTTGTAGTTTTTAGAGCAGTACCATTTAACTTCCGTACAGGAATTTATAAGCCAGAAAAAAAATCTAGACTAAGCATCATTTATGATCAATGGGACACTTCAAACAAGTACTTGATTAAATGCCCTAGATGTGTATATACTGAGAAAGCATGCTCGTATAGCCGTAGGACAGACACGGAACATCTTACTTTTGCCAAACATGGAAAATAATAAATCTGTTCTGAAAGCCAGACCCACAGGTAAGCTGCAAGGCACGCTTCTCAAGGGTTAATTCTCAAGTGAACGCAAAGATGTATTCAGCCTCCAACAAGTCTGTGCTTTTAGCCCTAATGTAGGCACACTTCAGTCTTCAGAAAGGGTGCCTGGGCTGAGAGGATGTCCTGCACCAGCGTCTGAGCAGAATGGGAGGCAAGACGGGTCTTTTCAAGTGTGTGCTGTAAGCCCGAAGGAGGAATAGCAACGTCCTTGGAGCCTTCCAAGGAGAGGCAAGCCTGGCTGAATAATCAGTGAGCAGAAACCAAAACCTTGCAACTTATCAGGCAAAGGGACATGAAGGCTACAGTTGCTGTGATGATGCAAATGAAGGGCAAAATGGTACAAATTCCTTTCTCCCAGAAGGTGTAATTAGAGAGCGGAGGTAGAAAAACAGCTATCTCTGGAAATGCAGAGCAGGTGCTTATGCAGACTACCTCAGGCCCGGGTTAACAGTTAAAAGATATTGACGATTTTCATTTCTCACCTTCATTTTGTGTAAAAGTTTGCCTGGGTTCCAATTGATAATACTAATAACAGATCACAAAATAGACACAGCACAATGTTAATGCAGAAGCCATGCACACAAAGCACTTAAAACATCTGAGCCAAAGAAAACCTGGGCCAAATATGAAAAATGTGTCTGTGATAATCAATCTAAAATTATGCACATAAAATTCAGTCTAAATCATGTGAACTATTTGACGTTCTAGCCATAAGAAATGCCAAGTTCTCTCTAAATGCTTTGGTTCGATAACCCAAAATATATTTTACTTCTCTTCCACTCCCCTTTAAATGGTATTTATGTTCTGTGTCATTTATAAACTGGCATATATGATGCACAAATTTTGGGCAATTATCATGGTGCTCTTTCTTACCGTTTGAAGTTATTCAAGTGGCTTCGGTATAGAGTCCATGTGTACTGTGCTGGACAGGAATACCAGTATATGAGTATTTTTCTCATGTATAAAGGCAGAGAACATTTCTGCTAGTTTATGAGTCTGCATTAGCCCATAAAACTCTTAATTTAGCCTAGTGTTGTTGGTGAGATGGTCTTATCTCCTCTTGATATTACTTACATTGCCTTCAGTTTTCTTCACGTTAGATGATGGTTTTCCTCTTTATACACTTGGCTAATTAAAATAACAAATCTTCAAGCCGTCTTTTTGGGATGCCTTCTTATCACTCTAAACTAATTAAACTGGAGGGGGAGAAAAGAACCTGCTACACACTGGTAGCAAATCTTCAAGCATCAACTATATTTAGTATCTTTTATAAAATAAAAATATTTTATCTTGAACAGCTCTCTTCTTCATGGCTAATATATTGTTCTCTAGAATACTTAATCCTTTTCTGTTCTACTGTCCAAGTGGAGAAACTTCTGTACCTCTGCTTCCAAATGGGTAATAGAAAGAACAGGTTGCATTTTGTAGAAATCCTATAGAATGGACTCAATCTCAAATCCAATGTCTACATTCCAAAAGCTAATTGGTATGAAACCAAGGAAAAACTGAATGATTGATAAGAGAAGTTTCCAGAAAGGCAAATATCTGGCTTGTGAATTTCATGGATAGTCAAAAAATCTTATGAAAACTGAAGAACCTTTGTCTGGTGGAACTATCATTCTCTTATTTTGGCTGTGGAGATATGGAGCTTCTTTAATAGTTAACATTCATGTACATTTTCATTTGCCTGGGACATTTTAAGTGTGGCCTGAAATAACTTCTCAAGTTTCATTCCAACCATTTGATACTGTGATGTTCAACAACTTTAAAGATGACATTTTTTTTTCACTCTCTGGAACCTTGAATTATAATTCCATGTCAAAGAATTTGAACAGACAGATGAGGTTTATCTTAGCATCGGATATATTATTAAGGAGGTTTTCTATCCATTTGAACTACGTACAATATTTGATCTGTATCTTAACTTATAGTACATTGCATTTTTTATAGAATCTTCCTAATGAATATTCTAAATTAACCAGACTGATCTGCAGTTTTCCTCAGTTTTATTTCCAAAGAGTGTAAGATCAAGCACAACTAATGTGGACACTAAAGCTTAACTAAATAGTTTGAGATTAAGTAAATTAATCTCTGGCTTTAAAATTCAATGAACAACTAATTTCTTTACTGTAAAATTTGTTTCATGAGACATTCAGAGAGGAATCCATAAAGGGGTTAATTTTTAAGGATTCCAGTGCCTAGAGTATCTTAGAGTTAAATGATCAGTGTGAGGCACATTGAGTAGAAGAATGGGCAGAATGATGGATTACCATCTGAAGACATTTTGAATAAGGGAAGGTAACAAAATAAAAAGGAAAACTAAAATGATGGTTGCCTAGCAGATTTCAGGTGTGGGTTCCCTTAGAATCTCTAACCTAGGTCAGTGTGACACTGCTCAGGAGAATGGGTCTTGGACCATTCAGTTGGTTCTGACCTTCCTTCCACTCAGAGTTCCTGATTTACCATGGGAAGGTGAGATTGATAATACTACAAATTCACATTTATTGAGTACTTTATGTACCAGTCATTATTCTAAATGCTTTATGTGCATTAACTTACTTGATCCTAAAACAACTCCATGAATTAGGCACTATTATTAACCCCACTTTATAGACAAAGAAGTTAAAGCATAGAGACATAAATAACTTGCCCAAAGTGACAAGGTTCATGGGATTTGACCTCAGGAAGTCTTGCTCTAGAACCCACACTCTTAAATATGAACTAGGGGCGCCTGGGTGGCTCAGTCGGTTGAGCGTCCGACTTCAGCTCAGGTCACGATCTCACAGTCCGTGGGTTCGAGACCCGCGTCGGGCTCTGGGCTGACAGCTCAGAGCCTGGAGCCTGCTTCCAATTCTGTGTCTCCCTCTCTCTCTGCCCCTCCCCCGTTCATGCTCTGTCTCTCTCTGTCTCAAAAATAAATAAATGTTAAAAAAAAATTTAAATATGAACTATAGTGCCTTTTTAAGAAGATAGTGTCATCATTTTATTTAGTATCTATAGGAAATTCATTTCTACGTTGTCTACAATTTCTTCAAAGTACTAAGAAACTATCGAGACCATGGATCCTTAAGGTATTTAGGAGAGTGGGAATTAACATAAATAATTTGTTAGACATTCAGTTAAGATTAATTTTTTGAAATTTAACCATGAAGTCTACCTTCCAGTAAATATGCACTTGAAATGAATACACAAAAATCACTTCAATTACTACTTCACCTCAAAATATGTAACAGTGCCCCACCAACAAACAGTTCATAATGGAAATACTAAAGTATTCATCATACTTGAAGATAGAATTTTGCAATTTTCATCGGAGGTGGGAGCGATAAGAAGATATTGTTAAGCTAGGTTTGTTTGAAATTTCTTCATGTGCAGAGTGGACATTCGGTAAGGATTATTGAAAGAATAAGTCTAAAATAAGCTATCTTATGCCTGCCTTTTGGAAAGATGACAAGACATTCTCCACTGGTCTTTATTTTTAATGAAACTTAGCGTTTATAATCAATCCATGCAATTTCCTCTGAATCCCAGGAAATACACCTTCACAACATATACCTTCAATTAAGTGTTTTTTCTTTCCTTTTTTTTACTTGATTTTGATGCGATATAAGCAATCAACTACCCCAGAACATGCTATTACTTTATAATTGCAGATACAGTACAATGTTGCTGATTTAATAGTATGTTTCTCAGGAAGTAATATCAACTTTTAAAAATTAGTGATTCTACTTCAGTAAGAGCAATGGATGCATTTGTCATCTTGCTCTGAATCTGGAGGAGCTCAGCTAAGCCAAGATGAGCACCAAAGGAGGTAAGAAACAGTTCCACTGAGATTTGTTTCATTATAAAAGAAGTTTTCAATTCTATGTCCAATAGACTTAAATTGTAAATGCTTGAGGTCCAACCGAGTGTGAGATATTGCTCTAAGAATAGTCATTCCATTGATTTAAAAAATATGTGCAGGTTGGGGCACCTGGGTGGCTCAGTTGGTTAAGCATCCGTCTTCAGCTCAGGTCATGACCTTGCAGGCATCGGGCTCTGTGTTGACAGCTCAGAGCCTGGAGCCTGCTTCTGATTCTGTGTCTCCCTCTCTCTCTGTCCCTCCCCTGCTCCCTCCCTCCCTCCCTCTCTCTCTCTCTCAAAACTAAATAAACATTAAAAAAATATATATGTGCAGGTAGATTTACTTATCCAAAGAAATTAAATAATACTTTTCTGTCTTCAGTTTTAAAGCTGAGCTTGCAATAATTCTTTTAAAAATTTTCTTTTTAAATTGTCTTTAATCTTTTTGGTTTATTTATTTATTTTGAGAGCAAGAAAGCAGGGGAGGGTCAGAGAGACAGGGAGAGAGAGAACCCCAAGCAGGCTCTGCACACAGGGCTCGATCTCACAAACCATGAAATCATTACCCAAGCCAAAATCAAGAGTCAGACGCTTAACTGACTGACCCATCCAGGCACCCCCTTTTTAAAATTTATAAACTGAGGGGCGCCTGGGTGGCGCAGTCGGTTAAGCGGCCGACTTCAGCCAGGTCACGATCTCGCGGTCCGTGAGCTCGAGCCCCGCGTCGGGCTCTGTGCTGACAGCTCGGAGCCTGGAGCCTGTTTCCGATTCTGTGTCTCCCTCTCTCTCTGCCCCTCCCCCGTTCATGCTCTGTCTCTCTCTGTCCCAAAAATAAATAAAAAACGTTGAAAAAAATTTTTTTTAATTTATAAACTGAGAGGTGCCTGGGTAGATCAGTGGGTTAAGTGTTTGACTCTGGATTTTGGCTTGGGTTATGATATCATGGTTTGTGAATTTGAGCCCTGTCACAGGTTCTGTGGGATTCTTTCTCCCTCTCTCTGTCTCTCCCCTGCTTGTGCATGCACGCTCTCTCTCAAAGTAAATAAATAAACACTAAAAAAAATATGCAATTTATAAACTGAGTATTATTGTATCAGTTCGTGGAAGGAGCACCCAAATTCCATATAGACAATTGTGGTTTCTGTAGCTCAGTGAATTCCTCTTTCTTAAAAGAAGTAATTTCTATGTATGGTTGATATTTACTCTGCAGACACACTGATCTCCAATTCATAAGAACTGAATTAAAGAATAAGTGTTTGAGACTTTATCAATAATCAAATTTGATGCAGCACATATAAAAAATATTATGGTAAAATTTCCAGATGTTAATCCAGTGTAAAAGTTCAGATATTTTAAGTCAATCACCTATAAGAACAACGTCTCCACTATGTAATCTATAGATACACAAGTATACTATTGAGTGTGGTTGCATTTCTGAGAAAACTAGTTACCAAAAAGTAACATCAGCCTATCAGCCAGCCTAGGCCCCTGTAAAGTTTTCCCAGTCATTGTTAAGTCCAGTCTTTGGTGTAGCTGAGATAGATATACCATTGACACATCCATGTTGTTTAAAACTATCTCTTTTATCTATATAAACCTAAGCACCAAAATTAAAAATGAACAGCACCAGAAATAGATGATGGAACCATCTAGGTTGGGTTAACTCCCTTGCTCGGAAAGATGTGTATTGCATATCAGAAATGAGTGGAGTGCATGGTCAAGAATTTCATTGCAAACATATACCATTGGGAGTTGGGAACTGCTGGCTTTAACTGCCACAGATAGGGTGGTTGGAAATGAGCTGTCTGTATGAAACAGTGGCATTATTCAGCTTGAAGGCAAAGGGATAGAGCCAGAAATAGAGATAATTCTGCAATGGTTATAGCCATATGCCCACTAAGAAAAAAAAATGGCATCTGATCAAGTCGTGCTTAGATTTCATGTGAAATATACAAGTAACGTTGTGATCCTTTTATTTTTATAAAGGACAACTCTATAGAGCTAAAGACATTTTTGAAATCTAGACACTGTGAAATGTGTCTAGATCACTGGGTCTCAATTCAATGGGATGATCCCATTAAAATGTGAGTAGAGTGAGGTGATCCTGTCTATCCTTACCTGACTGAAAGTAATTTTTAAATGAATTAATAAATCGTTATTTGTGAGGTATATTTGGGAGGTTTTCAGATGAAAGAGGGTATGAAAAATGAAGTGGAATTATCATATGCTCCTATTACAGTAACATAAAATCAGTTACAAATTGTTTTATATTTACTAGTAATAGAAATAGTGTTTTACAGGGGCGCCTGGGTGGCGCAGTCGGTTAAGCGTCCGACTTCAGCCAGGTCACGATCTCGCGGTCCGTGAGTTCGAGCCCCGCGTCAGGCTCTGGGCTGATGGCTCAGAGCCTGGAGCCTGTTTCCGATTCTGTGTCTCCCTCTCTCTCTGACCCTCCCCCGTTCATGCTCTGTCTCTCTCTGTCCCCAAAATAAATAAAAAACGTTGAAAAAAAAATTAAAAAAAAAAAAGAAATAGTGTTTTATAAAGTTTATTTACTTCTTTGAAGGTGGGCATACCTGATTTCTCAGTTTCAGTGCCAATAGTTTACTGTCTTCAAATTAGATCATGACCAATTTGCTTTCAGCTTTAAATGCTCCCTTGGCTCAAATGTCATATTAGATTTTGTTTTATATTCTTGTCTATAATTAATTAAGTCACCTTTTTGGAGGTAAAGGTAAGAAGTAAGACTACCTCCCAGCATATATAGTTCAAATCTTTAACTGATGCATGACATTTATTTTAAGTTTATTTAAATATAATATTAAATTACATATATTAAATATATTTTAAAAAAATTAATAAAAACTTGTTTAAGAGTAAATATATTATATATTTTTAAGTTTGTTTATTTATTTTGAGAGAGAGAGAGAGAGCACACCTGAGAAGCAGGGTGGAGAGAGAGAGGGAGACAGAATCCCAAGCAGGCTCCACACTCAGCGCAGAGCCCAATATGGGGCTTGAACTCACCGACCACGAGATCATGACCTGAGCTGAAGTTGTATGCTTAACCGACTAAGCCACCCAGGTGTCCCTATATTGTAAAACTAGTTTGCCTTTGCTTACTCATCTTGCACATTTCTGGTTCTGCCACTAATTAACTAGTCCCATGGCCTTGCAGAAAGTATTTCATGTCTACAGGCCTACATTTTCCCTTTATAAAATAAGAATAATGGCATTATAGTGTTAAGGCTCTTCTATGGTACATTTTACCAAGAAGCCTTTCAGAACATTTTGATACCACATCTTTAATTTATAAATTTTAAATATGAAGATATAGATAAGGAGAATTTTTCCTAAATAATACTTTATACTGTATATTTCCAAATCATGAAAAAGTTGTATGGAAGATTGGAAGGTGTGAACAGCTGTGCAGGTCAGGCATGTATTGCTTTTCACATTAAAACCCAGTGGTTCTAAATACAAAAAAACCAGTACAGTTTCAGTGAACTTTTAAGGAAATTGACTCATAGAAATGAGAAATTCACAATAGCCATAAACTTTGAAACAAACCAAATTATATTTCATACTGTATGTTTCCTTATAGCAAATAAATGGCATTCTGTTAAATAAAACAGTGGCGTTAGAAGACATAGGATCAATTTTTTTTTAATTTGTCAAGTGAACTTAAATGTATTTTCTTTAGTTGTTATTATTATAGTGTTGTAAAAACGAACATTGTGATAGTTAATTTTATGTTTCAATTTGACTGGGCCGTGCAGTCCGCAGGTATCGAGTTAAACTTTATTTTGGGTATGTCTGCAAGAACATTTCTGGATGGAGATTAACATTCGAATTGGTGGACTGACTAAAACAGATTGCTCTCCCCACTGTGGGTGGGCCTCATCCAATCTGGTGAAGGCTTGAATAGTCTAAAAGGCTAAGTAAGAAAGAATTCATTCTCTCTGCTTCACTGTCTTTGAGATGGGATGGCAGTCTTTTTCTGCCTTTGGAATCAGACTTGGACTAGAACTTGTAATACTTGGTTTCCTGGTTCTTAAGCCCTTGGATACACACCAGAACTATCCCATCCACTGTTCTGGGTCTCCAGTCTGCCTACTGCAGACCTTTTGCTTCTCTCCGTAATCACAGAAGCCAATTCCTTGCAGTATGTATATCTATATCTGTATCTCTAACTATATCCATCTGTATCTATATACCTATGTCTCTATTTCCCACTGATGCTCTTTCTCTGGAGAATTCATACTAATACAAGCGTCTATTGGCAGACTGGCAATTTACAAAGTCCCTTGGGAATTATTTCAAAAAGTGGTCAAATACTTATATGCCAACAACTGTATAAGCCTCTTGCTATTCTTTAGAATAAAAATTTTTCTGTATCTAAGTCATAATTTCAAATCATATGTAATGGTACACTACATAGTTATCCTTTCTCATTCTCTTAGCTACTTCAAGAAATCTATATGGTCTAAGTAGTTTCATAGTATTTTTTCTGAAGTAATTTATCATATGATTATTACATGACTTAAGATTGAAGTTTCAAAG
This sequence comes from Neofelis nebulosa, assembly GCF_028018385.1. Classification (NCBI taxonomy): domain Eukaryota; kingdom Metazoa; phylum Chordata; class Mammalia; order Carnivora; family Felidae; genus Neofelis; species Neofelis nebulosa. Next base: position 92,161,226 of record NC_080787.1, on the reverse strand, counting down.
TATCTGCCAAAAGTGTTTTTTTAATTCTCTTTTCATAAAAGAGAATTGAAATGTTCTAGAACCAAATAGACTAAACTATTTTTGATTTGTTTCTGTGAGCTTTATCCTCACTTGAAGAACCTGAATGTCTTTTCAGATTTCTACCTGATGGACACCCACAAAGTAACTCTTCATGGTGGGTCTCTAAACTCCCCAATAAATCATCAATGAAGACAGAAAAGATGTAAACTCAAAGAAACCTGGAAAATTAAGACTGAAAGGGCTTCAGCTGGTTGGGAGAGGGGTTTCCATTGAATAGCAGAGCAATGGAATATTATGGAAAAAATAATTAATAGTTTCCTTCAACATCTTTCCTATAGCAAAGGAGCCCTGTTTCCTGAAAACCAATGAGAAGACACTTCATTTCTCCTACACTGCATACACAACAACATAGAGTCTCCAGGTCAGTATGTAATGGAACACTGGTGCAGTCATCCTTACCACATGAAAGTGTTGCTTTTTAAGGTACCAAGGCATTCTCATCTGGTACCCATCCCCCACAATTTCCTCAAGTTTTAATTGCAAGAGACTTAAGGGAGGTAACGCCTGTGAAAGTCAAAGGGGGGCAGTAGGAGACAAAACAAGCTGTCAGACAGCAATATAGGCCTGACACCACTAACGTACCAGCTTTCATCAGCACAAATTTGGTATCTTTCAGTTTTGGTAGGTGTAAACACAGCGTGGCTGAGCTGGTTCTCTGCTGAGAGTCTCTTAGGACCAAAACCAAGGCGTTGGCGGGTTGGGGCTCATATCTAGATGTTCTGGGGAGACTCTCCTTCTAGGGCATTCAGGTTGTTGGCAGAATCCAGTTTCTGATGGTGGCAGATCTTGTTTTTTGTTTGTTTGTTTGTTTGTTTAAAAATTTTTTAAAAATGTTTATTTATTTTTGAGAGACAGAGACAGAGAACCAGCAGGGGAGGGACAGAGAGAACTGGAGACACAGAATCTAAAGCAAGCTCCAGGCTCTAAGCTGTCATCATAGAGCCCAACACAGGGCTCGAACCCATGAACCATGAGATCATGACCTGAGCTGAAGTCAGTTGCTTAACCAACTGAGCCACCCAGGCCCCCCTGTTTGTTTGTTTTTTACTGTCCGTCAGCTTGGGACCACCTTTAGCTCCTGAGGCTTCTCTCTTGTCCTTGAACATTGGTACTTATGTCTCAGACCAACCCCACCTTGTAAGTCTAGGTACATCCATATGCAGAACACAATTCCAATATGTCAACTGTGTAGATGGAGCAGGGTTGAACAGGTGTTCGCCTGCAGGTGCAGAACCATAAATGGTCTATAGGCAGAAGCTTCTAGAGTAGTACAGTATAGAATTCCCTTGTCCTTTATCTCTAATAGTTGGAAAATAGTAGTTGGTTCTCTTTCAGTCCAGAAGAACTGAATCAGATAAAGTTTTATTAGACACTGATGTATGGCTGAAAATCTAGCTGTTAAGTACTCTTCCATATACACAGATATAAAAAGGCAATACTCTTAGCACCTAGTAGACCATGAACAGCTTCAAAGGAAATTGATAACTTGTCTGATGGCAAACACTAGATGACTCTGATTTAAGCATTGGAAGGAGGAAAAAACAAAAATAACATTAAGACAAGGTCTAATTAAAAAAAAAAAAGTAAATAGAACATTATCCTGAGGCCCAAGGAGAATCTGAAAATGATTTATTACAGAAATCTGAAACCACAAGAAAATTATGTGGCAGTCTCAGGATTAAGCACTAAGACACAGCCTCTAGGAAACTGCTTTAGAGAATTCTCTAAATTCTCTACCAGAGAGAGTTTAGTGCAGGAAAGCCAGTCTTTTTAGTAACCTTAGACATAGAGTGTGTGTGTGTGTGTGTGTGTGTGTGTGTGTGGTTATATGACATATATAACTACATATATAAATATCTTAATTTATAACCCAATGTGTGTGTGTGTGTCTGTGTGAGTGTGTGTGTGTGTGTGTGTGTGTATAGACAGATAGATAGATATATAGATAGATACTAAAAGAAATCCGAGAGATTTCTTTTGCTCTCATTTTTTGGTAAAATGCCTTCAATAGTATTAAACACCCATTTCTGATTTTTATAAATTAATTCCTACAAAATTAGGAATAAAATGTTCATTAATATATTTTTAAAATTATTTTTAAAAAGCCCGTATTATGTTTAATTAAAATCAAGAATGCTTGCTATTACCCTTACTAATTAACACAGACATAAACTTCCTTGCCAAGACAATAAAATACAATACTGAAATAAGAGAAGGCAAGTTTATGTTATTATTTGCAGACGATATGACTATTTAAATAGAAAAACTCAAGGGAACCATCTACAAAATTCTGAGAATTAATATTAAAGTTCATTACAATGATTGGATACAAATTAAATGGCAAAAAGTTGATAGTTTTTCTGTATAGCAGCAATAACCAATTAGAGCACATAATGAGAAAAGGTACTATTCACATAATAGTAATATCTTATTAAGAAATGCACATAATCTATATAAGGAGTCTTAAAATACTTTCCTAGCAATATAAATAATAACTTCAATACAATAGGAACAAAAACTGTATCTCTATAGTGGAGCACTGGATTTTGTAAAATAATTATAGGATTAATAAAATGCTATTCAGGATCGTGATAAAATAATTCTAGTGTTTATTTGGAAGGATAGGTAAAGGTATCTATGAACATTATGGGGAAAATAAATCACATACTTAAATATATTAAAAGAGATACTTAAATTTATTGTTATGCTAAAACAATATGTCATTCTGGTTCATGAAAGTACAGTCAGATTAATAGAACACATGGTACTTCAACACGCTAAATACGTATGTGAGAATTATATCATGGCATAAAAGAGAGTGCATTATGAACCCATGATTAAAAGAATGCAGATTTGTTAACAAAAGGTGTATTGGGAAAACTGATTATTGGGTAGAAAAAGAAAGTGAGAGTCCCAGCCTACAACGTATACTAAATAACACCTTACGGGGGGAAAAAAGTTAAATAAATAAATAATGAAGTCTTTAAAAACTGAAAGAAAGTATGGTTTAACTTTTTGAAAAATAATCTTGGGGCAGGCAAATAATTTCTACGTAGGGTCACCTGTAGTGTGTTCTGAGCCACAGTAGCTCTATGGCATATTCTATGAACAAAGAGGTCTGTGGCCATACAAATATGTTGTATAAATGTGGTACACTTTATTCCCTCATTGGCAATTCAAGGCATGGTAACTTCCTAAAAGCATGGGGAACATGAAAGAAAACCACTTACATTTTATACCTCTTCATTTTCTCCAAACTTATTAGGCCATATAATTTTATTTATTTAACAACACTTTTCAAAGGTGGAGTGTTGCAAAGATTAAAATTTGAGCAAATCTATTCTAAATATAAAAATAGTGGTGGATATAACGATTTTTAAAAGATCAATATATTTCATTAATAATTTGAAATTTTTATATCAAAAAACTCAAGGAATAAATATCATTGAAAATATTTAAGACAAAAATGACAAGTTAATATTATTACTACATTTAAAATGCTTAAAAATCTAGATAAAAAGAGAAGCACCCTGGGGCACCTGGGTGGCTCAGTGGGTTAAGTGTCTGATTTCAGCTCAGGTCATAAACACAGTTTTGAGTTCAAGCCCTGCATTGGTTTTTGTGCTGACAGCTCGGAGCCTGGAGCTTGCTTTGGATTCTGTGTCTCCCTCTCTCTCTGCTCCTCCCCCTCTTGTGTTCTCTCTCTCTCTCTCTCTCTCTCTCTCAAAAATAAATAGTTTTTAAAAAAGGGAAGCACCCTAATATAAATAAATAAAAGAGAAAATAAGAAAATTCATGGAAGAAATAAAAATGATCAATAAAGATAGGACATTTTCCAACTTACTGATAATGAAAGAAAGACAAATTTAAGACAGATACCATTATTTTCCTAGTACCTGGACAAGTATCTATCTCATTACTAGTAACAAAATTTATAGTAATATCATTATGTGTAATACCTCATTATTTATGGGACACTGTGAAATGTACTTTAAATGAATTGTTTAATGTATTTGAAAGAAATCAGAATGCAAAAATGCCAAAGGTTGAGGGAGAAGAAAACTCTCATACATTTGGACACGGTATGATAATTGGTCAAACTCACTATGGGCTTTTGGCAACCAGCAGAAAGAGGATTAGGACAATTTATGTACTTTAATATAGTAAAGCTTTAACATTAGATTAACTATGAAATAATAACACAGTTAGAACAAAACCTATAAATGAGGGTATTTCAGAAGATACTGTGTACGTTAGTGAAAAGTAGGAATCACAACTTTACTTTTTCCACACACCTCCAACTATATGCTAATAAAGAAATGATTGGATAAATCATGATATATTCACTTTCTAGAATATTCTGTCATCATTACAGGTACGTTTTCATAGAGTACTGGCCACAAGAAGTGGGGAAGTAAAGAGAAGATAGAAATGATGAAAATAGTAACTCCATTTAATCGCCAATAAATCCAATCTTTCACGTATTTACTTAGCAAATATTCAGTACATGCATTATATTATTTCCTGTGGGAATTACAGATCGTTAAAGTCATGGGCCCTGCCCATTGTTGTCTTCTACAGATAGAGGAAGCAGCTAACCAGAAAGAATCAAGGTGGAACCTTGAACTCTAGAGTGGGGTGTGTCAAATTGTAACAATGACAGCATTGAATCTTTTGAGTAACTGTGAGGGCACAGAAATTAATCTGTCTTCCTCATAAACTGTAGTTTCCTTTGAATAGGAGAAGGTTCACTTTTAGTGGGGATGGGACCCATGCTGGTTGATCTGGTATTACAGCAGTGTTTTTCTCAATAGTGTTCCCATTGGGTAGGATAAGTGTGGGGAATGGGTAGCAGCTGGGCACCCAAATGGCTCCTGGAGTCAACAGAAACAAAGTGAGAAAATAAAATCTTTTAAAAATACTAGGAAGAGTATTTTCTAAATTGATAGAGTATAGTTCTTGGAAGCTACTGACTACCATTGAAAGGGAGGATGTGGAGAGGCTTGGCAATTTTTTTTAAAACAGCTTTATGGAGCTGTAAGTCACATAAAATTTACAATTGTAAGTGTTCAATTCTATGGTTTGCGTGTATTCATGGAGTTGTGCAACCATCACTACATTATAAATTTAGAAAGTTTTCATTGTTTGGGACTCTAAAAACAAGTTTACAAGAGTTATTTTTCAGAATCAAATCATTCAAATAATGGCCACATGCACAAATCAGAAGTTTTGGCACATACTGTTTTGAGTACATCAGCAGACAAAATTAATCTCTGTTCCTTTCTGGACTTCCTCGACATATTTATTAGATAGCAGAATAATTATACATTTACATCCCACAGTGTTAGTGCATTGCTCTCTCTTGTGTCAAATCCTGTTCCCCCTAGTTGGTGTGTGAGATCTTAGGCGCTGGGAATGTACAAATATGTATACATGAAAACATGAGGGTCATTGAAAAATTAATAAAGGGAAACCTCATTAAAACAGAGTCAGGAGGAAAAAAAACTGAAGTCAGGAGGTTCCGCAGGGGCAGATTTCATGCTCCTCCATGTTCCTTTGATTGCATATCCAACAGGACCAGAGGGACTTGACTGGTGGATAACTACTTTACTGTCCCAACAAGAGGAAGAATTACCTTTTCCTCTGGCAATAGCTCAGCTGATAAGAGACTGTCTCAAGTTAGCCAATGAAAAGCCACCATATTCTGAACTCACAGTTTGCTCCAATGGACTTTTCCTTTCCAACAGTCTTTCCAACTCCTGCCTTTGCTCTCTACGACAGTGGTCCTCTCCTTAGTGTGGAGGACTCCCCTATGGTTTTGTCCTAGCTTGTTTGTCTGGGATTGTAATACTCTTTTATTTCCTAATAAAGCCTTCTTCCGCTGGTAAAATAACTGGCACTTTTATTTTTAAGGTTAACAACCCTGTTGATCCTACAAAGAGAAAGAAAAGGAACCTTGTCCTAAAATTTTTGCTATTTCCCATAATGAGCTTCCAGCTCTGCAGAATATTCATCAAAAACTAGGTGACTTCTAAAAGTAAACAGCAGCACCGTCAAAAACAAGCAATCTACTAGGTGATTGCTTTCATGCTGAGAATTGTTTCTTCGGTGACATTCTACATCTTGAACAATAATTTGGGGATTCAGGGATTATGGAGAGAGTTAAGTAGTAGAAAAGGAGAAGATCTACTTATTTTTTCCCCCTCACATACTGTAGGATTTTGGGATTGCCAACAGTTATTACCCATCAGAAAGGAGAAGTCGTCATAATTTTGAAATGAAGCCCATCGATATGATTTGAAACTTTAATATAAAGTGAAACCCGAGTCTCAATGTTTGCCACCAGGTGACACTGACTGTAAAGGCTCTCATCACCTAGTCATTCACCAAAGGCATTCTTTGGGGATAATTGTGAAGACAGTGAGAGAAGAATGAATGAGGAAAATAAAGGAACAGGGAACAGGCTATTGTTTTCTGAAGGCAAGTATCATTGCAGTTTGGAACAAAATCAGTGCTAACTGAATGATGTGTTAATCTTTTCAAAAGGAGAAATATTTAGCACTAAAAGCGTCATTGTTTTGGTTGAAAGAATGCTGGTCCTCTGGCCTTTTATTCAGGAAGGACGGAGGCCCTAAACTTCAATCCAGGTGTTGCCATTTATTTCCAGCAGCCTTAGGCAAAGATACTTAACCTCCATGCCTCATTTTCTCCATCTGTAGAATGGCAGTAATGATACTTACCTGTCTTTCAGGAGTGTTATGAGGCTTAATTAGTTGTTTGCAAAGTACTTTGCAGCCTAAGAACTCAGTGTAAATGCTAAGTGCTATTATTATTATGGCAATCTTATGTTCTGTGCATCACTGCATTTTTTCTTTTCAAAATATTGCAATTTTCCATCTGTCATTTTCATTTCATCAACCAAAAGTGAAATTCTTGAATTTCCTCAAATTACCCTGCTAAGAAATGAATCTAAGTAAAAGTCTCCAGACTGTATATTCAGTGTCAGAGCACTTTGAGGTGGTCTCTCAAAACTCATTGTCACTAAGCAACAATGTTACGTAGTCCATGCATCGCTATTTTCAGAAATGTTCATGCTCCTGCAAATATTATGATACCAAAAATAAAGGGAAATCGGTAATGACTTGGTCTCTGAGTGTGATCAAAGCTAAATTTTGATTCCATAATATTGAAAAGCCATTTAAGTGATGGCGAGTTTTGCCTCCAAAATTTCCTCATTACTTCTCTCCTTGTTTCCTTCTTTCCTTGTCCTCATTCTTTTAAAAATAGAGTCAAAGCAATTTCATATGGACTGCTTCTGTATTCACAGATACTTTTGTTCTCTCGTGTTTAGGTCATGGCTCACTGTGTGTATTTTGTGTTTAGGTCATGGCTCACTGTGTGTATTTTTTTTAAATTATTATTTATTTAAAAAATGTTTAATGTTTATTTTTGAGAGAGAGGGAGAGAGAGTGTGAGTGGAGGAGGGGCAGAGAGAGAGAGGGGGAGACAGAATCAGAAGCAGGCTCCAGGCTCTGAGCTGTCAGCACAAAGCCCGACACGGGGCTCGAACCCACCAACCACCAGCTCAGGACCTGAGCTGAAGTCGGACACCCAACCGACTGAGCCACCCAGATGCCCCTGTTTTTGTTTTTTTAACATAGTTTTTCCAATCCTGTGTCCCTTCTGTCTGGGCTTACTTTACTACAGCCAACAATAAATGGTGAGCAACAAATAAAGACACATTACAGTGGGTCCAAGCACAATTGTCTCCCCAATCCATGCATTTGATAAATGTCCTGTTTCAGCTAAAAAAGATGTATAACGTTTCCCTTATACTAAATTTAGTGGTGAAAATCTTTAATAACTAAAACTGACTATAATTTCCTCCTTTCGACTGTTCTATTTCAAGGTCTCATAAATCCTTTTTATTGATTAGTTTTACACAGAATGCTGTAGAGCTCTAAACACAAGAAATTAAACTGAATGGCAGGTGGATTTTTTTCATGGTCTTTGAGCTAACCCAGCTAAAAGGAATTTTAATGCGATGGTTGACTTTGTGAACATTTATTCTTTTTAATTATTTTATAATTTTATCTAATATTTTATAATCCCACTAATGTGTGTATAATTTCATATCACTTCATTTTTATTCTGAATTTAATTTCGGAGAAGAAAAACAACTTTAAAAAACTCACTTTATTTTTGCATCTTTGCAGAGTATCACTGAATTCACAAGTTGATATACATTATCTCATAAAGAGAAATAATAAAATTTCTTGTTAAAATGATTGGCATATAATTATGACACTGGCTTCTGAACGGAATGTCACAAAATCTTTATGCAAGTTTGGGAATAGATTTCCATCTTTCTTATATGTAGAAAAAACATGTTAGCTTTCAATTTCGGTAATTAATATACACTGCCAGTAAGATTCTTGAATGGGAAGAATATTTTTTACTAGAGTAATGCACACAATATGAGACAAGGAGTTGAAAGTTTTACATACATGAAAAGGGATTATACATGTTTAGGGGCAATTTGAGGCTCCTGAATGTTATGCTTAGAAATTCTGTTTATTATTTTGTCCTGCAATTGAGGACTTTTTTTCCAAAAAAGGAAAAAGAGTAGAGTCGCCATCCCTGAGGACTCATTTCTTTTATTTCTTGGGTGTTAACTAACATTCCTAAAGCACCTAAGCAGAAGCTCTTCACTACCAACCAAAGCTGTGGTGCACAGAGCTTGAAGAGAGAAGTCTTAAAGATCTCATATTTCATGGTCAAGGAAGAAGAACATGTGAAGGAAGCCTATGTGTGACCTGCAGTGACTCTAAGAACAGAATGGACAATAGCCATGTAGTAGGGGTTAAAATCATCAGCGTGAAAAGCGACTTGTGAGTTCACTTACTCTGAGATCATATGGCTCAGGTTCTTAAAGGATGAGGAACTTCTCTACAGGAGGAGAAGCTCAAAGGGAAGTCAAATCTTTTTTTTTTAATTTTTTTATGTTTATTCATTTTGAAAGACAGAGAGAGACAGAGCACAAGCAAGGGTGGGGCAGAGAAAAAGGGGGACACAGAATCTGAATCAGGCTCCAGGCTCTGAGCTGTCAGCAAAAGAGCGCGACGCCGAGCTCGAACTCATTGACCGCGAGATCATGACCTGTGCCGAAGTCGGATGCTCAACCGACTGAGCCACCCAAGCACCCCAAAGGGAAGTCAAATCTTGAGAGACAGAGAAATAGAATGAGAAGTGTGTTGGGTGACCCCAATTCAGAAATTAGAAAACATAGATAGACCAGCGTAGGAGAGGAACATACAACACATAAAAAGCTATAGATAGATAGATAGATAGATAAATAAAAACACTCAGCTAGATAGAAGATAAATCCCAGTAGCAGTTACAAAGAAGTTAAGGGAGGAAATGTGCTGCCTTTTAACTTTTTTAAACCAAAGTAAGTACCATAAGGGTAGTTAAAGGAGCCATCAGTTCTGCAGAGAACACGTATGGGACACAGAGAAGACACCATGTGAGAGCAGCACGAAATATGCCATTGACTGTCTTCTTCTGTGGAAAAATTTGATCCAACCAAGTAAAGTGGAAATTCTATGCTGGGCCTCCTATAACTAGAGATATACATGTGTAAACTAACTGTTCAGTCACATACACAGAGTTCTTACAGCTTCTTTAATAATTCCTTTGCACTCAGTATCTCAGGTTAAGTAACTTGATCTTCACATTTTCAAAATGGAGCCACTTAAGTCATTGTACCCAACTGAACACCTGGTGTTGATCCAGGAGCCCAGATACAGACAGCCTTGAGAACGGGTGCCAACCGATTTGTGACATGGCTTCCAGTTACCAAACCAGCACTGGGACAGAGAATAAGCATTGATGAAGCAGAGAAATCTGGACTCTTTACCTCGAAAAATTGTTCATGGTAAAATAACCTCAATAAGTAAATGAATATAAGGCTGCCTAGCACTGTGTTGGTTAAGTGGATGCTGCTATTATTATCCTTGTTGCTATTATCACTTTCATTATTGTTATTTTCCTGTAAATTTACAAATTCTCCTCAAGTTAAAACATCCCAGTTTTTCATAATACTTCTTTTTCATCCCTGGGAAAACTTGAAAATACTCTGGATGATAGTACTGGTTAGTATCAGAAAACTGAGCAGAAAATCATCCAACCCTTCCCAATTTCCAAATTACAGTATATTGATTAGTGGCCTGCTTTTATGATTGTGCATTACTGTAATTAAAAAATTCTTATAATGTTTATTTATTTTTGAGAGCCACAGAGCATGAGTGGGGGAGGGGCAGAGAGAGAGGGAGACACAAAATCTGAAGCAGGCTTCAGGCTCTGAGCTGTCAGCACAGAGCCCGACACAGGGCTCAAACTCATGGACCATGAGATCATGACCTGAGCTGAAGTCAGATGCCCAACTGACTGAGCACCCAGGTGCCTAGCCATTACTATATTATTATGGGCCATCTTCGTTTTAAGAATGTCTTACTGTCAGGGGTTCCTGGTTGACTCAGCTGGTTAAGCATCCCACTCTTGGTTTTAGCTTAAATCATGATCTTGAGGTTTGTGAGTGGACCCCTGTGTCGGGCTCCATGCTGATGGTGCAGAGCCTGCTTGGTGTTCTCTCTCTCTCCCTCCCTCCCTCCCCCCTCCCTCTATCAAAATAAATAAGTAAACTTAAAAGAGAATGTCTTACTGTCAGCTAAGGCTTTAAAGCAATACTTTTCAAATTGGGGTGCTATTTTGCCTCCCAGGGGACATTTGGGAATGTCTGTTACATCTTTGATTGTAACAACCAAGGGAAAGATGGTGTTCCTGGCATGATTAGGGTGGGTCCAGGGATGCTGCTAAACACCCTACAGTGTTTAGATAGTGTCTCACAACAAAATTATTATCTGACCCCAAAGGTCAACAATGCCAAAGTTGAGAGAGCCAGCTTAAAATAGGAGCACTTGCCTACAGTCTGCTATTTAGAAAGCACGTCATGGAAAACACACAATATGACTTGATATCACAAGTCAATTTTTCTTTTTAAAAATATGAGCATAAAAATATATCTGTTGGTTAAGAGCTATGCCAAGTTTTCAAATGATTTTCACTGCAGTGTTTAGAGAAGTGACCAGGCCGACTAGAGCTCTCAGAATCTCACAGGCCATCAGATATGTGTGTTTTACCTCAAATTTATTTGTTTATTTACTCGTTCATTATTTTTTCATCAAGTTATTTTAGTAAGAGGATGATTTGGCCTGAAAAGATATATTTATCTGACAAGGGGGAAAAATAGAGTCCATACCTTTTATTTACCTCCTAATCTCAGTATGGCTGGCAGCAAAACTATGGACCTAAATAAAAGCTTAAGTGCAATTCTTGCCACTGAATCATTTGAAAGATTTAAAAAATGGACTAAATACTCATGTACGTCACTTGGGCTCACAAAACTCCCATGCACACACTAAATGCTTACCCTCTTTGCTTCTCAAAGACCCATTTAAAGCTCTCTGTACGTATAAGGCAGCTGAACGGTTGCCGACCCATTCTGACTGCACCTTTTGGCTGATTCTGAGTGTGTAAGCAATCAGCCATGTGTGCACCTTTTACAGGGCAAAGTGATTGACAAAAACTTGGAAATAATCTTTGGCTCAACTGCCCTTCTCTGTGAACAAAGAGTGGCTTATCCGATCGTCTGGAAGTTACAAGCATTAAGAGCTCTGTTTTGCCCTCAGTTTTATACTCACATAAAGAGCTTGAATTTTCAGTTAGATGTTACTGTTTGCATAAAACATATTTTTTTTCCTAAGATAGGATAAATGTGCATGTATAAGTTGTCGTTTTAGAAACACTTATCATACCCCAAAATGAAGTCCCTTGATCCCCTTCAGAGTGAAAAATAGTTTTCTGTTAGAGGACTCCTACCAACAGTGCTGCTCATGGTGAGAGAGAGAAAAATAAGAGAAAAAAATCACCCTGACAATTGCACAAAGGACGACTTTATAGGAGACTTTCAAACACTGAAAATCAGCCCAACGCTCCTGCCGGTCATTATTGAGGCATCTGTATTCACTTCACACTGACCCAGGCACTAATCAGCCAGGAAGTGCAACAAGCACTGGCAGAAAGTATACAAAGATAAAGTACCGAACGATATGAATATTAAAATCATAAATACAATAAAACAAGATAATGAGTGTCCTCAATTATAATAAAGCTAAAGCCCAATTAAAACATAATCACTGACTTATTATTCAGAATTTTTTAGAGATCATATTTCGCTGATTTGTTACACTCATTTCCCTTTAAAAGATTTCATCATCACTCTCTTTTTTGCATATCCACTTTAAGAAGATTCACTTATCCATCTAATTGAATAATTAGGCTTTTTTGATTAATTGTTTTAAATAGTTCCATGTCATGGGTATCTTCTCCCTGAAATGCTTTTCTATTATCTTCTGTGCCTTGATGTTCTTGCTAGAAATTACAAGTAATAACATCTTTTCACCTCTCCCTCTGGCACATCCAAAGAGGACTGGGTTTAGTTGGAGAGTTTCCTACTGGTTCTTCGCCCCATCCCTCACTTCCTTTTCTGGTTCTCATAGCTGCAAGTATTTCTGGGCTTCATCATATGTGATCATTTTAAACAACTAAGCCAGAAAGCCACGGTGGCCCTCTACTTTGTTAACGTTCCTCCCTGCCATTGCATAGGAGATTTACAACTTCAAAGGTTTCCCCAGGGGTCCTAGCCCAGCAGAAAAGCCTGATTATAAGTGACATTTGAGTGGATTTTTAGAATTAGTTTATTAACAATTATATCCAACCCAAGGCTCTTTATTAACAGTATCAAGACAGTCACCTAGGACAGAACTCGATGGTGCTGTGTTATCTTGGCATGAAAGCAATTTGCAGCGTGGGAAATGATCTCAAAGATTATCTGAAGGTCAGTGCTGGTAGATGATACCTTCTTCAAAGAGTGGAGAGTCTGAAATCATGGAAGCCAGTCTGGAGGTGGGGGGCGTGGGGCTGGGGCTTCACTTTGTGATGGCCACCTTGCTTTTCCCTTAGGATCGGGTGTTTCCATTTGAGAAATTAGACAGACAAATCTGTCTGCTAGGGCTTGACTGTAGCATGTCTTCAACACACCTCACCCGTTAATCCTGCTACTATGGAAAGAAGCCCGAAGTGAAGCATTTCTGTTGCCTTGAATACAAACTAGGTCCCCACTTGTCCCTAAAAGTGATTTAATTGATTCATTATTATTGAGAATATTCCTTGACTATTCCTCTTTTACCAACAGACTGGTGTGTTTGTAATTGCTTCTTAAATATCAACAATTCATATGTGACCAATTTATAAATACGGCACCCATGGAACATTTCAGCTTCTCTTATGGGCCGGTAACTGAGACCTCTGAAATAGTGAAATAGTGTTATGCTCAGGTGAGAGTGTGGTATGAGGTCTGTTCTATTTTCAGGACTAAATTATGTCTGTCCCAGAAGTGAAATGCAACCAGGTGAGGTCTTTTATGAATCTGGATTAGAACATCTAGTTTTGAATTAAATCTAAGTGGAATTGAGCTATTAACACTCCGGGAGGAGGGAAGAAAAATGGCTCTCTCTCCCAATGTTTTATCAGCAATCATGCCATTGGGGAACAAATGGGGGAGTCGCATGATTATTAAAAAAAAGCATCCGTGATTACAGAGTACAATTATGGCTATTTCATATATTGATTAACCTGTTTTTTTTTTTAAGGTAATAACTATGTTACCATTTGATTTCTAAGAAAATAGCACATTTTCTTTTAAGGGCTTGTAATACTGAAGATTATGGATAAGTCAAGTATCAGGACAAGGTGATTACTTAACATCTGTGACCAAGTAAAAGGCTAAAGGAGAAAATCAACCAACATCTGCACTGTCAGTAAAATACTTGGGGGAAAAAAACACAAGTGAAGTGTGATTAATCACCATGGATGTATGATTGAGTCAATTGACTGTTACTTTTTCATGATGATTAATCAGCTACAAAAATTATAATTGTCCCACTTCTAGTGGCTGCATGCTGTGCCCGATGACATCAGCTGGGGCTATAGATACTCAATGTGTGGTTTTCAAAAGAATATGCAAATACGATTGGGTAAGGCGGGTGGGGCTTCAAATCCATTGTAAGAAACACCAAGAGGCCTTGCCCTTCTATTATGGTTGGAGTTTTCTTAGCAGCTTCCAGAGAGGGCAGTTCTCGTGCTATTATGACTGTTTCATAACCTCATCGCCACCACAAGGGGAAATTAGAGAGATCCTTTCCTGCAAATAGGCCATTGTGATCTTGTGGGGGGAGGGGGGGGAAGGTGATCAGAGCCTCAGTGATTTATTTTCTTCCTTTTCACTGATTTCTTTTGTGATTAGTACAAAACGGTGACATAAATATATGTGCAAGGAGTGATGGTCTGTAGCAGGGAGTGCCTGGGGACTTGGGCTTTCAGCTCATTTGCACGTTTGACTCATTCAGCACATTTGGGGAGCAAGCTGAAGGAGCCAAGGTGACAAATGTCTATCAGAATTCATCTAGGAACCTCTGCTCACTAGCCATGACTGTGTAGTGAAGTGCAGTCATCAGAACAGGCTTGCTTGTAAGTGTGAAGATGTTTTAAAAGAGTGCTTTCCACAACATTGATAAAGGTTCGAGGCTGTAATGTCTTTGTAGTTGGCTCTGCTCACCAGTTCCTCACAGAGACTCCTGAGAATAAACTGGCACAGAATGAGCACAGTACCCATGTTTCTCTACAGGTTGGGGTCTTCTGTACCACCGGGAAGGTCATGATAGTGTTGAATGAGACTCTTCATCACTGTACCTGATACACTTTTCTTGTAAATGGATTGTTATCTTAAATTCACGGTTTACCTTAAAGGCTCAAAGTACTAAGGTCTGACACAATAACCTGAGTGATGAATTACCCCTGAGCAACTTGGTCTCATCAAGGCAGCTCCAAGTATACTGATGAACTCTGCAAAAGGGCAGCATAGGGCAAGAACCCTGACTCTCCATGCATTCGTATCTCACTTTCAGCATCTTGCGCCCTGAGAAAACAAACTACTTTCAGAAAATGCAGGCCATTTAAGACTTGAAATTCGGGCTCTTATTTAGACTTTCAAAATGGGCCGATTTCTTTTAAAAAAAAAATCCTTAGAGATAACATCTTTGGAGGGAAAAAATCATCTTTTACATTCATTAAAAAAAAGAGGGGGATTTCAAATTTCTTCCCAGCTACTTCTAAGCAGGCAATACCTTTCTGAGCCTTCAGCTGTACATAAAGTTCCCACTAATGATCTATAATGAAGTGCTTCTTTTTGCACACCCAGCATTTTCCCTTTAAAGTTCAAGAAATAGCACAAATTTGCCAACACTATTCCCCTTTTAGCACATTGACTTTACTTCTGAACTGAAGCACTAACCTGCCTGGAAAAAAATACTTAGAGAGTAATTTTTCTACTTGTGGGTCTTAGCATATCTACCAATCCCAATGTATTAAGACATAGCCTTATGAACATGTATCACCCCAATTTCTTTCATTTTAAATAGAAATTATTAACAGCTCTTATATACACATGTTCTCCAAACCCATAGAGGCCTTCAATTTTATTAATATGAATCACTGAAGTCTCTCTAACTTCTTATATTTAGATAAGAAAGAGAAACGTGGGAGCTCCAGTCTCTTGAGCTTTCTCTAGGTACCTACTAATTGTTAATTATTAGAGACTAACTAAGTCACTGAAGTGAGTCATTTGGCTGGTGTCTCAAATGCTGTCATTTACTACCACACAAATCAGCCTGGTGATAGAGTGTCTTTAAATTAGGTTACAACCATGCAGTTATTGGACAGGGAGTAATTGATAAAACCATTAGTAACACTTGTAGAGATAACAGCTAGCAAAATCATGCAACCATAATTATTCCTAATGGATACATGCTATAAATTGTGGCAAGAAAAAAATCTTGCATTATCTTTCAATCAAATCTGACAGTCCTAGAAGATTACCATAGACTAAATGCTTGTGTATGAAAGAGTGACCTATCAGAATCTCTTTGCTTTTTCTTATCCTTCTTTCCCTTCAAATTATAGGTTTTTCTTTTGTAATTTCTTTCTCTGATAGCTTTCAGTGTAAGCAAAATGTAAGTCTTTTATTAATTGTCTTTTTGTGGATTTTTCAAAAATACGTATTTTTTCAGTCTCATGTAAGACACTGCAAGACATTTCATAATGTCTCATGAAGACAGTTACAGTTTAAGGCAAAAAATTCCAAGTCACAATCTATTTTTCAACAGCAAAGCTTATTACTTGCCAATATGTAACTTTTCTCTGAATTTTGATGTCAATATTCATTTTAGAAAAGAAAGATCACTGGTTGTAATTTTAAAATACAATTGTCGACTTTGATTTTTCCTACTTAGGGGAGAATGCAAAAAGATATATCTCTGTGAAGAAAGTACAAAGCTAAGTCTAAACTTTAGCAAAGCTTTCTTCCTCTACAGCTACCCTCTGTGATGTGGCATTCCAAAGACATATGAACACGGCCAGCAGTAAGTGAAGAAAACATACCTATATATTTTCTGAGTACAGAACCGTTTATGTGTAAATAAAAGTTTTATATTTAAAAATTCATTTTTCTTGATGATTATCATTATAGACTGGATAAGATCTTTCAAAAGAATTAAGCAGTTTTCTGTATCTCTGCTCTGTTTCCCAGTGTCAGGGAATTTGTAGAGAATTTTTAGTGGTCTTACCTAAATTTCTGAGGAATCAGAGGTGTAGAGAATTTAAATGAGGTTTTCTATACTAAAAAAATTTTAGTTTAGGCAAAGCTCTCTCTGGACCCCAGGTCTCATGGATCCTGGCCAGTGTTATTTTCTATTAAGTCACAAAATATGGATACTCTTAAACATGAAATAGACTCTACAGGATCTTGTATGCGATAAGGTCCAAAATGTGTTGGTTGACGCCAATTGTATGAACATATTCACAGCTAATGTAGGTAGTGTTTGTATTTTGTAAAGACGGATGATAAATATATGGCATCTTTGTTTTCTCTTCACACATTTGTGTATCACACATGTGCATGCACACAGCTGCTGGTCAACTCTATTTTTCCCATTCCTCCCATGTTATTCTTGAGGGATTAGGTTTGGATAGAGCTTCTCCTTTCAAACAAAGGGAAAGAACATAACAAAACAAGTACAGATAAAGAAATCTACAGAAGAAAAACAAAGAATAACTCCAGCACATAGCAAACGTCAGACAAATATTTATCTTTATCCTCATAAATTTAAGGAGAAAATTACTACTAAAAAAAGGCCTAAAAGAGACACGAGAAGAGAAAGGACATAATGATCACACAGAAGAATCGCATTGTACGTAAGCTAACGGAATTCAGAAGAGAAACTGAGTGAAACAATGAAACCGTTTATAAATTAAAACTGCAAAATGAAGCATAAAGAAATAGAATAGGTACTGCTGCAAAAAGTACCTATAGTCATGTAGGTCAGGCTTGAAAAAATTATACAAAACAGGGGCACCTAAGTGGCTCAGTCAGTTGGGCATCCGACTCTTGATTTCAGCTCAGGTCATGATCCCAGGTCATGGGATTGAGCTCCACAATGGGCTCTGTACTGAGTGTGGAGTTGCTTAAAATTCTCTCTCTCTCTCTCTCTCTCTCTCTCTCTCTTAGTCCCTCCCTGTCTCTCCTTCTGCCTCTTTCTCCTGCTCACTCTCTCTCTCTCTAAAAATTAAAAAAATAATAATAATTATACAAAACAGAATGTAAATGAACAAAGAGAATAAAGGGATTAAAAGAAAATTACTGGAGAAAGTTAAAGGTTGTCCCATGTATGCATTCACATTCATATTTCTAAAGAAGATAACAAACGAAGTGGAATAGACATAACAAAGTTTAGCAGTACAAGAAAAATTTCCTTTAAAAAAGAAAAAAATAAGAAATGGGAAATCTGAATGTCACATGAGCTGTTGGGGGTGGGGAAGCACATATTTAAAACAATCAACAGTCAGGTATATTTTAACAAATGTATTTAACTGCAAAGGTAAAAAATTTCATCCTATGGAAAAATGATCAGAAGTATGAAATAATCTATGAAAGTGATGGCCAACAGTGTCCATAGGTATACTAAATTTCCAGAGACAATGAATGAATGTTCGTAGCACCCTGGAAGAACAAGGTAAAATGTTGACCCAAAGTGTTATGATCAAAGTGTAGGATATGCATAAAAGTAACAGAGAGATGTTCAAAATCTTCAAGAACCCAAGAAATAAGGAACCTAGAGGCATTTTTGAAAATGACTATTTAATGAAAATATCTAGTCACAAATAAAAACAAAGAACTCAAGAATGAGGAAGATATGGTGTGAAATAACAATTAGATTATGGATATAGAGCTCAATAGAAATTTTGACATTTTAAAAATAATATACCTAATCAAAAATGGAAGATTGTCAAGAAAGGGAGATGAAAAAAACATAAGGTTATTTGTTTTCTCTATGTAAGGTGGTTTGGAAAAGATGTCAGTTTATTCAGGATAAGTATATATATATGGAGGTAGTTAAATCAGTGAATAGAGCTCTGTTCATTTTTGTTATTCATTCAACAAAAAAGATGTTGAACAAGTTCTTTTTATTTGTATTCTTCTAGGTGTTAAAATCAGTCTAAGAAAAAAAAAAGAAAACTTTTGTACATACTTAAGAAGTTCAGGAGAGAATGGAAGCTTAAAAACAATAACAGCAAAAATCATTACATAAAATAATAAACTTAAGACAAAACATCTGTTATAGTAAAATATAAATGGAATGCATTTACCTACAAAAAGACAGGCTCTTGCTGTATGGTATAAGATAATTCAATTTTATGCAGTGTATAAGACATCAAAAAACAGAACATCTCAGACAGGTGGAAAGTAAAAGAAATGGAAAAGAACGCCAGAAGAGTAGAAAATTGGGGAAAGAAAACCAGGATCTCAACTTATAAAGTGGTTTAAATATATGAAAAATGCATTACAAGAGGCCAACTTTATAACAGTAAGGGGTATAAGTCACAATAAAAACACAACTGTAATAAAGATGTACCAAATGACATAGCATCAAAATGTATAAAGCAAAAATCACCAGAATTATAAGGAACTGGAAGAATATTCCTCAGCCCCTAACAAAACCAGGTAGATTTTTTTTAAGTATAACTATCAGGGACATAAAATGATTAGTGATGCAATAATTCTACAGTTGAAGTTACTTAGTTTTAAAGTAACTGCACATTGACTATATACAAATATTCCTTAAATATTAGATCATAGGGAAAACCACAATTAAAAAATGATTCTATGATTACAGTATGGTAAAACTTGAAGTTAACAAAATCATGGACAAAGATCCCAATAACTTGGAAAATTTTAAATGGAAAATCTCTTCAAAGACACAAATTATAATAAAAAAAAGCCTAAAAATAAAAAAAACTACATATAAAACTAGAGACTCTATAGAAAATAAAATTATATGAGTATACTGTGTAGCAGAACCCGCAGGCCATGCAAAGCTACACCCAGAAGGAAATCTGGAGAATTAATATTCAGGAATTAGAGAAAAATAATGAAAGAAAGAAAGAAAGAAAGAAAGAAAGAAAGAAAGAAAGAAAGAAAGAAAAGAGAGAGAAAGAAAGAGAGAGAGAAAGAAAGAACAAGAACGAAAGAAAGAAAGAAAGAAAGAAAGAAAGAAAGAAAGAAAGAAAGAAAAAGAAAGAAAGAAAGAAAGAAAGAAAGAAAGAAAGAAAGAAAGAAAGAAAGAAAGAAAGAAAGAAAGAAAGAAAGAAATTGGGATAAAAGCAAAAGACAAATTGACAAAAAAGTTGGAATTGTAAAATAGATCCCTTGCCCTCTGCGCGGGGTGGTGGGGGGAGAACCTGATGAATCAATAGCTAGTCAAAGGAAAGATTAGAAGTGATTGAAACACAGAGAAAACATACATTCGAAATAAGGATTTCAATGTAACTACATATAAGGAAGGGAGTTAAGAGATGCTTTGCCCAATTTTATGCAAATATGTTTCAAAACTTTACGAAGTGAATGAATTTCAGAAAATATAAACTAGCAAGAATTGGAGAATGATCCTTGTCTGTTATTTTGGAATGATACTCAGGTACACTTTATCTCCAACTTATCAGTGCTGGTCTCATGATGGTTATGGTGCCCAAATGTAATCTAAATCCTGTACGGCAATTTCACGCTAAGAGCTACAGACTTGGATCCTGTTTCTCTATGTAAAGAGAAGATAGACTCGCAACACCAAGTGGATAAAGAAGGGTGAATGAAAGCAGTGCTCCAGACTGAGAGCTTCTTTCTTTTTTATTTTATTGAATAACTAATTTTAGTAGCGAAATAAATAGTATCAGGTAGTTCTGAAGTTCCCTTATTATTTAGTCATAGACATATTTTTCTGTTCTATGCCAGATTTTCATAAGGAAGCAGTTCATTTAAAAAGGAAAATAAACAAAGACAAAACAAAAAATTGCCAAGTGTCATACTAGGTGCTGTAAGATTTCTCCTTCATTCCCACTTGTGCATTACTTAGAAGTTTTATTTTCTACTTTTCTTTCCTTTGAAAAGAATGTTGAGAGCTTGTTTTATAGATGCTCAAAATACTAACATTTACCTTATGTATGAATAGATGGTTTTGAATTCATCCCTTGAAAACTAAAGTATCTATCACTCTCTTCCCTATGCTCCATTTCCCCCTCTTGTGATCTTCTTTATTTCCAATATCCATACATTTTATTGCTTCTAAAGCAGCAAGATTTATCCTGGAAAATATCACTATAATTTTTAACTGGTGATGCAATGAAAATTTTCTGTATTTTAGTTTTTTGTGTTTCATCAACAATATAATTACAAACAAGACTGCCTAAAAATCTGTCATTTAACTTAAATGCAACAAAATCACACGTGTGAACTTCTAAGTGTCCACAAGACAGTGGCTGTTTATTTTCTATCATGGTGCAGTGCCTAATTTTATATAAAGATAGCTAAAAAAATAAGATGAGAAAGGAGCCACCAATCAAATTCGACCTCCAGCCCTATTTGTATATAATTAGCGAACATTATTTCTGCAGTGTTGCTGTGGTCTGCTCATAAGGTGCAGTGAGGAAGGTAAAGTAAGCAGGTACACAGTCTCTGACATAGCAACTATGTAAACTGAAAGGAGGAAAGAACAATTATAAGCAAAAATGTTTAACTGACTGAGCCCCCCAGGCGCCCCAAGGTTTGAAGAGTTATAATATGTGGGAAAATATTTAGGAAGAAATGTTGTGAACACGATGATCAGATGTGGACTTGATTTTTTTTTTCTTTCTATTAATTCAGAATTCCTACTGATCCACATACATCAGCAGATTAAGTATAAAACAAGCGAGTTTATTCTCATATTTGCTTACATGATACATCTTAAAGAAGGACTCTTTTTTGGTTAACCAAATACATTTCAAATATGTTTTCACAACATAAAAGTCCTAACATATTGCCTTTTAACCGATCCTTTTGATGTATTTTATGACCATTAACTTGTTAATTCTCAGTATACCCCTTTGAGAAAGATAGAAGAGGGAATTATTCTAACCCCAGTTTATTAGTTACAGAGTGAATCAGAGAAAGGTGAAGGTCCTCGTACTGCGTCACACAATTGGTTAGTAGCAAAGGCAAAAAATGAACCATGTCAGAAGTCCCCAGCCATAGGCAACTGTGGCTGCCTTCAAAACATCAATCAGCGAACATATTATGTTTTTTTAATGACATGTTAATGGTTTTAAAAAACCTCTCCTGGTTTAGAATATAAACTGGTATGTGAATATCACAAATTAAGTCAGTTAAATTAGTTCCAGTGAAACCCTTTGTCCTTTAAATGAAAAATTAACCAACTTGGTACGTAGATCAGAGCCAGACTAGCTTTAATACACTCAAATTCATATAAACCTCACACTTCCCTGGAGAAAGTTGAGTGTCTAAAGATTTAATTCAAGTTCCAAGGTCAAGCTAAATAGATCTGAATTTCTTCTTAAAATGAGAGTTTCATTCCAATAAGTATCTGACTTCAATTTGCTGCTTCTTCTCATATTGGGATGGCATGGCCCAGGTCACCAAAGAAAGATCAAATCACACAGAACTGCGGAGGAATGCCCTAGAAAGGTTATTCTTCCACTGGTCAGGCAGGGGGCAAATAAGCAATTAAGTGAGCAGCTCTCTCCAAGAAGCTGAGGTGGAGGTGACGGCTTGCGGTCTGCTTTGCATGGAGAAACTTGGGTGAAGGGTGCCCTACCTTGCTCTCCAGAGGCTTTTGGTAAACATGCCTGTTTTCATTGTATTTTGTGGGCTTGAAAGCTTGTTAAATGATATATGACAAAATAAAACTATTAGAAATAAAATACGTGAAAAAATCAACGCGTTTCTACTCTGCTTTTTTAAATGCCTTATCAAAAACATCAGAAACCCGGAAGTGTGAACCATCTATGAAAAATGTCATCATAATCCCTGATTGATAGCCATGCATTATTCTGTCAGAGAGCAGCCTCTAACGCTAGCTTTTGTTTTGGTTTGTTGCTGTTTGTTTGGGTTTTTTGTTTGTGTGTTTTCAATAATTCCACGTTGTTCCGAAGCATTGTAATAATGCAAAGGGCTGAAGTTTCCAGTTTCGTAATTGTCTTACTTTAACAGATTTGGGGGAGTGGGTGGGTGGGTGGTTTCCCTGATTTTCGATTCACGTTGTCACTCT
The DNA here is from genome assembly GCF_028018385.1 of Neofelis nebulosa. Taxonomy (NCBI): domain Eukaryota; kingdom Metazoa; phylum Chordata; class Mammalia; order Carnivora; family Felidae; genus Neofelis; species Neofelis nebulosa. Next base: position 92,138,313 of record NC_080787.1, on the reverse strand, counting down.
AAACAGCGGGCTTACTAGAGATGGTAGGAGCCTGATGAATAGATAGGAATGAGATTTTGTTGAAATTTCTAACCAAGTGTGGTCCTTTGGTATACGAAGAAACCACTCAATAATAGTGAGGACAGTGTGTTTTAGTGACAGGAAAAACAATTTTCAGGAACTTCATCAGTGAGCTAGTATCATATTTTTAATATAACCTCGGATGAGACCTTATTAAATTGAAGGAAATAATGAATCTCAATTAACAGCATAATTTTTAATCAAGCTCTTAAAAGGAACATTTTAAAGCATAACTTAAAAATAGCAGTCTTGATTTTGTTCCTAAGAAAACCAGAACTTTAAAATACATTTTAGAGAGACATATAATTTCAAAAATGCAGAAGAACTTTTCCATAGAACTTTAGAAAGTGATGTCAAAGACAAGCCGATGTGGATAATTAGAGCATACGTACAAGAATGTGAGGCCCCAAGTCGGTGGTGCTCTTTGGGGACCATGTCAAACTAAGGAAATTGTAGAAGACGTTGCTGTGCTCGAAAACGTGGCAAGGTTGAAGACGTGAAGTCTGAGGACAGACCGGAACACCTGAAAGTGTGAAGTCCAGAAAAAAAAAAATTTTTTTTTTCACTTGAGTAGATTTAGTTGGGGTATTTAAATTTTTAAATGGCCCAGATAATATCAACATGAACTGCTATTTTCAGTGTGGCACAAGAAGACAGGACCGGGAGGACATAAATGCCAATTAAAAGAGAGCAGATGCAGAATACACCTAAGTAGCATTTGTGTTGGGCAGCATAAACGTGCCAAGAACGATTTCATAAAAAGGAACATTCTGGCAAAAATGCTGCAGTGGGCTGGAACAAAAGGATGTGTCCTAAGAGGAAAGGTCAAGAAGCATTCTCAGTATACACAAACCATGCTTTTTCCATTTCCCTCCCGGGACCAAGCCTGGCACCGACGAGCAACTCACATTCCCTTGCTTGCCACCTGTCAGCATCCAACACAGTGGTAAGCTCCCGGCACACGCACACATCCAATGAGCATTTACTGAAGTCAGCCAGTTGGTAAAACTAAGAAACAATAATATAGTTATTTTAAGTAGTTTGCACTACTTTACTGCTCAGATTGAAATTTCAAGCGAAAGTCAAAGTAGCCAGCATTGAAAATCAAAAGATGTCATTGTTAAATGGAAACCCAGTGCAGGGTTTCCTTAGCTCTGCAATGAGTTAAAGGAGTTCTGAGGATCAAAATGTGTTATTATCAAATAAACGTTGGAAACCGCAGACTGTACTCTCCTCTTGGAAAGTCACAATGCTCATGAGCTTATTAAAGGCTCTTTCGGCAAAAAATAAATGACTGCTAATTGTGTTTAACCCGGTGGTTTTAAAATTCATCCACGGACCTTTTTTTTTCTTGAAGGGGTGGGATTATAACTACCTATTGACATCTCATGAAGCTAGAAAATCGTTTAGAATATGATGATCTAGAGTAATTGGTCCTTAATTGCCTCAGATGGCCAACATGCAGGAGGCCCATTCAGTCTAGAATCTTCTAAAGATTGAGATCACAAGGGATCTAAATAAGCCTGGATGAAGTCAACGTGCACTTGCCTAGTCTAATTTCCTTTGACGTCTTCAAACCAATCTGGCATTACCAAGAACTCATCAAAGGTTAAGAGTGGATCTGGCCCCCTAATGATAATTCCTATCCTTCCCTTTGTTACTTTTACCAACATTTCTGGTAAAACCTATTTTATCCAGTCTGGCTTATTTCCTTTCCCACCCCTGACGATTGAGTTCCTATGTTGATCCTCTGACCTGCTCTTTCCCCCCAGCAGCTCTGTTTCTCTTCATCCCTACTCTTGGCTAAATCTTCCCCCGCTTCTGTATTGTCTTGCTGGAGACTTTTCCTCAGTCTGAAAACACATTTAAGTCTCTCCTATCCTAGAAAGTGTTCCCTTGATTCAGTTTTCCCAAGGAGCCCCTGGCTGAGCTTGATCTTCCCGTTTTTATCCTAATTCCTTGAAAGTGTTGTTCACACCCACTATTCCCATCTCTTCGCTGTCCTACCATCAGGCCTTTACCTCTCAACTCCCATAGGCTGTTCTCATTAAGTTACTGATAACCCCTGAAATCTAAATGCAACAAATATTCTAAAGAGTTTACTGGAGTGTAGGCTTTCCCTTCATTTTTGACCTAATTGATTACTTGTTCTATGTTGAAAGTCTCTATCTCACTGGAATTTATCACACCTCTCACACTCGTGGTTTTTCTTGTATTTCCAATAGTCCTTCTCTGACTCCTTTGTGAATTCCTTTTCTTTACTTACCTGTCACACTTTGGTACCCCAATTCTATTCTTAGCACACTAATCTTTTTACTTTAGACACCCTACACAAGGATTATACACTTATCTTTAATGGTTTCCCATTATAAACTGATGTCTCCCACATTTACCACTCAATTCAAGCCCCTCTCATCTCTTGTCTGGATTCTTGAAACAGGATGCTGACAAAGAATAGCCTTCTCTCTGATCCTTTCCTCACAACATCTGCCCTCCACTTGGGCGCCAGAATGGTCTACTTAAATGCAAAGCTGACTCCTCTATTTTTCTGGTATCTTGGAGGGTAAATTTTGAGGAAGCAGGAATACAGTAGACACTGTATTCTACTGCTTTTTTCCTCTGTTCTCTGCCTCCTTGAACTGCTTGCTTGTAATACTTTACATACGACATATCATTTATTTCTTCTCTTCTTTGCTCATGATGCCTCTGAAATATGTTCAAAGACTACTACTACCACTTCTAACAGTTGCTCAGGTAACTTAGCTGATTGTTTAAAACTCAGCTGATGGGTTACTTCTTCACAGGAACCTGTCCTAACCCCTTCAACGTGTCTTGGTTCTTTCCTCTGTGTACCCTTTTACTACATATATATTTGCTATATATAATTTGTTTCACTTATTACACTGTAATATGATTATACGTTTGTAGTATTATGTCCTCTACTAGATTGTGGATTCCTTAAGGTAAAGCATCATGTATAATTCATTTTGTATGTCCAGTGTCTAGAAAATGTGCCTATCACGGAGCAGCTGCCAGAAAATGCTGATGGAAAGATAACAGTGAATGAATGATAATAGCTCAGTCATGCCAGCCTGCTGCAGTATGGACCACTGCTGCCTCTTTTAGGGATGAAAAAATTGAAAACTTCTCCAGATACCCAAATTAAGCATTTCTCATTTAAGATCCCATTTTGTCTATCAATTCGAATATTTATTTCAATCGTACTCTAAATGTACCTTAGAATCTTACGATTGAGAGGGAAGAACAGTGAATTGAATCCTTGTACAAAGCAAACAATACACTAAACATACGAATTATTCCAGTCCTTCTTTCTCCTTTTCTTCATGTATAAAAGAGCTGGTTTGTTTTTTCCCACAAATTTGTATTTCCAGGTTTTGACTAACTTAAAGTGAGATATACCTTATATACTGAACTGCATTTAAGAGTTCAGGAAAACAGCCCAGCTTAGCATATGTGATTAAGCTTCATGTTCCTTGTGGCTTTTCCAGTTTTGTGCCATTTGCTCATTAGGATAATGAGGATTTCAGCAGTTCCATGGGAAAAACTTTGAGTTCCTCTAGTGAAGGGAATCATATAAACATAAAGCACTCTTCAGAACAGCAAATGCAATACTCTACACTAACTTATGTCTTACTGCCATTATCTTAAAAAAATGTGAGTGGATTTTTCCCCTGGAATTATCTTCAAAGACTTCTTTGTAGTTGTATTAGTCAGGAAAAATTCAATGTCATAGTCTGAACTTTCCTTTCTCTCCCCCCCTCCCCCACTCCCCGGCACAGTCCATATATGTTCCATTGTTCCACAAATAAAGAGAGGCGACTGGATGATAAGGGGATTTTTCAGTCATTTTCAATTAGCTGCAGAATGTTTCTTTACAGTAGCTTGGTTTCTGGTTAGCTGACCCACAGAACAATGACGACCACTTTACACTGCAGAGACAGTGCTGACAGGGGGATAATGAGAGAAACTGTCTCGGGGTTTCCCATTAACAAGTGTAACCAAAGCCCCCATTGGCCTTGCTAATGGGTAATAGCATATTACGCTATTGGTGAAGGCCTTTAGGAGATGGTGGACAAAGTTGCTTAATTAGTGGCATCTGAAGTGTTACCTCTATCGCTCTCCCGAATCTTCAGTTTTCCTACAGTTTCTAATTATTTTCCTTTGAATAAGAACACAGTACCAGATTTCCCAACTTGATTATGCTTTTTCCCCCCTCATCTGAATGGGTAATCAAGCACTACTTATTTCAATCAAAATACACTTAAATAGAACCTAACCACAGACTTATGAACACAAGCAGTTCTGGTATTGATATTGATTTTCCAGTAAATCATCTTAAGCCCAAATGATCAAAAATCAAGACAGGTCAACATCAAAGAAACAGGAATATTGGCATGAAAGCAAGCTCCGTTGATTGGTACAAATTAAAAGATCATTTATTAGTGATTATGCTGTATAATACTGCCAGTGCCAAATGAATGCAATTAAGATGAAATGGGCCCCTGCAGCTATAGGGGTTAATAAAGACTGAATTCCTAATGATTTTTCCATTAATTATGAAGATGTCCACAAAACAGCCTTAACAAAGTGGTGGCCACCTCAGACAAATCTTGGTAATCTGGGTAAAACACCTTCTTTAATTGGCACATTACTAAGATAATGTAGAGATTTCAACAGTTCCTAATCATTACTTGCTGGATACAAGGTAGGTAGAGAAAGAGCTTGGAACTTGCAGGAGGAACAAAAACAGGAGAGATGATGTTTCGAAACTCTGAAATAACTCTTATGAGCGTCTGATTAATGACATCGTTTCAAGCCCAGAAGACCAAATATAAAGAGCATCTTCCTGTTTTGCATAATTAAATTACTCCCCCCACGTACCAACAGAATTATTCTCTTGTCTACAAATACAATTTCTATAAACTCAAAAGAGGAGAGGAGGGAAGCAAGGAGAAAGGAAAAAAAATGAAGGGATGAATTCATAAATAAATCTGAAGTGGTTGGAGAACACATTTCTTCTTCAAATGATTAGGAACAAGAGTAAATCCATCCAAAGATGGACATTCAATTTGCATTTAAGCTTAGATTTAGAATTGAATCTGTGGCATTCACCTTGACCTAACAACCTATGTCCTCTCTATAGGCCGGTCTAATTTAATCCTGATGAAACCAGAAAATATAAAATCCCAATCTTTCCTAAATTAGTACAAGTTGTCCAACTGACTTCAGAAAAAGAACATTATTTTAAGAAAAATATTTTATGATATGCTTTTTAAATTGAGGCTTTTGTAAGCTTGTGTCCCTTCATAAAAACAATCACATGAGGTAGTGCATTAATGAAAAAAAAAAAAAACACTAGAAAAACCAAAAAGAACATTAGGAACATGGGACAAGTTACGTTGCTCAAAGTGAGTAAGGTAAAGAGGCTGAAAAGGGTGGGTGCATGTCCGTGTGTGTGGCTGTGTCTGTCTGAGAGAGATCGAAGACAACTGAAATCTTATTCTTCCATATGCGATCCAACCACAAAATCTCAAAAACAAGTGTTGAAAGAGGCATAGGTTCCTGAACCGAAGAGTTTTGTGTTACAGTTGACATGCTTTAACAAGTTAACATGCCGGCTGTGACACCTATTGGAGACATCGTCTCTCCTATCTCAGGCTGCACTTTCTGTGATTTAGTTGGGGAAATGCCTGGCAGACATGTTTGTGGAGGTAAACATGTTTATACCTATTTTACAGACGCAACTTGAAGCCTGCAAGCTCACGGCGTCCACGTGATCAGCGGTCACACTGATGCTCACAGGCTGTTGGGGACAGGCACCATGCAGAGGTGCCTCCAAGCCAGACAGTCTTGAGTTTGGATTCTTTTTCTATTCCTCATAATATTTTTGACCCTGAGCAAGTCACTTCATTTCTTTGAGTCTTTGTTTTCCTACCTGTGAAATGGACAACCAATACACCCTGCTGTCTTGTTATGAAATCTAAAAATGGTGTATGTGAATCTCCCAGTGTAGTGCCTACCACATAACAAATATTCAGTAAATGGTAGGAGTATTTTATTCTCCACCTTTGATTTGTAAGGATTATTAGGTTACAGTCATTTGAATAATATTTTCAAACTTGTGTTGCTTAGTGAATTAGAAACACAAAGGTTCTAGAATGCCTCACAAATCTTGGGTGGGCCTGGAGTTAGTTAATTATGGGCCTTAATTTTCAACCTAATTAATTATCTAATTGTGCTTCTAAACTTGTTACTATGTTTGCATGGACACCTATTTGTGATATGCAGATACATACTGCTCCCTAATTTACTGATTTACTTACATGGTAAATATGCGATCACTAGAAAGAAGAGAACGTGGGGGGGGGGAAGAATTTTTTCTTTAATGTTTTATTTATTTTTGAGACAGAGAGAGACAGAGCATGAATGGGGGAGGGGCAGAGAGAGAGGGAGACACAGAATCGGAAGCAGGCTCCAGGCTCTGAGCCGGACGTGGGGCTTGAACTCACGGACCGCTAGATTGTGACCTGAGCCGAAGTCGGATGCCCAACTGACTGAGCCACCCAGGCGCCCCTCTTTAATAGTTTTAATGAAATTTCATTGTTACCTGTTGCCCTTCAACCAGAAAAATATATATAAATACTCTTGTGTGTATGTGTGTTTTCTCCGTTATGAAATAAAATGCATTTTTTGGGTGGATATGAACATAGCTTGAAAGCTGCTAAATTAGAGTGTAAGCTTCTTAAGGACAGGATGGAGCCATTTCATGTCCCTGAAAAGCATTACTTATGCGGTCAGGAGCAAGAAAAGTGGTAGATATCACCAGAAAGGAGGTTCACATCAAGTCAGGATTTATGAAAAACTAAGTATGTGTGGAAAAAGTCTCTTCCCAGGAGATAGGAAGCTCAACCCCAGACAGTGCTTTTACTTTCCAGCTTTGATAAGCAGCAAAATTTCCTGCAATATTAAAATATAAATATCTCTATGAAGATTACTGCTCTGGAGGTCATTTTCTGATTTCCTTTAAAGTCATTCAGTTCACTCAAATGTATTCTTCTAAGTGTCTTGACTGCCTTCTTATTGTGCTTCAAGGATAACCACAAGGGCTATGTAACAAGTGTGAATTTTTTTTCTTTAGAAGTTATTTCATGTAATGCAAAAAAGGGTTATATCCTCTCAACCTCAGGCTTGAGAGGCAAGTAAGCCTGCCTAGCTTCTTCAACTGAAGAAACTTTTAGAATTATTATGGGGCTGGCCGATTTCTCTTTTCTTTTGTTTCTTTTTTTTCCTTCGTGGTTTGAATTTGTGCTTTCCCTGAGATGTGGTTTTCCAAATTTTATTTTTATTTTGCACATGTTGTTTCAGACTGGTGAAATGTTCATGAATAATGCTAGTTTATTTTCATAACTTTGTTTTATGAGAAGAAAGTTGCCGAGAGACATTTTCTCAGAATGGAGCAGATATGTTTGGTAGGTGAGGACAGACAGATGGTGTCAGGAGAATTTTTGTGTTGTGGGGAAGAATAATCAGGGCTGTGCTTTCCCAGATATCCACAGCCAGTCAGGCTCCTCTGGGAAAACGTGCGATTTGCATGTTTCTTTCATCAAATTTTTCCAATGTCATATTAATAGTTCAAAGAAAGGATATGAGTTCCCCTTTCTTTACGGTTATTTTAATAGTGAATGGTCTTTTTGAACAGCATTTGATTTTACTTTGTAAATAAATAAAACACCTGAAAATGGCCATTCGTGGTAGATCTCTGAACTTCTGGGCCAACTATGGGGAAATCAAATCTATGATAATTTAGTAACTTTCATAGCATGTTGGCTAAATTGTACTCATCATATGCTGACAGTGAGCAATGCCACTTTTCTGGATTGGTTAACAAGGACTCTACCTTCTTTACATTTCTGGTAATGACTTTCATTGCATAATATGCACTGTCTACCTTTGCCAGGCTTATAAATTTGGGCTACCCTTGACATATTAGTGATTTTGAATATATAGTCTTCTTATATAATCTTCAGGAAATAAGAAATTATAACAAGGTTTTGTTACTTGGTAGCATCTCATTTGGGAGCACCCAAATACATAAGATCAATTTCCTTAACTACACCAAAAGGGAGACATAAAGTATATAGCTGCTGTTTGGAGCAGTATGCTGTTGGATTTCTCTAAACCTCAGTGTGATTCTCAAATAGTGGAATCATATATGTCATCCTACGTCTGAGCAAATCTTGACCAAACACATACAGAATTTGGAATCAGTCTTACTCTGTTTGTCAAGCTCAATATACACCCTGCTCATCCTCCCCACTCCCCCAAAATGTATTGGTTTCACAAATGTATTTACAATGTATTTACAAATGTATTTACAATGTATTTCACAAATGCATTTACACACACACACACACACACACACACACACTCCTGCAACACTGTGGGCACCCCCTGCCAAAGCTTAAGTCTATTTTTCCAGCTTTCCCTGAATCAATATGAGCTCCCACCACACCTATACCTGTACTTTCCTGCTCTCATTTCTCACACTCCATTGCCCCTAACCACCCACAGCCCTTAGTTAACTGCACGGTAGATTTACAACTTTCACTTAATTAACTTACATTTATGAGGCTATACTTATTAAGCTCCAGTTAGTGACTCATAGTAGGTAAAGCTCTATCTAGGGTGTGACTATGAACATGATGGATGTGTTATTGCCCTCAATTTCAGTTTCTGACAGTAAATAAGCAACCGCAATACAGCAGGACATGTCTGTGATGGGCAATGATGGGAACACATGAGGGCAAGGCTCACAGGATCAAGAAGTGTTGGAGTAGACTTACTGCACTTGAGATTGTCTTTTCCGGTGACTTCCTGCTCGGATTGAAGTCTGTCATGAAACTGGATGGCCCCAAGGAGGCCACGACTCCTTGGTCCTGCTCAGAGAGAACTCTACTCAGAGAGAATTCTACTCCAAACCAGACAGGCCAAGATCTATGACCTGCTGGTGTCCTTAGGTTCCCCTTAGCCAGACCCATTGGAGTTTTCTTGCCCCTTGAACACTGTGCTTGGGTCTGCTGGCCATTCCTTTCTCCCTCTCCTCTTCCCTCTGACCTCACTGCCACTTCCCCAGGCACACTTTACCATTTGCCTATGGCCCTTAATTCTGTTCCTACTTCTCAGTGAGTTTTCCAAGTGGCTCTCTCTGGAGACACTTGCCCTTGGAGCCAAGCCACGATGATGTAGGGACTCACCCTATATGATACAGAGTCCCCATGGACAGGTCCACTTGAAGAGGACCTCATTGCCCCAACTGAGAGCCACCATCAGGCACCAATTCTGTGAATAAATGAGCCTACTGACAATTCTATCCCTTTGAAGCTTTCCATCTCAGGTTGCAGGCATAGTGAAGCAGACAAGCCCTCCTGCTATGCCATGTCCAAATTTCTGACTCACGGAAACCATGAGCATAATAAATGACTGTTTTATTATACTAAATTTGGGGGGTAGATTTTTGGGGCAGCCATAGTCACTGAAACATACCTTTGGTCCTGTTGTTCCTCATCTTATTGTCATGCTTTCCCTATCCGAGATAACCATTATTTGAAACTCAAATTGGTCACAGGCAACATTCCATGTTTTATAGTTTTTATTGCATCTATATTTTTACCATAGAAGTGCATACTTTTATTTTAGATGTTTTTAAGGACAGTGTGCCACCTTTGGACTTCTATTTTGCACTCAATAATTTATTGCTAACATTCACCTACATTGACCCTCATTGCTACAGTCCATTTGTTGTGACTATGGTGTAATGTTTTGTGTGAATATATCAAAATTTAATATTTTCTCAACATTTGAGGGCATTTTGCAAAGTTTTTGCTATTGTGAATAGCACTGTTATGAAGAGTCTAGGATATGTCTAAGAAGGGAATTTCTGAGTAATATAAATATTCAACATCAGGACATAACTATGTTGCACCTAATTACTCCTCCTCCAGCAGGTTGTGAGGGATTTTGTGGATCCCAGGAAAGATTTGGATGAAAAGAATAGCTGTAAGTTCAAATTCTCCTGACCCTGATTAAAATTTGCTTGTATCACATGAGATCTCTTTCCTCATTGCGTACTTGTTGCCACATCTGACATCATCATAGAAGACAATAATTTAGCAATTTTAACACTCTGTCTCTCTCTCTCTCTCTTTGTCTCACACACACACACACACAAACAGAAAAGCATCCTACTGTGCAGTCATGTCCCCATGTCCCTCTTTCCCACCATCCTTATTGATGATTCAGGTGATTTCTCCAACTGTCCCCAGCTCCTAGAAGAAGAGGAAGGATCAGGATAACAGGTCCAGACCCCCAGGGAGAAAAGTGCAGACCTAACAAAAAAGCCATTGGCTGGTGACTGAAGATTTTAAAGTATAAACTTTTTCATAATTCAACTGACTTGTGCTGATTGATTTATTTTGGCTGTTTCAGAATTAACACTGAAGGTTTTCATTTATTTGTAAGGGGATCTTGCATCCAGCATGATAATGTGCTGAGTCCAATGCTGAGGAAGCAAGCAGCTGCTGCTGCAAAACAGAGATGAAGCCCGACGCGCACAGAATGCTTGTAAGTGAGCTCTATTAGAGCAAATCAGGAGAAAGGACAGTAAAGCCATCAATGGAGAAGAGAAAATACTAAGGTGTCTATATATTATTTTGAATGACCTCAATAATGTAGCATAATTGCAGATGTAACCTTGAGGATTGAAAGGGGAGAATTAGAAAAGTATTGAAGATTTTTAAAAGTAGAAATTGACCAATTAAAAATCCTGTGTAATATCCTTCTACTTCTCCAGTGAACTATTGATCAGAGAAGCGAATTATAGAAAAGGACACCAAAGAGAAAGATCAGTCTATCTATCTGCCTGCCTATCTATCTATCTATCCATCATCTATCTACCTATCTATCCATCCATCTTTCCATCCCCCATGATAAAAGAAATCATAACTTCCCATGCATTAATTATCTCACTTCCTATTTAAAGCACTTTTCTCAAATGCTAATTTTAACAAAAATGTACAAAACATAAGAGATCAATGAACCCCTAATATTTATAAAGAAAGCATATTTATCAACAACTAAGTTTCCCACAGGAATTCCTCCAGGAAAGCAGTTCATTGTACCTCACAGATAGCAACACTGAAAAGGAATGTGCTCACCAGTTCATTTATTTATAACACCAATATACAGTATTTAATTCAACTATGAGACACAACTGACCGTCCTGTTTTTAAAGAATAACAAAATGTGGTATTTTCAGACATGTGTTTGGGTGCTGTTTTTGTTCACTGTCAGTGCATCTCTATGGAAGGTGGCTCACTTTAGCACCCTAGAAATACTCAATAAACATCCTGTCTATATAATATATTTGTGAACTGAAATGATAGGGGGTCAAATTTATAAATAGGTGGGTAAGAATTAAAACAAGAAGAGTTCCATTCAATGTTACATACCCTCACTTAGTCAAGAGTCTAAAGAATATGCAGATAAAACTGAGAACACCTTTAAGACATGCAGGAGAGCTTTCCCTGACCTTTTCAATGAAGACCTTTGAATGATGTGTCCACCCAGTAGCTCAAAACCTTTACACTTATGATGGCTTTTGACTTCATTTATTTAAAATCAATGCAGAAACAATTGCTCTTTGATATTAGACAGTGGGGGATTTATTTTGGGATCACTTAAAATAGGAAACGTTCTGTTCGAAAGAAAATGGATTAGATCAATCATATACTCTTCTGGGGTCCCCAGACATTTCTGCTAAGACTGCCTCTCCTAGTGTATGAGTGGGTCTATAAGCACTTGTCAACATTATCCAATGGCTAACAGAATCATTTGTGTACTTGTGTCTAGGTTGCAGAAGCTCAAAGCTATAAGCTTTAGTTGCTTTTAGCTATAATTAATTCAAGTTCGTATGTTAATGATCAATGACATATAATAAAAGAAGCCATTAATAGCAAGAAGGTTGGTAAATAAGACTTGGTTCTACTTCTAAATTTCTTACAGATAAATAGGTCTATGATCTTACCTTCGTGTTCAGTGCTTTTGAGGTAAGCACTGCCACTAAAAATATGATATGGCTGTTGAGAAACTCTGTTAATTCATATATTAGTAACTGCTATAGCTTTTACTGTTAGCATAAATAGTTATGTTTTGTGAGGTACTGCTTTGAAGATAATATAACAGTAATGAAAAGTTCAGACTCCAGCAACAGATAGCACAGCGATAGAATTCTGCACCTTTCACTTGTTAGTTTTGTAATCTTGGGCCAGTGACCTCATTTTTCTCCTCTTTGAGTTTAGCAATAGCATAATATTATACATTGATCATAAAGTTTAAATTAGATAATGCTTGTAGAACATTTCACATACACTAAGAGCTCAGTAAGTTGGGAGTTAACAATTACTTTAACCTGAAGGGCTATCGATACAAATTCATGCAATAAACCGTAATGTTAGAACACACTTAAGGTGAGTTTGAGAGAGCAAAACAACAAAATCTCCAGCTAATTAAACTATGCTTAACCCTACAGTCACACACTTTAGCGCTGGAAGCACTGACGGGCAAACATATGGAAAAATGCCATAGGGTCATGGGAGAAACTCTCCCAGGGAGTACTTAGCCTGGAACCCATTCTGGTTTCAAACTGAAGCTCCAGAGAGGGGTGGTGGAGCATGTTTACACTCCAAGAAAGCTTCGATGGAAAGTAGCACCACTTACAGAACCTATAGTTTTGTAGTGCTAAAACTCAATAGTAAAAGAAAGAATTAAGGCAAATCATGAGACTGCTGTAACTGAAGTCTGTGTGGTTGGGACACAGGGCTTTTCTTTGACAAGTAGCTTAGCAGAGTTAGAAAGACTGATAACCCTCTACAGTACTTCGTGTTGAAAGCTAAGACTTTGGACCCAGGCCAACCTGGGTTTTTTCCCCACCCTACTACTTACTGCCTCTACAACTTTGGGAAAATAATTTTACCTTTCTGAATCTCATCTATAAGAGGAGGATAATAACGTCAATTGTATAGAGTTGTGTTAAAGATTAAATGCAACAGTGACTAGAAATGGCCTTAGAGTTTCAGGTTCTGAGTCCTTTAACTGATAGCAATTATTACGTGGCACTTATCACACCAGCGTTGCCATAAGGAAACAAACGTCCATTAATTCATCCATGGGTATGAACTGAGGGCCTATTGTGTGCCAGGCACCATGCTGGTGTCATAAGACAAAAAACGCTCTTCGGTACCTAAGGACCCTTGAGTGCTGTAATAGAGGGTCTGTACAAACAGAGAGAAAGGGGTGTCTGGTGCCCTTGGAGACTTCAGGCCTGGCTTATTAGAGTTGAGCTGAAATGAAGAGTTGACCAGTGAACAGCAGGGGCCCAGGAGACTAAATTCCAGAGGGCCTTCCTGGGAGTGGGGACAACATTCTCAAATGAAACATGAGTATGTGGTATGTTCAGGGACTGGGCACTGAGCCAGACCAACATAGACTGGAGCAGGAGGAAAACACGACAATACAATGTTCAAAGCAAAAGGGGTCTAACCCCACAACACAAGTTCTAGTTGTACTTGTCGAAAGCCTTCATTAATCGGTGGGAAGAACAAATTCCCATGCTGATACACAGCTGACCGCTTGGCCTTCAGACTGAAAAATAAGTGTGACAAATATTGAGGAACGGTAGACTTGCCTTTGCTTGTTTCCTACATTGTATTAATTTGACCTTTATCGTGCCTGCAAAGCCATTCTCATGTTCCTACACTTGTAAGAAAAAAAGAGAGAGTGAATGAAGAGGAAAGTACAGAAACATTTTGCAATTTAGCAAACTGCAAGTAAAGGCACTGCATTAAAATACTGATTTTACATGTACTGCATGTGTGTATATATATGTATACAACATACGCACACACACACACACATATATATACATATATATATATATATATGTTGGTACTGTATAGATAGTTCATTTAATGCGGCTTAATTATCTAGGAGTAATCTTGTTTCTGTTTCCATTTAAAAAAAAACTTGCAGGAAAATTAAATCAGTACTTAGTCTCATGCTGGGTTGTATGTGATACCACGCGGCATCTCACATAACAGGAGAGCAGGTACACTTTTCATTTTACATATGTAGAGAGTGAAACGCAGAAGGATAATGGAACGTGTCCAGTTTCAAGGAATAAGGAGCAGAAGCTCTGGGACCCGAACTCGACTGGTGTGAGTCTCAAGTCCGTACTCTTCACCTGGCACTAGGCCGTCCTATGCCGCCCCACAGGAGGGGCCATGCCAAAAGAAGAGCCCGCCTGTGCTTCCTGCCAGTCTGGGCACCTGTGGCTGCTGCCCAGATAAACTAAGCCTGGGGGGATCAGTCGGTTAAGCCTCCCACTCTTCATTTCGGCTCAGCTCATGATCTCGTGGTTCCTGAGTTCAAGCCCCATGTAGGCCCGCGTAGCCCTCACCCGTAGGGCTCTGGTCTGCCCCTCCCCCGCTCACCTTCTGTCTCTCCTTCTCTCAAAAATAAATAAAACATTAAAAAAGTTTAAAAAACCCACACAACCTTTTTTTTTTTTTTTTTTTTTTGGTTTTTAAGTCTTAAGAACCATTTATTTCAGCTAATTTGGCCCAGTGTTTCTCCAATATTTGAAGAGTCAAAAATGTTTTGCCTAATGATGGAATTATGTCACACAGAGATCATTAAATCAGTGGGTGAGGGAAAAAATAAGGCTCTTGAAATTTTAACAAAAACAAAGTGAACAAAGTGTCTTACTCTTGTCTTGCTCCTTCAAATATTCCAAAGTACAGTCAGAAAGGTGCCACAGAAACTCAAGTAGTATCCAAAAGCAGCTGTGAGCCTTGTAAACGGAGCCATCAGTATACCACTCCAGACGGACAGTCATCGCTTGCTTCCATTTTATTGTGTCAAAAAGTGATGTACAGTGCGTGTCTGAATGCCAGTTTCTGTAGTTAACTGTGATTTCCAAATGTCACAATGTGAGGGTAGAATTCCTACCTGTTAATAGTCCTAACACATACTTCAAAAATAATCCATTAGGGATGCCTCAGTGGCTCAGTCGGTTAAGCATCGGACTCTTAATTTCTGTTCAAGTCATGAGCTCATGGTTCGTGAGTTTGCGCCCCACGTCAGGCTCTAAGCTGTGGGCACAGAGCCTGGAGCTGCTTCGCATTCTGTGTCCCCCCTTCTCTCTCTGCCCCTCCCCTGCTTGTTCTCTGTCTCTCTCAAAAAAATAAACATCAAAAAAAATTAAAACCATATTTAAAATAAAATCATCCATTGACAGAACTAGAGTCAGCTATATTATTCCTTAAATAAATATCATCATGGTGTATCTAGGATAATAATGATGACAAACCTACCTCGCAAACTCCACTGCTTGTATTCTATTCCAACCAAGATATATACACAATAGCTGAATAAATTCAAAGGTCTCAGTGAATCAGATTTTGGAAAATATTAAGCCACAACAACAAATGAGCATGTGACACAAAGTAACTTCAAAAAAATTACATAAACAAAGCAGAACCTAAGTGTGTAAACATTGAGTGTGCTTTCTTGTAATACTCTTCCGGGTGTTTTAAGGGAGCATGTGATCTGTATTGTAAATTGAGAAAAAGATAACGAATCCAAACCAACACGTTGTGTGAGTTAAGAAGCTATAGCAAAAGATAACATGAGACAGAGTAACAAAGAAATTGTAACAAGAAGAGGCTCTCAGGGAGAAAAGCTTCCAGCTGCTCTTAGCTTTGGTAAATACAGTGCTCTGAACACAGTAGGGACACAATCAATGCCGTGACCAGTGGACTCATAAATGTGGAGCGTCTTGAAATTAATGATAACTTTAACATGTCTGAGGCCTTGAACTTATCTTATAAATTGGTCTTTGGAAAGAATAAAAAAAGAAAAATATTGGGCAATCAGGAAGTAATGAAGATCTTGTACAAATAGCTATCTACAAAAGCAGGCTAAGTGAGTCCTTGGAAAGTCGGCGTATCTACAAATCAGCAGGTTCAGATGATGTACCTTCTATCTGTGGGATGAAAGACACTGGCAAGCATGCTAACTGCATCATTTACAGTTAGTTTTGAAAAACTGTGGGGATCTAGGGAGCTATAAGAGATGAAAGGGAAAGAAAATACAATGCTCTACTTGCATTTACAAAAGAGATGAAAATGACCCCCAGAAAACTCAACAATAATTAAAGTGAAGGAAAAGGGGATATTTTAACGGCCCATGTGAGGACGGCATTTTGAGAATATATTCATATCCAGGGAGAATCATTTTTGAGATTTAAAAGAACAAAGTAAATTTGAATATAAAAGAATTTGAATTTGAGTAACATTTCAAAATCAAGGGTTTCGTTTGTTTATAATTGTTTGAGTAAAATAATTTCCTAAGCCCTAAGCGAAAGAAAGAAAGAAAGAAAGAAAGAAAGAAAGAAAGAAAGAAAGAAAGAAGAAAGAAAGAAAGGAAGGAAGGAAGGAAGGTTGGAAGATGGTAAAAAGTCAATTATAAGTATGGTGGCATTTCAAACATACTAAGGAAAGATGACAGTCTTTCCTGCCATTTTCATGTAGGCAAAATTTTTGTTTTTATTGGAAAAATATGAATAGAATGCCTCTTATGTACCAAAAGCTGTGCTATGGGCAGAGAACAGAAAGGCTTCCTGACCAATTACACATGAGAAGTGTTTAATAAACTTAGGGGCTTCTACACAGTAAGTATTTAATAATGTTGACTATGATTATTACTATTAGTTATTGATTCTCTGAAAGATCTTTACGTAGTGAAGGAAGTCTATCAGTTTTCTTATTTGACCTGATCATCATCTTAATAACTACAGCTTGACAGATCAAAGGAAACATTCTGTGAAATTTTAAATGGGTGGGCTCTTGCTCCTCCCTCCAGGAGTGATGATTCATGGCTTCATTCAGTTCTGTGACCTCTTTTCACATTTCAGTTGTATACTCAGGATGAATCTCACACTTGATGTACATATTACATGTATAGATTTTCCCCTGGATTCTTATAGGAACTGGGGAACTCTAGCTGTAGTTTATCATGCTCTAGGGCTTACTTGTTTTATCTATAAACTATGCTGCTCCATGAATCTCCATTTCAGAAATAACACTTAGCATTGAATAGAATTGCTTCTTACTTGTTTTAGGTCCTTTCCAAAGTTTATGCAATAGTGTTAATAGAAGATATTCTGGACCTTGACATTTTGCAGTAAGCTTCATTGTTGAGATAGACTGTATCATATGCATTTCATTTTTTGGATGTATTTAATTTATATTTTATTAACATGAGTTTTTACTATTTGTGAATTGCATATTTTGGGGACAGAGGTATCCCTGACCTTGGAATATAGAAATTTATGCATTGAAATTAAGAATCTTTTGAGATCACTTAAAACACAGTATATTAGATAATCTGTGAGTTTTTATGAAATGTATATTTTACATAAGAATTCTTATGCTCATAGCTTTATTGGTCATAGTTAGACAGTAGAGAACTCATGATTGTTGTCATAAAAACAGTAAGGCAATCATAAAAACAATAAAAACAATCATTTGCTAAGGGCTTGTGATAGGCCAGGTACTGTGGTAGGTGCTTAGCATTATCACTGACTCATTTTCAAACAGCCTGTAAGGTTGATCTCATTATTACCATCTTATATAAGAAGATGTTGAAGTTCTATCTATCTAACTTGGAAGCCCAGGCTCTTAACCTCTGTGCTGGTAACATGCTTCATGAAGTGGGCAAATACATATTCTCAAAAGTAATGCTCTAAAATACATTATAAGAAGACGGGGGATGAGTATATGTTGATCTAATTCTGAAAAGACAGACACAACAAATGAATACTTGACTTCAAACAAAGGTAAATCATGATGCATGCAAATGCCCATATATCACTGGAATGCAAGCATGAGATTCCGGAACCAAAATGAGTAAAAACAAAACAAAACAAAACAAAAAAACTAAAAACGAGAAGCTGACATTTCCAGTGTGGTAGGCTTTGGGGGTTGTGTGGTTTCTTTAACCATCAACGATTGTTTGTTTGTTTGTTTTTCAAGAAAAAAAACTATACATACAGTATATAAATCAAATATGAGATTCATTTTGACTATATAACTTTAAAATGTGGAAAAAAGTTCACAGAACTGAATAATTACAGTGTGGTCCCCATTTAGACAAGTGGACACTGAAGTTTCAAAGAGCTCAGGTAACGTTCCCAAAGTCATAAATCTAATTTTAGTAATAATAAGAGGTGGGGTTTATTGAGAACATAGTATGTGCCAGGCACTGTTCTAAGCACATTTCGTATTTTAACTATTTAAAACTCACAGCAACCCTTTGAAGTAGGTATTTTATTATCCGCATTTTATAGATGAAAGAAGTAGAACCCAAAAGAGGTAAAGAAATGGATGCCTATGTGCTTGTGAACCACAAGGGCCCAAGTCCATCCCATGCTCTATACTATGCTGTCCTGGCCCCCCTTGGACAGCCACGGTAGCCTCTGCTCTCCAATCTCCAGAGATGGTCCCACCCTAGAGAGTGGTAGGTGTTAGAGCCTCCTTGCTTCTCATTGCTTCTGTCCCTTGAAATCAAACTTTTAATGACTAGGACCTTTTTTGAGCTATGGCAGCAAGTTTTTCCCATTTTCATTAAAAGCTAAAATATAAATCCAAATAAATTTTAAACCTCTGTTCACTCTCCTTTCAATAATTCTTTATATTGCCAGAAAACAGTTACTCTACACCAACACTTGGGTTATTTCACTGACAGGACACCCCCCATTCCCCACCAATCTTCAACATCTCCTTATTGCTCCATTCATTTAATTTTTTGTAGCCTGTCGTTCCAGAGACTTCAAGATCTGACCCAGACTTTTCATGACCTTGTCTTTCACTGTATACTGATGAACAATACAGAATTTTGGGCCATGCTGTTTGGATAGGAATCTAAATTCTGCTATTTTCTAGCTGTGTGACTTCAGACTATCATTCCATCTTCCTGGACTTCAGTTTCTTCATCTGTAACATAGTGCTGGCCAACTTATATTGAGCACTTTGTGCCAAGCATTGCTCATTGTCACAGTTAATCCTTACAGTAGCCATATGAATAATCTTCCCTATTTTACCTAACAGGAGTGGGGGATGGAGCAGTTTCATTTGATGGTCAATGGCACACATTTCAGCAAGCGAGAGACCCAAGATATGAGCTGAAGTCCTTTGACCTCAGTGCCTGAGCACTGAATCATTTCTGTGTATTGATTTCTGTGATGTGAGTATGAAAATACCACTAGAATGAGGGCTCCAGGAGAGCAGGACCCTCTGTCTCCTTCACTCTTCGATCACGACTGGGTTTCTGGGTATGTTCATGTGCGGTGCATATTTCAGAAGAGATTCTCTAATGAAAATACTTTGAAAAGGTCTGATTTATACCTACCATTTGGGAGATAATCAAGCCCTCTTTATATCGACTGGGTGCTGTAAAGAGAGAGGAATTGTGCCTGGCACTTAGCTGAGGTTCAATAAATACTTGTTGATTAATTCACTGAATAATAAATTCATATCAGGTCCTTTACAGAAGTATTATTCACAGACAGATACTATCTGTCTGAGTATCAACCCTCGTAAATGATGTGTGGGGGTCCAGTCTGTCTTTTCCAGCTTGGTTCATAGCAATTTGCACTTAAAACACTGTTGCTTCTCCTCTCGTGTGTATTAGGAAATAAGGAAAAGGCATATGACGACAGCCTCTGTGCTAGCCTCAAAAATCACATCGGTTGCTTCTTGTTCACTAATTGTGTCTTGGCCGCCAGGGAGCTCAGAGCTAAATATAGTGCACAATCACAGAGCCTAATTTCTACTCACTGTTTCAGATATTATTCTGTTCCTTCCTGTGCTATCTGATCTGCTGCATTTATCTTTATTGGTTTTCTTACATCTATGTTCTTCATGGGAAAACATTTAAACTATTTTTAAAGCAGGCAAGTTTATACATAATAGGCAAATAGATCATGAAATGGTTATGAGTACCACCTTATTAGTGTTAGGTTTTCAGACTTCAGGCTCAGTTTGTGGAGGACTATGGCAGCTATCTGATGTCTTTGTCTTTTAGTGTCCTTGGGAGTGGACTTGTCTGTCTGATTGTTCTGTACTTCCCAGGTCCTTATAGAACTGTTAAGACCCAATGGAGAGAGCTTGCCAAGCAATTCCTGCCTCGTTATACACAGGTTTCTATCACTTCTCAGGTATCCTGTTCTTGTCAGTGATACTTTATACCCCATTTGAAATCTTACATACCCAAGGTACAAGCTAATAGGGCTGGTTGGTTTTGAAACAAACCCCTTACCACTGGGGAATATAAGCTTACCTTCATTCAGAGAAAGTGAATTGTTTTGATCCAAAATCTACAGAAACATACTGCATTTTACCTGGACAGGACAAACCACATAGTCTTCAAGTCAGCTATTTCTGGGCTCAAATTTTAACTTCCCTGTTAACAGTATTTAGTTACTTTGTGCCTCCGTCTCCTAATTCTTAAAAAGATCTAATAATAGCCTCTTCATAGAATGAGAGTGAGAATGCATTTGAAATAATAGATTGAAATATGACAGTTTTCATATTTTGTTCTCTTGTTCTTTCCTACCTTTTTATAAATGGCCATGTACATTATATGCTACCCGCGCAGAACATGAATCATCAAACACGTTTTCTCTGAATAAGAGACAACAGAAACACTAGGGGTAAAGAAAAAAAACAGAAAGAGATCTTATCTTCCATATTTAAGAGATAATAAAGTTGATTTTGTTGTTCCTTTGGGAACAACAAAGAGCATTAGGTACTAGTTAGGAGGCAGGTTTCAACCCCACAGAAGGAGGAAAGTTCAAACAATTATAGCTTTCCAATTGTTTAACGGGCTGGCTCTAAAAGTGATGAGCTTCTCTTATAAGATGTATTTGAGCAGATACTCATCTTCCAGGACTGTTGAAAGAGAATCTTCTGAGTTGATTGGGAGTTTAGACAACATGCTTTATAAAGAGTATCTCAAAGCACATATGCTGAATGTGACAGCAATGTGTAATGTCCATCTGGGTCTCATGGCCCTGTTTATGTCTTCTTGAAGCTACATCCTTGGTTGAAAAGTCAATTTTCCTGAAGAAAAGAGGACCATTCTTCCGTCAAGAGTATGTCTGAGGTTCAAGATCTTAAATATCTATTCATGGATTAAAGTTTCATTTGGTTCCAGGCACAGTCTTAGAAGTGAAGGGGAATAAAAAGACACTTCCTCATCTGGCTATTATTTGATTCATTCATTCATCCAATCATTCATATATTTATCTTTTTTTCTCCCCAAACTACAATTTTTGTTATTTGAATGCCCTACTAGATTTATGGCACTGTTTTAGGTTCCGAACATATGCAGATAGTGACACTGCTTTCATAGATTTTATATTGAAGTGGGAGAGAATGACAATAAAATTTTACAAATAAAGAGAATAATTTTACTAAATTCTTTGTTTTCATCGTGTTTTAGAAAAACCGAAATCAAAATCCCAAAATGTCTGTCTGAACTCCCTTCAAAAGCAGAGGGCAAATCCCTCTTAGGCTAGGTTTCTGTCAAGGCCAGTGGGCCATAGCTGCAAGCCTGGGTCCTTCTCCTGACTCTCAAAAACTGCAACACACATGGATTACTATCTTCTGGAAGCTCTTTTTGATGAGATCTAAACTATGACGGTTTCATCTGAACCTTCTGTGCTCATTACAACATATGTTCAGGTGGTAAAACAATCTGGCATGGTTCACCTTTATCCAGGTACATATGCTCTTCCATTTTACTTGAGCATTTACAGAACTGCTATCTTTGGCAAGGCTCAGAACTTCATGGTGGCCAGAGCTTAGAATTTCAAAGTTTTGAGGATGACAGATGATTACTACCTGGTGTCTGTTAGTCATCTCCAATTTGTCATCTCTTTCAAGTATGTCTCATGTCCATACCTCAATATGCATCAATGAATGAATAAAGAGGAAAGGGAAAATGGGGCAATAGTAATAATTAGACCTCATAATTACTGGGTGCTGACCGCAGGCCAGGTCCCATGGTGTGTGCTGTATGTACATTATCTCAGGTAATCCTCAGAAAACTCCACGAGGTGAGCATTATTACCTCCATTTACACTTGAAGAAAATCAAGTCCCTGGGTCAAGCAATGTGCCCAAGTGCTGAAAGGGCGGGCCTACGCCAGCCGACTCCATCTTGTTCTGTGTCCTCCACCTTGAGTGACTATGTCCCCGACATGACCCCTTTTCCGGGAAAATCGCAGAAACCTCAGACCGAGCTTCCTCCCCTTGAGTAACCTCCCGCTCACCCATTCAAACTTCCTGATCAAAACACGACCAGCGACCTGCGTAATAGGACTCCGACCCTTCCCCAGCCAATCGGCCGAGGCTACGACCCTTCCCCAGCCAATCGGCTGAGGCCACAGCCATTACCTCACCAACTGCCCCTAGACCCCTATAAAACCTTTGTGCTTTTGAAACTCGCTCTCTCTCCCTGGTATCTCACCGCTGCGTCGGTGCAGGTAGGGGATTGAGCTCGAGCTAGCTCGAATAAAGGCTCTTGTGTTTTTGCATCGGACTCGGCTCCCTAGTGGTCTTTGGGGATCACGAATTCTGGGCATAACAGTGCATCCAGTCAGAGTGCAAAGCCAGGACACATTGTCACTGCCTCCCAACTCTTTGCAGGAAATCCCGCCCCCCCCCCCCCCTTTCCTGCTCCAGCTTTCGGATGAAAAGAAACGTGGACTTATTTCAAGGTGGCTTCGTGTACCATGGCTATAGAGGGCTACCCACCCTACCTGCAGGTAGCTTTAAGTGTGTGTGTGTAGCCACACAGCTGTGACAGAGAAGTAGTTTTTCAAACAGGTAATGTTTCAAGTTTTTCTTAAAAAGGTTTCTTTAATGAATCCGCCTTTTTGTCTCACTAGGCTGTCAATTTCTTTCTGATTTTTCTCTCTATATTTACCTTAAAGAATAAATTCTTTCATCTCCCCTGAATTGGCGTAATAATTTGGAGGAGAAGCTGGCTGATAAATCATCTCTATATAGAAAAATGAAATGTCTTTTAATTCAAGGGAAAATATTTTTTAAAAACTTGCTGCTTACAAAAGAAATTATTAGCTCTGAGAGATTATCTGGAGAATTCCCAGTATAAATGATAGGGTATAAAGTATTTCTAATTTTTGAAGAGAAGCTATCATTGTCTGAAGGGTTTTGTGTTGGTAACGAAAATGCAAGAAAATGAAGGTTAGCATTTTAAATATAACAATACAGGGGCGCCTGGGTGGCTCAGTCGGTTGGGTGTCTGACTTCAGTTCAGGTCATGATCTCACAGTTTGTGAGTTCAAGCCCTGTGTCACGCTCCGTGCTGACAGCTCAGAGCCTGGAGCCTGCTTGGGATTCTGTGTCTCATTCTCTGTCCCTCCCCGACTTGTGCTCTGTCTCTGTCTCTCAAAAATAAATAAATGTAAAAAAAAGAAAATAAATACCACAATATAATTGGGAAAATAAAGATTGGGAGGGGAGAAGATAAAAGGAGGAGAGAAAGAACTGTTAAGTCCTCAGATAAGAAAGAGCCATTAGACAAATTATCAATGGAGAGTTTAATCTATAATTGTTACCCTTATCCCTATTACAAGTCTCTGTTCAAAAGTGCCTCCTAGGAAAGTCTTTCCCTGACTATAGTACTTAAAATGGCATCTGTATCTTTTATCCCTTTACCCTTTAACATTTTTTTAGTAACTACCAATTGCTATTTTTAAACATGTTTAAATACCTTTCTTCTCATTTGTTTATTATCAGATTTCTCCATTAGTATATCAGCTTATGAAATAGAGCCTATGTTTTATTCAGTCCTCTGTCTA
This sequence comes from Neofelis nebulosa, assembly GCF_028018385.1. Taxonomy (NCBI): domain Eukaryota; kingdom Metazoa; phylum Chordata; class Mammalia; order Carnivora; family Felidae; genus Neofelis; species Neofelis nebulosa. The sequence goes on along the minus strand of NC_080787.1, from coordinate 92,114,229 downwards.
CAAATCCCGAAAGTGGGCTTATCATAACCCAGGCACTCAACATATTTTTGTTAAATGAATGAATGCATGAATGTATGCACATCAATGTATTGTAATATAAACATGTTTATTCAAGTACTGACATTTTTTTTATGTTACACCTACTCAGCAAATAAACCTAGGTAACTTAAGTTGCATTCAAATTTGTTGTACATACTCATGTATGTACCCTCATATCAAAGTCACTTGGTTTTTCAATAATATATGAGGGTCAGATTACAGGTTACGCATTGTAAGTACACAGAGAAAGGTGTAGATAACACAGATAACATGAATATAGCTTAAAATCAATAAAATGAGGAGCATAAGCAATGACAAGAATTAAGAGACAAAGCTGAAGGTCTTGGTCATCTTAAAGAGGTTGGCTTGGGGTGTGTGGATGGCTCACTGGATTGAGCATTGGATTCTTGATTTCCATTTAAATCGTGATCTCACCGTTCATGGGTTTGAGCCCAGGATTAATTCTCTCCTCCTTCTGTTTCTGTCCCTCTCCCATTCACATGAGCTCTTTTTCTCTCTCAAAATAAATAAACTTTAAAAAATTAAAGAGGATAACTTGTAGTAGTCTTTGTCACCAGACTTCATATTTTGGGGTGGGGGGTGCCCAGGTTACAATTACAAAGGGATGAAACTGTAGTCATTGTTTCTTAATGAAATTTTTGACTTGATTCTGCACTACATACCATATTATTCCTGCTAAAATTTCGATGCTGTGTGAGCTCCAAACACAAAGTATATTCTAATACTTTCTCTGATACCAAACACATTGGTGTATCTACTTTCAGCCTATGGTTACATGAAGTGTGCTGTAATTGCATTCTTTGGTCTATGCTCTCTCTTGTTACTCTTGAATGCTTTTGTTATACTGAAGTGAATCCTCTGATTCATAATGTTTTGGACTGTAATTATTGTCCTCATTATTTCAATGCAACCATGCAAATTAGCGCAAGTTATAAACCTAAGGTTTAAAAGAAAAAAGGCCAGGTCAAGATGATGTTGCTGCATATGCAGTAGGATTTTAAAAGGAAATGGAAACATGTCTCTTTATTCTGATAGTCCTCGGATACCATTGCTCATGGCATTGGATCTATTATCTCTAGGAGGAAGAAGGGAGTGGAAAGAAAGGAGAGCTGCAAATTCTCCCTGTGTTCCCATGTCCATCAAAATAAGCCATGAAGAAATTCACTGAGATGTGTTGTCCAACTGAAGCGATTTTGAATGAACAAAATGCCAGAGGGGATCATGGGGACACAGCTTCAGAGTGCCTGAAAAAAGCCTACAGCCCAGTTCTCATAGAGCCCAGTGCATCGCAGCTCCCAGTGTACCATCACTGTGAAACACTCTTGTTCCATGCCAGGGTGGCATAGAGGAAAGAGAGGTGGTCAAGGCCAGCAGATCGAGAGTGGATTTCCTACTCACTTCTTCTAAGTCCTGAGCCCTTAGGCAGGGCTCATTTGTAATGTCTGGACTGTGATATCTACCTCACAGGGCAGTGATAGAGCTTATGAGGGTTAAGATGTGGAAATGCTCTGCATGGAGTTTAGCGACAACTAGCCTGCATAATGCCAACTATCTTTGAAGATATATCCAAGGTATGGGTATATCAAGGTAGAAACATGAACTGGTAGACTGCCCTTTATGGCTTCTGGATATTAGATTTATAATGATGGCTCACATATATGTGTAAATGTGTGCATCATTTTGGTGCCTATGTGTCAAGAGTAAGAGAGTAAGAGAAATATTTCCTTCAGTAGAGACTGTGAATAGTGACTAAAATGTAAGAGCCATGAAGGCTAAGATTATGGTGCATGCTTTCATTGGTACCTCTTCACACCATCTTGCAGAATGTTAGATGTTCAATGATTAATTTTTGAACCGGATTTAAACAATAGAAGAAGAAACATGAAGAATCCCTGAGGTCCATTTTCATACACTTTTTTTCTGATTTACAAAAGATTGCCAAATACTTAGGATAACATCTTGCATTAATAAACAACCCCCAAATCTTAGTAACATGCCACAAGGATATCTTTTACACTCATGTTCCATGTCCTTCCTGAACCAGTGCAGCTCTCCTTCTCTTCTTGTTCTGGAGCCCAGGCAGGTGAACTGTGCCTTTTCAGAAATATTTCCAGACTCGTAGCAGAGGGACAAGCGTGTGGTGGAAATACAGAATGGTTTCCCAAACTTCCATATTGATGTGTCACAGGCTTCTCTGTGCACGTTTCATTGGCCAAAGGAAATCACATGACCATTCGTAATACATAATCTTTTTGCTGACAGGGGCACTGCCAGTTACACAATAAATCCAAAGTCATAGGGAAGTAAAATCCACCTCAGAGGAAGGCAGCAAATACTTTGAACAATAATATAGGAAACTGTAGTCAATAAAGCAAAAACAAAAGCCACCCTGAAAACAAAAGAAAATTAAAGTAAAAAAAAAGGGATTCCTATACTACTTGCCTGAACTATAATATTCAAATCAAGTTAACATAAAAATGGTACATTTTAGACTTCAATACTTGTGAGGATTTGTGGCGACCGCAATGCTCACTTTTGTCACTCACTTAGTGGCTACTATCTTCTTACGCTACTCTTTAACCTTTTCTCGTTTTATCTAAAGGCTTATTCTCCAGACATGAGTGAACTAAGGAAAATCCATTTTGTGAGGACCAGCATGTCCTCTTGATTACCAAAGAGAGAGGATGGAAACTTCCCCTGGAACATCACCCTACTGAGTGGCACCAACCATGGATAAGGACTTGAAATCTCTCTGCTCAACACAGTCTCCTCTTTGTCAACTATCCAGCGTTGCATAGTTAGCTTAAAATTGGTTGATGGTAACTAAACTGTTTTTGTATCCTAAAAAGAGGGCAAGCTATCTTATTTCTTGTTACTATATATCCTAAGAACCAAGTCTTGTATTCTATCTAGAATTGTTAACTCTTATTTTTCTATGAAACATTTCCTATTTGCCTCTTCGTTATGCTCTATGAACCAGGTGATAATGATGTCACTTATTTTGGTTTCTCTTAAAGTGTTTTGAAATTTGTTCCCTCCTCCCCATCTTCACTTCTCCCCTCTGTTGTTGCTCATTCAGAATTACAGGAATACAATCATGGCAAAGTTCTCCCAATGAGGTGTGATTGCTTTCCTCATAAAATTCCTTCACACTTTAATTATTTTTCTGACATTTTCACCAATAAATAATCACAAGTTTTCAAACAACACAACATAGAGTTTGAACTCTGAGCCTGGAGGTTAGGAAGACTTTCATTTATCTCTGTCCACATGATATGAGTTATTGGTTACTTGGTTTTCAAAGAAGACCCATTATAGGAAAATTCTCTTCCAAGGTAGTCATGTTCAATGAATTTTGCTTTATCTTTGCCTACATTTGATTTGCTAAACTCCGCACTCATAGCATTTTCTACTCTTTGTTTTGTTTAGTTTAGTTTTGTTTTGTTTCCATTGATAGAAGCTGCAGAATTTCCTGAAAAGCTATTGTAGTTCAATATGGCTGTCTTCCTTGACATTTACATGCATCTCAACTTTATTTATTTTTCTGCATAGTACCTAGCTGCCTGGCTGGAGAAATGAAGATCGCTCATTCAGCAATTTATGCAATCCCAGCCCCAAGACTATTTTACTGTCTGTTGAATAATTAGCAATGTGCGTGAAGATAGAATATACAGTAACTTGCCTGACTTTGGGCAAAAAAAGATTAGAATGACAAATAGTCAGACTCTAGGGTCAAATGCTTTGCCAGTGGTTGCATGTGTTTATGCCAAAATACATAAAGAAATGTCACTTCAGCACATGAGTGATGACAAACACTCCAAGTGGGGCTGCAGTTCATCAATCATTTCAAATGTGCAGATTGGGTTTACCTATATAAACAAAAGCAATAAAACTACTCAAAGCCTCACCTTAAACAATTCAAGCATGACATAAACACTGTTACTGCACAGTCAAGCCCCATTTTACTTGAGAAGCAGTCAGAAAGGATCCGACAAACTATGATTTATTAAGATTAATAAAGCACGTCTTTAATAAAAAAAAAGTTCTGTTAATATTTTGCATAAATATGGGAATCTCATTCAGCATCACAGCACATCAGAAAGCATATGCAGCAGGGAGTATGATTAATGAACCTTAAAACTGTGGATCCACAATCATGCTCGACAAAGTTTCAGATTCAGAGTGGGGAGCACAGAGAAAGCTTGAAGCAGGAATCCACAACAGGTAGGTTGCTCTGGGTTCACTTTTAATGATTCATTATAAAGATGAATTACTAAAACTATTACATGTTTCCAAGCCATTTTTTTTTGTTCCCAGGATGCTTTCGAAATACAGATCCTTTAAACATCTGCTGATGTTTTAGGAGAATGAATACTATATGTATTATTGTCCCTCCATGGTGAAGAGAGGGCCAAGAGGTTCCAGGCCATAGGTCAGGGAGCAGAACTCAAGTCAGAAGTTCATTCAAGGTTACATATCATTTCTCTTTTTTGAGAAGGTGCATTGTCAGCATGAAAAATTATAATTTGCTCATTCGCCTGTGTTCTTGTTTTCTTCTTCCACTTGAGTGCTGTGCCTGATACTAATGCTATGATTGGCTCTTTAGAAGACACAAGCAGAAGTGTAAGGCAGCAATATCATGCTCTGTAATTAAAGAAGATCTGCTCAGGGGAAGCCAGCACAATCTCCAATGATCAAGGCAGCAGTCTCTTCTAGGTCTGCCTGTAGAGAAGTTAAGTGTCCTGATTCTTGAAATGAGGGACTTGGTGTAGTTGAATTATACACTGTCTCAAATTTCAAATCAAATTTAACAACAACAAAAAATAAGAAGAGTTCTCTTTCCTTAATTTTACTGATCTTTTAAGATGTAATTGAATGATGAGGGGAAAAGCTCCCTGTTCAGAGTATAACTGGAAGATCAGAATGCTTTTGAAAATGTTTTCTTCTCCTTTAGCCAATTTTGTAGATATAGAGGGGTTAAAAGAATTCAGAGATTTAACCTGTATCTGAAACAAGCCAAATATCTGATGAAAGGTCATTGTCTTGTGTTGCATCCTGAGAAGAAGAAACAAACTTAGTGCATTTGGAGATACTTCTGTTAAGGTATGGAAACAAGACTGATCTGATGACAATATCTGAACAGAAAAAATGATTGAAATGAACTTTCCAAACATCTAAAAGTGATAGAAAAATAAGCAATGCATCCTTAGGGAAGACAAAGAATGCTACTTTAAAATGGCTACAGAATGATTGTCCTGCTTAATTGGTCATCCTTGTGCTAAATATCCCAAGCCATCCATATTCCTTGGGAATAGAAGGGCTTTAAGAATCAAGGGGCCAGGGCATAACCTTGGTTCTGCCACAAAGTCAGTAACCAACTGAACATTTGGTAGGCAGAGACAAACCAAAAGTTCTGAGAAATTCACAGATGAAACAAGACCCTGTCTCCAAAGAATTCACAGGTCAGTGGGGGAAAAATTACCATTCCCCTCAAAAACTAAAGCTGGAATTGCCATTTAGAAAAAGAAGAGCCTTAATTCACAGAAAGCTTTGTGTAAACTCTGGCTTCATCACTGTCCAGACCAGACTACTGCAAAACTCATTCAGGTTGAACTTAAATTGCTGATTTTCAGCCTCTTTTTTCCAAGTGTCATTAGATTTTTTTTTATTAAGTTGTTAAGTGTCATTAGATTTTAATTTAGCTCTTCCTTCCCAGTTTCTCACCACCTCCCCAAACCTGTTTGCATCAAATTAAAAGGTCAGTGGAATATATTTTGGCAGTCTAAGAAGGCAAGTTGAGCTGACAGCTAATATACACACACGTGCATGTGCACAGACACACACATTTTTTTTTAACGTTTATTTATTTTTGACAGAGAGAGAGAGACAGAGCATGAGCAGGGGAGGGGCAGAGAGAGAGGGAGACACAGAATCCCAAGCAGGCTCCAGGCTCTGAGCTGTCAGAACAGACGCGGGGCTCGAACTCACGGACCGCGAGATCATGACCTGAGCCGAAGTGGGACGTTCAACCGACTGAGCCACCCAGGTGCCCCAACACACACATATTTTTAATAAAAAATGCTTTGCAGTAGATATTGATAATGTAGCTAGAACCCAGTAACTTCTGTCTTGGTCTGGATTTCCCTAAAAAATAGGGCCTTAATGTATATGGATCCAGGTAATTCTCTGTTGTAGGAGCTGTTGTATATATTGTAAGATATTTAGTAGCAGCCCTGTCTTCTACCCACTCAATGCCAATAGCCTCTACTCTGAAGTTGTGACAAACAAAATGGTCTCCTGACATTTCCAAATACCCTGAGAATTGGGATGGGAGGAGCAAAATCATCCACAGCTGAGAACCAGTGGCATAATGTGACACTCAGAAGGAGGAAAAGTCAATCCACACATATGTTATTAAGTTAGTCACTACTGACGGCCTCCAAAATGGGACTCCTTTTTGCTGGAGAACCTCTGAAGTATATAAGATGCAGCTCTGATTTGTTCACCTGAAGGATGTATTTATTTATCTATTGTATCATATCTGTCATTGGTCCCTGGTCAATTCAGTGGGCAGCTGGCTCCTTGTATTCCTTTGTGCTATGTCAGAATGGCCTGGTGGGTTCACGCAGGCATCTTACAAGTCATCAAAGAAGTCCTCGGTCAAAAAGTAAGGAAGTGCTGAGGCCAGGTGTTTCTGGTGACACCTGTGTGAGATTGGTTGCTTCGGCCACAGTTCAAGTAGAAAGTGGATAGTAGGGATGTAAAGTGGGGTCCAAGAAGTGTCAGGGGTAGCCCAAAGATACATTATGCTCCTTTCTAGACTTTGGAACTCCTGGAGGGGTACAGTTATGGGAACTGCAGAAAAACAAAACCCTCTGGACTGTAATTCAATGCTCTGGTTATTATTTACCTCTCTGGATGCATTTGTAGGATAGTTAGGTACACGTGTGTGTGTGTGCATAATTTGGGACTCTTCCTGCGTAGAAAGCAAGAACAATTAGATGGGCCAAGGAGACACAGGAAGCAGCCACAGGATAGAAGTGCCAAAAATAGAGCTGCTGCATTAAAATTAATATTCACTCTAGTCAATGACTTTGGATTTTGCCCTATAATTCATGCATTCAAAGTGTATTTAAACCATAATATCAGGTAAGAGAAACACATGGAAATTGTGTCAACTTCTTACAGAGTAGTGAAATGTGAGGTACATAAAAATAAGACAAAAAGTATGAAATCCAATTAAAATTTCACAGGAAATTTGCTGCAAGAATATATTTAGTAAAAAGCCTAATCGCAATTTTTCAAATAAATTTACATCTGCTTTTGAAGTTTATTTCTGTTTAAAAAAATACTTTAGTTCATAAGGTGCATATTTAACTAAATTTGATATGTTTATAATGTTAAAATGCAAGAACGTATACATATATGGATACACACATATGTATGCATTTATACACACACTCAGAATTCTCTTCCACTTTTCATTTAGCTTATTAAAAATGAATACAAACAGACTCTGAGCTCCAGGACCCTCTAAGAGCTTATAGCCTGTAGCAGCTTTCAAGATAACAGCTTCTTCAACCAGAGGAGTTCTGACTTCTCGGTCAGAGTGTTTGAAGTTTCCAAGGCTTGGGGAGAGGGTGGTCTTTTCAGAAAAAGCCAGTATTTCAAAGAAAAGACATACCTTTTTTCCCCCTCTTTAGTGCCAAGATTTGAAAATGCTGTGAAGAGGGGGAAAAAAATCTTTCCTTTAAAATGTAGTATTTCTCTGAAGATACCCATCCCTCTGCCTGGCAGACTCCAGGCATGCTCTCTGCCAAGTGCTCTGTGCTCAGAGGCTCTGGGCCATACCTTGAACCAACTATTCGAATCGGGTTTTTCCTCATAGTAACAACCTAAAATCAATTATCGTGAACTGATCCCCAACTGCAGGAAGTTTATTTTCCCAACACACAGATCATGTTGGAATGATATCTATTAATTGGTTAAAGTAGTTTTTTTTTTTTTTTATTCTTAAACACAGATAACCTCCTTCCTCAATCTGCATTTGGTGATTCTTATTTAAAGGGAGGATATAATTTAAGTTTGGTAAAGAAAACATAGTACATTGCAACATAGTATTTTTCTTTCTAAAACCCCAAAGCAGGTACTGAAGAAAATTATTCTCAAAGAAGAGGAATCCGATGTCTGAAACTTTGCCTGACCTTGACCAACCTACTTAACCTTTTGGTGCTGGATTTTCTCATTGGGAGATGAAACCGTGTCACAGGAGGGTTGTGATGTAATGTTTATGAAGTACCTGCCACGGAGACGGCATAAACCTGTGTCAGGCCCTTTCCCCACCATTTAGTCATGAAATAATCATTCTGATATGGCATCTCAGCCTCATTTTCTTTATTTTTGAAACAGCGAGGGGGACCTACCTTAGGAGGTTGTAGAAAGAGTAAATGCAGGAACTGATGTCAGGCAGTTGGCTCAGCACTTGCTCCATGGTAATTGCTTCATGCACATTAGGTAGCGAGTGATGGCAGTAAGAATAGTTACAGAACAAGTTCATTATCGCCATTAACAAATCTAAGGAGCATTTGATACGTGCATGGCATTGTGTCAGGTGCTCGAGTAGAGTGTTAGAAGGCATTGACTCTTAAGGAGCCAGGCACACACACAGGGAAGAGAAATACTATGACAGATTGGCATATAAGTAGCAAATACAGACGAATACAGACTAAAAGGTATAGAAGTAGCATGCAAGGAGGGCTTACTGTTTGCGGAAGTATTTGGGGAAAAAGATGGGACATGGACTTAATGTTAAAGAAAAGGTAGAATGTATTTGAGTGGCAGAGGAGAAGAAAGAAGACATTTTGGTTTGGATGAAACGACAAAATGACAGAAGTGCACACTGTGACTTTGGGAGATGAGGGATCAACCAGTTTGTCAAGGGCAAGGAAACTTGTAAGGGACCCACAAACATCAAGGCTGGGAGAACAGGGAGGGACTCAGTCATGAAGAGCCTCATGGGTCAGTCTTAGGGGTTTTACTTCCCTCTTCAAGAAGAAAAGTTCAGCGGAATGGGTTAGAACAGAAAATTGGTACCTAAGCAAAATTTTAGGAAGACTGAGTGCAATACATTTCATCTTTTCTTAAAATATCTTAGCGAATTAAAAACTTGAAAGCAAATATGTGAGCTGGTAATTACTACTTGTTTATAATTCTAAGTAGATATTTTAAAATGTAATTTCAAATATGAGGAAATTTGACATTCCTAAAAATTACTGCAAAGCAAATACCTGGGGAAAAACTAATTTTTCACTCTGGTCCAAGTGGGGACACAAACCTTTCTCTGTTTTCTCTCTCTCCATCTCTCTCTCTCTCTCTCTCTCTCCTCTATTGTCTTTGTCTCACAGAGACAGAGGCATTTATTCAAGAGGGTCTCCTGGTGAGTCCTGAATTTAAAAAAAAAAAAAACAACAACAACTTCTATAACAGATTATAGAGTATTTTTTTTTTTACAAAATTGATGCACCACTCTAGGAGAAAAGGCAGGAGGAGAACATGGAAAAGGAGGATAAGGAAAAAGGAAACAAAACCAGGTGGTGGGCATCACACCAATATGGAAGAACTAAACCAAGGAGCAGACGCTTATGGCATAAAAATAAATGAAAGCTAGCTCCATTTGTGTGAGATTGAAGCTAGAAAAATTTGACCAATAAAACCAGGTTTCCTCCTTTCTTGGTCCTGTCTGCCATGGCTTGGATATAGGGAGTAGACACAATTACTGATGGTGTGCTCGGTAAACACATTTTATCAGGAACCCTCCATATTCCACTCAGTGTCTAATAGTGGAATTGGATCTCTTATAAAATGTTTGAGCTTAGCATGCAGTTATAAAATACAAAAAAAAAGGTGGGGGGGAGATAGATGTCTTAACTGGGGCTGCCGTACCAAAATACCATAAACTTAAATAAGAGAAATTTATTTTCTCACCATGCTATAGGTTGGAAAGTCCAAGATCAAGGTGCTGTCAGGGTTTGTTCCTGGTGAGAGTGCTCTTCCTGACTTGCTGATGGCCACCTTCTCTCTATGTTCTGACAAAGTGGAGAGAAAAAAATTTGGTGTCTCTTCCTCTTTATATAAAGCATCAGCCCTATCAGATTATGTCCTACCATTATGATCTTAATTAAACCTAATTACCTCCGTTTTGGTCCTATTTCCAAATACAGTCACATTGAAGGTTAGGGCTTTATCATTTGAATGGAGGGGCTGTGTGCAACAGGGATTTAGGATATTTGGGCCCAAATTTCAGTTTGATAAATAACCTCCTGTGTGTGCTTTACTTGTCCATTTAAATTTTCCGAGCTTTGTACTTCTCACCTGTAAAAAGGGGTGATATGGAGGAGTAGAGAGCTAAAGATTTCTGAGGACTCTTCAGTGTTAATATTTTCAGATTCCATCATTGTAGAGTTTGGTATAAACTGGCTTTATTGATTTGTGCTTTCAAACTACCAAATAGATCGCGTGAATAAAGATTAACATAACAATTTCTAAGGGATGATCAAGCTTCAAATAAAGCAAGAAAAAGGGGGAGAAACTTTGTAGAGCCCACAGAAGTGCAACAGCAAGTATTACAGCTGAAAAGGGGGGGGGTGGCAGACAGACGGGGCTAACAGGCTTCCAGTTGAGACGTGATTGCTCATTTTGTTAAAAATAATCTGGATTTTTGTTGCCAAAATCCTATCCTTTTTGGAAAAAAAAAAGCAAAGCAGAACAAACTCAAATATTCTAATCAGCCTTTTTAGATAGGAAAGAAAGCATAAGGTCATGTACCACAGCTGGATTCTGACCCACTCTCATGACTGATCTTTGAATGTACATCCTTATTGACAACAACTAATTCTTTGCAAGTACCATTGTCAAAGTTTGGTGGAATTCATATCACTTTCTACCCTTTCTAGGACTTTATTAAATAATAAAAAAAAAACCCTACAAAATTAATGAATAACAATTACAGTGAGCTTGTCAGAGAGACAATGGTAAAGACAGAGATAAATCAAGTTTAAGATAATTTAAAACTGGTGATCAAAGGAATGCTTTCTAGGGCAGTGATTGCCATAACCCCTTTCTGCATTTCACTGAATTCTATAGGATTGGCAACCCAAGAACATATTCAGTAAAGCCACTGTTATCTGTTCTATTATAGCTACCAGAATTCACTCCCAGAGCAACAGAACCAAGGTCACTGGCGGCCCCGAGGAGGTAGGAGAAAGGCAAATCTCCTAGACACAGAGGTGAGAAACTCAGAAGTAAAGAGTACTGGATTGATTTTCTCCACCCAGCATCCTAACTGGTGAGTAATACCTTCTGCTTCTTTAAGGTCACTATTTATTTGCCCTGGTATGGACAGGGAACATTTGCTTTAGCTTGAAAGAAAGAAAGAAAGAAAGAAAGAAAGAAAGAAAGAAAGAGTGCTCTAATGGAAGAATCAAATTATATCAGAAAAGGAAGCACTTTAAGCTTTATTGCTGTAGATCACTCTGCCTCCAGCTGTGAAACTGATTGATGTTTAAAGCCCCTGAGGCACTGGCAGCTGTGGTGGCTGATTCAAATAAGGAAAAAAAAATGTGTGTGAGTGTGCATGTGGGTGTGAGTGAATGAGTGTGTAAGCCTAAGCATTTGTAGGTAGGGTAAGGAACTATATAGATAAAATTTATTTTCATAACTCTCCTCTAAAGATTCTGGGTAAAATTCTTCTAAAATAGCTAGATGGATAGAAAGATACTTAGATTCAATGTTTAATAGATATTTAGACAGATAAAGAGAAAAATATGTGTATATAGTATATAATATATAATAATATATATTAGAGACAGAGAAGAAGAGAGGCAGAGACAGAGACAGAAAGAGCCAGAGAGACATCCATATGGTCAATTAGAGGAATATATCACTTGTCTGCCACCAAATGAAGAATGGATGAGTGCTTAAAGGAGCCAAGTAGTAAGGTTCTTGGTTTTATTTAACATACATTAATTTGGTTCTGGATAGGGAGTGATTCAGTAAATAGTTGCAAGGTGGAATTGAATTGAACTGAATCAAATTGAATGGAATGAAAGAGATACCTAGGCTAGAAGTAATGCTTTGCTTTTAATTTCCCAATAAAAGAAATATGAATTCTAAGAACAACACACCGCTAGGAGGAACACTACTCCCATCAAATAACCCAAATATTTGTTAAACTTATGCTTTCTACCCAGCATTACAGTTGGAGACCCAAAAATTGGATGCAGGAGAGTTTCTACCCCTGTGATCGAGGTGAATGCCCAATGAGAACATTTGGCTTTGGTTTACATTTGCATGAAACATGCCAAGAGTTTATCAATTGCCTGAAAAATTTAGATTTCTTCCATGTATCTATTCTGTTTTGCTCAACCCAAGAGACCAAAGCTATGCATGATATGATGAGGATATTTTTCTTTTTATTGAAGGAGTAATAGGAAAAGTGGAGTTGGTGTTTATTTGTATATATGTAGAAAATCCTGAAACAGACACATTTCGAACAGAAGAGATACAGTCTAGCACCTATTATGTAAACATCTGTAAAGATAGAACTGAAGATATGATTTACAAATAACCCCAAACTCTCAACCAGGTTAGGATCATCTAGTACAAGCTGGTTAGAACTCTTATCTTAGGATGAGTGTTTGAAATCTCAACTATTCATAAGAGTATAATGGGGTTTTTAATTGGACCTCTTAGTACTCTTCAGTGAGCACTTCTCCAAGAGGAAAAAACCCTCCTAATCCCATTACAAGCCTGCAGTTTTCCTTCCTGCTCTCTGCTGAAGGCTTTCTGCACATAGCCTTCAAAATTTTTCAGCTTGCCTCTTATTTTTTTTTAATAATTTCATTCTTGCATGGTGAGTTAAATATTTTAAATTGATTTCTGAGACCTATCAGCCTGGAAATTAATTTAAAAATTTATTAAGAACATTTCAAAGGAATGCATGTGCTTATTTTTTTCCACCCACAATTTCGTATTATTTCAAGCTCCCCTCCCAGAGCTTGTAAACGAAGGCCTCAAAAGACAGTTGGAAGAGAAGCTGTTTTCAGCATGAAAATAATCATAAAATTGTATCTTTGTTGCATGGACAAACGCCGCGGTTACCTTCCTGGCGGCATAACTAAAACGGCGAGGAACATGACCATTGCGCAGGGCGCATCTTTGATGATTTTGTTTCTTTTGTGAGTTATTCTTTGTTCTTACATTGGACTTGTTAACAGAATTCTCTTGTAGTTCAGGTGATAATGCCCAGTGCCCTTTCTCCTCGTTCTCCAGTACAAGCATTAATTCCCCATTATCCTTTTGGGCCAGGTCACTATCTGCCATGGCACACATTTCCTATCTTCTGATCTATAGCAGAGGAGGAATCAGACTAACTAAGCCTCAACAAGTGTGCCATCTGGAGTGCGCCATCTCCAGAGTCTACAGAAGAGGGGTTAGGGGTGAAAATCTTGTTGCAGGGAGAGCCGCCTGTCTTAAGGCTGCATTTGTTTAGAAAATACATTGTTTTAGATATGACCTTGTGTTATTTGGAGTGTCTTTGGAGTGGGTGGCATGGCTGAAGCTATACCGAGATTCTACTAATTACCCTTTGAGACCCTGCCACCTATCAGGCTGCACTTTTGAAACTGTCCTTTTCCAAATCAGTCCTCAGAAGGAAAGGCAATTAAGTCCGCTGACATTTAGTGACCCATGGTGATAGACAGGAAATGTGAAACAGAAAGTAAGTTACACAAATGTACTTGTTGTGGAGTATGGAACTCTACTGTATCCCATCTTTTCATCCTCTTATATTATTTGTTCAAAAGTTTTCACATAGCTTACCTCATCAGATCATTTGTGTCTTCAACAGATATTTGACTGTGAGATGGAAGGCTTTCTGCTAGAAATTGGATACATGTTAATGAATATGGCATCAGGATATATAAGAAAGGTACGGCTCTGTACAGTCATGGGATATGTATTATAGTAGAGTGAGCAAACATTCAATACCTAACTATAAAGTCAATAATTTATATATAATTACCATTAATGCTTTCAAGAAGTTTGGGAAACCTCAATTTTGCTTTGCCTCTGTAACACAGATTTCCCTAAGAATGACATTTAACTAAGATCTTAAAGACAAAAAGGACTTTGCTAGTTGAAGGGTGGTGGTGATGATGATGGCAATATTTCAAGCAGAGGGACAGCATTTACCAAGACCACACTAAGGCAGGAAAGGACTTGGCTCTTCTGAGGAAAAGGGAATAGGTCAGTATGGCCAAAGCCTCAAGAGCAGACAGAAGCCCAGTCTCACAATATCCCCTAAGGAGATGTAAACAGGCATACGCTATCATGCTTTAATAGATGCAGGTGACAAACCTGACTGGATTGCACCAGAATCTTTGCTCTTTCCCACCCCACCCCAACCTCACTCTTCCTTCTCTACACAGTTTTTGAGTTGCAGCCACACATTCGGCAACATTTCTGGATTGTAAGCTATAGAAATGTCCACTGACAATTAAAACGAAGGATTTTATTGGAAATAAACTGGGTAGCTTCCAGAACTGAAGAAAAAGTTGAATAGCCAAGACTCAGTTAAATAATGAGAGCAATTCCAGAGAATTCAGCAGTAGTAACTCACGGAGAGTCCCTTTAGGTCATTCCATCAAATGTCCAGTTCAACGTGTTATGTCCTAGGAGAGAAGAATCTGATGGGCCTGGTTTGGGCCAAGTGCCTGTCTCTGGGTTTACCAGAAGGAGAGGCCCAGGATAGCCAGTCCCATAACAGCAGGAAGGAGGAGTTCACTAAAGAAAGAGATGGGACACCAGCTCATCACCTCAGAGCAGGGTGTTCCAGTTCCATACTTCCCATTTTGCTCCAAGCTAAACTCTTGTTTAGTGTTTATTGGCTGCTGCTTTCCAGTGACTACAAGGAGAGATGTGCAGATCTATACCTAAGGGGTGAATCTCTTATGTAAGTCTGAAGGCTTTGTGTCTCTGAACTTCTTGCCAGAACTAGGGACTGAAGCCCTGAGGGACCCACTATCCTCCAGAAGATATGCAGAGGGTCTCTGTTCTGGGAAAGTGATGCTTAGACACTATTTTCCAATCAGATAAACAAGAACTCCTTTTTAAAAATCATGTTAGCCATTTTTTAAGTTTTCAAATGAATCATTCTTTTTTCATTGAACTTTTGCATATTAAGTGGTAGATAAAAAATAGCATCACAAATGGCTGTGGGAACAATTACAATCTTAGAAAAGGAATTTTGATATTGAAAAAGCTGGCAGTCTGATATTTTAATACTCTTTTAAAAATGCTTTTAGGAATATTATATGTTTATTTAAAAACTTTAAGACTACTGGAAAAATATATATAAAATAATAAAAGTCATCCAAAATTAGATGAAAACTGTTAACATGTGGATGTACCCCTTCCAATCTTTTTCTTTGCATAATTATTTGTGTTTTATAAGTGGGATCATGTTGTACATAGATTATATATTTGCTTTTCTCACTTGACATTAGACAATGGCCATTTCTCCAGGACACTAATTTTCAATGGTATGTTCTTTTCATATGGCTGCTTAGAATTCTATGTTATGGATAAGCCACAAGTTATTTAATCCTTCTGTAACTCATGAACATTTGGTTTTAATAAGTTTTATTATAAATACTGCTACAATGAGCTTTCCCAATTTGTGAAATTCTGTTTGTATTATATGTCTGATTATTTTGATAGACTATATTCCTAGGAGTGCAATCACCAGGTCAAGGAGTAAGAACATTTTGACCAGAAAATCTTGCCAATTTACTATTCCAACAGCAATGAACTTTTGGAGTCTTGGAGCTACCCTATCACTCCTTACAAAGTTCATCATGGAAGAATTCAGAAAATGAAAACATGTATAAGAACATGAAAAATTCTCTGTAATCTCATCAGCCAGTGATAATGGTGGTTAACATTTCAATTCTAATCACTTTCACTTTCTTCCAAATATCTATGTCTATAGGTACTGCGTGTGTGAAAGCTTACACATAAATTGGAGCTTTGCTCTATCTATAGCTGTATTTCCAGCTTTATTCATTTTTTTCCCATTTAAGAATAACCTTTATGAAAATTTTTTTAATGATTTATAGTAATCTCCCCTGTGGATCTAATGTATTAAATATTTAGGTTGGTTACTCCTAATTTTTATTATAAATATTGCTTTGATGAACATTCACGTATAAATTTTAATGTGCAGCTATGATGAGATCCCTGGCATTAATTTCTAGAGGTAGGACTCTTTGAGCAAAAAGCTTAAATGTTACAGCGACGTTTGATGCATGCTGCCAAATTACCTTTCAGAAAGGTTTTAGCAATTTGTAATTCCACTAGTAGCTTATGAGAGCATCCATTTCTCTCTTGTAACATTATTATTAATATTTTCCCATCTTGGCTGTTGATTATCCAAAAGTGGTATTTTATTTCTTTACTTTACATGTCTTTGGTAACTAGTGATTTTTTACTGTTTATATTAATTGTCTATTTGTATTTTTCTTTGGTGACTTTCCAATGTAGCATGTTGACCATTTTTTATATTGAGAGATTCACCTTCTCCTTATTGGCTTATAAGAACTATATAGTAAAAAATAATTTCTCCCAGGAAGAATGGAGAGCTGCTATCATCTCAGTGATTCCGGACTAGCAGCGACAGCTGGGAGCTTTGTTAGAAACGGGATTCTTAGGCCCTAGCCCAGCCCTACCGTAAGCTGTGTCAACAAGCCTTACTGGTGATTCTTACGGGTGTTGAAATTTGAGGCCCACCAAGTTAGAATCAAGATGCTTTCTCAACACAACAAGATATAGTCACTCTTTCCTTTAAATATCTACAACACTCATGTGCATGGATTGACCCACATGTATTACTGATGCGTGACTGTTCTCAAATGACAAAATGGTGGTTTTATGTGTTGCAAACTTTTACAACTCCAACAGTAGTTTTTACTAGAGATGATATTAAAAACACTTCAAGGGGCGCCTGGGTGGCACAGTCGGTTAAGCGTCCGACTTCAGCCAGGTCACGATCTCGCGGTCCGTGAGTTCGAGCCCCGCATCAGGCTCTGGGCTGATGGCTCGGAGCCTGGAGCCTGTTTCCGATTCTGTGTCTCCCTCTCTCTCTGCCCCTCCCCCGTTCATGCTCTGTCTCTCTCTGTCCCAAAAATAAATAAAAAACGTTGAAAAAAAAATTTAAAAACACTTCAAACCTGGTACTAGTTTGGAGGCTTATTGCTTATCCCTTAGAATGAGTTCCTTCAGTGAAATAGGGCCATTCATGGTCTCTTGCTGTGCAGGTTTTTAACACTTCAGATAACAGAGAAAGAGTTGGAAAAATAAAGGTCCTTGAAGAGAGGCTGGCAGGCTGGGCTGGGGGTGGGCACTTGCAGGGTTTGGAACAGCATTTATTTACCAGTTTGAAAGTATACAATATTTGAAAAACTAGTACAGCTGTACCTGTGCATATATGATCTGGACATCTGGCCTGTTACCAGGCTCTATTCTCTGTTCATGTTCTTGGTGTAATTGTATTGTCTTTGGTATATGATTGCAAACTGTGTGAGGTTATAAATTGTGCCCTCTGAATCTCTTACCAACTGTAGAGGTATGTATTATGCATTTTACATAGTAAGTGCCCAAAAAGTGTTTGTCGAATGAATATTGATTTTCCATTATGGCTCATTCTGAGGAGGAAAAGAGGAGGTATTGAGACTACACTGCTTTAATAGAATACACACAAAGAGAGAAAGGAAGTCCTTGTGGATTTCATTTTGTAGCTAGCATACTTTATTTTTTTTCCTGGATCTATGTATACATGACAAAATTTTCTAGTGTGATACTTAACTGTTGTCTGTAAAGAAATATCCTCTGGGAACAGACTCAAAAGGAGTCCTAGTGTTTCATGCATCAAGAGAATGATTTTCTCCAAAACTCCACCTTTGCCTCCAGTGCCTTGGCAGGCTTCTCCTTGACAAGTGGCTTAAATGCTACGCTTTTTGTTTAGTGTTTGTATCTATGTCCTTCCAATCCCACCTACTAGGCCAAGCACAACTGTGTTCTGAACCCCAATGGACCATAGTTGTTTCTTTGAGCAAACCTTGAGAACGCCACCAGTGACAAGGATATTTGTGATTTCTAAGCCTATCTAAAAATATAAATAAACATACTTTCCAGAGTGAAACTGTTTGATATTGGAAAAAAGCAACCAGAGAAAAACTTTTATAAATGCTACTAACTCCTCCTAACGTTTTTTTTTATAAGTAAATATCTAAACCAATGCTGTTTTCCCAAATTCAGCAAGCAAGAGTTACTGCACAATATATCACGTTGTTATGACAACTGATGATCTAGAACAAGTAAAACCTGTGAGGATAAAGTACACCATTCAGCATAATGCACTTTATTCTGTTAAAAAGAAAAGTTATTTTTTCCTCTGCAAATGAGACAATATGATGGGGGAAATTAAATTAAATGGTGATGTTATTCCCTGAGGGCAAAACAATTCCATTCAATAAATTAATTTTACATCAGTAACTCTTTCTTTTCTTGAAACTGACAGTAATAACCTGACAGCTTAAAGCTCTAATAAACTTCAAGATCAGAACGACTACTCTACTTGTACAAAAGCGAAGTCAGGAGTATCACAGGTATGATAATCATTCTCTATTCATCACAAAGAGGAGAAAATCTTCCAAATTCAATTTGACTAACTGCATTTACTTGATGAAACAGGGCACTTAAAATAGTCTTTGACAGCATGTGGTTTGAGCATCCTCACATTCCCATTCTTTGGGAAGGTTGCTGAACCTCACTGACATTTTACAATGAACTATTCTAAATAAATAATATCTGGAGCCTGGAAACCTATCGCACCAAGAATTCTATAAGCCTAATGAAAAAGAGGGTGGGAGAGGAGGGAAAGAAAAATGTGATGGGGCCTCTGACTTACATGAAGCCAGCGAGTGCCAATGCTTCAACCTAGTGACTCGGGGATTTGTCGGGGCTTCTAAATCGTGGGCGATTGTGCCTATCTGGAAGCTGCTATGTACAACGAGCAGCAGCAAGAGGAAGCTTGAAGCTTTGTGCATTAATTTCCCCATCTCAACCTCTGCTATCCTCAAATGAGCCGATAAGAACAAATATCAACCCCCAGGCATAGAAGAAGTTATCTCTTTTACTCTTCTTCTCATAAAAACTTTATGTTTCTCTGAAAGTATTTTACAACCATGACAGAAAACATTGTCACTGATTCCGGTAGACTCACACTGGCCAAAACCTGGGAGTGCAGCCAGAACTGAAGAGCAAGTCCCCTCTTGCATCCTCTCCAGGGTATGACCTCATCGCTAATACCTTTGTACCTACACACCAACTCTTGGGTAACAAACCGGATGTATTGTGCCAAATATCACCGTGCTTATCGTTTTTCATTGTCAGATGATACTGATGAATGATTTGTGAATGTAAAAAAAAAAAAACATTAAATGGAATAATAAAGAGTTGCTCAGTTTCTTTGCCACATTGAGTGGTTCCAATTAGAGGCTGGAGGAGCCCTGCTGCTTTTTCATCATTCAAGTTCATGACACAGCACATACCCCAGAGGTCCCAGGGTCCTGAAGACTCAAAGAGAGATGTCACCTGTACATCCAAATAGATTACAGAGGTTTGCTAATCTGCAAAAAAAAAAAAAAAAAAAAAAAAAAAGAAAAGAAAAAAAAAAGTGGGTCTCTCTAAAGCAGGAAGCATGTGCTGCCTGTTTTGTAGAAAGTACAATTTAATTGCTATGGTTCTGCAATTATTCACAAATCATGTTGAACAGTGAACAATTAATCCCAAATCTTAGCTCGACAGCCTTTACTACAGCTAGCGAGTTATATTTTAAAATGTTTAAGGCAGTTAGCTGAGCACATTTTTCAGCGCAAGCTAACAGACTGCTTAAGGTTTTGTCATCTTTACCATCAATCAGTCTAACCCAGAAACCCATGTTTTTTTGAATGGAGTATTGGGGGTGTCACATAAACAGTGTGGAAACCTCCTTCATACAAGAGTCTCAACCCCTCCCTCTAAAGAGAAGGGTCTTTTGTGCCCATCCCTTTGTGAATGGTTCCACAGAATAGAAAGGAGACATTGGTTTTGGTTTTACTGTTGAAACTTTTAGTGCCACCAGAGATCAAAGATTAAACAAAATACTCTCAGGCTTACCTTTTCATTGGAAGCAATAGGTTATTTTGTCACTTAAAAGTATAAAGCCAGAGAGGATTCTATATTTTTTTTGCTGAACTCAAATGCCCCAAATCAACCATAATCTTGCATTCAAGATGGTTTGGCTTTTGTCTCTCAGTTGGTAGGTAACAAGATACAAACAGTCCTGAAAAGGTCACACAGGTGATTTCATTTGGCACCTTAGGCAATTTTAGTCCTACGTAACTGCTCTCAAAGGGCTTATTTAATGTCTCCATTAAAGGTGTGATTCTGTAACAATATAACTAACATAATAACAATACCTCCACCAGTTATTTTTATGTTTTATTTAAAGTCAACACTAGGAAATGACCACTGTTACTTAGAATGATTGATATAAAGAAGGGATTTTCTTGGTGAAAAACAACATAAGAACCTCATCAAAACCCTCCAGAATGTGTGCTGAATATCCTATAGTCATATGGAAGCCCATTGAACATCAATCCTCCATCCAGTTCCTTACAATGTACAGCCAGTAATACTTCATTCATTCATTTGCTCATTTATTCACCAGGCAATACATTCTTATCAAATACCTAATATGTGCTGGGCATGACACTGTGACTCTAGTAACAAAGAAGAACATAAAATAAAACCCATGTTATTCTGAAGCTTGTATTCACAGGGGGTGGCAAGCTTGCTCTGCAAAGGGCTAGAAAATAAATATGGCTTTGGGGGCCATGTGAAAACAGCCATAGAGAATACAAAAACAAATGGGTGTAGTTGTGTTCCAATAAAACTTTACTTACAAAAACAAGTGGGGAGTTGGACTTGGCCCATGGGCTGTATTTTGCTGACCCTTAGCATCTGCTGGGGGAGTCAGACAAAAAAAGAAAAAGATAAATAAGTGCAATATTTATTAAGAAGATTACTAAGGGAGGGAATGGTCATAGAAGTGGGGTGTGTGTGTGTGTGTGTGTGTGTACATGTGTATATGTGTGTGTGTGCATTTTGGTATGTAGTTTGCAACTTTAGATAATGTGTCCAGGGAAGTTTTCACTTCAGTGAAGACTTCACTTGAGTGAAGAATGAATCTAGATGATAGCCCTCCAGGCAGAGAGAACTGCCAGTGCAAAGACCCTGAATAATCCTACATCAAGTGCTCCAGGCAATGGTGTTCAGTGATCAAGGGGGGCAGACAGTAGGAGAAGATGAGTTGAGAGAGGAAGTGAAGAGAGGGATAGCAAATGTGGGAAGTGGGGCCATATAGGTAACTGTAAAGACTGGGTTTTTAGCTGAGTGAAATGGAAAACCATAGGATGGATGGAATTACCATTTACTGAAATGAGTACACCTGCAGGAGGAGAAGAATGAGTTTTCTTCTTTTTCTTTCTTCCTTTTCTTTTTCTTTCTTTTTTTTTTTTTTTTTTTTTTGACATCGAAGTGAAGATGTCAAACAGGCATTGGATATATGTGCCTGGAGTTGAGGGGAAAGTTCTAAGCTAGGGTTATAAATTTGCGAATTGTCAGCATATAGATGGTATTTAAAGTCATGAGATTGGATGAGATCACTGAGTAAATGAATGTAGATAGAAAAGAAAATGTCTGAAGACTGAGCCCCCAACCACTCTAATGTTGAGAAGTCAGGGAGATTAGGAATAATCAGCATGGAAGGACTCCCTTTACACTTAGGCACTTTAGATAATGGTTTGCATCTTTGAATGCATGACATGTTTTAAAACTGCAAACTTAATTGAGAGCTGAAAATAATAGGAAATATTTTCTACCTATTTAAAGAAAAATTCGAAAATAATACTTTATTCTTTATTGGGGTTTTTGTGGATGAATAATTCTAGGCTAGAAAGATACAAAATACAAGTACTGAGGTGGTGTGTGTAATTGTAAGTTTCTCTCAAAGAGCAAGGCCTGGGCCTTTTCCATTTTTTATGCCCAGTGCCCAGCACACACTGAACTTTCATATCCTTTTTATAGCATGATTGATTTTAAGTTGGTGCTTGACCAAATCACATATACTCATCTGAGAATGACTGTGTTTGAGAAAGTACAGTTAGGTCTACAATGGTTCCCTTCGATAGTCAGGATGTTATATTTTATATTTCTAATACATTTTCCCAAATGTCTTTTCCACACTGCTGACATCATGAAACAGCTACCTGTTGAAAAGCAAATCGGTTGTTTGTGGTGTCAAACAATGGGAAGTATATGACATTGTAGGAAGTGGCAGTGACAAGGAGGCAAATGACATATTCTAATCCTGGTTCTGCCACCAATGTAATCTTGGCAAATCAGTCTCTCCGAGCACAGTTTTCTCATCCACAAACTGCATGTGCTAACATACTTTCAAAACATTTTTAGCTTTGACTTGGGTTAAATTTTCCAACTGGTAAATGCTAATAATTGATGGTGATATATGCTGTATAATTCTTTAACTGTATGGTGAACTCAGTATTTTTTCCAAAATATTTCACACACGTTTCATATTTCACACAAAATGCAAGGGGCACGTGCAATTCTCCATCTGAGCGGATGCAATATTTTCTAGACTGAATCTCTATTTTCTCTACACAATAGCAACAAAACAAAACAAGGAAGACTTTTCAAATAAAGGTGAAGGAGTAGGTGGAAATGATGGTCACTTAATAAGAGCCGCATTGACTGTTCCCATCTTCCCTTTTTCTCCATGCTCTTTTTGTGTGCTGCCAGATTGCCTCCTAGCTGGAGGTGACAGACAGCCCCAGTCCAGATTGCATCTACAGACAACCCATCTGGGAATTGTCTCTGCAAGTTTGAAAGATGTTCCCTGTGGCAAAAACCACTTTATAAGTGTTCAAACTGGAGGTTCTGTTTAAATGTGTTTTAACATTATGATCTGGTGTGTGATTGGGGTGGACAGTTCTGCAGATGCTGGGTGGCCGCTTCCCACAGCACCTGCTCAGGAGCTGTGTCTTGTGTTGAGGTACACTGGGGGTGAAAACAGGCATGGGCCAATTACCCTTTACTGCCATTTTGTGTTTGCCATATGGCTGTCGTACCTTTTCTGTGAAGAATTCTTTCCTTGTTGCTCAGATTCCCTACTTAAGTGTACACAGGACAAGGGGAGTTTTGGGGGACAACAATGGCTTGGTCCACTTTAACCTCAATGATTCTTCCCATAATTACCCCAGCAGGTACACATCATTATGTAACATCTTGTATATTGTATCTGTATCTTTATAGATATTATATAATATTTTATCTGTATAATATTTATGTATATATAAAATACATTGCATGTTAAAGTTATGCTATGATGAGCAAGAAAGGTTTGTAGTGTTGGTTCTTTATGGTGAAGAACCAGGGTGAGAAGATATGTGTGTGTCTTGGCCAAATGAGATGAAAAGAACTGCTGATTTGAGCACATGGGATGACTGTAACATGAACAAGGATCCTGGGCTTGGGAGCAGAGAGAAGAGAAAGCTAGGAAAGCAATGAAGCAGGTAGACAATTTAGGATTTGCATTCAAAATGGAATGTCCAGACTAAAAACAAACTCAATGGAAACCGTAAAGATACATTCCAGCATCCTTCTCACTTTGAGAGAATTTAGCTATGACTACCCCTGCCCCCCTTTCTGATAATAGATTGAGCCTATTTATATCTCTTTCAGATATGTAAGGATGGGCTGACACACTTACATTTGTGGAGGCTAAGTTTGTTGAACTTTGGACAGTTGCACTAGTAACTGTTCTCTCAACAAAGTAAACTACAGAAATGAGCTAGTAGCATGCCACACACTTTTAGCAGAATGTGACATGGAAGGAGATAAGATCCAGTGCAAGCGTTTATGGTATTAGTGACATTCTCTTCTTGGGAGAGGAAACATACTGGGACAAATGTAATCACAGAAGAGCTGCCAGGGGAATGTAAAATTTAAAAATGGAATGATGGTTTATAATGCAAGTTTATTGTAAATATTACAATTAACTTTCTACAGGGGATATTGAGGAGGAAATCTCATGAAGAGTGATAAATTTCTTGGGGAATTTTTAAAGAATAGTAGATTGTTCCCAGGGAAAGATAAATGATCTAAGAACAATATGGTGGTACAAGTGGATGAGTCCTAGCTATCAAGTGACCTGGCTTTTGGGGAAGCAATATAATAAGTGATGCTGGATGATACTCTAAGTGTAGGATTTGGGAAACAAGGTAGAACAGGTGCCAAGGGAAATAAATGAACTATGGACTGAACCCATGAGGGTAATGTGGTGGATAATTTTATGTGTCAGCTTAATGTTACTAAGGGATGCCCAGATAGCTAATAAAATACAATTTCTGGGCGTGTCTCTGAGAGTGTTTCTAGAAGAAATTAGCATTTGATTCAGTAGATTGAGTAAAGAGATTTGTCTTCATCAATATGGATGGGCATCACCCAATCCCTTAGGGGCCTAAATAGAACGCAAAAAGAAAAGGAAAGGAGAATTCTCTCTTCCTTCTTGAGCTGGGACATCCATTTTCTCCTGCTCTCAGATACTGGAGCTCCTGGTTCTTGGACCCTCAGACTCTGGGATTTATACCAGCTGCCCCTTAATTCTCAGGTCTTTGACTGTGGACTGGGAGTTACCTGATTGGTTCTCCTGATTCTCAGGCCCTTATACTCAGACTGAATTTTACCACTGTCTTTCTTAGTTCTCCAGCTTGCAGTTGACAGATTGAGGGACTTCCCAGCCTCCATAACTATGTGAGCCAATGCTTATAATAAATCTCTTATTTCTATCTATCTATCCATCTATCTATCTATCTATCTATCATCTATCTATCCATCTTTCTGTCTAACTGTTCTATTGGTTACTATTCTCTGGAGAACCCTAACATAGGTAACATTACAAGAATAGAATGCCTCAGCATCTTAACATGCAGGCAAACATGGGAAAGCATAAAAGATGCTACCTGATATGACAGGTTAGTATATTTTTTAAAAAAGGCAGATCCTAGACTAGACAGGCTGTTGATTCTAGAACAGACTGTCAGTATAGAAATTGCTGAGGAGGAATATCCCAATATCTTGATCTCCAGGCAGAAGGAAGATAAAAGGACTTTCAACTTTACTATAAAACTAGAAGAATTTTGTAAGGTAAAGTAATCGAGATTAGCCAAATCAGTAAAGACCAAAATACGTTCTGGCAGGAGTTCATGAAGTGCCAGGCTCAGCTGTTAGCCAGCTCTAGAAAGCTTGAGAGAAATGTGTGTGCTCCAGGATTCTCTTTGTTGTCACAATAAATCTGCTTGAAAGAAGACAAAAGCTAAGGTTATCAAGAATCATAAAAACAAAAACAAAAACAAAAATCCAGGGTGGTATCTCAGGTTAGATGTCTTTCCTAACAAACCAGCTAGCAGTAACCACAGAGAGGCTTGTTATGCCCACTGCCTTGTAAATAGTTGGGATTAGGAATTTATAAGCTTTTCTTTCATGATGAAGAAGGGAGTTTGGGGCATCTCCCACTTCCCCCTCTCTTCTCTACTATGCATTGAGCATCACCCCCTTTTGCCTACCAGTGTAGAGAGGAGACACATGCTGGCAAATTGTGAGAGGCTTTGAGGATTCCTCCCTAATGTCAGGGGAAATTTTTGAAATAATGGGGTGGCTGGGAAGTTGATATGAAATTCTGGACACTTTGAATGGAAACAAGAAGTAAATGGTTCACATCCACACCAGTATCCCAGCCCTCCAACCTGAACTATATGACATTTCAGTCAGGCCTTTCTCATTGAGACTGTTGAGACCAGAAGAAAATGTGTCCATAACAATGGAAAAAGAACACTGTTTCAGTTTTTTATTATTGTGTAACATACTACTACAAATTTAGCTGCTTAAAGCAGCACATATCATCTCACAAACATGGCTTAGTTGGGTTTTCTGCTCACGGTCTCACAAGGCTGAAATCAAGGTCTTGCCTGGGTTGAGTTCTCATCTAAAGCTCAGGGTTGTTTCCTGACCTCATTCAGGTTGTTGGAAAAATTCAGGTTCTTAGCATCTTATCTTTTTTTTAGTTCCCATGGCTGAAGGACTAAGGATATCATCTGTTAGAGACCACTATTCTCTATAGGCAGTTCCTAGGATGACTGCCTCTTGAAGACCTGCAAGGGAGCATCTCTCTTTTTAGGAAGGGTCCAGTCCCTCTTTTAAAGGCTCTTACCTACCCAGTTTAGCCTATTCAGGATACTCTCCCCTTTGATTAACTCAGGTTCAACCAATTTGGATCTTTAACTGCACCTGAAACACTCTTCACCTTTTCTCAGGAGTGACATCCCATCAGATTCAGTGGTCCTATCCACACTCAAGGAAAGGGCATTTTAGACAGCCTGTACATCTAAGGGTAGGGATATTGGGGAACATCTTAAAGTTCTACCTACCACATATGCCAACCAAGGCTATAGGTGGATCTCAAACAATAATTCATTTTCAACTATTCTGTCTATGAGCACCAGTTTTCTTTCAAGGTCTAAAATGTTATGGAAACTTGTAGTCATAGTACATAATATTACTGACCTGAGATGCACTATATTGAGCCTGGAGTCTCTGAGATGTCAAGGGGTAGGAAAGCTGGTGGATATTGTTGATGGGCTGAGCCCTACTAGACAGTTTAACTACAGTGATGACATTCACAGAGTTCAACTTTACTATATATTGTCCCCCTACTGTGGTCACTACTGGGCTGGAGGGATCCTCCACCCTCCCCTCACAGGATTTTGTGGGAACACATGTGGTAAGACAGGAACTGAGAGATCCTTGGTGCAGCCTTACCTATTCCTCAGCCAACATGTCCCCAAATGTGAACAAGTCAGAGCTGAGTGTAGATTGCTTTGATCGGGGATTTCTGTAGAGCCCAAGAAAAAAAACAGAGATTCAGGGGGAGCCTATGGATTAGAAAAAAAGTATTCTTACTTCATGAGTTTGGACTTTGAAAGAGAATAGCCCTCTCTGGTTGAATTCAACAATTTAATAAGTGCCCTGCAAAGACTGTGCCATCAGGAACCTTGATACAAGAAACCTAGTCCACCAACCAAGAGCATACATTTACAAGTTTCATAGATCTTAAAGACAATACCAGAATCTGCACAATAGATTGGTTATTCTTTCTCTATGCATACACATATGCCAAACTTCTCTGTGTGGCTCAAGTATGGAGGCTAAATTTCTTCTTCATTTATTGATCAATTCTGGCCAAGGGAGAGATTTGGGGAGTCATACCTTTGGAAAGAAATCTAATTGTCATGAATAAAAACTTTAGAATTATGCCTGTTAATATCAGAGACACCATTCTTCCCCCACCCAGGAGAGCTAAGGTAACTCCGGTAAATCTGTTGGTTAACCTTGGGCAGGGCCAGGAGAGACTAGAGAGCCTGCAAAGATCCATCTAGACAAGGATACTTGGAAAGCCTAATCTGTGTCTTGATATTTTGAAGGAACCAGTTGCCAGTTGACTTGTGTCTTGGGGTTAGTGACAAAGGGAGAGTTTGGGAAAGTCTGACTTAGCACGGAGATAAACCGAGGAGACCTCAAGACTCTTTGTGGCCGGCAGCTCTGGCAATTCATCATAATGGGCACCAGAATGAACACTTTGACATCTGGGTAAGGGTCCTGCGTTTCAGTCAGGGCTTGAGACCTTCTCCAAGATTTTGGAAAAAGGACCCACAAGGCTGAAGAATGGCTGAAAGTGCTCCCTGCATGTGTCAGTGTATCTGTTATGATCATTGCCACTATAAGATGCAATCTAAAAGCCAAAGTCAAGGCTATTAAGAATATGCAATTCATTATAGAAACCTGTTATGATGGGTAGAGGATTTACATCAATCCAAGATAATGATGATAAAATCCATTATTTAAATTAGTTACTATTAACCAAGTAGAACCAGAAAGATACCCCGTCTTCACCTTCACAGAGAAGACTGAGGGAAAAAGAAAGCAGAAAGAAAAGGTAAGGAGTTATATTCCTTAAAGGTACAGACTCAATGACTCCCTGATCTTTGGTAGGTTGGGGATGCAATCCCCCACTGCCATTTCAGAAAGAAAGCACCCCTCCCAGACCACAATCTTGAAGACTTAGATACCAAGTCTTCAGGGCCTTGTCTGCCTAGGACAGGAATATGGGTAATGCATTGTGTTACAAAGGATGAGTACCAATGAACAAGGGACAGCTCCCTAAAAAAACTTTGGGTAAAGTCACCAATATGATCTATCTGTGTCCAAGGAGACACTGGTGGGGTTTCTATGGAACAATGACAGAATCACAGACCACTTATTTGGAAAAGGATGACTACCTGGGAGGTCTCAAGTGTCCCAGTTGGCAGAACACATGGTAAGACAAATGTCTTTATCCTGTTAACCTCTCCATTTTTTTCTTGTCCTCACCCATAGAGAGTCTTTTATTCCGCTAGCACTGCAGCACTATGAGGGACGTTCATTATTAGTAATGGGTTGTCATATGGTTGTTCCGTTCTGAGTAACGAGAGCCAGGAGGAAGCGGCTGGGTAAATGGACTGTGCGGGTCTTGACCACAGTGTGAGAACTAACTTTAAGAACAGTAGACACAAAGCACAATTAATCTGAACCCAGGAAGTGGGAGTGGGATGAACATGGGATACTGCAGAGCGGGAGGAGGATTAGCAAAATATGGAAAAAGAAAAAAAAAAAAAACAGAGAAAGTGATGTCACCTGGACCTCCAAGGCTAATTTTTATAAGAATAAAAACAGATCATTCAGAGACAGCAAAAAAAGACTACTCACCATCGTTCCATTTCACAGCACGGGTTATCTAGATAAGTTTCTTTGCAGGACTAGAGACTGCCTGCAAATCCCTCAGACACTGCTGGTGCAGGGGCAGAGTTACCAACTTGTTCAGCATTGTACTCTTAGGTTCTCAACATTGTATCTATTCTGAGGAAGAATGTTATGTGGTTTGAATGAAGAAGGATTGACATGGGCTACCTGGCTGGATGATGGGAATGAAGTGGCCCATCTTCATTCTACACTTAAATTCGGTTTACACATTCACATTCAGTAGTCGTGACCTTAGATGACTCCAAAGATTCAATCAGCTACCATAATGGACATATACAGTGAAATGCATGGGCTTTTATGGAATAAGTATGTTCCTCTCTATAAATCAATTGTTGATAAATTAATTTCAGTGCAGTGATACTTTTTGTAGAATGTTCTGTTTCCTTGGCCATTTTTGATAACACTGCTTAGTTGGATATTCCCTCCTTTCTCTGACATTGTGTAACTGCAGGGAAACATGAGCAGGGTGTCTGTGACAAGGACGTGTCCCTTCCTTCCCACCTTCATGGCCCTGGGCCAGGAGAAACAGACGTAAAGCTATTTCAATTATGATGGGGCTGTAAAATGTTACTTTGGATTTTGTCATGCTAATTCTCTCTTCAAACCATCAGATGATTTCTCTCCCTGAAGTGAGGAAATTCTGGTAATAAAAGCGATAGTATACAATAGGAGGGACGTAATCTGTAGAGGTATAGCACTCATCACCAGAACCAATCAGGGAGTCTCTGAATAAAGGATATTTTATTCATTTGTTTTAACTAGTTGAAAACTACATTTTATTTTACTTATTGAGAACTGAATGGTGGCAGGAGGAGAGCTCTTTAGGTTTTTAAAAATTCTTCATTCACTAGTAAAAGCAAACCAAATCAAAATTCTTATCAAAGGATTATTTTGTATAGATGTATAGAGTTATTAATTCATGTATTATATATTCATGTATAATTTATAGCTACAATATTTCAGCTTCCTGTAGGAGACCAGAACATTTTACCCTCTGATTTATTGTCAGCATATCACCTACAACTTTACAGATAGTTTCTATCAATTATATCCTCATATATATATCACTGAAAATGAAGGATAACATTTAACAGTTCTGTTTTAATCAATTCTTATGAGCCGACTTTGTTAGGGATGCCAAAGTTTCTTGAAAACATAATACTGTACGCTTGTATATTACTTTACAGTTTTTAAAATGTAGTCAGATGTATTATAACATTGTGTCCAAAATAAGTTATTTTGTATTCTTCCTCATATGAAATTATATTTCATAGTTAAACATGGAATTTTAAAATATTAAAAAGAATGAGGGTGCCCCAAAATATAAGAAACTTGACAGTAAATACCCACCATTAAATAGGTGGCACAGTGTGTGCTCTTTCTACCATTCTTTATGGATTCTCCTGCAATGTGCTGATAAATCTTGAAACTTCTCTGACTCCAAAGTTCCATTGGTAAAGTAGCAGTCTATTAACCATACCAAGTATGCTGTTAAAATACATTAAAAATACTTGATTTTCTAGGCTAGTTAAATATTTTTATATTAGTATGACTGATAAGTATAGGGGAGAAAGATATGAGTGCCTGTTTTTGCATTTCTTGTAGACTAAGGCTATGCAAGCAGAAGCTGAAGATCTGATTGATGCATGAGAGTGGGGTGTGTGTGTGCGTGTGTGTGTAGGTACAGATGAATATGGGGGAATATACCGATGCAGAGGGAATACAGCAGAAAGATTTGTTGATGGGATGAAAGGTTAATTCTTTTTGTTGACAGTATGAAGTTAATAAAGCCTACATTGCCACCTTATCTAGGTGCTTTGGGAATATGAGAATATATATGAGACTCGGTTCCTGACTTCAAGAAGCTTAATCTCATCAGAGGAACAAGAAATTTACAGATGAAACAATTAGAGAACAAAACTTAATATATAAACTTCTAAATTGACTGTGTGGGTTGGGGTTTGGGGGAAACAGTGTGCTAATAATGACTTAATGACTAACAAAAATTCTAAGAAGAGAAAGATAAATGTAGGATAGAAACAGGAAAAATATATTTCAGAGCAAGTATTTAAATTATTTTAGAAAAGGTTTAGTGTGTGTGTGTGTGTGTGTGTGCGCGCACGCGCTCACATGCGCACACATTTGTGTGAAGGCAGTCATAATGAATGAAAATTCTTGACCAGGAGAAAAAAATGCTCAAAGTGTGATAAGACAGTTACTCATTGAACAAGGCAGAGTATTGAAAATGCACCAGCCCGGTGCCAGGTGTGGAGGATACAAATCTCACATTTCCCTTTTTGTCATCACTTATTTACAAAAAGGATAAGTATATTCATGTTTCAAAGTATACTTTTCATACCCTAAGTGAACACATTTGAATCCCAGTGGGCTGGCAGAGCTTGTCAGAAACCCCACCTACCTTCTTTCCTTAAGGACAACAAACAAACCCACATAGCTCAGAACAGCTCTAACATAGTTTCAAATTTATTTTTTTTCCAGAAAATTAGACTAATTATCTTCTTAGGTCTTAATGGATCCTTTTAGAAATAAGAGTTGTGAGGGCTCATGGACCAAAACAGAAATGATATACTATGAAATGATGTATTTACTTAGTAAAACTGACAAGCCCTCTTTGTGTTCCATTCCAGTTGGGGCATCTCTTACCCTATATTTCTATCACTGACTCCTTCCCCTGGGGTTTTTGGGTACCCCTGCTTCCCAGGCACTTCTGATACCCTGCTACAGTTCGAGTTACCAATGGTTTATGTGTTTGACTTTCCCACTAGGCTATGAACTTTCATATTTTCAGCAATTACAACTAACATTACACCTAGCATCCAGTGGGTTCTCATAGAATTTTGCTGCACACTGTTAAACAATTTGGAGTCCCTCGTCATTAACTACACATGACCCTAGAAGTCTAAGCCATAGGGAACCAACTTTTGCAATTGTGGTTTTTGAGGGGGCAAGTTCCACAGAATCTTAGACCAGAGGGAATAAAAATAAGGTATTAAAAATGTATATATTTCATTTTCTCATTTGGTAAATATATCATACAGGTGGAATGGGGAAGAGGATGGTAGGCTGTACCAACAGAATGGAGGTTTTTAGTCCTGGAATATAAAATAGAACTGAACTGAATGTCACTTGCAATTTTGACCTTAGGTGAAAGGAGTGAAGAGGGAGAGACAGAAAAAGAGAGAAAGAGATAGATACTCATTACCATCTAGTTTGAGCCCCATGTTGGGTACAGAGGTTACAAGAAAGAAAAAAGAAAGAAAGAAAGAAAGAAAGAAAGAAAGAAAGAAAGAAAGAAAGAAAGAGAAAGAAAGAAAGGGAGAAAGAAAGGGAGAAAGAAAGAAAGAAAGAAAGAGAAAGAAAGAGAAAGAAAGAAAGAAAGAAAGAAAGAAAGAAAGAAAGAAAGAAAGAAAGAAAAGAAAAGAAAAGGAGAAAGAGAAAGAAAGAAGAAAAAGAGGAATGTAGGTAGGAGGGGAGGGAGGAAGGAAGAAAGGAAGGGAGGAAGTCTAAGGAAATCCTTTTGGAAACCAAGTGCTAGGAGTGCTCATGCTCACAAGAAACAGATTCCAAGAGTAAAGATCAGGCTTTGAACCCTACTGTGAAATGTGACTCTTTCCAAACCAAAGGGTATTAAAGGGCTGTAGTTCTGTTCTTCAAATCTGGCACTGATCAAAGCTTATATTTGCTTCTGCTCTTTAAAGAGCAAGATACTAAGGGCAGATTAGTGCTCCAATCTTATTCTTAACTCATCCCATTCTAAATTTAGAGAATGAGGAGTCTCTAACACCCCCAGAATGCAGAGTCCCACTAAACCTGGGGTTTCCTTAAATACAGTAAATCTCACTCATCTTGTAGGTGGTTTATAGTCGACCATCAAATGAAAACTTGTGATTTTCATTAGGGCTCTCAAAAGCATCTTTGTTGTTTAAGCAAGCCTGGTGTGTTTAAACAATAACAATAACAGAAACACACCAGCAGGCGGTGGACAAACAGAAAGATTATTCTATTTTCCTGCCTAAGGTAGTTCTGGAGAAAATTATTGTAATGTGACCTGCTTTTACACTTATCTCTGATTCTTTGCAGTAGCCAGTAGTTCAGTGTACTCTTTCATTAGGGTTGAAACTACTCTTCTGGTTCCCTGCAGTACCTCTTTGTTCTCTGCATCAGATACCCAAAGCCCTCAGGCTGTTTCTCTCCCCCACTAAGGCAAGCAGGCAGGGGCAGGAAGAGACCAGTGTGTGTGGAGGAAAGTGGGGAGAGGTCAGAGATAAGGGGCAGAGGTGGACCGTGCATCACTCTGTAGGCTATGGTAAAGACTCTACGAAAAATTGGGTGTAATAACAGGGTTGTGAGTAGGGATATGACCTAATCTGGTTTATATTGCAAAAGGACTGCTTGGGTTCCTATGTTGAGAGTAGTCTAAAGAGGCAGGGACAGACAGGGAGACCCACTGGCAGTCATCCAGGTGGAGATTATGGCAGCTGGAGTGGTAGAGGTTGATGTAGTGAGATGTGGCTGAAGTCTGGATCCATTTTAAAGGTAAAGCAAACAGAATTCCCCGGGAGATTTGATTTGGGATGAGAGAAAGAAACATCAAGAATGCTAGAAAGATGGGGCTGTGCCTGAGATTATAGCAAATTTGAGATGTCAAGAGTCCTACCAGAAAACAGGTGAAAAAGAGAAAGCTTTTTTTTTTCCTATTGCAACATGAGAAGCATATAAATGGGATTCTATTCTGCCTACTGGCAATTACAAGAGGTTTTATAGCTTATGAGCATTAGGTGGCCATAATAAAATGGGAATGAGAAAGAGAAATATGAGGTGGTGAGTGAGGAAGAGCTAAGCTAACCGTTCTCAGATCTCAGAAACACCTGGCCTAAGCAAGTTGTTCTCAAATTTGAGTGCGCAGCAGAGTCACTGGGAGGGCTTGTTAAAACATGATTTCTGGGCCCCATCCCCCTGAATTTCTGATTCAGTAGAGCTGGGTGACCCGAAAAATACACATTTCTAGTTTTCAGATGATACTGGCATTGTCAATCTAGAGA
Source organism: Neofelis nebulosa (assembly GCF_028018385.1). NCBI lineage: Eukaryota > Metazoa > Chordata > Mammalia > Carnivora > Felidae > Neofelis > Neofelis nebulosa. Next base: position 92,080,015 of record NC_080787.1, on the reverse strand, counting down.
CCACACTTAGAGAACCACTGGCCAAAGGGCAAGCAAGTCTAAGACAAGTATATTCTATAGTTCAAGAAATGAAGCAGTTTAGACCCAAGACCTGTGTCACTTTGTTATAGGATGATCTTGATCCTTTATGACGGTAACAACAGGAACTTAGTTTTGCACAGGTGGTTCAATCTGTGATCTGGAGTTTGGGTGAGATAGCTTGGTTTGAGATATTAATTGAGAGTTGCTGGCATACAGATAGAACATAAATCATGAACTATGAGAAACAGATGCTCAAAATGGTTAATAATATGGAAATAGGTGAAATAAAAATTGGAGGCAAAGAAGGAATGATACTTACATCAGCCTTGATTGATATATGTATTTAATAGTTATCTTTTGTTATAATTGATTTGTAGATGCCAAAATCAGGACGTTTTCTTTCTCTCTCTTTCTTTCTTTTTCTTTCTTTCTTCTTTCTTTCTCTCTCTTTTTTCTTATTTCTTTCTTTTTTTCTTTCTTACTTACTTTCTTTCTTTATTTTTCATTCCTTTCTTCCAATGTGAGGTGTCAGAGTCTCAGAGGTGTTTAGTTACATGACCAGTGTTACACAGCTAGTGTGGCACTTTATATTTTCTAAAGATGGCCACAACATTATCTTGCATTCCAAGTGCTATTCTGAAATGTGACCTTAACACTCTTCTCATTGTGAGATGAAGTCTTTGTTCCCTTCCCTTAAATCTGGGCAGATTATGACCTGCTTGTAACCAATAAAAGTCAACAGATGTGATGCTGCATGACTTCCTAGGCCAGGTCAGAAAAGTGATACAATTTCCACCTTATTTGGTGAAATTCTCTTGCTAAAACTTTGAGCTTCAATATTTGAAGTCCAAATGCCATGAGGCTGGCATACTGTGAAGAAGCCCAAATCAGCTCATACCAAAAGACCAAATGGAAAATGCCAAGGCTATATTAAAAGAGGGAAAGATGACTGGCCAATACTTAGCTAATCAAGCCATCTACTCTTCTGACCCCAGACATCATATCACAACAACTGCATGAGAGATTCCAAGTTTTGCCCACCCAAACCTCTTCTGAATTACTGACACACAGAAAATGTGAGATCACCAAACGCTTTTGGGGGAGAAGAGGGGAAATTTAACACTCACTGACATGACTTCAAACTTGTGTTCTACCAAAAAAATTTTGGAAAACATTCCCTGTATTCACCAAATGAATTTTGGTTAGTGATTTGGTTTCCCAAAGACACATTTCTATAGGAGAGAGGGTTGTACACCAGCCAACATGTCTGTTTATAACTTGATACAAATCTATAAATTAGAATTCTGATTAATCTATCATGCATGAATTTGGACAACATGAATTAGTCCCCAGAGCCTCCTCACTTGGAACAAAAACATCAAGTAGTTACTCTGCAAGACTCAACTCCATGCCTTGGATATACGGTGACTCTTCTATGGAATTTGGCAAATTTTCTTTTTAATGTCTTTTAAATGCAATAAGGTATACCTCATTTATTTATATGTGATTTTTTTTCACGGACAATAAATTTTCTATCTAGAAAAGTCAGGACCTGTCATGAATTATCAGAAGATAGTTTACCATTTGTACTTATAGGACTCTTAGTTAGGAATTTCAAAAATTTCAACAGGAATTTTCATGAGGATATTTGTTAGATTCTGGTCACAATGTTATTTGGAACCTCGGGAACCAAAAGTTGAGGAATGAGTATTCATCTTACTTTTGCACTAAGCTCTGTATGTCTCTTGCTACCTGAAGGATATGTGCTGGAAATTTCTGAAAAGAGTCCCTTTGACTCTGATAATTGTATCTCTCCTAATGTACTCCATCAAAGCAACAATGCAGACTCTTTCTGAAGAGAAACCTAAATGACAGTGTTGTAGAGGAACATCCTCTTCAAATAAAAGTCTACTGACCAGAGAATAGATACAGAAAAAAATCTTTCTTTATTCCAGGGTCACTCATCCATACACATGATTTTGTTTAACATTTATAAGCTAATTATTCCTATATTTCCAATTCTATCCAGATCTTATAAATGAACTATAATCGACATGTTCAAAACTTAAAACATGGGAGAATACCTAAAATGTCACCTCTTCTTTTTTTTAATGTTCATTTATCTTTGAGAGAGAGAGAGAGAGAGAGAGAGAGAGAGAGAATGAGTTGGGGAGGGGCAGAAAGAGAGGGAGACACAGAATCTGAAGCAGACTCCAGGGCCTGAGCTGTCAGCACAGAGCCTGACACGGGGCTCAAACTCACGAACTGTGAGATCATGACCTGAGCTGAAGTCAGAAGTTTAACCCACTGAGCCACTCAGGCACCCCAAATGTCACCTTCTTCTAATGTCCATATCTCAGTGTCATCCATATATTTGGTGATCGTTTCCCTCATCTTCATATTTCATCCAACACTATATATTTGATCTACTTAGTATCATTTAATTTCATCAATTCTTTCCATTGCTGCCATAGAGTGAAGATTATCATTAACTCGTGCTTGAACTACTCCAAGTGATCAGAATTCTGGATTTCAGGCAACAGAAACCAACTCTAAGTGACTAACTTAAAGAAATTAATCTCAGGATATGGGTAGGTAACTGAAAATTGAATACTGGACACGTGGTTTGGGGATATCAACAGAAACATTGGGAAGGAAAACTACAGATAACACAGCAAAGGTAATTTCCCTTAGCATCATAGTTCTGTTTGAGACCATTTGATTGGCCACAACTATGAAATATGTCCATGTGCTAGCTATCAGGAAATTGACATATCTGACTTATTTTGAATTTAGATTCACACAAGGTTTGCCTCCAAATTAGAAAATATATTTTGATGTTAGGATAACAAAAACTATATTATTTTCTTAATTGTCAACTTCCTTTCTATGGTAGATTAAAGATGGCTTCAAATTCTTTGCTCATTCACTCTTTGTGTGTGTGTGCGTGTGTGTGTGTGCGTGCGTGTGTGTGTGTGTGTGTGTGTGTGTGTGTGTTAGGGGCAAGGGGAGAGTAGTCTAAATATCCTTGCCATGAATCTGGGCTGGCTTCTTGACTGCTTTAATTCATGCTGTGCCAATTTCCAGACTCAAGCCTTAAAAATCTAGCAGCTTTTATGTCTTGTTTTTGTAACATTCACTCTTGCAACCTTGAGACTACCATGCTATTAGAAGCCCAAACTATGTGGAGAGGCACTGGAAGATAGGATGTCTTGGAGACAAGGAGAGAGGGAGAGAGAAGCAGAAGCAGAAGCAGGAGCAGGAGAAAGAGAAGAGAGAGAGAGAGAGAGAGAGAGAGAGAGAGAGAGAGAGAGAGAGAACCAAGACAGCAGACATTTGCTCTTGGAAGAGCTTCCAACCCCAGCTGCCTCAATTGACACCACATGAATCAGAAAAGAACTACCCAACCGAATCCTTCCCAAATTTCTAACTCACAAAATATGTGCAAAATAAAATAGTTGCATCAAATCACAGTTTTGGAGGCAGTTTGTTAGTGAGCAATAGAAAACCAGAATAGTTTCCTTGCATTCATCCTTGAGTTTCTTCTATTTTCCATAATGTAGCCAAAGGCTTTTTAATATATATATTTAATATATATAATTAATTTAATTAACATATATTTAATTTAATAATAATATATAAATCTATATATTTAATATATATAAATTTAATAATATAATCATATTATTATCCTGCTTAACACTTTTTAATAGTTTTTCAATGCTCTTAGGATCATAGTCAAAATCTTCAACATTATCTTCAAGATCTTGAATGATGTGTCCCAGCTATGTTTCATCTCTTTTCACTGCCTGCCTCACTCTCTGAACTACAGCCACACTGGCTGTTTTAAGTTTCTCCAAAATGCTACACTTATTTCTGTCCCAGAGTCTTCACATAGGCTGTCCCCTTTCCTAAAGGCCCGTCCTTCATTCCATCAGGCTTCTCTAGTTAACTTCAGCTCATTCTTCAGATCTTAGTTCAAACATCAGGTTCTCAGAAAAACCTTCCCTCATTCCCCAGGTTAGATTTCTGTCTCATAGCTCCTATATCTCAAGAGAACAATCATATTCTAATTAAATAATTCACTGTAAAGGAATTTTTATCATTTGCCTTTCCTGCTCGAAATGCAAGCTTTATAAGAGTTGTAAATCTTGTTTTTCTATCTGTCATGCCTTGAACCATGCTTTGCACATAGTAGTTACACAATAAATACTTTTTGAAAAATACATATAGGAAAACTGACTTAAGGTAGATCTAAGTGTCTCAAACTTCAAATGTGCAGATGGATCACCTGGGGGTCTTGTTAAAATGCAGATTCTGATTCAGGTCTGGAGTGGGGCCTGAGAATTGAGTTTCTGTTTCTAAACAAGCTCCTAGGTGATGCCATTGTTGTGGGTTCTGTGGATCATTCTGAGTAGCAAGTCTATATAAGAATCATAATTAAGTCCTGTGGGTAATATGGAGCAACCAATTGGGATTAGTTAATATTTTAAACCTGTGCTATCATTTTAATTTGATTCAATTAATTTCCACAAACAATTATTAAGCATACTATTTCCCAGAATAGGTTAAACATGAGTAAGATATGGTTAGTGCCCTCAAAAATCTCACAGTATGAGGGGCATAACCAAAATATAAACAAATCATTGTGAAAAATGTGTTATAATAAAAGTAGACTACAAATATGGGTTTGAACACAAAACGGGCAGTTGTCAACTCAAGGAGCTCAAAAAATTTGAAACACTTTGGTGATCTAGCATGACTGTAAACCACTGTTCTGTCGTGTTTCGTTTTCTTAGCCTATATATATCCACCTGAACTGAGTTATTGGAGAATTAGTAATTTAAATAATTGGCCTGACTTCCACATTCCATTTTTAGAATGAGCTGTGCAACTCCTTAGTCCTCTTGTGTACTATGGAAAACATGTTTTTGTTTGTTGCTTTCCGATGTCTGTTTATTTCTTTCATTTTCAAGTTGCTGTACAATCTGTCATTTCTGTCTCCAACTTGGTAAATCCATTCTAGTCTTTATAGTTAGACTTGAATTTGAAAACAAAATGTGCTTGAAAACAGTAAGAGAATGATGAAATGGACAGGAGCTGGGGAGGAGTCTGTATTAGTCAGAGTTCTCCAAAGAAACAGTACCAATAGAGTATATGTAGATATATGAGGAGATTTATTATAGAAATTGTCTCATGTGATTATGGAGGCCAAGAAGTCCCACAATGAGCTGTGTGCAAGGTGGAGACCCAGGAAAGCTGGTGGTATAACTCAAGTCCAGAGGCCTGAGAACTAAGGGAGCTGATAATGTAAATCTTGGATCAAGTATAAATGTCCAGGAACGAAGCACCGGTGTCCAAGGGCAGGAGTTAGGATGCTCTAGCTCAAGCTGGAGCTTCTTTTGCCTTTTTGTTCTATTTAGGCTCTCAGTGGGTTGGATGACATGAGGTCCTCCCACATTGGTGAGGGAGGTTTTTACTTAGTCTTCTATTCAAATGTTAGTTTCTTCTGGAAACATCCTCACAGAAATACCTAGAAATAACATTTTACCAGCTATCTGGGCATCCCTTGGCCCACTTGAGCATCACAGAGTCCTTTAGTCCTTTATTCTGGAGTTCGGTCCTTGAAGAAAAAGAATTCTCTTTTTTCTTACTAAGATGTTTATTCAATAGAATGGCCTTTTTTTTTAAGAGGCAGGTTGGGATATAGAACCTCATTCACAGTTTCGAATACAGAGCCTCATTTCAATCTTGTGTCTACCCTTAGCTTTTTCTGCCCTAATCATCTCCTGGCTTCTTGGGAATAGTCATCATTTTTTTTTTTTAAGTTCTTCCTTTTCCAGTACAAAACTTTCTTTAACCACTTCTAAAACATCATTTCTCCTGAGAGGAAGATAATGAACTCTGCCCTTCTGGTTATTATTTAATCATTATTTTTTGGAGTACCCCAAATGTGCTAAGTATCAGCCATTTCTAGCACCAAATTATTATTCAGAGCTTAGTCACTTCTTAATTTGGGTCCTTGAAACCACTTTCTTTATCCCCCTTATTAATATTTATTAGAAGCCACAGAGGGCAAGGTGCGCACCTTTTTAGAGAACATAGGAAAGCCTCTTTCCTGCCCTCTAAGAGCTCTCCATGTCTTGCCTCATCACACTTTTCCAATCAGGCCAATGTGCTACTTCCAAATAATCTCTTTGACCCAACTCTGAGACACACTTCCCTCTCCTATCTCGTGCATCCATTAGTTTTTCATTGCCCATGAATGAAATTTAAATTCATTTGCATCTCAAGCATTTCTTTTCTTTTCTTTCTTGTTATTTCTGCACAGTCAAGCCATCTCCTAAAATTCTTGCCTTTCTCTAAAAGAGATAAAACAGGAAAAGATACCCCCAGGCTTGGATTTTTGTGGCCACTCATCTCCCTTTGGATAGAAACCCACTTTCCCCAAGGTTGGGGTGGCAACTATTTAACTCAAGAGTCAGTGATGAAGTGTTTTTACATAATTTATGCCTCTTAAGAGAGCAGCCATGCCTCTGTTTAGGATAGTCAGCACATTTTCACCTCCTACTTCCCAAAATGCAGCCATAGCACTCAGCACTCAGCCCTGAGCATGCTTTGTGTTCAGTATGATGGAGGGCACAGTTTCTCCAGCTCGGAATGTAGAACATATTCTCAGGGGTTGCATTTTACATTATATATATATCTATATATATATCTATATATATGATTTATATAGAGATATATATATAATTTATATATATGATTTATATATATATATGATATACATATATCATATATATATATATAATGTTTTCATTTCTTCATTTCAGTGATAACACAATTACAATTTTGGATTATCTGCTTTATTACTTTATAACTAGGTGCTGTCCATGGGATTTCAGGGCCCATTATGATTTGTGTTGACGAGTACATTGGTACTCATTGCTCTACCCAGGGACAGTGTTTCATTTTCAGCTTTGTAGTGCTGAGTAAGTACTGCTAACTACAACTAACGTTATGTGGCTAACTAATGTGCCTGCGTATTTTTGGGTAGGACAGAATTCTCAAATTTGAAGGAGTTTCTTTAATGAGCACAACATGAGCTCTGAGGAAAACATTTCTATATTCTAATTCTAGTTCTGGCAATTTACTAGCTTGTTGCTCTTGAGAAAGTCTCTTTGCCTTTGTAAAATTCTGTTTCTTCCTGTATAAAAAGAGGTTGAAAAAGAACTACTAAGACCACAGGAGTTCAGTAAGGATTCAGATCATAGTGTGTGCTTCTCTGGTACATAGCAGGTGTTTAGTAAGTGATGGCTACAATTATTATATTTTGTCCTGTGAATCAACACTTTCTGCATTCTACTTTCTCTTTCAAGAGGAAAAGATGTTTAAATTCATAAACGACTTTCATTTATTTTTTAATTTTTAAGATGTGAATTTATTTTATTTTTAGCGGGGGGAGGAGCAGAGAGAGAGGGAGACAGAATCCCGAGAGCAGGCTCCACTCTGTCAGAGCAGAGCCTGATGTGGGGCTCGACCTCATGAACTGTGAGATCATGACCTGAGCTGAAATCGATTCAGCTGCTAAACGGACTGAGCCACCCAGAGGCCCCTGAACTCATAAACAACCTTTAAAACACAACTGACTTCTGGGGCACTTGGGTGGCTCTGTTGGTTAAGCATCGAACTCTTGGTTTCAGCCCAGGTTATGCTCTCACAGTTTGTGAGGTCGACAACACCTGCATCAGGTTATGGGTGCTGAGAGCAAAGAGGGAGCTGGTTTGGGATTCTCTCTCTCCCTTTGTCTCTGCCCCTCCCCCACTTGTGCTGTCTCTGTCTCTCACAAAATAAATAAACTTGAAAAAAAACCTGACTTCTGAAGTGATTGGTGAAACTGCTGGCCACATATCTTGTTTAATATAGTGCATTATACACTCTCAGTATAGGTCTTGGTTATTATTTTTTAAAATATTATACTAGCTTTTATCCCTATTAATATTTCTAGAGATTTCTGAAGATAGCAGGAATAAGGAAACCTAATCAGAAAAATGAAAACCAAAGAAAGCAAGAGCAGTTCCCTGCAGAGTCAAGAGTGAGTGATGCTAACACTGTTTTGCTATATATCTCAATACCACTTTCTGTGTGGTCCTAAACTTGTTCTCTCATTCACATGGGCAGCCAGAAATCCTCTACTAGGCCTAATAAAATAAAAGAGAAAATTGCAGGGGAAAGATGTATCAAGACAGTAATCTATTGGTTTAGATAGATCAAATGCCTGCCTGCCTGTATTGTTTATGGGAAATAAGTGTCATCCCTCCCTCCCAAACTTCGCTATTTTCTAAAATGGATCCACTCTGAGACGTAATTTTTTTCTCCCAAGTTAGACCAGTTGGATTCCATCGATCATAATTGTGACAGATAGCAAGTGATTTGTTTCATTACATTGTTAATGGCTGTAGTAGGAACATTTGAGCTATTACATGAAAAGCTGTGGTTGTGTTGTGAAGCTTCCAAGGATAGAATTTTCTCTTCACTCTTTGTTTCTGCAACAGGCTCTCTTGCCCCTAACAGGGATGCACACTGAGTTTTAAATCCTTTTCCGCTTAGCTTGAGGGAGTTTGCTTTTTTTCTGTGTGTCACTGAAAAGTCCAGTATGCAGGCACTTCCCAGCCAGCCAAGACATGAAAATGGCATAAGCAATGTAAATTGATGTAAAAAAAATTACCATTGCTGATAGACGAAAGGGAGGGGGGATCACATAAAAAGAGGAACATGTGCATCTGAAAAAGAATAAAATTCTTATGAACCTCTTTATTTGGTCAAATATCAACTCTTATACGTGTGGGTTTCATTCTTATAAATCAGTATAAAACCGAGTAGAGCTGGGCCCAGAGAAGATAAAATGCACAGGATCATGAAAAGCATTCGTCTGATATATTCACAAAGGAGGTAGGCTGATTTATGCCTTTCATGCCAAGCATAATCTTAAACAAGTTTCAACCTTAACTTAAAGATATTTTAATGTATCCATTTGACTCACCACTCAAGCTCATATTGAATTCAAAAGAGACCCCTCAAAGCTCAGTTTTTAAAATGCATCAAGTAAAATTTTTATACATTTTTTAATCAATCCAGATGATATCAAAGATAATTCTTAATTAGCTGACTGTCTACCCTTGAATCAATGACAGTGGTGGTTACCAACTGGGAGCAAGAAAGGCATCGACACCTCTGGGTCATTTTAAGGTGATTTTAATATTCTCAGTAACCTTCATCCCTAAGGGTAAACCCTGCTATAACGCAGGCATTGATACCCTAGCCCTTTTGAATACAGGTTAATCATAATCACTTCCCCAGTAGCTTAAAACATTAAACTAATCTACAAACATATCCAAAAGTTACTAACAAATACTTACCAGAAATTCTAGAATGAGGATCATTTACTGGAATCACCTTGAATTTAATAATGTTTTTCCTCCTAATGTTATTTCTTATAGATTATTTTATTGGCACTAACACCCTCCTTGGGAAACTGGTAGGAGAGCTGGCTTATTTTTCCCTGCTCTAGAAATGAGGAGAGAGAAAGCAAAGTTGGTGACCAACTCAAGGCTGTGAGGTATCAGGACACAGACCTCACACTTTCAGCCTGTTCTCTGCCTTTACACTGCCCATGGTAAATACACCCTGGTGGGTGCCTCTCCTCTCTTTGAGAACATACATATTCATGTGTTTGAAGTCAGCCATGGATATTGACACGGACTACAATGTGTTGAAAAGAGACGGGCAGCTAACAGAATGATTAAGACAACTGAAAGAAAATAAGAAATTTAATAATTGAAATGTCTTCTAACTTAAAAAAAAGAGAGAGAGACTAGATGAACCAGATAAGATGCAAATAAAACAAGAAAACAAAATACATGTGAAATGAAAAATGCAATTGGTTTTGTATCTTCAAATGCTTAACTTACAGGATGGGAGAACACACAATTTAGCTTGTTTGGGTTTAGTCCTCCTAATATATTCTACAGAGTAATTTATTTTCAGAAGAAGCCTCACTGCAGTGCTCCTATTATGATAATGGGAATTTATGCACATGAGTATTTGTGATCACATCACAGAGCAGTTTGGGGAAGAACTAAGGGGGAGGGGAAAATTAACATTTTAAAAATAAAGATGAAGGCTTAAAAAAAAACCCAGACCCTCTAAATCTTCAACCTATCACTCAATCTGCACACACACACACACACACACACACACACACACCCATGCACGTACACAAATTCTACGGTGAATTGTCTTATTTGGGCTAAGTGCTTCTCTAGCGTAGAACAAAACTTGTGAGTGAAAAGCGGCATAATGCATAGAATGCTTGCATGGATTTGTTGATGAGAAGGTGGCTGCCCCTGAGATTGGAAAACACAGCTCCAGCAGCCCCAGACCTCTCTGACCATATTCACTTTGCTTACTCAGGAGCAGACAATGACAGGCAGGGACTTAGGGGGGAGGGGACGAATCAAAGTCCCTCTTACCCTGTGTCTCTCTGCTAGAATTGCTGTCAGCCTGGTAAGCTGACATGAAGTAGGGGATCAATCCAGTAGACACAGGATGAAAATGTAAACAGGGATAAGCTGTCTGCGTGCACACTCTCTTTCTCTCTCTCTCTCTCTCTCCTTCTTCCATTTCATTCTCTCTTTTTTTACACAAAATCCAGACATTGGAGAGGATGGGTATTTTTTCCTGTCATGAACGAAGCAATGCTCAGCACTCAAAGTCACTTAACAGTAGGATCATCTTTAGAGCCCAGCCACACCGCTTTTAGTAAATTGTGTATGGTGATTTCAAGACTGTTTTAGAGGGTGTGCCAATATCTGTGTGCATATTAGAGCACTCCAAATATGAATACCCATGGGGAAAATTATGGCAAAGTCACAGCTTGGGTACATTAATGAAAATAAAGCTTATCGTAGTAGGTGAACTAATAGGTCCTTGCACCAAAGTTTATGGGCACAAGTCAGCTGTCACCGGGTAGGCTGAGGGAGACATAATATTCTAGTCATTTCTCTAGTGGAAAGAACATTAGCCTATTCTCTCCCTTAATTGATATTCTGCAACTGAATCAAGCACTGCTGATTGCTGACCAGCTCACACGTTCCCCATATGTCTCCAGATTGCTAAACTCAGAAATGTGAGACTCTGCGTCCCTGAGTTGGTTTGAGGACAGCCAAGCTCAGTAGCAGTTGCTAGACTATGAGTTCCTATAAAGAACATATAAAAACCGAGAGTTTGGGAAGCCGTGCGTTTTCACAATTTCTATGAAACTTAATTGTCTCATATTTAGGACATGACTCAAGGATTCAAACTAATTTCACTGGGTAAACATTATTAAATAGCTTAAGTTTGCCAAACCAGGTGAAACATACTGTGAAAGAATTTTATTTTTTTCCTCTATGTTTGTCCTTTGGCATCCATTCCTATACTTATTTGCTTACGAATGGTGAGACCAAATTATGGATCTAGTTAGCAAAAATTAATCTCAGATTCGAAAAGCTTACATATTTCAGGTATCAACTGTCTATTAAAAATTGAGTTGTTAGGAGTGAAAAGCAGAATGCAGAATTTCTTATCATCATCGTCAATAGTCAAGAGCTAAAATTATAACTTCTTTAACCATAAATATATGTTAATATTTTACATTTTTGTTTTACTTTAGCAAACACTATCAAATATAATGCCAAAGCAGCCCCAAATGCACATGACTAATTTAAGATATCAGTGCATGTTCCCATGTGCAAGGTGCTGAGTTCTAAGTATATTAATCATCTCAACAGCCATAAAGGGCTGGGGCAGTCTTTATTCTCATTCTATTGATGAAAAGGCAGAGGTGTAGAAAAAAGTCAGTGTCTTTTTAATTGTCCCACAGCCCCTCTGTGAGAGAGCTAAGACTTGAACCCAGGTAGTCTTAAACCAGAGCTCATCTTAACTGTCTGTTATATTGATCCTTCAGTAACATTCAATGAATCTTATGAATTAAATTGGTGGTACGTTTCATTCATTTTCAATACTGAGAATGTTTATTAAAATATGAGACTAGGTACCATGTATTAAACTCATAAATCCTTTACAATGGACCGTTTCTAAGGTTATTGTTAACAACAGATTGAAAAGTGACATGTATACAAACATATTTAGTCAATTTAACAAAATGATACACTCTTTTAGTAACATTTTTTATCATTACTTAAAAATGGAGACAATTCAACAGTGTTCGCAGTAATTAGGAGTCTCCTACGTGTTTGCATGGTTAACAAGTATAAATTATGGTGACCTGCTGAGGACTTGCAAATACCTAAGATACAATGGATTATGGTGTGACTATCCATGAGATCCCCTAGATTTTTTCTGGGAATACTTCAAAAGTAAAGACTGTGGCTTTCACCTCTTTGACTTAATCAGTTTGCTTTATGCTCTCAGAGAAAGAATTCTCTAGTTTCATTCATCTAGAGAAAACCACAATATTCTTGGTTTGCAGTAGTGAAAAAAAATCACCATTTTCCTTGTGGGAAGCGTTTGGTGAAAAGTGCAAGTAATTTCTCAGCAAGATCTGATTTGTTAATGTAATCTTAGGTTAAAAAGGAAACCCAAACAACAGAACAAAAGAGATCTTATAATAGTTAATGATCTCAGTATCTATTCATGTACAACGGTACCTTCCCTTTCTCCTTAAAATCAATGAGAAAGAGTGTCTAGCTTGAGGGTGTTGCCATAAAACAGAATGAACTATTCGAAACTATTTGGGAGAAATTATGGTGAAAATTTTCAGGAGATACAACTTCCTTCACTTAATTTATTGTCTTGTGCTGTTCTCAAAATCATTCCATCCCTCCATGAGGAGATAGGGGCCATGAGTCTTGCTCACTTGTTTTACACAGTAGCATTTGAACAGAGCTATCACTTACCGAATGTTTGCTCTGTGTCTCAAGGAAATAAAGCAGAAAAATGAGTAATGCTTTATTACCACCAGAGCCTACCGTAAAGCAAATAATATGCTCAGACCTAGAATGAAATCTTACTGAGATTTGGGTGAAGGAAAGGAAAAGAAAATGCAGAAAAAAAGATTGCTAGAATTTTATAAGGCAGACAACCGAAAGGGTGAAAAGAAATGACTCCAAAGTGTGGCTTTAAATAAAATATTCCTTTTATGCTCATCAATTAAACAATTAGTACATAATTCTGTCCTCTCCAGCACTGCTAATGGGAGGGATATGAATTCTTGGTTTACTGCTTTCTTCCTAATAAAGGCAGCCTCCAACTTGCAAATGGGGCTGGGTTACAAAAATTCATTTGTTAGATGCTCACGTGGGACATAAAATGCCCTTTCCCAAAGAATCAATGTTATAAATCATTGTTTGGTTTTAAGGCTGGTCCACATAAGCCTATTTAAAATACAATGCTCCTCAGCTGCACTGCCCTAAGTATTAGCCTGAATTGTGAGCTCTGAGATGGGGATAACTCATTTTGAATTAGAAGATGGAGGAGGAGTAAGAGACTCCCTTTCCTTGAATACAAGACAACCCAAAGATATGGTGACCATTTGTTCTGAATTAAGAAGTGGGGCACATGGCCCACCAAAAGTTTTTTTTTTCTTATGACAGTATGTAATTGGAAAATAAAGAATTTTCCTCCCAGAATATCCTACTGGTAATGCACTGGAATTGGTACTACCCTTGAAAATCCAGTAGATTTGGATTTTCTACACTAGTACCATTTGAAAAAGAGAAAGTTGGTGGATTTGCTTTATTCTGTTTGATTTTAAAAGCCCAGCTAGAAGCAGGAAGCCCAGGAGGCTGTTACAGTGGACCAGGAGAGAGATAATGGGACCTAAGATAAAGCCAAGCCAGAGGGGACAGAGAGGACACAAATTTAAGATAGATATTAACAGGTAGGACTATCAAAATTTGGCCTACATTTGGGAGGAGAGAAAGGGAGGAGATAGAATGTTAGGGGGAGCTAAATGGTGAGAGTAGCTCCAATGGTGGATCAAAATCGTCAGTGCTGGAGGAAAACAAACCAATTAGCAGAAAGACAAGCCTACTCAAGGTCAATTCTTCCAAGCCATTCTTGCTTTACACAGCTCCCTTCTTTTTTCTGCTTTGGACTTTACAGTTCCTTTAAAAAGCACTGAGACTGTAACAATGTGATCCTTGAAAGTAGCACAAAGTTAAACTGGTGGAGGGACTGTGATTGAGGGCACAGGCCTACGAATTCTCCAGGTACTATGCTAGATCATTTTTCTTGCCTTATTATTTGATCTTTACAACTATCCTATAAGAGAGTAGTTGTCCTTCTATTATGTATGTGATAACAGAAGGGCTAAGTAACTTGCTCAAGATAGTGGTTGTATCGAACTGATCCATCTGTCTTGCATTCTTTGTACTTGTTAACTTGTGTGTCTGTGAGTTGTCTCCAATGCAATTCAATTCAATTCATACATTCAAATAGTGCTTGATGAGTCCATAAGACATGATGTGCTAGATACTGTCTTGGACCCTAGGAATAAAGAGAACAAGATTTAGCTTTGCCCTCAAAAAGCTCTTACTAGTGAGGTATGCTTCTAGAAGTGTGAAAGTAAAGAGACCTTTCCTGAGAGGAAACAAATAAAGAGAGAAGTGGAGAACCTTGATCCTGCGCCTAGAGGTGAGCAGTGTTTCTAGAAATATCTCTGCACAAACACTTGCTGCACCACTAGTGGGTGGGAGAAACTATCAGTAAATTCTCTATAAAGTATAGGGGTACAGGCAGTGCAACTTTGGTATGGTTACACAGTGTGGTGAAAAGAATGTAGATGTTGAAACCGAACAGACCTTGGCTTGAATTTCAGCTTAGCTAATGGTTATCAATGTGACTTTGGGTCAGTCATTTCACCTCATGTGTGAAATGGATATAACATGATAAGAATTGGATGTGGCCCAAGTAAATAAAAAGCCAACCCGGTGCCTGGTGCATTAGGGATACTCGGTACATTTTAGCCATTATTATTATACTTACTTTATTAGATACTGCTAACCCCACTTCTCCATTGAAAATGGGACAACATAACCATACCATAGTAAAAACCCTCAGTCTATCGGAAGTATGATGAGCAGAAGATGGCAGACATAGCAGGAGTGATGCCTTTTGGATGACCACTACCCAGTGGAGTTGCTGGCAGCATCTACATGAGACGAGGTATTTGGTGGTTGTGGCAGAATCCAGGAAAAACCATAGAGCTCAGCAAGAGTTAATGGCACTTGTGTCCTAAGGTCAAAGAAAGAGCCAGGGACAAAGGAAGGGGAAAAAGGAGAAGTCATAAGTTAACCTATTCATGGCTATGTTTGAAAATCCATTCATTTATTCATTCACTCTCTCAACAAGTATATATTGGACACCAGCTAGATGCTAAAATATTGCTCTAAGCTGTTTGGATGAGGTAGCTCGATAAGGGAATCAGGAATCCTGCCATCCTCTGTGTCCTCATAGAACTCACAGTCTGATGGAAATGAGGGAGGCAATAAGTAGACTGGCAATAGTCAAGATAACAAGAGAAACCAAAGAGAGGATGTGCTACAACAAGGAGTCTCTAAATTGGAATGTGTGAGGGGAAAAAAACGCAGAAGACCTTTCTTCTTATGCAGTTTGTATGTATACGTTCCTAATATTTAATACAGAAGATGCAGTGCTCCTGTGTCTGGCATGCACAGTAGATGATGCCCTGTGTCCCGAGGGAAAGGCAGATGTCTCTCTCTCTCTCTCTCTCTCTCTCTTTCATTTGTGCACTGACTGGTCTTCTGTAAAAGGTCTTGACACATGGACCCTTTGTATGGTGTGCTTTTCAGTCACACTGATGTAAAAATGACTGAACATATAATAAGAAGTCAGCTAATATGTTTTCATCAGAGAAGTCTGAAACATGCATATACAGGCACAGTGAACCTCACCCTGAGTGCAAATTTGGTATTGTTTCTATGCAGCCTTTAGAGATGGCATAGCTGTCATCTGTCTAATGAAATAAATACAATATAACAAAATGAAAACAACGAGGTGAACAACTGAAAACCAGATTTTAGCGTTTTGGTTTCAAAAATGTTAAACAAGATTTTCAAAAATAATGAAGCACAGTCAATCACAGTGTTCTCGGCTAAAAATTAAAATTAACATAGTTCAGAGGGAGAGCAAAGTTTTATTTACTCAATAAAATAAATACATTTGAGATACAAGCAGTTACATAACGTAACAAACCATAACAAGCAGTGCATCTAGAACACGTTACAGAAAACATAATATTTTAATCACAATGCATTAATAATTTCATGAGCTAAAACTCGCTTATCTTCCACCCTGGAAATGAAAGCACTCATGTTATTAATAAACGCATTTGTTCAGCTTTTTATAATCACTCAGGTTTACAGACATTTTCTTTTCTACATTTTTTAAATTCATGCTTACTCTTTTTAAAAATTAACCTACCAGGTGAAGACATTATTAAAAAGAAAAAAAATCATTCAAATTAGTTTGCACACAAAGACACAGTTCTAGTTCTAAACTTTATTGAATTTTTAAATATTTATTCTCCATGTCTACTGGCGTGAGGATGAAGTACACCGTGGTGTGGTAGTCAGGTAGTACAAGCCTCGTATCTAGGTTCTCTGGATTCTGGCTCTCAAGTAATTAGCGTCTGGACGCGGTTGCCCTGCTGTGAGATGGGGTAGAGGTTCTTCACCTGTCTGGTGACAGGTTCTGGGGGAGATAATCCATTGTGGGATGTAGGTGTTCAGGCTGTACCTTAAGTGGTCAGTTAGATCTTTAGGACGGATTCCTAACTTTGTTGAGTTAATTTTCAACTTTTTTAGCTATACATACGAGCATCAAGTCCTTAGCTTTGGCTTTGACTTCACGTCTTTATCTTAAAGAATACATACTGCAAATGTGTTTATCTTCATCTAAATTGAACACCAATATAGTTGTCATTTTGATTATTCTGGGATCCCTCAGCAGACCGTATTTCACCTTATTAGTAATTTGGGAGGGTTAGGGATGAAATCCATGGCCTTTTGAATATATCGAACACACTAATGATCCACTTTCTTTCGACATGCATTTAACACCCATTAACAATTGATGATTTAGTCGTCAGAGGGCAGAGATGGTCCCCATGCAGTGTTCCGGGGCCCTACCAGGCCTTCACTAGAACCTTGCTTTTGAACTGACCCAGATATGGGCAACACTTCTACTAACTGGCAAGATAGGATCATTCGAAATGAAGGCTGGAACTCAGCCAGTCTGTCAGCACAGAAGTCTGCGGCTCATCACAGCACAACCCTCTGAGGCTGTAGATACGTGGAGAATGAATGACAGTCAGATCCCGAAGCCGCTGCTGTACAGTGAACCGAAGAGAAGGCAGGCAAAGAAAATAGAAAATAGAAATGCTCTCAGGTTTCATAGCTGCTCACAGTCCAACCACCTGGTGGGCATGGGGGACTGCCGAGGCAGTCAGGGCATTTTGGCATGCGGCAGTCGGAGACTGTTGGTCTTTTTAATAAACATCTGGGCAGTCAAGTCTAAGAGATCCTGAAAATTAAAGAGGCATCTTTACATTTGGAAAGTGTTATTGTACATTGATTTCTTCCTCTACTCTTCCATTTGGAGCACACTCATGATCAGCAATGTCATCTTCGAATACTAAGGGCAGTGGCAAGCTGTGAATTGGCTTTGGGAAGACTTTCCTCATATGTGAGATCTTGCCTACCATGTAAACACAAATGATGCCACTAGAAGAAAGAATGCATTAGAAATTCATTACTTCATATCATCCACGATTTTTATATGAGATGATTTTGTGGGAACAAGAAGATTTCCAATGAGGGTTGTAACTAACTTTTAGAAAATATATTCATATTGCTAAAAGGGGAAGGTGGGCCTTTGGCTCAAAATGTAACCAGTAGCATATACCAAAGGATGAATAGGATATCAAGATTTCAGCCTTCGTGTAACTTGAACATTTTTATCTCGGCATATTTAAATGCTAGTCTTGAGGTTTGTATTTCCTGTGAAATTTCTTCAGTCATCTTGAGGGGCTGTTACACACCTTCCAATCTTCGTGTAATTAAGGCAGTAGTTTTGTTGTCATCTTGTCACAACTCATGAGAAAAACTGTGAAAACTGACGAGCATATGCAGTAGTAAGTCAGTATTAGACAGCTATATGTAATTTTGCTTTGCATCTTGAGGCACTCCATTGCACTTGTGAATAGTCAGCTGTTCCTTTCCCATTACGTACGTTTTCCCCCCTAAAGATTCTTTTTTTTCCCCCTTTTCTTTAAACTTACCAAGAGGCATCTCATTCCACTTAATATTCTGGGAACTCAGGTGTTGTTAAATCTAGCAACAAAGTCAATTTAATTTGTCTAGAATTCACTAAAATTAAGACTTTATTCTCTAGTTTTAATGGAATGCTAAATAATATATTATTATAAAATTAACTTAAGTCAGAGCTCGTTCAAATGAATGTGTAAATATTTCACAGTGTTGGCAATCATGCACCGAGAAACTCCTTTGTGCTATTTAATGATGTTTTTTTGGCAAAAACAGGTGCTGCCACATGGACAGTGATAACACGGAATTTAAACAATAAATTATATACCTGTATCTTTATTATTTGATGAGCCTTAGAGCCTTCTACACATTAGAAAATTTTTTCTTGGCTCATATTGCTATTAAATACTGAAAACGTGTTATAAGTTTCTAGCAGGTAAAAAATGACCAATCATTCATTACTAAACCAAGAAGTCCTTCAAGGAGAGTCCCAGCAAGTTGAATTTATTGAAATTTATTATCACTTAGAGCAGAGATCTATTGTCAACATCACAGTAAACATAGTTGAAAAACAAAATTACAATTGGGGATGTTTGTGGGCAGAGAGTGACATTAAATTCCCAAACATAAAAGACCTCACAATGACTTCACAGACATAAAATTGGGCATGACTGGCGGGAGCAGTACGGATTAGAAAGACCCGAGAACTAACCATGAGTCAGCAATGCTTGTCGGTAATTGATTATGGTCTCAAAGATGTATAAATAAGGACACGGCATCACGGGCTCCACATATCCCACACTGACTAAGCCTATCGTTTTGCCTATTTTTGAACTCTGTATTTTAGTCAATTGACAAGGGCATAGAGAAGAAAAATGGGCATAATGGAAGTGTTGAAAAATGCATGGCAAAGCATGGCAAACCATGGCAAAGCATGGTGCAGAATGGAATTCAGTTTGAAATCTAGAATAAAATATATAGAACATAATATACCATATATATAGTATATATGTAGAATATAATATATAGAAAATAATATAGTGTTTTGTAATAATCTGTAATATTTGTTCCCATAAAAGAAAACTTCTTGATTAAAGTAAAAATACGCTGGGACATTTAAGAAGTTAAGGGGAACAAAGGAGACCATACTATTTATTGTTCAGGCAGCGCATGAGCAAAGTTCTTCACTTAAGATGGTTTGGTGAGGTTCCTGGAAGACACAGGACAGTTGAAGAACTAGGCCTTTTACCTTTACAGATACCTTTGGCATCTGTAGCCAAAGTCTAAATTTTACTCATTTCAACCTGCCTTTTTGAGATCTGTAGGCCCATGTGCCTTTAACAACTAAAAAGAAATACTATGATGCCCTGCAAGGCATCTGAGTCAGTTTCAGTGTAATTTACCATCCTGTTTTGTCCTGCCTCCTTCTGCTTGCCATCTTCTATTCCTGACTTCCATTCTGTAGAATGCATCTAGCATTTCCCGTGTTGTGCTTGCTCAGCTCCAACAGTCAGTGGCAATCTAGCTGTGGCAAAAAAGTATCATGCTGTAAAACCCAATGCTTTCCTCCTCTCTATCTTCTGTTCTCTTTTTTCATAATTTCCAAGCAAAGAAAGACAGATTCTTCCTGGTTTTTTCACCTCTTCATTTCTTATCATTACAAACGCTTTCAGGTTTCTCTGTGGAGTATCTTTGGTGCTATTCTTCCTACAGCCTAGAAGAATCAACTTCTGCCTAAAATACTTTCTTCTCTGACATTCGTACCTGCTTAGAAGTGTGGCACGTTCTTCTTGGCCTTTGGTAATAGAGGGGCTGACACCAGTGCTTACATGACTGGAATTCTTGAGAATGTTGAGATTAAGATTGTTGCGAATCTTAATCTCACAATATTAAAGGTAGAAATTTCTACATTTGAGATTTGAGTTGATGAAAATGCATTTTAACAATTAATCTACTGTAAACGATTGCTAAATTCATCTGTGTATGTCTATTTTTTTCTGCTATCAAATGTGACTCATTCAGAAAATGTTAAGACTTTAAGCTTTCTTTTCCCCTGGTGAATATTCCCATCCTATGAAGAAGTTATGCTTCTTATGGTTCCTATATTACACTAGTCATGCACTCATTCTGATCTTTAGAATGACCTGAAGATTTAGGAATACATCCACAAGGTTAGGAGAAAATTTAAAATATCCTCTTGGGTTTATTTTTCCTTGTTACCCAATAAAGCTCAAAACCGGAATAAAGTAATGGTTTAAAATGAATTTTGTTTAGTTTTAAAAGCCATGTTTTCTTCTCAGTCTGTTTCTTTTCTTCACTCAGTTTTATTTTGTATTTTTATATTCTCACACTCTTGGCTATCAGATATTTTTATCACTGTCTTCCTGCAACTCAAAATGATACCTATTTCTACTCCATATATAGCCTGTATTCACCTTGTTTAAAGATAAATGATCAACTTCATGTTTTAAAATTCTATTTTTTAAAAATATTTTAGTGAAATATTTTAAGGATTAAAAAAACTGTAAAGGTCAAACCACTAAACTATTTTATTGCTTTCTTATACTTCCCACTTCAAAGGTTTTTCCATTTAAATCTAAGGTAAAATCATCTCTGGACTTATTTGCCAAAATGCTTTTCTGCAGTTTCTATACGAAATGAAATCAGAAATGTTCATTTATATAACGAAAACTGTCATCAGATTTGCTTATTCGTTTGCTTTTATTTAGATTTAGGGGTTCAACATGTAAGAAACACTTTCTCCGTTCTTCCTACATGAATATTTGTGAATTGGCTGCCGCCAAGTAGCAGATTGTATTATAATGTATCATATTCATACCTTCAAGGCTTCTTTCATCATTAAAGGAGTCACTATCTTTAATTTTTGTAAGGGACTTTAATTATTGGTGCTTATTTCATATTTTGATTAATTTTGGCTTTTAATTTCCACTACTTGTCATGCCATGTTTTGTCATGATCTTTCAGTTGGGTGCCATTCTAATTATCATTCCAAGGATTCATTTTCTCATTTATTATTACCTCAGTCCTTTTAGCTGCTTTCAGAGGGCTAATATCAACTTTCAAGGGTAAAGTGTGAAGAACAGATTGCCTTCACACGTTGATAATTTTGAAGATTTACAAACAAATTTAAAAATATGATTTCCATTAATGTGTTTAATAGAATTTGCTAAGATTTAAGTAGTATAATCCTTGAAATTTGCATTGGCAAAGTCTTAAGAAATCATATGCTTTACATCAGTAAGTACTAATAATATCTATAATTCATTTCAATTTTAAGTAATAGTAATGTAAAAAAAAATTACCAAAGCTCTTTTTTTTTATATACTATAGCATCATTTGGTTCTGAAATGGTATTGACCTTTGGTTTTGAGTAGAGAAACTGTGTTATAAATTCTAACTAGTAGATGTAGCATTTTGGCATGGTAAAAATAATTAGGATTTTAGAATTAAAAGAATTAGATTTGAATCCCTACTCTGACTTATTACTACCACTTAACTGGCCTTGGAAAAGCAATATAAACTGCATTTGCTTCAGTTTACATAACTGAAAAATGGGAACAATGACCTCTAGCAAGCTTGGGGGTCCTCTTTAGGAAAAGGAATCCTAATTTATATAAGGATTATATAGTGTATATAATCCTAATTTATATATAAGAGCAACTCAAATGAATGGAATGACCTAAATGTGCCATCAAATTACTTTCATACTACATATATTGACATATTAATTAACACGTGTAGGAGTTTTATCACCAGAACACTGATTTCTTTAGGCTGTTTCTTCACTGGTGACAATTTTGCTTGCTATTTCCTTTGAAACTGATAGATTTTCTTCAAGTGAGTCGGGTAGATTAAGAAGTAATTCATTATGTTGGGATGCCCTAAATATGAGTTTCTAACCACAACACTGGTACAAGAGTTTGCCCTAAAATTGCAGGAACTTGGTAAATTTACATTATTTTCATCAAAAAAGAAAAAAGAGTCCATGATGGGTTTCCAATTATATATGCTGTATTTTTGAGGACAGTACTTCCACTTTGACTTGGGATCAATAAGACATGAGCCTTCCGCTCTGAATTTTACATGTCTCACAATCAGAAGAATTTGCCCATAGATTAGATTCTGTGCCTGGACATTTCCAAACTAGTTTTTCCTCCACTCTACTGTGCACTCTACTGTACCCTACAAGCACGTATACATGCTTCTGTCTCTGGAGCCACAGGACATGGTCACAATGATGACCTGAACTCTGCATCAGCTGCTTTGTATTACCACTCTGTGTGAGCTGACACAGTGGGGATGAAGAGGATTCCTGGAAGCCATTCCTAGTCCTGGATGGCTAGCAATAATTGAAGTCCTCACACAAATGATTGCTAAACCACATAAATATATTGTATGAACCCAAACCAGTGTATTCCCAGCCCACCCTCCTCTTAGGCAGAGCTTAAAAATGCTTATAGCCATTCCAAGGCCACTCAATTTAGAGAAAAGTGCAATGAAGAAGGAGTCAGTGTAGAAAGAGATAGCAAACAAACCAAATTGACTGAGTACATTGTCAGACTCCTCCCAGGGCCTCCGGAGAAGAGGAACACTCAAGTGAGCATCTGGAAGGTGAAGCTTATTAGGTTTATGTTAAATTTGCCTTTGAACTCTACCTACTGGAGGTCAGGAGAAGCTTCAGGAAGTAAAAAGGCACTATTTGGGCCAAGAAAAAATAGAGTTGAGATGTTTAGGAGGTAAACATACAAGGACTTGGTGATCATCTGTAAGGTGTGGAAGGCAGGAAGGCAGGCAGGCAATTGAGGAATGACCCCTAGGGCTTGAAGTTAGAAGCATTATAATGAGCAATAAGTTTTGATATGGATGGGGTAGGCTGAGGAGGACGTGGTTAGAGACATTTTGGAGCCTGTTGAAAATGTGGAAATGTCTCTGGCACGGCCAAGTAGAGATTTTTCATAACATCTGTATTAAGTTCTGAAATCAGAGGAGACCAGAGGGCTAGAGACTAGTATTTGGATGATAGACATATGTAGGTGGTAGTTAAGATCAAGAGAATGGATGAGCCCCACTTTCAACACACACACACACACACCCACACACACACCCACACACACATACACACACACACCACTAAAGACAATGTACAGAGTAAGCAGAGCAATCAAACAAAGAGGGAGTCCAAGAACACTTGGTTTTAGAATGGGAGCAGAGGAAAGGAGTTGAAATCATGAAAAGGAGGGGAAATCAGAACGAGGTATGATGTGGAATTCCTGGGAATAAAGAGTTTCTAACAAGAAAAAGTGCTCAAAAGTGACAATTGAAGGTGGAAAAGCTTCAGGTGAGCTGTGAGAGCTGGGAAGCAGAGGTCATGTGATCCAGGCATACGGGAAGGAAGCTGGCCACGTGGAAGAAGCTGGGTTATTGTTAAAGAGAAATGCTAGCTTGATGAGAAGATTTCCCGTCTGTTAGGGTAGGGAATACTTGGGCATACTCACTGATTACAGGCAAAAGATCAGCAGAGGAGAGCTTTGAAATTCAGGGGTAAACAGAAACTGCTCCCCCAGAAAGCTTTCCCTAGCATTCCATCTATTTTATGCCTTCTTTCCTTCTCCCTGCAGCATGGATCGAGTGCCCCTTCTATATGTACTATATCTTTAAATACATGAGAATATGTAGTGGATAATTATCTCTTTGTCAACATTTTCCACTAGACAACTTGGGGCCTCATTTAACTTGTCTCTAATTCCCTTTGGCTTAGAGCAATGGTTATTGAAAGAAAGCCTATGAGGAGAAAGAGATGGAAAGACACAGGCTAGAGAACAGAGAAGCAGGATCTATCAAACAGGGGGATTCTTCACAGTATTTTGAAATTAGATTGAAATGGTAAGGGTGGGCTTTAAATATTGACTTGAAATTACAGGGTTAAGACCATAATGTCACTTACAGTGTTTGCAGAACATTAGATCATTTTTGCTTCCAGGCATCTGACTTTACTATTTCTGGATTCTTCCCTGATGGTCCCTTTTTCTGCCTTCTTTATTTCACAGGCACATTCCTAGCATAAAGGGAGACTCTACAACAAGTGGTAGTGGTGAATTGGACCATCAGTAAAAATGTCTGGAAACACTGAAAGCTAGGATTATCTGAACATTATTTTAAAACTCTCTGGGTCACTTTGTGCCTGGAACAACAACAAAATTTTTGTGTATTGTGTTTACTGTGCTTCACAATCAAGGGCTACTTGTTTTGCCCTGAGCAGCTATTTCCTAACGTGCTGGTCACAAATTAGATAAGGTAAAAAAACTGGGGATGATATTCTACTCATCATCAATACTTTAACCCCCCAAAAGAAAAAAAGAAATAAGTGCATGCCCTTTGATTGTGAATCAATAGTGTTATCTTCATTTGCAAAGGACAGCACATTAGAACATGTTGATTTAGTTTCTTATTTCTGTTGAATAAACACACAGGTCGCTAATCATCAGCTACTAAATATATTTTCCAAAGGTGAACAAAAGAAGTGGGTAATTTGATGCTTCTTAATTAAGCTCACAACACAGTTTTTTTTTTATACTCTTAAAAGCATTTGTTTATGAAAGCTAAATGAGTATAGATTTCTGATGGAAAGATCCCCATCCCCCCAACACACATCAGCTGTGAGTGATTCTGGCTAGTAAATTATATGCTGTCCTCTACATTGCCTTGTAAATGACCTCAACCCTGACCTTGACACAGCAGTATTTCTAAGAGAATAATAATTTATTCTTCATGTTAGATAAACTAAGCCCATGATGGTTCTTAGCTATAATTCTGTACTATTCACTGAGAAAACTGGTCCTATATTTTCAGATAAATAATAGGTGGAGAGGGAGAGAGGGAGAAACAGAGAGAGAGAGAAAGACATATAAAGAGATTTAAAGAATAGAAGCATGGATGCCTTGGAGGGTGGCATGTCCAGGAGGTAGGGAAGGATAAATAGCTCTCTCAGCAGTCATCTATGTAGTGTGGCTTTGTATACATGACATTTGTCTAACTTCACATGCATTAATTTTGTGTTACTAAACTCTTTATCAGACTTCAGACCTGTTTCCCATATAAAGGGATATAGATATAGATGACATAGATATAGCTATAATCTTTGAGGACTTTATAAGATTATAATAATGATTAACATTCTTAGAATTTCTATACCTAAAATTAGCTTATCTGAAATGAGAATTTCACCATTGTTATACTGGCCCTTACACATTTCCATAATCATAGCTCACATTAGCTCATGTTAAAGCTTTGTTTATGTGTATGTAAACCCCTACATTAATGTTATACATTCTGAAAATTTCACCCACACAGCGCTAATTATTATTCACACATTAGTGCCTATTAGCATGGGTTTCTTTCTTCCTTTTTTACTTTTTTTTTCTTTTCTTTTCTTTTTTTTTTTTTTTTGCAAATGTTTCAGCCAGCATTTGGATTTCACTTACTTGGCAGAACCAACTTGTTATCATGGTTTTCAAAGTCTGGCAGCCAGCCTAAGAAGTGACCTATTTTGCTGTCCGAATTTCCTGTCCTCCTCATCATTACAGATATAAACAGATAATCTGTTAAACTCATTGAAACTTTCTTGAAAAAAATAGCAAAATGGAACTTCAGTAGGTCTCCAGATTCTATTGTCAAAGCAATAAAGAACAACCTTTTAGCAAATTGGAGTTCATTTGATTGTGTTTGATATGCAATTATTGGTAGGAAATTCATCCATTTTTAACAATTATAGATTTTTTTAAGTCAGTCCTATTTTGTAGAAATCTTAGAAAATAAACATTTAAACATACTCAGGGGCATGACTTACTTAAATTGAATCCCAAATATAACATACATTAAGATGTAATATTGAAGTTAGCCCATATCAAGAGAGTGAGATTACTCTAAGGATTTGGACTCATATAGTAATAATGAAGTTGAGGTTAATTTTAAATATTGCATATAGCTTGCTGGGGATACAAACTTAAGAGCCAGCATTGAGCAAACAACATTGAATTAATTACTATTTATTGAACAGTAATAAAGGGTAATCTTTTTTTTCTAAACCCTATAAATTAAATGTTTTCTTTTGGTGGTTTAAAAATATAACTCATTTTATGGAGTGAATTCCTAGAAGGAAATAATGGATTTGTAGACAACAGAAGCAGGAAAATGAACCATCACATTTTCCTATATGCTCAGCTTGGCTGGCATTAAATCTTTCAAAATCTCAGAGTTGGAAGGAATCTTAAAGGAAAAGTCAACTGAGAAAGAAAGGTAGAAGACTCATGAGTATCTCAGTCCAGAATGCTATCACAAAGTACCATAGAATGGGTGGCTTATAAATAACAGAAATTTACTTCTCACAGATCTAGAGGCTGGCAGTATGAGATCAGTATGTCAGCATGCTGAGTTCTGGTGAGAGTCCTTTTCTAGGTTGTAGACTACCTTCTTTTCCTTGTATCCTCACATGATAGAAAGAGGGCAAGACAGCTCTTTGGGGTCCCTTTAAGAGGGCACTAATCCCATTCATGAGGACTCCACCCTCAAGACCTAATTATGTCCCAAAGGCCTCACATGGGGGATAGGATTTCAGCATATGAACTGGGGGGTGGGGGACACTAACATTCAGTCCATTGCACTGAAGAAGAGGAAGCCATTCCTTGACACTCCTTTCCCTTAATTAGTTCATTAGCTAAAAGTCAAAATCTATCTGGAAAATTCTGCTTCCTGGTCAAGCTGACCTTGAGTTGAACCCTTAGCCCACAGTTTCTGGGTTTACTCCATTGAAAATAAAATATTAAGGTTGTCTCTTCAACATACACTTGATTCTGGAACCCCTGTCCCTAGGCATTTAGTGCAGTAGCATCCCAAAGGATTAAGGTGAAAATCTCTGGGCTCCTCTGGAGGCTGGAGAGAACAGTGTGAAGCAACTAGTTCAGGGAATCCACATGTTAACTGCAGCAGGACCATCAGTATAATATGGAGGAAGTAAATCCAAAGAATAAGGGAGTAAAAGCAAAATCAAAGATAAGGTCCAGTAAGTACTCAGAGCACTAGGGAACAATAAATGGAAACTCAAAAGAAGGAACAAAGTTCACTGAGATCTGCTGGGGTTAAATAAAAACAAGATCACAATACAGAGAAGACAAAAGTCAAACCAGAGCCATTGCAAAGACTGGAGATCCAACAAGCTATGAGAGCCAATGTGTTCCTAAATGGTCCTTTTGATGTGGTAACTTTGGGGGCTATTGCTAATCCTAAAGGATTTTATAGATATGGAAAGTCATTCTATAGATTTGGAGCATTTTTCTGGCTTTGTACTTCCATGACTTCTGGCTTGCCATCTCTTGGGACCTGTGGTCATCCAGAAATGTTTCCCCCTCATCCCTTATGTTTCAAGTTCTAGAGGTCCAGACTATGCATTTATTCTTCAGTTCCTAGTATACTGTTCTACAAAGTGCAAGTTCAAAATAAAAAATTGAAATTAATTGAAATACAAATAGACTGAATGGTAAATATTTCCACATCTCTGGGACTGTGTTTCATTTCATGTTGTGTTAGACTTGTCTTTGGCTATTTAATTCAATTGCTTGGGGTGTGATGGAAATGACGCCAAGGTCACAAGTTCAGTCCTTGTGTGAGCAGCTTGCTGAGCTCTATTTTGTGGCCATAGAGTCCACTGGCCAGCTGTCTTGAAAGTGCATGACACTGGCCACCAGAGAATGAGAAGAGATATGGGGGATCAGAGGAGACTCCTCACTTCTGATAACAATACAACTCAGAATGTCTGACTCATAATAAATTGGACTTTTCATAGAGGGTCTTGTTTCCTTTGGGAATTCCATTCAAAACGTTATAATACTAAATACAAACTTATAATACTTTTAGAAGTCCAGGAAAGAATGAGCCACATATAGAGTTAGGCAGCACAATGGAAAGAGCAGAAAAATCAGCAGTGGGAGCCCAAGGCCTGAGCCTTCTCTATACTACTTGGGACTAATGTGATCCCTAGGACAAGTTTTTAAATCATTCTGAACTCCAGTTTCATTATGTGTAAAAACTTAACTCACAGCATTGTTAGGAGAATTAGGGGAGATAATATTACCATCATAACTAACTGCTTAGTAAATGTTAGGTGTTAGTAATAATTTAGAGTTGCAAGTAGATGGAAAAAAAATAGCTGACCACATATGAGAACAGCAGGGACCCAAGAATCAGAGTATCACAGTTGTCAAGGATTGCAATGATACATCCTATCCTGGGTTTTACAGATAAGCATTGGAGAAGCTCAAGTTTGAGTGCCTTGCTTGGTTGTCACAGATTGACAGAGCTGAGACTAGAGCTTCCATCTCCATGTCCAATCTCATTGCTCCTTCATGCTTAGCAAGAGGAGGCAGTCTGAATTCCAATGAGGAATGTAATATTTAGACACTTTAGTAAGTCCCCTACTGAACATGAAAAACACCATAACTTGGTTACTTCATTCAAACAATATTTATTGAGTGCTTACCAGATGCTGAACACTGTCCTAGGTACTGGATATTTGGGATCCATCAAGATAAATATAAAGGACACATACCAGATGATTTCTCATATGTGGAATTTATGAAACAAAACAAATGAGCAAAGGGGAAAAAAGGGAGAGAAAGAGAGAAGAAAACCAAGAAAGATTCTTTTTTTTAATGTTTATTTTTGAGAGAGAGAGAGAAAGAGAGAGACAGAGCATGAGTCAGGGAGCGGCAGAGAGAGGGAGACACAGAATCTGAAGCAGGCTCCAGGCTCTGAGCTGTCAGCACAGAGCCCCACGTGGGGCTCGAACTCACAGACCATGAGATCGTGACCTGAGCCGACGTGAGACGCTTAGCCTACTGAGACACCCAGGTGCCCCCAAAAAACAATTCTTAATGACAGAAAACAAACTGATGGTTACAACAGGGGTTGTAGGTGGGCGGGGTGATGGGGATTATGGAGTGCATTTATTGTGATGAGCACTGAGTGTTGCAAGCAAGTGTTGAATTACTAAATTCTACACCTGAAACTAATATTACGCTGTATGTTAACTAACTGGAATTTAAATAAAACTTAAAAAAAAGAATGTAAAACAGGCACTGTCCTTGTGAAGACAAATCTCCAGAGAACAACCACCATGTAAACAAATGAATACAATTTAGAACCGTAAAAGCCCACGGAAGGCGCTGTACAGTAAAAGAAATCCTGGAACTTCTCAAGAAGAGGTGATTGGGCGACTGCCTCAAAACAGCTATGTTATGTTATGCCAGTATTATCAGAGATTGCCTGTCAGTTATCCCTTCTCTTACATTTGCCCTTAGAAATGCCTTTCAAAGAATACTTCGAGAAAAACTTTGACTCAACATTTTAGTATGTATGGTTGCTCTGTGACCATTTGGTAGTAGAATGTGGACCTGAGATTCAAATAGAAAACAATGTTAAATTTACTTTTGTGGCTTTTTGACACCCCGAATAGCTTGGTAATAGCAGAAATTCCTACCTCCAGGGATTTTCCAAAATTAATATCCGGAAGCCTTGGTCTGCATGTCTGAATAGATAGGTTGTCCAGTGAAAAGTTATGGGACTCTATTTTTCTTCAGTGTTTATATTCTCACTTTTGAAAGGTTGTGGCGGGGTGGAATTTACAACCATCTTTGTTCACTATGTGTATTCCACCTGTTCATGGGTCTCATTCTCCTATAGTCACTTGTAATCAGAAACCTCCATTCAGGACAACTGCCGGAAACATTGTTCTATTCCATTTGTTTGGAGACACCAATGGTCAGGTAATATTTTGTTGGTCAAAGAATAACTCTGCTATGTTGTCTCAACTTTAAAAAGTAGATTTACAAAGTTGTTGAATATTTCCTCAGGGTCACCTTCTGTGCACTACTTTTTTGTACTCTCAATCCACGCTCTTCATTGACTAGCTTCGACTGATTGACACATTCTTTGATTAAACAAGTTATCCCTTGATCAAAAATTAAAACCAAAAAAAAATAATTTGATGGATAACCTGAGTACTCATGTTAACATTCAAGAAGCAAGACTTTGTGTTATCTACCAAGATTACAATGAATTAATCTAATTTGAAAAAAAAGATACATTTTCAATTTTTTTTTTATAAAATAGAGCTCCTAACCATGAATAAAAGTAATGCCCTAAGTAAAGGTGATAGTGCTCAAAGATTCCCGTTTGGTTTTTTAAGAGAGGTGAAGAAGGGGAAGGAAAAAATATTTTTCTTTATGCAACCAAAAAGATCTGCATTTTAAACAGCCTCCTCTTACCAAAAAAAAAAAAAAGCCACCATCTTTAATTTCTTTAACCAAATTGAGCAGGTATCGTGGTTTTGCAGCTTTACATTAGGTTAATGTAAAGGCTGTGTTCATTTCACTTACTGTATAATTAGGATTTGAGTCCAAATCCCAGAGTGCATATGACAGGGATTTTCTTAAGGAGACTATCTGCTCTTCTCAAAATGGCCTTCTTATTTCTTGTGTTTCTAACATCAGAAAAGTGAGTATAAACAAACAATAGATGACCTTTATGAGTAAAACATCTGAGCACAGAAAGATTAATCGACCTCCATCAGCCAGTCATTAAATCAAATAGGAGCTTTTCTTGTACTTTTAAACCTCCGATTTACAGTCAGGCCAATTGTGTAAAAAGGCTGGTAATACAGTGACGCCCAATGCCACTGGGCTTTAGAAAGCTGACAGTTCCTGTAAAATAGTCATTAAACAACCTCTAGAAGAGACTCATCAGCAGATGCCCCCAGGTGAAGGAGAGAGAAAGCTGAGAGAATGAAGGAGAATCTAACATCTTAGCATGACTGAATTAAACAGAGCATATTATGCTGATTTCCAGAGTCAGCCCAGTAATTTAATTTTCAGAGCAGTTCCTTTGATTGTAGCAACCATTTTATGAAACATTAATAAAACTTTGTGTGTGTGTGTGTAACACACATCTCTTTTCCATTTAATTAAGAAAAAGTAGTCAACATATTTAAATTTGCTGACCATTAGTTCCATAAATGCCAAAAAATTTTGTTGTTGTTATTTTTGAAAAAGCAAAGGAGCAGAATAATATAGCTCCCACTGTATTATTCCCTAGTAAGCACAGAATAGGGAAAAAGAAATAAAGTACATAAAGTTATTACATGTTAGTCCATAGGATTTTACATTAAGACTCTGAGCTAAATCACTGCTATAATGTATAATCCAAATGTGATTTTGTAGCTCCTGTATAATGATGTCTACTGTGCATCCAAATTAATTGTTATAGAATACACATTGCCCTGTATACTAAGTGTTTATCAAAGATTCTAAGACAAACAGATATTCCTGGATCAAGATACCCAGTGGAAAGTTGTGTCTACTGAATTTTGTTATACATTTTAAGTAACAGCAGATTCACAGATATGAATGTTTTAAAGAAGGAAGGGACCTTAGATAATTAATATGGATGTGCCTCACTTTACAGAATATGTAGATTCCTGAAATGTGCATCATAAAACTATTTTCTTTGCAAGTTAACTTATACTTTCTCATTTATTTCCATCATAAAGCTAAAGATCCATTCTCACTGAAGTAATTTTTGGCTCAAAGACAATGATCACATTTAAGAATGAATCAACCTTTTTAAATCAGTGGCAAATTTTATATTCAAATCTAGTAATTATCCTTTGCCTGAGCTTTTTGCTATAATTCTCTCTTGTCTTTCATGACACAACCCTTATTATTTTAACTTCATTGTTAGATGCCTTGTATTCCCTACTCTACTTTATTTTTTAAAAAAATAGCCATATATAAATGATAAATAAATAAGTCAGAATATCCCTTCAAAATAACATACAAATATAAACAAGACTTTTGTTAATAAGTAGTTTAAAAAAAAAACAGCCTACATTGTCAGTCCCCGCAAGAACATGAGTAATGTCACAGCTAAGGCAGCTCTGGAGGACATTAGGGTCCCAGAGACCTGGGTTTACTGCAGGTGCTGCAGATGACTGAAGACCTCTCCGGGTCACTTAGCCTCTCTGGGACTTGGTTTCCTCATCATTAAAATGAAAAGGCCACACTAAAGGTTTTTTTGTTTTTTTTTTTTCTTCTCCCATCATTATACCTCTGGGATCCTAATAAAAGTGTTCTCTCTATGTAGACCTAGTTAGTACTTTCTATGGTTCTTGACATACTTATTAACAATAATGTCCTTATTAAACTTTTGACAGTCTCACCTCATAGTAAGATGGACACCACCAAAAAGACCATGGCCACATGTTATTATATACAAGAGAGCCATTCCCCAAATTGTGTGTGTTTAATGGTTATTCCTATATTTGTTTTCCGTATTTTTATGTTGATGGGTTTTCCAAGTTCTTCTATTAAACTATAAAATATCTATAATTATTTCTGTTCTGAGTTCACAATTTGGAACTTGATGTTTGTGTCTATATTTGGGATTCAAAACAATACCCAGTTTTCAAGCATAGCATTCAAGTGTTTTTGGAGATCACTGTTGTGTATAAAAGTCTGCAAAGGAGTGTCAGAATTTGCTTCATCTCATTATACCAAACATATTAATTAACTCTTTAAGTTCTATATTCTTACACAATGAATAATCTGTTGGTAAATCATAAAGATTCACATTTAAGCCCATACCTAAGGCATTTGCTCATCACCAACTCTAAAATACCCATAAGATTAAGCACCACACATTCAGGGAAGGAAGGAAATAGAAGATAGTTGTTTAACAGACTTTCATCTGGGAAAGATTTTATTAAGAGCCTCTTTCCTATACGCCAAGATATGAATGCTTGAGTATAATTCAATTTTATACAAAAGAAAATTCCATTCAAATCTAAAGATAGAATATTTCTATTTCAAGTTACTTTCCACTGAATTATTGAGAAGAATTGAAAGATAGCAATCCGAGGTCCTAAATGTATGAAATAAGTCTTCAAATGGGAAATAACATTTGCAAATTCTTGGGGCCATGGATGGCAGGGGAGTAAGGCCACTGTTCAGTGTGTTAAGGTTAATTCCATGGTGTGCAGCAGGAATACAGTCATCTTGTATTGCCACACTGGTGGCAAACCAGGTTGGTGTGTGTGGTCATTTTCCTGGGATTCTCTTAAAAGGGAAGCACAGTGTAGAACCCCAAATGCCAGCCCTAAGTTACACAATCTACTGGGCTACACTTTTTTCAAAAGTTTAATCTCCATTGTTAGTCCTGTGAAGAACAGCCCTGCCCTCTCTATTTTCTTACAGAGCTGCTTTTGATGGAAAACTTTGTGGATGTTTGTGATATTGCTCAGAGCCCATTGGCAGATGAGCATCTCTTGCTGTGGCCTCCATCATTATTTGCCTGTCTTGTCTATTAACGAGCACTATCATCCCATCGTGGGATGACAGCTGCAACACGTACTCAGGCGCAATAAACAGCTAAATGAGGCGCACAGCAATTTCACTTGTCACCAGCGCCCTCGGCACGACTGGCTGCACAGCTTGATGCATAAATTCATGAGGCTGTTGCATATGATGGAGTATGCTTGGCTGAAAGAGGTGATGGATAGCAGGGCAGCTAAAAATGGCCATCACCTTGACTCTGTCAGGACATTTTTTAAAACTACCCCATCAGCTTTCTTGTATTCAATGCACTATCATAGCACTGAAGACTCTAAGGTACTGATTTGATACTTTTCTTCAATAAAGACTTTTGGAGAGTTTTCTCTAAAAGGAGGTGCCATGTACTGAGGTGGGTACATTTATTCATCATTAGCTCTGATGCTGCTAAATTAAGTTATGTGCAAGAGTAGAAGTTACTACTGCATAAAAAAATCTCAGAAATCAATTTAAGTCTTAAATAATGTGGGAAAACAACATGAGTTTTTGAAAACACTTCCAAATCATATGGTAGAGTGGTGGATTGGCTAGCCTGAGATTTGAAGAATTTGGAAGTATGGCATGAGAATATTCAAACACATAGACTCCAGAGATAGAACTTGTGTACAACTCGTTACAACATTGAATAATATTTCAGGGCACATGATTACAGCAGCGTTGGCAATGCATTTCCTAGTTAATATACAAAACACAAGCAAGGATTAATACTTTACAAGAGTACTTCCATCAAGAAGTGCTGGACTGGGGACTTCAAAAATAACCAATAATACAATGCATTCATTTCTCTAAAAATACCCCTGTAACCTCTTACTCAGCTGCCTGAATTTAAGCCAGAACTCCAACCACCATAGGCAAGGCCCTGGGTGTCCCACTGGAATGGGCTATACATCCTCCATCTATGTTAGTGGAAGTCATCTAAGGAAGACAAATATAAAGGCAACAAAATCAATGAGGCAGTTTCCTGCAAAGCTTTATGCATTAATCTCTATCACACAGAGATATATATACACACCAGTATAAGGGAAGGAAGTCACTTGTTCTCTAATACAAGAGAAAACCTTTGATAATAAGCAATTAATAAAGTTGTCATGATTAGTTATGCAACTATGAATCAACATGTGCAGTAAAAATGACCACTTTCTATAGACAAAAAATATCTATGATTCAATCATAGTGAAAACAGTCATTAATATGGGTGATTATGAGTGACCCTTATAGCTACTTTGCTTCTCTTCCTTTTGTAATAAAGTAAGAGTTGTCTTCAACTGAGCAAGAGTTACTCTAACAATTTAGACACATATGCACAAGATCAGAGAGTAAATTTATTAGCTATTACCCTTTTTGTTCTTAACTTCCCGTATTCAAACCCATGTTTCCCAAATCGCCTAAATTTAGCAAAGTTATTTTGAAAAGAAAACTGGAGAAAGGTAAAATATATGAGAGATAATGTTCTTACTAATGTGAATCCAAAGTACCATACCAAATGTTAAAAAGAAATTTCCAAATACATAGGAGGAAAATACTTTGGAATTGTTTGAGAGGCAGGGACCTTTTAAGAAGACAATTACATGGCATGGTATCTGGTGATATCCTTAACATATTGCCCTAATTGGCAATCATCTGACTAATCTCAGGACTAGGTGGATTTGATGTAAGTAAGGAGGCATGAGTATTGGCCATTGGAGGGTAGGAGCAGTTGAAGAGGAGAAATTTTGACGAAGTTGGGAAGATTAAGAAAATTCCCTATCAGTAAGACTGGAATTAGAAGTCATTGTGAACTAATAAGGATAAAGATAACAACAGGTATTGTAGGCCTTCTTTATGCC
Source organism: Neofelis nebulosa (assembly GCF_028018385.1). Lineage (NCBI taxonomy): Eukaryota > Metazoa > Chordata > Mammalia > Carnivora > Felidae > Neofelis > Neofelis nebulosa. Next base: position 92,044,363 of record NC_080787.1, on the reverse strand, counting down.
AAGCATTGCAAGACTTGGATAAGGATGAGGTAAATGAGACACTACACTCAGGTTACACAATTTAAAGGCATGCTGAGAAAAGGTCAATCATAAAGATAAATGGTAATTTAATACAATATATTTAACACAGAAATTATTGCCAAATATTCACGATTGTATGAATTTTATCGTTGCATAGAAATTACTACAAACTTAGTGGCTTAAACATCCATTTATTTTCTCACAGTTTCTGTGGGTCAGAAGTTGGTGACAACATGGCTACTGCATGGCTGGGTCTGCTCAGGATCTTACAAGGCTGAAATCAAACTGTAGCTCATGATTCCCTTCCACTCTTGTTCCTGTTAATAGCAGAATAGAGATCTTTGTGGTTGTAGGACTTGTCATTGTTGCCTAGTCAGTTTCATACCTTGTGGCTATTCCTCAGTCCTTTCCTGTGACTCCTTGCTTCTTCAAATGCAGTGGTGGCAAGGTGAATCCTTCCTACCTTCAGATCTCCCTTATACCTTCTCCCTTCCTCTTTTGCTATCAGCCAGAGAAAGCTCTCTGCTTTTTAAGGGTTTGTGTGATTGGATCAGGCTCACCCAGATAATCTTCCTACCTTAAGATCAACTGTGACCTAACATAGTAACATAACATAACATAAAACATAACATAACATAACATAACATAACATAACATAACATAATAACATAACATAACCATAAGAGTGATAGTACATCACTCATCTTGTTTACAGGTTCTGAGGATTAGCAAAGGAAATTTCTGGGGTGCTATTTTATTTTATTTTTTATTTTTTTGAAAAAATTTTTATGTTTATTTATTTTTGAGAGAGAGAGAGAGCACAAGAAGGTAAGGGGCAGAGAGAGGGGGAGACAGAGAATCCAAAGCAGGCTCCAGGCTCTGAGCTGTCAGCACAGAGCCGGACACGGGGCTTGAACTCATGAACATGAGATCATGACCTGGGCTGAAGTAGGATGTTCAACCAACTGAGCCACCCGGGTGCCCTTGGGGTGCTATTTTAGATTCTGCCTACTACAAAGATGAACAAAGTCTCAAAATCTTAAAGATTATATTTAACCCTGCACCTGCACAACCCTGACTCACTTCCTTACCCAACCCAAACATGTTTCTGATAAAACTTTTCTTTTTACAAAAACAGTCTATGAGTCATAAATTGCCAATTTGATTTTAATATTAAGATATCTTTTGATTGGGGCCACCTCCCCTTTATTTTTATACCCATGCTAAGTGCCTCAATGACCCCATATCAGTTTCAGCCCTTCATGTTCCACCTCCACCTTTTCATTTGCTACAGTCTTGGAAGCAGTTTTCTCTGCAACCTTGTAGTGTGAAGACTGGCGTGACCAGTCCCTATCACTAATGGGGACACTCAGAGAAGAAAAGTAATTTGCTCACATTCATATAGGTATTAAAAAACAGAGCTGGGATCCTAACTCAGATTCATCTGACTCCAGAAACACTGTTGTGAATTCATTCATGGGGCTTACTAGGAGGGATTGATGAGTACAGGCTATGTCAGAGACTCAGAATCATGGATTCAGAAGGATTTTACCCAGCATTCACACCTTATTGATTTAAATTATTAAAAATTTGTAAGCCTCAGGTTGAGATAATAAGATCTACTTTTTATAGGTTTTGGAAGGAGTGAGTGACAAGACTATAAATTCTTTAAGGTCAAAGACATCTTCTTTGATGTTGTATATAACTATCACACAATAATTTTGTGAATGAATTAATATTGAAGGAATGAGTGAGATGAAACAATATAAAAACTCTATGATTGGAGTGCCTGGGTGGCTCAGTTGGTTAAGCATCCAACTCTTGATTTCTACTCAGGTCATGACCTCATGGTTCGTGAAATTGAGCGCTGTGTGGGGCTCTGCACTGATAGTACAGAGCCTGCATGGGATTCTTTCCCTCTCTTTCAGCCACTCCCCTGCTCATGTGTGCTCTCTGTCTCTCTCTCAAAATAAATAAACAAATAAAATAAACAAATAAAAGAAAAAAAAACTAAAAATTCTGTGATCTATGAAGTACCATACAAGTATGATATGCCTTCTATAGAAACATTAGATGTTAGGGAAATATCCAATTCCTAAGATGTTTTATGGAGTTGTCTCTTATGATCAGTTTGCTCAATATAATAATTAGTAGAAACCAAAGGCCTAGATTATAATTATTAGACACACAGTGGTCTAAAGGTGGTCTCTGATGCTCCTTCAATTGGTGACACAAAACCGAGCAATGTGGTGACTAGAACTGGCTGTAATAATTGTAAACCACAAAATTCCTCAATGGCAAATTAGTTTTTATTTATCAGAATATAGATTATGTTGCACAGTGGCTATTGGTTAGGAACCAATCACTGACCACCCAATTAGTTCAATCAAGGAAAGAAAGAGAGGAAGAAAAGATGTCCAGAGGCAGGAAGAGAGGGACAGAGAGGAAGAGGGATGGGGTAAAGGGAGAGAAGGAAAGAAATAAAAATGAAGAGAGAAAGAGTGGGGGAAGAAAGAAAGAAAGAAAGAAAGAAAGAAAGAAAGAAAGAAAGAAAAAAGAAAGAAAGGAAAGAAGGAAAGAAAGAGAAAGAAAGGGAAAAAAGAAAGAGGGAGGAAAGGAGGGAAGGAGGGAGGGAGGGATGGAAGGGAGGGAGGAAGGAAGGAAGGAAGATTTTTTTTTCTTCGATAACCCAGATAATTAGATAGCATATTCTGAAATTATTAAACCAACTCCATAATTTAGACTTTAAAATCATTTGCATTTATTGAACAAATGTCTCAAGAACATTTTTATGTTGATGAAGTATGTCTTCTTGTTTTGGAAAAAAAATTTAAAAAGGCAATCTAACCTAAATGAACATCAGCCAAAGCAGAGTGAAAAATGTTGGAGAGGAATCAGGAGCTCTGAGCACATTTTATACTTGACTCTCTTGGCTAGGGTAGGGCTCAGCAGTAGTGTGCTCCAGATGATAGATTGGAGCTATACTTGGCTCTTTATGGATTTGGCTGATATCTGGCTGTCCAGAAACCCTTTCTTCCTCTAAATTGCCTTCAAATTCAAGAGAAAATGCAAATAGCTATTTTTAGCCCCAAATTAACTCAATGCAATTCGTTTCTAATATCCTTGTTATGCTCTCTTCTGTTTATCTGTTGTATTATCTAGCAATATATATAGCCATATATTTAAAATATGAAACAAATTATATTTACCTCAAACTTTTATTAATTATGTAGTTTAAATCCATGGATATGCAAATAATAGATTCAGGATGCTAAACATAGTAAAGAAGCTGTAACTTATATTTATGTATGCATATATGTTTATAAGCAATATCCTTTTCCATTCTTTAATTTCATTCCCTCTCTTTTTCCTTACATATTGACAACGATGCATTCATTATATGGCATCATTTTCATATAAGAATACCACATAGACTACACATATGTGTTGTTTCTAAGTATGATGGCTTGAGTTAACATTTTTCTATTAATGTCCTGCCTTGTCTTTCTTTTTTACTTTATTATCTTGTCTTTTGATTAATCTTTTTTTTTCCTTATACTACACACACAACAATGAGTGTTTCTATTTTAGAGCAACAGAGCTAGTCTATCAGAACCTAATCCAGATCCCATTTCACAGTGACAAAATGACTAAATAGTCACCTTGGTATGTTCCAGAATGAGAGTGCAAATTTAATAATCCTGATCATAACCTCTTTCCTTAGCTTCAACATTATCATAGATCTGATCATGTCATGTCCCTGCCTAAAACAATTCAATGACTTCACTGTGTCTTTAGGATAAGGATAGGCTATGAACATGGCTTCCAGAGCACATCAGGTCTGGCCCAGCTCCTGCCTCGCTGCCTGCCATCGTCCTGATTGCTCTCTACCCTTTAGCTATGCTTGATTTCTCCCTTTTCCACCCATGTGGACTAAATATTTATATGGATTAATTCAAAACTCAAAAATAACTTTGTAAATCAGATGCTAACATTATTCCTTTGTACAAGTAAAGACACTTGTAGGCACAGAGAGGCTAAAAAACTTGCCAAGGATATAGAGATAAGAAACCACAGAACTAGAATCTTGACCCACAGATCAGCATTTAAGCACTCCTGGAAATTTCTATAAAGAAAGCCTATTTTGTTGTTGTTTTATTTGGTCTAATTACTTGGCAAAGCATCTTCGGAAAAAGAAGAATAATTAACCACTTTCTATGTAATGTTAATGTATCAGTCTTCCAATTACCTTCTCTAAGAACTTACTTATTCTCACTTAGACCTAGTTTGATGTGCATTTCTTGTAAATAATTCCTAATAGAGACCAATCTCTCAAATATCATTAATGAATTTGACATCTTTTCAACATGTATATTCTCAAATTATTCATTAGTTTGTATAGTATTTTTGAGACTTGATGATATTGATTACTTTGTACAGAATTTTGAGACATTATGACTATGGTGATCAATGTTTCTGGCAAATGTTCATCTACAGCAAATCCAAATTAAAAGATTTCCTTCTAAAAGGCTATTTGCCCAGAGATAACTCTTTCAAATAGGCAGGAAAATGTCAAGTAAGATTGGTTTGTCACTTTAATATTATAATAGTAAATGACAATTCCTGAGATATGACAAGGAAGATAACTATGGTACTTTTATAATAAAGTATTAATCCCGATTCCTTCCTCCATTGACAATGATATTGAATACTTATTAATGAATTCTTTATTATTCACTGGTAGGGAGCATTTTTAGTGAAAGGTACTTGGACTTTGAAATTTATAAGTCTTGCTCTATTGATTACTAGCTGTGTTCCCCAGGGCAAGTTAAACTTTCTTAACTCCAATTTCCTCATTTATAAAATGGATGATTTTACTTGCCACGTAGGTTTTGTGGATTAAATGAGATAGGAAGTAAAATGTGTAGCACTACATTGGCATATATTAGAGGTTATATACCTAATACTGACTTTAATTTTGATCCTTCTCTAAAATAGATCGTCCAGAATATCTTGACAGTGGTCATTTCTTGTTAAAAAGTTACTCTAATCCTCAGTATTGCTCCCAATTATTTTAATCATACAAAGTAAGAAGTGACATCATGGCATGGAGATTTATGGGTGAAATGAACACTCTGATCACATTATTTTAGAATCTAAATTTCCCTTAAATGATTATAGATCAGATTTGCTCAAAATAAACTTGAGTATTTCTTGTTTGATACAAAATAGAATTAGCCGACTTAACTTTCGGTTTGATAAATATGGCTGAAATAAAAAATATAGAGTCTAATAAAGACAAATATAAACTAGAATGTCAGTGATTAATTGGGATGTTTAAAAATGTATGTACATTAGATAACAGATGGTTAAAATGCTTTGATTTAGGGATAGAATTTTGGTACTTACATGAATATGTGGCACTATTAGACACATACAAAAATATAAAAAGAAAGGACATTTCAGAAAGGAATCTGAGTTTATATGGAAATAAATTATAAATCTGGAAGAAATGTTGTTAAAGATTATTGGAAGATGAGTTTAAAGGTTAATAATCTAGCCAATATATGAGTAACAGTTAAAACTTCAATTCTCCTGGAATCTATCCCAATATCTCATACACTTTAAATGATTAATAAGTAATGCATAACAAACAAATGAAGAAATGAATGAATACATTTACAAAAATGATATTCCCATTCTTGGCATATATTTCATTCCTCTCTCATCCAGGTGACAAGATTTTGTAATTCAAGACTCAACAAAAAAGAAGTATTATTAAGCTATAATTTCTAAACCAGTACATTTTACTATACAAAAGTAACCGCTAAGGCAGGTATACAAAAAGAACCGCTAAGGAAGACTACGGTAGATTCAAATCTTAAACCAGAATCATGTATTAAATAAAACTCTCTTTTAGTTAGTGGCATAACAATGTCCCACTCACTGTGAAAATCTGAGTTAGCATCTATTCTACTTCTTACAATGAGATTTTTTTTTAATCAAGAAAAGTTGGTGTTTGAATCTATAATATCAAAGCCACATCTTTACTAATCCTCAGCTACAATCTAGATTCAGACTCATGCAGTATACTCTTAATTCAACCCACTTTCTTATTTCTCCTATTTTTTTTAAAGTTTATTTATTTTTGGGAGAGAGACAGAGAGAGACAGAGAGAGAGAGAGAGAGAGAGAGAGAATGAATGGGGGAGGGGCAGAGAGAGGAAAAGAGAGAGAGAATCCCAAGCAGGCTCCACAGTGTCAGCATGGAGCCCAATGCAGAGCTGAAACTTAGAGACCATGAGATTATGACCTGAGCTGAAGTCAGACGCTTAACAAACAGCCGCCCAGGTGCTCTTCCCGGTCAATTTTTACAGGTCTATACCGGTCATTTCATTGCCTTGTTCAGAATTCCTTATTTATTACTTTTTGCTAAATTTGTGTTCTTTGAACAGTTTGTAGGGGTCTTTTGAGAAGCCTCAGGGTCTCCAGGAGTAGGGAGGAAGAGAGATTGACAGTATACTGCAGGGCAGGAGCCTAGGTCTCTAACCAACTTCAAACAGAGAAGCACTACTTTTATCTGTTCCATAGATGAGGCTTCTATTTAGATTTTATTTGATGAAAGCCTGAAAACTGTGAAAACTAGTGGTCTATCTACAGTCTCAACTCCCATTCAAGCTCCAGTCATGGTCCAATAAATGACAGCACACCTGTCCAGATCTGTATTACACCATACTTTTCTGTGTTTGTTTCCCCCACACCAGATCGCTCATGGCTTTGGCCATGGGTTGTGTGTGTCATGCTCTTCTGTCCTTGAATCTTCCTCCAGTTTCTTCTTGTTGAATTCCAAGTACCCTTCAAGGCTCTTCCTTCTTATCCTTGAAACATTCCTCTTTCAATTCTTTGGAATCTCAATCGCTCATTTTTGAATCTCTATAACAGCTATAGCATATTTTGCTTGTGTACTTGAATACATGTTTACTTATCTATGAGGCTGTAAGCTCTTTGATGTCAAGAACGACAATAAATTCAAGTGTTCATATTACATGCTCATATTTAGCCCATTTTCTAAAACTTAAGTATACTGTTCATTTCTTAGATCAACTTTATTTAATTATTAAAAAAATCTGTACCATTATAGCTGATGCTGAGCATTTGACACATAATTTTTAAAATGGTATTTAAATGAATATGGCTAGAATTGATCTTACCAGTCAAAACTCAAGTGTGCCAAAACCAGTACTCCTGGTTTTAAAGATGTGGAAACTGAAGGAGTAGGAGATTAAATTATATATATATATATATATATATATATATATATATATATATATTTTTTTTTTTTTTTTTCACTTCACACAATGGATCTAGAGAATGAAAATGGTGTACATTTTCTCCACTTAACCCACTAGGGAACGCTTATTTCACCTAGACTTTTCTTTTTTTAGTTTTCTTCAGAATGTTCCTGATAACCTCTGCTTAAACTTCCTTGAAAAGTTTTCTCCCTTTCCTCACTGTGTGAGCACCTTACATTTTGTGGCGATATAGTCTATATTTGGATAAGCCATACATATTTAGTTCTTTTTAATCTTACCTAACATCAGCCCTTCCAGTCCCTCAATCATTTTTGTAGCTCTCTCTGAATTCACTCTGGTATGATGACATCCTTCTGGTACTGAAGTTTTCATAAATGGACACACTTGTCTGACTCATGATGTGTTATCTCTGCATGTGCTGCCCAAACAGTTTTTATAAACCACTATATCATCCTGTGCAATCTCATACTAATTTTCTGTAACTATCACTCCCAGGTCTCATTCAACATTACCATTTTCCAAGTACAGTAGCTCCATTTCCCTGATTATCTGTGAATTTTTCATCCAAGATGCATTACTTTACATTTTTCAAAGCCTAATCTTATTTTGATATTTCCTACTCAAAGCTGTAACCTCTCTATATTCATAAACATATTTTCAGTTATAGCTAGTGCTCACAAGCCACCCAAATTTTATGAAATTTATAAATTTAAGATTCAGCTATCCTTTGTAATTATTAGTCTTAAATCAAGTTATATTATACAGACTCTTGCCATTTTTCTTTCTCTCTCCCCCAAAAGAAAATTAATACATGTCTTAGGTAGTGTTACCACTTAGTCTTTTGTCAGGTTATTTTACCTTTTGCTTATATGCTTTCATACAGATGACTGACACATTACACATTTCCCAGCCTCTTGGGGTTAGTTTGCTAAGTCACATTTTCAATATAACATATTAAAATACACATCCAGTTACGTATTGTCTCCTATGTTGCACACAAACTATTTTCTTTCCATTGTTTTACTAGAGCTTGAAAGCTGGAATTCAGGAATGTATTATACTTAAGTTACTCTTTCAGATCAAATGAAATAGTTGTCCCCCACACCCCTGTTTATGAATAGAGAGAAATGCTTCTTTTTAGGACTTATACCTTTATTCATCTTAGTCGGACACACGAAGCTTCAAAATTCCTTCCCTACTTCCTTCCAACATGTTCCTACCCATAGATTTTGCTGAGGGAAGGGGGCTCAGGTGATCCCTTAAGCATAAAATGGACTACACGCTGCTGTTTAGACCTGCAGTGAATACCTGACACAAAGGTAACCTATCTGGAGGCCTACCAGGTCGTCTGATGCAAGAATTCTGTCTATACGTGGATATAGTTGTGTAACATAGATTAATATTTTTATATATCTGCAAAGGTAATAGAAGTATTATTATTAAAATTTTATTAGTAGAGGAATCGAGAGATAAAGAGTTTGAATGGCTTGTCTAATTTTACACAAACCTATCAGTGGGAGGAATCCACCAGGAATCCAGTATTGGTAACTGCAGGAAAGCTCAGAGTTAACCCAATACTGGATTTCCACTGACTGCAGAAAGTCTCTCTCCTACACATGCCTTTTAAAGCCAAAGCTTGGGGCCACCCAGAACTGTAGCTTGCTGGTAGCTGCAGCACTAACTCACATCATGGATTTTTTTTTTTTTCTTGTTCTCAGAGGATGACCATTACTATCTTGCAAGGTCATTCCTCTATTCAAGAGGATGTTGTCTATATTTTATCTGGAGTTTTTAGATATTTTGTAGTGGGAAACTTTCAGGGCATCTAATCTGCCATTTTGCCAGGAGAAAAAGACTGCAGTGACTTCATTTATCTGTCTGTATCCTCGACCTGGAATGTGTTTGAGAATGCCTATGTCTTGCATCCCTTCTGCCAAATGATACCTGCAGGAAAAAGGTGGCAATGAATATATTTTTAAGCAACTTAACAGATGAACTGATTCATCACTCATTAATTGACTAAAATAATAGATCGATAACAATTGGTTCAAACCTCTGCCTATTGAGCATTGCAGTCTGATAGAGCTATCTTCCAAGGAACAGATGGAACCCAGAAATAGGTAGAGCACCTCTGTAATAATGACCTACATCCTGGGTCATAGAATCCTTTGCCTATCTAAGGAAATCAAGGAATTCTTTTCAAAGATAAATGTACATATACACATAATGTATTTGACCTATGATTTCATTAAGTTTTTGGAAGCTCGTCCACAGACCCCCAGGTATGTGTGGCACAGCCAAGATTTACCCTACGGAATCTGAATAATTTTGTAGCTACTGGTATCATTATCTCCGGACAAATGGCCACATCCCTGTTTTCCACAGTCACTTAAAATTACCCAGCTGTCACTGCAACATTAGTTTCAAAGTCACAGACAAAAATGTCTGATGGTCTCTGCTTGTGCTACACACCTAAAACACTAGATGCCAGACAGCTGGGAAGGTTAAGAGCTACCTCTTCTAAGCTTCTGTTAGAGACCCTACCTCCCATTTATTTTGGGGTGTTCTTCCAGAGAGGAAGGATGTTTGGATCTGGGTGGTTAAAATAACAAATAATCATTGAATCCTCATAAGCAAAAGCAGAAAAACAAAATTCTGGCTAAGTTGAAAAAAATTAACTGCATTTCACTATTCCAGTCCAGTGTTAATGTGTTTCAATACTTCCTTCATTTTCTCCCCTACTTAAATTTTTTTCTTTATCATTGTTTTATCTTCAGTTTTGTTTTGCTCCTCTCACTTAGCATCGATATTATACAATAAACAGAAAACTATAAACTCCATAATTATAGTTATGTTATAAGGGCATCTGGGTGGTCGATTAGATGTCAGACTCTCGGTTTCAGATCAGGTGATGACCTCACAGTTTCATGAGTTCGAGCCCTGCATCAGGCTCTGTGCTAGCGACCCAGAGCCTGCTTGGGATTCTCTCTCTCTCCCTCTCTCTGCCCCTCAACCACTCACACTATCTCTGTCTCTCTCAAAAATAAATAAACTTGAGGGGTGCCTGGGTGGCTTGGTCAGTTGAGCGTCAGACTTCAGCTTAGGTCATGATCTCAGGGTTGGTGAGTTTGAGCCCCGCGTTGGGCTCTGTGCTGACAGCTCAGAGCCTAGAGCCTGGAGCCTGCTTTAGATTCTGTGTCTTCCTCTCTCTCTGCCCCTCCCCCACCCACACTCTGTCTCTCTGTCTTGCCAAAATAAATAAACGTTAAAAAAATTAAAAATAGGGCTTCCTGGCTTGCTCAGTCCATTAAGCGTCCAACTGAGGCTCGGGTCGTGATCTCATGGTTTGTGGGTTGGAGCCCCTCCTGGAGCCTGCTTTGGATTCTGTGCCCCTCCTTCTCTGCCTTCTCTCTCTGCCCCTTCCCTGCTTACACTCTGTTTTTCTCTGTCTCTCAAAAAATAAATAAATGCTAAGAAAATTTTTTAAAAATTAAAAATAAATAAATGAGCTTTAAAAAACTCATAGTTATGTTATGTATTTATTTTACTATCTGTGTATTTATCTAACCAGCAAAAAATTTGTCCATCTTTTCTTGGAACAAAAATATTAATAGCATTTATGTCTAGATAATACAATTTCAATTGTTAATCAGTGTTCTATGGCTTCTAGTGTGTGTTCTAAGATTTCTTCTTTACAAAAAGAAATTCAGTAAATGTAGTAAAATAAATCATATCAGTTTCCTTATTTCAATATTTTCTATCACATGGTATTTATAATCATAATTTTTAGTTGTAGCATAATTTCCATTGCATAATTGAGAGAAGTTGTATTAGCTACTGCCTTTTATTTTACTGTCATAACAATGTATTTGTTTTCTGTTTTTGGATTACTTTCCAAAATAATTTCCATAAATGCGGTTATTGGCTCAAAGGTTGCAAATGTTATTACTCTCAATAGACATTGCCAAACTGCTTTCCAAAATCTTATACCAATTGATAATGCCACCAACAGAGAATGAAAGGTAATAATTTCATGACCTGCTTATTTACATTTGTAATATAATTTAAATTTTCTGATAACTTAATGCAAAAAAATGGCAATAGATTTTTGTTTTACTTTTCCTGGCCCTGATTATCTGAGCAAGGTTTAAAAGTTCCATATTTGTTTACAAACTTTTGCATCACCTTGTATTTTCTATTTTGTGCACTTTCTGTCTTATGCATATTCTCAAGTGTTATACATCCTTAAGTATAGTGTATCATTGAGTACTTTATTACATAACCATCCATTATGTTTACAAACAGAGAGTCATGTATTATACTCATCTGCATTAAGCACATGTACTTTTATTTTCAGATTTGCTCAAATGGGTCTACTTTTCTTAATTTGCCTACATCTTCCCTTTCCTCCTAAACAGGAAAAACTAGCAAATGCATGCACACACACAAAATCAAAACAAAATTGTTAATGGATAAATTAAGTGATAAGATTTTTTAATGTGTAGTTTGCTTTTTTTTTAAATTAACAACTCCAGATCACTTTCTCCCAGATTACTTATTTTCTTCAAATAATTTCTTTTATATTTGTTTGACTAAAAGCAAGTTTGCTTGCCTGATCATGAAGTATCAAGGGAGTCAATAGGGTTGGCTACTAGAGAATTTACAGCTTCATATCAATCATCTGCATTAGTGACAGAGAGAAAAAAACCGGTGTCAGTGGGGATTTATGGTGAAGAGTTATGGTGGCAAAAGGATAGATGAGAAAGATGCTTGTGACTTGTGACCGTGGGGATTTAGTCCAGCCACAATGAAGAGAAAAGGAAAGGAGAGTGCTTTGCTTGGCATAACCAGGGCAATGGATTAGGGAGAGAAAGGAGCAGTGAATAAAGGTCTGACTGAATGGCACTCTGCTGGAGGTGAGTACTGGAGTTCTTCATTTGCTCCAAACAAAATGTTTTGATCATTTTACTCCCAGGATAGCAGAAAGGGAGGGAAATGAAGAAAATTTAATGATCGGTTGGAAAAAGCAGAGAAATAATTTTGGAAGAGTCTGGTTATGATTGAATAGCAACTATGAAAAAGGGAAGAATTTTTTTTGCATATTATAGGGATGAGAAAATAAGCATGACGTTTGGAGAAATAATGAAATCTTGAATATATAAGCATCCCCTGTGTTGATATTAACCGAACACTGAGAAATGCAAGACTGGCAGAGGAGAGGGGAATGAGAACAGAGATTGGTGATTTATCTACACAGAGAAGGTAGTCAAAAATATCATAGAAAAACAGCTCTTTAAGAGGATGATTGAGAAAAAAATGCATCAGTCTCCCCAAGTATTACAGGACATGTGAAGTTTTGTGAGAAAGGTGATGACTCATCAGGGGATGATATTTATTGAAGGGCCATTTTGCAGCATGTGCCAATTAGTTATACATGTAGGAAGATGAATAACATGTATTTAAGTAGGAAAATTTCAAAGTATTGTCCTAGGAATAGTAAGGAAATAAAAGGAAGAAACCAGTTTCATCTAGGCATATTTCAAAAATCGTATCAAGAAAGTAAAATAAATTTCATGTTTTATTTGCCCTGAAAACCTGAAATGACAACTAGCAGCTACAAAGCCACAATTTTGCTTTGTGCTGAGGTTTCAGCAAATCATTTAGTTTTCATAAAAATTGGCATAATGTGTTTCCATTATAAGTATAATAACATATGTTTTTAAAATTTTAGAAATAACTGAAAGAAACAAGAAAGATTAACAAAGAAAGATTAACAAAACTATCACATCATTTGGGGGGGATTTCTTGAATGTTTTTCCACTATTTTTTCCATGCATGGTATTTCTTTTTTGGTTTGACTCTTTTTTTTTTTTTTTTGGAATATTTATTTTCTCATAGCTATAGTCACATGCAAACATAATATGTGGTGTCTTTTTTTCCCCACACACTTTACAACCATATGATTTTTTAAAAATTGTTTTAATGTTTATTCATTTTTGAGAGACAGAGACAGAGTGCGAGTGGGGGAGGGGCAGAGAGAGGGAGACTCAGAATCTGAAGCAGGCTCCAGGCTCTGAGCTGACAACGCAGAGCTGGATTCAGGGCTCGGACTCATGAACAGCGAGATCATGACCTGAGCTGAAGTCGGACGCTTAACTGACTGAGCCACTCAGGCTCCCCTACAACCATATGATTTTTAAATTATTACATGGTAACACTTCAAAAAATTTCAAAATAGTCAAGAAGGTGGCTAAGGTACAATTTATCTATTTCTTTAATATCAAACAGTTGGTAAGGTAATGCTGTGATGGGTCATTTGATAAATTTTAACTTTTTATAATAATTAGTATCATCCAGTTCTCTGAGAAAGCACCTAAATGCAAAGCTAATACCTTTTTTCAATTATCTAGTGGCTGCATAACAACAACCTTAAGCTAAACAAAACAAAACGCAGTAACAAGCTCCCAAATCCACAACTTGGACAAGGCTTGCAGGAACAAAGGAACAGTGAAGATGACCACAAGATAAGTCACCTTCATTAGCATTTGTAAGCATCTGTTGAGGCTCTGTAAGACCCAGTACCCACCTTATTGGAAGATATAAATGAGATGGTATAGAATTTTCCCCAAGCAGTACACATGGCATATACTCCGGAAGGACTTGCTGCACTGAGATATATGCCATAGGACTTGGGTGCCTTGAATCAGAGGCTACTAGGTGGAGAAACTCTCAGTGTGGAGGTACAAGGCAACCCTGATGGACCATCTTAAATCTTTCTGAGATCTTAACAAAGGATCCTACAGACGATACTTGGTTTGATCTTTGACCAGGATCAATTGTTCATTTGAGAACCATTTGCTGTCAAGAGTGATGGGAATGAGAAACAGTTTTATTTTAGGACCCCTACAAGTCCTAGACCATTTCTATTTCCTCACATTTTGTTTGTAAACTAATCAATTATTTTCTTAGCTCATCTGTTATCCCTCTCATTTTAGTGTAGGCAGCTAGAAGAAGTGAGACAGTACCTTCAATACTGTTTCTGGAAATCTCTTTAGCTAGACCATCGAGTTCATTAGATATAATTTCAAATTAACTCAGGTAACACTTGTCAAACTTTCTGCTACTACATAAGAAGGCCCCTCTTTTCCTGAATCTTCTTTAAGCTCTCATTGACAGCATCTTCTGGTCTCTTTAGATTTCTGCTAACACTCTCTTTGAAGCCCTCTGAGCTTTCTCTAATTATCTTTGAGACCCTTGAAGTTTACACGTGCTGCCTGATCCCAAAGGCAATGCCACACACTTTAGGCCCTTTGTTGCAGAAGCACTTTCAGGCACCCAAGTATGTTTCAATTATATATTCTTGCATAATACACCACTTCAAATTCAATGGCTTCAAACAACCTCAATCATTTATTTTGCTAACGAATTTGAAATTTTAAGCTTAGTAATTACAAAGTCAGCAGTTACAGTTTATCTATGCTCCTTCTTGTGTCAGGAAGGGGATTAGATCAACTGGGGGTTGCAAGATCCATTTTCAACTTGATAGATAGATTGGTGCTGAGAGCTCAGCAAGGATGTGGGCCAGGGGCCTGGTTCCTCTCTCCACAGGCCTTTCCATGAGCTGTTTGGGCTTTCTCACAATATACTGGCTGGGTCAGAGAGCAAACATCCCAAGTAAATCAGGTGGAAATAGTATCACCTTTTACAACCTCCTTGGAAATCACATAGTGTCACTTGTGATATGATCTCAAGCCCACCTAATTCAAGGAGAGGGAACTTAGACCTTGCCTTTCAATGGGAGGTGTGTCAAAATCATCCTGTAAGAAGAGCATGTGGGATGATAGACATAGTTGTGACCCCTCTCAGAGTAATATAATCTGCCACATACCTATCAGTATTCTGGAGGAAAATTAAAAATTCCCTACTGATAGTATTAAGTATTCTGGTTGGTAATACAGCCATGGCAATTTGTATTTTGTTGTTGTTGTTTTGACGTGTGTGTGTGATATGCATGTGTGTGTGTATATTTATATTTATATTTATATTTATATTTATATTTATATTTATGTCTTCCTGGAGTAGAAGTTGGATAGAAGTAGAGAGAAATGTTTCTTTGTAAAAAAATAAACTAAAATAGACCTTGTCAGGACTGTGGCTTGTTTTCTTGTTCCTATGGAAATAGGCATTTGGTGGGGAGAGTGGGAAGGACTGTGTTTTCTTGTGGGTGGGGCAGGTTGAAAGTTGCTTATATGAGAAAAAGAGCAAAACATAGATGCTGAAATAAAGAATTTTATAACAGTCCAGTGATGACCAGAGTTGCTTAGGAGACCAACCAATTAAATATGGCTGAGATATTAATAAAAGGGCATTTCTTCTTACTTCCACACAAAGTCCAGTGATTCTCAGCAGAGTGTGAAAATATGGAGGTCTTTGCTCAGACCTTGACATAGACACAGGCAATTTTATGATTGCCATCTCAACAGTACCAACTATGAGGCTTCTCTAGGTAGTGGACTTAAAGGTTGCACACCTCAGCTAGGCATAGTTTTAGCAGAAAAAAGGAACAACACAGCAGGTGGCCCTAGGGATGTTAGTTGGCAGAACTGATTTGTAAATACATGTTATATATACCCAGTTTGGGGGTTTAAGAAATAATTTCAGGATAATTCTGTCAAGATAATTTCTAAGGGAGGAACTGTTTTGACACCCAACAATTAAAACAAAGGGCCTTAAGTCAATACAGTGTAAGCATAAAGGTTAATGTGATGTTATTTTACACTCATGGGCTGGAATGGCTTGGACATTAGTTTCTATGGCCACCATAAGGTTAAACATTTTACCTGCCTCCTTGCTGAAGGGTTGTTACCTAGAAGTTGCTGTCTCTGAATGCATGTGGAAAGAGTACCTATGCTAAGGTGGTACAGTGGTCACCTTTGTTAGAATACCAATGCCAATGAGGGCTATTTTATGTTGATTTTAACTTTTGGTGAAGACTTACATTTGATTTTTTTTTTTTTTTTTTTTGCTATTCCTTTTTTTTTTTAGTTTTTTTTTTAATTTAAATCCAAGTTAGTTAACATAACTAATGTTATGTAATAATATTTCAGTGTAATAATGATTTCAGGAATAGAATTTCATGATTCATCACTTACATATAACACCCGTGTTCATCCCAACAAGTGCCCTCCTTAATGCCCCTCACCCATTTTGCCCATTCCCCCAGCCAATAACCCTCCAGCAACCCCCCCTTTTGTTCTCTGTATTTAAGAGTCTCTTATAGTTTGTCTCCCTCTCTGTATTTATCTTATTTTTGCTTCCCTTCTCCTATGTTTATCTGTTTTGTTTCTTAAATTCCACATGTGAGTGAAATCATATGGTATTTGTCTTTCTCTGACTTATTTCACTTAGCATAATACACTCTAGTTCCATCCACGTTGTTGTAAATGGCAAGATTTCATTCTTTGTGATCACTGAGTAATATTTCATTGTATGTATACATCTTCCTTATCCATTCATCAGTCGATGGACATTTGGGTTCTTTCCATAATTTGGCTATTGTTGATAATGCTTCTATAAACATTGGGGTGCATGTGTCCCTTTGAATCAGAACTCCTGTATCCTTTGGAAAATTCCTAGTAGTGGCTATCGCTGGGTTGCAGGGTAGTTCTATATTTAATTTTTTGAGGAAACTCCATACTGTTTTCCAGAGTGGCTGCACCAGTTTGCATACCACCAACAGTGCAAAAGGGTTCCTCTTTCTCCATATCCTCACCAACACCTGTTGTTTCCTGTGTTGTTAATTTTAGCCATTCTGACAGGTGTGAGGTGGTATCTCAATGTGGTTTTGATTTGTATTTCCCTGATGATGAGTGATATTGAACATCTTTTCACGTGTCTGTTAGCCTTCTGGATGTCTTCTTTGGAAAAGTGTCTGTTCATATCTTTTGCCCATTTCTTCACTGGATTATTTGCTTTTTTGGGTGTTGAGTTTAATAAGTTCTTTATAGATTTTAAATACTAACCCTCTATCTGATATGTTATTTGAAAATATCTTCTCCCATTCTGTCAGTTGCCTTTTAGTTTTGCTGATTGTTTCCTTTGCTGTGCAGAAGCTTTTTATCTTGATGAGGTCCCAACAGTTCTTCATTTCCCTTGCCTCCTGAGACATGTCAAAGTTAGAAGTTGTTATGGCTGAGGTCAAAGAGGTTGTTGTCTGTTTTCCCCTCTAGGATTTTGATGGCTTCTGTCTAATGTTTAGGTCTTTCACCCATTTTGAATTTATTTTTGTGTATGGTGTAAGAAAGTGGTCCAAGTTCATTCCTATGCATGTCTCTGTCCAGTTCTCCTATCACCATTTGCTGATGAGACTGTCTTTTTCCATTGGATATTCTTTCCTGCTTTGTCAAAGATTAGTTGGCCATATGTTTTTGGGTCCATTTCTGGTTTCTCTATTCTGCTCCATTGATCTATGTGTCTGTTTTTGATTTCTCTTTCTGGTCTTTCATTATTGGTGTATAGAAATGTAACTGATTTCTGTGCATCGAATTTATATCCTGCAACTTTGCTGACTTCATATATCAGTCCTAGCAATTTTTTTGGTGGAGTCTTTTGGGTTTTTCACAGACTGTCATGTCATCTGCAAAGAGTGAAAATTTGACTTCTTCCTTGCCAATTTGGATTTCTTGTACTTCTTTTTGTTGTCTGATTGCTGACGTTAGGACTTCTAATACTATGTTGAATAACAGTGGTGAGAGTAGACATCCCTGTCATGTTCCTGGCATTAGGAGGAAAGCTCTCAAGTTTTCCCCACTGAGGATATTAGCTGTGGGTCTTTAATATGTGGGCTTTAAGATCTTGAGTTATGTGTGTAGACTTCCATTTCAAAAGGGAGCTAGGGATGGTATAGCTGTATAAAGGGTATAAAGAAGCTTCCTACCTGGTGAGTGTGTGTGTGTGTGTGTGTGTATGTATGTATGTTCAATGTCTTATGGGCTATAGTAGGAAGTTAGGGAATTCTGCTGGTCCAATGTTATTTTAATTGGGAAGCATTATCTAAATTTTATAAACAGAGAAGAACATTTTAATCATCTGCCTCAAGATGATTTTCTGTGAATGATAATCTGCAATGACCAAAGATACTTTTTAGACCAACATGAAATATTACAAAAAAATAATTATGCAAGTACTGTCTGTATTGGTTGTGCCATGAACTCTTTTTCATTATTTACATTTCTCTGCTTTCTGAGTTATTTAAAAGCCAAGATTTCAATAATTCCAGTATTCTCTCATATAAAGCCCTCTGTACTATAAACAGTGGGACAAGTATTTTAGTATAAGAGATAACAAAATATCTGAAATGAAGGCACCCCAGGACAGAAGATGCTCACCATGCAAAGCCTTTGAAGAAAGATGTTGCTTCTCAGAAGGAGATATAAATTTGCTGTGAATAAGACAAGACCAGCATGAGTTTAAATCACTTCCTATATGCAAACCCCCAATGGGCATGAATGAAAGCAAAATAAAGAGCACTTGAGAAAACTTTAACTAGCCACCCCAAAATTGTACTTTTAATGAAAGTGTCATTAAAAAGAACACACCACATCACCTCTCCACTTCATCAGATGGCCAGGCTTGAGGATTTTTAAGTGGTCATGCTCTCTTTAACCATTTATCATCTTCTCTACCTTTTCTGACCCTGCTCCTCTGCTCCAGAAGCTCTTTTCTACTCATCTTTTAAGATTCAGCAAAAGGGTTGACTCTACTTGGAAGCTGTGCCTGACTTTCCTGCACAGCCTCCCCACCATAAGCACTGACTTTGGCAAAAGTGTGCTTCCTTTGGCACCCAGTTGGGGTACACAATCTTTGCATTCTCTTTGCTAATTTACTTTTCTGATCTGCCCCCTGCCCTGACCCGAACATATATCCAGTGACGAAAACATGTCTTTCAAGACATAGTATCAGTCTCTACTCATCTATCATTTGTATTCGGTACAATATCTGAAACCAAAAAAATGGTGCCTAATCACCTCCTATAAATGATTCAATGAGCAAGCAAGTAAATTAATGTACACATTAAAGATAGAAAAAAAATCTGCTATCTCTTCTTTCTCTCCTTCTAGGTTTTTTCTTAGACAAATGCTGAGCAAAAAGGATTTTTCAGGCTCCAAACAGATATTATATCATTTTATTTCTGAGGAGAGAGATTGAGTTGACAGCTGACACAGAGAAAGAAAAACTACACAAGAATTTTGCTTTTGTCTTTTTCTTCAAGGAGAATGACTTGCAAACCGGAAAGGTTACAAATGATGAAGAAGTAAATGTGAGAAGACAGTAGGGAAGTACTGAGATTCTTTAAATGAATCCAAATCTCTAGGCTAGGTGAATTTCATCTTATGAAACTGAAATAAGTTGCAGATGTGACTATAGAGCCTCAACTGATAACCTCTGACAAAAACTTGCTAGGAAACCAGAAATCTTGCTAGAAATGGGAAATCTTTCTTTGATTTTCAAAAAAAAGCAAAAAAACCCACAAAATATGGAAACCATAGGTAAATGAGTATTACCCTGTCACTGAAAACATTGCAGAAAGGTTTTTTAAAAGGTTATTTTATTAGCACTGGGAAGAGGAAGCAATATTCAATTATAGCTTGAAAGGGTTCACCTAGAACAATTAATTAAAAAAAACCCTCTTTCTCTTTATATGTATATTTTTTTCTTTAAAAAATGGCTATGGCATAAATGAATGAAGAATTTGCCATTAACATCAAATATATGAATTCCAGAACAAAATTTGGTAAAATTTCTTCATGTTTCTTTGGTGATAAGAATTCAAAATAAACTCTGTTTAGATAAGTAGATTTATAACTGGTCAAATGATCATACCCCCCAAAGTCATGGAATATGTTATCATTACCATGGAGGAACAGGGTCTCATCCTCTGTCATATTTGTAGTACCACTTTATTTGGATACATGTATAGAAAGGATAAGATCTCAAATTTGTACAACCAAGAAAGGTAGATAAGCTGGTTATTATTACATTCAGATCTTGAAACTATGTCAAAACTTTGGGAAGACTGTTCTAAAGTAATTAAGTAAAAATAAGTTGAAGTAAATGTAAATTGAATGACACTATGAAAAAGAATGTTTTTTTTTTTTCAGTTCTTACAGAAAAGAGTCTAAAACATAACAGGTGTTACAGAGGAACATTTATTCTCCCTTCCTCATATTTCTGTGTGGAGGGACCTCAACTGGAGTAGCACCACCGACTTCTCCCACCTTTACTCATTTCTATCTATGGAGAAAGAAGGTGCTACTAGATGGGTCGGTGATGGTCATTGGTGCCATCACTCCTCACCTCCTTACTGGGTAGAACTACTCAATTGAAAACTCATGATTACTGAGGATTTGCTTTCTTGGCTTCTTTATCAGATCAGGTTAAAGCAGCAATCCTAGGTCACTGTATTGTGCCTTTTCTGTAGATGAAAACTTTTCTCCATATTTTCCCAGTGTCTAGACTGGGAGGATGGTGATCTGTGAGTAGGTGGTTAGCATCATGTTAGCATGCCCTTTTAGCTAGACCATTAAGTCATACCCTCCAATGGAACATTTTCAAGAAAATCATGATCTCCTTCTGTCTGATTCAGTTCATCTCACAATTGGTCATAATCCCTAACAGTAGGTGCTTAACCAATGTTTACTGACTATTAAATGAAAACCCAAGGGTTTTATTTCTTAATGTGTGGTGCTCACAGCACTGATTGCTTTAGTTTGATTGTTTTGATCTCCCTCTCACGTTAGAGGCTTTCTCAAGTGTCTACTGATATTAGAGCAGGCAAATAAAAAGCTAGGTGGAACCTCTGTATGTGTATGTAAACATTGTCAGGGGTTCTTACTTTTGAGTCATATGGGGGTGTGGAGATGGAAACCCAGATGTCAGCAGATTTAGTCTCTTTCTCTTGGTCTTATTAAAGTCATATTTTTCAGAGAAAATTGCTCCAATCTCCTGCTTGGATGAAAGAATCACGGCTGTTAGCATTATGGGAATTGGGTGGAAAATAAAGTTGGAGGTTCAATATTCAGGATGAAAATTTTCACCAATGCTTCTAATTTCAATGTGCCATTCCTGACCTTAACTGTGCTTAGCTTGTCTGAGTCCAATGAGCCTGTTTTACTCTTTCCAGAGAATAAACTTCTAGTCATCAGCCAGTTGGTGAGGGGGGTACCTTAGTGTTATGATTGCTTCTTAAATAATATTTTAACAATTCTTTACATTATTAACCCCATGTTCATCCATGTCTTCAGAAATCTTTGGTATTACCCAGTTACTGAACTTTCTGAGATTTTTTCAGGGCAGTGTAAGTCAGATTGCTTCTTGGATTAATCCACAGCTAAAGAGAGTCACATTTGGGGATATGTTAAATCATTTACAATCTTTCCATTTATTTGTCAGCCATTGCTATTATCTTCTTCCCCATTTTTTCATTGAATGAACTCCTTTCTCCCCCATTCCTTTCCTGTGGATACAGTAGGCCTTCTGAGGGGATTGTGGGAGAATAGAGGCCAGTGGATGTGCCCAGCTTGCCATCCTTGGAGCTGTTTTCACTTCACAGGTTTTTTATGCTCTTGCCTCCTGAACAAGAATGAAGGCTGAGTTTAATGGGTAAGAATGCTGACCAAGCTTTTGCTTTGCAACTCCTTCCCCACTGGTCAAAGGGCCACCTATTGCCATTAAAAATGTAAATTATATTGTAGCTGATGTTATCTATCACTTTCTGGTCTAGGGATATACATGACCAAAACTTCAAAGAGGTAATTAATATCTAACTAAAAATTATGTTTACTCATATATGTAGTGCCTCTTTTCATTATAAACTTAGTGACTAGTGAAAATAGTTCTATTCCTTTCACTGAGAACTTTTTTTTCTTAAGTAGACATTTAAAACACAACTATGTTTATTGATACAGATAATTTTTATTTTTAACTGTATTAACATTTTCATTGTATTTATTTTATAATTTCTTTCCATTTGTAGAGTAATATTAGTGTTTTTTTATGGCAGTGGCATAAAAACCTCTTTTGAAACAATATTTAGGTCAAAAGCGAGAAAATTTAAAGAAAATCATCAAGTCTGCACTGGTAGTACCGAAATATGGTAAAATGGTGATGGAAACATGAGAATGACAAGTTTAAGAAATGCTGGAATACAAGGTAATGCACTGCTCAACAAATGAGTTAACAGTATATTATTAAATGTGTGGAGTCCACATTAAGGGACAATGGGGTCTCAAGAGTGCAAATTGTAGGTTGCATATGCAGTATAAGTATAGTGCAAAATACTAGAATTACAAAAGGAATGGACGTGTTACTTTAGTGTCTAGTAAGTAGTAGTAACTCAAATATTTGTTGCTTAAAAGGAAGAAGAGTAAAAGAAAGTGAAAATGTTTACCCTGAAGAATAGAAAATGTAGTAGGGAAGGTGGTATATGTCTTCAAATATGTGCTATAATGTGAAGCAAAAGAGGTTAGTGTTGAGGTGTAGGCTTAAATTTATGAGCAGAAATTAGAAGGTTGCAAAGTTGATGGGAGGGCTAATTTCGGTTAAATTTTGGATGAACATCAAGATTTTACGTGACCATTGCTTTATTATTGGTGTATAAAAATGCAACCGATTTCTATACATTGATTTTGTACCCTGCAACTTTGCTGATTTCATGTATCATGTATCAGTCTTTTGGTGGAGTCTTTCGGGTTTTCCACGTAGAGTATCATGTCTGCAAAAAGTGAAAGTTTGACTTCTTCTTTGCCAATTTTGATGCCTTTTATTTCATTTTGTTGTCTGGCTGCTGGTGCTAGGACTTCCAACCTGATGTTAAACAACAATGGTGAGAGTGGGCATCCCTGTCGTGTTCCTGATCTCAGGGGGAACGCTCTCAGTTTTTCTCCATTGAGTATGATATTAGCTGTGGATTTTTCATATATGGCTTTTATGATGTTTAAGTATGTTCCTTCTATCCCGACTTTCTTGAGGGTTTTTGTTAAGAAAGGATGCTGTATTTTGTTACACCAGTCAGAGTGGCTAAAATGAACAAATCAGGAAACTACAAGATGCTGGTGAGGATGTGGAGAAACAGAAACCTTCTTGCACTGTTGGTGGGAATCCAAACTGGTGCAGCTGCTCTGGAAAATAGTGTGGAGGGTCCTCAAAAAATTAAAAATAGAACTACCCTACGACCCAACAATAGCATTACTAGGAATTTACCCAAGGGATACAGGAGTGCTAATGCATAGGGGCACATGTACCCCAATGTTTATAGCAGCACTTTCAACAATAGCCAAATTATGGAAAGAGCCTAAATGTCCATCAACTGACGAATGTAATGAAGATGTGGTTTATATATACAATGGAACGCTACTTGGCAATGAGAAAGAATGAAATCATGCCATTTGCAGCAACGTGGATGGAACTGGAAGGTATTATGCTGAGTGAAATAAGTCAGTCAGAGAAGGACAGATATCGTATGTTTTCACTCATTTGTGAATCTTGAGAAACTTAACAGAAGACCGTGGAGGAAGGGAAGGGGAAAAAAATAGTTAACAAACAGGGAGGAAGGCAAACAAGAGACTTTTAAATACAGAGAACAAATTGAGGGTGGATGGGGGTGGGGAAAGGGGAAAATGGGTGATGGGCATTGAGGAAGGCATTTGTTGGGATGAGTACTGGGTATTGTATGTAAGTCAATTTGACAATAAATTATATTAAAAAAAGGTTTTACATGACTAAAATCAATGTATGCTTTTGAAGTACTGAGTTATTGATGACCCAAAATGGTAAAACAGTGACTAGATAATGATCCAACAAGGATGTTGTCAAAGAGATGACTATATTCAGAAGGAGGCTGGTCACGAGTGAAAATCTTGGGAACTTTGGGAAAGCAGGTTCTGGTACTCAATCCAAACCTACTGAAACAGAACCAGGTGACATCAGACCTCTCCATTTCCTTCCAACTCTCATCTGAATCAAGAATTGGGATTGACTTCTAGGGCATGTACACAGGAGTGCCCCCATCAGTAACCGAAGTTTCCAATTGTGCACGGACACGAATCCTGATCATCAAGTCTTTCATATCTAATCACTTATCTGTGATATGGACACCTAATCACTCTCACAGCTAATTCATTCTCAAAATGTACAAAACAGAAGAAATTACTATTACATTCTATCATTAGATGGTTTTAAGTACTCTGAAAGAAATGAAGAGAGTGATAGAAGAGGACCACTTTAGAAAAAGGGGTCGTGGAAGTTCTCTCTGAACAGGACATAAGGCTTGGGTCCTTAAAGATGAGAAGGAGCCGGCCATACGCACTGCTGGCCCAAGAGTATCCTGGCAGAGGTAAGAACAAATATAAAGTCCCTGAGCTCAGAGATTTCAAGAAACAGATACATGGTCCCAAGGTAGCAAGAACAAAGTGAGCAAGAGTGAAGTATGGAAAGAGATACAGTCAGAGCTGAGCCCCGAGCAAATCATGTGTGCCTTATAGAGCACTGCTTATGGCAGAAGTGTTTTTTCTTTCACACACTATTGGGATTTATACATAATTTTATTATTAGCAATCTATACTTTGCGATTCCCTTACATGTTTTAATCCCCTTATTCTAAATATGGAATGTACATTCTTTAAGGTCAAAATCAATTTACTACTCACCTGAATGTCCCTCATTCCAGCACTTAACAATGCCAGTATCCTCTTAGAAGAGGTGCTCAGAATAGCTGGTTGAGTGAAAATCCTAAGGGAAACTGAATAAAACATATATTTCTGTGCTTATCCAAAATCTTTAGAATGGCCACTGACAGCTCGAGATTTAGGCCAAAGTATCCTAACAACTAAGTTAATATGTTGCTATTATTGAGCTGATACTTTCTGCCAGTATTAAGATACCGTAAATAATTTTAATTTGGCTTTTAAACATCTGTTGATTCAATCCACCATAGAAGTTAACACAATGAATTAATAATTCCTATGGCTACGTAATTTATCAGAGGGTTTAGGTATATAGTTTTTCATCTATACCTACTATAATATATGATAGAGTCTCATTACCCTTGGCTTTATTCCTACTCACTCTGACTGTTCTGACTGGGGCTATGCCAGGGGCTGTTTCACAAGGGGGTGCCACTTTTGAGTGGAGTCTAGAGTCAGAGAGGCAGGGGGTAGGGGAATCTTGGCTCCATCACAAACTAACACAGTAGCTCAGTGCAAATTATTTAATCCTTTCAGAATTAGTTTCCTTAACTGTGAACTGGAGATAACAATTTCACTTCCCTCCTAAGACTGCGGTACAGTTAAAAGAGATGATGTATACACAGCATTTAGCACAGTCTCTGGCATTTTGGGAGCACAGCATAAATGCACACCGCTATTGTTTTTATAATTATTAAAAAATTACAATATTTAAGTTTGGCCTCAGGTTTTTAATTTAAATGATCAAAATTTATACCAAAAAAATTACAAAATCCTGGCAGATCAAGGATAAGAGATAACTAGTAGGCAATAATGCAGTGATTCATTTACATCATGTCAAAAATGACTGAAAATAAAACTTTATGGAAGAGTATATTTTTATAAAAATCTTTGCTTCAGACTTTTCTGATAAATATTCCTTTGGCCTGAGAATTACATAGTTGATTTCTGTATGTAACTGAATATTTTTTGAAAGTTAGGGCTAAATTAGTTGGGTTATTTTTGCATGATGAAAGCGTGAAAACAAAACACCTTTTTTGCTAAAATATTATCTGGTCCTCGTTTCAGCCCAGAGGACTGAAAATACTATGAAATTAAAATTTCAAATGTGGGAAGGAAATTCTATAATATTTGTTAATTCTAGCCCCAAAATGTTCAAAGTTATTTTTGCTTCAAAATCTGGAACTGAACATACACTTAACAATTTATTTCAATTTATACTGTTAGAAGTTTGCCCTGCCTATCTGCGCAGGTTTGAAGGTGTATTTAAAGTATTTCTCCTTTCTTTAGAGGAAGCTGAAAAAAGCGGTAAAAGGAATAAGTCAAAACAGTTGTCTTTTAATGCTGGGTGTGCAGTTGTAAAATTTTTAAGGAAGTAAATTATCTACATTTTAAACCATGGCATCTTAACACCGTGTCATTGGTGCTCAAGGTGAAGGTCTGCATATTAGTGACATTGTTCAGAGAAAGAACAAAAAAGCATCTCATTATATATAATGCCATTAACTAATTATCTGGGATCAAATAGTTTTACCCTGGATTCTCTATGGAACAATAGGATTAGAATGCTCTCTATATCAGGTGGATGAAGGAGTTAATGTTGCAGGGTGCTGATTGAAAAATGCTGTAGACACTTATGCCACTGCCTTCCTGGGTTTGCAGGCTATGCAGCAGTGACCATTTGGACTTTCATATGAAAGGAAAACATACTTTATATGGGTACATGGGATGGCACTGAGTAATTGTGGTAATGTGGCTTCACTTGCTCTACTTTTCTATTTCCTTATTTAAGCATCTTAAATTTCAGTAGAACATGAATTTAGCATACATCTTGCATTTGATTAGATCACATTTTATATATTTTATGCATTTTAATCCAAGTTTGGCTCTGTGAACCTTACCATCTGTCTGGAGTTGTCATTGCATTTTATTTTTAATTTTAATTTACCCCATTATATTTTTGACTAAAAGTGGTTTTATTTTTGGCAACTTCTTCACCTAGTGTCTTCTCTCCCTCCCATCCATTTGTCATCATGCATCCAAAGAAGACCTTCTAAAACATAAATCCGATCACATTATTCACAGTTGAATCCCATTGTCTTTATGATAAGTCCAAACTCTAATTAGACTCATAAGACCTTGCATCATCTGGACCCTTTGAATATATCTTTGCACCTTCCTCTTTTGCATCTATGTTCCTGTATACCTTTCAATTCTTCTAGCCATGCTCTCTCTTGCCTCTGGGCCTCTGTAAATGCTTTTCCCTCTCTTGGAATCTTTTCTCCCATACTCTGCCTCAATAAGACCTATTTCCTCCAAGAAATCTTGACTTACAACCTTACCTTTTCCCCACCCAATACACTACATCCTCCAATTTCATGGAGTCAGCAAATTGTATAAGGTCATGCAGTGCTATGTGACCTCCCTGATATAATATACTCCAGGAGGAAACAGGCACCATCCACCTTAGTTACCATTAGGTCTTCCACATCTAGTCTAGGGCCTGGGACATGATAGTGGCTCAATAAGTATTTTTTAAATGCCTAGATGGATGGGTAGGAAAAGCCAGTATAGAAAATGCTATATATATCTATCTATATATCTATCTATATATATCTATATCTATATCTATATAATAATTTTTACTTATTAAATATATAGAAATTAAAAAAAAATAACCTACAGGTGTAACTGAGGTCAAAATTACATGTAGACTACAATCTATTTTATTCTGTAGGTATAGCTGCTAACTATGAACCGCTATATTTTGTCAGGTGGTGGATGGTAAATGCAATAAAAATTACCTCAAATTATAATGTGTTCTTTGTAATTTATTTGGACTTTGTTATCTGAGTTTCAATTATTTATGATAATGTTTCATTGCATCTAAAATAAATAGTTATAGAGATTTAAAAATCAATACTCCAATTAGAAGCTTAGTACACATAAATCTATAAAATTGCACAATTTTAAGTTTGTGACCAAAACATCCTATAAAAATGCCTCTAGGAATCAGGAAGTTTATGAAACAGAATTCAAATAGCTGCCAATTCAAAATGAGAATTGCAGTTCCGGTCATAGGTAAGGTCTTCAGAGAACAATCCTATGAGCTCTGTGGAAAATGGGTGTTGTTGACAGCTGCCAGCTTTTTCTTGTGGTAATGAAAAAAAGTGTTGCTTATCCATGGCTCTGACAAAAAAAATAACTATGAATTCTAAAATCACTTGGGAAGCCCAATATTTAATAATATCACATTTACTGGAATCAGGTGGGGAACATGGATTCTCCTGGTTGGCCTTGTCAATATCATTTCCATCATTTTGCTACAATTCCTATGGGTTCATAGTTTACAGGCATTTATATTACAGTAGGTATTAGAGGGTTTACACATTTAATAAATATTTACTCAGCACTTATTATATGGTATATACTACGCAGTGAATACAGTGATGAATAAGACATAGAGAAAAATAAACAGACTGTTACTGAGGGCTATGAGGGAAACAGGAGTGATGGGAGGGGGGAGTTCCAAAAGGTAATAAAGTGAAGACCAAATTTAAGGTAGCTCATCTGGAATGCCCCTTACAGGAGGTAACTTTTGAGTAAAGAATAAGAATAAGCAATCAGAGAAAAAGATGGGAAACACATTTTAGCCAGAGGAAGTGGTAAGTGCAAAGTTTCTGAAGTGGAAAAAGACTTGCTGTATTTGAAGATAAGAAAAGACGCTAATGTGACTGGGAATAGTGTGCATGACATCAAGCTGCAGAGGTACTCAGACGCCTGATGAGACAGGACTTGTAGGAGTTTGGGTTTTATTGTAAGAGCAAGAGGAGCCCTTGGAAGGTTTTATGCAAGGAAGTAACATAATCTGACTTACATTTCTAAAACTCTTATTCGGTATGTGTATGAAAAATGGGTAATAGAGGAACAAGAATGGAAGCTGGGAGCCCTTTTTGGATGTTATTGCTGTGGTCCAAGTGTGAAATATGGCAGCAAAGATCATCAAAATATATTTTGGAGACAGAATTGATAGGACTTGTTTGAGGATTGGATGTGAGGAGTGAGACGAAGAGAAGAATCAAGGGTGACTCTCAGATCTCATGCCGTGAACAATTTGGACTACAATGAGAGAGCTTGGGGGATGAACCAATTCCAGGATAAAGGAAGGTTCAGTGACTCCATCTTAGATATGATAAGTTTAAAAGGTACATACATGTAAAGTCACTTGATGACTTACAGTCACAGCACGCGGGAGAAACTCAGTAGATGAAACAAATCAGAGTCAGGTAATGAGTGCTTTGTTGCCTACGTGTGAAAAATATGTTACTTGCCCACTGGTAAGAGACATGTAATTTGGATTATTTGTTGTGCAATAGTGACAGATTTACATCCAGAATCCCTCATGAACAATATCTGCATTCACAAGATGAAGATCAGGGACTTGGGGTTCTGTTGTGGCAGTGACATTTCTTTCAAGCATGGGCTGAAATATTCCTCCAGGGTCTCTGACTAAACTCTGCTGGCAGAAGTTATTAATGAAAACTTAATCTGAAATTCCCTCACTTATTTATCTCTTTAAAAAAAATAAAATCCTTGGGGCACCTGGGTGGCTCAGTTTGAGCATCGGACTCTTGATTCCGGCTCAGGTCATGATCTCACAGTTTCTCGGATTGAGGCCCGAGTCGGACTCTGTACTGACAACAATGGAGCCTGCTTGGGATTCTCTCTCTCTCCCTCTCTCTCTATCCCTCTCTCTCTCTCTCTCTCAAAATAAATAAATAAACTTAAAAAATAAAAATGAAATCCTTTACTTTTAGTGTTATTCTAAAAAAATTACCTATTGCCTTTTTAAAATCAAGGATTTTTAGGAATATGTTTTTAAAAGAGCATCTGGTTTATTTCGCACTGAAAACTGGTGCTAAGAAGTGAGAAACATGGATCAAGTCAGCACTAAACACAGAGACTGTGAATAATTTATTTCATGATTGGAAAAAAATATATTTTATTCAGGTTATATGCTACCATTATTTGTTATTGAAAAGCCTTCGTATGCACTGAAGGACAAAATTTGGAAGACCTCCCTCTTGTCCAACCCCTCCAACATTACATTTCTTACATAGAAATTTCCCTCAATAAGAGTCAAGGTAATAAGAAGCACTTTTTTTTTGAGTTATGAGAGTTTTCACTGGGTCTTCCCCTTTTTCCTTCACTTATTAGCTTATTATGAAATAAGGCTCTGTGCTTACTATTCGGGGTTGGGTAAAAGCAGAATTCACCTGAAAACAATTTCTTCCCTAGTTCACTTTTAATTCCAAAAGCTTGAGTCAGCTTGTGTAAGTATCCTGAAGAGATACAGGTTAGAACAGAGAGTGTTCTCTTGATAAAATACCAAAAACTCAGTTCACTTTGGATTTCAGATCAATAACACATAATTTTCAGTGCAATTATGTCCCAAATGTAGCATGAGATATGCTACAACTAAAAAAGAAAGAAAGAAAGAAAGAAAGAAAGAAAGAAAGAAAGAAAGAGAAAAGGGGAAAAAATAATTATTCATTATTTATTTGAAGTTCAAATATACCAAAGCATCCTATCATTTTTGTTATTGTTAAATCTGGCAACACTACCCTAAAGGAGACTTAGAAAGAGGGGGAGACTTGCCCTGGCTGAAAACATAGAGGGAAAAAGGCAGGGATTTTGGTCCTATTCTAGGAACATCTGAGAGTACATGACAGCATGACAGGGAGGTCAAAAGACCTCTAAGGAGAGTGACTGGCTGTCTAAGTAGAGTCTGCAGTACACAAGTTTGGTGTATATTTATTAAGTTGACACTGTTATTATTTATCTTGTTGTGACTTTCTATACTAATAATTACTCTCTACCCAATATAATAGCATGGCATTTCATTGACAATATATTTCTATCACCTTCACACATGAATGGCAACTTCTCTAGCTATAGATCATTTGTATTCTTTTATACCTTAAAACTCTGGAGATATTACTCCATTTTCTTTTGCCATCTGATGCTCTGAGCAAACCTGGTGTAGGTCTGAGTATTCTTCCTTTATAAGAAAACTGCCCTTCCTGATTATTTTCACAATTCATTCTTATTCCTTGGAGTTAATGACATTCAGCAGGACATTCCTAACTATTGGTACCTTCTTGTCCTACAGGATGAACCTGTTTCATAGGCAAATTTTGCCAAAGATCAATGCTTCCAAAGCAACTCTCTTCCTGCCACCATGAGAGGACTGCTCTCAGGTTACAGCTCAATAAATATAATTGTTTGGGTCTCTGCCTATTCTAGAAACCAATGTTCTCTGACGTTCTACTCTCTTGGCCTGTTCCATTCCCTGAATATCACTTAATATTAGTTCACTTCCCTTGATAATGCAACCTCTCTGTACCAGTGGTAGTTAAGGAATTCGAGGCACATCGTCATGAACGTCAGATACTTGCTTTAAAAAAAGAGAATTTATATATATACATATATATAATATACATATATACACACACATGTTATATATATGTATATATGTGTATACATATATAAAGATAATTTATACATATATATATATATACACACACACACACACACACACATATAAAATTTATTGTCAAGTTAGCTAACATACAGAGTATACAGTGTGCTCTTGGGGAGTAGATTCCCATGATTCATCCCTTACATACAACACCTGGTGTCCATCCCAACAAGTGCCCTCCTCAATGCCCATCACCCATTTTCCCCTCCATCTGCCATCCCTCCCCCATCAATGCTTGATTTGTTCTCTGTATTTAAGAGTCTCTTATGGTTTGGTTCCCTCTCAGTTTGTAACTATTCTTTTCCTTCCCTTCCCTCATGGTCTTCTGTTAAGTTTCTCAAATTCTACATATGAATGAGAACATATTATATCTTTCTCTGACTAATTTCACTTTGCATAATATCCTCCAGTCACATCCACATTGTTGCAAATGGCAAAATTTCATTCTTTTCCATTGCTGAGTAGTATTCCATTGTGTGTGTGTATGTGATATAGGTACATAGGTATTATTGGTATATGGGTATACACCTATATAACCACCACATCTTCTTTATCCATTCATCAGTTGATGGACATTTGGGCTCTTTCTAAAATTTGGCTATTGTTGATAGTGCTGCTATAAACATTGGGGTATATGTGCCCCTATGAATCAGCACTCTTGTATCCTTTGGATAAATTCCTAGTAGCACTATAGCTGGGTCACAGGGTAATTCTATTTTTAATTTTGTGAGTAACTTCCACACTGTTTTTCAGAATAGCTGCACCAGTTTGTATTCCCACCAACAGTGCAAGAGGGTTTCCATTTCTCCACATCCTTGTCAACATCTGTTGTTTCCTATGTTGGTAATTTTAGCCACTCTGACCGCTGTGAGGTGGTATCTCAATGTGGTTTTTATTTTGTTTCCCTGATGGTGAGTGAAGTTGAGCATCTTTTCACATATCTGTTAGCCATCTGGATGTCTTCTTTGGAAAAGTGTCTGTTCATGTCTTTTGCCCATTTCTTCACTAGATTATTTGTTTTTTGGGTGTTGAGTTTGGTAAGTTCTTTATAGATTTTGGATACTAACCCTTTATCCAACATTCATTTGAAAATATCTTCTCTCCTTCCATTGGTTGCCTTTTAGTTTTGCTGATTGTTTCCTTTGCTGTGCAGAAGCTTTTTATCCTGATGAGGTCCTAATAGTTCATTTTTGCTTTTATTTCCCTTGCCTTCAGAGACATGTTGAGTAAGGAGTTACTGCAACTGAGGTCAAAGAGGTTGTTGCCATTTTTCTTCTCTAGTATTTTGATGATTTCCTGTCTCACATTTAGGTCTTTTGTCCATTTTGAGTTTATTTTTGTGTAGGGTATAAAAAAAGTGGTTCAGCTTCATTCTTCTGCATGTTGCTGTCCAGTTCTCCCAGCACCATTTGCTAGAAACTGTCTTTTCTCCATTGGATATTCTTTCCTGCTTTGTCAAAGATTAGTTGGCCATACATTTGTGGGTTCATTTCTGGGCTCTCTATTCTGTTCCATTGGTCTATGTGTCAATACCACACTGTCTTGATGATTACAGCTTTGTAGTATAGGCCTAAGTCTAGGACTGTGATGCCTCCAGCTTTGGTCTTCTTTACATTACTTTGGCTATTCGGGGTCTTTTGTGGTTCCATACAAATTTTAGGATTTTTTGTTCTAGCTTTGAGAAGAATGCTAGTGCTGTTTTGATTGGGGTTGCATTGAATATGTAGATTGCTTTGGATAGTATCAACATTTTAACAATATTTGTTCTTCCAATCCATGAGAATGGAATGTTTTTCAATTTCTTTGTGTCTTCTTCAATTTCTTTCATAAGTTTTCTATACTTTTCAGCATACAGATATTTTACCTCTTTGGTTAGGTTTATTCCTAGCTATTTTATGGCTCTTGGTGCAATTGTAAATGGGATTGATTCCTAGATATCTTTTTCTGTTGCTTCATTATGGGTGTATAGAAATGCAACCAATTTCTGTACATTGGTTTTATATCCTGCAACTTTGCTGAAGTCCTAGAAGTTTTTTGGGTGAGTCTTTCAGGTTTTCCATGTAGAGTATCATGTCCTCTGCGAAAGGTGAAAGTTTGACTTCTTTGCCAATTTGGATGTCTTTTATTTCATTTCGTTGTCTGATTGCTGAGGCTAAGACTTCCAACACTATGTTAAACAACAGTGGTGAGGGTGGACATCCCTGATGTGTTCCTGATCTCAGGGGGAAAGCTCTCATTTTTTCTCCATTGAAGATGATATTAGCTATGGGCCTCTCATATATGGCTTTTATGTTAAGGTATGTTCCTTCAATCCTGACTTTCTTGAGAGTTTTTACTAACAAAGGATGCTGTATTTTGTCTAACTTTTTTTCTGCATCTATTGACAAGATCATATGATTCTTATCCTTTCTTCTATTAATGTGATGTATCACATTGATTGATTTGTGGATATTGAACCAGTCCTGCAGCCTAGGAATGAATGCCACTTGATCATGGTGAATAATTCTTTTAATATACTGTTGAATTCGACTTGCTAGTATCTTGTTGAGAATTTTTGCATCCATGTTCCTCAGGGATATTGGCCGGTAATTCTCCTTTTAAGTGGAGTCTTTGTCTGGTTTGGGAATCAAGCTAATGCTGGCCTCATAGAATGAGTCCAGAAGCTTTTCTTTCATTTCTATTTTTTGGAACAGCTTGAGAAGAATAGGTATTAACTCTGATTTAAATGTCTGATATAATTCCCTTTGGAAGCCATCTGGCCCAGGACTCTTATCTGTTGGGAGATTTTTGAATAACCAATTCAATTTCTTCACTGGTTATGGTTCTGTTCAAATTTTCTATTTCTTCCCGTTTGAGTTTTGATAGTGTGTGTGTGTCTAGGAATTTGTCCACTTCTTCCAGATTGTCCAGTTCATTGGCCTATAATTTTTCATAGTATTCTCTAATAATTGTTTGTATTTCTGTGGTGTTGGTTGTGATCTCTCCTCTTTTATTCATGAATTTATCTATTTGGGGTTTTTTTCTTTTCTTTTTGAGAAGTCTGGCTATGGGTTTATTTATCAATTTTGTTTATCCTTTCAAAAAACCAGTTCTTAGATTTATTGATCTCTTTACTGTTTTTTCTTTTTTGATTCTATAGTTTATTTCTGTTCTAATCTTTATTATTTCCCTTCTGCTGGCTTTGGGATTTCTTTGCTGCTCTGCTTCTAGTTCCTTTAGGTGTGAAGTTAGGTTCTGTATTTGGGATTTTTCTTGCTTCTTGAGATAGGCCTGGACT
Organism: Neofelis nebulosa; assembly: GCF_028018385.1. Classification (NCBI taxonomy): domain Eukaryota; kingdom Metazoa; phylum Chordata; class Mammalia; order Carnivora; family Felidae; genus Neofelis; species Neofelis nebulosa. The sequence goes on along the minus strand of NC_080787.1, from coordinate 92,009,471 downwards.
TTTTAAAATGCAGTTTTAGGTTCACAGCAAAACTGAGCAGAAAGGACAGAAACTACTCAAGCATTTTTTGCCTCCAACATGCAGAGCCTCCCCCATGATGAACATTTCCCATCAGAGTGGACATTTGTTACAATCAATGAACCTATATCGACACTTCACTGTCCCCCAAAGTCTATAGTTAGCATTAGGGTTTACTCTTTGTGTTGTACATTCTATGGGTTTGGATAAATCGACAATGACATGTACCCATCATTATAGTACCATACAGAGTAGTTTCACTGCCCTAAAAATCCTCTATGTTCCACCCTCATCCCACCCCTCTCTCCACCCTTGGCAACCACTGATCTTTTTTTTTTAATTTTTAATTTTTTTTTTTTTTTTTTTTGAGACAGAGAGAGAGAAAGCATGAGCAGGGGAGTGGCAGAGAGAGAGGGAGACACAGAATCCTTAGCAGGCTCCAGGCTCTGAGCTGTCAGCACAGAGCCCAATGCAGGGCTGAACCCACGAACCATGAGATCATGATCTGAGCCAAAGTTGGATGCTTAACTGACTGAGCTACCCAGGTGCCCCACCACTGATCTCTTTAGTGTCTCCATAGTTTTGCATTTTTCAGAATGTCATATAGTTGGAATCTTACAGTACATAGCCATTTCAGTTTGGCTTCTTTCTTAGTAATATGACTTTAAGTTGTTTCCATGTCTTTTCATGGATTGATAGTTCATTTTGTGCTGTATTATATTCCGCTGTCTGGATGTACCACAGTGTATCCATTCACCTACTAAAGGACATCTTGGTTGCTTCCAAGTTTTGGCAATTTTGAATAAAGCTATTTAATAAAACAATCGGTGTTTGCAGGTTTTTGCGTGGACATACGTTTTGAACTCCTTTGGGTAAATACTAAAGAATACAATTGCTGGACTGTATGGTAAGAGTATGTTTAACTTCATAAGAAACTGCCAAACTGGATTGTCACCAGAAATGAATGAGAGGTCCTTTTGTCATCCTCAATAGTAGCTGGTTTTGTCAGCGTTCTGGATTTGGGCCATTCTACTAGGTGTATAGTGGGCCACTTGCCTTGTATGGATCTTTGCTGTCCTCTAAGTTGTCATAAAAGGGGCTATTTGTTTAAATCAGCTTGGTGGTGACCAAGGACACTAGTTGAGTTTCTCTTCCCAGCATGTGGATCCAGTTATAGAAAAACAGAATGGCATTAGGAGTGACATCTCTAGGTCCTAGATGGTGAATGAATAAAGTGATGAATGAATAAATGGATAGATGAATGAATGAACTTAGCTATCATCTAGTTCTCAGGTCAAACTTACAATGGATAATCTTTACAATCTTGAGATCCTATAACATAAATCTCTTCCTACTTGGGGAAATATGATATGCATTTTTATTGACCTACCCTTGGTATGAGCCACTGCAAAAGCTTGTGCCTTCCACATTCAAGCCAATTTTGTTACTAAGCTCCATTAAGCCTCTAAATAAACTCCATAGAAAGCGTGTGCTCTTGTAGGACTCTCAAAAACAACACCCAAATTTGCATTTATCTTCTCAGAGTCCCAGAAGCCCACATGTGTTTTGTTTTTTGCTTGTTTGTTTGTTTGTTTGTTCATTTAGTAGTAAGAGTTCTGTGTTCATTGAACTAACAATATCTGCTTCTCTCTTTTGTGGTCATCATGATTTTGAATGTTTCCTCTGTTGACCACTAAGTGCTGCAGAACTTTACACAAAGGGTGCTGTGCACTGAATGTTCATGTCCCTCCAAAAATCATCAGTTGAGACCTTAGTTCTCGCTGTGATGGTATTTGGAGATGGGAACTATGGATTCAATTAGGTCAGGAAGGTGAAGCCCTCATAATGGGATTAGTGACCTTATAAGAAGAGAGGAGAAAGATCACTTCTTCTCTCTCTGCCATGTGAAGACTTAATAAGAAGACAGCCAACTGCAAACCAGGAAGAGGGCTCCCATCAGAACCCAAACAAGCTGGCATGCTGATCCCAAACTTCCCAGTTTCCAGAACTGTGAGAAATAAATTTCTCTTTTATAAGTCACCCAGTCCATGGTATTTTTATTTTTGCCATATTGACCAGACATAGGGCTCCCTTTATGTTGGAAAAACATCTCTCTTGGAGTACAAACACTAAACTGTGTCGTCCAATTTCTCAGGACTGAGTGGGGCCAATTTATCCTATGTAACTTGGTGTGACAGACTCCACTGTCCCATCCATTCACTACTAGGATCCTTAGATCTGATATTGCAGGAATATGACATGTTACAAGTCTCCAACCACCAAGATGAGGACACAGGTGACAGATGCAGAACTTCTGATATAGCTGAGAAAAATCTTCCTTGCCTGTACCCTCCCAATGGAAGAATATTTGTTTTCTCAATGGTGAATGGTTTTAAATAACATTCCTGAACTATTCCTGGAAATAGTTCAATATAAGGTAGTTACTTTAGAGGGTAGCCTTAACTCCAAGGATAGAAACTATCCTTGTTGAATTCTCCCTCAAGTATAGGGATGATCGAGGAACAAAAACATGGATTAGAATTTGGGGGTGGGGTGACAGTATTTCCTTGATACTATGATAATTTCCCTGGCTAACACCAGACACTCAGGATCACAAGACTTTGGGTTACAGCAGACTCAAGGAACTCTACCTCACATTTTCTATGATTCCCAGGACCTTTGGAACAACAACAAAAAATAGGCTCTGGGGCGCCTGGGTGGCTCAGTCGGTTGAGCATCCAACTTTGGCTCAGGTCACGATCTCACAGTTTGTGGGTTCGAGCCTCATGTGGGGCTCTGTGCTGACAGCTCAGAGCCTGGAGCCTCCTTTGGATTCTGTCTCCTTCTCTCTCTGCCTTGCCCTGGCTCATGCTCTGTCTCTCTCTCAAAAATAAATAAATTAAAAAAAAAAATAGGCTCTGAGTCACTTTGATCCTTAACTTGGTTCAAATTCATCACTACAGAAGAAATTGAAATCACAAAGGAACTACTCCCAGTAAAAACAACAACAAAACAACAACAAAAAAACAATGCTCTCTGTACCTGTTTCTGATGTTTCTTTTCTGGAAGAAGCAAATTCAGGAAAACTTTCCATTTCACAACGAAATGGGAAATACCAGAAACTATGATGTAATAAGATCTAAGTGTGGATTTAGTGGTTAGTCCCATCTAAAAGTAGCTAGAATTATGCATCTCCATATGTGGCCAACTGTTTATATTATCTGTTTGTGAACTTATTAAATAATACATCATTTTCCTATACAATTAAAATTATCTAAGTCTTTCATCCTGAATGCTCCATAACTCCTTTTCCTTGTCTCCTGTTCTTTCCCTGATTGTTCCTCTAAAGAAAAGAGAAGAGAGATAACATCTCCCTTGTGAAATGAACCCCAGCCACTTTTGAGGCACTAGGTATTTTGAAGAAGTGAAGGAAGAGTGACATGAAATATTTTTTTAAGAGTTGAAGGAGTCAAGGCATTGAGATGCCAATAAGGAAGAGACTCATAGAGGAATTTTTGCCCCTTTTCAAATAGATGCTCCTTTGTTTAACACATTAATATACGTGGGTTTCTGGAGTTCATTCTTTTCTCTACTCTTATATGAGTCTCTCCTCCCTCTGAGGAGTGGATTGAGGGAGAAGGGAAATTGTGGTGGTTCCCAAACTTGTCTGCACATTGGAAATCACCTGGGGAGCTTGACAGACACTGATGATTGTGTCTCCTCCCTCACCCCCAGATATTGTGATTTAGTTGGTCTGGGATATGGACTGAATTTTAGAATTTTTAAATCCTCATGTAATTTTAGTATACATAAAACTTGGGGCATCACTTTCATAGTGGTATCTAGCCAGGGACCGGAATACATCAAAATCATCTGGGAGAGTTAAGAAAAATGCAATGCCTGAGTATATGTCCCGGACATCCTAGTCAGAACCCTCACATGAAAGGCTGGAGCTCAAGTGATTTCTGTGCACACCCTGTTCAAGAACGGCTGGCAGACAGCAGTGATTATAGGCAACAGCAGTCTTCATTAGCATGGCTATTACCTGAATAAATAGACTGTAACAAATGCCTGGAGCACCTTCTTTCCTTCTCTCTAGGATTCCATGCCTCACACCCCCTTTTACAATTTGGACTGAACATAATTCATTGCCTAAATGCTTTCATGTAAAACTCACAGCCACCTGACCGTTGTCTGCTCTGCATTCCCTCCGGACGTACATCCTCTTTCAGTTGTTCTGCCCTGCCTCCTTCTTAACACGCCTATGTGAGCATGCTCCTGATGCAGCTTAATTGAAAGCTTCCCGAGGGCAAAGGCTTCATTGTTTTCTTAGTTTGGACTCCACGTTACCCTTCCTCTATTGTCCAATATAATGTCTTTGATGTTACAAAGCACAATACAGACATCATACATGCAGAGAGAGAGAAAGGAGTTCAAGGATGCAAATGTAACTGAAAGTTAAAAAGCATATTCATTTGTACATAATTCTGAATGAAAATATTAAATTGATAATTCATCTTGTGGATGACAATGTTTATTTCAGGATCTATGAACTACATGATGTGTGTATTGCATTGTGCATTTTATAAAGAACTTTTAAAGTCACCAACCTATGACATTGCTACCATAACCCTGTGAAGTAAACAAGGCCCCTTTGTAGATGTGTAAAAATGTGGCCCAGAGGGGAGGTGACCTGCCCAGATCCCAGCTGATGGATGGCAGAACCAGGTGTAAAACTCACTCCTTCTGACCTTCAGTCCAGGTAGTTCTTTCCCCTCCCCATGATCTCAGCCATCCCCGGTTCACCACTGACTCTTAGATCTTCATCCTCAGACTTCATCTGTCTCCTAAGATCCTCATTTCTAAAGACATGCATGATCTAGCAACACAGCAAACTCATTAGTCCTCAAAGGGAGCTTTTATCAGGGATCCTCTTTCTTTTTTCTCAATTTCTATGTTTCTCTTTCTCTTTTGACAACTTGGCCATCTTCTCATTTCCCATTTCTCTTTTTCATTCACTTTTCTTAACCCATCCCTTGAAAGACCCCATAGACTCCATCTCAACAACGTCTCCCGTCTCTGCCTTCTTTTCCACCCGCACTGTTTTCCCACAGAGGCACAATTGCTGAGTCCTTCAATGAGTTCCTGCCTTCAGCTTACTCTCTCTCCAATCCTTGCCTCTCACTGCCTCCTAATCTTCAACCATAGATGTAATTACCACATTCTCTCATTCAATGATCTTCTATTTCTTAAAGAAAAATTCAAAAGCCATCCAGGGTCCTTCACAGTTTGTCCATAAACTATCTTCCTAACATTAGCTTTTCACAGACCTTATGCCAGACACCCAGAACTGTTCACTGTTCCCTAACCAGGTCAGATAAGTTGACTTCTGTGCCTTTTTACACCTTCAAGGGTTTGTGCACTCAGCCTAAATGACCTTTTTGCTGCATTCTTACCCTCTTTATTGTTGAAAACCTACTCGGCCAAGAAAGCCCTAGTTAAACAATACTTCTTCCAATCTCCAGCTTTAGTTCTGCCTCAGGACATCCATACACTCTTTTAGTATTTAATTTGTACTTCTCTTACCATATTTAATTTTATGCCATAATATATATATATATATATATATGTGTGTGTGTGTGTGTGTGTGTATCATCCCACTTAGAATGAGACTTCTTGAGAGCAAGATTCAAGTTTTGGTCAACTTGAGACAAGACGGATCATAAAAATTTATATGAGTTTAGGGGCGCCTGGGTGGCGCAGTCGGTTGAGCGTCCGACTTCAGCCAGGTCACGATCTCGCGGCCCGTGAGTTCGAGCCCCGCGTCAGGCTCTGGGCTGATGGCTCGGAGCCTGGAGCCTGTTTCCGATTCTGTGTCTCCCTCTCTCTCTGCCCCTCCCCCGTTCATGCTCTGTCTCTCTCTGTCCCAAAAATAAATAAAAAACGTTGAAAAAAAAATTTAAAAAAAAAAAAAAATTTATATGAGTTTATATATTTTTTTGTATTTTCCACCAATCAGCACAATCTTGAATACATATAAGAGGCTAAATAGTTCCTGGATTGAATTATAGAAAGACTCATGTGTCCCATAGTGAGTTAGAATTGATAACTTCTAAGGTTTTAATTTCAATATTAAAAAACAGTTTCCAATTTTATAACTGATGAGTCATTTAATACAAATTTGCTTAATTAGAAATGTTTCTGGAACTCATGTATTTTAATTAGTGGAAGAAATCTGCATATCTACATACAAGACAGGTTCTGACTTACTCCCCTTGCTCACCTGCCCAGCAACACCTCCAACAGCCCATCAAGATTACACCTGAGTCAAGTCTTTATCAGTGAAACAGGGTCTGAACACAGGCAAAATGTGTAGAATTCATTACCTGCATTTCCAACTCTACCTTTCTTAAAAAAAAAAAAAAAACCTTTTTCCCTATTATTCTGTTATAAATCAGCTCCACAATTTAAAAACCTGTTTGTAGTTCAGCTGAAAAACTGTATTTTTGTGTAAACAGTGAATCAGGATGAAGTATTTTGAGGGGTTTTTTTATTAAAAACAAAACGAATTACTATAAATACACTTGCCTAAAAGTACATGATTTTCTTCACAATTGGACTTTTCTTTCTATTCCTCTTCCTAGGAATTCTACTTTTGCCAAAACTTAGGTATTACAACAAGTGGAAATAATAGAACTGGTAGTATTTTACAAACAATCTTGAAGTTATTTTGATAAAGCGCCATTCTAATAACTATTCACTGCTATATACTTACTATATAGAATTTAACTGGACAGTAAATGTGAAAAAAAAGCGCAACCCACAAAATATTGACGGAACCTGACTGAAGTCCACATTTTTTTCAATTGGGCAAGTTTATATTATTGATCTGTTACTGATATGCAGACTTAAAATCAATCTTGGTTTAGCACCTGATCTTGAAATCTCAAATTTCCTTCCTTGCTTGTGATATATACTTCACTTTGAGCTGTAGAAAACACTGTCATTAATAAATCCTGATTCCACAGCAAAGTATTTAAAGGATAGCTAAAAATGAACTGCTGTGTAATAATACTATCCTCATCGATAATAAACACCTAAAAGGGGTTATTATCTTTAATGACATCTGTTGTTCTTCTGAAAGAATAAGTGACAAAACCTGACTGAACTGAATGCCAAGAAAAAAAATGCAACATTCTTGTTTTAACTTTGGAACAAAGATTTGGCATAAAGTCCACTGACCTATGCCAAATATTCATTCTATTGGAAAAACTGTATTATGTTGAACATCAATTCTCTTGGGAATTGTTATTGAAGCCACAACTTATGCCTATCTTAGTAATACCATTATTTAACTTTATCATGAGAATACTCAGATAAATTTATTTGTTGACATCCAATATACAAACCAGCATGTTTGAAATGAGTGGAATGTTTTCACTGGCAACCATTTTATCAATTGTGAAGGTGAAGCCACACATTGGCTGTGTTTAGACCTGAGACCATGGCATTTCTCAGCCAACTTTGAACATATCACGATTTTCAATTTTTCAGTTGGAATACCCTTGCCTACTGAAACACATTCAAAAGAAGGAGACCATTGAAGCAGAGGAAGGAGGCTACAGAGTCAGAGTTACAACATGTCGCTCTTGGGGAATCCAAACATACTGACGCTAGTGCCCTTTGGGTTTGTCCATATTACTATAAAAGAAAATATAAACAAGCAAGCATATTTTTGCCTACGGAAACTTATCATTATCAGTCCCATGAGTACTACTGCCAAGATGGCTGCTTTTCTTTACATTTTATTTCTCCACCATGAGCAAAGAATTTTTGTGTATAATGCAGGTGGAACAAATTTTTCATGCTGATAGAATTCTCCTGTAGCTTAAATAACTCATTCTTATTGGATTTTATAACCAAGTATGAGATGCTTAAATGCTTACTTTTAAAAACATTTTATTATGGAAATTTTCCAACATACACATACGAAAAGAAAATTTTAACAAACACTCATTTACTCACCACTCCAGTTTCAAAGCATTATCAATATGTTTCCAAATTTTGTTTCACTTACAGACCATCCTACTTCTTTTTCTGGAGTTTATTAAAGCAAATCTCAGATATTATGCCATTTTACCTATAAATACTCCATTATGCATCTCCACCACACAGCTCATAAAAATAACAGTGATTCTTATCACTATCATCTAATACTCAGTCCATATTCAAATTCTTCTAATTGTCACAAAGATGTCTGCTTACATTGATTTATTCGAATCATGAACAGAAAATCTTAAATTCCATACAAGCGTACATTGCTTTGGATATAACTTTCTTAAGTCTCTTAATTCTGGAGATCACTCCATGTTAACTACATAGTGATGCTCCTCATTTCTTTTTACTATGCCATCACAGCATAGTACCAGTTTTTACTCAATCCAGTTTCTATGGATGGCATATATAATGTTTCTAGCCTTTTGTTATTATAAATAATGTCACAACAAATAGCCTTTGTATATAGGACTTCGTATGCTTTCAATGATAATTCAGGATAAATCCTAGATGTAAAATTTCTGGTACATGGTGTAATACACATACAATTGCTAAGCCTCGCATAGGTGCTTTACCATTTCTTCCCACCCGTAATGTGTGAGTACCTGCTTCTCCGCGGCCTCATCAACAGAGTATATTGTAGAACTGCTATTATTTTTGTCAATCTGATAAGTGAGAAATGATAGCTTAGCATAGCTTTAATTTGCATTTCTCATATTATAGTAAGGATGAGGATCATCTTTTCAGACATTAAAGGAACATTTGCATTTATTTTTCTGTCGATTATCTGTTCATATCTTTTGCCCTTTATAACCTGAACATTTGTACTTTTCCTTCTGTTTATAAGAAGTGCTAAAATTAGTAACCCTACCTTGGACCCAGAGCTGCTCTGGGCACATTACCTCTCCATCTCCAGTACAAACGATGGTGGCCATTGGGAATACACAAACTATTTACCAAGTTGAGAGACTGACTCATCATAAAATAAACAATTTCATTTTTATAATTACTTGTTTGTAGTTGCAGTAGTGTTATGTAACCCTCTAACCATTTTACCTACTTTAGCAGTGAATGAAATTGTGCGAATGAAAATCTAGGTGAAAAATCAATCAGGGAAAAACTGATGATATAAAGTATATTATTTTTTAACCTTTGGAATATATTATTTTTTAACCTTCCCCATGGAAGTGAGGGAAGACCATCACTACCCTCATTTCACATCAAACTCTCACATACAGAAGCTAATTTATGAATGTAAATCACTTGGGAAATACAGTGCAACAGTAATGTAAAATAAGAATGCATTTTTGATGATACGATATAGGAAACACAGATGTAGGAACCTAAATTAAATAATTCCATAACCATAATTACAGCTTCCCAAGCACAATGCTGTTTATTAGATAACTCTACCTTTTTGTTATAATAAAGCCAGACTTTCTCCTTTGCCCTCAGGAGGACACCAATTACAAGACTCCTGACCTCCAACCAACTGAATCCATTAGCATAGCTGTGCCCCCAAGAGCATACCAAAGAGATAGAGAATAAAACAAAAATGACTGAAGCTGAGGAAAAGCTCCATTACGTCAGCTAAGGGGAGGGATCAATGGGGATGTATAAAGCAGACATCTAGGACAGAACAATTTTATCCTAAATTTTAAGCAGAAAAGATGAAAATTAACATCTGGTGTACCATAGGTACAGTGAATTCCAGATTATTTTGTATTTTATTTTCCCACTCTGTTGTTGTGAACTACCATAAACTAATTTGGTTATACAAATGTATCAGGTTCTTTTCAGTACACCTTGGAAGCCAAAGAGAATTTGAAGTACGTAAATAGCTACTCCCTGCAACCTGCTACCAGGTTTATGACAAAAGCAACATACACAGATATTTATTAATAAGAAATCACAAAACTGCCATATAGTCAGTCCTACAAGTTTTGTGTCCCCGTGTTCTCCAAAGCGCTGAAAACCCCTTGCAGAAAGAGTGTACCTAAAGCAAATGAAATGCTATTCTAGTAGCAGAATTTAATTAACTCTTTGTCAGGGTCAGAGAAACAAGAGGCCTCTGACCCAGCAGCAAATCAGAAAGCTTAGAGACTAGTCCACGTTGCCTTACCTAAAGACACAGGCAATGACCTGAGGACTTGTACGCTTTGTCCATGCACGGATGGAAAAATGGCTGCAATACTCCTGCACGTGCATTTATACTGAATAACGTACTTTTATCAATGCCGCCTATAATATCTTTTATTTTCATTAATAAGCCACCAATATCACTAGTGAAAACCCACTTCTCCTTTAGGATCTACACAAATCAGCAAAGCTTCTGGTATTGATGAAAGATACAGATTCTCAAAGTACTTTTAATAGCTACCTCTGGACAGTGGTCTTCTTTCTGACTAGACACTTGGTGACCACCCATGGTGTGAGATTTCCTAATTAGATAATTACTTGTCCCTCGAGTATGGCTTAAACATGATCTCAGACTGCTTATGCTGAATTATTTTAAAGTATATTACAGTTTTATAATTATTTCGTGAGAGAGATAAAATAAAGCTTTTCTTCTTCATTGTTTTTTAAATTCTGTTTTTAAAGGAAATTTTAAAAATCACCAAATTCAATAATACAATTTTATCTTGAATAAATCATCAAATTTCATAGTCATATTTTTACACTGCGAATAAGAATGTACAATGAATTTCAAAGTTTACTTTTATAGGACTCTATTGAAATTTCTTGCCAGTTTTAATTTCTCTCATAAGTTTCTCATTACTAAAAGACACAAAAGAAGCAACAAGTCTTCAAAAACTACTTAACAGAGGTATTTTTCTAAGTGTATAGACAAAAATCCAACCTGTCATGAAAACATGCAGATGGCCAATAGACACATGAAAAGATGTGCAACATCGCTGATCATCAGGGAAATGCAAATCAAAACCACAATGAGATAACTCTTTACATCTGTCAGAATGGCCATTATCAAAAAGATAAGAAATAATAAGTGTGGGTGAGGATATAAAGAAAAAGGAACCCTCATATACTGTTGGTGGGGATGCAAAAAGGTTGCAGTCACTATAGAAAACAGTATAAAGGCTTCCCTCTCCCCCAAATAAAAATAGAACTGCCATTTGATCCAACAATTCCACTCTTGGGTATTTGTCTGAATAAAAAAAATACTAAATTGAAAAGATATATATGCCCCCTGTTCATTTCAGTGTTATTCACAATAGCCAAGTTATGGAAGCAACATAAGTGTCCATCAATAGACAAATTATTAAATAAGATGTGATACACACACACACACACACACACACACAGACACACAATGGAAATTTACTCAGCCATTAAAAAAAATGAAATCTTGTCATTTGTGACAACATGGATGGATCCAAAGAGTATTATCCCAAGTGAAATAAGTCAGAGAAAGATAAGTACAACATGATTTCACTTATATGTAGAAACTAAAAAACAAACATAAAACCAAATGAAAACAAAACAAAACAGAAACAGACCCACAGATGTAGAGAACAATCTGGTGGTTGCCAGAAGGAAGGGAGATCGGGGAATGGGCAGAGTAGGGAGAGAGGATTAAAGGTGCAAACTTCCAGTCATAAAATAAATAAGATACGGGGATACAATGTATACCATAGGGAATATAGTTAATAATATGTAACAACTTTGTATGGTAACAGACGGTTGCTAGATTTATCCTAGTGATCATTTTGTAATGTATATAAATGTTGAATCACTGTGTTGCACATCTGAAACCAATATAATATTGTATGTCAACTATACGTCAACAACAACAAAAAAAGTTCTTTAAGAGTTCCCTTATTAGTTTTATAATTTACATATATGATACATATTTCTTGGTATGTGTCAAATATTATATCATAAATATTTAAGAATAAGTAAATATTAACAGGGAATATTTGCTTATCTTAAATGACTAAGAATTTTTTTAACCCGAAATTTTTAATCTTTTAATAATTGACTAAGGATTGACTAAGCCACCAAGTGAAATGAAATCTCCAGCTGGACATTCTGTTCAGATAAAAGAATAAAGCATTTTACATTTTTACACCTGCCTTTAAAAAATCTCAACCTGCCTTAATTGTCTCAAATGAGATGGTCATCTGATTTCTTTAAGCCAGGCAGTGAGTGGGTGCAGGGGCTCTGAGGAAGTGTTTATATGTGCTGCGATCAAGAGGGGATGGAGGCATGGAGAGGGCAAGAGAGGCCTTAGGAAATCCTGCTCTAGGCTTTGTTGGAGAAGATTTCATTCCTTCTATTAGTTTTTCTGTTCAACTGCCCTTCAAGTTGTGCCTGAGGATCTTTAAAGTGCAGGGTGGTTGTTAAAGGACAAAGACTGAAGTGTTGTGTGGGAGTAACCAGTTGAAGTTAACCAAGATTATAAAGTAATTTGCAAAGCTATTTGCTTCTACACAGAGCATTTAAGTGTTAGAATATCACGCCACTACAAAAGAATTATCTAAAATGAGGTAATATGCTGTATTGCACTGTACTGGCTATAAGCAATTATGGAGGGATATACTTTCTTCACTTGTATTAATAAGGCTGAGCAGAATATAAAGAAATAAAAGCCTGGAGTATATAACAACTCCTGAGGCAAATTGAAAGAAATTATGAAAGAATTCATTGTATTATTGAAACAAAGCAAAATGAAATGCATTGTGACAACATGATATAAATCACAGGATAATATCACATCTTAATAACCAATGCTGAACAGAAAAGAGACTTCTTTTGATTTACTGTGTAGAAAATGTGACATGACAGAAGACCCTTCACCAGCCAAATCTTTACATACTACCACTGTCAGCTATGCTTTTCTTTCACGTGTATGACTGAGAAGCCATCCAGAGCAGAATGGACATGGACTGAACAAAGTAAGGTCAATGATTCTTCTTACCTGCCCCATTCCATTGAGTTAATGCTCTCATCCTCCGCTATCCTGGAATAAAATCCCAATGCCGATTTTTTATTCAGCAATATAAACCTACAGCTAATTACCATGTGCCAAAACAAGGCTGCAGAAAGTATAATCTATTAGCAATAACTTGTGTCTAACAATATAATTGCATCGGGAATAATGAAATGTTCATTTTAGTATCAAAATTAATAATGTCATATCAATGCCATTAATAATTAAGGATTCTTTTTATAACATCGCATCATTAATAACAACTCGTTATGAACAATTCTATTAATATCAACAATAATAAAATAATATCACATTGTCTTTCTATAGTTACAATTTTGCAAGGGTAATGAAAATGCTGTACACATATTGGACTAGACCCCGCTGTGTCCGAGGAAAGCAGTTCCAGAAACATATTACACCTTTAGATAAATAAAGTATCTTTTGTTTTCCTAGGCAGTAATTTGTGAGTGAAAAAATTCATCATTAAATACCCAGAAAGCACACAAAAATTCTGTTTAAAATTGTCCATTTCTCTGTTTACAGGGAAAGTGGATGGGATTAGGAGCAGGGCACAATAGCTTCTGTGCCAGTTCTTAGTTTAATATTAGCCCACTTCTTCATTTGGGTGCATGGACTCTCTCTCTCTCTCTCTCTCTCTCTCTTTCTTTTTTCTGCTTCATAACTTAAATATATGTAACATATAACATTTTTAATGCATATAATATTACATAACTTTTTTTAATAGCCAACCTCCCTCTCTTCCCAGGGAACCAAATATCAATTATTCAATGCAGGTAATTTTCTACTTCTCTGAGTTTTCTCACTCTCAGCAATGTAGTCTAACACAGAGATACCTCTAGCTTGGGTATAAGTAAACTAAAGCCTGCAGACCAAATCTGGCCCACAATCTATCTTTTGCAAATAAAATTTTATTGGAACATAGCCACACCCATTTGTTTAAATGTTACCTATGACTGCTTTCATCCTGTAACAGCAAAACTACTCAGTAGCAACAGAAACCACATGGCCTACAAAGCTGAAATATTTACTACCTGGCCCTTTCCAAAAAAAGGTGTTGGCTTCTCTAGACGACAAGCAGAAAATAATTCTGACAGTTCCAAAACACAGGTAAGGAAAATAAAAAGAGAGAGAAGGAAATCAGTAACATATTTTTAAAACTCACATACTCATACTTTATATTTCACTATGACATTGGAATAGTAAACTATAGTTGCATTATTCATTGTTATTTGTTGTTTGAGTATAAATGTATAATCTAAGGTTGATGCTAGAAATAGATATGTATTTCAATAAAAGCTTGTTGAAGTAATAAAAGAATACAAGTTTTATTTTAGGATTAGATAGGCTAGATCTTAAAGCAATATTAATGATTTATTCTTGTCATTATTTACATATTGATTTTTTCATTGTTCTCTATGCATATTAAACCGTAAGAATAAAAGAAAATAGTGATATTCTCTACCTCCAGTTTTTTAAACTTTTTATTATGAAAAAATTCAAACATAAATCAAAGTTGACAGAAGAGGCAAGTAAGTCCCTATATTTAGCCTTTTTTTTTTTTTTTTTTTTAAAGCATATACAGGAGTAAAGAAGGGGGTAGTATTAGTACAGCTTAAAAGCCCTCCAAAGGGTGAAGAGAAGGAAAAATCAGGCGCCCTCTGCCTTGAACCCACTCCAAACCCTCAGGCCTGCAAAATGATGATTTGAGTAAATGCACTACCAACACTGCTTCTGAAGAGCCCTAAGTATTGGCAATAGCTGGCACCAGGCAACAAAGAGGAGTCATAAACTCCAGTTCTATGGTATCCGGGGTTCTCTGTCTTGGATTTATTCCTTCCTCCCCTCTTCTCAGATTCATGTGGGATGAAGATGAGGCTTTGACCCCTCCTCAAAGCACCGTCAGGAACAGGAAGGAATTCACAGGTCAAAATAGCCACATAACTGAGAAGTACAACTACCTCAAAAATAAAACAGGACAGTGAAAAGGACGGTATATAGCATTTGAAACAGAATTCTTGAAAGCGATAGACCAGTAATGTAAAAGAAGCATCAGCAACCTATTTATGAAGATGAGGGGGGTGCCTGGGTGGCTCAGTTGGTAAGCATCTGACTCTTCATTTTGGCTCAGTCATGATCTCATGGTTTGTGGGTTCAAGCCCTGCATCTGGCTCTGCACTGATAGCATGGAGCCTGCTTAGGATTCTCTCTTTCTCTCTCTCTCTCTCTCTTTCTCCCTTTGCCCTTCCCTTGCTCATGCTCTCTCTCTCTCAAAATAAAGAAATAAACATTACAGAAAAGAAGATGAGGGAACAGATGAGCAATCTGAAACAATACAAAGACACAATTTCAAAAAAAAAAGAATAAAGTGGAAAAAGATAAAGATAATAGGTCTGAAAAAGATAATAAAGAATATCAATCAGATGTAGGACAAATGAGTCCACTGTAAAACCAAATTGAAGAACTCTTTCAGAAGGCAGCAGGAAAGGATAAAAACATAGAAATAGAAAGGAAAAAAAATAAGAGAATAAAAGCAGAATTATCAGGGGAGATATTTGAAAAATGAATAAAAATAAGCTTTCCACCATAGAGCTGGATGAATGACCTCAAATACAATGGGGTCACATTGCTACACAGGAGAAGTAGGGGAGCAAAGCCATACCTGGACACATTATATTAACAACATCAAAGAAAAGGAGAAAATTTTTTAAAAAGCTTCCAGAGAGAAAGAGCAGATTACCCACATGGGAATAAGAATAAGCATATCATCAGATCTATTAAAGCAATGCTAGATACAAAAAGAATAAGAAATCATATTTTTGAGGTATTAATGGAAAAGAAACTTTGAACTTAGAATGTTATATACAACCAAAGGTCAATGGAACTTTTCTCTGGTAAAACAAAACAAAACACCAAAAGAGTAAGACCTCACAGTTTTAGCGTTGACAGCAAAGGCTAATATCAAAAACACTAATGTGGTAAAAACTCAAAAGAAAAAAAGGGGATACATCTAGAAATATGGAAAGTAAGGATAATCAGACGTCTTATAACGTGTGTTATTATCTTAACAATAATACGTTGTAGCAATGTTTTATTTATACAATATCTTATCGTAAATAATAATTTTATTATTGATTCCACAACAACACAAGATCCCAAAGTGAGAAATTATAAAGATCTTTGTGGTGAAGATAAATCAGTGGGACAGGTCAGCTTGCCTAGGTAAACATCTGGTCTCAGAGGATACACCGATATTGGAATGTTTAAGGAATTAAATGGAGTAAGTATACAGGAGTATAGGTCTCAAGTTAAGGGCAGCCACCATAGGAACAAAAATAAATATATAACTTTAAAAATAACTACATAAAGGGTGCCTGGGTGCCTCAATTGATTAAGCATCTGACTTCGGCTCAGGTCATTATCTCACAGCCAGTGAGTTCAAGCCCATGTCAGGCTCTGTGCTGACAGCTCAGAGTCTGGAACCTGCTTTGGATTCTGTGTCTCCCTCTATCTCTGCCCCTCGTCCACTCACGCTCAGTTTCTCTCTCTCTCTCAAAAATAAACATTAAAAAACTTAAAAAAATAGCTACATAAAAAGCCAATGCACACAAAAGAAAGTTTACAAATGGAAACACATTTGATGTTTGCCCATGGAAGGGAATGGTTAATGGAAATAAAGAGTGAAGAGTGAATGAAGCAGGAGAGTTTTACATGAACCAGTGCCTGTAAGAAGCCACAGATACGTATGATTATACCCATCATCTGCACCTGAAATACAATATACACAAATGAATGAAAGACACAGAACGAATTACCATGTTTTTCTTTTCTTTAAAAAGTAAACCAGGTGTTCCTTAAAATTCACTTTCCAAATATACTTGTATTGGGTTTTATTTGCACCATGTGAGTACCTAGAACAATAAGCCTTCTGAATATAAATGGTTTGTGATCCTATGAAAGTTTGATGAGTGACTGCTAGGGAAGACAAAACAAAACAAAACAAAAAAACAAAACAAAAACTAACATGTTTTCTGAAGAAAATGAACTGATTCTCAATGGTTTGATGATAAATAATGCTTAAAACACAGTCCGTTTCTACGTGCAGGTTCTACCTACATGGCACAGGTGAGTTTCATTGCTTGAGCTGAAGGACATTTGCGCTCATAAAACACACTATACAGGGTTTTTCAAGAACCTGAGAGGTTTTGCTTTACTATTAAAAATATATGGAGAGGCGCCTGGCTGGCTCAGTTGGTTAAGCGTGCAACTTTGGCTCAGGTCACGATCTGGTGGTTTGTGAGTTTGAGCTCTGTATCGGGCTCTCTGCTGTCAGTGCAGGACCCACTTCTGATCCTCTGTTTCCCATTCTCTCCATCCCTCCCCCAGTCTCTCTCTCTCAAAAAATAAGTATTTATATATATGGAAACTGGGGGCACTTGGGTGGCTCTATTGGTTAAGCGTCCGACTCCAGCTCCAGTCATGATCTTGTGGTTCGTGAGTTCAAGCTCCATGTCAGGCTCTCTGCTGTCAGCGTGGAGCCTGCTTCAGATCCTCTCTCTCTCTGCCCCTCCTTGCTCGCGCTCTCTCTCTCAAAAATAAGTAAACATTTAAAAATATTTAAATAAAAAGATGTATATATGGAAACCAAACTGAGAATGTGTGTGGTGCCTCTGCAGGTGCATGCTTTCAGGATATTGTTTTTTTTACTAGGAACTGAAGGATCATGAATTCTGAATACCAAGAATCTTGGTAGTGCTGAGAAAGTCCTTTTAATTTTGCTCCAGTTTTCTTATCTGCTAAGTAATGTTTGACACTGGTATTTGAGACGAAACGAACTTATCTGCCAGGATGAGCTGGTTTCATTGAGGAAGGTTGCCACAAGGAGAGTTTTATTCTGTGAATCAGTGTAACATGCAATGCAAAATCTGAGCTAGGGGTACAAACATTTCTTCTTTACTGAGCAATGTCTTTTTAAAAGGGCTGGGTGTGAAATCAGAAAAATGAATCATTTAGATTGTTATCTTTGCGTAGAAGGCAGCTGGAGAACCACTGAGAAGGAGCCGGAGAACGGAAGCAGAGTGCACGCTGTGCAGGAAGAAGCACATAGTCTGGAATCCTGAATCTCTTGCGGTGTGGCTATTCCGAATCTGTGTTTTCTCATGTCTAAAATTATGATAATAACACCTACATGGAAAAGCTACTGTCAAAACAAAAAAAAAAACATTATTTTTTTTTTTTTGAGAGAGAGAGAGAAAGAGAACACGCATGAGCAGAGAAGGGGTAGAGAGGGAGGGGGACAGAGGATATGAATGAAGCAGGCTCTGCACTGTCAGTTCGCTTGAACTCACCAATTGTAAGATCATGACCTGAGCTGAAGCTGGACACTCAACACACTGAGACACCCGGGTGCCCCAAAATTAAAAAAAAAATTTAAAGATAAAATATAGGAAGCAATTAGCCCATAGTAAACATTGAAAATATTAATTACTTTTCCCATCCCTTTGTGATAAATTGTTTCCCAAGACGAAAAAGAAATAAAAACCTCAAGTCTAGTTTTTCTTTTTCATCTTCTGGTAGAAGTCCTAAGGGTCCAGAAATAACTCCTTGCATTAATGTGAAAAGGTACTATTTCTACTTCCTCTTTACCCAGAAAATGTGTACTTCCAAACAAGAAGTGGTAGTCTGAGGCAGAGCTTAAGGAACAAATACAGAGAGAGGAGGGTACTGATGAAATCTTCGCCTGAGTATGTTATATTTGGCCACGAGTCAAGCATGTCCCTGTTCTGTTCATGTCTTGGACTTCTCCCACAATTTACATCTTGCTTGTCTTTTTCAGGGATAGAAACTCATCCCCCTGTGCTGCTCCTGCCTCGACCAGCTGGTGCCATAACCCCTTCACCTGGAAAAGTCCTGTTTCCAACATGTAGAAGGTGATATTCTAGGGTTCTATTCCTGTACCTACATGGTGGTTGAGCAAGAACATGACCTGGCCTTCAGAACTTGATATTTGCTCCAAATCTGTACAAATGACCCTCTAGACTCCCTTTAGGCAACAAGATATCCCCTAGAAAAGAGTGATTTGAAGTCCCGCCTGAGTAGCTATTGTAAAAATAGCAAGCGATAAATAGGGGACAGTTATATCTTATTGACCCATGAGTCACAGTTTGCTTGCAAAGGCATATTGTGATTGTGTTTAATGACTTCATTTTTGTAGTGCAAATATATCTAATTTAGTCACTCGGCTAAATTTTTTAGAAGATAAGGAGTGGGAGGTACAAGCTTCCAGTTATGAAAAAAGAAAAAAGGAAGGAAGCATTTGGGAAAAAAATAAAGTCATATATTTAATCCATACTCCAGCAAATTTTGATATAGATGTAAGAGTTACATATAAAGCATAAAAGTACAGGATTATTAGAACAAAATATATTACCACAGGTTTACATTCTTGGGGGAAGGGAAGGCCATCCAAAGCAAATGACAGAACTAAGGATGACATGAATATACTGATAGACTCAGCTATTCCAGAGACCAATGGCACATAAACATATAATTAAAGACAACAGAAAATATATTTTCATGTATGCAACAAAGATCCTGGCAGAGTTTGAACCAAGTTTATGTATAATGGGGAGGACTAGAGGTCTTCAAACAGGGGAATGACTCCAGTAGAGCTGAACATTGAAAATATTACAAAAGCCATAGTTAAATGGAATTTTCTTTATGACATTTTCACCAAAATATCCTATTTATGATAGGTACTAGCCGCATAAATGAAAAACAAAAATACTGCTCCAAATTTACACAAACTAAAGCATTTATAGGTTAACATTTTATTAGCATAATTATTTACATTATATTAATATAACATAAATATGACATATTAACATATGTAGCATAAATACCATGTTATTTAACAAAAACAATAAAAATTTGCAGAGTACAATGATGTTTCTAAGGGATCACTCTGCATTAAAGCAGCAGCTACAAACTCAATCTCTGATAAACTCTCTGAGCCAGTGTTCTCATCAACAAAAATACTAGTGTATTAAACACTACATTATAAAGTTTAAATCATAAAATTACAAAATATGTAAAGCCCTTAGCATAGAGCCTGGTACAGTAGAAAAGCTAATACCAGCTATTAACAATGTTAATGCAGGGTCAACACTGGAGAACAAAATCTGGGAGCTCGCCTATGTACTGACCCAAATAGTTACAGAAAGTTCCAAGGGACCGAATTACGCAGTAGAAGTTCAAAATATGTTTTAAATTAGGTTGAGATACCCAATGACGCTAGAAAATCTTAGTCTATATAAAAAGATTCATGGGATGAGATTACATGGAAAGGTAGGTGAATTATAACAATCTCTGTCTATTTACTTAAGCGTTTCCATTTTATTCTGTCTGGATGCATGTGGAATGTTGGCAGAAGTTTACTGGTTCTGACAGCACCAGCTCTCAGCGGCCGTATCTGCAAGATGGCTGATGGTCTGCACTTTCTGTGGCTTTTGTTGCCCGAATTCTAACATGGAGTCCTAAGTATTTAATACATGTGTATATGTTTATGTACTTCTTCAAAGGACAATTTAAAACACTAACTTGAAACACTTAGATGTAAAAGCTGATAAAGGCAGTTTGACTATTTCAGTATTTTTTATAAGGACAAACTTTTTTTTTTGTAGGAAACAGAAATGAAAACAGAATCCTTTTTTAGAATTCAGTCAAATAGGAAGGAAACAAGTTCTCATTGTTTAAGAATAAAATGCTCACAAGGAAGGAGAAATGCTTGTTTCCACTAGACATTCAACCTGTACAAATATACATTTAAATAGAAACTTTCCCTGGTATGTAGTCCTTGAAATATCCATTTAAACAGTTTTTGGCTATGACTCCCTGGTTTTAAAAATAGTTCTGTTTTCGGTGTCAAACATTTCGTGTCCATTTGCTACACTTAAAAAAAAAAAAAGGTTGGGCAATGTTGTGTCTTTTGAGATACAGTAACATGACAGAAAGTGACAAATGGGGGAATGTGTCACAATGAAGCATGATATATTATAGCAGAGTGATATGCTGATACTCAAAGAATCCATAATATGCATCTTTCTTTTTATTTGCTGCTACAGCAGAAGAGATTATTCTTATAGATTAAGGGACTACTGTCACATCTTAGGTAGCAAAGTAAATATATTTCACTACATTAATATTTCTCTATAAGACTGTCATATGCTTTTTCTGTACCTCCTTTCTATTAATTTCAGATTAGCAGTAGATGCATTTATAAATAGAATTCTATTCCTTATGCCTGACTTATCAAGTGGTAGCACAATTTTCTGAGCCTGAATTCCAAGTCATTAATAAGGAAAAAAGATTAATGCCAACAATGGACACAAGTATGACTGAATAAAGAGAATAGGTTTAAATACAATGGTATTTTGATGATCTCCACAAGATCCTTTACAGAAAAATATAACAATGCATAAAAATCCCTAATTTTAAACATACAACTACCCAGATCATTAAACTACATTCCTAAACAAAAATTCTATTGTCTTTTTATGTGACCTTTGAAGGTTTTATGGATGTCATATATTGTCATTTGTGCCAAATGTTAGTAACCACTAACATCTATAATATTCAGTAAAGATGGCTTATCATCAGCTTTTAATCTACAACTAAGAACCCTTGGTTTTTTGGGGTTTTTTTTCTCAAGAGGTATGTATGTTGCCCTGTTTCTGTTTCTCAGAAAATTGCTAAAGTATGTTTTGAAGCAAAAATAAACTACAGTCTTTGTTATCAAGCATTAGTGATCATAATATGTATTAATGCCAGAATGCATAATGAATACAGATGCAATATTAATGTAAGTTTTAAAAAGGCAGCAATTTCATGCTAAAAGTAAAGTTCGATGTGTTTCTTTCTTCCCACCATAAGCTCTCTATTCTTTTTCTTTCTTTATTCTTTTCTTTCCTTTTATTTATCATCAGAAAGGGATACCCACCAGCAAATTTGCACAGTACCGTCTCATCAATACTAGAGTGTGGCTTAAAAATCAAAAGCCTGCTCCATACATAAAGAAGTTTATATAAGTGAATTTAAATAGTCATCCTGAAGGAATTCACTACTAAGCGTTATTGTGTAGAACTTAGCCAACACACAGTGACTCATGTACCACGAAGCTGATTTTCTTATCCTTACCTACTTACATTAACCCCTGTATAAAAAGACAGTTTATAAAAATCAAATAGCACATGAATTTTATTTTCACAAATCAGAAAATAAAAATATCCTATTTGTGAACCGATCACATGAGCTATTCCATTTGTCCTCATATGTAAAATTCAGTAGCAAAAGAAGCATTAACTTTTCTATGCAACAAGTTACATGGACTCATATTACTAATTAAACATTTTTAATACCTTTCTGCAGCATAGGAACATCACCTTAAAATAAAAATGTTTTGTTATTATAAGCATTGTCTTAGGGGTAAAATTCAATTTTTTGCATGCAATAAATTAGATTTTAAAAAATTTCACATGAAAGGTTTTATAGAAGGAGAATAGTGATAGAATAGACATCTATTTTTGAGGTGAACATGTCATTTTGCTCTAGTAGAAGAATGTAAAAATCTTAACTATACAGAATAATACTTTTTGTGGAGAAGAAAGGCACTTGATTTTACATACATTCCCTAAGGGGCGCCTGGGTGGCGCAGTCGGTTAAGCGTCCGACTTCAGCCAGGTCACGATCTCGCGGTCCGTGAGTTGGAGCCCCGCGTCAGGCTCTGGGCTGATGGCTCGGAGCCTGGAGCCTGTTTCCGCTTCTGTGTCTCCCTCTCTCTCTGCCCCTCCCCCGTTCATGCTCTGTCTCTCTCTGTCCCAAAAATAAAAATAAAAAACGTTGAAAAAAAAATTAAAAAAAAAAAATTTACATACATTCCCTAAGATATGGCTTTTTTTCTAGCAAAGGTCTATGATCAGGCTTTTCCTTAGATACAAAAAAAGAATTACTTCAGCATTATTAAAAACTTGGGGATAGGTATACTTAGTGAATGGTGAAGTTTATGAATTATAGTATCACATAACAAAAGCAAAGGATCGAAATATTCTAACACAATTATTATCTCCCAGGATATAATTCTTATGTAAAAATGTGTAATTCATTTTAGAAAAAGTTATTATCTCCAGGTACATATACGGGTTAAAAAGGCCAGCTTTTAACTTGTAACAATAAATAGTTTATTAAAAAAATATAGCAAAGTTTTTGTTATTTGGAAGAACAACATTATGAACAGCATTTTAAGTGTTTCCATTTCCATGGATACACTGTCTGAATCATGTGACATTAGCAACAATTTCAGCCCATTACAACCGGATCTTCTCCCTAGAAAAATGTACCATATCCCATGAAATAATTAATTCTTCTGTAATGCCCATGAATAAAGGAGAAAAATAAAATAAAGCTACTTTTTCTCTAGGTATTTAAATTTTGTGTTTAAATTTGCTTTATCCAATCTCTGCATTAATTTCAAGCTAAGACTTATTAAAACAGTAGTATCCCAAAAAAAGGAGTAGTATAAGCAGTAGATGATGGATTAAAGCCACAGATTCAATTGCATCACTTTTATTTTAAAAATCATAAACCTTTCCACAATCTCGTATCTCTGATCTTGATTTATATCTGAGTCCTTTCTATAATTCAGTGTATATAAGAGACCACATAAACCCAAATTCTGCTGCCTTGGTGGGGAAAACACAGAATGACCATAAACAAACAGACATTAGATAGGTTTACAGAACACCCAATATTGCCAACAGAATACTATTTTGGTAAATTCAAATAAAACAAATTATAATAATTTAATATTCATTAAAATGTTTAGAAAGAATTAGAGCAATTACATGGAATTTTGTCTCTTTTATTTCTAGCCTTCAGTTCAATTGTAATTGTGGATAAAAAGTATTTTGCAATTCAAATTTAGTATTTTCTCAAGTTTCATACACTATGGTAGTGACCCAGGCCTCGCTGTATTATTGTTAGTTACAGCTTTGAGTCTCCTTTCCTTTCCACAAACACAGCTCTAATCATTCACCTGCTTCACCATAGTATTTATAGTCAATGGTGTGCTGGTAAATGTTTAACACCAACTCTACAGAAGAAAGGAAAAACAGGCTTATTCATAGTGTTTGCTGATTTCATTTGTGTACTTGCTCTCACTATGGCCAATGTCCAGCTACCAGTCTAGGGTAATTGAATGAGGAGTTAAGAAGAGATTCACGGTAGCACACCATTATACGGTATTTTCACCATACCAATATGATAGTTGGAACGGACGTTAAGAGCACAGTAAATGTAGTGAAACAATTTGGAAGTAATAGGTTGTAGTATTTACTCCTTTTTATTTTAATATCGTTCGTTGATTGTAAGTTCATGTAATTTATTTTTGGTAATAGTTATTTCAAACAACCAAAAGTCCTAAAAATTTAACAATCGACCCTCATGAGCTGGCAACAGCTCAGCACAGCACTGAGTTTATTTCAGAAAACCTTTCATAAGCAGTAATTTAAAAGACATTCATGATATTTTATTTATTGTATTTTATTATTTTTTTAACATTTATTCATTTTTGAGAGACAGAGTATGAGTGGGGGAGGGGCAGAGAGACAGGCAGACACAATCTGAAGCAGGCTCTAGGCTCTGAGCTGTCCCAACAGAGCCTGACGTGAGGCTTGAATCCATGAACCGTGAGATCATGACCTGAGCTGAAGTCAGACACTTAACCGACTGAGCCACCCAGGCGCCCCACATTCATGCTATTTTAAATGTGTGATGTTAGAACTACACATTTTTGAAAGCATAAAAATCAGCAGATAGTAATCCGATTGGCATTAATCTGTCAAATTTCAAGTAGCCAGCCTTTTTATGTCTCTTGCACCAAAGAGACAGATGAATCTTTGTTGTTACAATTTTTAAAGCCTGTAGAAAGAATTATCTCTTTTAGACGGGCTCTTTGGCCATCATCCTTAGCTGAGACATTGCTTATTATATTTGTTAAATGATTTGTAACCTTGAGGATATTCTGGGCAACACTTTCTACTTACATTGGCCCACTTCCTGAGAAAGAAAGGGGCTGATGGATAGACAATGAATACAGACCTCTCTGGAGACTTTCACACTGATATGTGCAAAAGTAGCCCTGGAGGTAGGAGAAGGATTCCTAATTGGTCTGGAGTGGACGTTTTGAATGGGATGTTAATGTATAAATCAGCCTTTATTTTTCTGGGTTACCTCCACAGCTCCTTCTACACTAAGAAATAAGGCAGTGGATTCAGAGCACATTTCTTCATTTTTCCAATTTAAAAGGTGCCTTAGTGGCATATGACTGTATCTGTCGTGTCTGTTGCCTAAACTGACCCTGCTGTAGTAGACAGGAAGACAATAGGTTTGGTCAGTGAAACGTAAGATGAATGTATTATGACATTACAGTATCTAATTAATCAGTAGCTCCCTAACAACGGAGCACTATAGTTCTACCAGTCACTAACACTCACTTTACATGGAACAAAGTCATTTCAGTCTCTGGGAGAAGGTGCTCTTTCTGGCTCAGTGTGTTACCTGCTCTTCTCCCATAGATCAAATTTCAGAAAGACAAAATATATGAAATGGAGCCCCATTAAGGGAGATGAATGAAGAGAATAACTTAATATTTGGGGGGTTCATTGTCATCACTGTTAAATATTAACTATAATTCTAGTTTTGGGTATAGAAATACAATGTTTCCTGGGGGAAAAATTACATTTTATGTAGCAATTGGAAAATTGCATATTTCTTGTTTGAAATTTAACATGGCTCAATCCCATTGACATGATTGCTATTATATACACCTATTACAATAACCTGTGGTTAGGATAGGAATCACTGAGGATTATGAAGAGTGCTTTCATTTTTAATATTTTGGCAGTCTTTTTATTGTCCCCAATTGTGTTCTTCTACTATAAGAATCCATTTTAGCTAAAATCCAAGATTCTAACTCTCATCTGTGTTTACCATCAGTGCAACTGGAATGAGTAATTTTTCTTCCACCCATCATCCCCCATGAGAATGTGAAGTTTTCTCATATCATCTGGATCTAAGATGAATGAAACTTGACACATTTATTTAAAGGAACTGCTTAACTATATCATTACTGCATGAAACAATCTAAGGTTGCTTTTGACATTTCACAGTATGTGAAATTCACTGTGAATTAAAGTGAAATGAGTAACTAATAAGAGAAAACATAGTTATTTGACCTATTTTTCCTCTTTGTATTTACAATACAGTGGAGATAAGAATCATGAAGCCAGAATTCATCAATGTCTCTTTGTTAACCCTGTAATGGGAATCCCTGCCTTACGGAATGCTGGTGTAACTGGTTATGCACATCAAGTAGAAGGACTGTACCCCTTAATTAAATAATTTATTTAAATAGAAGATATTCACCTGAAAGAGAGATGTGGTTTTTCACAGAATGTGTTTAGTCTTTTCTAAATACAAGCTCCTGAGTGAAAAAGCAAAAAAAAAAAAAAAAAAAAAAATTAGTTATGTTTGAAATTGTACTCTGTCCTGGAAATAGACAAAAACTAATGCTGTCATTGATAAAGACTTAAGAATGCAGTTAATTTTAGGTTGTTTTTGTAGCAAATAGGAGGGTTTGAATCGATCTCTCTAGACTTTTTACCTTAGAGTGAAGCGATGTTTCAGAAAATAACCAAAAATATTAAGATAATGGGTTTCTAAAGCATAACTTACTTATATTTTTGCTTCATGTTTTCAAATGTATTTTAAGAACTGAATTTTGAGTAGAATTTGCCATATTAAAATTTCAAGTTTAAACTTAAAATCTTACTACACTAACCTTGGGTAAATAGTCTTGCTTTTTCATGATTATCACAGATGAAATGCTATATGGACAATGCCATTTTAGAAACTTTGTAACAAAGATCTAATTTAATAGAAAGTCTCTGTTTATGTACATTTTATTTAATCCCAAAGAGAAAGATATTCAATCTCTGACCAGTTTGGAAGGCTGATGCTGACTACATAAACTATTATCACAGTATTTTGCTTGCTTTGCTGATTTTAAAGTAAATAGCAAAAACTGCAGATTTATGATACAGTATATTGATGAAAAACACATTATATCTACCATGCTCAATAAGTAACCAATTTAAGGTTTGAAAACCAATAAGTTATCAACTCATATAAATCCCACCACATATTAAATAATCAAAACCTTCTGAAAGATCAAATAAAGAACAGCAATTTCAACTTTTTGCCTGAATTTGGGTTCATGAATGGCCTGACCTGTCTATGGATCAATGGAATAATTCTTTTAGTTTGGATAGGGCTCTGTCTCTTAATATAACATATTAAGTTATCAAAGTTAAATGTTACTGAAAATTTTCCACCTGGTTTCCTTTTCAATATTTTAAGTACATATTAATGTATATGTTCACAGGAGAGTGACTGGGGAATGCTATTATCACTGAAAATAAAGGAGTTCAAATAATAAGTTCTTGAAACCGTACTTAGAAGTTCTCTTAAGTAAATTTAAGTCATCAAAGTATATAACCTAGAGAAACAGTTAAAAGACAGGTGGAAATATATTGATGAATACCAAATTATAAACGATTTAGTGTTTTTAACACCTCCACCATGGTCTTACTTGTATGTATTAGAAGCCTAGTTTAGATATGAGGAAGTGCTAGAATCTGACTCTGGACTTGGTTTTACATTGCCATTTATCTTAGCTGTGCAGAAGTCAAGGAGATTCAGATATTTTATTTTTTGGAGGATTCCTAGGAATTTGGATACCCTGGGTGAACTGGGCTGGGGGGAGGTAGGGAGATTAGCTTATTCTTTCATGGTTACCAACTGAGCTAAAACACCAGGATAACCCTATGAGATACTTCTGGAAGCTCTGGAGATACAACCTGCAAAATGAAGGACAACCCGACAGACTTCACTATATCCACCACAGAATTGCAGATCAAGTTTTCTAGATTGGAAAAGTCCCTATGTCACTCTCCTAAACTCCTAAATAATTATTTACAATTTGGTGTTCTTTATGATTTGTGCCTTGAGTGAATTGTCTTAACTTTCAGAATAAAATCTATGCTGATTTTCTTAGACTAAGATCACGATCCTGTCTTCTGGATCTTACTTCCCACATTTTCTGTGTTCCAATCATATTAAACCATTTGAAGATATTTGAATATGCTTTGCTCTCTTACCTCTCCATTACTTGTACACACAACCTGAAATGTCCCTTCATTTCAAACTTCCCCTTGGAATTTTTCAATCTTGCCTGCTTTGGAACTCTTACATACACTTTCCTCCTCAAGATTAAGTTTAAATATCTCTCATCTGGGGAGACTGGGTGGCTCAGTTGTTAAGCATCCGACTTCAGCTCAGGCCATGATCTCACCATTCGTGAGTTTGAGTTCCATGTCAGGCTCTGTGCTGACAGCTCAGAGCCTGGAGCCTGCTTCAGATTCTGTGTCTCCCTCTCCTTCTGCCCCTGCCCCACTCATGCTCTGTCTCTCTCTCTCTCAAAAATAAATAAGCATTAAAAAAATTAAAAAACTGAACATCCTTCACCCATTTTTCTCCCCCCATCCTCCTCATTTCCCCATTCCATGGCTGAGGAAGCATCCCTCTTTGGTGCTCTCATAACTCTGTTCACATTTCTATCAAAGCTTATAATCATGTTGTACTATACACTCACACACACACACACACACACACATATTAATTTACTTGTTTTTATACTGTAATAATATACATTCCACAGGGTTATGGCCTTTAACACCAAATCCCTAATCCCTAGCTCTCAGTACAGCATCTGGCACAAATAAGCACTCGGAATGATTTGTTGAATAAATGTTCACATTGTCTTGAAAGTTAAAGGGTATAACTAAAACCATCAGCAAATTTGGCATTTTGGAAAGAAAGAATTAGAGAAAGGCTATCAAAAGCAAGATCATTCATAGCTCAGAAAACTCAAGGCTTTGGTCCAATTTCTTGCCACAATGGAGTTGCCTCCTTGAAGACAAGCTTCAGGAGCAGATTTATGTCCTTGGAATAACCACCCCCCATTCCATAGTAGTGCTCCTACATGGGATTCTGGAAGGATTGTATCTCCTCCCGCTGCACTCCCCAAGTCCACATATCTCAGAGCTCTTCAATCAGTTCCACTCTTGAGCTTTTCTGTAAGTTATTGGGAAAGATGCTCTCTTTTCTTCCAGAATAATGATCTTTAAAGAACCTGTATTTTGAGAGGCTAGCACCTATCCAGTAACTGATGGAAGAGACCTGTGTAGGACTGAAGAGACAGATAAACCTTTTTAAAAAAATTTTTAAAAATGTAATGTTTTAATTGTATAAAATACATCACAAAAAATTTACCACCCTAAACACTTTTAAGTATGTTGTTTGGTAGTATTAAGCAATTCACATTGTTTACATATTTTATTAACAAGATCTCCATATTCACATATTCACAAGATCTCCAGAACATTTTCATCTTACAAACTGAAACTCTATAGCCACTAACAACAACTCCCCTTTCCTCCCTCCTCGCAGCTCCTGGTAATCAACAATCTACTTTCTGTTTAGATGAATTTGACTATTTTAAGTTCTCTTAAGTGGAGTCATACAGTAAAAGTCTTTCTGTGATTGACTTATTTCACTTAGCTTTATGTCCTCAATCTTCATCTGTGTTGTAGTAAGTGACAGGATTTCCTTTGTTTTTAAGGGTGAATAATATTTCATCACATGCATATATGACATTTTATTTATCTATTTATCATCAATGAACATTCGTGATATTTCTGCCTCTTGCTCTTGTGACTACTATGACCATAAATATATAAATATCTCTTCAATATGCTGCTTCCAATCCCTTTGGATATATTCCAGGAAATGGGATTGCTGGATCATGGTAGTTCTAATTGTAACTTTTTGAGGAATTACAATATTGTTTTCAAAGCCATTACACCACTTTACAATCCTGTAACAGTGTACAAGTTTTCCAAAATCTCTACATGGTCACCAATACTTGTTATTTTTTGTGTTTTTCTGTTGCTTTGTTAGTTTTGATAGTAGCTATCTTAATGGGTGTGAGTAATATCTCATTACAGTTGTGATTTGCTTTGAAATAGATTCTTGATTACATGGTTGAGTTACCGGATACAGCTAAGACTGCCTAAACTAATAAGTTTTTATGATTTCCTTAAGTTAGAGTTACTTCACATGAAAACAAAAAAAAATCTGTATAATATATTCCTCTGTCCCAGTGTATCTCCACATTTTCTCACCTTAGGCTTTACTGATACTTTTGATATGCCACCACAAATCTAACCAATGAGAGGTCTTCTAAAGTTAACATGGATCTTTGTTTTAAAATGCAAATATACCTTCTACTGTTGAGGGACTTTTAGTCAAACTTTGCATGAACCAATATTTACCAGGTTGTGTCCTCCCAACATCTAGCTTAAAAAATCCTCACTGAAAGCTTTGCAAGTTATACTTGCAACAGGAAGAATGAAGAAGGAGAAAGTGGATAAAAAGAAGGAGGAAGAGAAACAGAAGAAGGAAGAAAAAGAGGAGCAAAAGCTGTGGGATATGGAGGAAGGGAGGAAGAAAGAGGAGAGAGAAGGGAGGGGAAGGAAGAATTAAAGAAGTTTGGTATTCTAGAGAACTCTATGCATAAGGGCCTACTGTATCCTGCATTTCCTGTCTTAAAGTGCATGCCAAGAGCACTTGGGTGGCTCAGTTGGTTGAGCATTCAGACTTTGGCTCAGGTCATGATCTCACTGTTCCTGAGTTCAAGCCCTGCATCGGGCTCTCTGCTGTCAGCGTGGAGCCCACTTCAGATTCTTTGTCTCCTCCCCTTTGCCACTCCTCTCTCCTCTCTCTCTCTCTCTCTCTCAAAAACAAATAAACATTAAAAAATAAGTGCATGCCAATAAGGGAAGTCCTAGAACAACATAATTGCTTTATACCAAGAAAACTTTTGATCTAAAGAAAATAGACAAAAAAACTTTTAAGGCTAAACTATTCAGTAAAGTTCAGAACTGCAGCATTCACTGAATTCCATCTTAGAAACAAAGCAAAGATGTCTGGTATCTAAAACAGCAAATTAGAGGCAGAGCTCTAATAGAGATGTATGGTTCTATGAAAGATCAAGCTTTGAATCTGCACACTCAGGGGCATGGTCAAAGTCTTAGAAGGATAAGAGATTTGGTCCCAACATTGCAATTAAATTTAGTTGCCATGTTAAAAATGACCGAAAGATCACAGATTTGAAAAATGGTGACAGCAACCTGTTTTAACAGGTTTAACCTGAAATTATTTTTAAGAATGGTCACTGAAAGCTGTATGAAATCTGTACAGATATACGGAGTAAGAGGGGATCTCAAATTCAAGAAGTAAATTACAGATGTTAAAAGTCATCAGTAGAAAGTTCCATGCCTCACATTCCATGAAGTAAAGCACTATAGAGAATGGGATTCTGGGCAGCAGATTGCTGGTTCACTGACTCATGCCGAATGACTAAATGCTTTCATCTAGATGTCTAGCCAGTGTATAATAGCCATAAAGAAATGGAGAAGTGGAGGGCCAGTTAAGTGCAATTTGCTTTTACTTTTATATTTTAGATGCACACACATGCATATGAAAAATGAATATATCTTCTTTGCATTCAATTTTTATACCTTTTGGCTAAGGGGTCACAGACTTAAGAACTGTCTGGGTAAAATTTTGGCTCTGTTACCTCATTCTGTCTGACTTTAAGCAAACAACTTTAATTTACTGAGCCTCAGTTTCTTCATAAAAAATGAGCACAATGATTATTCTCATATCAAAAAAATTATTATGATTCTTAAGTGAGGCAATGTAAAGCATAAATCAGTTTCCTGCAGAAAGGAAATGCTAAGTGATAACTATATAGTAAGGTCAAACATGCCCCTATCCTTACAGTTCTTTCCCATCAACATATGTTCTTACTCTTTGGAGAAGGTCCAAATATTTTTATGCCTATGTTGTGTGGCTTGCGTGAAGGTTTGTTGTTGTTGTTGTTGTTGTTGTTGTTGTTTTAGTTATTTAGCTATCTGTGTTCATCATGGGCATTATGTTGACATACCTGTTTTTATTCATTGCCATAAAATCTCCACAAGTTTAGATGACCTGGTCTTATGTTTTCTTCAGCAGCCATAAGACCTGAAGTGATCTGGTCTTTTTCTGTGCTTATATAATACCTGAATTATTATTTCCGGAATGTTTAAAAATGATCGGTATATACTTATTTCAACAATAAAAATGAACTAAAGGAACTAGATGATGTAAAAACATTTTATATTTTGAAAAAAATAATAAAGCACAGTTTCCCTCATGAAGAACAAAAGCTAAGTTAGATAGGATTTCTAAAAAAAATTAGTTGTCAAATTTGCACATTAAAACTTTTTATTTTACTATAAAAGGGATATGGCTTTATATTACATTTCACGATGCCAGTAAGTCTATTATAGTGAACAGGATGCTGTGCTGAATTGACCATAACTCTTTCATGATATGAATTGGTGTTCACGGTAAAATATATTTTAAAAACTATGAGCATAAAATATTAGTACACTACAAATAATAATGGCTTCAAATTATCCATTAAGACTTTTGCTTGTCAAAAATCTGACAATTTTACAACTCCTTTCTAGTTTTCCATGGGTACAGCTTTACTTTAGAAAAGATCTACCAAAACATCTCTACTTTTCTTCCATCTCAGTGTTATGGTTTTACACATTGCTAAATCTCTGGCAGATAAACAGATTCAAATAAAATTTGGTGATAAAAGAAAACAGCACCTACTGTATGTCGAGAATTTCGATGGCAACTTTCAGCCGAATGTGAATTAAAATGGCTAGGTTATAAATCCCCTGAAAATAAGGTTTATAATGGAAATGCTGACAGGCATTTAACGATAGCAGCAGTAGCTGGCACCACTGTAATAAAAGGACTTAAATGAAAAAAAAAATGTATGCCTCACAAAGACATGCGGATTTCAGGGTAAAGCTATATGCAGACTCAATGTAAGGATGGATGATAATATGCCTCAGCAATTATGATGCATGGGTGTTAGTAACAAAGAATCTTGAAATTCAGCTTCCAATCAAATCATGAAAGAGTTTCAGGAAAGACCTGAATGCAGCATTCTTCGCTTCTATTCCTCTGGCACCATCATCCTCTTACCAATATATTTTATTCATGCCTTAGTATCTGAGCAGAGAAGAGCTTAGTCAGAAAGTGACCCCCATGAACACAAGATGGACATTTCAACAGCCAATCCTTTGCAACCTCCATTTTAATGAATTATTAAAGCATCGGTTAGGCATTAGGTAAGAGAATTCAAACATTCTCTCCGAGACACCTCTGGATTTCTGTAGTCATAAAGTTCATAGTTCCCTTTCTTTCAGGTCCCTCCTAGAGGGGTCAAATAGCCCTAAGTAGCTTCTCTAAAGCATCTGGATACAGAAAGTTCACCCTCTGATAACATCCAAGCAATACGTTAGTGACTTGGTTTTCTTTTTCCTTAACAGTAAGCCACATATTAAGTCATTTTATTTTTGCTTTTTACTTTTGAATTTAAACTCTTGCTATGTTTCTGAATAATACAATTAAGGAAATGAACATTACAAGTATCATATTTTTCCAGATTGTGGCTATAAAATAAAGTAAATGGGGTTTTAAGACTGCTTTTTAAAAAGCAGAGTTTTTAAAAATGTCTTCGTCTGTGCCTGTAGATCCAAACTGATCACTAGTAGATTCTTGCTTCCAGACTTCTGTGCCCCAGGTTACTCCCAAAGAGCTCCACTCTATAATTCTTCTGACAAATAACAAGCTCTTTGGTTATTTTGGGAAAGAATCTTCCCCAGGAAAAGGATAAAGGTACACTGGTGTGAGTGTCTGTGTATTCTTTCTTCATGCCTATAAATCCCACCCAAACTGTCAAGGTTGACAATCCAAAACGATAATCAAAACCACTTTTTACATTCGTTCTTGTAACTGCCGCAGGCAAGTTTTAAAAGATATGCTAACAAATCCCAAAGAATAGCTGGTATTAAATATTTGATATAACCTGAAATGAATACTGTGGATATAAAATTTAAGTCATATAGCTCTTTAATTTCTTATCCACACATAATTATAGTCAAGTGTGTGTGTGTGTGTCTGTGAGTGTGTTATTCATTTAATTTTTATTGGATTGAATTAATTAATTTAATTAAATGTATTAAAATTAATGTATACGAATGTATAAACCCACATATACAGAAATGCGTATATATACTATTTTTAATCCACAGAGATTTGGGGAAAAGCAAAATAACAAAATAAAAAAAATTTGCTATTTTATATGTTAGATCATTTCAGTACTCTAATACCAACAACAATACATCAAAAGTCACCCAATATGACTATAATTATTTGAATTAAACATCCCTCATTATACTTTTTAATATATAATTACTGCTTTGTATAAAACTCTTCACTGAATTACATAAAATATAACAAAAAAGTGAACAAGTTATAAGTGCACATTTAGTGAATTTTTACAAAGTGAACACTTTTTTTAACCCTACGCAGATTAAGACAAAGAACATTAGCAGTACCCCCAGAAACCTCTTTCTTTTCCCATACCAGTTATCACCAACTCCAAAAGCAACCACTCATTTTGGTTTGGGTCTCTCAAGAATAGACATAAAATGAGGGTTTGGGTGCAAGTGTTTTATTTGAGAGGAGATCCCAGGGTTCACAAGAAAGAGTGAACAAGAAAGAGAGAAGTGAGACAAGAAAGAGAGAAGTTAGTAAAATGTATATGAAAGAGAGGGTTAGTGCTGTGGGTAACTGGGGCTCAACCCCGCTATGAATGCTCGAAGAAACCACATAGAATATTTCCAAGTTGTCCCACAGGAAGACAAGGAGACTTCATTAATCCACTGACCTCTGTCTCTGATTTGTTAAGAATTTCCCCCACGAGTGTGTACTCATCTGTACTGCTGGGTTAGGGAAGTAAAACTGTGAAAGATAGTAAGATAAAATACTAAAATAAAACAGCCACCTCTATCACTTGTACTTTATCATGCAGTTCTTTTGGTCAGAGTTAAGTACCATAACCCTTTGGAAGAATTCAGTTAAGGGCAATGGCTTCCTACTTAGTATTGGTGTTGTTAATATTTATTATAACAAATACTATTTCTCAGCAAGTCAAAATGTTACCATATGACCTGATATTTCAGAAGGAGATTTTTAGCCTGTACTATGGTTGGCAGGATGTCCTAGTGATACTCTTATTTTGTCTCTTCCAGTTGTGAAATCTGTCCTAGGAAAGCTCCATCCGTGTCTTTGACTCATATAAGAGGATGCAGATTGCTCACTGCACAATGTTCTTGAGATTGCAAGATCCACACAAGTTGGTATAATTTTCCCTATCTTGGGCTTGATATGAGGCATGATGATTTATATTAGAAAGCAAGGAAATGGCAGAGTAAGTTATTCCATGAAGCTCACACAATAAAGTAGGACAGATGATGGCAGCTAAAACTGAAATGCTGAAGAAATTCAAGATTCAATATCAAAAGCATGTTTAGTAGTGGTTGAGATAATAATGAGCCAGTGATTTCTGAAAAGAGACAGTAGTAGAGTTCCTAACACATGGGTGAATCAGTGATGTATAATCCAAGTCTGAAAGTCATGTATTTCTCTACTAAGATATGTGTAACATCCCCAACACTGACAAGACTACAGTTCAGGGTCGCATTTGTAAGTCCTCAAAGAAACAAGAGTAACAAGACAAAGAAATTAAATCCAAAGCAAACACTATCTTGGGCCCAAAGGCTCATGGAGAGCATTGACTGGATTTGGCTAAAATGTTGTCTGCACCTTGGGTCTGGACAGGGGATGATTGTCCCTTATTGGATGAAGACTGAAAGAATAAAAATAGTTGGGCTCATTTTCAGAGGTGGGGTGAGTGGATTTTCAGCTTCTTAAAGAATCATTGGCCTTTTCTGAAGCCAGTGATCAGGACATCCATATGGAGTTGAATATCTAACACCTAGATATGCCCTGCTGGTCAATTCTTGCTATTTCTGCTGATCAACATATCGTTGCCAGCCAACAGTCTTAGATAGCATATTCTTTTTTAGCAAAGCTAACCAATAATACCATGGCCATTAGTACTAATTGTTATTTCTGTCTCCAGTCTTCTCTCCAGATTCACTTAATAATCACTCGGCCTCTTCCATCTAATATACTATACTCTGGTCATACTCAGAACATACCATGTAATTTACACTTCTATGCCTTTCAATGTGATGTTTTTGACATCTGGTATTCCCTTACCACCAGTCCCAACTCAAAATTTTAATCTTTCCTTTGAGACTTATATGGCTTTCCCTGATCATTCACATCTTTTTTTGGTGTCCTATTCTACCTACCCCACTATATGATACGTATTTATTTATCTCCAACTACATTACAAGCTTTTCTGCCAGGCAAAGATCTTTGCCTCTATTGGGATGAGGATATCAGTTTGCTCATAGTAAGCTTCATTACATATACATTGATTTGAGTTGAAGAATTCTAGATGGCCCCAAAGAAATTCTCCCTTTTTTCTTTTTCTTGAGCATTCCCTGGTACATGGTAAGTTCTCAATAATGCTAACAGAACATAACTGAAGTATGCTAAATAATACAGACATCGTATTTCTCATCATGTGAGAATGATTATCTTTCCATTCATCTATTTCTCCATCTAGTTTGGGTTAATAATAGATAATAGAATGTAGAAGTTAAATGCATGAGTTCTGGAGAGGGATTTCTGACTCCACTTTTTAGTCCACCATTTAAACTCTCTGTGATTTAGTTTCTTCATCTGCAAAGTGAAGCTACTAATAGCATCTACCTTGCAGTTAGTAAATTATAAATGTTGGTTATTATTACACCCCAAAGTTTGCATGCAAAAGATCTCATTCTTCGAATTTGAGCATGTAAATCAAGCACTATATACCTAATATACATAATAATTGTGGCACTTTTCAAGTGCTTAGCACAAATATGGTGCCACTTAAATGCTCAATTAATAGTCATTACCCTTTTCTTTACTCCTTATATTACTTTAGGGTTACTAACAGGAGCTTCTGAATAATGATATGAAAAACTCTATGATAGACACATTACCAAATGGAAACTGCATCTGTTCCCCAACAAAATATGTATTCCACTGTTTGTTCCAAAGCACTAAACATTTGATTGGATAGAAGATAGTGGAGACTAAGGCTATTTGCATAAATAAAGAGGCATTTCAATGACACCTTTTTAATGAAATCATTTTGGTGGGTCTTTATACATCACTTTCAAAACTTAATCCCTTCTGAGCATTGATGGTGATATCCTTCTACATCCCAACACTATAAAATATAGTGATATATATTGAAAGGAGAAATTTCCAATTTGGAAGACACTAACTGGCTGATGGTGCTGTGTGCTAACCACTAGAAACAGTAGGGCAAAAGATCGGGAAAATATGGGTCCTATCTTATAACAGGCTAGTTCTTAAACTTCATCATATACAAGTAAAAGAACGGGATTAACACGCAGATGAAAATATGAAATAAGGTAATATGTTAAGAATATAAATCATATTTACATGTATACCATTAATACATTTTAGAAAAATAGGTAGAAATTGGTAATATTTTAGGCACCTATTTTCAGTGGGAAATACTTATCATTTTATCATTCAAATATAATATAAGTTAAACAAAAAATAAAACAGAACCCAACATAAAAAAGTAGCTATAGCTTGTATAATTGAAGATAGCTTATAAATGAGGACAGCTTAGATCTTGAATTAATTGAGCCAAGAAAGTCAACCTAATCATCAGAAACATTACCTGTGTGAGATGAAGCTTTAACTATCATTACTTTCTTACAGAAACAGTAGAAAATTGGAATCTGAAAAGGAAAACCTATCAGGTATATTCCAGTAGCATTTAATTGAGTTAGGTATAGAAAATAGAGTGCAACGATATATCCTGATAGCCCATATAATCAAGAAGAATGTTTAATGTATTTTTATGATTTTCTTTATTCAGATATGGTAAGTAACAGGGCCATTATCTGTATATGTGTCATGTGTTTGGAACACTGTCCTTGATAGCAATTTGGGAATAGTAACTCTGACACAGATAATTTTTAATTTTGGAATAATTAAGAATAACTTCATGTGCATAATGACAAGTTATGAACCCTATAGAAAAATAAGTTAATGGAAGACAGAACGGTTGTTTTGAAATGTCTTTTAATTCACTTAACAATAAAAGTGATGGACCAGAGTTTGCTTTAAAAAGATATGGATACGTTTGAATCTGCTACCTTCCATTCTTGAAGTTATTACTATTATTGTTTATTAATATACTCCCCTGATTCATACCCAATCATATTAAACTTTAATGCAATAAGTGCAGCATTGTATGTAGGCTATATAAATGACTATACTTAATAAACAATGAATTATTTAGTTTGAATCAACTGAAGGAAGTTGTGGTCTAGGAAGAGAGATTTGTGAAATGTTCAGAATAAGTCATTTCAAGGTTCTGTTCATCCAAAATGACTCAACCCATGTGTTCTGCTCTGACCTCTGGGTTTTTGAAGGAAACTTGGGTTGTTGAAGCACAACACATTTTACTACCAAGTATTTTTTGTTATTGAACAAAGCAATAGAAAAGTAAATTTATGAACTCATAAAGTACTTGGGATAAGTTGAAAAATATAATAGAGTAGTCTGAATTTGGAAATCAAAATAAAACAGGAAATCTAAGATGGCAAATCACAGTCTCTAGATTTTTAATATGATATTGAAATAGTGTCCATAAAAATCATCATATTACAGACATATTACAAACTACAGGAGAAACAAGGTGCAAATTATAGAGGAATTCCCATTAACTACCAGTTTTGAGTGGGATAAAACTATAATTCAGAAGTAATATGCATATATTATTGCAGTGTTAAAAATGTCCCTATGAAGTTTACATACAATTCTCAGTTAGCTTTAGGGTAATTTCTGATATCCTCTCCTAAATTGTGTTTGCAGAAGTTAAGATTATAAAAGATAGAAAGGGTATTTATGTATCCTCAAATGAGGAATTGCATATTACTTTATTTCAAAATCATTTCAGACTTATAGAAGAGTTGTAAGAATATCTCTAAGACTCCAATAAGCTATTTATCCTGAATTACTAACTTTTTTTTTGCTCTAATTGTTTTATGATTCTACCTTTCTGTCATCTGTACATATACATATTTTTTCCTGAACTGTCTGAAACAGAGTTGGAGATATTTTTTTCCTGTTACCCCTAAATATTTCAGAATGTCCTCCAAAGAACAGATATCCTATTAAATTACAGTAAAATGATCAAAACTGTAGAATCTCACAGTAACACAGTGCTATTATGTAATCAGCAACTCATATTCAAGTTTGTGAACTGATGCGAGAATTCCTATTTTCTTTCCCCCGGTCTAGGTACAATCTGGTGTCCTATAGTGCTGTGGAGCTTTAGAATCCTTCAATCTGGAAGAGTTGTTCAGCCTTCTTTTAATTGTCAACCTTGACATTTTGAAGAGTACACACTAGGTTTTTTTTGTAAAAGTATTCCTCAATTTGAGAGTATGTAATTTTTCCTCATGATGAAATTTAGGTTTTGCATCTTTGGCAGCAACAGCACCAATACTGTGTTTTTCTTGGTGCATTGTAACTGGAGATACAAGACCCAACATTAATGATGTCAACTTTGATCATTCAGTATATGCTGTATCATGTTATATAATTAGGTTTCTCCACCATGCAGTTACTGTTTTCTTCTTTGTAATTAATACATGATTTACATGGAGATATTTTGAGTCTAATTTGTCATGACATGTTTTGTATATATGTAACTATTCTGTCCCTCATCCAAATTACCCACTAATTTTAGCTTCCACTGATGATTTTCCAACTCCATTGTTTCTTCTATAATTATTAGTTGGAGTCATACTATAAGGAAGAGATTTATTTATTCATCTATCTACTGTCTATCTATCATCATATAGTTTTCATTTATCATTTCAACAGAACTGTGGGTTCTTATGTTATAATTTATAATCGATTAGTATTATTTATTATTTACTATTATTTACTATTAGTATTATTTACTATTATGATTTATTATGATACTCAATTTGTCCCAGACTTGACCAAGTTTGAGCCACTTCAAGCTGGTTTTTGTGTCCTTTTGACATATCCCCAGTATTCTCTTAACAGTCTCTTAATTGTTGCAAGATGTTTCAGACTTATCTTGTGCTTTCTCTGCCAAAGTCTTGGGATTCAACCATTTCTCCAAGTATCCCTAGTTCTCTTTACGGGACACTTATATTTAGAAAACAAGTTTGTCTTAATTTCTATCAGTATCAGTTATCAGTTGATAGATCTAGCAAATGTAAGTATACATGCATGTGTTTATGTTTTATATATATATATATATGCATATATGTTCATGCATGTTTATTAGGTATTTAAAATATATATGGAATTTAAAAATTTGGGGGGCCCTTTAAGTTTTTATTTGAATTCCAATTAGTTAATATACAGTGCTGTATTAGTTTCAGGTGTACAATATAATGATTCAACAAGTCCATACATCACCTGGTGCTCATCAGGACCAGTGCACTACTTAATCCCCATCACCTATTTAACCCATCCTTCCATTCCCTCCCCTCTGGTAACCATCAGTTTGTTCTCTATAATTAAGAGTCTGTTTCTTGATTTTTTTCTCTCTTTCTCTTTTTTTTCCCCTTTGCTTGTTTTGTTTCTTAAATTCCACATATAGTCATACGTGAAATCGTATGGTATTTGTCGTTCTCTGACTGACTTATTTCTCTTAGCATTATACTCTCTAGTTCCATCCATGTTGTTGTAAATGACATATATATTTAATTATTTTATATTGATACTTTTAAATTACCCAATGCCACAGGATACAACTAGTTTTCACCTTTTCTATATTTGTAAGTCACTTCCTCAACAAAAAAGTTTTCCTTCCATTATCCTCAATATATTTACTTATTCATTAATGCCTAGAAAACATAGAAGATACTTTTGAAATTGCTAATCCATACCACTGTGAAAAGCAAGCTTATGGAAAATAATTCAAAGTTTGTTTTAATTTATAGATAAAATTTGTACATAGTGAAATTCACAAATTGGAAGTGTAAAATTCTATTAGTCTTGAAAATGGATATTCATTAAACTCACCTTCCTAAAAAATTTAGAATATTTTTATCCTATAGTATAGTAGAATAATATAATATGCACTCTTTGATGTTTGACTTCTTTCACTTAGTATGTCAGTAGGATTTGTCCGTGTTGTTCCATCTATTAGGAGTGTTCTTCCATTTTATTGCTGATTAGTATTCCTACATATAATGTACAAGTCATTTGTTCATTCTCCTTTTAATGGATATTTGGGCCTTTTTCAGCAGATGGTTTTATCAATTTAAAGTAAAAACTTTACAGTGGGAAGAGCATGCAACTCTTGAGCTCAAGGTCATGAGTTCAAGCCCCACTTCGATTGGGTGCAGAGATGAGTAAAACTTAAAAAATATATAAAAAATAAACTTTTTTTCTACTTTCGTAGGTCCAGCCTTTGGTGTTTTGCAAATTAAATTAACAAAAGCAGAGTCACAAGAGGGGGTAAAACAGTATGGAGGT
The DNA here is from genome assembly GCF_028018385.1 of Neofelis nebulosa. Lineage (NCBI taxonomy): Eukaryota > Metazoa > Chordata > Mammalia > Carnivora > Felidae > Neofelis > Neofelis nebulosa. The sequence goes on along the minus strand of NC_080787.1, from coordinate 91,967,593 downwards.
ACACCAAAAAATTGTAACTCAAGAAGGTTAGAATTTGAGGCTTATGTGGCATTTTAGTAGGGAATGGGGAGGAGAAGGGGGTGTGTCTGGAAGAACAAATTTCTTTTTTTTTTAATTTTTTTTTCAACGTTTTTTATTTATTTTTGGGACAGAGAGAGACAGAGCATGAACGGGGGAGGGGCAGAGAGGGAGGGAGACACAGAATCGGAAGCAGGCTCCAGGCTCCGAGCCATCAGCCCAGAGCCCGACGCGGGGCTCGAACTCACAGACCGCGAGATCGCGACCTGGCTGAAGTCGGATGCTCAGCCGACTGCGCCACCCAGGCGCCCCAGGAAGAACAAATTTCTTAGAAGCAAGAAAGGAGAACTTATGGAAAAATGGATTTCTTTTTAGAGAGATAATTGGGGCCTTAAGAAAACAGATAAGAGATATAATTGTTTTGTGATAAAGTCTGCTTGGGAGTGTTGCCAGGGAATCCTGTCTCGAAGAAGAGGTTACAAGATTAGAGATGCTCCTGGAAGGGGATTTTTGAGTTCTTTTGCAAGGTTCTGATTTCAGGCAGATAAGAGATTTCAGGAACTCAAATGCCTTCAGTTCAAAATTTTTATGGCACGGTGACTTATTCTAGACTCCTTCACCTTTTATGAGTAAAATTCCAAAATTATTCTTTAAAATGTCTTTTATAGACATGTGTTTCAACTTCTTTGGAAAACACCTAGTATTGGAATTACTGAGCCATATGGTAGGTATAAGTTTAACTTTCTGAGGACCTGCTAACTTTTTTCTTAAATGGTTGCACCGTTTACATTCTCAGCGGTAACATTTGAGTTCCAATTGCTTCAAGTCTTCACCTAATTTGGTATTTTCACTTTACAATTTCATTAATTTGAGTGTCATTATAGTAGCATCCCACTTATGGCTATAATTTGTATTTCCCAAATGTATTAGTCATGCTCATTCATCTTATTTTCTTAAAGTAATTGTTTACTGTGTCTTGTTTAAAATACTTGCCTACTCTATTTTGCCTAGCTAATCTTTTTTGTTTGCTTTTTAGAACCATTATGACTTTAGCTTTAACATTTAGATTATGATACATCTCAAATGAATTCCTATTCTCCTGTTGAGTGAAGTTTCAGCTTCATGTTTCTCCATATATTCAGTTGATCAGCTTTGTTGAAAACACCTTCCCCAATGATTTGCTTTACTGCCTCTTTGGAAATGTAATTATGCTGTATAAGTGTGGGTCTGTTTCTAAACTCTCCAGTCTGTTTGATTAATTTATTTATTATCATGAAACAAAATCAAGATGTCTTAATTACTGTAGCTTTATAGTAAATCTTTAAGTTGGACGATATAAATCCTCCGTCTTTCTTCTCCCCTAAGTTTTTTTGGTGATGCTGGTCATTTCGCATTTCCAAATAAATTTTGAGTCAGTTTTTATATTTCTATAAGAGCTTGTTGTAATTTACATAGGGATTGTGTTGAATCCACAGCTCAATTAGGGAAGGTGGAATATTCACATTTTACCAATTTTGAATGCTCTAGTCCACGAACATAGTGTATCTTTCCGTTAATTAAAATTTCCCCTAATTTCTTCCAGGAATGTTTTATAATTTTCAGTGTGCAGGTTTTGCAGTTTTTTGTTAAATTTATTACTGGATATTTTATACTTTTAAATACTATTGTACATGTTACTGATTTTTAATTCGTTTTTATGCTGCTGGTATATTAATCTTGTACCCCACAACTTTGCTACATTCACCTACTGAATCAAGCAGTTATTTTATAAATTCCTTGTGACTTTCTATGTAAACAACTATTTTATCCATAATTAAAGACATATTTCCTTTTTCCTTCCAAACTTAATTTCTTTTTCTTACCTATTGGCACAATATAGAAGAGAAGTGGTAAAAACAAACATTTGTATCTATTCCCAATTTTATGGAAAATCTTTCAATATTTCATCATTATTCATGATATTAACTGTAGATATTTTGGATATGCCTTATATAAGATTTAAAAAAATCATTCTCTGCATCTGTTCAGAGGATTCTAAGCTATTTCTTCTCAGTCTATTAACATAGTGAATTATAATAATTGATTTTCAAATGCTAAAACAACCTTGAATTCCTTAGAGAAACCACATTTACTCAGGATATATTATCTTTTTTATATATTACTGGCTTCATTTTGCTGACATTTTGTTAGGAATTTTTACATCTTTATTCATGAGGGATATTGGCCTTAGATTTTTTTTTCTTTCTTCTCTTTTTTTTTTCTTTTTTTTTTTTTTTTTTTTGGTAATGTCATTGTCAGATTTGGGGTAATGTTTCCCTCAAAATAAATTTGAAAGTGTTCTCTCCATCTCTACTTTCTGAGACATTGTGTATAAAATTGGCACTTCTAGGGGTGCCTGGGTGACTCAGTCGGTTAAGCGTCCGACTTCAGCTCAGGTCATGATCTCACAGTCCTTGATTAGAGCCCCACGTCGGGCAGGCTCTGTGCTGACAGCTCAGAGCCTGGAGCCTGCTTCAGATTCTGTGTCTCCCTCTCTCTCTGTTCATGCTCCCTGTTCATGCACTGTCTGTCTCAAAAATAAATAAAAACGTTAAAAAAAATAAAAAAAAATTGGCACTTCTAAAATTCTTGATAGAATTTGCCAGTAAAACATTTAGGCCTTGAGTTTTCTTTATGAAAAGGTTTTATTTATTTATATTTTTAAAATAATAAATTCTTCTTTTTACTAGATATGTGGCTATTCTAATTTTGTTTTATCTTGTGCTAGTTTTTGAAAATTGTGTTTTTTTCAGGAATTCATCCATTTCATCTAAGTTGTCAAATTTGCTGAATAAAGTCATTCATAGTATTTTCTTATTCTTATATTGTCTATAAAAATCTATAGAGATCCATTTTTCTTGTGTAATAATTTGTTTTTTTTTTTCTTTTTTGAGATGGGTTTTACCCATATTTAATCCTTTTTATTAGTCTTTGTGGTATGATAAGAAAAATAATTGTTCTTTGTCCCCATTTCCTGGCACATAACTCCTAAAACCCTTGGGATTTCCTGAGCGATAAGGATGATAGGAGCATCTCTTGTTCTAATGAAAGGGCACTTAGCAGGCATCTAGATAGCTTTCGGATGAGGGCTGGTCACCAAAAAGACCAAGCCTTGAGTAGGGGGTTGGGACTGAAATTTCTAACCTCTGGGGAGGGGAGAGGGATGTAATCATGCCTACATAACGAAACCTAAATAACAGAGTTTGGGGTGCTTCTGAGTTGGTAAACACATCCACATATGAGGAAGTTTACATACCCCAACTCCAGGGGGACAGAGGTTCTTATACATGGGACACTGGCAGAACTTGCTCTGAGTACCTCTTCACCTGGCTGTTTATTTGTATTCTTTATAACAGTTTATGTTATATTTTGTTGAATTCTGTGAGTCATTTTAGCAACTTATTGAACCTGAGGAGGGGTATTGTGGAAACCCCAGACTTTGTAGCCAAGCCAGACTGAAGTGTGGGTAAGCTGGGACTTCTGACTGGTGTCTGAAGTAAGGGCAGTCTGATAGGACTGAGCCCTTAAACCTGTGGAGTCTGATGCTAACTCTGGATTGTTAGTGTCACAAATGAACTAAGTTATAGGACACCTAGTGTCAGAAGGATGAAAAATTGTGTTGGAAAAGAGTCCACATATTTATTTTTTTAAATTTTTTTTAAGTTTATTTATTTTTGAGAGAGAGACAGAGAGAGCAAGTGGGGGAGGGGCAGAGAGAGAGGAAGAGAGAGAATCCCAAGCAGGCTCTGCACCATCAGCACTGAACCTGATGCAGGCCTCGAAGTCACAAACCATGAGCCGAAACCTGAGCTAAAACCAAGAGTCAGAGGCTTAACTGACTGAGCCACCTAGGCACCCCAAGAGTCCACATATTTAGTTGATGAATGATAAAAACCCACAATCTTTTTAAAGGGTTGATTTCGGCTGTGTTAATTTTCTGTTTTATGTATTTCTATTTTTATCCTTGTTATTATTTTCCTTATACTTTATATTTTGGGTCTACTGTGTTCATCTTTTTTTAACACTATGGTAAAACTTAGATTATTTAAACATTTAATCTCTTCTCGTATAAGCATATAACGCTATGAATATAATTTCTAAGTGCTGCTTTAGGTACATTTGATGTACTGCATTTTTGTTATCGTTCATTTTGAGATACAGTCTAGTTTCCTTTGCGATTTGTTATTTGACCTATGGATTATTTAGAAATGATTTCTTTGATATTAAAAAATAAATTAATGTTTATTTTTGAGAGAGAGAGAGAGACAGAGTGCAAGTGGAGGAGGGGCAGAGAGAGAGGGAGACACAGAATCCAAAGTAGGCTTCAGGCTCTGAGCTGTCAGCACAGAGCCCAATGCAGGGCTTGAGCCCATGAATCCTGAGACCATGACCCGAGCCAAAGTCAGTTGCTCAACCAACTGAACCACCCAGGTACCCCAGAAGCGATTTATTTTATAACGAAACATTTGAGGATTTCTAAATATTCCTGTTCAAGACTAATTTTTAATTTAACTTTGTTATGGTCTGATAGTATATTCTGTTCCAGTATATGGTCTATCTACCTAGATGTATACTAGGTCTAGTTAATAAGCACTTACAGCAATGTATATTCTATATACATTATGTATATAGTGTGAGTATTCTGCAAAGACAAATTACAGCAAGATGATAGCTAGTACTTTTCACATTTTCTATGTGACATTTTTTGTCCAATTTTCTAGACAGAAAATATTTAAATTTTTAACTATGTCATTGGTTTGTCTCTCTACCTTTAGTTCTGTCAGTTTTCGCTTTATGTATTTTAAAGCTTTGTTAGCAGGCACATCACTAATAAAATTAGTACATCAGTACATCTTCTTGATGAACTGACTCTTCTATCATTGTGAAATTAATCTTTTGATAATAAGCCTTGTTTTGAAATCTATTTGCTCTGATAGTAATAGTCCATTTTTCAGCTTTTTATGCTTATAATTTGTGTGATACACTTTTTTTTGTTCTTTTATTTCAGTCTACCTGTGCCTTATATTTTAAAGTTTACTTCTCATAGACAGCATAGATTTGAGTCATGCTTTTTCTGTACTGTTTTATAACTTCTACCTTTTAATGCAGTATTATTCATTTTATGCCTACCTGTCCTTCTTTTTGCTCCTTTTTTTAGTTTTTTAAAAATATTTTTATTATTCTGTTTTATTTCCTTTACTGATTTTATAGCTGTAATAATTGGCATTTTGCTCTTAAACTTATAAATATGGGTTATAATATGTGTAAGTCAAGGTCTACTCAGGGTTTATATTGTACCATTTCATATAAAATATATGAATATTTGAACAATACAGTTTTGTTAGTCCTAGATAACTTTGTGCTATTATTCAGATATGTGAATAATTCATATAAGCATATAATAATTATATACTAATTACTCATATACATATATAAAACCTGTACATATAATTATATGGTCCAGAATGATGAAATACTCTGTGTTTTACTTTACATACAATTTTGCTTTTAAAACAAAATTTTGCTCTTAAAGCTTGAGAGGAAAATATTATTTTGCATATTTTCCCTTATGTTTGCTATCTTTTGATGGACTTCATTCTTTACTGTGGAGGTCCCATCTCGTGGCACTTCCCTTTTGCTTGAAAAATTTTCTTTAGTGTTTCTTATAGAGCAGGTCTGCTGGTAATGAATTTTCTTAGTAATTGAAAATGTCTTTACTGAAACCATTGTTTTTAAATAATTTCATCACTTCATTTAGAATTTTGAGCTAAGTTATGTTTTTGAAAGATGTTCCATCATCTTTTTCTCCAGTTTTTCTGATGAGAACCGTATGTAATGTGTCATTTTGTTTGACTATTTCCAAGATTTTCAATGTCTTTTAATCAGGTGGGATTTTTTGTTTGTTTGTTTGTTTGTTTTTTTATGTTGCCTATGCTTTATTCTGCTTGAAGCTGATGGAACTTTTTGAATCTATGAGTAGATATTTGGTAATCAAATTGAAAAAGTTAGGGTATTTCTTGCTACTGTTATTTAGATCATTAAGATATTTTCTGTTTTTCTTTCTTTAAATTTTCTGTTTTTCAATTGTTCCTCATATTAGAAAATTTCTATTGACCTCTTTTAAATTACTAAACTTTCCTTCTGTCATCTTCAAATTGCTGTTAAATCCACTCAGTGGACCCACATAATTTGATGTCAATAACTTCCATTTGATTCTTTTTTTTTTATAGTTTCTACTTCTCTGATGAGATTACTCATTTGTTTATTTATTATAACCATATATATATATATATATATATATATATTAAGGTCTTGAATTAAAGTCTTAGCTGTGACCTTATTACAATTATGTTGACATATTTTTAAAATGCTTTTTTTGTTTTTGCTAATTTCAAAGTATGGGTCATTTCAAAATCATTTCCAATTAACTGCTTTTTTTGTTGTTGGTGTTCAGAAGTTCCCTTGTCTTGCTTCTTTGCATTATTAATCATTTTTATTGTTTGCTGGACATTGTGGATTCTATGTTGTTGAAAGTCCATATTTTGTTGTTTTCCTTTAGAAAATGTTGTTTTCTTCTGGCACGCACTTAAATTTACTGGGGATATGCTTTGTGATCAGCTTGAAGTTTGTGAGTCTTTTAGATTTGTTAGGTTGTGACCACAGTAGCACTTACTTTAGGGCTACAGCACACCTTCTTCTACAGAGTGGTTTCTCTGTGTTTTCACCAAACGCCCTGTATTTTTATAGAGGTTTCTGCACTCTAGCTAGTCAGAAAGACTACACCTCCTGTCACTGTGAGATCTCAGGTTCCATTCAATTCACAGCACTCCAGCAAGTGTTCTTTGCCAGCCTTTGTAGCATCTCATCCTACTCAAGTTCAACTTTCTATTCAGACAAAGTTGTGAAGGAACCCTCATGCAGATTTTTAGAACTCTATTCCTACACAGTTTTCCAACACCCTGCCCTGTAGACACTTGTAGTCTCAGTGTCACCAAACTCCAATCTTCATCTCTGCAGCTCAGCGAAAGGGCTACTTTGTTTTGACTCTACCTTTCCACAGGTAGGTCTAGATGGGGCCCAGACTGTGCTCAGGTACAAAGCTGGAGTAATTGTAGATCTCACCTCGTGCATTTTCTTTCTCTCACAGATCCTCACCCTGTGCTGTGTGCTATCCAATGTCTGAACATTGTTTTATTACATCTTTTGTTCAGTTTATCTTCTATTACATTAGAGGTCAATTCTAGAACTAGTTGCTTTGTTATAGCCAAAAGCCAAAATCCTTGGATTATTCTTGCCCACCAAATACATTATCTAAATTTTAATGGGGTAGCAGTTTAATCATAAAAAGTGTAAGAAAATTCCACAAAAAAGCTTAAAATATAAGAAAAATATGTAAGTAATCAGAGTCACAGGTCTATCATTACTGTAAAATTTCACAAGTGATGGCCTTGATTACTATGTTCTAAAGCAGAGCTACCTAAGTAAGTTCTTTTTAATAATAGAAATTTCCATTGAATAGTATTTTGCATGGTATAAGGTAGCTGTACTTATATTTTTGGCATATCTCAATTCCTTAAATCAAATAGTCAATCAAGTGCACCACCACTATTTATGAATTATTATTTCCCAATGATTTTGAAGCAATTAACCAATTCAAAATATATTTGTAGGCACTTAATATACTCCAAGTACTGTTTAAATTGTTGACCTTAAGACAATGGGGCACCTGGGTGGCTCAGTTGGTTAAGCATCTGACTTTGGCTCAGGTCATGATCTCACAGTTCGTGGGTTCGAGCCCCATATCAGGTTCTGTGCTGAAATCTGGGAGCTTGGAGCCTGTTTCAGATTCTGTGTCTTCTTCTCTCTGTCCTTCCCTGGCTTGTGCTCATGCTCTCTCAAAAATAAATAAATAAACATTTAAAAAAAGCCATTTACCAGCAAAATTTATTTATTCTGCAGGAATTGCAGAGAATTAAAATTTGGGACAAGCAGACTATGGATAACCATAGGCAAGTCCAGAGAACAGAAGAGAATGGCTTGGTTTTTTGGAGGAAAGGAGGAAGTTGTGAGAAGGGCTATTTTGAAGAGTTTAGATTGGGGATGCTTCTCATTGGCTGGGCTGTTGCTTGGCAAGGAAAAATTCTTCCACCTTCCTGCTGGTGCATGTAATGTAAGCTTCCTCCTGTTTGGGGTGTCAGCACCAGAGCCTGCAATCTTCCCCCTTCAGGGCTCCCTGGCTTCATTTTAAATGAAGTTTTCTTTGTTTATTTTCACAGAATCTATTAGTGAATAATGAACAAAAATTTTTATCTTGATGTTCACATTTCAATGGATGGAATCAGACAATAAACAAGGAACTTAAATAATTTATTAGATGGTAAAAAAATAAGATAAGGGTGGCTGCCAGTATTAAATACCATGATTGGAATAGTCCTTACTGAGATCATATTTGAATTCATGTATGGACTAATTATTTTCCATGGATAGTAGATTCTTACAGCAGTTCCTTCTGTTTAAACAAACATATCTGTGCAGTATATATTTGATATCTTATCACATAAATTCCTCTTTATAACTGTTATTTTCTAACATATTATTGGCTAGTACCATTCTTTTTTTCATATCTCAATCACAATAAAGTTCTAAACATCCCTTTAAAAATGATTAGATTTGCATTAAGTACAAACTAATTTCAGGTAAATATTTATCTTTCAATTATCTAGTCTTCCACTATGAGAACCTGGGAAGTATATACATTTTTGCCAGTATTTGTATATCTATTGGTAAGATTTTGGTTTTTTTCTTTTAGATGCACATTTACAGCTAAGTTAATTTCCAGATATTTTATGTTTCTGATTGTTATTTAATAGGTAATCCTTTGTTTTCCCATTTAATTTTCTTCTTGGATGTAGAAAATCTATTGGTATTTGCATGCTTTCAGGGTGGTCTTTTCAATCTATTTCTAATACAGTTTATTAGTTAATGGCTTTTGGCTTTGCAAAATCATGTAAATACTAACAATTTTTTTTCCAGTTTTTGCTCTCTTTTTTCTCTCTCTGTCTAGTTGTTTATCATTTTTTCTTGTATTACTATACAAAACTTGACGTGAAACAAAATGTCACAAAAAAAATAGTGGGGACTTTTGAAATTCCTACCTATACTTAATTGAAATGACTTTAATAATTCTCCATTAAAAATGATGTTGGCTAGCAGCTTAAAGTAGATCTAAAGATATAATAAATATTCATATTCCTCATTATTCCTTGTTATGTCCAGTGAATGTATATTCTATTTGTTGTTGTTGTTGTTTTTAATTTTTAATTTATTTCATTGTTATGATATTCAGGAATGAATATTAAATATGTAAAATATCTTTTCAGTAAATATTAAGATTATTATACTGTATTAATTGGGAAAATTTCTGAAAAACTACATTTCAGAAATAAATTTAGTTGGACATTACCAGTTTTGGGGTCTGGTCATATTTATTATTTTCAATTATTTCCATAAAAATATAGCCACCTGTGTGGCTCAGTTGGTTAAGCGTCAGACTTCGGCTTAGGTCATGATCTCATGGTGTGTGGGTTCGAGCCCTGTGTCGGGCTCTGTGCTGACAGCTCAGAGCCTGGAGGCTGCTTCAGATTCTGTGTCTCCTTCTCTCTCTGCCTCTTCCCTGCTCATGCCCTATATCTGTCTCTCAAAAATAAGTGTTAAAAATTAATTAAAAAATATAGGTTCACATTTTTGCATAATTTTTATTAATTCTGGTGTCATTAATTCCATGCTTCTCTACAGTATTAACAATAAAGTATAGTAATTCCCATATTTGAAAAATTGAAGGAGTTTGGTACATTGTTTTAGAGGCAATTATTTAAAAAATTTTCAGTTCTCTTCATGATTGTTGTGTTTTATTTCATCGAATATAATCATTTTATTTTTAAAATGTTTATTTATTTTGAGAGACAGTGAGGGAAAGAAAGAGGGTGAGAGAGAGCATGTGTGCACATGCACATGAATGAGTAGAGGAGGGGCAGAGACAGAGAGGGTGAGAAAGAATCCCAAGCAGGCTCCACACTTAGCATGGAGTCCAGCCCAACCAGGGCTTTATCTCACAAGCGTGAGATCATGACCTGAGCCAATATCAAGGTCAGACACTGAACAGGCTGAGCCACCTAGGTGTCCAGTCATTTGTATTTTAAACATAGCAATCTCTTATAGCAAGTTTTCAAGTTATTTGGAAAATATGTATACACATAGACTTACAATTTTTATTTTATTCACAATTTTTAACCTAATTTTTAAAATTTTATTCTCTTTCTTGTCCTAAATTTTGGGTTTTGGACTATCTAAAAGTTTTCCTATTTTATTTTTCCTGCATAAAGTAAGTTCTTAGCTTTACCAATTTTATATTTTATACTGTTGGTGTCCTTAACAAACTTTTTACTTACGTTTGTTTTGCACATGTTCTCTTATATTCAGTTCTTAATTTATTCACTTCCATATTTTTACTTGATAAAATATTCACAGTTATGGATAGTCATTTGAGGAAGCTTTGGCAATATTTCATAAGTGATGACAAAAATATTCCTATCTTTGTTCTTTTTAAAGACCTAATTACACTTTTTGTTTTCCTTAAGAGTTTCATAACAGATAATTTAAAAAATAAATGTGAGGAGAGGTTTTTGTTTAAATATTTTATATTAATTTTTTTTTTTTTTTTTTTTACTACAGTATGATCAGAGAATGTGATCTGTCTATGTTCTGGAGAATTTGAGGTTCTATTTGTGACCTATATCAATTTTGTTAGTTTTCCATTGTATGTATAAAATATATATTATTTTTTAAACATTAAAATCATCTTATACTCTATTATTCCTAGTTTTTGTCATTCAGATCTTTTAAATTCTGTATCTTTCTGTTACTGAATAACATAAAGTCTGATATTATAAAAACAAGAAAATTTTATTTGAACAGACCGAATATATATTCTTAAATTAAAAATGAAGTATTAACCAACTTGATTAGACCATAAATAAAATCTGAAATTCTACTGAATAAAATCATATAAACTTACTCATTAAAAATAATCTTTTTATTTTTAGCATTTTTACTTACTTTTAATGAGTAAATTTTTTTATATTATTATGATTTTTTGCTTCTTTTTTGGTATCTATGCAACATTTTAAATTCTTTTATCTCAACATAGCTGTCTTACATTTTTTTAGGTGATTTTCTTTTAATGTTTCTAAAAGAAATGGTTTTCTTTTACATTTTTGACCTAATTTGAAAATATCAATAATTTGAACCTTGACATATTTTTATTACTCGTACGTTTGGTTTTCAGATTGTGTCTCATTTAGTACCTTTTTTTTTCTTATTCTTTCTTGTTGTTTCCTTTTTCCCTAATATTTTCTAAAAAAACAGTTTATTTTTTCCTAATTTAGTGGTTTACACATATACTTTCTGCTTTTTATTTTTCTAGTTGTTACACTTGAGTACCTGTTACAATTTACTACTTCCATGTCAAACTCAGAACATGAAAGAAAATTAAATAGATACACATTTTTCTAAAAAAAAAAAAACAGACACTTTGTATTGACGTAATACTGAGAAATTTTGCAAAAGAGTAGACAGATGAGAATTCACATGGCCAACCAACCAAGGTTACTCTAATTAGCTAAGGTCACTCCAATAGGCTGCTGACCTTACCTGAATATGTTCTATAGTCCATTTGTAATAATCTGAATAAAAGATGCCCCTTACCCCAAAGATGCCCACATCCTAATTCTCAGAGCCTGTGAATACGCTAGATTACATGGCAAATGAGAACTGAAGTAGCAGACAGAATTTCAGCAGAGCTTAAAATAAAATAAAGAAATTATTCCAGATTATACAGATTTGCTCTTAAAAATTGTTAAGAAGAGGAAAGGAGAAGAGAGAACCAGAGAGATGGCAGGTGAAAAAGGACTTAGTCCAGTGTTATTGTTTGAAGATGGAAAGAGGAAGGGGGCCAAGAGCCAAAGAAGGCAGGTAAGCTCTAGAAACTGGAAACAGCAAGCAAGCAAATTGTTTTTTAAGCCTTCAAAAGCAAGGCAGCTCTCACAATACCTTGATTTTAGCCTAATGAGACCCATTTTAGGCTTCAGAATTATAGAACTATAAGACAATATATTTATATTGTTTTAAGCTATCAATTTGTGGTTGTTATAGCAGCCATAGAAAACTAACACACCACTGCACTGGAAAATCAGATACCAATGAAGTACTGCCAAAAAATAAACAAACCCCCAGGGTAACTGACCTAAGAGAAAAAAATATGAAGAATTGAAATGAATTGTTTTACAAAGAAACAGTATTAATAGCCAGAAAAGAACTTCAAAATTCATTATAAGTGAAAGCTAAAAGTTTTTAATATGAAAAATAGAATTACACATTTAAAAAATAGGTTAATAATTGCACATTGGTAAAAAGCAAATTAGTGAGCTAAATGATCAAGGTAAAAAATTATGTCAAAATATAATGAAAGGACATTAACAAAAGAAAATATTAAGCAGAATAGAGGAAAACATTTGCTCTACTAGTAGCTTCTGAAGGAGAAATAGTATGTAGGAGGGGAAATGTTTAAAGAAATCTACTCTCAAGAGTAAAATAAGAACCTCTCTGAGTGAATAAAAGCAAACACTCAAGGATATATTCCTCCAAAAGAAAAAATGAATTCATATGGGTACAAGAAGTAGAAGGAATGATGGGCATAAGATTAACTAAAATGCTTGTTAAAATCTACTAAGTATAATTGGAAGAAGAAGAAAAAGGTAGAAGAGAAATGAAGGAGGAGGCAGCAGAGGAGGCAAAGAAAAGAAGGAAGAAATGTTTTTAATACTAATCTGAAAATAAAATTCAAGATAAGGGGCACAAATGATTTAGGGCAGGGTGAGGGGTCAGAGAGGCAAGGAAAGGCAAAGGGGAAGAACAAAATAATAAGCTCTTGACCTTTTAAGACAAAAAACATGTTTAAATTTATGTTTTGAAAACTAAGCATTAACAACTCAAAGAATAGAAATAGAACATAGAGCTATCAAAATAGGAACCAAATGAAATTCAGTGAATCTAGTAGAAAATCAGGAAACAGAGATCATGCGTGATAGATAAAACGCACAAAGTAAAATGATAGAAATGAGTAACGAATGGCTAACATGATGGCTGTGAGTGAGCTAAATTCTCCCTATTCTCAGAGACTGTATGATTGAATCACATATAAGAAACCAAACTATTACACCTAAGTTTCTTTTCCTTTTTCTTTTTTCTTTTTTGTATATTTATGGATCATATGTGTGCACAAATAGCCCAGGAAAAAAATGATGACAAAGGACAAAACTAAAATATTTTCCAAGCACACATTTAGACATAATGTAAAGCAATAATAATGAGAATTATGTAGCTTGGAATAGTAACAGATAGATAAATCAATGAAACAGAGTTAACTAGTAAACACACACACACAAATATGGTATGTAAGTAAATTTTAAGCAGTGGAAAAAAGGAAAAAAAAATATTTCTTAAATTGTCTGCATGTAGGTATTTTTATATTTTGATTATTAGAAAAATAATCTGTGGGTGCCTGGGTAGCTCCGTGGGTTAAGTGTCAGACTCTGGATTTCAGCTCAGGTCATGATCTCATAGTCATGAGATTGAGCCCCTCATCAAGATCCTCACTGAGTGTGCAGCCTGCTTGAGATACTCTCTCTCCCTCCCCTCCTGCTCCTCTCCCATGCACTCTCTCTCTCTCAAAAAATAAAAAATAAAACAAATGCATCTTATTTTTTTTTTAACGTTTATTTATTTTTGAGACAGAGAAAGACAGATCGTGAACGGGGGAGGGTCACAGAGAGAGGGAGACACAGAATCTGAAACAGGCTCCAGGCTCTGAGCTGTCAGCACAGAGCCCGACGCGGGGCTCGAACCCACAGACCGTGAGATCATGACCTGAGCCGAAGTCGGACACTTAACCGACCAAGCCAACCAGGCGCCCCAACAAATGCATCTTAAATACCAAATATGTACACATTCATTCACTAATATAACTATGAAGGTAACAGTATGATAATAGAATACAACTCAAGTAATAATTTCTTTGTTTTCATGACATTGGGTGAATGATGTGGGAGTAGTATGATGCTGACAAGAGGTAAGGTAACAATAATAACATTGCTAATTACATTGCTGTACTAAAGATGTAATAAAAACACTACTAGTTCTACTGTAGCATAGCTTGTCCTTAAAGTGCTGTAAACAGAAATATTATGGCTATTAAGTATGAGCCCTGATGTACAGCATTATGATGGACAGCTAGTTTGACAAATACTGGCCCAAGTGAAATAGTTAAATTACTCTTAGATCCATTGCTATATTGTTTTAATGTAGAAGCTTTGGGTCCTAATTTTATTCCTGTCAGTATCAAAAGAACACATATACAAAGCAATTAGATGATTTTACCTCACTGTTATCCCCTGTTCTCTACCTATTTTACTAATGTGCCCAAGGTGTGAAAAATTGTTTCAGAAGATATCTTAAAATATCCAGACACAAAGATGAGCCCTTCAAAAATGTCAAAACAATTCTAACTTGGAAATTGCTTTGGGAAACCTTTAAATGTCCCTATACATTGCTGGCAGTCTACAAAATCTCCTTGATGCATTTTTAATGAACCATATTTATTATCAAATACAGGATTTTGTTTGCTATCAGCAGGGTAGTTGAGTTGGCAATAACAAAAAAATAAGTTTTCTAAAATGATATATATCTCGCATATTTCAGGATGGTAACTTCAGAAGTTACAGAATGTTAGATGCACAGTACTTTTGTCTTATAAAAACATTGGCATGGACACATTGTGACTTCTCTGCCTACTTAAATACACTGGCTTCCTCATCTCTTTTGAAGTTTTGAGAATAATTTTTACAAATCTAGATGGAATGAAAATCTTACGTGCTTGAGGATAATGTGTGAATGAAAACCGAAATCAAAACCACTTGTCCCTAATTCACCATTCTTCACAAGTCAGTTTTCCTGGTTCTTTAAGAGCAATGGGAGAGAATACGACAGATCTTTCACTGGACACTAAGAAGCACCACAATGAGGTTATGTCTAGGCATTTACAGTAGACTTCCTTTTTTTGTTGCTTTTTGTGGTATTTTATTAAGTAAACTTCCTTTTACAGCAAGCCATTCTAATCTCCCCACAAATCTACATTTACTTCCATCCTCACCCCCAAATAAAAGCCATCTCACACTTGTCTCCAGAGAGTAACTACAAAGGGTTAAACAAAATCCACCCTGACAATACTAGAAACAGTTCTCTCTCTCCTGTGTGTTGGTTCACTGCTCCACAGGGCATAGCAGATGTTGTGTCTGGTAGTAAGAAGGGCCCAGGAGGTGTGGGCTGTCAATCACTTGTTTGTTGTTGTTGTTTTTTTTTTTTTTCTTTTTTTTCCTAACTACAGGCTAGCCATGGATGTGAAGCCCAGCTAAAACAATCTGCCTCAGCTGGGGTGTGTGAGGTATCAATAACCCTTGGCAGAGGTGTCGAGAGCCTTGCTGGAACTGAACTACCCTGCTGACCAGATGCTTAGCAAGTTAACAGGATCACACTGAGCTTTCACCACTTTTCCAACACAACAATTAACACAACTGGAAAATCACTGCATAGATATTCTGAAAAAGAATCTCACCAAAGTTGCCTTCTATGGAACAGAGGCAAATAAATACTGGTCCACTTTGGGAAGAGGAGTATTTTGAAGTTGCAAGTTGGGGCGGATGATTTGGCTAAACTGAGATGAAATTGCAAGACAGAACTCTTATCAAAAGTATCTTCCCAGTACATTCATATGAATAATTTCTGAGTGCACTGAAACTACATTCAGTTCTGCCCTTACAAACACTGCTGTTTTATCTTTGGGAATAACAGGGTCTAACACAATTCCTCAAAAGAGATCAAGACCAAATTTGGTTTAAGAATATAAATATGCAACATAAATACGCAAGGTTTTGCAGAAGTGAGTGAATCAGCATCAGTATGTAGATTATAAGAGCATATTCAGAAATTACTCACTAAACAACATTTAGATATCTCTAAAATTTTTTAAAAATCAAGCAAATTACTCGATTAGAAGAAAAATCTCCCCACTTAAAAGACTGTATATAAAATTGGTATCTTTTCTGACCCGAATATATTTCGGGTTTGTTTTTTCAAGTTATATTACTTTAAGATTACTCCCTATACCTTCATTCATAATTCCATGAGATAGCAATTATATACTTTTTTCTAGAAAGATAGAGTATGTACTGTTTCTGGAAAATTCACTGTATGCAGGAAAACATGAATATTAGCTTTAAACAATTTAATGTTGTTTGTCTTTGCTTTGAAATTCAATAATGCTATCAGCCTGTAAGACCTCTTAGAGCTGAGCATTTCACACAGTGAAAGCTGCTTTCTGTGACAAAAGCACAGCAGCTGTGGCTCCCGCAGATACCCTTAAAGACAGATATAATAAAACACTGGGAGGGAGTAGGTCGACACAGGAGCATGAAATGGACGAGATGAAGCCCCTTTGTCACAGCCAAACAGGCTATAAAGTTACTATAGTAACATACAGTATTAAACTCCAGGTGGATTGACTTAATCTTCCTTAAACAAAAAATAAAGGTTAACAAAAACCAAACCAATAATGATTACAATCACTCTACCCAAATATTTTTCAAGAATTTGTTATTTCTGGTTGAGTCTGGATAGATGAGGAACAGACTACACCAGTTCACATTCTGATTTGAAGAGCTAATCCCAGAAGTTCAGGGTGAGGGAGGGGAAATGCAGTTTTAAAATATTTTAGATAAATCCAATGACTTGAGTAGCAAGAAAGTCAAAGTGACAATGAAGGAACGATTAGATTATGTAGATTCTCGAGCCCAGGTTTTTCTACACTCATCACGTTTTTGTCAAATGGTGTGATTTTAAGTGCTGAATACCTCTGGTACTAAATTCATTGATAATTCAGCAGCCTTTCTAACTTTGGTTGAAGAGTTTCAGACTCCATCTGTTTTAGTTTGCATTCTCAGAAATAAAAGAATGACTTAAGATATAAGGTACAGTGACTATAAAATAAGAGATAGGGACCTGGTCTGTGGAACTTGAGACAAAAACGTAAAAATATTAAAAAGACAAGAAGACGAAAAATCACAAATTGAGTCCAATTTTAAAATTTCATAAAGGAAGTCAGTCTAAGTAGTTAGAAGACATAATAACCTCTCAGGGTAGATGTCAAGTCCTGCTTCCTCCTTGCAGGAATAGTACTTACTGTTACTATTTTGCTGTGATCACCGAGTGATTCATCTATAATCCCTCACACACTTTTCTGAAGGATAACCATCACACACTTTTCATTCTACCCAAACTGCCTCCTGCACATACACACAATCTTATTCTGCTTTGTTTTAGTAAATGCCCAGTTTTTGTGGCTCTCTTTTCAAATGTTACATTTCATGTCTTTAATATAGATGAAAACTTACAGTGATAAATAAACCTTCACATGCAGACGTTTGCATTTTGGATTAATCCAAGGATTACTTGAAATGCTCTTTACGAATTCGGCTCTCTTGACGTGAAAGAGTTAAGAAACTTTCTCTGAATCTTAATTTATGCCAGGGAGTTAGGCACCAGGGCAAGTTGGACTCCATATGAATATTTTTAGTAGGATTTAGCTAACAGTGTGAGACATACTTTTCATGGATTAAGTTTGGGTAAACAACCTTTGTCTAGACAGCCCAAATGTCACAGGTATTGGTGCTCATTTTAAGTGGTAACTTCTTTGCAAATAATTGCAAAGTTGCATTTTGTTCTTTGTACTGATATTTTATGAATTACAGTTTTCAACTGTGTCAAGAGCTGAATGTATACTCACAAGTGGCCGTTTTAGTCATCCACCTCCTTCCTGGTCACTCTTATTTGACAACATGGGAACAATTAGGTTTAGACTTCATTCTTAGATTTATGATGTGATTGCTGAGGACTGCTTAAGATTCCTCATAGTATTAATATGCAGAAAAGAGATGTAGAAAGGAAGAGCTGATGGATAGCAGACTTCTGGGGAAACCAAAGAACAGAATTAGAGTTAAAAGATGCAGAACCACAGTCATTGTAGAAAGAAGTAAGAACATTTATTTATTATAAGTAGAGATATTCATTCATTAAACTTCTTTGACATATCCATGCATATAAGAAATATGACATTTTCAGAACTAGAATAGAACTATATGATTTTTCACAGCTGAATTAAACTTATTCAACTTCCTTGTAACTTACAACTAAAGATATTTGATATGAAATGTTTTCTTTTATTAATTTAAAAACCATAGAACCTTTACTAGTTATGCTTTGATTCATCAATAAAGCATTTACTATTTATCTTATTATATTGTTGAAGAGTCATAAGAATGGAGAAAAATAACAAGTCCTGAACATGTCAGCATTCAAACTAACATGTAGACTCTAATATTCAAATCACAGTGGTAATTCACATCTACCTAGAGGTGTAATATTTTGAGGGTTGCACAAAACTGTCTGTAGGAATAGCTTAGTGTGCCCTCAAATTTGACTCATTTTGAAATTGGTGCTTCACACTTGCTTTGAGTTTTTCATAGATTCTAAAATTCTAGGAAAGGAAAAAATATGATTTATTTATTTTCTATAAAATAGTAAATTCAAATTTCATGTATATTGAAAGAACACTTTCAAATTATTGACAGTAAGTTCTGACAAATCTAATTCTATAATGTGATAGAAGTTATACAAATAGGAGTAATATCATCTCTTTTTAGGCATATAATTTCATTTTCTAAAGGGAAACACACTTAAAGTTTTACTACAGGATAAAGTTTCAGCTTGTACATAAAAACATTCTATTATTTATGCATGCAACTTTGAATTTTTCATTATTTTAATTTTGTTAAAGACAACGTGTCATCTGAGGTTGCAATTTATTGTACTGGTTGATAACATCAAAACCCTCCTCCCCTCAAAAAAAAAAAAAAAAAAAAAGGAATATAAGGGATATGGGTTCCACAGCAGCTATCATTGCATTAAATATTGTCTTAGATGAGAATGGGTCACTGACATCCTCTTCATATACTGCATAATCTGTTATTTCTTTTTTTCTTATTTTCCTTTCAGTATGCAGTCTGCATTTTACCAAAAGGGCTGGGGTTCCAACTAGTAATTAAAAACCAGGGCTCTAATAACTTGACAAATATTGTGGATTTGCTCCATGGTATAAGTTGCTCACAGAGAAAGAAAAAACTAAGTGAATTTTTGAACGATAAACTAATTTAATTCATAGAAATTCACATCATGGGTAATAGTTCATACAGAGCATTTGTGCCATCTTCATTCAAAGAAGGAAACAAGGAAAGAAGACGCAACGAGTCATGTTTTTAGTGCTACCAGCTGGAGAGTGTGTCAGACTTTTAAAATTGCTGTAATTTTCACCTCAGGCATCCCAAAGCACTCAGCAAACCATCCAGGATGAAATCCACAACAATCTCTAAACTCCAGCACCCTCCTCTCAAACCCTGCAGGTTATCTCAAACTCCGCCAGACTCTACAGGCATCTTCAACAACTTGGCTCTGATCTCACTGAGCATTCCATCAGAATAACAGAGCCACCCTCATTGGATTCCCTATTGGAACAGCAAAGAAGCATCAGAAACAAATGACAAAAGCCAATAAGATAATTTACGTACAGAACAGTGTTTTAATGACCCTGTAGATGGCACCCCAAGTTCCCTAACTGCAAAAGAAATGATGTGAACTGGAGGTTCTAGTCAGCTGAAGAGCAAAGAGAATCCTTACATGGTCACATGTATGCTCTGTGTGATAGATAATCTTGCGAACGTGCAGCAGGGAATGGTTAAATAAGCTTTGTTACTGTGTTAATAACATTTAGGAAGGCCAGTAATAATCACAGAGTTTTTCTTATAAGTTTTTTTTTTAATGTGTATTTATTTTTGAGAGAGAGAGAGAGAGAGAGAGAGAGAGAGAGAGAGAGAAAACAGGGTAGGGGTAGAGAGAGAGGGAGACACAGAATCCAAAGCAGGCTTCAGGCTCCGAGCTGTCAGCACAGAGCCCTACGCGAGGCTTGAACCCAAGAGCCCTGGGATCATGATCTGAGCTAAACCCACTGAGCCACCCACGCATCCCATAGTTTTTCAAGAAACATGCCTCTCTGAAGGCTGCTGCTATTCTTTAAGTTTGTCCACCTCACAACGTTCACAAGGCTCATGATGGAAATTGTAACTCTCATTGTATTAATTTTCTTTCTTATCCCCCAAAACAGAAATGAGGTTTGCAATGATTTTTGTATAAATATTGAGCCAAAATCATTCAGTGAGGAAGTTGTGTCCTAGATACTTACAACAGCTACATTAACATTTGTTTTAGTGGCATGAATGGAGATACTCTAAAGTTTTTTAAGAAATTTTGTTAATTTGCTAATGACTTTTAGCACTATTCTATTTTTTAATCTCTCAAAATGTGAAGATTTAAAAATAAGTATCAGCCATCTTAACAGCCATCACATTAAAAAAGATACACTAAGTGTTTTCTCTCTATGAGTCATAGAACCTCTACTGCAGTTTGCCTTTAACAGTCAGTAAATATTAATGATATAAAACTTCTCCAAAAATACATAAAAATAGTAGGATAATAATTTCTGAATGAAATCTGAAGCCCCAATTGCTTAGCCATGTTTGCACTATATACAATCAATTATCCCAAATATTACATGTAATTTATAATATATTAATAGCTTGTTAGAATGTGAACCCCATGGGGACAGGGACTGTGTATGTTTTGTTCATTCCTTCATCTTCAGAGATTTAAATAGGGGCTGGCACATAGTAGATATTTGGCATTTATTGAATAAATAAGCAAATGATGAAATTACTGAATTTAACATAATTTTCTGAAGCCGCCTAAATATATGGAAAAGAACCATTTATTACACATTTCAATAGAGTTAAACTGAAATCCACTTTAGAAAATAGGTTTAAGTGCTTGGTTCTCCTTAAGGAGTGTAGAATTCGTAGTAAGGGTACACAAAATTTGTAATCATTATTTATAAGTTAATGCTTTCTTTGAATATGTGTCACAAGGTGAGTGTCAAAGGAAAATCCAGAGAAAAACCACTTTAAAAAAGTACATTTACTTGCAAAAGTAATATGTGTATAGGGAAGTCTTCTGAAAAACTGGCTTCTTGAGCACAGTTGGAAGCAGCTGTGTAAAGGGAAACAAACACCCAAACAGAAGGTTACTAAGGTGGAAGAAAAACAGTTGGTTTCTCAAATGATTATCTTATTTTCAAGGGTCTTCACCTATCTGTAGGTGTCAGGTGCTGCAGAGTCAGGATTAATTTTGTTTGCTGGCAAGTTGGCCACTTTGGGGAGAGGACTAAAGTCTATCGATTTGGAGGAATGGTACTAGACAGAGGTTCTTGTTTTGTTTGTTTTACTTTATCCCATAATGCAAAGGTGTTTGTTTTTGATTGTCTATGTACTTCGTTTTCATTCTGACTGAGCTATGATATGCTGAGTCATAATGCAGGCAGGGCAAGATGTCAATTTTGTTTTTTCACTCGAGTTTTTTTGTGACCAGGAAATAAATTATTTAAAATGTATTTATTGTAGGCCTCACATAAGTGTATTTAGACTATCTGTTCTCAGTATCCTAGAAATTTTGAATCTACCCTGCCTGCCCTCTCTATTATATTATCATATAGTATTTTATCATTCCTATTATAAGATGAACAGAAATAAATATTATAATAGCTATGAATTAAAGTATCATTTTTTAGTAATGCTATTGTAATAATCAACTTGAAATTATATTTTATTATTTGGTCCATCAAGAAAAGGATTTAAGAAGTGCCTACCTGAGTTCAAGGCTCATCTAGCCCATTTAATAAGTGTTTGTTAAATGAACAAAATTTCATAGAATGCTTCTAATAGAAATGTATTAGAGTAGCAACTTCCAGAAGATAGGATTATTTCAAGGAATTTAATAGGAATACTTACTCAAGGACATTCTTCCACATAGAGTTTTCACCACTCAAGATATTGACTGATGAGATATCCAGGAATAAGGAAGCCCTACTAAGCTGATACTAGAAGTTTCCACTGAGGTTGTAATGACAAGTCCTCAGAAAAAACTAGCAAACCAAACAGAGGAAGAAATGTGTATCACAGAGCATCTTAATGCTCAAAGGAAATTGTGTGACAGTCTTGGATTTAGCCTTCCTAGAGACATTTGAAAATACACTTTTCATGGAGTGTTTCAACTAAAGTTGCCTTCTTTGTTTTGCATCAATTTATTTGTAAAAAATAATTCTTTATGCAGCAGAAAGTAAGTGGTAAGTGGATGTGTGTAGGAAGAGAGCCTTGCGATGATTATATTTGTTTAAGATCAAATACCATATCAGCCAGTGAATTTATCATAAACTCTGTTTCTGAGCTTTTACATTAAAAAGCTATCAACTTTTTGGGCAAAGTTGGATGAAAGGCAAATAAGACCACTAAAGGAAACTATTTTAATGCATACGGAAGAGAAAATTCCTGTTTTTGTGAAGAGAACCAGTGGTCATCCTTTCAAACAGACCAGAGTACTTAGGTTGTAAAGGTCAGAAGTCTCATTGTCATACCAAGACTGATAATGGAAAGTTATGGAGGCAATTTTTGGTTGTCACGCTAATTGAGGCACATTTGGCATTTTATTGAATAGAAGCTATGAATGCTAGAAAACCTGCGAAAAATAGCCCTGAGTCCCACACAAGTTTTTAATGTTTTGCCAAGATATTTATAAAGATGTGAATGGTACCTAGAACCTACATCAGTTTTTATTTATTTTTAATTTTTTAAATCTATTTATTTTTGAGAGAGAGAGAGAGAGAGAGAGAGCACAGGGGAGGAAGAGAGGGAGAGGGAGACACAGAATCCAAAGCAGGTTCCAGGCTCTGAGCTGTCAGCACACAGCCCAACATGTAGCTCAAACTCATGACCTGCAAGTTCATTACCTGAATGGAAGTTGAAAGCTTAACCGACTGAGCCACCCATGCGCACCTTATTTTATTTAAAAAAGTGGGGGTTTTTTTGTTTTTGTTTTTTTTAATTTTTAACCTTTATTTATTTTTGAGACAGAGAGAGACAGAGTATGAATGGGGGAGGGTCAGAGAGAGGGAGACACAGAATCTGAAACAGGCTCCAGGCTCTGAGCTGTCAGCACAGAGCCCGACACGGGGCTCGAACTCAGACTGCGATATCACAACCTGAGCCGAAGTCGGATGCTTAACCAACTGAGCCACCCAGGCGCCCCTAAAAAAAGTGTTTTTAATGTTTATTGTTGAGAGGGACAGAGTACAAGCAGGGGAGTGGCAGAGAGAGACAGAGGGAGACATAGAATCCCGAAGCAGGCTCCAGGCTCTGAGCTGTCAGCATACAGCCTGACGCAGGGCTCTAACTCACAAACCATGAGATCATGACCTGAAATGAAGTTGAATGCTTAACCAACTGAGCAGCCAGGCACCCCTCCTTATTTTATTTTATTTTTTTTATATTTATTTTATCTTTGAGAGAGAGACACAGCTTGAGTTGCAGACGAGCAGAGAGATGAAGACAGAACCTGAAGCAGGCTCCAGGCTCCCAGCTGTGAGCTGTTAGCACTGAGCCCGAAGACAGGGCTCGAACTCACAAGCAGTGAGATCGTGACCTGAGCTGAAGTCAGACACACTTAACCGACTGAGCCGCCCCTCTATATCAGTTTTTAAAAGAAACTCAAGCTGTTATTTGTATAGTTTTAACATAATAGGAACTTGCCAGATATTGGGCCATTATATAAAATGATGGAAGTATGCCCTTCATTTATTCCAGACTGATAAAAGTCAGTTACCATTTCACAACATATTTCATACCTAGGGCAATGCTGCTCATATTGCATTGCTGCTATAACACATTTGAATGAGTCTACCTTTCGTAGTTGTTGCTTTCCATACATACATAGGAGCAGGCATATGGCCACCAACCACTGATAGAGCCTTACAGAGATGTAACTTAAAGGAATGCGGAGAGACTGACTCTCAGCATAGCTGAAATAATGTGCTATCATGTACTTCTTAATCTACATTCCAATATAGGTATAGCGATAGAAGAACATGCTCCCAGAATACAGTTTATTGTAGTGCCTGGTGCTCTGATGGTTTCACCAAAAAGACTCTGGCTCTTTTCTGGCTTTTTGCTATTGTATCCCCTCCAGCATTTCTCTTTTCTATCTACTATTCTGGAGCAGAGTTGAGACTCATGTTCCTGTTTTCATTGCCTGTCAGCTTTCCTCCTCTAGCAATTTATATAAGCTGTCTCACTGCTTCTTATCCAAGTGCAGGAAATACTTGAAGAGGAAGACAGCATTAATGGCCAACTGAATCTTCAGCAGAACCTTCCTGAATATATGTTGCCTAAGTTTGCATGTGTTCCTAAGAAAAAATGTGCCAGTCAAAATATTAACCACCATCACATTGAATGCAATTAAGTTTTCATATTTTAAGAAACATCTTCCTAGTCTTCATTATATTGTATGTATAACGCAATATAACAATGCATGTAAATTACTGAGCACCGGACCTAGTATAAAGCAAAAGCTTTGTCAATTATTGTTATTATTCTTATTAGTATCAACCATCTCTTGTTGTTCGACTACATATTTAAGATAAAATCACCCTGCAACTTGATGCGTATCATCTCTTAGTTCTGGCAAGTGTCATAAGGAAATGAAAGTTGTTTTAGAAGAAGAACGATAATATTTGTAGGTTTTAGTCATGAATGGTTGTTATAATAAAGTGGGGATCAAAACTACATATATGTTTTAGGTAGTATTAGCTTCTTTAATTCTTAAGATAAACTTTTAAATTCTTTCCTCTGTATATAAAAAGACAAAGCAAGTTTTCAAAGCACCCAAACTTGTTTCTAAATTGTATATATGGACTACATGATAAAGATTTACAAAACACTGTAGAAGAAATGCAAACTATAATGTGATGGGTTTTTATCTTAGAGTAAGGGTTTGGTTCTGGTTTTGATTTTTTTCTTAATTTATAGTGTGATTCAGAGACTTGCCAATATATTTTTTTCTTTTTGTAATAGTCAGCCTTCTTGGTGACAAATGGCCCTGACTAACAAAGCATTTGTCAGCATCGGCAATGGGTAAGTTAAAGTTCTCTTTTACACTAATGTAGCGCAAGAGACACCATATAATTAGGACTGCTTGTTAGCCTAATCGGTGTGCACAAATAGACTTTTCTTTATTGAAACATCTTTGGTGAGACCTTTAAATGACCCTTAAACTTAATACACATCTAATTTATTGTGAGATTTCTCAAAAATAACTGAAGTGATTTCAAGATATTCCCAATCAAAATTCTTTCTGGATAAGAGTATCAATTATATCTGGAATTATCCATGGCCAGATGTGGCCCACTATTGTACATAGGGGCTCAGAAAGACTCAGAATTTTGGAGTCACCCTTTTCCAGGAGACTGACATCACTTAAGTATAAACAGATCATTGCCTCCTTGACCACAGGCTATTGCTACAATATGAAACTATGAGAGTTTTGAAAGGGAGTTGTGGGAAAGTACAATAAATAAATAAGCAAAATTTCCCACATCCTGCTGAGAATCTGACAAATGGAATCAATGATTTTCAAGGTCTCTGCAGGCCCTGAAAGTCTGTAATTGTGCTTCTGAATTCCTGGAATTTTGGAATTCTTGGAAGTTTTCCATGTCACAAAATGGCGTTTTAATATGCTTTTAAAAGAGGACTCGTTAATGATCGGTGATAAAAACATGGAAAAATTGTGTTTCGTATAGGTAACTTCCCCAAAGGGTAAAAAAAAATTCAAAGGAAAATTTGCTCATCAATTCAAACATATACACTGCATTTGGGGCAAAAAAATTCCCCTTTAAACAAAGATGAAAATATAATTGAGATTATTTCCTCATAATACTTTTTAACTATTTTTGACCAATGGTGGTATTTGAATAGTATGCTATATTTTTCCTTCACTTGTCGCAAAATTAAATTCAAGTTTCAGTCCACTTTTCATCATATTCATTTCCCATTTGTAAGAGTTAAGAGCTGCTATATCAAGCAGTTTTCATAATGAGGATGTCCTTAAAATATGAATTATATTCATCTGTCATGGAATAAACATTAATTTTTTAATTGGTATCTACTCATTATATCTCTTATAAGATCACTCTGTTGTGTGGATTATATCTGCCAAATTTTCTATAATTTTTGATTATTTAACAATACATAGTGTAAAGACAGTGAGAGTGGTTTTTGTGGCCAACATATTAACTGTTCATTTAATAACGACAATAACTTAAAATCTTGATTTGCTTTATAATTTACGAGTCAGTTTTATATTTGTAATATCACTTTAAAAATTTGTCACCTTAAGGAATGGATTTTTTTCTCAAATTAATAAGATTCTTATGTCAAGAAAACTGCCAATTTTCTGAGTCCAATTCAGGATTTTTTTCCAAATGCATTAAATTATTTAGAACAAGTCAATTTTAAATTAAATAGAAAACTCTGCAGAATGAATCACAGGTTCTCTCCTTCTATACATATTAAACTTTTGCCCTTTTTGAAGACTACTTCCATCATTAAAAATATGTCTTATGTGGAATCTCTTTCGGTATCAGGGCAGGAGAAGATTTTTATAAAACTTTTTACCACATTAATGATGTTTGTAAAATGAAAGAGAAAAGAAAAATGAACCTGGTCACTACTAGCTTAAGATTCTTGTTTTCAGTTTAGCATAATGCATACAGATCAAAAAGAAAATCATAATAAATTAGCTTTAGAAGTATACTCTGCAAGAATTCTTAGTTCAAGTGTTAGTGGATTATGTCTATTCTGTAACATTTAACAACAAAAACATGGTGCAGTATTTTGTTGATTATGCCAAAGCAAGGGTTTTGAGAAATCACTGGCTTTTTCATATCTTTAAAGCTTGCCCTATTCGTGGGAAGGGGAAAACAAGAAAGGAAACATTTGCAAAAAAGCCACTTTGGTAATATCTGAGACAACACCATTCTTATTTCCCTGGGATTTTATTTCATTCTTGTAGGCTTAACATCTCACTGCATGAACAAAGAAAATATCATGTGAAAAGGGCTTCAGGCTAGCTACTTCCAAAAGGATTCAACCTTCCAAGTGCTATCAATATCATCCATACACCCACACAGTTAGCACTTTTGAATACATTTACTGAAAACCATTAATAAAGCAACAATCTTAGTCTGGTTCTTAACCATGTGTCACAGTGAAATAAGTTCATGTAAATCTGTGAACTGCACGACAATGATCAAATTAACAGTCATTTCAAGAAAAAATGCCCCTCAGGCTGAAAAATAATTAGTAGTCTCTCACTATCTTTTCCTCCTAATAAAAATCACGATATTATTGTTGACTGTGCTAATAAAACACCTCCCGTGACCCTGATGCAGCTTGATGTAAAATGTAAGGACTGTTCTATTGTGCAGTCTCACACATGTTTTATTAAACATTTCCATTTGGCTCTTCATCTGGGAACACAAGGGCCCATAGAAGCTGAAGAACTTTTGTCACAGTGTAATGTGACTCTCACTTGTTTATTGCTGCACTTAATAAAACACCCACTTTGAAATTCATTACCTTTGAAATTTAACTTTTAACTGCATAAACTGAATATTCAGAGTTTTGGGTATGAGCAGGAATAAGAGCAAGGGGACAGAAAAAACAAACAGGGGAAATCCATTTAGTGCATAAAGCAGCCCCAGGTTGGCACATACATTGCCATAAACATCAAGTCTGGGATTTTGATTTTTAGAAAAACATTGTATTGAGAAAGTCATAATGGTCACAGGTTGCTCAGCATATTTTCCTTTTGGTTATTTATATCCACTCCACAACTACTTCTTGAATGCTTCTGTACAAAAGAGCACTGCAGGGTTACAAAAAAGATATATAAGTCCTGTCCTCAAGGAGCTTATAAAAAATATGACAAATTGGATTTCGGTGCAGAACTGGATGATGAGCTAATGTTGGTTATTGATGCTTCCAAAATACAAACTGAGGATGAAATGTCAACTATCTTTATTTTTTTTTTAATTTTTTTTTCAACGTTTTTTATTTATTTTTGGGACAGAGAGAGACAGAGCATGAACGGGGGAGGGGCAGAGAGAGAGGGAGACACAGAAGCGGAAACAGGCTCCAGGCTCCGAGCCATCAGCCCAGAGCCTGACGCGGGGCTCGAAATCACGGACCGCGAGATCGTGACCTGGCTGAAGTCGGACGCTTAACCGACTGCGCCACCCAGGCGCCCCAAAATGTCAACTATCTTTAAAAAACAAAACAAGATAGAGAAACCTGACAAAGTCAGTGAATTAGTGAATCAGAACGTTGGACAGCACCTGTATGTTGCTATCACAAATCGGGAGAAACCTGGTTTCAGAAATCAACACAATTCAACAAAGGTTTTTGAACATGGCAACGAGAGCATGATATCGTCATTTCCCTCGAGTAGTTTGGAGTCCGGTGAAAGAAAATTCATGACCATAACTAATTATTATACAAACCAGGATATGGAAAGGTGTTCAGGTGACCATTTACTCTATAGCAGAATGTTTTTATTAGACTTTTATAAATTCTTAGAACTATACCTTTGAAGTAATGAATAATACATATGTTCCATGGAAAAAGCTGGGCATCCCAGGGACACATAATTTTAAGGTAATTTCTAATTTTTAAATACTATTAGAACACACATATAAGTTGACAACAGATACTGAGCAATTAGAGAGAACACATATTGAGCTTACAGGAAATATTACAAGAGTATATGAGAAAAAAATTTGCAAAAGCAAAGGAAGTTTTGTTTTGCTTAATTTCTATTATGGAAGGGGCATCTCAGCACTCCTCTAAACTCCCTTTTCTCAAAGTGTGCTCCATGGAATACTCTGTTAAAAAATGTTCTGAAGGTCCAGTAAGTTTGGAAATACTTGGTTATGCCAGGTTAAATATCTTTAAGGACTTTGATGTGATCGCATGGATCGTGAATCTCTAAGACAGAATGTTCCTTTCATAGAACATCTTAGGGACTATAATTCAGTAGAACAAATCTTGGGCATGCTGTAGATGACAACAAGAGCAAACTCGCAGGCCCCATTCCTGCAACGTGGGGTCTACAGGTCTGGATTTTTAACACACTCTCCAGGTGATTTCAGGGTAACTTCCTGGCATCATACCTTGGACTGATATTTGAGAGTTTCTGATGCTAAAGCTAAAACTTTGTATTTATTTATTTTTTAAATGTTTATTTATTTATTCTTTGAGAGAGTGAGAACATGAGCAGGGGAGGGGCAGAGAGAGAGGGATGGAGGGAACCTCAAGCAGGCTCCGCACTGACAGCATGAGACTGATGCATGGCTTGATCCCATGAACTGTGAGATTATGACCTGAGCCGAAATCAAGAGTCTGACGGTTAAATGACCGAGCCACCCAGGTGCCTCTAAAGCTTCGCATTTAGGTATTACAAGTGAAGTAAGGTTCACAAATACTAGTTTCAGTATGATGGTAGATGTTAAAACACTGTTTCAGAAAGCTTCTCGATGGGCAGAAGAAAAGAAGTGCTTCCAGAAACTGTCTTCTGTTGAAAGAGGAAAAATTTTCCATTACTTGAGTTCTGCTCTCCTTTGCATCATAACAGTGTTGACACTTGGGAGAGAATAAGGAAGGAATTCCTGAATGTAACCTAGTGTTCAAGAGATCTGGCTGGTTATGTTTAGCACAATTATCATCTCCCCTGCTCATTGTTGCTTGCAGCATAGGCTTTTGAAATCCATTCATTTATTTTTACAAAGCAAAGTCACCTTCTATCTCTCTTCTTTTCCTGGGCTGTAAGTAGCCAAGTGCTCATTAAAGTGAAGCAAGAGGAAGGGAGGTATATCATTGCCTTAGATATTACAAGGTGCTTGATGTCCAAATATTAACCATGCCACCCTGCGTCACTTCTACTTTATAAGATACACAAGCTGTTTTGATAAACTGTTTCTGCTCTTTGAGCCTTGCAACTTAAGGTCCATCAGGGAGCAAGCCCACAAAGGTGATAAAGAAAAGCAGATGGAACTGTCAAAGAAGGCCAAAGGCAAGAAGCAAAAGAAAAAATGTGTATTTTCTGGAAAAGTCAAGTCCATAAATTAAATTGTTCTTATCTACTGCTCTCCCAAAAGATGTGATTTTTGTGACCAACGTTGTCCACAGCATGTAAGATGGTACAGGCACTGATCTTTCTAAAAAGAGCGAGCGTTAACGCCACTACCATTAGGATGATCCTATCAAAGAATTGTGGGGAAAAGAAGTGTAATTGTCTTAACAGTTAGAGTCTTCCATTCTTCTTCTCACATTCTATATTTACAAACACTGATAAAATTATAATCTCTGTTCAGGTAATTTTTGTCCTTAGGAATCAATGTAATCTAGAGTTAAGGATAAATCAGTTACAGCACAAAATCTGGTATCTCACCTCATTTCTTAAAATGATTTATTTTATTTATTTATTTATTTTTATTTTTTTAACATGAAATTTATTGTCAAATTGGTTTCCATACAACATCTTAAAATGATTTATAATGGCTTTTTAAAGACGCACATTTTTAACCTGCTCCTTTATTTATAAAAATTATTTTTGTGATGCACATTTCTAAATCAATATGCATCAGGGGACTGAAACTTTTGTTTTTAAACATTCTACAGTGTATATAGGAAACAAAAATTCTGGCTCACGGTAGCCCTGTGATGGATGGATGAATGAACAAAGCCAAGTGATACACATAAATACAATTTCTCCTTCAATTATTCAAGTTCTAGCTGTGAATATGATCTTGATTTGCCACTATGATGTACATGTTTATGCTTAAATGCTTAAATTATGTTTAAATTATGCTCGGATGTAGTTTTCCTGTTGTAGTTAGTCTGTCTATATGGCAAATCATTCCCGGTCTTAGTGCCTTAAAGCAACACTTTAGTTTCATTTCTCATATTTTTGTAAATGAATTGAACACAGAAAAATCTGGGTAACTCTTCAACTGGGCTTTCTCATGGGTTTGTAAACAAATGGTGGCTGGTGCTGGTGTTATATGAAGGTCTGATTGGGCTAAACATCCAAGATGGTGGTCAGTTCATGCTGGATGTCACTTGCGAGCTCAGCTAGAGCTGTTGACCAGGGCATCCACATGTGGCCTTTCCATGTAGCTCTCTCATGTAGCCTCTTACAGGTTCTGAGAGGAAGCATCATAAGTGCAGTATACCAAGCAATGCAGGGGAAACTGCAAAGCTTCTTATGACCTACTTTGAAAATCCCAGGATCTCTCTTTGAACCATTCTATAGAAAAAGACAAGTCGCTAAGCCCAGGCAAGAAGAGGGGAACTAAATTCCATCTTTTGTTGTGAGAAGCAGTGTACACATACAGAGAGGGAAGAAATTGATGGTATTTAGCTTGAACTATCACAGCTTTTTAGGGGTTCTACTCTCTTCAAAGATGCACACATGTCTCAAAGTTAAAGTGAAAAATTTCAGTGAAAGCACTTTTGCCTTTTGATATAAAGAGGCCCAAAACCATTTCACTGTCTCTGGGTTTATCTGCACTTGAGGCAGAGGAATAGTAACAAAACTCACGAATGGAACTTCTATCATTTCAACTGCATGTAAGTATTGCCAATAATTTTATGCCCTGCCATCGAGGTGGCAAGTATGGCAAATATTTAATAAACTCTGAAACACCAAGAAAAATAGTTACCTTTGCTTTACCCAGAGTAACAGACTGCTGAACAAAGTGGATGAGGAATCAGATTTCTTATTTCATTTACATCTCCATGGAGCAAATATTAATAATCCTAGTTTGCAAATGAGGCTCAAAAGGTTAAGTGATTTTTTTTTTTGCTTTAAATTGCACAATTAATGAGTAGTAAAACTGAGATTCCAGCCTAGAGACTGCGCTTTTTTCACTATACATGCTGCTTCCACGAGAAGTGAATAAACACTGTGTAAACCTGTGGAAGAACTGGAGGTAAAAGAATGGAAGGAAGGCAAGAATTAGATGCAGTAGGAGCTGGGGATCACCGCACTGAGAAACTTTTGTTTTCTGCTTAGTTGTTCCAACAAATATTTTCTACAACCCTATACCGCAGTGATGGTCTTACAGCAATAACAGTCTGGGAAAAATTAAAAAAGAAAACAAAGGCTTAGATGTGGAGAGCGGAGGGGGAGAGAATAATGCTGTGGGGGTCATGGAAGCAGCAGCCGGGATGAGGCGCAGAGTGGCTGGAGATGCTGTGTGGGAAATACACTGACAAGGGAAGAACAATGAGATACATGGAGAGATGGGAGAGGTGACCCCTTCTCTCCCTCAGTGCTCTCACCCCTGCTGCTGAATAGCCTTTTGGGCCTGTATAGAGCTTGAGGAAGACTGTGAAAGAAAAGAGAAGAACATCCATGCTGCCGGTTGCATGGCACTCTGATTTTTTTTCTCTTTCCACTGTTTGAAAACAAAACAAAACGAGACAGCATGCCCATAGCAAAATGAATTAATTTAAAATTTCAGCAACAGCAAAGAAATATAAGGCAGCAAATGAAACACACTACTTCCCAATTATACAGTATTTTGTTTCTGTTCCAGAATTATGTTTGTAGCTCAATCTTAAAAACAGAGGGAAAATAGTATGAGTCGCAGCTACTTTATTTGATTCATTCTATTTCTCTAAACAGTATATAATTATTTTAAAATAGAGTTAATTTTTTTCCTTAAGAAATCACTTTGACAAAATTACAAAAAAGAAAGGAATATAATG
This sequence comes from Neofelis nebulosa, assembly GCF_028018385.1. NCBI lineage: Eukaryota > Metazoa > Chordata > Mammalia > Carnivora > Felidae > Neofelis > Neofelis nebulosa. Next base: position 91,934,549 of record NC_080787.1, on the reverse strand, counting down.
AAAGTGTTAAAAATCACTTATTATGCTATTATTCTTTACAACTGATTTATATATGTTAGTAGTTGAGAGTCTAATTGAGGCAAAATATTGTTCGGAAAGCTTAAAATCTCAGCAAAACCTGCCTCCTAAAAAATCAGGCCAAATAGGCACTTTTCTGTTACATATTTTTGAATAGATTCATATCTTTTAGGGGTTAAGTGGTCTCAAATTATTTTTGATAACACTGATGTACATTTCAATCCATGAGAGAAAATTGCATAGTTGAAAGGATACCAAATTTAATGCCATTCTTTTTCTAATTCTTATCTACGCATTCATCTATATCCATCCCAGCTATTGTGAATAATAACTGCTTACTATTTTATGATCCATGTTTTTTGCTGCAAAGTGCACAAAAGTAATTAAGCCAAATTGAGACAATTATAGAAATACACTATTCAATAACCAAGTTGCCAAAAAAGTTTTACTGTACCCTAAGGAGGCAAAAAAAAAAAAAAAAAAAAAAAATTGCCTAGACAGCAGTAATATCATTCCACATGTTACATTTATTCCTGCACGCCAGCCAAACTCAAATTAATTGTACTGACGAAACTTTTCTTCTTGGAGAAAATTAAAGATATGCTGTTGTCAACACTCGAGCACAACCTTGGCGACACTTAAACGCAGGGAAGGGTGTGACATCCTGGCCCGGCTGCCTTGCGCTAATTAATCACTCTGGTATTTAGGGCCATTCAAGCAGACACATTAATGGGGAATAATTAGTGTATCTTTGTTCCAGCTCAGCTTTGCACACCAGACACTCTTGGGGAGAGAGGGGAGTTTGCAGAGCGTGAGCCATTAGCACGTGCATAGTTTCACTTCTGTTCAGCAAGTTCTTCTGAGATTGAGAGAGAGGCCAAATTAGCAGACGTGTGACTGGGGTTAGGACACCCTTCTGGAAAGAAAGACCTCTGTTTGGGTCTCAGCTTTCAGAAGCAAGTTGTTAATCCAGATACTGAATTTCATGAAATACAATTAAACCTCAGGGAAAAAAAAATAATAATTTCAGGAACCAAAACCATGTCTTTTCCAAAGTATAGTGAATATACCTATTTTTCTTTATATTACTTACGTGTATTTATAGATCCCATAGATAAACTCAACCGGCAGAAATTTCACATTTTTCCTTATTACTGTTGCTTTTGTGCATTTTTATTTAAAATGGATTTTTATCAACAAATAGTATTTATAAATTTTGTAATTAAATAGTGTAGACCATTTAACCTCTCTGCAGTTAGTAAGAACTCTCTGCAGATACTCCCTATGGCCATAAAACTTAATTTGTTTCTTCTGATAGGAATCAGAGTAGAAAATTCAGACAAAGTCTCCATATACAGTGTGACCACCACAGTACTGATTAAATTTTGTCTCATTTTATACTGCTGACTAGCTTCACTGTGTACTTTGACTCAGTTAAGGCACCATTTCTTACCGCATATACTGAAAAACTAAAAATTAAATGTTGACATTTACTAGATTGAGAAACTTTCATGATTTTGTCTCACTACAAATAAATCAGAGAGAAAACCAACTGATTCATCAGAGCTCAGATTCTCCTGGATTAAACACCAGCTTTACTTTAATACATAGCTTTCTTCCCTTGCCAGACAAAAACATCCGATTTTTCCACAAATAATACTTCGAACACCAGATTTTACTCTGATGCTAAACTATTTCTGAGCTTTTTACGAGTAACAGTTTGCTATATAAAGAACTAATCTAAACACACTGCAAATAATTGTGTGAATATATGTATATACATTCACATAATCACACTTATTTTAATACCATATGTGTGACTGATCCTTAAATAATTTTTTTCATTTTTCTGCAATTTTTGTAAGGGAGGACTTTGATTATCTAAGTATGTTTGCTGTGTTCGATGACTACTTTCTACATTTCATTATACCTAGCGCTCTCCAGCTTTGTCCCTTAACAGTCAAGGCAGGAGTGATTGCTGTAGCAGCACAGAGAACATTCCTGCAAATTCCACACCCACTGTAGGAAGGTGCAGACCCCTGATCCCCTCATTTTCAGAGGGCAAGGGAACCACGTGGAAGGGCAGGCCTGAGAGGGTGAGGAGCTGATGCAAAGGGAGACCACACAATGAGAAGACAGACCACACTCCGGACCCGGCTATCAATCCTTTAGTAAGGAAATTCCACCACTGAAATACAAAAATGAAATGAGCGTGGGGCATCTGTGAGTGGGTTTAGTCCTATTAGCAGCACATCATATAATATAGTATAAAGGAGGAATTTCCTCAGCTGGGATATATCATAATTTGGGATACTGTTTTACCACATCCACCTTCTAGGCTTTATAAATCCAGGATATTGTTAGGCGTAATGCTCTTGAATTTGTGCTGGTGGAGGGGGGGGGGGAAAGCCAATCACAAAACCACACATTCTTGCAATTTCTTAGAGGCGAGAAATGAATCTCTCTTCAGTCTCCTCCGAGATACTAAATTACTGCCTACGATAAGCCCAGATGCCATTAGAAAGGCTTCCATCCTGGGAGTGGGTCCTCCTAGATCTTTGAAGGTGCCTAATCCTCATTAAAGGCAAACCCTGGGCGTAGGAGGGGCTGCGCCTGCATCAAGGCACCTGGCGATGACTAAAAGCGCTGGCCCCATGCGCGGCTGCCGCTGAGCAGCAGAATGTAATTTAGTCGCACCAGCGGGAGCAGGGGTCAATGATTTTATATTAATGGGGATCACGACAGTTCTAAGCTGTGGCGTGCTTTGAAATAAGTGTTGTACAAGGCGGCAAAGAGAGCTCGGCTGAGGAAATGAGCTGTGTCACTGTCTCCTCATGCCTTGCAGCAAACACTGGGATGTTTTTAGTTGCTACAGACTCTGTACCATCATAATATTTTATAAACAACAATTACCTATTTCACTTTGAAAAACTCAAGCTCTGAAAGTAAGGCTGCTAAAGATGAGAAAATTCCTTTCGAATCCAAATAGGGTCCACGTGTGTGGCCAGGGAATGCGCCATGGATGGGGTGCTCAGAGCTGAGAACTAACTTATATGAATAAGTTTACGTGTACTACGGGTAGTTGTTGTGCTATTATTAAAGGACGATGTTTCATTACCATACCTTGACAGGCTATCAAAATGTCCACCCCTAAAACAAAAGAAATGGAGAAGGAGTTAGAGACGATGGTTTTAAACTGTGGTCAGTACTGGATCTTTGCAGCTGAAAATACTATTATCAGAACTTATCCAAAATTTCTCTAAAATATAAAATTATTCTCAAACATCTTTTCAGGAATACCAGGTTTAAACTTCACATTAAATTTTCAGCAGATCACTATTAATCTTTTTCCAATTAATAACTGGCTCTGAGGGCAAGGAATTATTTCTGTCAGCATCTCTGAGAGCATGGAAAAGAAGCAAAATAAGAGTTTTTCTAGACCTCAGGGATGGTCTAGGCGTGCATTGTATATAGAAAATAACACAGGTATAACAAGGAAGGAAGTTTAGATTTTGCACATTTTCAAAATTTCTTTTGAAGTAAACAGGTCAGAAATACCTGAGACAAGAGGGGTAAACATATCAGCTCTTCCATATGAGATTGATTAGGGGGAACTCTTTCATTAAGTGGATACCAGCTACCCAAGAGTTATAAAAACATTCAGCTGTGAAAAAGTTGGATATGATGATCAAAAAAAACAGTCTATTCTTATAAATTTCCACTCAGTAAAACAATTAATTTTCAGTATTTCTCTCATGCACAAGAAGAGTCCTGGCTGGTTTTTGGGGTAAGTGAACCACTACTGGAAAACAAAGTGGTACCATAGGACATTGAATTACACATCATCTGAAAAACACTTTCTACAAAACACAATCCAGGTTCAGCTAGCTTATTACAGATATACTTTCCAAACATGATCTGTGAAACAATAGTGCCATGACAGATGTTTTGTGCAAAAGCTCTCATACATTCAGATAAATATATAAAGATCCTACAGTCAGATATGTTTAAGAAACACCGCATTGTATAAGAGGTTTTTTTTTTTTTTTTCATATTCCTGGAGAACATCAGCATATTAAAGGCTCTGAGAAGTCCTGAAATAAAGATTCTCTTTAGTTTCCTTCAGATCTTTATCTATCCAACTAATTTTATTATTACATCCCTCCACCCCCCTGCCCTGAACCTATTAACATCCCCTTCTCTGAAACATACTTTGGGACATGCTGTATTAGAGTTCACTGAGCTCGTGAATATGAATTTTTATTAAGTGGGGCTAGTAGATGTTATCTCGGCCCCAAGTTTATTCCCTTGAACATAGGAACTGGTTAATGTAAGATCTGGGTTGTTAATTATCAGTTAATTAAAATCTCAGACTTTCAGAAAGTGCAATAATCTACATGGTATTTATAAATTAATATGCAAAATAATCGGAGGGATATTCTTATTCCCAGGAACAAAAGGGCAGAAAACACTAGGATGTTTCTCTCTATAAATGTGAAGAATGAGAGTAACCAAAGATTGGGTTTTGATGTGGAGGCCTAATTCATCATACTTCAAAATAATTTGGAATATGGAATGATTTGGATATTCCAAGACTGGAGGAGATACATACAGTTTTGTTGGGATAATCCAACCCAGAACTGGGCTAGGTGAATGGGGCACTCATGCACAAAATATAGGGGACAACACAAAACTCAGTAACCAAGATATATAATATTTTAATCAATATTTAAACATAAAATTTATACAAATAAATCAAAAACAAAATATCAGCATTTTAAACAAAGACAGGATTAGTGTTACAGATGGCTCAATACAGCACTGGGAATAAGAAAATACCAGGAGACAAATGGCAGGAAGAAAGAGACACTTAATTGGGAGTCCAAATTAGTTCTGATACTTTCTGCTAGTAAATAGCCATATACTTTAGAATAACATATTAATATACCATGTCTCTGTTTATTCATCTAAGGAGAGAACAGAATTTCTTAAACTGTTCTGAGAACAATTTGTTCAATGAGATGTTAATAGGTGTTCAGCAAAAAACAAAGACGGGTAGTAATTTTGATATCAACCATGTTTGAGAAAAGCTGTATTGAATTTGGTCAGATTTCTTTGCTACAGGACTTCCCAGAATTTTTCACATTCTAATATATTCCGTGACGGTCTTATTAGAAAATAGAGTACACAACAAATAGAACATTTATTATCATCTTGCACAGATTATGCAAAATGTTAAAACAAATGATCAAAGTTCCATGGCGCCTGGGTGGCTCAGTTGGTTAAGCGTCCAACTTTGGCTCAGGTCATGATTTCGGGGTCTGTGAGTTCAAGCCCCGTGTTGGGCTCTGTGCTGACAGCTCAGAACCTGGAGCCTGTTTCCGATTCTGTATCTCCCCCTCTCTCTGCCCCTCCCCTGCTCACACTATGTCTCTCTCTCTCTCAAAAATAAACATTAAAAAAAAAATTAGAAAAAATGATCTAAGTTCCCTCCTCCCTGTAAAACTTTAAAATTCTAGGGATTTTTTTAAAGGTTATGTGTATACAGGAAATAGGAATTTAATTCAAATTAAAACTGTATTGAAAAAATACTTTTAACTGTGTTTACAGAAATCTATGTTTCTACAAACATTTATAGCATAACAAAGTGACTTCATATTCAAGTTCCCTAAAACAGAGGACCTACATGTCTTCAACAGCCAAAAATAAATGTTATGGTAGATTAGGACTGAAGTTCTAGTACTGGAACCTTACAAAAGACATGTGAAGAATGGAAAGTGAACATTGTAGAAAAAATGACCACCATAAGTAGATGAGAGTAGGTGGGAAATGTTATTTTATGGGAACACATATTTTTTATTAATTTTTTTTATGTTTTTACTTTATTTTTGAGAGAGAGACAGAGTGCAAGTGGAGGAGGGGCACAGAGAGAGGGAGACAGGATCTGAGGCAGGCTCCAGGCTCCGAGCTGTCTGCACAGAGCCTGATGTGGGACTTGAACTCACGGACTTCAAGATCATGACCTGAGCCGAAGTCAGACACCCAACTGACTGAGCCACCCAGGCACCCCATGGGAACACATATTTTTAAAGATGCTTCAGTATATGAAATTTAAGAATCAGTGTTAAAAAGGACTGTCAGTCATAAAGCCCCACATACATATGCACAAATAAACAGACACAAACATGTAAATTATATGTATTTGAACAAATGGGTATTAAAACTTGAAAGGGGTATTTTTTCACAATTGAATAAATTTATTCTCTAAAAATAATACATTTATTTATTTATTTATTTATTTATAAATTTTTCAAGTACAAACCTCGAACATGTGAAAGACATTCTAAGGACAAATATAACAGGATTGCTAAACCCAAGCTGACTAAAAGTGTACTCACAATATAATCCGGCATAAAAATAAATAAAATTCTCTATTATCACAATAGCAACAATAATGTACACATAATAGATTGTGGATGAATCAGCTATTCTAATTCTAGTTCCAAAAGAAAACAATGATTCATTTAAAAGTCGATGTCTTGTCTGGTGTCACATTGGGATACTGCTGATTCCAGCATTAAAATATAAAGCATCCACTGAAAAGGGTATTTTTTAAAACATATAAAAATCCCTATACTCAGAGGTGATAAAATAATATCACTCAAGAAATTATCAATGGCTTCCAAAATGCTTTTGAAAAAAATGATGAAAAACAGAACTATGGATTTAATAATACATTTAGCCAGGTTTTTGTTTTTGTTTTTTTTTGAGAAGCTTGTTATCAAGTAGACTACTAAATATTGTACAAAGTGCCTCTTCAATCCTGTGTCCAAAACAAATTACTGAATTGGAATTTTCATGAATCTAATAGATATTATTTATCTTTAAACTTTGTGAGAAATGCAGGTGTTTTCTTCTATAACTACATGCCAATATTGTCAACCTATGACTTGATATATAACATCTAATGTTTTCAGCTCATTCTCTTAAACCCCATTTTTAACAACCCTCGATTCCAGAGGACCTGGAAGTCAATAATCTATTGACTCAACTAGATTTTTATGGTCTTCATCCTTGTGTCCCCACTCACCTGTTTACACAGCTTACCTTCCTTAGTTCTATTTACTCCCCCACATACACTTCAAATTCCCTCACTCCTTTTCAATTCATTGTAACAAATAGCAATACAACCAAACTGGTTAAATCCAACTCCGTCTCTTCTGGCACGTACATTTGTACTGAGTATGGCTGGAGAAACACACACACAGAATGCTTCCTGAACTCACATTACATTTATAATCACAAACCTCAACTGTGTTCTGGGTGCTCAATGGTACTATAGTTCTATTCACTCTCTCCATCACCTACAATGATGATTTACTCAGATCGCCTCCTCCTACAATTCTCCAGTATTTCCTCCCTCATGTTCGCTCTCAGCAACCACCCTGCTTTCTATTTCACTGAGAAAACAGAAACTTATGCAAGAGAATTTCCACAAGCTTATTGAATTTTCTTAATTCTGGCAATCTGCTTTTGACTATATATTCTGCCTTTTCTGCTATTACTGTGAAGAGTCTTGATTTGATCCATTGTTACCTCTTTGCCGTTATCACCTGTCCCTTCCTTTCCACTGCCCCCAACCCAGCTCATTATGTTATAACCACATTGGCCTTTCTGTTGCTCCTCCAAAAAACGTAGCATGTTCCCAACTCACGCCTTTGAACTGCTCTTTCATTTGCCTCTAATAGTTTTAGCTTGAATAGTCACATGACTTGTTTTCTTCTTTCCTTCAGGTCTTTAGTCACCTGTCACGTACTCAATGAGCAATTTCCTGAATATCTTGTCTAAAATTGTACATACACAGGGGAGCCTGGGTGGCTCAGTCAGTTAGGCGTCTGACTTTGGCTCAGGTCAAGATCTCACCGCTCATGAGTTCGAGCCCCACGCCGTCTCTGTGCTAAGCTCTCAGAGCCCAGAGCCTGCTTCAGATTCTGTGTCTCCTTCTCTCTCTGCCCCTCCCCTGCTTGTGCTCTCTCTCTCAAAAGTAAATAAACATTATAAAAAAATTTAAAAAAATAAAATTGTACATACACACACACACACAGACATACTCCCTCTATCACTACTCTGGTTTTTCTCCGCTGCTTGTATCATTATCTCACATACTACATACCTAAATATTATTTTCTTTGAAATACAATTTACATATTATTTTGTTTATTATATATTTCACTTATTTAGAGTGTAAGCTCCACAAGGGCAGGTGTTTCTTCTTTGGCTCTATTCACTGCTGTGTCCCTCACACCTATAATAGGGCTCGAACATAATAGGTGCCTTGAAACATACTTATTGACTGATGATTTCATTTGAGTTTAAAGCAGTCATCTAATTATAGTAATTAAATAATTCACTCAATATACAATATCCTACAAAGCAGGGTTAGAAACAATATAAGAGATCCTCAATTATTTTACTTTTGTATTGCCTCTCAAGTTTTAGGAAAATATGATCTTTTGCAATACAAAATTTCTATTTTTACATTATCAAACATGCCTATTTATTCTTTTCTGGCAACCGGATTTCCATTTTTGTTTAAGAAGGCTTCTCATAGAAACCCAGGTTGAATATGTAATCTAAACTATATGTGGAGATTCTTTTTCAAACCATTTGGAATTTATTTTGTACATGCTATATTATAGCAGTCCAATTTATTGATTACTTATCCTATCTATATAGACTCCTATTTATTTAATCTCCCATATATACAGCTTAAATCATTTTATCTAATTCCCATAATAGTTCTGTTTGGATTCCAAATGCAATTTCATTAAACTTAATAATCAATATTTAAAGTATTGACATTTTTACCATATTAACCCAAGGCTAATAAAAGAGTTGATTCATAATTCTCTAGTTTATGCTCCTCTTATCAGGTTTTGGGTAGATTTCTGTTGCTGCTTATATTTTGTAACAATTTCAATCACAATGGAATTGTATTCCTGGGTATGGATAAAATTCAGACATAAAACAATCTTTTTCTAGTGACTCTTCACCCCAATTTATAAATTATTAAATATTTCACATATATAAAAGAATGCACAACCAAGCTAAAAAAAATGAACGTTTTTTTCCAAAAGCATTTGAAACTCCCTGTATTCCTTTACATGCATAACTAACCCTTGTCTTCCAACTCAAAGACATCCACTTTCCCAAATTTTGGATTTATTAATTTTATGGCTCTTCTCATAGCTTTATGATGTTTCTACTTATGGGTTAGATACATTGCTTAATTTGAAATGGATTCAAACATTGCTTAACAGGAATAATACCACATGTATTTTTCTGCAACACAGTATTTTTCAGTGTTTGTCACTCATATTGTTCTGTATATCCGCAATTCTTCAAGTTTTCACTGAAGTATACTATTGCACTACATTACAATTTCCTTAGGCATTTTATAATCATTCTCTGTGGATAGATATTTAGCATATTTCTAAATTTTTGTCATAAATTATAATGATGATTTTGCTTTTACAAATAATTATTTGATGAATATTATTTTATATGTGCCCTGGTTGACAAATGTATATATCCATGTAACTTCAAAGTCAATCAAATTATAGAACATTACAATTTCCTCAGAAAGTTCTCTCATTATTCTTTTCAGTGACAGCCATTGCTCCGATTTCTATTACCATAAATTAATCATGTATGTTCCTGAACTTCATATAAATTAAATCATACAGGCATGCCTGGGTGGCTCAGTTGGCTAAGCATCCAACTCTTGATCTTGGCTCAGGTCATGGTCTTGCAGTTTGTAGGTTCGAGCCCCATATCCAGCTCTGTGCTAGAATGCAGAGCCTGCTTGGAATTCTCTCTCCTCCTCTTTCTCTGCCACTTCCCTGCTCATGCTCTCTCTCTCTCTCTCTCAAAATAAATAAACATTAAAAAAAAAAGAAACATATGGTGATGTAACATTTAAAAAGAAATCATACAAAAAGTATTCTCTTTTATGTCTGGCATTTGTATGTAGCTTCATCTTAGCTAATAATAATAACAATTACAACAATAATAACAATAAAATAATAATAATTTTAAAAGATTTTTGGAAGTTTCAGTAATTTGTTGCTTTTATAGTGCTGAGTAGTAATCCACTCTGTGATTATATCAGAATTTGTTTACAAATTCACATATTATGAGCCATTTGCTGATTTCAGGTTTTAGATATCATGAATAAAGCTGCTACGTATACCCTTGAACAATTATTTTATGACTATGTTTTTAATTCACTTGGGTAAATACATAGGATTGGAATTGTCAGATAACCTTCCTAGGTAGTTCTACCATTTTACAACTCCTGCCCCCAACAATTTAAGAAAGTACCTATTGCTCTGAAACTTTGCTAACAATTGGCATTATTAATCTTAATTTTTTGATGTTCTAATGACTGTGAAGGAATGTCCCATTGGGCTTTAATTTGCATTTCCCTGATGGAAAACAATTTTTGATAAAATTTTCATATTCTTAGTAGCTTGTACATCCTATTTTGTGAAAGGTTTGCTCAATATTTTTAAAACTTATTTTAAAGGGTAAAAGCCTTTCATTTTAAAGGATTATGGTTTTCTTTAATTTTTAAGTGCATTTTACATATTTGAGATTCATGTCTATATTTAACCCAAGTCTATGTGTTGGTTTCTATTTTGTTTAGAGTATATTTTAAAGAACAGATTGTTTTTGTTTATTTTGAAGTGCAAATATTTTGCACAGTATGCAGTCCATGATGTCATCAGAAATGAAAGTATCTGTCATATTTTTCAAAGGTAAATCTTTATTTACCTTTCTAAATTATTCAGTAGTCATGCCTGCTTTTCGGAAATTTTGTATTTTCAGGGACACTAATTATCCTTTCTGTCATATATTTTCATGAAGCTATACCGGTGTTATCTCATAATTTTATACCTATGATACATAAAAGTATATGCATGTTATATATATGTATATATTATGTTATATGAAATAAATATGTAGTTATCTCTTTTACATTTTTTAATCTTTTTTTCTTTTACTCACTTTTATTTTTAATAAATCCTATGAGATATTTCCCATTACAGCTCTTCCTTGACTTACAGTGGGATTGCATTTTGATAAACCCCATCATAAATTGAAAATGCATTTAATGACACCTAATGTACAGACCATCATAGCTTACTAGCCTACATTAAACATGCTCAGAACACTTACATCAGCTTACACTTGGGCAAAATCATCTAACACAAAACCTATTTTATAATAAAGTGTTAAATATCTTATTGAATTTATGGAATACTGTACTGAAAGTGAAAAACAGAATGACTGTATGGGACAGAATTACTTTAAGTGTATCAGTTATTTACCCTCATGATCATGCGGCTGCCTGGGGGAGCTATGGCTTACTGCTGCTGTCCAGCATCACGTATCGTTCACCCTGGAAATTATCCAAATTCAAATTTTGAAGTATGGTTTCAACTAAATGCCTGTTGCTTTCTCATGGTAAAGTGGAAAAATCCAAAGTTAAATCACTGTAAGTCAAAAATCATCTGTATATTGCAGATGTTAAGTAGTCTTGATTTAAAATTTTACTCTTTTGGGGCGCCTGGGTGGCTTGGTCAGTTAAGCATCTGACTTCAGCTCAGGTCATGATCTCACGGTCCGTGAGTTCAAGCCCCGTGTCGGGCTCTGTGCTGACAGCTCAGAGCCTGGAGCCTGTTTCAGATTTTGTGTCTCCCTCTCTCTCTGCCCCTCCCCTGTTCATGCTCTGTCTCTCTCTGTCTCAAAAATAAATAAACGTTAAAAAAAAATTTTAAATTTTACTCTTTTCTGTATTCTACTTTCTTAATTTCTATTTTTAACTTTAGGATGGTCTCTTTCTACTTTATTTTGCAGTTTTTTTTAATTTGTAAAATAATTTATAATCTTTTTCTTTTTTATTTATCAAGATGTTAATGCATTTTCCTTTGGTAGGACTTTTGCTATGTCTTTACAATTTTGTCATAAAGTGATTTTTTTTTGTATTTTCTACAAAATGAATTGCATTTTTTATATTTTTATTATGCTTTATTTATTTGGTAATAATCAATAATGAAACCTGCAAAAAACTTTTTTGTTTTAAAGTTTTCAACGTTTTCTTCTGCCAAGTATGGTCAGATTTTTGCATATTTTTCAGAGCACCCAAAATAAGTATCTTCCCTTTTCAAGAGACATAAACTCCAATATATAGAGAATATGCAATTTATTTTGTATGACTATTTTTTTTCCTATCTCTCTCCAAACCTATTGAGGATAATAGAAATATCCGTTTAAAAACAGATTCAGCTATTTTGTGCCTTGTCAAATACAAGATCATGGCATATCACCTTTCTAACTGGAGTGTGTTATCAGAGCTTGGTATCTTTCTCATTTTCAGGCTTTTAACACTGATTGCAATATGTCTGATATGACCACTGACATTTTACCTTCTTTACTTTTGTCTAGTGTTTCTTTCCCCATCCCTCTTTTTTTTTTTTTTTTTTTTTTTTTGTCTTCTAATGAGAAAATTCAGTCTGTTTCTGCTTAGTGGTGTTTTATAAATTTGACTTTGTTGTTTTGATCTTAATTATATATTTCTTAGGTACCAAATTTTATTTTGTTTTCATTTGATCTGTTTTCTTCCCTACTTGTAAATTTGAAAGTAATACTACAAGTTATCATGTTATTGATATTATTCTCCTTATTTACATAATCAGGCATATATTTCTCTATCATGATTAGAAAAGAATATGCTAGATATTTTCCCCACTCAGATGAACTCTTATGTACATCAAAATGCTTTACTTTCTTTTATCCAAGACTTAGCCCCCACTGCAATAAGATTAGCTCAGAGGAATAAAATCCATTCCTTTCACTCTTCTCTCTTTTTCTGCAGAAAGAAGAGACATTTGGAAAAATTTTACTTCCTTACTTCCTTCCCCAGCTTATTCTCATCTTCAACCATAAATTCTATGTTTTGTTGAGATGGTTACATATTTCAAATTTGATACTGTTATTAAAGTTTCCTTTACAGAATATCTGTCCTTTCTCAAGGATTTTAATATAGTGTTTATATTATACACTCCCATTATATGCATTATATAAAGCAAATAGTAAATTTGGATGAAACAGTATAAGTTTTACTGATCCCAGTATCTCCCCTCTTCTTTCTCATCCCCTTGTTGAGGTTTCTCTAGTGTTCATTTCATTTAGAGCTTTGAGTTATTCCCACAGAAGCGGTACATGGGTATATTAGTGATATTCTTGTATATCTTGCATATATTCAAGTATCTTTCTCTCACCCTCACAATTATATAACAATTAATATAATAATTAATTATATAATAATTCTATATAACAGAATTCTTTGGTGGGCACATAATTTCACCAGAAATATGCATTTTTCCAAAGTCAGTATTGAAAAACTGAGCACTTTGGAATCAAAAGTCTAAGCTTTTAACATGGCACTATTTTCTTCTTTATATCTCTCTCCTAATACCTTTAATAATCAGTTATAAAATTATGTAAAATAGAATTGCAATGTCAACAAAATAATAAAACACTAATAAATGATTTAAACCAAAACATGAAATCACCTAAAAAATAATTTAGTTTTATTACTAAACTTTCAGCTTTATATTAGTATATTACATATAGTAATACAAAATATACTATACTGGGGGCGCCTGGGTGGCGCAGTCGGTTAAGCGTCCGACTTCAGCCAGGTCACGATCTCGCGGTCCGTGAGTTCGAGCCCCGCGTCAGGCTCTGGGCTGATGGCTCGGAGCCTGGAGCCTGTTTCCGATTCTGTGTCTCCCTCTCTGTCTGCCCCTCCCCCGTTCATGCTCTGTCTCTCTCTGTCCCAAAAATAAATAAAAAACATTGAAAAAAAAATTAAAAAAAAAAACAAAATATACTATACTGTACAATGTATACTATATAGTAGTATAAATAAAATATCACATTATCATATATTATAAAATATATACTTCATTATTATATTATAGTTTTTATTTTTGTGTTACTGTAATTTTCACAATATTATTTGAATAGAGACATAAATTTCTCTTAGATATAAAATTTTAAGAAGTATCTATTCTTTGTGCTAAACAAAATCTGAAGGAGAAATTTCCTGAAACTGATATACTATTTAATAGCACAATGGCAAAATGATCCTAAAGTTCACCTGCGAAATTTACTTGTGAGAATAGATGTATTAATCAGCACTCATACTTCATATCATAATCCAAAATTATTCCATAAGAATAAAGGTGTTTGGTGATAAAATAAGAACTAGAGGAAATTCTATCAGTTTACTTTTCAATTCTCTAGATGGGATCAACTCCAAACATAAATGAAGAAATCATAATAGAAAACTCCAAGGATTTGAGTTTGGTCAAAATTAAGTACGTCAAATATATATATAAAATTAAAAGGCAAATGATACTTGGGAAATTTATTATAGATATAAAAATACATCTATAATATTAATATATAATAAATCCTTGTCAATAAATAAGAAAAAACCTAATAGCTCAGTAAGCTATTATGATATGAGAAGGATACAAACGCTTAACGAGCATATGAAAATATTCAACCACATTTGCAGTCAGATTAATGCAAATTAAAACAAAATACTCTCTTCATTCATTATCAACAAAAATTTTTCTAATAATCACTTTTTTTTTCAGTATTACTCACAGTAGGGTAAGGGGAAACCAAGAATTAGGCATAGTCTCAAGGTACTACTACACATTTCTATTGAGATAATTCTGCTGGATATAATTATGTTTTATGTTCACAGTTACATTTTTGGGAATTTATTTTGGGGATGTATGTGGTGAAGAAAAAACATAAATATATGAATGAGAATATTGATTTTAGCATTAGATAAAGCAACAAAACACTGTAAATAACCTCAAACCCCGAGTGTGGGAAGGATTAAATGTATTTTGGTACAGGCATTTGCTGAAATATCATAGAGACATTTAAAATATTTTAGATTTTTAATATGATGGGAAATTAATAAAAACTAAACCTAACTTTAAAAAATGAGAATATATGCTCAGTATTTAGATTTGCACTTTAATAAAAACAGTATCTACAGAGAAAAAAGACAATATACTAAATGTTAGCAACGCTTCATACTCAAGGATGTTATTAAAAAGGTTTTCATTTTTCTTTTTAGACATTTTTCCATATTAGAATTTTGCTACAAAAAGCCATTCCTTTATATCAGAAAAATATTTAACATAAAAATTATCAATACAAAGTGATTAGTGGCAAATCATGGAAATAGATCAGCATCTAGAACATAGTAGCTGTTCAAAAAATATTCATTGAATGGATTAGCACTCAGTATCAATTCTCTTAAATTTTGTTGCCTTTTCTCTTTCTCAACCTTTTGTTTCCTTATACTTTTTTTCTATACCCTGATCTTAGATTAAATTTTCCACAGTCACTCTAACTGTTTTTGTAATATTGCTCATTGTTTGTCATCATTTTTGTAAATGATTTAACCAACAACAATAATAAATGGATGAATTTTGTATTTTGTGCTGATATTATCAAAGATGAAAATCACGGCCCATTTTTGTGTACATAATTCAATGTTCAGGGAAAAAAAAAAACAAACCAGAAAGTGCCAAAGGGAAAACTGAGGCCAAGGGCCAAGTATAGTCAGAGAATGCATAGGCATTTTGGAAGTTTGACTCTCTAAGGAAGATGGGATGAACCACTGAAGTAAAATATCCTGGTATCTGAATTCCTAATCTTTATAGAATAAAGTGATGAAAGAAATAGCAATGAAGAGTGATACCACAGGTTGAATGTTTCTGTCTCCCTAAATTTATATGTTGAAACTGGTCTCCAATATGATGCAAACTAAGACCAGTAAGTTTTAATTTTTTAATATGATCAATTAGAAGTATTTTGCTTTGAGCTTGACTTTGATGGAAAGTTAAACTACCAGATTCAAATGGATTATAGAAAGGCATGTAGTTTTGGTCTTTACCGTTTTTTATTTAAGAATGGCAGAATACCAGGGCTGCCTGGGTGGCTCAGTTGGTTAAGTGTCTCGACTCTTGATCTCACCTCAGGTCATGATCTCGTGGTTCACGAGTTCGAACGAATTCTGCATCAGGCTCTGTGCTAACAGCGAGGACCCTGCTTGGGATTCTCTCTCTCCCTTTCTCTGCCCCTCCCCTGCTCATGCTCTTTCTCTTTCTCAAAATAAATAAATAAAACTTAAAAAATTAAAAAAAATTAAAAAAAACAAATGGCAATATACCAGACTTTTCTGGCTTTGGGTACAATAGATTAAATATATCCATAAAAGCAAGTCCCCCACCTTGCCAAAATACAAGGCAGTTTGGGAAAAATAATCCTTAGAGATGTTTAGAAATTTTCTTAAGTGTCTTCAATAAAATGATAGCTAAAACATGAACACTGAAGTTTACTGCAGACAAAAAATATTTATCAAATGTTTTCGGCCCCACTTACCAAACACAGATAATTGATTTCAGTGCAGATGTGGTTTTTGGCAGTGCCTAAGCTGCAAATTCTTAATTATGTAGGAAAGTTGAGCCTGAAAAGTAAAACAAAGAAACATGTGCAAACTAAATGTCAAATGTAAAAGTAAACTTGTTTTATGGAAAACAATTGGTATTTCTCATTTTATCAAAAAAGAAGCTTACAAACTGATCCATATACTATTTCCTTATAAATATAAACCCCCCACAATCATTGCCTTTGGTTTTTCCCTTAGCTGTTCAAGTCTGAATTTGACAGATGTTGATTAAATGTGTCTATTCCACTTACAAAAAACAGATTCTTTTAATTGCTGGAATATACCAACAGATATTCATAACATTATCATTCCATCACAGTACATAATGATATTTCTTTTAACTATCATTTTCATGTTGATATACTCTTTAATTTTTTTCCCCATTTATACTGGTATTACTTAGGCAATGTAATATGCTATAGTGGTTTTAAACTCAATACTTATTAAATTAATTCCCAGTTGTCTTCATAAATACTCTAGAGTATTAGAAGGCTGCATACTACCTAAGCTATAAAATAATAATAGGAGTATCTAGTGAAATACCTTTTATATTTTGCAAAATTATTTAAGACACTTAATGCCACCTGATGGCATCTTTATAGAAGATTGCTACTTTTAAAAGAATCTAAAAATACAGTAAAAGGCAGGAATATTTTAATTTTGTGTGGCATGCATCAAGTAGAAATATGACTTACAGCTATATTTGAAAGAAGATTTCAAAATATGCCCAATTTTCATCCCTTAATAATACTCCTGAAATAAAAATCTCAAAATATTGTATAAAACCTTACCTTTTATTTAAAGAGGGAAATGTGCTGGTGTATGTGTGTATATGTATAAGCAACCTAGAGTGTGAAAGATTGTGAGAGAGAAAAAGAAAAATAGAGCAATGGAAATCTGAAGAAAATAAAAAGAGAGAAAGAAAAGAGAAGTCAAATGAAAAAAAACATTATATCCACTTGTATGTAGGAAAATTAAAGTCAAAGCAGATTAAACAAACAAACAAAAAATCATTGCCTAATTCATCTGTACCTTTTATTTTATTTTATTTATGCTTCTTGACAGAAGTCAGAATTTATCACTAAATGACCCAGACACTGGCCTAATACAACTTTTCATCCTGTCTTGAAAATTCAACAATCCACAGGTATCTTTAGACTTGAATCCTTTTAGGGCCCAGAAACAACAGGCATTCCTTATGTTGTTGAAAAAGAAAAGATTCACCATGAGTCAAAAAGGAAATGAATGTAGAAAAGAGGGCAAAGAATGTCACACGTACAGCTTGCCACCGTTGTTGGGCCTATTTTCCTTCCATTGGGTCAGTGACCTCAGTGCTCACTACTGTCAAGTAAAATGGTCTGAGCAACACCTGTTTTCGCCAAGCCCTTGACCCTTACTCAGCTGGCGGCATTGACAGGACCTCATGAAGTGCATAGTAATGGAATCAAGGAAATGGGCAGCTGCCAAGGGAATTGAGCCATACTTTTTGACTAGCCACTTAAACAGTATCTCTCAACTCATTTATAATGGAGAGAAATGCATTTTAAAATTGAAGATAGTATTGCTTAGCCTAAAAAGCTTTAGATTGAGTTTCAAGATATCACAGCTTTATTTACTGTCACATGTCAGCAAATAACCTTGTAAAATATTTGAGCTTTTCTGCAAAAGCAGTCAGATTTTTTTTTTTCATTCCCAAGATTTATTGTGGTAAATATTGCTTCTACTATGTCTATGATAGATATGCATCCCGATTTATTTGGCCTCTACCAGGGATCTTGTTATTTCCCCCACTAAAATAAGAAAGTCCAGTTCTATTGGGGCATCTCCTGCTGTCATTTGTGACCTAGAAAAGGCAACCACAAGGGAACTTTTCAACAGGTTGGATATTTTATGCCTTTATTCTCTTATCTGGGCAAGTGAATTTCTAAATCTGGGCACAGCTGATATACTAAGATAATCCCTTCAGCAACAACCCAAGGATATCTTCAATCTCCTGGTTTAGATCATATTTTTCTTGAATTCCAAGTCTTTCTATTTCTTGGCTTATTTCTTCATCTGTCTTTCTGTTACTCTTGTGAAACTAAGCTTCTTACTCAGGCTACTTTAAAAATCGTCTCTTTATCTTAGGTTTTCAGCAGTTTTCTATGTAGTACTTGTTTTTAGGTGGTTTTGTTTTTGTTTTGTTTTGTTTGTTAACTCTACTTGGAATTTACAAAGCTTGTGGATGTCTGATACAATTTTTTTTCTGTCCAGTTTGGAAAACTCTAAACCAATTACCTCTTCATTACTACAGAAAAATGGGTTCTGCCCCATTCTTTTTCTCTTATCCTCCTATAACTTCAATTACATATATGTTAGACCAGTTAGCCATGTTTTGCATATTTGTTACATTTTTACTTATTTTCTATCCTTTGTTTTTTCTTTGCTTCAGTCTGGATATTATCTTCTGTCCTCTCTTCCAAATTGTTAATTCTCTCTTAAACTGTGTCTATTCTGCTGTTAAGCCCATCTTTTGTATTCTTAACTACATTTAGTACATTATCCGCCTCCAGAATTTATTTTTCTATTTTCAGAATTTTTATTAGATTATTATAATTTCAAGTTCTGTGAACTTGATATGACCGATATTGGTCAATTGACCAATATGACCAATTTTACTCATTGCGGTGTCTGGTCTATTTCTTATTTACCTGTATTCAGATTTTTGTACCTCAGTTTTAATACATCTCCTAGAGGGAAACAATGAGCCACGTTTTTTTCCTCACAGATTTTATAAAGCTACATAGAAATTCTAAATTTTCAAACAGACAGTTTCTGAACTCTACTCAAAGAAGTGAAAGAATTAATGTTCCTTGAAACATATATGAAATACTGAAATGCTGTTACTTAATCATTTGAATTGCTACAACTATTTTATTTACTTTTTTCAGACTCATCTTTGCAAAAGCCAGGCAGGCTACGCATGTGGCATATGGACTTCATGTTTAGGATGGCTAAACTATCAAGAAAACACACTAGTTTGGTTATTTGGGTCTTATGGATACGGATGTAAGTCCTGGGCATGACTTATATAAGGTACATGACATAATTTAATTATCTAATAAATATTTAAAAAGTGACTTCTCTCTCAGGAAAGCAGTGTTTTGAAAATAAATAACAATATTTTTATGTTAAACAACTATTCCAAATTATGATGAAAGAGGAGAATTAGAAATGGAGAAATTAGAAAAGACTATAAAGAAATTAAGAGCCTTCCAAATTGATGTCTTAGCAGCAATATTGCAAGAAAATCCTTTTTTCTAGCTTGATATCATTGCATCAGGCTCAATAACCTCTCCCTGCATAGGAAAGGCTGAGATCAGAGAGAGAATAGACAGGAGTAGGTAGGGGCCAGCATCAAGCAATTCTCCAGCCACGGAGCCAGATCCTCAGCCAGCACTCTCACCTTCACAGCCAACTTGATTAGAAGACCTGAAATGTGTTCAATAGGGCCTAAAACTCACCCTTTCAGGAATGAGGAAGTTTGACTTTGAGAAATAATGCAAAGAAGAATCAACACAAAAAGCAGCCTGCTGCTGCATTGGGAAAATAAACCAGGGCAGATTAATATAGAGCAGAGGACAAGAAAAAAAAGTGTTAACTCTGCCACCATTACAACAGACTAGTTGTGTTTTCTTAGAATCTCCTACTCAGTAAGTGCCAGAGTGGAAATGAATTTACAGAAAGACCAAACTGTATGAAAAAGGCAGTAGTGACAAAACAGCAGCAGAAGCTATAATCGAGGCAAGAAATCTTGAATTTAGAAACTGAAGTTAAAGAAATACAGTGGAATCAGAGACAATATAAAACTAGAATGTTTTTAGGGGCACCTGGGGGGCTCAGGTCATGATGTCACAGTTCCTGCAACCGGCTCACTGCTGTCAGTGCAGAGCCAGTCTCTGCCTCTGCCTCTCTCTCTCTCTCTCTCTCAAAAATAAAAGATAAAAAAACTTAAAAATATATATAAAAAAATAAAACCGGAATGTTGTTGGGAGATAGGATTACCATGAGGTTTTTTGGTTTTTTTGTTTTTTTTTTTAAGAAAAGGAAGAAAGAAGCAGAGGTAGAGTTTTACCTTTAACTGATCACATTAGTACACTATTAAAATAAATCGCCTGTTCAGAATGAACTGTAACTCTCTAAAACACAATTATTTTAAAATGTGTCTTAATTAACTTTTGAAAACCCAGATATAATATCATTTTCATCTTTCTCTCAAGATAAAAGCTTATGATAAATGAATTGAGTGCCTTTAACATTTTTAAGACATTTTTTATATATTTACCATAGACATTCTAGTTCCAGAAATTTATCTTAGCTTCTCATAAAATACAGAGGTTGTGACAAAGAGATGTTCTTCACAACATTGTTTATGACTCATTCACTCATTCAACAAAAATTTCATTGTACTTTCAGTGAGCCAGGCAGTGTGACTGCTGTTTAGAAAAAAAACTTAAATGCCATTAAAAGAGTAATCGTTAATTATGGTACAGGCATATGATGAGCCATTATGCAGTTATTAAAATGATGTTTATAGAATATTTAATGACTTGGGAAAATGTTAATGATTTAATACTGGGTAAGAAACACGCTCACAAAATAGCACTCACCATATTATCAGAGACATGTAAAAATTGCATTAAAAATAAAGGATTACTCCAAAATGCAATAATTTCTTTAGGTGATGGAATGATGGATGCTCTTCTACCTTGTGTTGCTTTTTATAAGAACATGTACTCATTTAATAATTGTTAGGAAATAAAGATTCAGATTTTGGTAAATTAGAAATATCAGAACCGGACCCAATTAACCACCTGATCAGAATTTTATTCCCTAGGTGTAAAGATTTGATTGAATTGAACAAAATCAGGATACTCAGACAGCTTTTACAGACATACTTCCTGGAAGGCACAATGCTTGGGTTTGTGGATTACTTGTACCCTTGTTTCACATTCTTAAAACAGCTTGTATTCTTTTTTTTTTTTTTTTTAACGTTTTTTATTTATTTTTGGGACAGAGAGAGACAGAGCATGAACGGGGGAGGGGCAGAGAGAGAGGGAGACACAGAATCGGAAACAGGCTCCAGGCTCTGAGCCATCAGCCCAGAGCCTGACGCGGGGCTCGAACTCACGGCCCGTGAGATCGTGACCTGGCTGAAGTCGGACGCTTAACCGACTGCGCCACCCAGGCGCCCCAAAACAGCTTGTATTCTTAATAGCAAGCAGATAGGTTTACGGTGTTCTGTTAAAAGGGGCACCTGGGTGGCTCAATCGGTTCAGTGACTGACTTTCTCCTCAGGTCATGATCTCGAGGTTTATGAGTTGGAGCCCTGTGTCGGGCTTTGTGCTGACAGCGCAGAGCCTGGAGCCTGATTCAGATTCTGTGCCTCCCTCTCTCTCTGCCCCTCCCCTGCTCATGCTCTCTCTTTTTCTCTCAAAAATAAAGAAACATTAAATAAAAAAGATGTTTTGCTAATAATCAAAGCAGTTTAACATGTTTCTTATATCAATTTATGGATTTCTAATTTACACACAATTAAATGCACCTATTTTAAGTGTACATTTTGATGAATTGTGACAATTATATATAGTAATGCAACTACTCTAATAAAAGTATAGAATATTTCCTTGATCCTCAAAAGTTTCTTTCTGTTGCACTGCTTTGTAGGTAATTCTTGGCCCCATCCCTGGCATCTGGCAGATACTGACTTTTCATCAGATTTGCCTTCTAGAACTTCTCCCACTGGATACTCTTTCCTGATTTGTAGAAGATTAATTGATCATATAGTTGTGGGTTCATTTCTGCATTTTCTATTCTCTTCCATTGATCTATGTGTCTATTTTTTGTGCCAGTACCATATTGTTTTGATAACTACAGCTTTGTAATATATCTTGAAATCCAGAATTTTGATCCCTCCAGCTTTGCTTTTCTTTTTTCAAGATTTGCTTGGCTATTTGGGGTCTTTTGTGGTTCCATACAAATTTCAGAATATTTGATCCTAGTTCTTAAAAAATGCTATTGATATTTTGATAGGGATTGCACTAATTCTAAAGACTGCTTTAGGTACTATAGACATTTTAACAATGTTGGGTTTTTTTCCAATCCATGACTATGGATTATCTTTCCATTTCTTTGTGTCATATTCAATTTATTTCATCAGTGTTTTATAGTTTTCAAAGTACATACAGGTCTTTCACCCCTTTTTAAGGTTTATTCCTACGTTTCTTATTATTTTTGGTGCAATTGTAAATGGGATTGTTTTAATTTCTCTTTCTGCTGCTTCATTATTGGTGCATAGAAATGCAACAGATGTCTGTACATTGATTTTTGTATCCTGTGACTTTACTGAATTCATTTATCTGTTCTAGCAGGTTTTTGGTGGAGTCTTTTGGGTTGTCTATATATAGTAT
This sequence comes from Neofelis nebulosa, assembly GCF_028018385.1. Lineage (NCBI taxonomy): Eukaryota > Metazoa > Chordata > Mammalia > Carnivora > Felidae > Neofelis > Neofelis nebulosa. The sequence continues at coordinate 91,911,470 of NC_080787.1, read as the reverse complement.
TGTGTTATCTGCAAATAGTGAAAGTTTTACTTCTTCCTTCCTGATGAATGCTTTTATTTCTTTTTGTTGTCTGATTGCTGTGGCCAGGACCTCCAGGACTCTGTTGAATAGAAGTGGTGAGCGTGAACATCCTTGTCTTGTTCCTGACCTTAGGGGAAAATCTCTCAGTTTTTCCCCATTGAGGATGATATTAGCTGTGGGTTTTCATATATGGTCTTTATTATGTTGATGTATGTTCCCTCTAAACCTACTCTGTTAAGGGTTCTTATCATAAATGGATGTTGCACTTTGTCAAATGATGTTTGTACTTTGTCAAATGTCTATTGAAATGATCAAATGGTTCTTTTTTTTATTTAAAAAAATTTTTTTTTCTAAATGTTTTATTTATTTTTGAGAGAGACAGAGGCAGAATGAGAGTGGGTTGGGGCAGAGAGAGAGGGAGCCACAGAATCCGAAGCAGGCTCCAAGCTGCCAGCACAGAGCCCAATGTGGGGCTCAAACTCACAGAGCTGTGAGATCATGACCTGAGCCAAAGTCAGAAGCTCAACCAACTGAGCCACCCAGGCGCCCCTGATCAAATGGTTCTTTTCCTTTCTGTTACTGATGTGATGCATCACATTGATTAATTTGTGAATATTGAACTACCCTAGCAGCCCAGGAAAAAATCCCACTTGATCGTGGTGAGTGATTTATTTTTCATGTATTGTTAGATTCAGTGTATTAGTATTTTGTTGAGAAATTTGTGTCTATATTTATCAGGGATATTGGTCTGTACTTCACTTTTTAGTGGAGACTTTATCTTGTTTTGGTATCAGGGTAATGCTGGCCTCATGGAATAATTTGGAAGTTTTCCTTCCATTTCTAGTTTTTAGAACAGTTTCAAAAGAATAGGTATTAACTCTTCTTTACACGTTTGGTAGAATTCATCTATAAAGCCATATGGTCCTGGATTTTTGTTTTATGGGAGTTTTTGAATACTGATTCCACTTCTTTGATGTTTATCAGTATGTTCAAATTTTCTATTTCTTTCTGTTTTGTTTTAGTAGTTTATAGGTTTGTAAGAATTTATCCATTTCTTCCAGGTTGTCCAATTTGTTGGCATATAGTTTTTAATAGTATTATAATTGTTTATATTTCTATAGTGTTGGTTGTTATTTTTCCTCTCTCATTTGTGATTTTATTTGAGCACTTTTTATCTTGATAAGTCTGGCTAGATGTTTATCAATTTTATTGATTTTTTTCAATGAACAAGCTCCTGGTTTCATTGATCTGCTCTGTTGTTTTGTTTGTTTTTGTTTGTTGTTGTTGTTGTTAGTTTCTGTATCATTTATTTCTGCTCTAATCTTTATTATTTCCTGCTTTCTGCTGGCTTTAGGTTATGTTTGTTGTTGTTGTTTTTTCTAGTTCCTTTAAGTGTAAATTTAGGCTGTTTAGTTGAGATTTTTTTGTGCTTCTTTTTTTCAGGTTTATTTCTTTATTTCTTTATTTATTTATTTTATTTTGAGAGAGAGAGCACAAGCAGGGAAGGGCAGAAGACAGGAAGAGAGAATCTCAAGTAGGCATCAGGCTATCAGTGGAGAGCCCCATATAAGGCTCCATCCCATGAACCATGAGATCATGATTTGAGCTGAAATCAAGAGTTGGATGCTTACTGACTGAGGCACCCAGTAGCCCCAAGATTTTTTGTGGTTCTCGAGGTAAGTTTGTATCGCTATAAACTTCCTTCTTAGGAACACTTTTACTGCATCCTAAAGGTTTTGGACCATTGTGTTTTCATTTTCGTTTTTTTTTTCCGTGTACTTTTTTGTTTATTTTTATTTCCTGGTTGACTCATTCATTGTTTAGTAGCATGTTATTTAACCTCCTTGTATTTCTGATCTTTCCATATTTTTTCTTGTGGTTCACTTCCAGTTTCATAGCATTGTAGTCAGAAAAGTTGTATGGTCTGATTTCAATCTTGAATTTTTTGAGGCTTATTTTGTGAGCTAATATGTGATCTATTCTGGAGAATGTTCCATATGTACTTGAAAAACTGTATATTCTGCTGTTTTAGGATGGAATGTTCTGAGTATGTCTGTTAAATTCATGTGGTCCAGTGTGTCATTCAAAGCCATTTTTTCTGTGTTGATTTTCTGTTTATATGATCTGTCCACTTGATGCAACTGGGGTGTTAAAGTCCCCTATATTATTATATTATTAAAGATTACTTATATATTTGTTATTTCCTGTATTATGTATTTGGGTGTTTCTATGTTGGGTGCATAAATATTTCCAGTTGCTTTATCTTCTTGTTGGATTATCCCCTATATTATTATATAATGTCCTTCTTTGTGTCTTGTTACTGTCTTTGTTTTAAAGACACTTTGTCTGATATAAGTATTACTACTCTGGCTTTCTTTTGACATCCATTTTCATAATAAATGTTTCTACATACACCTTTTTCAATCTGCAAGTGTATTGAGGTTTAAAATGAGTCTCTTATAGGCAGCATATAGAGGGATCTTGTTTTATTATCCATTCTGTCACCCAATGTCTTTTGATTGGAGCATTTAGTCCACTTATATTCAAGGTAATTTTTGATAGTTATGTATTCGTTGTCATTTTATTATTTCTTGTGTGGTTATTTCTGAAGATTTTCTCTGATCTTTTCTTGTGTTTCACTCTTCCATAGGTTGTTGATTTTCTTTATTGCTATAAATAGATTTCTTTTCTTTATTTTTGTGTATCTATTATTGGCTTTTGATTTGTGCTTACCATTAGGTTTGTATATAACATCTTCTTCACATAGTACTCTACAATAAGTTGATGAGCATTTAAGTTTGAGCCCATTCTTTTCCCTCTCCTCCTCACATTTTAGGTATATGGTATCACATTTTACATCTTCTTACTTTGTGAGTTCTTTGACTGATTTCTCACATAAATATTCATTTTACTGCTTTTGTATTTCCTACCTGTATACTGCCACTTTTGATCTCTCCTTTCCACTCCAAGAGTCCCCTTTAATATTTCTTGCAAGTCTGGTTTAGTCATCATGAATTCCTTTAGTTTTTGTTTGTCTGGGAAACTCTTTATCTCTTCTTCTATTTAGATTGTTAACCTTGCTGGATAGAATATTCTTGGCTGCAGATTTTTTCTATTAACTCGTTGATTATATCATAACCTCTCCCTTCTGGCTTGGAAAGTATCTGCTGAGAAATCCCCTACTAGCCTTATAGGTTTTCCCTTGACAGTTCCTGTCTTCTTTTGTCTTACTGCTTAAAAATTTTTTTTCTTTATCACTGTATCTTGTCAGTTTAATTACAATATGTCTTGGTGCGGATCTGCTTTTGTTCATTTTGACGGGAGTTCTCTGTGCCTCCTGGATCTGGATATGTTTCCTTCCCCAGATTAGGGAAGTTTTCGGCTACTATTTCTTCAAATAAATTTACTGCCCCCTTTTTGCTCTATTCTTTTTCGGGGATTTCTATAATATGAATGTTATGATGTTTGATAGAGTAACTGAGTCCCCTAAGTCTATTCTTATTTTGCATAATTCTTTTTCTCTCTTTTGTTTGCCTTGATTACTTCCCATAACTCTGTCTTCTAGGTCATTAATTCATTCCTCCACTTCTTTCAGCTTGCTATTCATTGCATCAAGCCTATTTCTAATCTCCTTTATTGCACTCTTCATCTCTGATTGGTTCTTTTTTTATCTCTCTGTTTGGGGTCTCACTGATGTTTTCTACTCTTTTCTCAAGTCCAGTGAGTACCCTTATGATCATTGCTTTAAATACTCCATCAGGCATGCTACTTGTATCTGTTTTGTTTGGATATCTGGCAGTGGCCTTGTTCTATTCTTTCATTTGGGACAAATTTTTCTGTATTCTCATTTTGGCTAAAATGTCTAAGTCTCTGTGCCTGTTTCTTTGTGTTAGGCAAGTCAGCTACATCTCCTTTTCTTGAGGATAATGGCCTTATGAAAAAAATAGTCCTGTAGTGCCCTGCCATGTAGTGCCCCTTGTTTCCCAGAGCCCGGCACTTCTAGGAGTGTCTCCAGTGTGTGCCGTGTGCGCTCTGCTGTTGTGTCCTGGCCACTTTATCCTTCAGGCCAGTCCTCTGCAGAGGCTCTCTTTGCCTGTTGTGGCAGTGTTTGGTGCCCATCCTGAATGTGGCAAGTTTTCACTAGGTGTGGTCTGGTCTGCTTGTGAACTGAGATCTATCACACTGCTATGGAAATCAAGGCCCTGCAAACTCCCACATAAGAAGACCTGGTGTAGGCAGGGATTGGGCCAGTCTTCGAGGGGAAGGGGACTGCTGTGCTGGGACTGAGACAAGTGTGGCTGGAAAAAGCAGTTGCACTTGACTGCAGAGGGGGCGGGGCTTGATGTAAACAAGTTAGGTAGGGAGTGTCCACCCTGTGCTGGTTCCCACCAGTGTCTCTGTGCTTAAGCTGAGGGTCAGGGAAGGGAAATGGCACTAACCAATTCCTTTGTTTTGAGGGATCTCTCCATGAACTCTGTCTCTCTGGGACATACTTGCTCCAAGATGAGCAACTAACCTCCCCACTGTGTGTCCTATGCACTCTTCAGATCACTGTTTCCACACTGTATGTCCATGGGCTGTTTCCCTGCCTTTTCTCTAAGAGCAGCTCCAATGTCCTCTGGGCTCTATCCCAGCCCCACCCACTGACCTTTAGAACTTCAGGCTTTAAGCCCCACTATTAGAAGAACTCACAAAATTCGGTCCCTCTCCCTTTCCAAGCCAATTGCTATGGAGTTTTGTTTTCCTGGTGTGCTCCCCCAAAGTGCTAGTCTGTCTCTCACCCTCTTCTGTGACCACAGCTGCTTCCCCGTTGTTGTAGCCACAATCTGTTTCTCTCCCAAGCCCCATCTCCGCACTTCCTACCCTCTTCCATGTGGCCTTTTCTCTACATTTAGTTGTGGAGTTTGTTCTGTCAGACTTCAGGTCAATTTCTGGCATATTTAGGATGATGTGATAGTTATCTAGTTGTATTCGTGGCAGGCCCAGAGTCCTCTTACTCTGCTGCCATCTTCCAGCCTCTGCTGAGGAAAATGTTTAAATTTTTTTTTAATCTTTATGTTTGAGAGAGAGAGAGAGAGAGAGAGCAGGGACAGGGTAGAGACAGAGGGAGACAGAATCTGAAGCAGGCTCCAGGCTCTGAGTTGTCAACAGAGAACCCGACGCGGGGCTCAAACTCATGGATGGTGAAATCATGACCTGAGCCCAAGTCGGATGCTTAAACAACAGAGCCACCCAGGTGCCCCTCCTGAGGAAAAGATTTTTAACAATGGAAAAATCTTGTAGATTCACTACAATAATATGCATACTACTATTCAATAAGGAGTCTTTTTTAACCTTTATTCACTTTTAAATAGGCTCCATAAAGGTTTAAATTAATAAATACAATTACCAGTTCTAAAGTACATTTGTCTATTATTCATTTTAAAAACGAATCAAATTTTTGATAACATCTGTACATATTTAAGAAAAGGTATTAAACTTGTTAAACCAATCAGGAATCTGAAGTGAATAGTTATTACACAAAAGCTTATATGTTTTAAATTAAGTCCCAAACTCCCACTGTGTAGTCTTTTACAAACCTCTGGTGAAAACATTATTTTTCCTCAAATGAGAAACTCCAATACTCATGAAAAAAATGGTTTCATTTTTCTTTTTTTTTATTTAAAAATCAAGTACTGGACACAGAATTAGACACGGTCCCTGCTTAGTGAGTTTCACAATCTACAATGCTAGCCTGATTTTCTTTCTGCTCCAACTCTATATTAGAACACACACTTGATAGGAACTTGCTTACTACTGCTAAGATAAACTCTTGTGCCCTGATATACCTCTGAAAGAAAGTTCACAGTCCTTTGAAAAACCAGGGCCTTGGGCATGCTGGAAGGCCTAGCACAAGAACATATACTTGTATCGGATAAAGGAAAGTTCTGTGTCAGGAATGGAATTCTAATAATGACTTGTCTTTTTCTAGTTTACTAGTTAAGAAAGCTTGCCATAAATATTAGAAAGCCAGGTATACTTCTAAATGTGTGCAAGTTTGTAAGTCTAGCACATTGCCTGGAATATATGAAGTATTTGTTAAGTAGTGGAGCAAATTAAAAATATACATTTGAAATAAATCATTCTATGTTAACAATAATCCCAATATTCAGACATTGTCTAAAATTATATACTGATTAAATTATAGAATAAAATTCCAAGAATTATCCGTGATTTATCCACATCCATGGTTTTCAAATGGTCTCAGAAGTCTCTGGCTATCATGGAAATTTTTTACACCATTTTCCTGTTTGTTTGTCTTCTATCAGAAAATTTAATCTTGGCTGTACTTAGGAAACAATATAATGAATGTACAGGAAGAATTTGTACTTGTTTAGTTTAGGGGAAAAAATATATCCCAAATACTGAGGTCAACAAGTTACTTAATTCACTCAACAAATATTGTTTAAATGCCAGTTGAAGGCACATGAAGTTGGGGAGGGGAAAGGAAGAGAGATGATAAATAAATTAGTATATAATATATCAGGTTGCAGACTGGGTTTCACTCATTGTGATCACTCAATGCAATCTTGCAACCTCACGATTTTTTAAATGAGGAAACTGCAAACCAGAGATGTCATCTAACTTGTCCTGAAGCCATGCAATAGTATGGTAGTAATTTAACCAAGGTTTTTTTGAACATGGAATCCCTTGCTGTCTCCAATTATTAATATTAGGGAAAATAATAAGAAGATAACTACTACATTTATAAATTATAACCAAGAAGGAAGGAAATGGAGGGGGAATGGGAAAGGACTTTAGAAGTAAACATCTATCTTTGTGTGAAAGTCATGAGAACATGCCTTGTATGCTTCCTCCAATGAGAGGGCCCCAGCTACTATACTGTGAAATTCACTGTGGCATTTGCACTGAGGTCACACTTCCAATGGCCTCCTCCTGGCCAATGATGGAGCATAGCAGGGATATTAAGTGATGCTCATTCCTGGGAGACATGGAACTCCTCTGATGGCTGACTTTAGCTTGAAGACTCCCTGAAGCTGCTGAAATTTCCTGGTCATTCTCAAGGGCGTTTCCCTCCTTCTCTCTTACATTATAGTCTGAAGATGCTCCCAGCCTTAAATTCTTCCCTTTTATCTCAAAGAAGTGTTTTCTGTAACAAAACAGTTGCATGTTTAATCCCATCTTGGTGTCTACTTCTTGGAAGAACCAGACAGGTAGTACCAAAACTGATCTGAGCAAATGAACAGTAAGATAGACATTTGGGACTGGCTAACCCAACACTGGACAGGTAAAAAGGATACCATCCTGGCTAGTATGTGGGCATGGATAGTTCTTGGTACAATGTGGCAGGTTAATTGCTAAAGATTTTATCAGTGATGACAAGGAAAATGTCCTGGTAAAGCAGAATGCTACAGCAGGTACAATGATGTAAGTGTTTGAAAAATGGTGAGAAATAATGACTACAAAGACAGCAGACTAGGGCACCTTATAGTAGGATAATGAACGACTGAGGGTTGTTAAAAAGGAGTTCATGGTTCAGTGTCTGAACCCAGAGTTTCAGCTGTAGTTTCCTGTAGTGGAATGCTACACACAATCAAGCAACAGGCTGAAGGGTTACTTATCAGTCATAGAACTCCAGACATGTTTGAATACAATGCCAAGTCAGGTATGTTATGCAAAAATAGGGCATTGGTAGGAAAAAACCCTAAGATTCTGAAAAATGGGACAAGGAAATATGCATGGACAACCTTGAAGATGCTGACTATTTAATCCCCTGGCTGCCCCTGTACCCTCAGGATTTGGAAAGATAGTCCATTCTTCTTTAGTTACAGCTATTACTTCTACTGCATAGAAAAACGCTACAAAAGCTTCTCCTTCACAAGGCAATAGGCATTCTCTCAAGAGTTGCCCCAATTTCTCTTCTGGTTGCTGGGCCAATAGCTAGGGTTGAAAAAGAGCATAACCTGGCTGGGAATATGCCAGGCCTAATAAGGGAGGAGAGAGACCAAATACTTTAAACATTTCAAGAACTAGCTGATATATTCTGACAAGAGTGAAGAAAGGACTTTTGGATTAGATTTTGAGGGCAATAGAGGGCACCAGAATGTATGGATGGAAAAGCAAGAATTTGTTGCCTTAGATGTATTTTCTATAGACAAGGAATATAATATCCTAGCAAGGACTCCAGGCAATAGGGCAAACTTGCTGCTGGGATGGATTTTAAAGATCTATAAAAAGTGATGGCCAACTCTAAGCAAAACAAAATGCAAATATTGCCCTGGCAGATAGAAGAAGAAATAATGAGGCTGAGGGAAGTGAGCATGATGAATGGACATGTTATATAAACTAGAAGACTCAAGAGAACATGCCCTTCACCAAGGCCATCAGAACTATGCTAGTAAGTAAGGCACCAGAATAACTATGAAACTCAGTGATCATTCTTTATAGACTAGGGATGATGCTAGGAGGGGCAGTTACAGATCTAGGCTCTTGAACATCCATGGTGGGTAATAATGCCCTCCCTCTAAATAATAAAAACCAGGTTATGACACTTAAGTGCCAGCCCAACTACATAATGACAGGTAAAGTTGGAGAGAAAGTCAAAGGATTTAACCTACAAAGTTGTGTAAATGGTTAATACAGCATGGAATTTTTACAAGCAGAAGATATGGGAAGCCAACAAGACTTGCTGCTTGACATCTAAAATTAAAAAACAAACAATAAACAAAAATGCAAAAATAGAGAAGCAAGAAAGTGTGCGGTAGAATGTCCAGCCCCACCATCTGGGCCATACAATACTTTCTAGTGTTGAAGAATCCAGCAGACCCTAAAATGTTGGAAAATGTGCAACGTGGAACTTACTGGCAAGTTCCAGTGGAAGAAGAATCACAATATAGGCCCTTGATTCTGGAGTAAGACCAGGCATAGTAGAAAATTATTCTTTGAGAAACATCTCTTTTGTGTTCTTGGATTTTGGTAAACACAGAACACTTAACCATGGAAAACATACTGGCCATGTACCTAAAACTGCCCATCATGAGCTTAATTCTGTTTGGCCAACCAAATGATAATTATCAGACAGGGTCAGACATAGTCCACTGGTCATGAGAAAGTAGCCCAGATCACATGTCACACAACAGACTGATACTAGTGTTCTTCCCCTGGCTTGTACTTATGGTTGTGTGGGAGTTCCTGTATTACCAGCCAAATGAGCAGGAAAAAGTCAGAGCTTAACCTTTTGTGGATGGGTTGGCTCAGCATGGAGGTGCAAGTAAAACATGGACAGTGGCTGCATTATAGCCACATTTAGGGGTGGACTTACAAAGCAGTGGAGTGGGAAGACAATCTTCTCAATGGCAGAGCTGTAGGCAGTGTACTTAGTCACCTATTTTGTGTGCAAAGGGAAATAACCCTAGGAAGAATATATATAAATTTCTGGGCAATGGTTAATAGTCTAACCATTGGACTATGGAAGAAAAAGAACAAGAACATCAGAGACAAAGTGGTCTGACATAGAGGCATGTTGATGGTCATGTAGGAGTAGGCACAAGATATGAATATTTTTGTATTATACATTGTCTGCCAGAAAGTATCCACAATAGAAAAGGAACTGAACAACCAAGTAAATAAAATGATTCATTCAGTTGCATTCATTATCAGCCACTCACTATCAGCGACTCTGATGACCATGATGGGCACTGAAATGAAGTGGCCATAGTGGCAGAGATAAAAGCTATATATGGGCCCAACAACATCAACTCCTACTTACCACATGTGATTTAATTACTGCTATCTCTGAATGTCCAACTTGCCAACAATAAAGACCAATACTGAGTCACTTATATGGCACTATTCCTTGAAGAATTCAATTGGTTAGTTGACTACATTGCCCATCTACACTCTGGTTTGACTTACAAGGATAGGTAATTATTCTGGGTGTAGGTTTACCTTTTATGCCTGCAGAACTTTAGTCAGAACTGCTTTCCAGGGGCTAATAGAACACCTGATCCACAGGCATGGAATCCCATATAGCACAGGATCTAATTTCCGGACCCACTTCACAGCAAATGAAGTATGGGAGTGGACCCATGACTAGGGGGTCCACTAATCATAACACAAACTGTACAACTCTGTGAGTGGCCAGCCTTATAGAATCCTAGAATAGCCTACTCAATGTGCAACTAAGGTACCAGTACTAAGGAAACACTCCATAAGGATGCAATATATTTATCAAGTCAGAGACCCCTATATGGCACTTTGTTTCTAATAGGAAGGATACATGGGTCCAAAAGAGTGGCCATTAATGACTCACTGGAAGATCTGTCCTTCCTCAGAATTTTGAGCTCTTCCAGGGAACACACTAAGAGTTCCATCAAGCTATAAGTTATGGTTACATCTGAGAACTTGGTACTTCTCACGTCCAGGGACTAACAAGAGACAACGAAAATCACCATACTGGCAGAGGTAATTGATTTTGATTAGCAGAATGACAGAAAGCTGCTTGCACAGTGGGGACAGGGAAAAATGAATGTAGAACCCAAGTAACCCATTTGTATCCTAGTACTTCCTGACCCTACTGTAAATGGAACAGTCATATGAAGCAACTTGGACTATGAAAGCTGTAATAATCAAGGGTTCAAATATTTCAGGAATGAGGGTTTGTTTCATACCACCTGGCAAGCCACCAAGACCTGCTGAAGGAATCACTGAGGATAAAAGGCATTTAGAAAGAAGTTGGAGAATAACTGTAGTGATAGGAGCTTTAGTTCATCACACTAACCTCCCTCTTCCTCATTTTTGCTCAGGAAGAAAGGCCCATGGAACCCATGGAGGAGCTGCTCCTGAACCTGTGTGATGAAGTAGATCTCAGTGGTGCAAGGGCTCAATGTGGTGGCCATGAGAATAAACTTTGCAGACCCCTCACAGCAGGTAGTATAACTGACCGTAAAGCCCAGCTGTTGTGCTCTGAAATCCAAACTCATTTATGCTGAGGTCACAATGCTCCATGGGCTGCTCCCAGTCAATGACTGAGAGTGGCAGGAATATGAAGGCAGACCCATTCCTGGGAGACATGGGACTCCTCTGGTGGGCAACCCTGGTTTGAGGACATTCTCAGACAGCTTTGTCAAACCTCCCTTATACTGCAGGTCTGTCTGGAACAATGCCAGACAATGTCCCTACCCTCCTTCCTTCAATCAGAGTCAGATTTGCTTGTGGTTTTATCACCATCCCAGCTTTACCCAGCTCCTCTCCTATTTTCCTTCACACAGATACTTCTAATGGAAACCTTGAACAATTAATTTTGCCATCTGTTTTTTTTAAGGGCCTCAATGATATATATTATTAAGTTGGGAGTTTTATGAGTACGCACAAGGTCCTTATTTAACATCAACAAGGAAAATGAAGCAAACTAGTGAAATCACTATCTTAAAGACAAACAGTGAAGAAGTGAGTGTAGTGTGGTGAGACCATACAACAACATGTCTTAAAAGAAACAATCTAGATAGTGATATTTATGTCCTTGCAGTTGTTTAAAATTTGGTTGAGTGACCTCCTAATGGGACAGAATCTAGGTATATTTGTGTTTCTGTAAAAAACATGCAACCTAAGAAGCAAGACTGGACAAGGTTCAGACTGCTGGTTGTGCAGCCAAAAGGTAATGAAAATTATTTTCCAATCCTACTTTTCACTTAAAAAAATTTTTTTTTTAATGTTTTATTTATTTTTTAGGCGGAGAGAGACAGACCATGAGCAGGGGAGGGGCAGAGAGAGAGGGAGACACAGAATCCTTAGCAGGCTCCAGGTTCCAAGCTGTCAGCACAGAGCCTGAGACGGGGCTTGAACTCAAAGTCTGTGAGATCATGACCCGAGCCAAAGTTGGAAGCTTAACTGACTAAGCCACCCAGGTGCCCCTACTTTTCGCTTTTTTAAAAAATTGAGGAAGGTTGAATTCACATTTCATATCAACATTTGGTGAAATCTTCCACTTAGCTCCTTGACAATTCTGCTCCAGTCTTCCTTTCCACAATCTCCTTTCCAGTCGTTCCACATCTGGTTGCTTTCTCCCACCCACTTTCTACAAGATTTCCCACTCTCCTCTCTGCCCTCTTTACCCATTTTTATTACATTCTTTACAACAGATGTCTGGCCAACGTTGAAAATGTTTCCAAGAAAATTCATTCTACTCTTATTACTAACATCATCAGAAAGGACTTTTGAACAGTTAAAAATGTCAATGAATTGTTTGAGAAGCTGGAAGTAATGCCTTTGGAAGTGTTCAAGTAAAGGTAATCTCCCCAGTATCCTTTCTTTTTCATATTCAATGATTCTAAGTCTTCCCTATATAAAATCCTTAGGAGATTCTCTTTTTAAAAAGACGTGAAATAATTAGCCACAGGTGCTTCTATAACAGTGTAGAGAATTGACAGCTTTTGAAAGGCCTTTAATCAGGTTATTATTTTATTTACATTTCCTTTATTTTTTTCTTCTGCAAAAAGCCAAAGATAAGTTTCAGTCTGTCAGGACTGTCATAAAGTCTGAATCATCAATGTCAAAAATCATGCTATTCTTCTTTTTTTACACTTATATGGTTGTTCCCTTCTGTTGGTTGTTGTGTTTCCTGAAATGAGAGTTTTCCAGAATTCCAAATTCAAAAAGTTTAGCATAGTTTGTTTTGAATTGAATCATCACTATCAAAGGTTTTCAATGTTAATATTTCTCTGTCAACCAAAAAAGGTAAAGTTTTGGGGAATCACTCATTTTAGGTCTTCAGCAATATGAGCAGAAAACAACAACAAAAAAGATACATGGATTTTTCCTTCTTTGAACATAACTTTTTATTCACATTTTCATTATGTCTTCTGTTCCACTTATGATAAAATGAAAAAGTTTCCATGAAATAAGCTAAGAATTCTGGAACTTAATCATAATTTATTTCCTTTATCAGATATCTCTTCTGAAGGTAAGTTTTAAGTCAAAAATAAATTTCATAATACTTTTATGTTTGCAGAATCTTGTTGTGATGACAAAAATTACTTCTAACTACTTTGAATGTACTTTAATTTACTACGAAAGTGTTACATCCTTTTTCTTTTTTAACCAAACTTTATCAATCATTGCCAATGCAGCAAAAGTTGGTATCGAATACAAATTTCACAAGTGACAGAGATATTTTTAAAACCTATATAGAAATTATTAGAGTTTATGGAAATATAGTTTTAGATCAATATTAAGTAGTATACATAGGTTATATGTCATATATATGCCATTAAAATGTCATTATATATAAAATGCATATATATACATATATCTATATCTATACATGATTTTACAGTGTCAATATAGGGCATCCACCACAACATATGTATATCCATTCTGAATTTCTCAGTTGACAGAACAGTCTGGTCTCTTGTATTTTTTCCTTTCATTCCTTTTTTTAAGAGTCATGTAATACTTAAGGTAGAAAACTATCTAGCATAACATCAATTTCCTTTGCATTACCTTTTTGATTTCCCCGTGAAATGAAGTCTTGTGCTCCTTCCAGAACAACTCCAAAATTCCCTGACATTCCATGTACTGTTTTGATTGTTTCTGAAATAATTCCTGGGGCCCATAATATATCTGTGCCTCATATCTAAAGATACATTGTATATATTATAGTTGATTTGAACACTTTCCAAGAAAAACTTCAATATGTATGGTTATGAAACTGTTTTTATGTTTTGCTTATATGTCTACTGTACAAGCCCAAAATTTTTAAAGCAACATACTTTATTCAAAGAATGATTAATTCAATGTTGTTAAAATTGCTTCTGTTTTCCCAAAGCAAGCAGCAGCATTGTATTTTTATGCAGGAGAGTAAAGATCCTAATGTAACAGTAACTCTTCCTCCTCAACTCCTTTCTGCCAAACACACACACACACACACACACACACACACACACACACACACCTTCTGGTTACAAGTAGAAGTTTAAATAAATGCATTTACTTCCCCTCTTCCCTGAGATCTATTAATACAAAAGAAGATAAAAATGATATAAACTCATAAAGAAACAGGTGAGATGCCTCAGTAATTAAGAATTGTAAAGTATTTGTGGAAGATATAAAGTAAGTAGAAAAAAGGAAACAAGAAACAATATTTCCTAGGGAACATGAAGAGGAAATAGAGCCAAAAAGAGAGATTTCTTTCTCTTTAGAATCCGAGAGCACTGGGAACTGAGAAAGTCCAGCTAAAATGAGATCATATGGGAGACTGAGCGCTGAATATGCATTAATTGAACATCTACATAAGGAGGACTCACTGGCCTGAACACAAATTATTTGCCCAATTTGCTTGCAGAATGCCAGAATGTCATCTACCTTTGACAATAGATAAACTAACAACTTAAGTCTGAAGTGTCCTCTTTATAAAAATTGAAAAACCTGTTTTAGTTCGAGCTGTTCTAAGAAGGTACGATAGACAGTGGCTTATAAACAATGGACATTTATTGTTCATAGCTCTGGAGGCTACAAGTCTTTGATCAGGGTGCCAGCATGGTCAGGTTCTGGTGAGAGCCCTTTTTCAGGTTGTGGACTACTCTCTTCTCATTTTTTCCCAGATATGTAAGAGAGAACTTTAGAAAGTGAGCTCCAGAGCTCCCCAGGGGTCCCTTTTTTTTTTTTTTTTTTAAATTTTTTTTTCAACGTTTTTTATTTATTTTTGGGACAGAGAGAGACAGAGCATGAACGGGGGAGGGGCAGAGAGAGAGGGAGACACAGAATCGGAAACAGGCTCCAGGCTCCGAGCCATCCGCCCAGAGCCTGACGCGGGGCTCGAACTCACGGACCGCGAGATCGTGACCTGGCTGAAGTCGGACGCTTAACCGACTGCGCCACCCAGGCACCCCCCCAGGGGTCCCTTTTATAATGACACTAATTCCATTCATGAGGGCTCCACCCTCATGACTAATTACTTCTCTAAGATCTTACTAAGATCTTATGTCCTAATATTACCATATCTGAGGGTAGGATTTCAACATATGAATTTGGGGCACAGCATAAACATTCAGGCCATTGAACTGAGATCAGGGATTTCTGCATTTTGGTGACTTTAGAAAATTGGTTAATTCTTTGCATCCACATTATAAAGCAAATGTGCTTATTTTTTTTTAATTTTTTTTAACTTTTTAAATTTATTTTTGAGACAGAGAGAGACAGAGCATGATGAGCAGGGGAGGGTCAGAGATAGAGGGAGACACAGAATCCGAAACAGGCTCCAGGCTCTGAGCTGTCAGCCCAGAGCCCGATGCGGGGCTCGAACTCACGGACCTCGAGATCATGACCTGAGCCGAAGTTGGACGCCCAACCGACTGAGCCACCCAGGTACCCTGCAAATGTGCTTTTTAATAAAACTAAAGAACTGGTTATTTGTACTGCCTCCACTTTCTAACTTGTCATTCTCTCCTGGATCTGCTCCATGAAACAGCTTTTGACAGGGTCACCAAACATCTCTATATTTTAAAATCCAATGGTCAAGGTTCATTTTCTGTCTCCCTTTTCTCCTTCCTTCCTTCCTTCCTTCCTTCCTTCCTTCCTTCCTTCCTTCCTTCCTCCTTCCCTCCCTCCCTTCCTTCCTTCATTCCTTCCTTCCTTCCTTCCTTCCCTCCCTCCCTCCCTCTCTTCCTCTCTCTCTCCCTTCCTTTCTTCTTCCTTCTTTCCTCCCTCTTTCTCTTTCTTTCTCCCTCTCTCTCTTTCCCTTTCTCTCTCTCTTTCTCACCTTGATAGTTGATCTGTCCTTTCTTGAAAAACCTTTTCCACTTGCTTTCAAGACTCCATGCTTTACTGATTAACCTGTTACCTCACTAGATGGTCCTTTCCAATGTCCTTGGCTGGATTTTTCTCTTATGAATTACTAGGCATTGGTGTGCCTCTGAGATCTCTTCTCTCTGTCCACACACTCTCTATAAGTAATCTCATGTGGTCCTATTCAACAAACACAATTGTGGAAAAAATTCTTTAAGCCAAATCATTTTGAGCTGATATTTTTCGCAGTAATACTTAACTGAAATATAGGATTAACTAAGGAATTGCGTATGTATGCATTTGTATATCTGTTGCTATAAATACAGACTTTAAAATAAAAAACTGTAGCATTCTGTATAGGTTGTCTTGAGAATTGCACCTGGTCATTCTCACTTTTTATAAGTATGTTTTTTGATGATTAAATATTATTTATAGTGGCTTCATACTTTGTTATTTAGATGTGCCCACATTTACTTAAGTAATACTTTGTTATTGAACCTTAAAGCTGTACCCAATTTTTTTTACTATTATAACTAACCATTTAATGAGCATCTTTAGAGCTAAATCTTTACATACCTTGATAAATTATTTAATAAACATTTGGAAGCATAGTTGTTAAATCAGTTAAGTACACTAAATACTTTTACCAAGTTCCCATGAAGAAAGTCTATAGCCAATTTACATAGCTATCAACCATGCCTGAGAACTATATCACTAGTATTTATTGCCTAATTTAGTTTTTGGTATCTAGTCTTAATAGATATTTATTAGATATCTAGTCTTAATACTACATAAGAAAATAAATATATTTGAGGATTGAACTTGTGACGTTGAGAAAAATATTACTAGAAGGCAAAAAATTTCATCTTTATTTTCTTTATTTTTTAAGTTTACTTATTTATTTTGAGAGAGAGAGAGAGAGAGAATCCCAAGCAGGACAGCGCTGTCAGCGCAGAGCCTGAGTGGAGCTTGAATTCACAAACTGTGAGATCATGACCTGAGCCGAAATCAAGAGTTGGATACTTAACCAACTGAGCCACCCATGCACCCCTAAAATTTCATCTTTATGATGAATGATGAAATATTCATTAAAAATAAACTCTTTATCTCAGAAACTGAAGAAACCGGCACTTGAAAATTAGTTCTAACTCAAAGTGTGAAAGGAAAAGAATTGTATTACAGGAAAATTTCTGAAAATATCACTTAAATTTTATTACAATTTCCTTTGGTCTTGGATTCTCTTGTTATTGAAAAAAATATATTGATAGACATTTAAGACTCCATGTAGCTGCTTTCCTGACATACATTAATTATTTCAGTTATACTGTTAAAGAGTATCTTATGATTACTGAATTATCTTTTATTACAAGAAAAAAATTCCAAATCATTTGGCAATCTTTAACACTGATAACTCTTAGTTTTACACACACACACACACACACACACACACACACTGTATACACACAAACACATATGAATATATATATTCCAACTTATTCCAAGTATATATATATGTGTGTGTGTGTGTGTGTCTATCTATCATCTATGTATCTATATAAAGTTTATTTATTTATTTTGATAGAGAGAGAGAGAGCGAGCATGAGTGGGGCAGGAGCAGAGGGAGAGGGAGAATCCCAAGCAGGCTGTGCACTCTATGCTAAAACTGGACACAGGGCTTGATCTCATGACTGTGAGATCAAGACTTGAGCCAAAATCAAGAGTCTGACATTTAACTGACTAAACACCCAAGTGTCCCTAACGTGTATTTTTTAATGCAATAAGTCATATATGTTTAATATATATTTTGTTTTGATATATATGTATAAACCTATGAAAAGTACCAAAACTGAGGTAATGAACGTATTCATCACTTTCAAGAAATTTTTTAGTTTCCCTTTAATGTGGCTTTCCTATCCCTTTTGTTATCACCCCCGCAACTGCCATCTTGGGCAACCACTTAATTTGCATTTTCTAAAGTTTTATATACATGGAATCATATATCACGTATTCTTTTCTTTCTTTTTTTTTTTTTTTTTTGGTCTGGCCTCGTTTACTGGCAAAGTATTTTGCAATTCATCCATGTTGTTGCCTGTATGGTGGTTCACTCCATTAAATTATACAATCTTCAAGCAATATTATACCATTTCATATATAATGTAAGAACCTGACAAGAGTGTACCTCAATTTTCCCTCCCTGGCCTTTGTCCTATTGTTGCAATACAGTCTTTTTATACATATATATAAACTCCATACAACATTGAAATTATGTCAATTTAAACAGTTGTATATTTTTAAAGAGATTTAAATATATACAAGTAGGGGCACCTGGGTGGCTCAGTAGGTTGAACATCCGACTTTGGCTCAGGTCATGACCTCACAGTTTGTGGGTTCAAGCCCCGCAGCAGGCTCTGTGCTGACTGCTTGCTCAGAGCCTGGAGCCTGCTTCAGATTCTGTGTCTCCTTCTCTCTCTGCCCCTCCCCCACTCACACTTTGTCTCACTCTGTTTCTCAAAAATAAATAAATGTAAAAAAATTTTTAAAAAAAATATATACAAGTATTTTATATTTACATATTAGTTACCATTTCTGATGTTCTATGTTCCTTTGTGAAGATCAATATTTATTTCTTATATAATTTTCCTTATGCTTGAAAAGGATTATTTAACATTTCTTATAGTATGGGTTAACTGGTGATGAATTCTTTCTGCTTCTGTATGCCTGAAAAAGTTTTCATTTCAATTTCATTGATAGATATTTTGATAGATATTTGATAGATATTTTGATAGACAGATCATTTCCATTGGATAGATGTTTCATAGATCTTTCCTTTGGATATAGAAATCTGGGTTGCCATTTTTTTTAATATTTATTTATTTTTTTCAGAATTTTTGCATTTTATTTTTTTATTTTTTTTTCCAATATATGAAATTTATTGTCAAATTGGTTTCCATACAACACCCAGTGCTCATCCCAAAAGGTGCCCTCCTCAATACCCATTCCCCACCCTCCCCTCCCTCCCACCCCCCATCAACCCTCAGTTTGTTCTCAGTTTTTAACAGTCTCTTATGCTTTGGCTCTCTCCCACTCTGACCTCTTTTTTTTTTTTTCCTTCCCCTCCCCCATGGGTTTCTGTTAAGTTTCTCAGGATCCACATAAGAGTGAAACCATATGGTATCTGTCTTTCTCTGTATGGCTTATTTCACTTAGCATCACACTCTCCAGTTCCATCCACGTTGCTACAAAAGGCCATATTTCATTCTTTCTGATTGCCACGTAGTATTCCATTGTGTATATAAACCACAATTTCTTTATCCATTCATCAGTTGATGGACATTTAGGTGCAGCCGCTCTGGAAAGCAGTGTGGAGGTTCCTCAGAAAATTAAAAATAGACCTACCCTATGACCCAGCAATAGCACTGCTAGGAATTTACCCAAGGGATACAGGAGTACTGATGCATACGGGCACTTGTACCCCAATGTTTATAGCAGCACTCTCAACAATAGCCAAATTATGGAAAGAGCCTAAATGTCCATCAACTGATGAATGGATAAAGAAATTGTGGTTTTTTAATATTTAAAAGATGTTGATCCATTGTCTTCTTATTTTTCCCAACAAGAAATATTTTGTCCTCATTTTATTTGTTTTCCTATGTATAAAGGAAAAGGCTGCTTTACACTTTTTCTCATTATCACCATTTTATCAATTTAATTATGACATGCTTGGTGTAGTTTTATTTGTTTCTTGTACTTGGGTTTTGTTGAGATTCTTGGATTTGTAGATTTATAGCTTTCACATCCCCTTCACTTCAGTTATTCCAAGTACACTTGTATTAGTCCACATAAAGTTGTCCTATAACTCACTGATGTACTTTTCTTTATCATCACTGCTATCATTATTATTTTTCCCTATGTTTTATTCCAAATGATCTCTACTTTTATGGGTGCAAGTTCACTAATCTTTTCTTCTTCAATGTCTAATCTTCTGTTTATTAATTTCAGTGTACTTTTTGTCAGAAATTGCAGTTTTCATATCTAGTAGTTTATTTTGTAATTTTTTACAGTATCTTCTATGTCTCTACTTAAAATTGTAAATATAGAGAATATATGAAACAGATACAATAACTTCTCATGTCTTTGTTTAGTTTAATATCTGTGTCAGTTCTGGGTGGGTCTTGATTGATTTTTTTTTCCTCATCATGGATTATAATTTCCTGCGTGTTTGCATGCTGATTAATCTTTGAATGTATATGAGACATTGTATCTTTCACCTTTTTGGGTATTAGATAATTTTGTATTCCTAAAAATATTTTTAACTTTGTTTTGGGAGGCAGTTCAGTTTTAGAAATAGTTCCAGCCATCCTGGTTTACCTTTAAAATCATTATTTCAGAAACAGGGAGTGTTTATCTAGGATAAATGATTCCCATCTAATGAGGTAAGACTCATCTGGGTCCTTTGCCAAATTATGAGTTTTTCTAGTCTGGCTAGTGGGAAAGGCAGTATTGCCAGTGTTGATGAGTGTTGGGCATCATCTCCTCTAATCCTTTTGGGTGGTTATTTCCCAGGGCTGGGGTATTTTCCTCACATGCATGCACTGATTTACTGACTACTTAAGGGGGCCCTCTGTAGATCTCTAGAATTTTCTCTATGTGCAGCCCTCTCCTTTTCTGAACTCTGTTATGTGAATACTAACAACCTTGGTCCCCCTGGACTCCCACTCCATCTCCTCATTTCAGGAAAGCTGGCAGACTCTGCCTATGTTCTCTTTCTCTCTGTCATTGTCTAGAAATTCAGGACAGTTAACTGGGGCATTAGTGGCTCACCTTATTTGTATCCTATCTTTCAGAAATCAGCATCCTTCATTGACTGTTGTCCAGTGTCTTAACACCATTGTTTCAAACATGTTTTTCCAGTTTTGAAATGTTTCCCAAAGGAGGGTAGTTCCAATCACTATGACTCCATCTTGACCAGGAATGAAAGTTTACACTAATGTCTTAACTATTATTTACTGTGTTTAAACATTTTACTTTCTAGGGCTATTAATTACATGAAGGATTGTTTGGGCAGGGGGGAGGATTACAGACTCATCTTCACAACATACTGCTTTCATTGTGTCAGTCTTTGTTCTAGAATCCAAAATGGCTTTTGTAGCTAAGTTAAATATAAACACAAATGTAAGCTAATAAAGTTAGCTATATAAAGAACCCTAAAACAGGGTTTTTATTGTTTACAGCTTTCTTATGTACCAGCTTGATCCAAGGATACACTTAATGTAGAGGACTGAGTGGACTATATAGTATTTACTCAATCATCCATGACTAAAATTGCTGTCAAACAAAATTTTATAAAAATTGCAGAAGAAGTTGTAGGTTGTATTATCCGAAAACAATCTGGACTCCAAATAATCTAAGTGGCAGATGAAAGAATATTAACTCCCACAAGTGTACAACATAAGAATTCTAACCAAGATATTTGCCTATACAGTTGATCACTCCACTTATGTGTGGGGTAGGAGACTGCTTTAGTATGTTACAGATAAAGAACCTCCTTCCTTGAGTGTTTACAATAGGAATTGTGATTCCCCCCACCAACAATGTTTGCATTTATTTGTAGACCTGCATATTCTCTCCAAAGACTATATATAAACATTACTACAGAGTCAAACTGCTGGAATTATCAATTCCCTCAACACTTTTTGAAAAAGGACTTTTAAGGACAGAGTCATTGGTGGAGGCTTATAAATTTCTATATTAGAGAATATTAGATTATTAGAGAATGAAAAAAAATTGTGTGGATTAGACTCTTTGAGGAACATTTCAGAAAAAGACTGTAACCCTAAAAAGTCATAGAATTCTAGAGACAAAAAAGTTATAAATAGTGATTACACAAAAGTAAAATTACTGAAATTATCATTATTTGGTTCGTTATTACTATATGCATTATTTTTAGAGCCAGATTTCAATACACCCTAACTATATCTTAATGGCTAGTTCTGCATTACTAGTACAGAGTTGTTTTTAGAATTTATGTGACTTAGTCAGAATATATCTCTTTCCTACAGTGGTGAAATCAGAAAAATCAATACCTTTCAATATGTCTATGTGGGCAACCTGTACTTGATCAGTCCCTCTAAAGATTAACAATAGCATGTGTATTAGTCATCTATTTCCATACTAATGCTGTGTAACAAACCACTCATAAACTCCTCAGTGTCCTAAAGTAGCAATCATTTTTCCATGCTTATCAGTCTGCCCGACGGCTGGAGGTAAAATGATTTACACTGGATTTGACTGGGCTTCACACAAAGCTTCTATATATCTGTACACTGTCCAACTTGTTTCCATTTCTCATCTCTTGCAGTCTCATTTCTCTGTCTCATTAATAGGTAATAGGGGCAGGACAGATGAAATCTGTTCAGTGGTAAACTACATAATTTTCTCCACCACCAGAAAGATTTTTTAGAGGTAATGTTGACATCTTTCAGAAATATGGGTGTATAATTTTTACCCAAGAATTTGCCATGCATCTTCATATTGTCTTTTACTATGTCCTTCTGTGTCTCTTGAGCCTTTGCTAACAGACTATCCACAAAACAACACTGCCTTTTTTGAATACCTGTTAACTTTATGTGTTGCTGAATTTTGTTCCCTGTGAGCCAAATATCATAACATCTGTTATGGCCATAGCCAGTTGCCTCCAAAGTTGATTTAAAACATGAAGTGTTTTTCCAAGAAGAAACATCTCGAACTTTATAGCCTATAAGCAAATTTACCTTGGAATGTCTCATTTTAAGCCTGCAATTTTCAGATACCTGTCAGGAATATAAAACGTTAACAAATTTTATGGATGGGAGAATAATAAGCAAAAATAAATAATGGTTTGGGTTTTAGTGGCTTATCAATATCTGACTGAACTCATTAAGTAATCTGTCTTCAGTCTTATTTAGTGCTATGAAATTCCCTAATAGCTTATAAACCTAAACCAAATATAAGAACACTACTGCTTATTTGTTTTTCTCCAGCCACATCATTAATAAAGAGTCTCTTCTTATAAGAATCAAAATCATATTTGGACTATGACTTCACTCAGATTCTTTGGAGCTACTGCTACTATTAAAGTTTAAGCATATTCTTTAGGCACATCGTTACTAAAATATAGGGAATTTGATGGTCTTGTGTATAAATGTGTTTTTTTTCAAAAATCATGCATGAAAAATTGTAATTTTGCAAACCTGCCTAATATGTAAATGTTCTGCCCTCTGGCACTGGTCCATACATTCTCCTATTAAAGAAATCTTGCCTGGTACCCGAACTCCTATAATTATGGCCGCCACTTAAAGGTAACCAAAACTACTGGAATATAGTAAGCTCAGAGTCTTGAATAGCGTAGAAACCTGGGGAGGCCCTGAGAATACAAGAAGCACTGGTTTTTCAGGGGATGGCAAAGCTCTTTTCTCCTCCAGTTATCTCATTGCCCGGTATGGATCCCAGTACCGTCCTTTTCAGTTAGGATCACTCTATAAAATGGTTTAAAATTCCCCCTAAGAATGACTTTTGAAAACATATTTTTAATTCTTCAAAGTCTATCATTCCCTATTGATTCTCTTTTCCTTCTAAGTTTTGTCTCTTCCTGAAGGAAAACCCTGTTTAGTACACAGGAACATTCTGACCAGGCCTAGAGTGACTCAGATTTGTTCTAAGCAATATCAATATTTTTAGGCAGGGTTTTAGCATTGTAAAAACAGGTAAAATAAGAGACTTGGAATTCCTTCTCTCTGATAGTGCTACATTTCCCAAAAGGTCTCTATATAAAGTTGTGATTTTGTGGCAATTAGTATTCTCATTGGATTCTAATAGTCATGAATGTCCATGTTATCTACAATTGCAGTAAGGTCTAACCACTTAAGACTTACACACACATGTCTTCAATCATACAGCAAACATTCACTGAGTATTTACTATGTTTCAGGTGCTAGTGTTATAGGTGAGAAATCAGAATTAGAAAGAAGAATATTTCTCAAGTTTTAAGAGAACAACAAATAGGGAAAATACAAAAGAAGAAGAAGAAGAAGAAGAAGAAGAAGAAGAAGAAGAAGAAGAAGAAGAAGGAGAAGGAGGAAGAGAAGAAGAAAGCGATGATGACAATAATGGGATGGAATAATTTAATACATTCTGACTGACACACGTATGAGCTACAAAGATCCTCCTAGCTTCAAAATCGCTATGACCTTGCTGGCACCTGCCTTGTGCCAGTGCCTAGCACACTATTCTCCCATGTTAAATTCCTTTCTGGCCTGTCCCACAATAAGCAGTCAGCCTGGTAACCACTGTGGCCACAATTCAAGTTGCAACAGAACAAGTGGCTGAGATCTAGAGCAAAGAAAGTGGGCCGTTCTCAGGCAAACCAGCTAAATTGCTGTAGTTGTCCACTTGCTAATGCAATCCTCCTTATGAACTGTGTTGAGGGACTGGGAGGGATCAAGGGAATCAGCATTATACTGCTAAACATTTCTGCCTAAAACTGGCATCATTTCACATTCTTGGGACACTTATCTCCCAGAAGTACAAGTATTTAAATGATGACCCTGAAGGCCTATACTTGAAAGTAGTAATAGATAAACATATAGGCATTCTTAAGTTTACAGACTGTTTTACCCTCTCAATTTTTTTAAATGTTTATATATATTTGGGGGTGGAGGGCAGAGAGAGAGGGAGACACAGAATCCAAAGCAGGCTCCAGGCTCTGAGCTGTCAGCACAGAGCCCAATGTGGAGCTTGAACGCACGAACCATGAGATGACCTGAGCTGAAGTCAGACGCTCAAGTGACTGAGCCACCCAGATGCTCCCTTTTTACCCTATCAGATTAAAAAAAATATGTAGGGATCTCTGCACACTACCACAGTGAATAAGTAAATTTCAATTAAAATAGAAGTATTAACACCTGTCTCAACATTATTTTTAAGTAGAAAGGAAATTAAGCAGTTCACTCAAATACCCAAAGGTCAAATGACTTAAACTCATAGGTCACTTGGAAGAGCTCACTTAGAGACTTGAGAAAGGCATTTAATATTATACTTGGACTTAAAAGCACTTTCCCAAGAATAAATCACTAATATGAATCTTCCCTTCCATCACACTGGGTAACCTTTCACAAGTCAGTGCAAATGCCAAGGCTTTTTGCTTTGATTTTTCAAAAGTATTAGTAATACTTCTGACTGAGACCTTTCTTAGTGTTAAAAAAGTAAGCCTAATTTAAGGTATTGTTGGTAATACTGAAGACAATCTTAATGTAATCATAATGATGTGACTTCAAACTGGTGATTGAAGTAACAACTTTTCTATATCATTTTTGTAAAGACATGTCTTGGCCTGGGGCTATGCTTGGTACCTCTCCACACAGTCAGTGTAAAAACTGAATTATATTCCTCCCAGAGAACTTAAGAGTCCAAATATATGCCATGAATCGTCAAGAGGAGCTTAAATCATTTCAGAAATGTTACTAAAAATTTTAGGCAACAGCAACTGTTAAGATGAAACATTTCGATTGTTAAGATGCAATTTTGAAGACTGAATTTTTTTCTTCCATCATCTGAATGGTCTGGGTCATATGGAGTTAGTCAAAAGAAAAAAAGGAACATAATTCAGAGAAAGTAACTACAACTTTGTGCACTGAACACATAAGCTTTATCAACAAAGTAAATAGTAAAACTTGCAAATTTCATGGAGTTCTGAAATCAGTCAAGGGAAAAGAAATAAATGGTGATCTGTGGCTTAAATCTTTTACTAACAGTTTTAGTTTTTGAAAGAATGACATGATAGCATTGCATGCTTACTCTCTCTCTTATAGTTAAAAATGCATAAGAGCATCATAACTAAAATATACGTATTGCTTACAATTTACATATAAGTCACTGGACAAGAAAAAGAGATTCTACCTCTAGGAGTTTAAAATCAGAACTGATGACACTAACTTGAAAAGATCAGTGTTAGTTATATGTCACAATAATTGACAAGAAGTAGATACTAAAATATG
Organism: Neofelis nebulosa; assembly: GCF_028018385.1. Lineage (NCBI taxonomy): Eukaryota > Metazoa > Chordata > Mammalia > Carnivora > Felidae > Neofelis > Neofelis nebulosa. The sequence continues at coordinate 91,885,635 of NC_080787.1, read as the reverse complement.
ACCATGAAGTCATCTGAAGAGTGGAAGTCATAAAAACTTTGAGTGAAAGCTGAACAGAAGGGTGGGGACAAGGAATGTATCAGCTTTCTTCTGATCCTACACAAAGACTTCTGGAAGATGTGGGGCTTCCAGGGAGATTACACTGGGGCAAAGGGACAAGACGGAATTCTCCGTGATCACATATTAGGGGTCTGACTGGAACAACGCTGGGAGGTGGGGGTGGAATGACAGAAAGGAGGCAGCTGAAAAACTGTGACTGAGGTTATGAAAAGGTGCACAAAGCAAAATGGAGAAGGGAGCTGAAATGAGGCCAGAGAAACCTGAGCGCCTAGACCATGATAACAGCTTTCCAGACCAAGGAGAAGTCAGTATCACTTCTGGTTTTGAATTGAAAAAAAAGAAAAAAAACTTAACTAGAAATAACAGAAATAAAAAACAAGTATGAGAATTATTCATAATAAATTCCATGTAGACAGTTGCTATGTCAAAACCACAAAATTCAGTGGGAGAAACATATAAACTAAAGGCAGAGCAGTGTTTAATATATGAGCTATGCAAAAATGATTCAAATGAGAAAAAAGAAAAATGCAAATGTTAAGAAAATGCTAAATTTGCACCCATTATACAGGACTTCCACTTGAAAGTGAAGAACACCAATCCAATTTCATTATGATAGAAAAACACAAAGCATTTGTCTGTTTTTATTGTTTTTGTTTTTGTTTTTGGTTGGTGGGTTATTTACTTAATGTTCTATTATATGCATCTCCTAAATATTTATTAGAGATACTAAACTTAATATAGCACTCAAATCTTACAGATTACTTTCCATCAACTCAAACTGAACTATCTCATTCTGGTTTATCTCCCTCTTATCTGCATTTTCAGCTTGCAGTGTACTCTTTCAGGGAACTGACATTCAGAATTGCAAAAATAATCAGTTTTCATTGTATAAGGATTTTTAAAAGGGAAAAAAGAAAAAGGAAAGGAAAGATCAAGTCACATCAATTAGATCTCTAGATTAGCAAATAATTTTTCTTGAAACATAACTATACCTCCATTTTTCTCTGTATTCTTCTGTCACATATACACATATACAAACACACTCATAAACTGAAAACCAAGTCAGACTGGCTCTCTTGTATTATAGACACAAATAGCCACAACTGTCATTTCTTTCACCTCAAGACAAGAACTATATTAGAAAATTTGTTTGGGGCTTGAAAAAGCAAAACAGCAAAACAGAAAGAAAGAAAGAAAGAAAGAAAGAAAGAAAGAAAGAAAGAAAGAAAAGAAAGAAAAGAAAAGGAATAAACATGAAAGAAAGAAAGAAAGAAAGAAAGAAAGAAAGAAAGAAAGAAAGAAAGAAAGAAAAAGAAAAGAAAAGAAAAGAAAAGAAAAGAAAAGAAAAGAAGGAGGGAGGGAGAGATGGAAGGAAGGAAGAAAAGAAGGGAGAAAAAGAAACAAAAAGAATTTTGACTACTTGAATTTATTTGTATTCAAATTATGTGCATTTTGAAGTTGTTTATTTAGGGGACTTATTACATATTTACTTTTCTGAAGCTATGAATAAAAATGTGAATCATAGTTAAGAAATAGCCACTACTAGTATTAAAGATAGCTTTTTTTTCTTTTAAATTTAGGAACCTAATTTAACACAGCTTAGCATTTGAAGAAGACTAAGATTTGTTTGTTCAAATAAACAGGGAAGTGTAAAGCCAGTGGGGATCATATGACCAAGGCAGTGAAACAAGGTGAGTGGTGGTTTGATGAACAGGAGCAGCAGTATGACGGCCATGACACTGAATTCAGTAGATATTTGCACTGCCTTTTCTTACTCCCCTTTTCTTCTAGTCTTTGATGGATATATAATAATTATATTTTATAAGAATGCCAGTGGTGACGGAAGTGCTTCTCCTAATGCAGAGGCTGTAAAGCTATCAGAAGAGCTTTAAGCAAATGTTATCTGTTTTACAGAAGAAATCAATTACCCACAGATTGCTTAAACCAGTGACAGGCATGGTAAGGAATAAAATGTGTTAAGTAGAAAAGTTACAGCCATCAACATGTAAGGAATTACATGATATATGAAAGCAATCACTTGTTCAATTTACCTTCAAAACTAAAACAAGTTCTTCTGCATTGGAAATAAACATGAACCTCTCTCTGAAAAGGGAACAATTTCCAACTCAATGGAAAAAGTACTGTATAAATTTTAGCCAGCAATAGTGCTATTAGGAGAACACAACCAGGTTTTCAGAGATAAAGTATGTGAACTATTTAACATACTTATTTCAAAGTAGGCATCACTTTGTCTTCATCTTCCGACAATTCAGAATTATGTAATTTCCAGATATGCCTGGAATAAAAAGTCTGCTAGAAAATACTCCACGCTTCGTAACATTCCTTATATTTATATCAAACTGCAAAGAGTTTTACTCAATTAAAAATATCTTTATTATTTTTAAGCTTTAATATTCATCATTCTCTGTTGATAACACATACTTCATTATCTGTACTAGCAAGAAAAGATTCACAAGTGGGCCTTTTTTTCTGCTTAACGAAGAAAAATAAGTGTTTCAAAAAGGCTCTGACAGTTCTTAGGGAGGACATCATGGTTCAAAATGCTCATCAAAGCTGTTAATTACTCAGGTGGAGTTGGCATCTTGCCTTGTGAAACAAGGTCACCATTTTCAGTTCTTTTTCCTATCAGTCCTTTAGGAATTTTTGCATTGTGTAATTTAATTTTTAAAACAAATTAATTCAAATCACATGTAACATAAAAAAGTAATTTCTTAATATTGCAACACAGGAATCATTCCACCAGATGTGCCATTAGAGACATCACAGCATAACCATCACATTTCTGTGAATGTCATTGTGTGCAATGACAGCCATGACGAGAGATACCTGCCTAATGAAGAACTTATGCTCCTTTTCACTTTCTTCTCTTTCAAATTGGGACGTGTGGAGGAGAATTTGTTCACGTGATCTTTTAATAGAATCAGGAGTAATATACCAGCTGATGCATACCATCCTTTTATAATATTCTGAGGGAAAGCTCTATACTGACTTAATTTTCTTGGGAATAAAATATGTATATTCAAGATTTCATGCAGGTCGGTTGTCCTTAATGGACAAACGTTAATGATAAATTTAAAGTACCACAGTTTTGGAACACCTGTACATGAAATTCTTTAAGAAGAACCACATTCGTAGTTTATTCACTCTGACACAGACAACAATATTGCGAAAATTCCCAAATGAAAGACAACACGGCTAATGCTTTTTTCTCTGCAAAATTATCAGGTTGATACAATGGCAATGTCCTACTGATTATTCACCACAGACCTTCCAACAGGATAATGCATTCTTAAAGTATGAACTTGAAGCTAAAATATTAAATATGCATTTCCTCCTCCTGGAGGACATGTTGAAATGCCACATGCTGTTGGTGAGAATGACCCATAAGTGTTGGATTTTTCTCCCCCTTGCTCTTCTTTTCCAGAAACAGTTAGTGTGGCGTGCAGTGAACCAAATCAACAATGTGATTCAAGCTGTCTCCGTAGCTTCTTGGCAAAAGAAAGGATAAACTATAAAAACTCCCCTCCTACAGCTTTCAGCTCTTGCTTCCCACACTTTAACATCTTCTGTCACCTCTGGCGCTGTTACTGACCCATGCTAAGCTAAACTAAAGGATGATAAGTTTGCTGCCTTTGCCCTTGTCCTGAGGGGCTGCGCATTATCCTATCAAGTATCAGTAGCCATTTCTGTGGGATATTTGTCACCCCACGAAGGCCTTTGGAACAAATGAAATGGGCAGCGAATTACAAAAATGTCATTCTCTAAAGGAAATGGATGAAGGCTTTTGTTCCCCAGTAATAAATAGATGCCATAGGCTTATAACACTATTTTTATATTAAATTTGACAGGGTTACTATTTCTAGTTCATTAAGGGAACAGCTTGAAAACTCTTTCTGTACTTTTGAAAATAATGTTGTTTCCCTCATTTCTTCCCAGTAATAAATATAAATGATACCTAGCAATAGATCTTGGAAATCACAGATCATGATTAATTTCAAGTTACTTTCGCTAATGATTGTTTTAAAAATGTACAAAAATCATTGTAGGGAGGGCTTTTGAGATTATAAATGGATTATGTAAAGAGGTACCTCTGAATGGATTTTAAAAGTCTGATTTACACCTATTTCTCCTTTCTTTATAAATCACAAATATATTACTTCCTTTTCTCACTTTTCTCACACATTATGGTTTTACAGGGCTTCATGATAAATATGCCATGGACAAAGGTCAAGCAAAGGATAATAACTCAATTCCTTAAATGAAAGCTTCAAAGTAAATCTTCTGTGTTTAACAGCAGTATACAGGGGTCAAGATTACAATGTCCCAGACTAGAGAATAAAATGTGTGTTAATACCTTTGAGCCTCAGTATATTTTTAAATGGGTATACTTGAACTGACATACTTAGATGTTCTTTGAAGTGAAGCTTGAGCAAGATACATAATACATGATAATAAATTAAATAGCACCACATATTTTTAGGTAAATTTGAATTAGTGTGGTTCATCAACATTTTCATGGCAGCTCTTCACTATTTCTAATATAGTAGGTATATTTCTTCTGTAGGTTTGTCTACTCAATGATTTTAAAATTGAGGCATCTTCTGCTCACTAAGCTTAGTTTGTTCAGCAACATTTGTAAGATAAGGTAGTGAAAACAATTCATGGGAATTTTCACTTGACCCATTAGTATATGCATGGAGACTACTAATTGTGGTAGCATACACTTAGTGAAAATTATTTAATAGTGAAACGTTATCTGTGTTAATCTTCAGATTTTCTGATTTTGTATTTTTTTTTTTTTTATTAATTTTTTTTTTTCAACGTTTTTTATTTATTTTTTTGGGACAGAGAGAGACAGAGCATGAACGGGGGAGGGGCAGAGAGAGAGGGAGACACAGAATCGGAAACAGGCTCCAGGCTCCGAGCCATCAGAGCCCCAGAGCCTGACGCGGGGCTCGAACTCACGGACCGTGAGATCGTGACCTGGCTGAAGTCGGACGCTTAACCGACTGCGCCATCCAGGCGCCCCCTGATTTTGTATTTTAGATTATAGCTCTTGGATGGGTATACTGTGGTGCGTTTCTTAGGTTTAGTCAATATATGCTATATTTTGAGAGAATTGATTAGTAAAAACAAGAAGGAATGGTGTAAACCAATTCTAATTGTTGTTTAGATCAAAGTCAACATTTCTCAGAGGCAAATCATTTTTAAAATTCAGCTAAATCTTACTTACTTTCTGTGGACATTTGCTTTATTTTATATTTTTTATTCCTCTTTGCTTCTCAACATGAGAACATGTGCTTGGCTTTGCAAACTCCCTGATTGTATGGGCTGTGATAGGAACACTAGGGGATCCGAAGGTTCTTTAAAGAATACATACCTAAGTGTGCCCATCCACATCTGTCCACTTAACACTTGTGCAGAAGCTCAAAGGCACTAATGCACATTTTAATCTCTAGATGAATCACTGTCATCTTGACTCCTGCATACTGCTGTTAGCCACCCAATACCCATCCTCTAGTGTCCTTTTCTGACAATTTAGATGCCATTGCTTGCAACTAAAAAGGCTTTATCTCTGAACATTTAAATTCCTTGACTAAATCTAGCTAGTGGTTCTTGCACATAAGGGAGGGGAAAGTGTTTGAAAAACACAGAAGAAGAAAATGATAAGCAGTGTTTTTTCTTTGCAAATGGAAAATGATGACTGATACTCCCTATCTTTGTATCGCAAACAGAATAGATAAGTTAAATTAACTCATGGTAGATGAAAAGACTTTCATTACCAGAAACATTGTTAAAAATTACAGTAGGCTGCTCAGAGAACTGAGAAATTTGTTTTCCCGTTGATTTTTTAAAAATAGAGCAGATTCCAACCCAATTTGATTCTATTTGTTCTGTCCCATCCAAAGAAATTGAAGTACAGATTATATGCAATCTTTTAAATCATTTAAATACTTACTGTACAATATCTGGATTCTATCTTTATCTGACTTCTCAAGCAAAGACTTTTCTCAAAGGCCACAATTTCTCTTAATTATCAAATATAAAGATCATTTTCAAATAAATTGGTTTTTAAAAATTTCCTTGATTTGTATCCTTTAATTTAGTCAATAGATCTAAAGCTTCTTATTTCTTAAATATCTTCCTCCTGGCATCCTCAATGGTACTCTCTAGGAAACAGTAACCCAAAGTCCAGAGCACATCAGTGGGATTGTGGGAGAAGCCACAGGAAAAAATACTATACTTCCCTCCGAGGGGGGAAAAATGGTGACAATAAGCAAAAAGAAATAAGTTCCCCCACCTACTGGTGAAACTGAAGATTGTTCAGCCACATTTGAGTTCAGGGCTTCAGAGTAAGTAAACCAAACATAACGCTAAACCTACTAGCAACAGTTTGGCAGCTTATGGGCCTGTAAGAACAGGACAAGAGCAAACAAGTGTGTGGCTGCTTCAAAGCCATGGTGGCCTGATGGAAAGATGCTCTGGACACACAGACACCTTAATCTAGGTGATGGGTGGACCGGCACTCAGAAACCTATGATTTTGGCAGAACTATGCAGGGGGTAGAGGCAGTATAGTGTGTTTTAGCAGTTCTTTGATAATTTATTGAACTAATGATATTTTCACAAATTAAATTAAGTAATTTGGGGGTAAGGGTACTTGCCTTTATATGCCCATGATTTGGGAGAGAGGGGTCAGGAAAAGTTATAATATGGCAACCTGGAAATATTTTATAAGTCACTAAGAAAATTTACCACCCAAATGCTGACTCATTTTTTTAGAGCCACTTGTGGCTCTCAAATGTTTAAATTGACTAAGTCAAGTCACTACTTAGTAACTCTTCAATACGAGAGAGGGAGAAATATTTGAAAAGCATAAATAGAAAATGTAAGAAAAATTTAGAATTTGACACACTAAATTTTCTAGAATAATCATTTTTTTTTCTTTTCTTTGTCTTTTTTTTAAACAAAAGAAAAGCACGGCACATAAAAGCAGAATTTCTTTAACAGATAAGTGTTAATAAAGTATTGCGGTAGCTGACTCAGTTTGAGTATTTCCCTTTTAACCTTTAGAAATAGAGTAAACTTTGTTCTATTTAGTCAATTCTCCTATGTTTTGCTATTGGTACCTCTCTGTCAGTTGGGCAACATTCTTGATTTTGACTTTTCAGACTTCTAGTATTCATACATAATTTAAAATTTTAAACTTCAAAAATATTTCAGTTGCTTCTATTCTGATTTGGGCCCCCTCGATCTCACTTTTCGACAGAATGCTACCAAACGAAAACAAAAACCAAAGTATTTTTAGGATTGATGAGGCTTACCTCCATTCTCTCACCATCTCTATTTTAAACTATTGTAAGTGAAACTTTGTAAATCACAACTCCCAATTCCTACTCCAATGAGCCTTGAAGCAGTATAGCACAAGATTCACATGACTACTTCCCTCACCTGCTCTGTGAACTTGGCCAGGCTGCCTTAAATCTCTAAGACTCAGTTTCCTTATTTCAACAAGCAGGACTAATAAGAGTATCTCCTTCAAGCAGGTGAGATTTTGAAAACACTTGAAGTTTTTGTAAAGTTTGCTTGATCTATTCATCCTAGTATGCTCCCTTCTGAAAAGGAGACTTTTGGTGGGTGTGTTTCCTAACAACATCTAAATAATATTAAATGCAAAATTGTGTCATCCTTTGTGTTTTGCTAACATTTAGAGCATATATTCAATAATATTTAAAATACTATTATGTTTCCAAAATTAGTTTTTTCTTTATAAAATGTATTGTATCACTAATTTTATCACTTCATATTTATCCACATACCTATTTACACACATATATATACACATATAGATATAGTTCATATTTGTGTATACATTTACCACTTTATATTGCATGTATATATACAAGTATTCATATATTTATAGAAACATACATGTTTAAATAAGTGTAAGTGATTTAAAATCATATTATGAAGTGGATCCAGGCTTTTTTTCCCCTATAAACCATTTCTAAAAAGGTGGGACTAATTGTTATTTACGAAATCTGGAACTAGTTTTGACTAAGATACTCAAAAGGTTAGTGAGATACTCTAAACCTAGCTACTTTAAATGCCTTTTTTTATTGCAGTGTTAATATCATTGTTGTTAAGAACACAATAACCGCTGCATTTACTCATTTCTGAGGAATAATCATGAAGGTTGATTTTCATTACCATTTAAATTTTCAGATGATAAAATTAAAGTGAAATCACAAACTTGTTCTGTTAACATCTAGTAAAATAAAATGTAATTTAAACACATAATGTATGATTTTAAAAGGGAAGTAAACTCCTGTTTTTAAAAAGCTCAGCTTACATTGATAAAAGTTGGCACAAATGACTAATCTTTTTAAAGTTTGCTTTCCAAATTTAACTTTGAAAACCACACAGCAACTATTGCTGGTTAAAAACTGCTTTGCAAAATCTCCCATAAAATGTGTATTATATATACATTTAATATAAAGGTAATTCTTCAAATCATAATATATTAATTAGCTACATGATATAGCAAGCCACCATTAGATTACTTATTGTACTAATTTAATTTGCACAGTGGCAGCTAATTTAAAGAAGCATTCTCTTTTCAAGCTTGTTTCTCAGCCATTATTAGGTGAAAATGATTAGTCTGGAATTTGAAAACAATCTTTTTCCCTATTTCTCTCTCTTTCAGAGGGACAGTTTGTGATACTTCTACCTTTGGTGTGTAGAGATAGAGGCAAATAAAAAGATCACATTAATCTAGATGATGCAAACCCATCAAGAGAAGAAAGTGAACTCTACTTTCCAAAATTAGCATCAGATTTTCATCTTTTCATGCCCTTTTCAGGATCCTATTGAAATCGATGGGAGATCTCTGTGTTAGATGGGAAAGAATAAGAGCAATGCTGGGATATACTCAGTACAAATAAATGGAAACTGAATCCCACTGCCTACAGGCCTATGTACGTGTTTCCATAATCATGCATTCTGAAGAAGCAAATATGCCACTCATCCAGCAGATCAGAGAGAGTACAAAGAAATAACAGAACTTGATCCAAATAATAAAGTGGCCTTAAGCAAACTATTATGAAGAAAAAAAACACGATAGAGAAAGTATTTATATGATTAGTAATATATTTTGAGAGTGATATAAAAATGGTCATGAAGAGGTTCGTTGAAAGAAAACATGTGACCCAATAGTGTTAATGTTAACTTAACTCAAGAACAAAACTTTGCCCCAGAGCAGAGCCCCAAACTTGCATAAAATAAAACTATATGAAAGTTGCAGCAGATATATTTTTACAAGACATTCTAATAAAATAATGATATCTATAGTCCAAATATACCAATGAGGGGGCATCTGGGTGGCTCAGTAGGTTAAACTTCCAACTCTTGGTTTCAACTCAGGTCATGATCTCAGGGTTAGTGGATCTGAGCCCTGTGTCGGGCTCTGCACTGACAGCATGGAGCCTGCTTTGGGATTCTCTCTCTCATGCTCTCTCTGCCTCTATCTCAAAACAAACAAACAAACAAACAAACAAACAAAAAAACATACACACACACATCAGTGGGTTCAGCAGTGGAAGTAAAAAATAAAAGCAATGGAAAGAAATAGGAAAAATCTTTACTAAAATGTGGTTCTGGTATGCATAAGGTAAAATATGTCCCAATTCAACTAGCATTATCTGTCCTCAGCAATCTGTGATCACCACTAACAACAGTATGGCTCTCATATTCTAACCACAAATTACTCAGGAAAAAACAAATGAATTGATCATTGAATCAAATAGACATTTTGCCAAATTAGAAGACATTTGTCTGCATGAGACATGCACTTTGCATAGTTTTCAAATAATGGAAACTGATGACTCCATAGGCAAAGCTCTAATCAAAATTTCTGTTATTGTAAATTCGCTGAACATTTATTCTGTGTCAGGCACCATTTAAAGCCCACAGGTAAATCCTTTATGGTCAATATTCTTCTTCTACCAAAAAATTCACTGAAATTTACCTATAAACTCAGTTACTGAAGTCCAGGACCCTCAGTGAAAACTGTAGCCTAGGGTATAAAAACACTAGTCACCCAAACCGTTTATACCCTATAATAGGTGCGTTTATGTGTTCTTCACAGATAAGGATCTAATTCCACTTAATGTATTCAGGAATATTGAAATTCATTAATTCTATTCTGGTTTAAATTTTTATTCTCTTATGTAAAAAATGTTGCCTTAAGGCCCTCAATTTAATAGAAACTGTTTAAACTTCACATATACATATGTTTCCCCTCTCTGTTTTGTGTTTTACACTATAACAGAGATAAACAAAATACTTTGGAATTAATTAAACAAACAAAAGTATGAAGTCCAAAAATGTAAGTAGAATCACTATTACTGAGTTATCTAGTGTTTTGTTTTGTTTTTTCCCTGCTGGAGTTATTATTTAAATTTCATACTTTGGTGTTGGGGTATAGAAACTATTCAGAATAAAATGAAATGAATGAAGTAATTAATCACAGAGTTAATAAAATTAATTTCAACAAGAAACAGGCTGATGTTCTTATGTGATTTGTAAAATAAACTAATTTTATTGAAAATTGCAAAAGAAGGTATCCAGAATGTTTTGGAAAGTGGTAACATCCTTGAAATGATCATATATCCATGCAAACTTGTGGCTCTCTCATTTACAAGTTTAAATTTAAGAGAGGACATTATCATCAACGTCATACACATAACTAAATATTTAATGATTTAGGAGGGCATTGTCTTTTCATATTCTTTTAACAGAGCACAGGCCTTATTTTTGCTTTTTTTTTTGTTTGTTTTTTTTTTTTGTTATTTCATATGTATTAATAGGTCAATCATATAAGAAGGAAATCATTTCCCCTTCATCTGTTCATATCTAGGGGGAAATTACAGGGTAAAAACAAGGAAGCAAAATAGAAAGAAGTAGGAAATGTATATATTATATATAAGAAGAAAATAAAAGTATAAACAAGATGCTAAATAAGTCTTCATAAATCAAGGATCTTGGTTAGCCTAGCCAGTTCTCATTTTTCTTTTCTTTCTCTCATTTCTTTGATTGTCAAAATGATTATCTACAATCCCTAGGCATCCATATCCCTTATTCTTTATTTTCTACTTGGAACCTAGCTATAGGTTTGCCATATATTAAAACTTTGCAGTCTACATTTATAGAAAAACTTACACTTTTCACTTGCGATTCTCAATTCTGATATTTCACACACACACACACACACACACACACACACACACACACCTCCCCAATGAAGTTGAAGTAAAAATAAGAAAATATAAATAATAATGCTTCCCAAAAGGAATTACCAAAAGGAACAGTAAAATGCCTGGATTTCTTTAACAGTAACCTGCAACGGCCTATCTTATCCCTTTCAAAAGAAAATTCACAAAGGGGATTTTCCATATGTTCTCTAGCCTCATGAAGTTATTCAATAAACTAAAAAAGAATCAGCTCATGAATAGTTTTGAAAAGAGCACAGTGATTTTGCTGGGGAAACATTAGCACCAGGACCTTTCAAAACAATCACAAGTAGAGAAGCACACAGAGTGTGCGATTCGGGGCCTCCTCTAGGCTCTTTCAAGACAGCCCATAAAGCACGAGATTTCAGACACCAAACTGTTCAGCTGAATACCGGAAATGACCAGAATGGTCCTGCTCCTGTGAGTTCTGGCTATCAGAGCAGCTCATTTCACCACTTCGTTACTTGTGGGCTTTCCACAGTGCTTGGCACAAGATAAATGCTCAATAAATCTATGATAACAGAAATTTTGATCAGAGCTTTGCCTGTGCAGTCATCAAGTACCAGTTCTGTATTCAATAACACTTTGCTTGGTGTTGAATAATTCAGTTATCACCTTCACCAACCAGAATGTGCCCAGAGCAACAGAAGCCCTGTACCCTGAGAGGTCTGATTACAAACTAGAATTCTTTGAAAATCTTTAGGAATGCTCCTTCTCTTTTTATTACAACAGCGTGTCTCCTCAAAAAAAAGGGCGGGGGGAGGGGACTATGTAATAAAGTAATTCAGAAAAAATAAAGATGAAGGCAAGGCAAACATAAAATGAAGAGAACATATGGCTTTTTACATGATCTATGCCAATATTTTACCTGTCTTCTATTATTCATCTTCTTCCATATTTACATATTTCTCCATTTATACATAGGGAATTGAAGTTTTTCCCTGCCCCAACTGATATACTGATGTTTGGGATTCTGATTATTGTTTAAGAAGACATTTATCAGCAGGAATCTTGCTCTTCCACCAATAGAATTAATTCCTACTGTTCTTTGGTTAGTTTCCTGGGAAGAAGCCTACCATTCTAATGCAATCTTCTCTATTTCCGAGTTTTCCCAAGCATAGACATTCTAAGTTACAGTGGCAGAGGCAGCCCTAATGTTAATGCTAAAGTTAATGTTCAAGTGCAAAGAAGGAACTTGAAATTCTCCCTAATATTAGGAACAATGAAATTAAATACATTACATCCCTCTCTCTCTCTCTCTCTCTCTCTCTCTCTCTCTCTCTCTCCCATTCTCTGAATCCTAGCTGTTCTAAATTCTATTTTTGAAGTTTGGGAGAATTTTCAAAAAATCTTATTTAGGCTATCAACCATTATCACTTTGGGTTTCTTTAAATCTCTTTACCCATAAACTAGATTACAGAAAGTGCAAGTAGAATAAGAAAGAAATGCATGTTTTTATTATTATTAAAACAACTTAAGAAGAAACTCCTTAAGTAAATGGGTTAGCCTTTTGGCACCCTAAAGGATGAGCAGCTAGCTTTCCTGCCCACTAATGAGCTACTTTTGACCTAACTAAAATCATTTCAGGACCCGCTGTATCTACTCATTCACAAAGGCCTCCCCCACCCCCATACCATTTCCATCCAATGGGCTGTCTGCCTGATCTGCATGCAATATTGTCCGCCAGCATGAACGATTTACAATGGGCACTTTATTTCTGTAATTTAAAAGGAAAAAGAGAGAGAGAGAAACAACTACTGATGCAAAATATCATTTTTTCCTTTCTAATGGATGAGTAATAACCAGGAGATTTCTGAAAAGCTGTCCAGGGTGCCTGTCAGAGCTGGCAAAATTTCTGACCCAGAGAAATATATTCACGAACAGGCCCTGTGATTATGAGTTACAGGCCCCTTTGGAGCAAGCTGCTTAGAGAAGCACCAGAGAAATTATAAAACTAGTCTAAATACTTGGCACATAGAATTCACCATTCATACATGCATACAATTTCGCACAGAAGAAAATATATAAAATTATATGTTCTGAATTAAATTTAAAACAACATATATGGAATATATGTTACACGAGAACTCTACAATGAAACCCTATTTCAATAGATGCCAAAGGGCTGGAAATCAGGAAATGGATGTAAATTAGATCAGACTTTGGCACCTTGCAAATCCATATTCCCATCAGTCCCAATCCTAGTGCTCCAATTTAACTTGATTCTGAAGATCCTCTTTGTGGTCTGATTTGGAACCTATTACCTCTCTTTTGAAAGGAGAACAATAAGGGAGGAGAGCAGGAATATGTGAAGAAAGGTAACCATAATTCACTTGAATTAAGGGATCATTTTGCTTCATGTTCCCTTTCAGTCCCTCCTGCCCTTGCGTAGATCTTGGCAACGGTTGCTGTTAACGGTGCCAATTTAGTGAAGGCAGTGGGCACCGTGCTGGAGTGGAGAGGAACAGCATAACGTCTCCAAACGGAAACTGTTTGTCAAACGCCAGAAGCCAACAGAGTGATTTAGGAAACTAGGGGTTAAAACAACTGTGATCATTCAAATCAGCGCTTTTGTTCTACACGGGATTTCTCTTCACAAGGGCAGTTCAGTAGCAGGCGCCTCTGCCTGGTCCCTGGGAGAACTGGCGTAACTTTCCTCTAGGTGGTCTCTCAGAGTGCTGTTCACTTTGCAAAGCTGGAAGGAGTGTGGCCAATCAGTGAGGAGTTGTGCACTTAGCAAGGTATATATACAGGATCTATACAAGATTATTTACAGGGCCTTGAAATGAAAATGATGAATGCAGTGTTTATACAATTCCTAAGCACATAGTAAGCTTCTTGGATAAAAATCAGTTAAAGTGGCAATTTGGCATCCCCTGGAAGAAACATCTGGTTAGTTGACTACAATTTCATTTGTGAATCAGCAGTTTTGGCACTGTACAGACACAATCAGAGATTAATTTTATGACGTTATCCGAGCTTATTTGCACTTTGTTTTGAAACTTAGGCAAATGTCCAAGTGTGATTGGGGGATGATACAACAACGGTAACTTTGTCTAGTGAGTAAATTGCATTAATACTAATGGGATAAATATTTTAGATAGCAATTTAGGTCATATTTACAGTCTGCAGAGTACTTCTATAGGTATTATATCATTTGGTTCTCATAATAACTATAGACAAAGGAGATCTTTTCAGATTCACAGTAGAGGAAACTGAGGCCAAGGAAGTTACTGGGGCCCAAGGTAACTTCTCAAACCAGAACTTTAATTCAAGTTGTCTGATTCCAATTCTAGTGCTAATTTGCATCTCACTGGGCTAGGGAAATATGCTAAATGTAAGAAAGGGTGCTTTAATGCTTGGTCACAGGGTTGTTGCTGTTGGTTCAGAAGTGGAAGAGCACAAGAGCATGAAAGGCATCCTCGTGACTCAGAATCTGTTGCAGAGAAACAGTGGGTGTTTGTGGATATTGGTAGATACAGTCCATATGTATTTAAGTGTGTACATTTGTGTTTGGTGTGGAACCATGCCCTACAGATAGTGATGAGTATTCATATGGCTGGTGTGGTTGAAAATGCACAGGTAAGTCTGGTCTTAGTCACCTTTTACATGCTCTAAAACAGTACAGGTACTTCTCATTTAGCTGTCACTATCGCCTTATTATCCTTTAGGAAGATACAAAAAAGGAAGGAAGCATGGGTAGGTGTTGTTCACAGTAGCAAACAACACCACCGTCATTTTCAGAGTGCCCTGGATAAGGGACAACTTTCAGTGCCTATCACATCTGAAGCTAGCATTCAAGATTCTCAATTTTCTAATTTGAAAGAGAAGATGGACCATCTCTTTATTCTAATGTGTTTATGAATGTACCAGTTCCATTTTTAAAAATTCCAAAATACCCAACCTCCCCCCCCCGCTTTTTTTAGATGCAGTATATTTACGTGACATTCTGAATGTACCGTGAAACTCAGAGTGGAAATTTAGTTTGCTATCGGCTAATAACTTCTCCCTAGCAGTTCAACCTAAAATTCAGGAAATTGACTCTTCACATGTGTGTGCCCAGAAGCACTTAAAAAGAAGCAGTACCTGTGCATAAGGGAAATAAGGAGATAATGGTAAAGAATACGAATGCCACGGAACATGGTGAGTTTCATAGGCTTGGTTTTTAATTCCTGCCATTTTTTCACATTTCGAGAGTAAAACAAAGAACAAGCGAACAGCAAGAGATTAATGCAAAAAAGGTGGCTCTTCCCCAAACATTCTGCCTTTTTATCCTAGTGTCTGGAAAATGAATTGAGGCTTCTGAAAGTAGCAGTGCCTTTGCATTTTTCTTCATTAGGAAGTGTATTTGTAAAACAAGCTCCAAATTTTTGCCATTCATGATTCCTGGTCACAGGGTGATATTCTTCAGTGACACAGTCTTCGATGTATATGAGCCAAAGGATCATTTCTCATCCAGGGCTCAAGACGTAGTTAAGGCGCAGCTAAAACCACCCCTCCCACACTCTCCACTTCAACAACAGCAGCTCATTATCAGAAGCACGTTGCAAAGGGCGGTGCAAGCACAAAAATCAATCTGATTGCCTGTATAGCTCTGCAAAATCATTCCAGGGGAGAAAAAAGAAATGTCGGAGAGGAAGGAGGAAGAGGGGCTGGGAGGTGGGAAAGAGCAGGAATGAGGACATAAGCCCTCACAGGCCCATAAGGACTGAAGTTTAATGGCTGAGTGCTTGTTTTGAACTGTGACCTGAGGTTTGGCTGGGCACTAACAGTGGCATGCCTCATCAGCCACTGTCATAGCCACCCCAGGGTATACCTCCAGCAGGGAGTCAGCTCCGTATCCTGAATTCTCAACTACCAGCTACCCACTGCCTCCTCCGCACGCACTGCTGAGACCCTGCCGAGAAATCAGCATGCAACCCAAGGAAGCATCCTTTCCTCTGGAATAAAAATTAATATTACTTGTCATATTTCATGTCTGAGCTCTTTTCATGCTTTATCCTCTGGTAATGAGGGCTAAATTACCAATATTAGTAGATTTTCATGGCTAGCACAGAAAGAGCTGTTACCAGAATAAATGTTTGCCTTGCTTCTGTTGGACACAGGCTCTGCTAATGCAGCTTTGCTAATTATTTCTAAATAGGCAATAATCTGCATCCCCTAGTGCTGGATAGTGGATTGGCCACGTACCTGCTATTTCCCTTATTTACATGTTTTACAACTTTATCAACTACACTAATTACACTCTGAGCACTGTTTAAAATTTTCTGTTAATAGAGATACAATGATGCACCAGAGGATGTGTATTTATGCCATAATTACGCCTCTGTTCCTACGATGCAGTCTCCAATTAGCTGTCTACGGTGGCACAAGCAGCTGCCTGATATTCTAAAGCAGTGAAACATCTGCACGGCGGATGATACGCTCACATGGATTTTTTTTTAAGCCTAGAAATTTACACCCAAGGGAGTGCAGACAAATAGGAGCCTGTCATGTGTAGGGATGATTAGAAATCCTCACCATGGCAACATTGGAGCAGCCATGTCACAGAGTGAGGGGACACATGTCTAGATGAAGGCGCTAAAAACATTTGCCATTTTTTTTTTTAGCTTCAGTCTTCCAAACTTCCCTCCCTCCCCCTTTCTCTTTTTCATATTCTTCTCTTTGCATCTAAAGCCAACCAAAACAGCAGGTGAAAAGGCCAAAGTCTGCAGCCATGCAAGGCATATGACACCCGGGATTTAGTGTTAGGAAAAACAGTGCGCAATCAGAAATGTTAGACCCAGAAAATGTGCAGGGCCAGGAAGGGGTGTGCGTGTGTGCGTTGTTTGAGAAATATTGTAATAATAATTTTTATCATATATACATTTTTTTAGTGGCCGGTGGTGTTAAGAGCCAGAGGCAAGATAGAAAATAAATATTAGACAGACTATAACAGTTGAGGTACCTTATTCCAAAGATGACACCTAATTTAAAATTTCCTTTTAACCCTCATTAACAGTTACAATTTCTGCATGAACAGTTGGCTAGCACACATTAGTGAGAGTAGGGGAAGGCACACAAATGTCTTCTAGTTTGATATTGAATATATTTCTTAATGGCTGCTTCTTTGATAAGCCTGCCTGTATAAAGACAGTGCATGGATGTATTTAACCATACATAAAAAGGGCATTGAACCCTATAGGCAAATATGGAGAAAATATAAAAACACACCATCCCTTTTCCCAGAACTGTATTGATTTGTGTATTATAGTAATTACACTTTTGTTAGGAATAACATCATACTTTGCCTATGATTTGACCACATAGGCTTTAAAGATGCATCTCATGGTATTTATTGTTTTGCTCAATATATTGCCTTTATTCCAACATGAAAATACTGAAATTTAGTTATTAATTTAAAATTGGTTTTCCAAATAATTATCTTATCAGATGGTCATGGCAACACTTTACAATTAATAACAAAGACATGTTTAAAGGTATTTAATTAGCAGAGAGCTGAGAGGTGAAGGGGGCTCCTACTAGTGAAATAATTAGAGGGAAAATGCTTTAATATGAAGAGTAATTATAGGTAGGAGTAAAAACGTAACATATGTGCTAAATTATAAGAGTACCACAAGCAATGTGAACTGCATTAAGGATCAAACCTAATCAGTTAGAATCAGCACTTGTTCTGTGACAACAGTCCTGGTGGGAAGGCACTTGGTAGTCCATACCTGTGTTACTTGACATCACTTTAGATGCTACTAATGTCAGGGTAAGGTCCAGATCATTGTATCATAACTGGACTGCTCTTGGGAATAAGTCGTTTTTAAAATGCACATCACCTAATTCATTCTCTTGAGAAAGAATACAACATTAGAAAATGATTTTGTTATTAAAAGGCATATATAATAACTTCTGTTAACAGACTAAGTGTTTGCATATACGTGTATATGTATATATGTGTACACATATACATAAAGACTGGCAATGCTTTCAAATTAATTGCATAATACGATACGTCCATAGTAAAGAATCTCAAAATTGGAGTTGTGTGTTTTAGAAACAAGGTTTTATAATTCCTTGATATGTTTAAACTAACTTCATAAAATTCTAATAAAAATTTTAACGAAAAGATCATTTTGAGTTAACAGACTATATGCATTAGCTTGGGTTAATGGCAGATAAATCTCCTAAGCCCACTTCTTCTAATCTCCCAACACCCTGGTACCATTGGGTACATGATGATCAATATTTCAGTCAGTCCCCTCAGGCTCCTGGCTTTTATCAGACCATGGCACTAAAGCACCTTACAGTGTTTACCAATGAAATCATAAAGCATTATGTTAACAGTGAAAATGTCTTTCCTCTACTTAACACTTCAGGTAACGTGGGAATTAGTTACTTATTCAATTCCAAAAGAGAAACTGAGAGTTGCCTTCATTTTCCCATACCCAGCAAGCGAATCCTGAGTGCAGCTGTATAGTGACCACATAAACAATTCTTGTCATGACTCTGGTCTGTGGGTCTCCTCATCCCTCAGCATACCATATTTTGTACAAGCCTTATATTAGAGGAGTATGATACTGAAGATCCACCATCCACCACATCTGTCAGCATAAGGACAGAGTTTATCTGATAAACAAGTCATTTTTGGAAACTGCAGGTGCTCCCACTGTGAAGTATTAAATGTGGCCCCGCTTAGATACATAGAATGGGGTTCCGGTCGACTGAACGCGGGCTGATAAGCTCTGCACAGCTCAGAATGCTGTTTGCCCACATACTAATGTTAAACAAAAGAACCGCAGACTGCAGAGAAAGGATGCGGGTCAGACCAGTAAATTGCTTAAACCCTTAGGCAGCCTTCTGAAAAGAAAAGGCATGAAAGAAGCTGATATGAGCTTTTATGCAGAATTGTTCTGTTTATTATCCCTGTTAAGGAAATGATGGCAAGTGCCTTGTTAAACTCTATATTCCCAACAAGGCAAGAGGACTGACTCCCTCTAAACAAGATGCAATATGCCACTGGTCATCACTTGATAAACCACACATCTCTTCTATAGTATTTATACATTGTGAATACAATAAAATGACAATAATAAAGCAGCACAGATAATAACCATAAATGCTGCTCAGTTGTGTCCTAGTAGCACCCTACCTGATTTGTCACTGGGCATTCCAAACTACTACCAATCTGTCATGGGAGAAATTCATTTTGTATCAAAATTTCACAATCTTCCGTTAAAACTCTGTTAGTTTTCAATTGTGATGGTTCAATTGCAAATGAATTGCAGAGACAGTTTAACAATAAAATCAGAATAAAGTATGTTATTGTGGCAACATGTAAACTTACCCTGAGTAAAACAGGGATAGAATTTTATTAGTAAAATTCTCCAGTGGATAACATGACAGTCAATATTGAATCTCCCATGTGGTTGGGGTTTGAGCTGGTGGAAGGGATGGGAAGATTCTTGAGTTTGGTAGACTTTCAACACTTCCACTCAGAGCTGCCCCCTTAAAAGACGGCATCTTTTCTGAAAACAGAGTTTTCTTCTGCTAGGTTTCTGCTACACCTCCCTACCTACAGAGACACTTCTGATTCATTGTTGGGACAAAGGAAATGAAGGAAGATCCCAAAGCTTAAGGAAAATCTGATGAGAGAACTCTAATAGATAAGCAATCTATTCCATCCAAATCACAAAGCAAGAAAAGATTTGACATTCAAAGGGCCACTGTGCAGGAGAAGGAAATAAAACTACATGATATAAAGACAGAATAAAAAAACACACACAGGCGACTGTACCAACAATAAAAAATTAAAAATTACCCTTTGCTTAAAAGTAGTATAACATGTCATTGAGTACTACTTTGACATTTCCCTGCGGCTTCTCTCAACAGGCAACAAATGAAAACAATCTTGAACCTGTTCTGCTAAAGGCTCGGTGCAGGAGGGCTGTCCATACGTTGTCATCAGATAATCTTACAATCATGGTCAGGCTTCAAGTATTGACGCTTATAAGAGCAACAGGTTTTAATAGGAAACGCTCAAATCTGGTCACAAATGTTTAAAAAACAAACAAAAATTTAAGACACACATACATGCACATCCATTCTCCCCCCCCCCCCACACACACAAAAGCACATACTACTAAGATTCTTCCACATTATATCAAATTTTAGAGAAAATAAAAGTTTAATAGTTCTACCCTAAGGGACATATAAGCTGAGAAATATTTTTAATCAGGCTAATAAATGGTAACAAAGAGAATCCCAACCATCAAAAGGAGAGTGGAAGGGGAGGGCCAGGCCTGCCCAAGAACATGTGACTAGGGATTGTGCAGACTCAGTATGACCAGTGAAGAGCTCAGCTAAGGACAGACATCAAAGGAAAAAGGAGATTTCCTAGAAGTAAAAAAAACATACATCTCTAGATTTAAAAAGAAAACAAAACACACACACACACACACACACACACACACACTGCCAATTCTGACACTGTGTGATATTGCAGCTCTAGTGAATGGTCCATGGAGGGAGCTGTTGACACAAGTTCCTAGGTGGAGATAAAACGACACCATTACCATCTGCAAAGAAGGAAAGGGAAGAGAACTTAACTAAGCAACGCATTTGAAATGATTTGGTAGAAATAACTTTCCTTGAAGCTAAGAATCTGTTCTCCAAGGGCATCACCTAATGTAGGTCCCTTCCAGGCACCTCTACTGGCCTCTGTGCGTGCTTCAGGGCTCAGTGCCTCTGCCTCTGTCCTATATGGACAGAGGCAGATAGCCTTCAGATCACACAAATAAGCCACCACTCCAAAAAGGAGAGCTCTGAGAAAGGCTAGGAGTAAGTGCTTAATCCCTGCCATGCCAAACATATTGTCATGGTAATTATTTACTCTGGGTAACACCGGTGGTAAATAGGTTGGAAGGATGCTGTCATCAAAGAGCTAAATTCAGACCTCGCAGAAGAATGAGCCTGCTGGAGATGTATCTTTTTGTATATTGTCTGACTCAAGAATACATAATGGGTGCATCACTTCAAATAATTTTCATTTCACACATTTTCCAGTGTAGAAATTTTGCAGAGTAAGCCTTTCTTTTTCTTCTAATTCCTTGGCAATAGGCATTGACAGGCTTCAGGTGATGAAAGCAAAAGATTATATATGTGGACTGAGGATCCTCGCTGCTCAGGATTTATTCCCAAAGACCTTCACCCACCTAATCTGGAGGGTCTTTCAGGGCAGAGAGCTCACGCCCTGCCTAAAGGAGGTTCACAGAAGGAAAAAAAACTCAGCAGAGCTAATGTAGAGCAGGGCTTTAGAGCAGTCTGTCCTCAGCTGCCTCCTGCTTCAGCTCATCTGAGGAAGACCTATAAGAAGCCACACATTTTCATGGAGTCTAAGAGCAGCAGTGATGACATTTGTTCGCAAAAGTGGGATAAGCTTTGAAAAAAAATTCAGACTGTCTCCCCCTCCCCTTTCCTTTCTTTAGACATCTATGTGTGAGAGGGTGAAAAGCTCAGCTCAACAAGGAACAATATTATGTAACTTGGTAAACTTGAATATTTTGGATTAATCTTTTGGAAAATAAAACTTTTTTTTTCAACAACACATTTATATGTCCTTTTAGAAAACCTACCACAATGGCTATTTTCTGAAGTTGAGGAATATTGATGTGAGAAAGGTATCTTTTACTTCTCAATTTCTATGAAATTTACACTCATATTCAGCTCTTATGACAAAACATTTTGCCCTCAGGTCATAAAAATTATGTCTATCTTTTTGAAGTATGAAAGATCCTCATGAATTAACATTTACTAAAAATAATGAATATAAAAAAGAACAATAATTACAACCATGTTTTGACCCTACATATACTTGGAATGGTACTAAAATGGATAGACCAGGGAAATTATTTTCCATGGCATTTTGGTAAAAATTTGTGAAATGGGGACTCTCCTCCTTGAGTCCTTAAGGATTACCTTGAGTTAAATGCTCCTTTGCCAGTAGTATCACATTTATCCTTCTCACAAACTTACGATGTCAGGCAGAAGTTATTACTAATATCAAGGTTTTCAATGGAGAAACTCTAATAAAATATTAATGTTCATTAATTAATGCTTTAATTAATTAAGAGGAATGTTTTTTTTCTTTCCATATTTTTTTCAGTAGCTTTTGCTTCTTGCAATGACTTCAGGCCCTGGGGCAATTACCAAAATTATTTTTGACATATAACCAACCTAAAGTTGGTTCTCAAAAACACAATGCCTATTATTCACCACATAGCACTAAGGATGTATGTATGGATCCATTAAATTCTTCCTATTTTCTAATAAAGAATCCTTCCCAGTCTGGCTTTCCTGTGTCTGAATTGCAGAGGTGTTTGTGAAGTGTTCTAATTGGTCAAGCTGCAGGAACATTATTGTTCTGTTAATTATTTTAATTCAGCCATACATAAGAACAGGTGAGGAAACAAAATGGAACAATAAAGTGAAAATAGCAAAAAATAAAATAAAGGAATGAGAGTTACTGATGGGATAGTTTGGTATTTCTGTCAATGTGAACACAGTTTGACACCAAACATATTTCTAGAATAGTATCAAAACGAATGACATATTTTAGACTTCAAGGAAATTTTTATGTGGGTTGTGTATATATAAGTTAATGCATCGTAAAGGTTATGATTGGGCCTTTCAGAATCAAATATTTGCATATTTAGCATATCCCCCACTGCTTAGCTGTGTGTGTCATCCTAACGGTACTTGACCTCTCTGATGTCAGTTTCCTCACATATAAAATGCTCATGCTAATAGCTAACCCATAAAGTTGATGTGATAATTAACTGATTAGTTAATGTGACAATATGTGTGGTCAAATTGTATCAATTCAGATAACTAAGGATTTTGTACTGCATTAATTGCGTATTTTGGTTTTATTTAGAGCAAGCTATTGGAGATAAAAATTATTGGATGAGAAAAAGAAACCATGCATTGATTGTGTACCTATGATTCTTGATTATTTTTGGAATGAAAACTTTAAAAAGTTCACTGAAAAAAACAACAACAGGCGCTGTCTGGATTGGGGGGTTTCAGCCTTAATTTCTCCTCAGAAGGAAATTCTGTTTCTCATGGTCCCCCTCTATGGACTCAGTGGATCCGACATGCTTTGTGGCAGTGGTTACTAACTGCCAAGTAATAGCCTCCTTCTCTGGCATACTCTGAATATGCGACAGCCTCATTTAGATCCATTACTTGGGTTTATAAGTTTATCAGATAAATAGGAATCGTTGGGAATAAAAGGGGACATTGTTGACAGCCAGTCTCTGACAACAGAAGTAGACACAGATTCTAACAAACAGGGACATGTACTTCGTCTATTTATAGGTATCACTCTGTTGGAGAGCGATTTGTTTTAATTAATACATGAAGCCAATACCTTGTGAAATATTTCCCCCTCAATCACATGCTTCCCACTTAAGAGTGAGGTAGAAATTTTCTCTCTATAACAAAGATTTTAAGTGAATTTCAAGAAACTACCTAGACTGCTGAATACATACTACTTACTCTACGGCGTGATGAACATCTCTGTGATGCAGAAATTATTTTCTGCAATAGTATTTTTAAGGCAGAAACCTGTAAAAGTTTGCTTATGTTATCGGGTAATATCAATACACTTCTTCATCGAAAAGGGGTTTGCTGAATTAAACTGAACAGGAAAAATATCTGGCCATTCTTAGACAATTTCAAAAGAACATAAAAGCCTGATATTAACACTTAGTGATTTTTGCCTTAATCTGAAAAATGCAAGCCATTATAGAATATTGAAAATATATACTTTGATCTCTGTGGTGAGATCTCCACTGCCACTAACTTCCCTAGAGATCCTGCTCTGATGCGATGAGGCTCTATTGCGTTAGTGATGATGCAACAACAGACCCTTCTGGCCAGATGAGGTTACCAGAAGCAACCCCTCTGAGCGCTGCAGGAGCTTCCTCTAGTTGGGTACAGGATCATCTTGCCATCAAATGTGACCTGACACGCTCAACAACGTTGATATATGTGCAGTAGTTACTAAGGGTAACTCTTGATCAATATGTCAGATTTCAAAAGCGATTGCAACACAGTAGACTGTGGATTATGAGGGATCTGAATGCACAAAGGCAATAGAAGGACAAATCAGGCAGGACTGCCTGTGTTTTGCATGTCAAAGGACAGAGCACATGATGCTGGATCTATAAATGCTCTGAGTACTTAAGAAGGCAGTAGGCTGTGGATCATTTGGTGGGCTAAAAATGTTAAACATTACAAGTTAATTATTAGTAAGAAGAAGAAAGAGAAGAGGAGCATGAGCACACAGAGTTCTGTAAACCCCAGTAATTCTGCCCAGGCCTGTGACTTGCTCAGACCTCACCTAAGCATCCATTAACATGATAATGCGCATTAATCCCGCCAAACACAACTCATCTGTCATCTGCACTGGCAACCCATCTGTGTGCATGTTGAGGGGGGAAATTCACAGTTTTAGCTGTCGAGGGATTAGCTTCAGAGGAAAGGCTGATTTTCCGTAATTCTTTGCTAGGAAAGCACTCATTTGTTTGCATTTATTGAAGCACCTATTTACTTTTCAGCTTTCATTGTCCCACCAACATCTTTAGCAAAAGCTAAGCAGGGGATGGAGAAAATGGCAATAAAAACCTCTCAGGACAATCAGGCTGAAGCCTAACATAGCTGTCTCTCAAAGTTTGCGATATTATTTATACTTATTTCTTTGGCTGATCCTTATTTCCTTTTGCTCTCTGTCAGAGCAAAGGAAAGATAGGGACATATTCTTATATCTTTAAGTTTGTTCATTAAAGGGCTATCTTACTGACTTAAATGGGTAAAAATTACATATGTCTTATTGTCATATATATTCTGTTATATGGACAAGAAAAAGAAGATACCGCTTCAGAGAAGGTAAGAATAAAAACAAGTGTTTTTATTTACCACTTATTTAAAAGCAAGCACAGTGCTTTTTCTCCTCGCCATGAAACCTTATCTAGTGGTTGAATATAGTCTGTTCTTTGGGTTATATCTACTTTGGGCAAAATTATATATGTACAGTAAGTAAATACAAACTTTCTCCTAATGCAAACCTACAAAAAATATAAGAAGCACTGGCAAAAGAAATGCCATTAAATGTTTTTGAAGGTAAACTAACAATTCCATTCAGCCAATTTAGTGGAAAGAAAAATCAGCCACAAGGCATGACTGGTTGTTTGACTTAATTATTCACTTTTCAATGGGTTATGTTGGAATAATCCAGCAATGACCTTCTGTGTTAAAGAAAAGATGCAAATAGCCATTTAAAAAAATAGCCATCATCAAGCAATCACTTTGGCTAGTTTTTCATCAAAATGATCTGCCATTTAACTAAACTGATCAGCAAATATATTTAAAAATCATATTGTTTGTTCTATGTTTGAGCACAGCCAGGCATTTGTTGTTGTTATTGTTAACACTCATAAAGGTAGTAAATCTCATCTATTTTCATTTCCCTAGTCTAGAGTATCCTAAAGTATACCCTGTGGGATGTGAAAAGATCTTATATGCAAAATGTTCCCTCATATCTAAGTTTGGTAAAAATTGGGCTAAATAAGATTATCCAGGTTAATTCATGGCAAGACATCTTAGCTAATGAATTTTGTACATCCTTAAATAGGAAATGCATGAGGAAATTATTTTACATTTTAAATTGTTTCCTCATCTGTAAAGTGAGGAAAAAAGCAGGACCTAATACCAATTAATGCAGCCAAAGCAAATGGTAAACACTTAATTGAAATTAGCTAATATTGTCAGCATGTATACGTTCTTCAAACATATTTGGGAAAGTATTTTTTCCCAAGTAATATTTCTTGGAATTAAATTTGCAGAACTCACTCTTGGAAACACTAACCTAGATTAGCATTGTAAAATTTCTATTGTTAGACATATCTATCGGAGAATTTCTCCAATTAATAAACCCCTCAATGTGAAAAGATGCTAAAAGCAGGAATTTTTTTAAAAGTACCTATTAAAGAAAGATAATTAAAATTAAAGCCAATACATTCAAGGTAAAAAAAGATCAAGCTATGAAACTTGTTACTTGAGCAACTTCCTTTTGGGTACCTGGTGCTGAACATTCATTACCACCTGTCCATCACACCTGGAAAATGAAACAGATGTGAGAAAGCTGACACAGTAAAGCAAACACTGCTACTTAGCTTTTGTGTTCTTTTTTCTTCCTTTTAAGATGCTACTAATGGAAATGACATAGAAATCTGTGTATGGCAGCACTTCTGAAAAAGAACATCTATGTAAAAGAGCATGAAGGAGGTATGAAAGAATCTAGCCAGCTCCATTTGGGTCTTTAGACCTAATAGTCCAGATTTGGCCCTCAGATGTGCATGCATGCATCAGGTAATACTGAATTTGACCGAAGCTGTGCAAACAGTCCTAAAGCGAAATGAGTCAAATGCTTGATGCCTCAAGAATTGGAACTGCAATTTCCAGATGAGATAGTCATAGAAAAGCTACTGGGGCACGCAGGAAATACCCTGTTTCATCCGCACTGAGACTAGAGTGACATTTTAAGAGACAGAAATGTTTAGAGATTCTTAGTGTGATTTTTTTCCCTAAGGAAACTAATAACCAGATTTCTTTTCAAATTTACTTGAACCCATTAAAAGTAAATTTTGTGACATAAAACATACTTTATTTCAATCATTTAAAAATATATGGGTATTTGTGATCTATCAGCCTGAGTAAAAGATTTGAAACTTGTATATGTGTACAAAACTTCAGTTCTAGCAGAGTGAACTCAGTACATTTGCTTGCATATGCAATGGTGCAATCACTAAAATAAATGTACTTGCTGCACTCAATTAAACATTGTATTGTACATGTGTGTTTATTCAATTGTGTGACGATACAGTGATTGAAACACACATGCTTGGCACATTTGTCTCAATCTGTAGTGCATTTATTTAAATGTACAATCAATCACGGGCCTCTGCTTTTACTTTTGCCTTTGTATTTTTAAAGAAGCCTAGTAGAAACCATTGTGTGTATCCTGTGACATGGTGAATAACTGAAATGCACATTAAATAAAGCAATTCAAAACTGGAAATTTCAAGGAAACAAAGTATGCTACTAATATGTGTAAATGGACAACTGCCATCAAGTTGATTAATGGCTGCATGTATGTGCATATGTGTATGCTTATCTATATGTTTAACAGTAATTAATGATTTGAGTCTTGTTCTGTAATATTATTTGAAACATACTTATTGTAATATCAGTCTATTCTACTTGTCTGATTTTGTTGTGATTCTCATCCTTCTGCATGTTATGTCTGTGAATTCTCACTCAGAGTACAGTGTATCATATTGTGTAGTTTTTTTAAGGCTTATTTATTTCTGAGAGAGAGAGAACATGAGCAGGGGAAGGGCAGAGAGAGAGGGGGACAGAGGATCCAAAGCAGGGTCTGCAATGAAAGCTTCAGGGCTGACAGCAGTAAGCACGATGCAAGGCTCAAACTCACAAACTATGAGATCATGACCTGAGTCAAAGTCACACACTCAACCCACTGAGCCACCCAGGCACCACACATATTGTGTATTTTTATTTAAAAAATTTTTCAATGTTTAATTTTTGAAAGAGAGAGAGAGACAGAGACAGAGCGCAAGTGGGAGAGGGACAGGGTGAGAGGAAGATGCAGAATCCGAAGCAGGCTCCAGGCTCTGAACTGTCAGCACAGAACCCAATGCCAGGACTCGAATCCATGAGCTCTGAGATCATAACCTGAGCCAAAGTCGGACGCCCAACGAACTGAGCCACCCAGGTGCCCCCATATTGTGTAATTTTAAAAAGTAACCTCATCTTCAGTAGAGCTTTATCTATGCCTATTCGGTGTGGTCCAGTTGAGGGACTGTCCCCGCAGAACAAATTTTCCTGGCTGATGTTCTAGCTTAGGACCCCAAGTCAAGGGTTTCTTATTCTCACAGGACAGTTTTCTCTCCATCCAGTGCCAAGGTGGAGAAAGATAAACTTCCTTTCCCACTTCTGGACTTTTGCCCATGACTTTTACCTAGAAAGTGCTTTTTTCTTACACTTGATAGGGCCAACTCTTCTCATATTTTAGATCTTAACTTAGGTCTTACTTCTTTAAAGTAGCTATCTCTGAAGACACTTCTACTGTTTTTTTTTCTTTCTTTATTCATTCAATTACTATTTATTCAATGTTCATAACATTATAGGTACTGAGAATACAGTGATGGAGAAGCTAGATACGACCACTATACCTAAGCAATTGATAATCTAGCAATTGTGACCCTTCTATTCATGTCCTTATTCCATTCCTTCTATAGAACATGATGTAATTTGCAACTTTTCTGCTTGATTACATTTTTTTCTTTGTTTTCCTCTTTTGCTTGGCTACTAGTTTTCTAAGTATGAACACTATGCCTCTCTTGCTCACCTGTGTTTTCCTCAACACACAAACAATGCCTGGAACATAATAGGTGGTCCAAAAAAAAATCAGATGAATTACAGTTGACCCTTGGACAATGCTGGGATTAGGGGCACTGACCACCCGCACAGTAGAAAATCCATGTATAGCTTGCTCCCCCCAAAACTTCACTATTAAACAGCCTACTGTTGACTGGAAGCCTCACTGATAACACAATAGCCGATTAACACATATTTTGTGTGCTATATGTATTATAAACTGCATTCTTACAATAAAGTAAGCTAGAGAAAAGAAAATGTTATTAAGAAAATCATAAGGAAGAGAAAATGCATTTACAGCATTATACTGTATTTATTGGGAAAAAATCTAGAAATAAGTGGATCCATGCAGTTCCAACCCATGTTGTCCGCCAGTTGACTGTAATTGATTAAGACACAGATGAATTTAGTTCCCACAATGATCCAAAGCAAACACCATTGTTGCTAGTTTGCAGTTAAAGACACAGAGGCTAATGGTACTAATGGTATGTCCAAACCATGCTGCTGGTCAGTTATAGAACCAGAGATTAATGTAAAACCATTAATCTGTGACTCAGAGTCCACACTCTCCTCTGGGGTATTCTGAATCATTTTTCTGTACTTCTGTAGGCAACAGCAAGTAGTTATGAAAGTAACTTGCGGAGAGCAAGTTTCAAGTGCAGAAAAGTTTCTTAACCTCTCTCATCTCTGTAAGTGTAGGTAGTAATAATACCTAACTCACAGATATGCTGTAAGCATTAAATAAGATGATAGGTGTAAAGTGCTTAGAACAGTATGAATATTGTTACTACCATTGTAGTGATTATTACCCAAGAACAAAAAATATATAACTGTCAGAAGCATGGGCGCCTGGGTGGCTCAGTTGGTTAGATGCCCACCTCTTGATTTTGGTTCAGGTTATAATCTCACTGTTCATGTGTTTGAGCCCCATATCCAGCTTGGGGCTGATAGTGTGGAGCCTTCTTGGGATTCTCTCTCTCCTCTCTCTCTGGCCCTATTCCCGCTTGTGTACTCTTTCTCTCAAAATAAATAAACTTTAAAAAGTCAATTGTCAGAAGCATGTTCTGTGTGGAAGTTATTTGAATTATATCATTCCAATGAAAAGTCTAGGGACCACTTATATTTCTGTTGCATCTAAATTAGTATGTAAGTGTGTCATTCCTCGAAAGTCATTCGATCTATATGTGTTCTATTTGATCTATAAGGAAGGACTGGATTCCTTTGTTAAATAAAGAGTATATTGCAAAAGATTGCACACTTAATACTTTGAAAATGATAAAGCAAGCACAGTCTCTTAAAGTATGTTTAAATACAAGAGTCCTGTGTGTTTTTGGAATGTAGAGAAACCTCTAGGGATCAGAATAGTCCAAAATTTTAGGCTAGCCTCTCTTAACTTTCCTATATAAGTCTTGTACTATCCAACGCCTATAAAATAGAGTTACCAGGAAAACAGAAAAAGATGATGATGATACTTAACAACATATTTGACAAGGCCATTATTACCATTGAAAGTAGATTTTAAGACGTAAAGCATTTTGACATTTTAAAATACTATACACTTTGGAGATATGATTACTTTTAGCAATAATTGACAACAAGCACCTGACTTAAGGCAAAGAGAAAAGGACCCAAGCGTCAGTCATGATTTCACTCACTTATTTGAAACTTTCAACTTTTTTTTTTCCCTTGTGAGAGTCAAAGAGAGGTTTTCTTCCTTATCTCTATTCAGAGGACTCAGTTACCAGGAGTCTCTCCCTAATCCAAGGCACAAGGGAGTGGAACAAGGTGTTATATAACTCATGAGAAGAAGGGAGACAGGGCACTTGGAAGAACAGGACCACAATAGGGATGATCCAGAGAGCTGCAAGGACTAACGCCTCACCCTTTCTCCTAGGAGCCTGAAACACTTCCTGCCATTCACTAACCTCAAATGGGCAAAAGATTATCCTCCCTGTCAACCAAGATAGGTTCACTGTGGGCTCTTAGAGGAAAACACATGTCTCCTTCTCCATAAAAGACAGCTACCTGACCAACAGAATCCAGGCTCTGGAGCCCAGGAGGACCTCTATTAGTTTGGAATCTGCCTGGCTTGCACCTGGCCAGCCCAGGATGGGAGCAGCCACACTTGGCAATTTACTTCTATCAGGACAAGAACTTCTCATTTGACTCTGAGCTATGTTATTCATGAATCCTCTTTAGCCATTGGCCACCATCAATTTTACCCTATCCAAATGTTTACTACGTGGGCTACATCATTTTTGCCACATTACACCGATATCAGTACCACCTGCCTGAAATGCTTCTGCTAAAGTCCCTGATTCCTGGCGTAATTACAGACCCATAGTTTGCCTGAGACAGTCCTAGTTTGCATCTCTTGTGACTATATGAGACCCAAGCTCCCTTTTTACTCTCAAAAGGGTCCTGGATTGGATCCTAAATTATATGATCATACTGCTATACCCTGACTGTAAGGAATCTGCTTTCACATTCATTCAGCAGAGAAATGTATCCATAGCCATGTAGATAAATCAATCACTGTGTTAGGCTATCCAAGAAAACTAACAATGAATCAGAAACCAGTAATTTGACACTCAATGCCACAGTATTTATCAATACTAATACACTGTATGTTCCCAGCTGAGTTATTATCCATCTTCCCCAACTGGAATATAATTTCCACAAGGGCAAGAAGTTTTTC
The DNA here is from genome assembly GCF_028018385.1 of Neofelis nebulosa. Classification (NCBI taxonomy): domain Eukaryota; kingdom Metazoa; phylum Chordata; class Mammalia; order Carnivora; family Felidae; genus Neofelis; species Neofelis nebulosa. Next base: position 91,854,058 of record NC_080787.1, on the reverse strand, counting down.
TGTTTTGTACACTGTTGTATCGCTAGCTTTTAAAAATTAATTGATAGGGGCGCCTGGGTGGCGCAGTCGGTTAAGCGTCCGACTTCAGCCAGGTCACGATCTCGCGGTCCGGTCCGTGAGTTCGAGCCCCGCGTCAGGCTCTGGGCTGATGGCTTGGAGCCTGGAGCCTGTTTCCGATTCTGTGTCTCCCTCTCTCTCTCTGCCTCCCCCGTTCATGCTCTGTCTCTCTCTGTCCCAAAAATAAAAATAAAAAACGTTGAAAAAAAAAAGTAAAAAAAATAAAAAATAAAAATTAATTGATAAAAAATATGTTTTTGGCTACATAAACGAATGAAAGAAATCCAAGGGCTAAAGGAGCAGAATATGAACCTTACCATGATCCCAGAACTAAACCAAGGTCTTTACATATACTGTATTTTTCAATCCTAAAAATAACTCTATACTGCAAATATTACTTCTAAAGATGAATAAACCAAGGAAGATCAGAAATGAATAATTTGGCCAAGGTCATATGGCCAGAACACCTTGTGCCCAAGATACATATGTGACTATAGTGTCACAGCGCTTAGACAGTCATAGATGCTATAGCTCAAGCATCCATCCCTGTTTTTTTTTTTTTTTTCATTTTCAGATATTTGGTGGGAACAGAAATAGACCAGCCCTTTTGTTCTGTTTTGTTTAACTAACTTGAGAAAGATAAGGTTTAGGTAGAATTAAACACTTTCAGTTTCTAAAGAGATATATTTTGATTTTTTAAAAACCAATAAACTGAGAAGTTGTCATGCTTCCAAGTCTGAAGAGTCATTAATGAAAAAAGCATATGCTTTATTTCAGTATTTCCCTAAGACAGTTAAAATAGCTAACACTAGACCAGGCAGTGTTGACTGTACTCTCCTCATCTTGCCAGTAGACAGCAGAAGGAACTGTGAGTACATTCGGCAGCAAGGTGTAAACAGGCTATGGCAAAAGGGGGGAAAGCGACCAACTACAGTGTACATTGCCCTTGGATCTACCCTCATCTTAAATGTTATGCCATTTTATTATGAGCTTCACCTACCCTGACAACTTGTTGTCTTCTGAATGATATCTCTAAAACATTGGCTTTGCATGCTAAAGTACTTAGAATTTCTTTTTTAGTTGCTTCACTGGAATCTCACTGTCATTTAGATGAGGTTGAAGCTACCTGCCCAAGCCCCCAAGGGTTTTTACCACTCCTCTTCTTTCTCTCCCAGTCATTGCCTCCTCTGACCTCTTCACCTCCTTCTCACAGTCTCAACCATCTGGAACAATTTTCTTATTTTCCTCTGACAAGTGTCATATCTTACTTAAGATCCTCCTTAAAACTCTTCTGAGGAGATCATTTCAAGCTTACTTTGATAGATGTGTGAGCATTCTGGTCATGACGTCTACCAACCCACTGATAGCCCGGGGTTCATGACACTAGTCTACTGTCTGGTCAATTGATTTTTTCCCTTCTCACTAGTCTATGTGCCCCCCCCCTCCAAAAAAGGGCCTGATAAATGAGAGAATTATCTTCTCACATACAGGAGAAATATTTTTACTCAAGAATGTAGGTATCACTATAGTCCATTGTAAGAAGCAGCAAAAGTCTTAGATGGTTGAGGAAACAGTTATTCTCTCTTCAAATAATGTGGGGGGGAGTTCAATGCATGCCTCACATGTTTCTCTCTCCTACATGACTCTTAAAGTATCAAGGGGAAAATATCCCATTGACATTCTTATACCACATGGGTCAATAAAGTTATTTTTAAAACAGAGAACCAAAGCCTATTACAATTTCAGAAGAGACTCTAATAAGCATAGAGGTCACGCATTAAAAGAAATTTGTTTCATAGAACTGTGACACCAAAAGATGTAAGCTAGAAGGGTTCCATGGTCACATCATCTTAGAAGGCAATATACATATACTCTCCACTTTGGAAACATTTAACAGAATAAGGCTTTGAGAAGTCCTCTCAAAGACACTCTTATCATTTTACTGTGTTTTCTAAATTTGTTCAAACTCTTCTCCTTTGCATTGACATAGCACACATTGTTATAAAGCAGAAATAGCATTCGACAGAGCACAAATTGGGAAATACTGACTCAGAAAATAAAAGCTGGAACAGGCCTATAAAACAAATCAAGTCCAGGCGACTGATCTTATTGATAAGTAAACTTGGACATAGAGAGGATGCCTTAAAAACTCATGAAACATCACATATTTTAGTTTATCAGCTTCCTTGAGTCTACATTTCACCTAATCCTTGCCTGAGTACCTTCTCATCGTCCAGCTTCCATCATTTTATGTCATAGTCAAATATCTCAAAATTACCTCATTGACATAGCTTAGAATTCACACTTCGTAGCATAGCATTCTGTATGATTTGAGTGAACCGAACATATAATTTCAGTGTCATCTAAATGTGCCCAATGTGCTGGCCAAAGTGTAGAGTGGCTTTCCAAAGACATTCAGTTAGTGTTTCTCCACTTCTGGATTTTCTGTTTATCTCAGTTCACCAATCCTACCCATCCTTTGAGGCCCTCTCAATAGTATTTTCTCCGTAAAAACTTCTAAGACTCTCTAAATTAGAATTTTACATTCATCCACGCTCCCAAAGCACAACATGTGTGTACTCCAACTTATCAGACTCTATTTTTTATGTATTGGTTTGTCTGATATTTTCCTTGAGGGCAAGGTCTGCATTTGACTCATCCCAGAATCCTGCTGCCCAAACAAAGGTCCATAGTAAATGTTTGTAGAGCTAATCATAGTAGTGACAGAATGATGCTTAGACCCTACCACCTTTCAGGATTGGTGTTGTTGCTAATAAAACCTAGTAAAAGTAATCGGAATGTGTATGTTGGTACAATACCGTCCTTTTGGGTTTTCATAGGAACCATAACATGCCATCAATGTCATCATTGTGATGCATTTATCTGTTTCATTTTGATAACACTTCAAAATGAGTAAAGATATGTGAAATTACTATATAATTTACAAAACTCCATCTTGGGATGAATCCTATAAAAGCAACAGAACTGTGGAAACTATTGTTTCTATAAATATTGTTTGACATAGATTTGGTCCCTTCTTAGAGGACATTCTAGTTCCAACTCTTTAAGCTTGTTTCTTTACTTGTAAAATGACGAACAATATTTATTGAGCATTACCCATGTGCTATGAATTGAATTTAGCCCACACTTAGCATAGATTGTCTCATATAATTTTCATAACAAGTATGAGGTAAATAGTATTCCCGTGTTATATGTAAGGAAACCAAAGATCATAAAGTATTCTAATAACATGACTAAAGATATACAGCTAGCTACTATGTATCAGAGGCAGGATTCAAACCCAATATTTGAAAAGGTAAAGCAAATTCTGTTCTGTATTTCCTACCTCAGAAGTAATGGTGACAGTTAAGTAAAAGGACGCATTTGAAATCCCTTGATATAGTGTATCTCATACTATATTTGTTCCCTAAATGTCCCTTCCTTTCCCATTTCTTTTTCTGTTCATGGATTAATGGAAATTACACCAAATTGAGAATGAAAAGACCTATGTTTAAGGAAGGCTTTTATTACCTAATGGGGATAATAAGACCATAATTATAAAAGAACTTAAAAAACTCAAAAGGCCTCATAGATGTAAAATTTTGTTACTCATTAGATGAATAATCACTACAGTATGGATTTGCTTATTTGGCATTCTAAGATTATGGTTTCATAGACATAAGTGTTAGTTTATGTTAAGAGCTCAGCTCTGCAATTGTTTTATTTAAACTCATATCTAAGGGAAAAAATGAGAAAATTAGAAAAACTATTATCTTGACTTTTTGCCTTACTAACAGATAAGTTCCCAAAGTCTAAACCGACTTTAGCCAGGTGGCCTCTGATGGTCTTGCAGAGTTGTGTCTATCTACTGATATTACTGAGTTGAATACCACAAGAAGCAATCCTGTCTTTCACACTTTGTCACTGACTCTCAGGAATTTTCTATAATTGAAACTTGAGCTAGTTGGTCCTTGAGTCCAGATTTGGATGTTCAGAGAAAGACAAAGAAATTCAAAGCCCATTGCTCTTTTTTCTAGATTGTTTCATCTGAGTGGTGGTGTTTTTTTCTACACACACCCACACAAACACACACACACACACACACACACACACACACACACAGAGCAACAGAGTGCCAAAAATATGCTGATGTAATATGAAAACTCAGCCAATCATCTAAGTGTTTAAAAAATATCCAGATGTTGGATATAATGTAGACAAACCATCTGGCAGACCAATTTAGTTTTCTACTTTTCATCCAGGTGTTGGATACTATGGAAGGACAGCCTAGGTTTGTACTTACAGATGAGCAAAGAAATTGTGTCAGATGTATATTGCTGGTCCTCTAGAAAACACTTTTATTTGAGAGAGAGAGAGAGAGAGAGAGAGAGAGAGAGAGGGACAGTGTGAGTAGGGGACAGGGGCAGAGGGACAGAATCTTAAGTAGGCTTCACACTCAGCATAGAGCCTGATGTGGGGCTTGATTCCATGACACCAGGATCATGACCTAAGCCAAAACCAAGAGGTGGACACTCAACCGACTAAGCCACCCAGGGGCCTCCAGAAAATACTTTTTTTTAAAGTTTATTTATTCATTTTGAGAAACAGGGGAGGGGAGGGGCAGAGACAGAGAAAGAGTATCTCAAGCAGGCCCCATGCCCAGTGCAGGGCTTGATCCCATGAACCATGAGATCATGACATGAGCCAAAACCAACAGTCAGATATTTAACGACTGAGCCACCCAAGTGTCTCTAGAAAACACTTTGATAGGTTCTAGGAATCATTCTTGAGTAGAAAACAAACAAACAAATTCCATACAGCAGTGATTTTTGTTTGGAACTTCCCACTTTTAAAAGACAACTTTTTTTTTTCCAGAAACTTGTCATCTTAAAATAATACTGAAATTTGAAGAAATTGATTCCTACAAGCAAAATTTACAGATTCATATGTACAGTCAAATATTTCATAGAAGAAAAGTGTCATAGAATTATTTTAACAGCAAGTTATCAAATATATACTGCCAGAAAGCAAATAATCTTTGGCAGGTGTCAAAGGGCATAGCATCACCCAGCACCAAATTATAGACCAAAAGATGTCCTATCAAATACTGTGTCCCTCTACCTCCATCAACATACTCACGTGTGATGAGACACCAAAGTCAAGATCCAAAAGTAGAGGCAGTCATTGGGATTAAAGTCTGTTTTGAGTTTACTTTGCAAAAAAGTTACATACATCTCCTGGTTAAAAATTGATTTTTTTTAAAAAAAAGGTATAACTAAAACAAATGAACAACTTTTTCTTTCCAGATAAAAAGTGCACCATTCATATTACATAGCATTAATTTTTAAATATTCTTTTTTCTTAAAAGTTATAACTATACATTCAAAGGAAAAACTAACAAATGTGATAAATGCTCCTTCCCTCCTTAATTTCAGTAAGGCAGATTTTTTTCATATTTAGAATTCATAAGTGGGATGAAAATGTCTTATAACAAAGCAGTAAAAGGGACAGTGAAAATGAATAGATACAGCAAATATTATTTTGTTAACAATAAAGTAACCGCAAGATCATAGTACACATACCAACCTCTGAAAAATTATTAAAGGATGCCATGAGATAAAGCAGGGAAAAGTGGTGCACAAAAAAATGAGACGCTTTGGAAAAAGCAAGGAGAAAAAGATGGGCATGAAAATTTATAGACAGTTTGAGGGTAGGTTTTCAAAGTGGCATGTGACAGAGCCAAGCACAAATCCTCTTACTTATTAACGGGATTTGTCCCTGTACCTGTCACACATTGCTTTGAAAATATCTGCCTCTGTGAAAGGTATACTGCTTCTCTCCGTCAGTTTTACTCTTAAGAGACTAATGTATAATCTCTTTAGGTTTCATCTTTTGTATTTCTGTGCATATGACAAATTGTTTTGAACACTCTTCATCCATACACATAAGAAGGTAGGCACTAAGGGCTTATCACCGCGTATTTAAAAATCCCTGGGATACTATTTTCCTTATTGGAAATAATTGTTCTATTAAAATAATCTCTAGATTTATCACTGAGAATCTTCCAAAGAATGCATTCATGCCCTGACGCCATAAGGCAATTGTACTCAACCTTATCAGACTTACTGCCTCCTTTTTATAACAAATATTTTATAGCCCATTTACTATACTAAAATAAAATTCACAGATGTTATGACCACTCTTAGCACATCAGTAAAAAATCAATACAATGCCCCAACTACAAAATAAAAGAGAAATTAAAAAAGAAAAGTTTTTCATAACACAATAGCACATATAAAATATAAATACCTGAGCTTGCTACATAATGAAGACAGGAAAAATTGAGTGCTGATACCTATGCAGAGAAACTTGTAAATCTGTAAATGCATCAGCTGTCAATGCAAACTGACACAGGATTATTGTATTGATGTAGCAAACACCATAGAATTACCACTAATTGCTAAACTGTGATCAACAATTGGTAAAGTTCAAAGTAACGTTTTTCTCTTAATTTACATGATAGTTTGAGTTTCAGAAAATTCAGTGTTATGTTTTAAAAAGTCTTTTCTAATTACATGTAAAATAAAAATAGGCTTCAATTGCAGATAATAATTGGGTTTTTAATCTACATTGATTATCGGATAGGATATTGAGTCCTGCCAACAAGGAACAGTTTTTCAATGTGCCGGGTCTTCCTGCAAGTTGTAAATGTCTAGCATTTTTTGGCTTCACCCAAGCCAGTCCCAATGGCACTCCATCCAATTTTTGTAAAAACTAAAACAGTCTCATAAATTCCCAAATTTCTCTTTAGGGTGTAATATTGTACCCCAGTGAGAACTACGGCTATAGGATTATAGAAAAAGGAGCACTAAAATGGTAGCAGCACCTTTTTGTTTTTATTTTGCTTTGTTTTTGCTAAGGTGAGTCAAAGCATACTTCTTTTCAAGTTTATTTACTTGTTCAGAGAGAGACCCTTGAACCATGAGATCATGACTTGGCCAAAATCAACAGTTGGATGCTTAATTGACTGAGCCACCCAGGCACCCCCAAAGCATGGTGTTCTAAAACCCACCACGCAACCAACACTGAGTTTACACATTCTGTGGCAGTGCTACTCAAGAGTCTTCTGATGATAACTTTTAGTTAAAAATAAATGGACTTAGCACATTGATTGGGCACACTTGAGTGAAACTTGCTTAATGAGGTATCATACACGCTAAAGCTGACTACTTAACTTAAAAATAGACTAGATTTTTTTCCTCAGAAATTACATTTCACGTGTATAAAGAATTAATCCAGATACAAAAATGTAATCCATAAATCAGAGGGGGAAATGAGATGCAGAAGGAATTTGAGGGAAAAGAAATCATGGTACAAGCAGTTGTTTCAATGGAAAAAAGTAACTTCGCCACATGACATGATATAGTGCTAGATTTATTATTCCATTTATCCATTTATTCTTAAAACAAGCCAACCATAGACATTTACCTTAGAAATCTAAAGTTGCTTATTTCTGTGCAGTACAGTTCTACAGAACCATGGATTGATGGTTTCATAAGGTATCAGTCACACTTCCATAGCATTTGCTGATATAAATATAAAAGCTTCATTTTAAAGGATAAATAAAGCCACACTATTATCTAAACAGGGTAAAATTTAACATCCTTGTGGTTTGTGGAAATTTTTGATGTGCCTGCTGGCTTTTCAATAAAAATCAATTATGCCTTAAATGCGAGCGGTAGTCAACATACTACAGACTATAAATTCAATTTCATACTCAGAAATATGGATTAGCTGAACTTGATGCCCTTCCATTGATTTCAGAAAGCAAAAGCTGATAAGGTAAATAATAGTAAGAGGCTCTCTGACACTCCACATCAAGTTCCGGATTTCCATATTATTTTTGTAAGAACTTTGCAGTCACCACAATATCCTCCTTGTGAAATATGTATGATGAATAGATATTATATGGATTGCTGATTCATCTCTCCATACAGAATGGATATTTGGCTTTCATAAGCCAGGAAGGAACCGCACAGAAAAAAGAATATGCTTATTTCCCTCGGCTCAGCACAAGGTATATGTCAACTGACTGTGAATAAATCCAGTGCATAATTAGAGAACACACTGATTAAGCACTCAGATCCCACTTATAAATAAAAATTCTATAAACCAGAAGCAAATGTACACTCTCTAATTCTTCAGTGTTTTTTTATATATGTGTGTGTGTATATTTGTGTAATATGTGTGTGTATACACACATAAGCATATATATACACTATATAAATGTTATGTATATGAGTGTATACACGGTGTGCATGAGCATAAGCATATACACTATGTGCCATATATATGTATACGCATATGTATACACATATACATATATACACACACACACACACACACACACACACACACACACACGGGGGGAGAGAGAACAGGAAAGCATTCTAGAAACTGAAAATCACTTAGTCCTTCTGTTCACTCAAAAGAGCACCTTAAATTGGCAAGAATCTCACGAAAGGGGGAGTCACGAGAGGGGAGGGAAAGAAATGATTTGGTACTAAGAAATCTAAGGAATAATGATCATGAGGAAGAAATTTAGAATAGTTTTCAGCATAATGAGAAATCCAATCACATCTGCAACAATTTTCTTCTCTCCTCCTTTAATGTGCAGAACATTTAGGTTTTATAGAATTGTTCAAGTCCACACTCCGAGCATTTTATGGCTCAACCATTCTCTTTTGCAGGAAAGCCCAGTGCACTGGGCTTAAATCCCCAGAGTTCTTAGGAAGGTTTACACAGGCTCTGGTCTCACCTTTCCTCAAGACCAGATTCTGTGTTCCTGACACAAACAAGGATTGCTTTGTCATACTTCCAGCATGCTAACAGAAGAAGAAAACTATGACTCACGTCAATTCAAAGATACACATTCCTTATCAGAAGAGTTCCCCAAACCTTCCCTAAAAGTCAGCATTTTGAGAGTTCATATAATCATCTTGGTAAAAATCCATGGCCAAAGTTCTCCGCTACTCCAAAGAAATTAATTATACTTCAATTTCTCAAGATAGAGGTAGTTTATTTAAAATAAAAATTTAGTAAAAATGCATTTTTAATGACATACAAGTAGTTTTATTAAAGAATGTGAAACATGAAAATAACCCACATAAAATGCTACAAATAGCAAATGAGACAGATCCTAAAGATACCAAATGAGAGAGATCCTAAATATTTAGGAAATCCTAAATATTTCCAATAGTAAATAATTTTTCATATAGTCATGTGGTATTGTTTCCTCCTCACTAGCAAGTTCTAGAGAAATCATAGAAAAAAATGGCAATGTAGTTATTGTGGATTTCTTTCATGAATAAGAAACTGTTTACACAAGAAGAACAAAATCACAAAAGAAATGGTACAGTTTCATTTCTGACTTTTTCAGTTATTTATCGCCTGAGAAAAAAGTCAATAAGCATGTTTTATTTGTAACTCTTAGATACCTGTGTGCATGTATGTTTATTTATAAATATATTTTCTTTTCATAACTGGGAATATAGGGGCAAACAGTTTTCAGCAATGTCTGTTCACATGTTATTTAAATGTAGGTAAAGAATACAACTAGAGATTTTGTTTTTCTTATACGAATATATACTCATAAATCTGAAAAACATGAAGTTTCTAATAAAATATTTATTTTGAGAACTATAAAAGTTTAAGTTTCAGCATATGAAATAACACTATCTTTGAAACCTATGTAATACAAAAATGCCACAACCAACAATTTTCATATGTTGTAACGTGACTCTAGCATATGAGGAAAAAGGCATCACATTGTTTATGAAAAAACAATTCTTGTAGATACACTTGGAAAACTGCAAACATTCATAAACAGTTACTCTTTGGGGATAGAGAAAAAACTGCCATTAAACAGGTGTTAGAATTTAAATGACATCTCATTAGTGACTCCTTTTTGCAGCTCTGAGACAAATAAAACCTTCATTTAAAAGCATTAGTGCTATTCCTAAGGGTTTCTGGTATCATAATGTTTTGTTTTATGAAGATATTTAGTTTCTTCCAGCATTCTTGCTTATTTATACAAAATAAACCAATTGCATTTCCAAGTTTAGCTGAGCATGAAGTCAGGGGGTGAATAAGGCCTTTGCAGTGCTGTAAATACCCTTGCCCCTCCCTCCACTCCAGCAACTCTGGAAGGTTGGAAGGTTGGATCCCAGCCCAATAAACAAAGGTATTTGTGAGCATCACTTCCAGGTAGAGTCATTCCTTGTGTCCTTTGCCCTCGATTAAAGGGCATATAAAACTCAGGTTTTCTTGATGTCAAAGCCATTAACTATTTTTCCAATTCCTCTCAGTGTAAAATGTGAGACTATAATTATAATTCAAGAATTATACGGGGCGCCTGGGTGGCGCAGTCGGTTAAGCGTCCGACTTCAGCCAGGTCACGATCTCGCGGTCCGTGAGTTCGAGCCCCGCGTCAGACTCTGGGCTGATGGCTCGGAGCCTGGACCCTGTTTCCGATTCTGTGTCTCCCTCTCTCTCTGCCCCTCCCCCGTTCATGCTCTGTCTCTCTCTGTCCCAAAAAAAATAAATAAAAAACGTTGAAAAAAAAAATTAAAAAAAAAAAAAAAAAAGGAATTATACCAGAGGGGGTAGCTATTGAAAACTCACCTGTTAATTGGAAAGTCTGTTAACACTGCCATTTTATACTATTCTCCCAAAGATGATCTCAGGTCCCAAAATGTGAATCCAAAGAATAGCACACAGAATGCAAGTCCCAACAATCAAGCCAGTAGAGTAAGGACTCATTCATTTCATTGCCTCAGAATATTACGCAATTCACTCTGAGTTAACTCAGCTGACTGAGATCCTTGGAATTCCAGATATTACAATTCTAAACTGTATTGGGGGAAGTGTCTGCTAAGACAAGCAGAAAGAAGACAAAAACTTCAAGTAGCTGCTTCCCTTCAAAACTAATAATTACGACTGAATATTGGGTATAGGAACTGCACTGATATGTTTTAGAAATGTAAAGATAATTAGGCCAGATCTGGCCCAGAAAGAGCTTAAACTTGAATGGGGGGCAAAGATGGTGGGAAAATAATGGATAAGATAATCTGCAAGTATCTAAAATATAATTAGGACCATTGAATGGTCAGAAAATGCAAGGGGGTAAAGTTCACAGAAGAGAAGATGACATTGGACTGGCAGAATCAGAAGAGGAGATGGCATTTGAAATGGATTTTATTGGGTGATGATGATTTCAAGAAAAATAGATAGGTTGTGAAATATAGGCTCTGTTCAAGGAATCTGCTGGAGATAAAAGTGACCCTGATATAGAAGAACCTAGGTGCCAGACTAAGAACATACCCTGAAGTATTAGGGATAAGGAGTTTTTGGAAACTTTGGGAAGGATGGAGATATGAGGGGGGAGGGGAAATTATTGTAAAGGAGTGAAGGATGAGAAATGAAAGACAGGGTGACTCCTCAGAAGGAGGAGGCAAGAAAGTCTGAAGGCCCCATTAACAGTGTGAGAGAAAAGACTGAGGAGAAAGTACTAATACTGTAGAGATAGATTCTATTGAATGTGGCAAATGGCTGAAGAATGAGGTATAAACAGGGATCTGAAAGTATCTTGCCTGGTGGCTTACAGTAGAAGGAGGTACTGGTTTGGGGGAGATAATGAAGGAGGTGTTTTGGAGCATGAGGCATCAGCAGAATCTGAGTAGATAGTGTAAAGTGACAATGCTAGTATATTTCCCAATTAAAAAATAAGTTTGCAGTAACTTTCTACTCCAGTATATTATCTGGGAGGAAAATTAGAGTGTAACAGCTTATGCAGATAGAATGAGAAATAAATTAGTGGCATCTGATTTAGAGAAAATCTGAGCTTTATGAGACTATTATTAATCCAATATTCAAGGATAAAAGTGAGGTTGAAGACAGAGAATTCTCTGGGCTAGATTTGCAAGCATTTATCTGCATAGGAATGAAACCACAGGAGGCAACAGTATCCAGAGGGAGAAAATACAGAGATTAAAAAAAAAAAAAAAAAGGAAAAAGCTAGAATCATGGGGACATATACATAAGCCAAGCCAGAAGACCTGAATTTAATTCTACAAAGGGCTAGGATGTATTCAGTTACTGTTTATACATTTGGTGAATAAAAAAAAAAACAAAAAAAAAACAATAAGAAATGATGAAATTACTTATGTAGTATTGCTTATTAAAATAATCACTAAATACATTCTGGTTGATTTTGACAAGGTTGTAACACTGTGATCATTTCAAATTATCGTCCAATTCTCATTTAATCACACAGTTTAAGCAAAATACAGAGCCCAGATAAAAAGGGGATGAACAGAGAACCAAAAGGCAGTTTAAACATGGTAAGTGACATTTATTCTAAAAGAACAAGTTGCAGGCTGCAAGAAAAAAAAGACGTTTCAGCTGAAATCAGCTTATATTACAAAATACATGACCCTGTGACCTAAACATTGGAACACTATTCTAGGATAACTCTAGAACAGCAGAATATAAATATGTGTATGTGTGACATTTAAAAAATATTCCCCTTTGAATATAATGAATAGATGTGCTTTTTTGTTCATTGGCTTTATTCTTGTCCTCATCCAGGAAATGAATTAAAAATTTATGGGAAGGATAAAATCAAAGAAGAGAGAAAAAAGGGACCTAATAAAATGCTTTGGACACCTATAAATACCAGGTAATTTGGTCTTTTTACTATGGTTAAAGCTGAAAACAAAGGCATCTTAGTTCTCCTGGTCCTCCTCCCTGCGTCTTAACTGTCTTACCTCTTTCTCACCCAACTCATCTACCTCAGATGCCCTTTACTTTCAACACAACCTTCCTTTTACTCAACACCAATTCTCAGGTAACGGTCTGATCTCTGTTGTTCACATCTTTATGCAAGTTCTAGTCAACGTGTAACTAACTACTAATCCTCATTCCCTCTTTTATACAGAATAAATGAGATGTTAATAATTACTATCATCTACATAGGCATCTTCTGAGTTCATGCCTTTCATATATATTATCTCACTAGATTTGTAAACTATGAATTAAAAAATAAATTATTTTCTCTGTGGTCATTTTTATTATTTCATAGGTTTAAGTATGCCTTATTTATTATTATTATTGAAGTATAATTAAAATAAAATATTATATTAGGTTCACATGCAGAACATATTGATTTCACAGTTATATATATTACTCAGGACATACACTGATACACTCAATCTTCTATACTCAACTACACAATGAGTATAGTTACCATCTGTCACCATGCACTGTTATTACAATATTATTGACTATATTCTCTATGCTGTATTTTTATCTCCGTGATTTACTTATTTTATAACTGGAAGTTTGTACCTCTTAATCCCCTGCACTTATTTCACCTTCCCCTTCCCTCTGGCAATCACCAATGTGCTCTCTGCATTTAAGAGTCTGTTTGGTCTTTTATTTGTTTGTACATTTGTGTTTTTAGAGTCCACATACAAGTGAGATCACTTATTTTTAGTTAGTGTAATATCCTCTTGGTCCATCCATAAATCTGTCATAAATGACCAAATTTTATTATTTTTTATGGCTGAATAATATTCCATTGTGCATAGATATACATACATATAGATATCACATCTTCCTTATCCATTCATCTGTTGTTGGACACTTGGGTTGCAATGTATGTCTAATTGTTGATTAAAAGTTTTTACACACTTCATAGAAGAATTGAAAGACTACAGAACAGATGAAGATGTCTGAGCAATAGAAGGAACAACAGGAACCCCTAAAATCCCAGTTTCCCAGGAAACTGCCTATTTTAGCCACCACATCTGAACCAAATAGTCCTCTGTATAGAGGACCTGAAGTAGGGAGTTCTAGAGCTTTTCAGTGGTTGCTAGGAAAAACTTTCCCTATTTGGGTAACAAAAGAACTGGCTCTAGCAATACAAGATTAAGCACCTCATCCCTGATTGTCCTAATCTTCTCTTTCCTTAATCCTTTCCTCCATAAAGGAGAAATCTTAGTTCTTCAATTAGTTGTTAATACCTCATACTCTTTCTTCCTTCTTTCATGCCTTTCAATATCTTTACTTGCCCTAGTTCAGTCCTATTAAATTGTAAATGATTGTAATTCTAATGATTTGCTTCATTTTGTGCATATGAAAGTTACCTCTACCAAGAGCTGGGAACTCCTAATCCTTGACCCAGTCTCTGGGCACTGGAATTAGCCCTAGTTAGGCAGATTTAGGGAGATATCTCTCTTTATTTTCTTAAGTTTATTTGTTTATTTTGAGAGAGAGTGTGTGTGAGCAAGTAGGGAAGGGAGGGAGGGAGGGAGGGAGAGAGGAGAGAGAGAGAGAGAGAGAGAGAGAGAGAGAGAGAGAGAGAGAGAATCCCAAGCAAGGTCCACACTGTCAGCACAGAGCCTGATGTGGGACTACATCCCATGAACCATGAGATCATGACCTGAGCTGAAATCAAGAGTCAGATGCTTAACAGACTCAGCTACCCATGCACCCCAAGGGAGCCTTCTTTCTTTAGATTTGACAATCACCATCAAGCTGTCATTCTGTTGGTTCTGCTCTGACCTTGTATGTTTTGCACCCAAATCTCAAACGTCCATGTTTGGCTCCTATTCCAGAACCTGAGTCTGTTGGTCCTAGCCCTAGTAACACTAGTTACACTAGCAACATTAGGACACTAGGGTAAGTACCTTGTAACCTTGCAGCCATGAAAACTCATTTCCAAGCTGTGGCCTGGTCACCTGCTGCCCAAGTCACTGCTGTCTGCCGCCTTCATCACCACTCATTGTCCATTCATCCGCACTCATATTTACAAACTGGAAAGTCAGATGCCAAGAGGTTATATAATCTGTTCAAGACAATACAGCTAACAAGTGGCAAAGATTAGATTCAAACCCAGGTCTGATTAATTGTAAAGTCCGTAATCATTTGCCATACATCTAACTCACACAAAAATATACATATACACACACAAAAATAATATTTCCAAAAAGGGTGCAAAATTTTCATAACAAACTGCAAGAGACAGCATCAGAATCTTCAAATAAAGATAAAATAAGCATTAAACAGAAGTCAATAAATGTAACAATGTTGCTGAATAAACAGATAAATTTAGAATCCCAGCTAGGCATTTAATTCCTTATTTCTCCTTCATACAGCTCTTTTGGAAGATGCAAATACTATTTTAGACATATTTGGAAAGTATTTTTCACATTTCAAGAGTAATATGCACATTCATGAACAGATCTAATATCTGCCATTAAACAATTCTTGATTTTCAACTCTTAGAGTTTTCTCACATGTGAGTTAAGTGTATTTATAAATATATGTTCACATTTATATGATTCCCATCAGAAGTTTTTATATATGGCCATGTGTCTGTCTCAATTTTATCACAGAAAATCAGGTCTTTAATTTTTCTCTTGTTCTTCCTGTCCACAAGAGAAAAAAAAAAAAAAAAGCAAACTTGACCCAAAATAATTACCAGTACATTAAAAATTCTACACACTCCTAGGTGTGCCCAGTTTGCTCCTTAATTAAAACATTGCCCTGAATGTTTGGCAGATTAAAGTCCCACATGAAATGAAATACTGGTGAAGAATGCTTTCTCTGTTAAAGAATTAGATTCAGAACAATGCCTTTTAGACTGGATCAAACTTTTTAGTAACTGTGTCAAAAAGTCTAGCCTTTAAAGTTGAAATTTAGTTATTTCACTGACCTTAAATAGGTATATATGGTATACCTGTCCAATGATGTAAATAAAACTAAGATCTAGAGATAAAGCAAGAAATTCCTAAATTAAAAATATTTTAAACCACATTCAGCCCAAACTCTCTCTCATTATTAGACAGTATAATACCCCTAACAAAATATATTTAATCACACAAGTGCAGCACTTTAAATATCTTTTAATAAGAATGGTCAAAACTCTTGCTCTTTATATTCAAATGCCTATAACACCATTATCCCTTCCCATTCCCATTATCTAATCGTTTACAATTGTTTAGAAATATTATGAGAAAAACTTCCCCAGGACAATAACTACCAGCTAAGAGGCTAAATTGCTGCATCACTTTTATTTAAATCACACTGCATTCCTCAGGAATGCCTGCATTTATGCCCCTGTCATATACTCTAGGCCACCAAAGTTCTTACATATGAGACTGGTATGAATATTGTTTGGTATTGCACACAAATCACTGAGGATCTATTCCAAACAGGCTTTTTGTTTTTCCCCCTTCCTTTCTTCCTTTTTTTTTTTTAAAGGGGGGAAAAAACTGTTTTATATCGACAACCATCTGTGAGCCTGTCTTTCAGGCCATCAAACTCTCCCATCCATTACGGAGCCTTCCTCACCTCCGCTGCATGACAGCACAATAAAGATGACATACTAATTCAATGACTTGTAATTTCAGCTAAACAAAGACAAGTGCCGCAGCTTCTTCTTTTGTGTTAACAGTGCCATATCGGTGAAGCCAGCTATGCAAACATAGCACTGGGAGGGTTTTATGACAGCAGTTGAATGGGGAGACTAGCTTGGTGTTGCTTTTTATGGTTTTTGGCTCCATAATTTTTGGCTCTGAGCTGCTGGCCATGGCTATTGTGTCTGGATTCTGTGTCAGCAGCAGCTAATTGTTCCAATAATGTTTATCATAGGGATCCACCAGGGAGCTGTATATGTGGAGATAAGCTACAGGGCAATGATACACACTATCTTACTGATCTCTATACACAGTGCTTTTGCCTCATGCCAAAAAGCTTTTTAGGTTCCCAGTCTTAAAAAAAAAAATAACAGCTTAATCATCGTGCCAACAATAGTGTCTAAGGGGATGTAATCAGGTTCCTCTGATAATCTTAGCAACACATGAAAGTCATGCGCAAAAGCAGTAATTGAAGCAGTTGGTTCATTCTACCACCTGCTGTTGAAGTCACAGGTTAATCTAAATGAGGTCCCCTTCCGATGAAGCAGTATGCAAGGCACTTTTTATATCATAAATGTGCATTACAGAAGCTTTACAAAATAATAAAGTAACAGTTCATTAAATGAACTGTATGAAGTATTCCAGGCTTGTCCAGCTTCTCCCGCTGCTGTCGAATGGCATATCCAAGTGTAAATTCCCTCCTCATGTCTATACCCCAATGCACACTTCAGTTTGCATATGGTTCCAGACAATGGGAGTTCCTGAGACAGATGCCCAAATGTAACTAAACGTCAGGCAATCACGGGAATCAGCTGCAGGAAAGTGAAACATTTTTCTTTGTCTGCTTTTGATGCTATTTCCCCCAAGATTACTAAATAGGATATTGACAATGTAAAAATGGCCCTAGAATCAACAATTAAACGGCTTGCCATGGTCTACATTAGCCCATGTATAAGGGATGCATTTTTCTAATTAAACTTTTAACACCTGATTTCCATTTAAATTTTTTTTCTACTGTTTTTCAAAAGGTCTTCATCTGACAAAGAATAGAACACTAAGATTATGTAGTATGCTGCTCTTCTAATAGGCAATTTTTTAACAAAATGATTTTAAAAGTTATGAGAACTGTCAAAATAAGACTCTAATGAAAAATTTTAAATATAGAAGAAATGGCACATTCAGATTAAAAATTGTGCCTGATTTTAGGTTATTTCATTGAATAATAATAACCACCATATACCGAGAGCCAACTCAGCATCAGGTACTAAGCTAGGTAATATTATCTTACGTATTTAAGTCTCAGGGCCATTCACTGAAATTGTATTATGTCTGCAAAAGCTGAAGAAACAGTCTTAGGGAGGCTGCATAATAATCCAAGTTTCTGGGTAAATAAGTGGTAGAGCTAAGACTGGGAACCAAATCAACATGAATTCAAAGCGTGCACTTTTCCCAACAAGAGAAACTGATGCAATGTATTTAGCGTAAAAGAAGGGAAGGAAAATAGTGTTTAAGTTGAGAAAGAAGCTCCAGTTCTGAATTAAGGCCATGAAAGAAAATAAATTTATGAACATAAACTGGCATACTCCTAAATTTAGTGGTGAATGTGGTTTGGGGTGGGGGTGGTGAAGGGTAGAGTAGATACTGTTATAGGACCAGGAACAAATTTTTGTAAAATAAATAACAGATTATGTTCATTTAACCCAATTCAACAGCACAAGTCAATAATAGTTAACAGGGTGACTATAACATTGAAGGTACATAATAAACATTAGCCAAATTTTAATGGATGAATGATTTTACCAAATAATAGTTATAAATGCAACCGCAGAAGCCAGTGCACTTAGGAGTGCTTACTAAGTGCCAGACACCATCTAAGCAGTTCACATATGTTTTGTCTTACATCCTCACCACAATCTGCTACCTTTGGAATGATTATCCCCATTTTACAGGTGAGGAAATTGAGGCTCTGAAACACTAGGTCACTTGTTCATGGCTCTGTGAGCAGGGAAGTGGGAGAATCAAGATTTGAGTCAAAGATAATCTGACTCCCCAAAGCTCTTGCCTGAACAAATTAATGAGTAAACCTAAAAATAATAAGAATGTTTTTAAAGTTCTCTTTGGTTGTCAAAGATTCTTTTTCTTTAAATTTTTTATTTAAAAAAATTGTTTTAATGTTTATTTATTTCGAGAGGGACAGATAGACAGAGTGTAAGTGGGGGAGGGGCAGAGAGAGAGGGAGTCACAGAATCCAAAGCAGGCTCCAGGCTCTAAGCCATCAGCACAGAGCCCTAGTGGGGGCTCCAACCTACAAGCTGGGAGATCGTGACCCGAGCCAAAGTTGAATGATCAACTGACTGAGCCACCCAGGTGTCCCTGGTTGTCAAAGATTCTTACATTGTCTCCAAGGATAGCAGCTTCATGCCCATGGAAGTATGCAAAAGAATCGCAGTAATATAGTAATGACTGAGTTTAGGTATTTGGTATACTTTCTTAACAGCAAGAATTGTTAAGGTCTGGTATGTGGTACTAAAGAAGGCTCGAGAATTTTCTTTGAATATTCTAGAGAACTTTGTAAACAAATTTTACTTACATCTGTCTTGATTATTTTACTCAGAGGCTAACAGAACAGAATAGGTGACCTTTAAAGACATATCTAGTGCCAAGTTCCTATAATAACTGGATGCTAATTCTTCCAGAAATTCTTTCTGTGATAGATAATATATAAGTTAAAGTCTATGAATCTGAAAAGCAATGCTCTATGAATTTCCAGAGCTTTTAATACCTTGTTGAAGTATACTTTATGCAACTGCCTATCATAAAAAGTATATTCATCAGACTTGAGTATTAATTTTCTATTAATTCATGCCTGAAGAGGATTCATGATGATATCTTGTTTGGCAAGAGCAAAAACCAAAATAAAACAAAATTAAATTAAATTAATAAAAATAAATAAATAAAATAAAATATAATAAAACAAAACAAAAATATAAAACATAAGACACTTTCCCCTAAATAGCTTCTGTTAGAGAAGTTTTGTTTTTTCACTGATATAATGTTTTCAACATAAAATTTATTTGTTTGCCTGAAACTATTTTATTTTTTAATTTTTTTAAATATAATTTATTGTCAAACTGGCTTACATACAACACCCAGTGTTCATCCCATCAAGTGCCCTCCCCTATTTTAAAGTAGATCATCACTTAACATTTACCCACCAAGGGGCACCTGGGTGGCTTAACCAGTTAAGCATCCGATTCTTGGTTTTGGCTCAGGTCATGATCTTGCAATTTTGTGAGTTGAAGCCCTACATCTGGCTCTGTGCAGCATGGAGCCTGCTTGGGATTCTCTCTCTCCTCTTTCTCTGCCCCTTTCCCTGCACTGGAAAACCAAAAATTCATTTGACTCACTTTTCTGTGATATTTGCTTTATTTCAGTCATCTGGAACCAAACCCAGAATATCTCTAAGGTATTTCTGTAATATTTTGCCATTTTGAATTTTTTATTTTCTGTTTAGACTTAAACACATTAGCCTTTTAGGTACAACTAAGAGCTTCTGGTTTCTGGTTTCTGGTCTGCATGTAAGGAGCTTAGAAGTCCTCACACTATCCTAATGGCAAGTACAAAGTTAAAAAACTGAAAAATCAATAACTTTCCTTGGTCCATCAGAAAAGTGAGGTTATAAGGCAAATTCATGGATAGGAAGACAAAAAATTGTCACAATCTAGTTCTCAACTCAGTCTGAAGATTCAACATAATCCAAATCAAATGCTCATGTTATTTTGTGTATATCAATAAATTGATACTAAAGTTTATATGGAAAGGCATAAGATCCAGATGAGCCAACTCAATATTGAAGGAGAAGAATAAAGTCAGAGGACTGACACTATTACTTTAAGATTTAGTATAAAGATGTAGTAATCAAAACTGTGGTAGTGGTGAAAGAATAGGCAGATTAATCAATGGAACAGAATGATGAACCCAGAAATAGATTCACATAAATATGCTAAATGATCTCTGACAAAGGATCAAAGATAATATAATACAGTATTTTCAACAAACAGTACTGGAAAAATATTGGACATCCACATGCAAAAAATGAATATGGACACAGACCTTATAGTTTTCACAAAAATTAACTCAGAATTGATCATAGACCTAAATGTAAAATGAAAAACTATACAATTCTTAGAGGATTACAGGAGAAAACCTAAGTGACTTTGGGTACGCCAATGACTTTTGGATATAACACCAAATATATGATCAATGAAAGAAGGAATTAATAAGCTTGATTTCACTGAAATTAAGAACCTTTGCTCTGTAAAAGACACTGTCAAGGGAATGAAAAGATAAGCCACAGACTGGGAGAACATATTTGCAAAAAACATACCTGCAGAAAATCTGTTATTCAAAATACAAAACATATTCTTAAAGCTCAACAAAAAGGAAATAAACAATTTGATTAAGTAATGGGCAAAAGACGTAAATGGTGGGGGGGCGCCCGGGTGGCTCAGTCGGTTAAGCGGCCGTCTTCGGCTCAGGTCATAATCTCGCGGTCTGTGAGTTCAAGCCCCGCATCCGGCTCTGTGCTGACAGCTCAGAGCCTGGAGCCTGTTTAAATTCTGTGTCTCCCTCTCTCTGACCCTCCCCCATTCATGCTCTGTCTCTCTCTGTCTCAAAAATAAATAAACGTTAAAAAAAAAAAAAAAAAAGACGTAAATGGGAGTGCCTAGATGGTTTAGTCAGTTAGGCGTCCAACTCTTGATTTTAGCTCAGGTCATATATCATGGTTCATGGTATTGAGCTCCACATTAGGCACTGCACTGACAGTGTAGAGCCTGCTTGGGATTCTCTCTCTCTCTCTCTCTCTCTCTCTCTCCCTCTCCCTCTCCCTCTCCCTCTCTCTTTCTCTCCCTCTGCCTCTCCCTCACTTGTGCACTCGCTCTGAAAATAAATAAATAAATAAATAAATAAATAAATAAATAAATAAACATCAAGAAAAAGAGGAACAGACACAAAGAAGAACAAAGAAGATATACAGATGTCAAGTAGGCATATGAAAATGTGTTCAACATAACATATGATCAGGGAATTGAAAATTAAGTAAGATTCTAATACATACCTATCAGAATAATCAAAATCTAAAACATTTACTATGCCAAATGCTGGTGATGATGTGGAGCAATAGGAATTTTCATACATTGCCGGTGGAAATGCAAAATGATTCAACCACTCGGAAAACAGTTTGGCAGTTTCTTACAAAACAAAATATATTCTTATCACATGATCCAAGTATTGCATTCTTTGGTATTTACTAAAGGAGTTGAAAATTTCTGTCAATAGAAATACCTGAACTGTTCATAGCAGTTTTATTCATAATTTCAAAAATTTGAAAGCAAACAAAATGGCCTTCATTAGGTGAATGAATAAACTGTGGTACATCCAGACGGTGGAACTTTATTCAGTGCTAAAAAGAAATGAATTATCAAACCATGAATAGGCATAGAAGAAACTTAGATGCATATTACTAAGTGAAAGAAACGAGCCTGTAAGAGCTACATAATCTATAAATCCAACTACATGACATTTTGGAAAAGGCAAAACTATAAAGATAATGAAAAGAATAGTGTAAACCAGCATCTATGTAGGAGGCAGGAGTGAATAGGTAGTACACAGAGAATTTTTAGGGCTCTGAAACTATTCTGCATGATACTGTTATGGTGGATACATATTTGCTTTTGTCAAAATGTACATCAAGAGGGAACCTTAATGAAAACTGTTCACAGATTGATTTCTAGGAAAGATGGCAGGGTAGGAGGATCCTAAGCTCATCTCATCTCATGTATACAACAAGGTGACACCCATATCAATGTAAACAACACAGAAAATGATCCAAAGAACAGACTCTCCACAGCTATAGGTAGAGAAGATGCCACATGAAAGAAGGTAGGAAGGCGGAGATGTGGTCAGGAGCCAAACAGATCTATGGGACTGTCAGCAGGAGGGAGGCACACAATAGACATGGAGTAGGGAGAGGAGCAGACTCCCAAACCAGTCAGGAAAACTTGTACATGGAAGACAAATCCCCGTCACATTTGACTTTGAAAATAAGAGGAGCCTAACGATCAGTGGGGCTTAACCCCTGAAATGCTAAAAATCAATGAAGTAGGCTCTGGGAGAGGTGGGAGGGCAGAATCCCTGCCCTTAAAGAGGTAACACAACAAATAGCCCCACTGAGATACAGCATAGAAGCAGCAGTTTCAAAAACTCATAGGGTACATGGGAATAAGATTTACTAATCTCAGAACATGTGCTGGAGGGGCAGAGACCTTTAGGACACTTCTCCAAGAGAAAAAAGAGTTGGTGAGCACCAATTCCATCCTCTGCCCCACAGTCTAGATGCACAGACACCTGTGAGAATATGCAACATCAATACTCCCCAATACATTTGCAAACAGCACACTCCACCCTCTGCACACTTCTGCAGATCTGCCCCCTCCAACCTGGCAGGCCTTGGCTGGAGTTCTCAGGCTGCTGTTCCCCTCCCATAGCAGAACAGCATGGATCTTGCTGGCACTGCATGCCCCACCCCCTAGTTCTTCTGTGGACCTGCTCCTTCCAATACACCCTTGGAGGGAGCCCAACCAAAGCAGTGCCACAAGCCTGACAGTGTGAAAGTAGCCCTGACAAGGGTCAGCACCACTGTAAAGGGACTCCTGCCCCAGGGAGAGGGGAAGATAACTACACACACCAGTCCAACTGCAGTCCCAGCAGTGGGTTGGGGACAGACATCAGGTATGACTGCAGGCCTAACCCACCAATGAAAACTTCCCAGGGGACAACATGAGAAAGCATCCTGCAGTTCAGTGCTAACTGCATCTCTGGCAAATGCCTTGTCTGACTCAACTGAAGCCTGAGGCAGTCCCAGGCTGGCCCACTAACAGCACAGAGACCAAACCCTATCCACAACAGGCAAAGAGAACCATTGCAGATGACCGGACTGAAGGCAAAAGTGACTCAGCCACAACAGTGGGGTATGTACAACACAAATAGGAGACACCATAAAGCACCAGGTTCTAATGAACAGGTGACACTGCACTGTAGGGCACTATAGGACCTCTTCTTCATTAGGCCATCATTTTCAAGAGCAGGAGATGCAGCTGACTTTCCTAACACATAGAAACAGACACAGAAAGACAACATGAGGAGATAGAGGAATATGTCCCAAATGAAACAACAGGTCAAAGTCCCATTAAGGCATTTAGACAAAATGGATAAGTAATATGCCTGATAGAGAATTTAAAGTAATGGTCATAAAGATACTGACTGGACTTAAGAAAAGAGTGAAGGAACTCAGTGAGCCTTCAATAAAGAAATCAAAAACATAAAAAAAAAAACAATCAGAGATTGAGAACTCAATAACTGAAATTAAAAATACACCAGAGGGAATAAATAGTAGATTAGAAGAAGCAGAAGAATGGATCCATAATGGAAAGCAATTAGGTTGAACAAAACAGAAAAATATAATAAAAAATGAAAACAGACTAAGAAAACTCAGTGATATCATCAAGTGTAATAACATTCACATTATAGGGACCCCAGAAAGAGAAATCCATATCCAGGAGGCACAGAGAGCCACCAGTAAAATGAACCCAAGGACAACAAGACACACAGTAATTAAAATGGCAAAAGTAATAAAGGCAGAGTTTTTAAAGTAGAAAAGAAAACCGTTACATACATGGGAAACTCTATAAAGCTAGCTATCAGCCGATTTTTTTCAGCAGAAATTTTGCAACCAAGGAAGTGGCATGATATATTCAAAATATTGAAAGGAAAAAACCCTGAAGCCAAGAATACTTAATTCACCAAGGCTACCATCCAGAATAGAAGGAGAGATAAAGAGTTTCCAGGACAAATGAAAGCTAAAAGAATTCATCACCACTAAACCACCCTACAAGAAATGTTAAAGGGGACTCTGAGTGGAAAACAAAGACCATAAGTACAAGTAAGAAGAGTAGGAAGCACAAAAGCATTAAAATTAAGTATATTTATATAAATCAGTCAAGGGATTCACAAAATAATATGATGTAAATTATGATATCATATACCTGAAAAATAGTGGGGGAAGAGGAGTAAAGAATGGGTTCAATCTTAAGTGACTATCAACTTAATATAGACGGCTATATGTATAAGATATTATACATAAACCTAATTGCAACCACAAATCAAAACTGGTTAAAAATCAAAAAGTAAGCCAGCAAACCATGAGAGAAGAGAATAAGCCAAGAGCAGAACAGAGAAGAACTACAAAAATAATCATAAAACAGATAACAAAATGGCAATAAGTACATACCTATCATTACTTTGAATGTAAATGCAATAAAAACTCCAATCAAAAGACACAGGACAATGGATTGGATAAAAAAGCAAGACTCATCTATAAGTTGATTACAAAAGACTCATTTCAGAGGTAAAGACACAGGCAGATTGAAAATAAAGGAAGGGAAGAGCATTTATCATGCAAATGGAAGTGGAAAGAAAGCTAAGTTAGCAACACTTATATTAGACAAAATAGACTTTAAAACAAAGACTGTAACAAGGGACAAAGGACACTATATAATCATAAAGGGAATAGTCCAACAAGAAATATAACAATTGTAAATATTTATACACCTAACATGGGGCACCCAAATACACAAAGCAGCAAATAACAAACATAAAGAAGTAACTGATAGTAATACAATAATAGTAACGGTCTTTAACACCCTACTAACGTGTATGTAAAGATGATCCAAATAAAAAATCAATAAGGAGACAATGGCTTTGAATGATACATTGGAACAGATGGATTCAGAACATTCTATCCTAAAACAACAGAATACACATTCTTTCCAAGTGTACCTGTAAGATGTTCCAGAATAGATCACATGTTAGGCCACAAAACAAGTCTCAACCAATTAAAAAAACTGAAGCCATACCACGCATCTTTTCTGATCACAGCACTATGAAGCTACAAATCAACCACAGGAAAAAATTTGGAAAAATAAAGTAAGTTAAACAACATGCTCCTAAACAATGAATGAGTCAACCAAGAAATCACAGAGGAAATGAAAAAGTACTTGGAGACAAACAAAAAGAAAACAAAATGGTTCAAAATCTTTGGGATGCAACAAAAGCTGTTTTTAGAGGGAAGTTTATAGCAATGTAGATTTACCTTCAGAAGCAAGAAAAATTGCAAACAATTGACCTCACACCTAAAAAGAGCTAGAAAAGAAGAATAAATAAATCCCAAAACCAGTAGAAAGAAGGAAATAATAAATATTAGAGAAGAAGGAGAAATAAAATAGAAATTAAAAAGAAAATAGAACAGATCAATGTAACCAGGAGCTGGTTCTTTGAAAGGACTCGTTAAAAAAAGCAAAGGAAAGAAAGAAACAAAAAGAAAAAGAAAAAGAAAAAGAGAGAGGACTCAAATAAACAACATCAGAAATGAAAGAGGGGAAATAATAACCAACACTGAAGAAATACAAACCACGGTAAGAGAATATTATAAAAAAGTATATGCCACCAAATTAAACAACCTAGATAAATGGACAAATCCCTAAATCATTCAAGTTACCAAAACTGAAGCAGGAAGAAACAGAAAATTTGAACAGACTACTTACCAGCAGTGGAATTGAAGCAGTAATCAAAAAATTCCCAACAAACAAAACTCCAGGAACACATGGCTTCACAGATGAATTCTACCATACATTTAAAGAAGAGTTAATACCCTTTCTTCTGAAACTATTCCAAAAAATAGAAGAAGGAAAGCTTCCAAATTCATTCTATGAAGTGATTATTACCCTGATATCAAAATCAGATAGACTTTATTAAAAACAGAGAACTAGAAGCCAGTATTTCTGATGAATACAGATGCAAAAGTCCTCAACAAAATATTAGCAAACTGATCAAACAATACATTAAGAACATCATTCACAACAATCAAATGAGATTTATTCCTGTGATGCAAAGGTGGTTAAATATTTGCAAATAAGTCAATATGGTACATCACACCAACAAGAGAAAGAATAAAAATCATATGCTCATTTCAATAGACATAGAAAAAGCATTTGACAAAGTACAACACCCATTAACAATAAAAACCCTCAGCAAAATAGGTTTAGAGGGAATATACTTCAACATAATAAGTCCATCTAGACAAACCCACAGCTAACATCATACTCAATGGAGAAAAACAGCTTTTCCCGTTAAGTTAGAAAGACAAGGATACCTATTCTAACCACTTTTACTCAACACAGTACTGGAGGTCCTAGCCATAGCAATCATACAACAAAAAGAAATAAAAGGCATATAAATTGGTAAGTAAGAAGTAAAACTTTCACTATTGGCAGATTACATGATACTATATGTAGAAAACACAAAAGACTCCATCAAAAAAAATACTAGAACTGACACATGAGTTCAGTAAGGTCACGGGATACAAAATCAACGTACAGAAATCCATTGTATTTCTATGCACAAATAATGAAGTAGCAGAAAGAGAAATTAAGAAAACAATCCCATTTACAATTATAGCAAAAATAATAAAATACCTATGAATAAACTTAACCAAGGAGGTGAAAGTCTTGTCTCTAAAAATTGTAAAATGTTGATTAAAACAAAGATGATACAACCAAAGAAAGATATTTCATGTTCATAGGTTAGAAGATCAAATGTTGTTAAACTGTCCACACTTCCCAAAGCAATATACAGATTTAATGCAAACTTTATCAAAATACCAACAGCATTTTTCACGTAACTAGAAAAAATAATCTTAAAATTTGCCAAAGCAACCTTTAAAAAAGAATAACAAAATTGGAGGTATCACAATCCCAGATATCAAAGTTTAAGTTTTTCAAATTTTTTAAAATGTTTTTTAAATTATTTTTGAGGAAGAGAGAGACAGAACATAAGCAGGGGAAGAGCAGAGAGAGAGGGAGACACAGAATTCGAAGCAGGCTCCAGGCTCTGAGCTGTCAGAAGAGAGCCTGATGCGGGGCTCAAACCCACGAACTGTGAGATCATGACCTGAGCTGATGTCGGACGCTTAACCAACTGAGCCACCCAGGCGCCCCAAAGTTTAAGTTTAATACAAAGTTTAATAATCAAAGCAGTATGACACTGACACAAAGAGACACAGATCAACAGAGTAGAGAATAGAGAGCCCAGAAATAAACCCATGATAATAGGGTCAATTAATCTTCAACAAAAGAGGCAAACATATGTGATAGGAAAGAGTCTTTTCAACAAATGGCATTGGGAAAACAGGATAGCTACATGCGAAATAATGAAACTGGACCACTTTCTTACACCACACAGAAAATTAACTCAAGCAAAAGAATGAAACTGGACCATTTTCTTACACCATACGCAAAAACAAATTCAAAATGTATTCAAGACCTCAATTTGAGACAGGAAACCATCAAAATCCTAGCGGAGAACACAGGCAGAAACCTCTTTGACATCAGCCATAGAAACTTCTTACTAGGTATGGTTTCCCTTAGGCAAGGGAAACGAAAGCAAAAATAACCTATTGGAACTTCATCAAAATAAAAATCTTTTGTATAGTGAAGGAAATAATCAATAAAACTAAAATACAACCTAGGAAATGGCAGAAGATATCTGCAAATGACATATCTGATAAAGGGTTAGTATCCAAGATATATGAAGAGCTTATAAAACTCAACACCCAAAAACAAATAATCTAGTTAAAAAATGGGCAGAAGACATGAATTTTTCATAGAAGACATACATATGGTTGGGGCACCTGGGTGGCTTAGTCAGTTAAGCATTCGTCTCTTGATTTTGGCTCAGGTCATGATCTCACGGTTGGTGAGATCGAGCCCCACATCTGGCTCTGTGTTGACAGCACAGAGCCTGCTTGGGATTCTCCTCTCCCTCTCTGCCCCTACCCCTTCTCAAAAATAAATAAACTTTTTTTTTTTTTAAAGAAGACATACAGAGGCAACCAACGGAATGGGAAAAGATATTTGCAAATGACATATCGGACAAAGGGCTAGTATCCAAAATCTATAAAGAGCTCACCAAACTCCACACCCGAAAAACAAATAACCCAGTGAAGAAATGGGCAGAAAACATGAATAGACACTTCTCTAAAGAAGACATCCGGATGGCCAACAGGCACATGAAAAGATGCTCAACGTCGCTCCTTATCAGGGAAATACAAATCAAAACCATACTCAGATATCGCCTCACGCCAGTCAGAGTGGCCAAAATGAACACATCAGGAGACTATAGATGCTGGAGAGGATGTGGAGAAACGGGAACCCTCTTGCACTGTTGGTGGGAATGCAAATTGGTGCAGCCGCTCTGGAAAGCAGTGTGGAGGTTCCTCAGAAAATTAAAAATAGACCTACCCTATGACCCAGCAATAGCACTGCTAGGAATTTACCCAAGGGATACAGGAGTACTGATGCATAGGGGCACTTGTACCCCAATGTTTATAGCAGCACTCTCAACAATAGCCAAATTGTGGAAAGAGCCTAAATGTCCATCAACTGATGAATGGATAAAGAAATTGTGGTTTATATACACAATGGAATACTACGTGGCAATGAGAAAGAATGAAATATGGCCTTTTGTAGCAACGTGGATGGAACTGGGGAGTGTGATGCTAAGTGAAATAAGCCATACAGAGAAAGACAGATACCATATGGTTTCACTCTTATGTGGATCCTGAGAAACTTAACAGAAACCCATGGGGGAGGGGAAGGAAAAAAAAAAAAAGAGGTTAGAGTGGGAGAGAGCCAAAGCATAAGAGACTGTTAAAAACTGAGAACAAACTGAGGGTTGATGGGGGGTGGGAGGGAGGGGAGGGTGGGGGATGGGTATTGAGGAGGGCACCTTTTGGGATGAGCACTGGGTGTTGTATGGAAACCAATTTGACAATAAATTTCATATATTAAAAAAAAAGAAAAAAATAAAGAAGACATACAGATGGCTAACAAACACATGAAAAAATGCTCAACATCACTCATCATCAGGGAAATGCAAATCAAAACTACAATGAGGTATCACCCCATACCAGTCAGAATAACTAAAATTAACAACACAGGAAACAACAGGAGCTGGTGAGGATGTGGAGAAAAAAAGGAACCCTCATGTGCTGTTGGCAGGAGTGCAAACTGGTGAAGCTACTGTGATAAACAGTATGGAAGTTCCTAAAAATATTAAAAATGGAACTACTATGTGATCCAATAATCACACTACTAGGTATTTACCCAAAGAATATGAAAACACTAATTTGGAAGGATATACACACCATGTTTATAGCAGCATTATCAACAATAGCCAAATTATGGAAAGAACCCAAATGTCAATCAATTGATGAATGGATAAAGAAGATATGGTGTACACACACACACACACACACACACACACAAGGATATTAGCCATAAAAAAGAATGAAATCTTTCCTTTTGCAACAATGTGGATAGAGCTAGAGAGTATTATGCTAAGTGAATGTCAGGCAGAGAAAGCCAAATACCGTATGATTTCACTCCTATATTGCATTTAAAAAACAAAATAAATGAACAAAGAAAAAAGATTAACAAAAAAAAGACAATTTTTTTAATGTTTATTTATTTTTGAGATAGACAGAGTGTGAACAGGGAAGGGGTAGAAAGAGGGTGAGACACAGAATCTGAAGCAGGCTCCAGGCTCTGAGTTGTCAGTACAGAGCCTGATGCAGGGCTTGAATTCATGAATAGTGAGATCATGACCTGAGCTGAAGTTGGATGCTTAACCTACTGAGCCACCCAGGTGCCCCCCAAAAACAGACTCTTAACTATAGAGAATAAATTGATGATTACCAGAGGGGAGGTGGGCCAGGGGTTGGGTGGGTGAAATAGGTGAAGAGGATTAAGAATACACTTACTATAATGAGTACTGACCAAATGTATAGAATTGTTGAATCACTATATTGTACACCTGAAACTGACTTAGCACTGAATGTTAAACACTGGTATTAAAATTAAAAAAAAAAGAAGAAGAAGTGAACTTTAATGTTATCTATGAACTTTAGGTGACAATGATG
This sequence comes from Neofelis nebulosa, assembly GCF_028018385.1. Lineage (NCBI taxonomy): Eukaryota > Metazoa > Chordata > Mammalia > Carnivora > Felidae > Neofelis > Neofelis nebulosa. The sequence continues at coordinate 91,823,425 of NC_080787.1, read as the reverse complement.
TGTCAATGGAGGTTCATCAATTCTAACAAATGTAATATACTACTCTGGTGGGAGATAGTGATAGTGGGGGAGGTGTGTGTGTGTGTGTGTGTGTGTGTGTGTGTGCGTGTGTACAAGGAATATATAGAAACTCTATGCACTTTCTGTTCAATTTGCTGTGAATCTAAAAGTGCTCTAAAAAGTAAATTTTATTAATAAAAAAGTAAAAGCCAAGAAGTTTTGAAAAAAAAATAATCGGAAAAACCTATTCTTCACTTAGCTGTCAAGACTTGGTTAAAATATAAATCTAACCTTATCATTCCCAACTGCTTACTTGAATACATGTAACCCATCAAGTACTCCTCACTGCTTACTTGAACACATGTGGTATGTATATGCTTAGGTGTCACCTGAGATGATTTTAAGCACTATATGGGTAACTATTCTCCAAATTTTTAACCGTAATGCATTTACTGTAGAGTGTATTTAAAAAATAAAACTAGCATAACCAAAGAAGTAGAGGTTGCATGATCATTTGCTGATTTTGATAATTGGGTTATCTCTATATAATGGTATCTTACACATTCCAGAATACTCTTTAACAACTCAATTTCTTGTAGAACATTCTTTTTCTTCCATTATTATCCGCTGTAAAATTAGAGGTATTTTCTGCTTTGGGGGAAGAATTTTAAGCACTTGAATGTTAAGGCAGTTAGCATTTTTAAATGATGTAGTTCATAGACTAAGTTCCTAAATACAACATAAAATGTTTTATAGTACTCAAAATATTTAAAAATGATTTAAAATAATCATAAAATAAGCATAGCTGTAAGTAAAATATATTAGAGTAATAGAAAATAGAACTCTCTTATACCTGGTGAAACCAAATTAAAATGAAAACTTTTTCACCAGCCTTTTACAACTTAGTGCTTAAAGAAATCATATATAAGGTAATTATTTATATTTACTTTTTAATCTTTTTTATAGTTTTATCATCTCTTGAATTTATTGGTCTTTTTCTAATTGGTTTAACCAATACTGTAATACCATACATTGCTATGCAGTTGTAGTTTGATTTTTCCCTTGGCAAGGAAAGACGACAGTTGCTAAAGCCAAGGTCTAATACCTCCAATCTTTGAAATGAAGGCCCTCTCCAGTGCTGGGAAAGAATAGGAAATGACAGAAATATTTCTCTTCCTTTCATCCATGATAGTATTGTTACATGGGAGAAGACTCCACCAATCCAGGACTATAAAATCATGACTAACCAAGACTAGCAAAGTACTGACTTGTCTTGGAAAACAAATGGTTACAGAATATTTCAGGAACCATGGAAAGGGAGCCAGGAACTTCTTTTTTTTTTTTTTCCAATATATGAAATTTATTGTCAAATTGGTTTCCATACAACACCCAGTGCTCATCCCAAAAGGTGCCCTCCTCAATACCCATCCCCCACCCTCCCCTCCCTCCCACCCCCCATCAACCCTCAGTTTGTTCTCAGTTTTTAACAGTCTCTTATGCTTTGGCTCTCTCCCACTCTAACCTCTTTTTTTTTTTTTTCCCTTCCCCTCCCCCATGGGTTTCTGTTACGTTTCTCAGGATCCACATAAGAGTGAAACCATATGGTATCTGTCTTTCTCTGTATGGCTTATTTCACTTAGCATCACACTCTCCAGTTCCATCCACGTTGCTACAAAAGGCCATATTTCATTCTTTCTCATTGCCACGTAGTATTCCATTGTGTATATAAACCACAATTTCTTTATCCATTCATCAGTTGATGGACATTTAGGCTCTTTCCACAATTTGGCTATTGTTGAGAGTGCTGCTATAAACATTGGGGTACAAGTGCCCCTATGCATCAGTACTCCTGTATCCCTTGGGTAAATTCCTAGCAGTGCTATTGCTGGGTCATAGGGTAGGTCTATTTTTAATTTTCTGAGGAACCTCCACACTGCTTTCCAGAGCGGCTGCACCAATTTGCATTCCCACCAACAGTGCAAGAGGGTTCCCGTTTCTCCACATCCTCTCCAGCATGTATAGTCTCCTGATGTGTTCATTTTGGCCACTCAGACTGGCGTGAGGCGATATCTGAGTGTGGTTTTGATTTGTATTTCCCTGATAAGGAGCGACGTTGAACATCTTTTCATGTGCCTGTTGGCCATCCGGATGTCTTCTTTAGAGAAGTGTCTATTCATGTTTTCTGCCCATTTCTTCACTGGGTTATTTGTTTTTCGGGTGTGGAGTTTGGTGAGCTCTTTATAGATTTTGGATACTAGCCCTTTGTCCGATATGTCATTTGCAAATATCTTTTCCCATTCCGTTGGTTGCCTTTTAATTTTGTTGGTTGTTTCCTTTGCTGTGCAGAAGCTTTTTATCTTCATAAGGTCCCAGTAATTCATTTTTGCTTTTAATTCCCTTGCCTTTGGGGATGTGTCGGGTAAGAGATTGCTACGGCTGAGGTCAGAGAGGTCTTTTCCTGCTTTCTCCTCTAGGGTTTTGATGGTTTCCTGTCTCACATTCAGGTCCTTTATCCATTTTGAGTTTATTTTTGTGAATGGTGTGAGAAAGTGGTCTAGTTTCAACCTTCTGCATGTTGCTGTCCAGTTCTCCCAGCACCATTTGTTAAAGAGACTGTCTTTTTTCCATTGGATGTTCTTTCCTGCTTTGTCAAAGATGAGTTGGCCATACGTTTGTGGGTCTAGTTCTGGGGTTTCTATTCTATTCCATTGGTCTATGTGTCTGTTTTTGTGCCAATACCATGCTGTCTTGATGATTACAGCTTTGTAGTAGAGGGAGCCAGGAACTTCAAGAAGAGCTAAAGCTGCAGCTGGAATCTCTTGATTTGGAATCTCCTGAGGCCAAGGAGTTAAATCTTACAACCTGAATAATCTGTTAATTCCTCAGGTTCATAGTACTGATTTTCATTTCTTAAGTAATGATATTTTACTTCTTGTTCAACTTACATCTTGGAGCCTGTGTCACTATTCTTCTGTGTATGCACAAGATTACACCATCAGAAACTTAATCAGTGTCCCCTCCTTATCCTCACACATGCCTGTCTGGTACATAACAGACTTAAATAAATAATTCCCAGAAACATCAACTCATTTCAGCTTTAAATCTCTTTGTCAATTTTATACATATCTTCTTTATGTCTTATTAAGGTGCAACAATTGGTAAGATTACATTTTTTTAAGTTTATTTTGAGAGAGAGAGAGCAAGCATAGGAAAGACACAGAGAATTGCAAGCAGGTTCCTTGCTGTCCGCACAGAGCTTGGCAGGAGGCTTGATCCCACGATTGTGAAATCATGAGCTGAGCTGAAATCAAGAGTCAGAAGCTTAACTGACTGAGCCACCCAGATACCCCGGTAAGAATGCTTTTTATACACTCATGCCTATGATGTTATCTACTATGTACGTATATATTATGAAATATAGAAATCTTTTGATAGAAATCACAATTGTGACCCAGATTATATCATTGATGTGTTAAGGTTTATGTTTATAGAAGCTACAAAGAATACATTCACATGGTTATCCATTACATTCATTATTTGCATGTAGTATGCCTCTTTTCTTTGTCACAACCCAATTTTTGAAACTTCCCATTTTCATAGTTCTCCACATGTGCCTTTCCTTTATCATGGGCAGAATTACCAAACATTTTTCCTGGTGTGATAGATTTAAGTATTAGTCCCTGGTCTTCATCCCTCTCTTTACCTGTTCCCTTTGTCATGTGACTCTGTAGTCCCTTCCACTAGGGGTGGAATGTACTTCTATTGACTTTGGACTTGGCCATGAGACTTGTTTTAGGCAAAAAAAAAAAAAAAATAGGATAAGTAATAATTGCCAATTCTGACACTAGGCTGAAAGAAACATTGTGTGTTTCTACTTGTTTTCCCAATTTCTTCCATTACCATGAAAAATGCTTCTCTTGGGTAGCTGCTGCCCCTCAGCTTGAGCCCCAAAATGAATACAACTGGATTCAGACTGATTTCAATCCATATCAAAGAGCCAAATCCAGCCAGGACTACACCATGAAGCAGAGCCACCCAATCAAGCCTCACCTATATCAGCTAACCTCAACTACATTGTAGATGTGTGAGACAAAAACAGATGAGTATTATTTAAAGCCGCTGAGTTTTATATGTTATGCTGCAGCATTATGGCTGATATAGCTTTTGATAAGTGCATTCAATAACCTTCCCACAATCTAAATAGCTTCTAGTAAGAATTGTAGGGCTAGAATGAGTACTGAGGAAGCCAGCCCAGTTGTGGAGGTATGGTGTTTTTGCAACTGCTAAAGCTGCTGGTCCACAAGAGTTGAAATGCAGGAAGCAGCAATAGATGAATCTCCATGTAATGATCTCTTGGTATAGTTTAGTATTACTAGCTTGGTGGCAGTCAAGCCTGGTACACTGGCTTTCCCAGTAATCCTGTAAGCTAATTAATACCCTGAAATAAATACCTTTCCATTAATTAACTAGAGTAGATCATGTTGCCAGCAACTAAACCTTGAATTAAGATAGTAATTGTCTTACTTTAACTTTTTTTAGAGGGTAACAAGTTTTAATGATAACCGTAAAATAAATTGATTAGAGCCTACTGACTAAAGAATAAGAGAACACTATTAAGAACTACATGCTGATACAAATGACAAATTAAAATCAAAAGTTAAATTGTGATTTGAGAACTTTCATCTTATTTTTTTTCCTGTTTAATTTCTATTCTTTTTAGGTAGTGAAATACCAGTCGGATAACCAGAATTCAAGGCCCAATTGTACTTTTTATCAATTATTCAGTCTTGGATAGGTTATATAATCTCTGGGAGCCCTAGTTTCCTCATTGGTAAAATGTGGAAAACAACTAACACCAACTTCTAAGAAGCATTATTACAAATAAAAAATTATATTATTAAGAGTCACTTTAAGTACTTTTAAACAATGTCAGGCTACATATATGCATATATATGCTTACATATGCACATATTCAAATATAGGTGTCTATGCTTCACAGTCACCATCAGCTTGAATGTACTGAATAAAAAAGTGACCCATGGGTTTATTTCTGTTTCAGTACTGTTTCCAATTATAACTTCCCATCACAGTTTATGATCTCATCTACCAAGTGCTTTATTCTTGCTTTCTGCTTTTAGACCACGGAAAGGGTATTTATCAATAAACATGGTATAAAACATAAATCATTCACCAGGAAACAGTTAATTGTCCATGATGTTTATGTCAATCCTCTTCTCAGTTTACCATAACAGAGCATTTAAAAGTGACTGAGCTTCTAAACATGTGGTTATAATCACATTTATTAACCAATCTATAAGTGCTCACTTAACAATAGAAAAAAAAAAAATACATGCTTGATTTGGAAAAAATGAGAAAAAAGTCATGTATAACCAAACACTGTGTGAATGGTTTTAGGTTATAAGAAGAAAACCTCAGAGTTGATTTTTGATTTCCTTCTTAATATTCACTTTTCTCTAATAGTAAATATCTACAAATGGCTAAAATTAATAACTAACCAAAATGTGGTATCTTGTGAATACACACAGAAAACAGTTTTGGAGACCTTGCAACACAAACTGCTCATATTCAGCCAAGAGAATAATATTTTTACTCTTTTATCTCATTTATGCAACTTTCTAGAACAGAGGCATATTAATGGCAATAATTCTCAGCCTGGTGACACTAGAACCCATTTAAAACACTCTCTGTAGGAAGGTAGTGACTAGAAACAAAAATATACTGTTTTTTTTTTCCAGAAAAGCTGCAGCCAACTGTGAGAATGATGTCACCACCCTGCTAATTGTTAGCTTAATGTCAAGTATCTAGTGATTACTCATTCAACTAACATCTAGTGAGCCTTAGTCCATGCCTACAACATAAATGCCAAGGGAAGAGTGGAATTAAGTAGATGAGATTCATGAGCCAAGGTAGCCCACATTCTACCTGTCTCTGTAGGGAGAGGCAGGACAAATGTAAACAAGTAAGTAATGTAAGTTTAGTTAGGGAAGCATATTTTGAAGAAAATAAAGTCAGCAATCACCATAGACAGAGGTGGTAGAGAGTAACTGGGCAACAGTAGGTAGGACAGTCAGGGAAAGCCTCTTTTGAGAGGGTGATATTTGAGGTAAGACAAATAGCTATGGAAGGTATATAGCACATTTAACTGTTTTTTACTCTAGAAAGAGCTCTCCAGAGGGAAGACTTCAGAACTCATTAAAACCAATTTCGCTCAAAAGAAATCTGTCCAAGATTTAGACCAAGGTATGAGGAAGGACAGCTGGAAATAAAATAGAACATTTAAGAAGTAGATACAAATGTCTAAATTCTGATATATATGACATAGTTTGGGCTTTGCAGTCAGACAGACCTGAATTTAAATCTCTCTCTGAGGGCATCAACAGAGTGGCCTTGGACAAGTCACTTCATCTCTGATAGTCCCTGCCTCATAGATTTAGATTACAAAAAAAATATTCTTATCCTTCTTTATGAGGTGAGAAACACTTCATCATACAAAATTATAGTGCAGTTTGCAAATGCTTGGATCACTGAAAAAAATTAGAAGGTAGAAAATCCTAAGGTTAATTACATTTTTAACAAAAACCACGTGATGAGCAGGATTTAGATTTTATATGGGAATCAAAAGGAAATCAATTAGAGGCAGTAGAGTGCTCTTTCCCTATGGATGTCCTTGTGTTATAGCTGTGGGTATATCTGCCATCATATCATACTCTTAGGTGTAATGGCCTTTGTTCCATGAACTGTTAAGAACACTAGCAGATTCTCACAAATGCAGGTATTTCTTATTCAGTATCATTGCATGTTGATAGTGGCCTTTTATTTTAGTTTTAACTAAAAAATAACTTCTTTTATTTGAAAGATTGGACCTCAAAACATCTTTTCAGTAAGCTTATATGTGTTCAGATTTTTGAAAAAGCAGGTAGCCTTAATTTTGCAATACCACGTAACACAATAAATTCTAGCTATTTTATATTTTGCCTCATGTATCTTTAACATAGCCTATCGCAAAGCTTCAGCTGTAAGATCACTGTGGCTAATGAAAATATATGACTCGGCAAAAGTTTTAGAAACTACATTCATCTGCAGTTCTGGGATATAGGGAGGAAAACCCTATTTTTTACTTATAAAATTAAGAAAATCTAATCTGCAAATCACTTAAGAAGAAAACAGATGTTATTTTGAAAGTTTTGTTTAAAAATGATTTCTAGGGGCGCCTGGGTGGCTCAGTTGGTTGAGCATCTGACTTCAGCTCAGGTCATGATCTCGCAGTTTGTGAGTTCGAGCCCCGCGTCAGGCTCTGTGCTGACAACTCAGAGCCTGGAGCCTGCTTCCGAGTCTGTGTCTCCATCTCTCTCTGCCTCTCCCCTGCTCATTCTCTGCCTCTCTCTCTGTCAAAAATAAAAAAAAAATAATAAACTTTAAAAAAAAATAAAAATAAAAAAAATAAAATAAATAAAAATGATTTCTAGGGGCGCGTGGGTGGCTCAGTCCATTAAGCATCTCACTTCAGCTCAGGTCATGATCTCACGGTTTGTGGGCTCAAGCCCCACATCAGGCTCTGTGCTGACAGTTCAGAGCCTGAAGCCTGCTTTGGATTCTGTGTCTTTCTCTCTCTGCCCCTCCCTACTTATGTACACACACATACTCACTCTCTCTCTCTCTCTCTCTCTCCCCCCTCATTCTCAAAAATGAATAAACATTAAAAAAATTAAAAAATAATTTCTAATATTGTTGGAAATACCTTCTAAATATACTTGTTAATGTTCTCCCAAATTACTACACTGATAACTTTCCAGTAGACTTAAATGAAAGTTTTCAAAATACAAACTTAAAAGTAAGGAATTATTTTAATCCTGTTACATAATTACTGAGTAACAATTATGAGTAAAGCAGGACTCCAGAGGACAGAAGGATGAATAAGTATTCTCAGGGAGCTGACAATCCAGGCAAGAAAGAAGAAAGATGATGCAGAAATAGCAAACCTATTTGTCATCCCAGAGAGCCCCTTAGGAACACGACTGCCATGCCCATTTCTTTATTTGCTCCACTCTCTCTGAGGGAGATGTGACAATGAGATCACCTGAGACTGAGTTTTTTCAACTTTACAATGCCTCAGACAAACAAGTGAATGAAACTTTAACCAATGGCTTGAATCCAACCTAAAAACTTGGGTCTTTGGACCACTCTGCCTTTCTGAAAGCCTTATCAAAGTGTCAACCTTTTCTGCCTCTCTGGGGAACTTTCAACAGGTGAGTGTTTCAAATAACTATGACTCTCTGGTACTTCAAACCAGAGAAATGGTTGCAAGGCTATTTCTCAATCTTGGCGGTACACATACACTTGAAACTACTGGCCTTCTCCACATACGTATAACACCCACTGCAAAGGCCATGGCAAACACCTTGCACTCAATTTTCCACTCAACACCATCTTTACTTTCATTGAGTATAATTTCTCCCAAAATCATATATTTTTTAAGTGTATTATTTGATGAGGTTTGACAAATTTGTACACCTGGTTAACCATCATCAAATCAGAGTGTGTGTGTGTGTGTGTGTGTGTGTGTGTGTATATATATATATATATATATATATATATATATATATATACACATGTATAATATATACCTATATATATATATATATATATATATATATATATATATATATATATAATATTTCCATCTATGATCACTTGTTTTATTCTTTTCTCAGGATAAATCACTAGAAACTAGAGTGTGGAGTGAGAGTCACATATATGTTTTAAAGTTTTCAAAATATATCACCAAACTACCTTCCAGAAAATTGTTATAATCAGCCCTGTTCTCAGTCCTGTGAGAGAAAGCTAAATTTAGATAAGAGGTCATTGCCTTATTGGCAGTCATGTTGTCCCTTCTAATAAGATCTGAATTTTGATTAAAGTGAATGAAAAGAGCTTTAACAGTGATTTTTGATTTTTTTTTGCTTTGATAATTAATATCATTAAGTCATTGTAGAAGTGGAATCCTTAAGAGCAAATTAAAAGCATGTTAGAAAGAGACTATTGGTATATTTTTGAGAAGATGGCAATTTAATATAACAGTTTTAAATGATCCTTATTTTTCAAATATAGAAAAACTATAATCAGGATGACATTTACATAAGAGAATTTTGTCTTACAGCAATGCTATTCCAAAGGTAGTTCATAGGTCAGTATTATCAGTTATCACCTGGGAGCCAGCTAGGGATGCAAATTCTTGGGCCTTGAACAGACCTAATCAGGAACACTGGGCTACAGGCCCCTCAGTCTGTGTTTTAAAAACTTCTCTGGTTGATTCTGATGGTTTTAGAGGATATTTGATAAAGAGAAAAATATTAAAATCCTTTCTAACACTGTGGAGTAAATCCAGCATTCATTAATCACTTGTATGTATATGTATATAAATTTCCAGCCTTTCCTTAACCTTTTATGCCTAGTTATTTTAACTGTATAATATGGTTGAAACTATTTCTTAAGATTTTTTTCAAGATTTAAAAATTCATTATTGCCATGTGCAAAACTCTGAATTTTGGACTCTGGCAGATGTAAAGAACTCATGAATCAAGATCATTAACTTCAAAGAACTCACCATTTTGTTGAACAGGCATAAAACCACTAAACCTAGAGGCCCTATTGGTAACTGTAGTGAGTGACACAGATAGTAAGCCATACAGGCACAGAGGACATGGAGACCATTGAGGGTTTTTGTGGGCACATTGGGCCACTTTGAGAAGATGCAATTTGAAGTGGGCATCAAAGTTAGGTAGGCATCAAAAGTCATTTAAGTTTTGCTTAAGTGGAGGGGGGTGAAAGGGGTGCATATCTGGTGAGAAAACAAGCCAAATTGAATAAACTCTGTTTTAGGGAGACTTTGTAGCTGTTTGACTATGTTGGAAACTGCAGGTGGGTATATAGCTTCAGATGAGCCCATAAAGGAAAGCTGAGTCAGAAGGATATTGGAAAGTCACATGCATTTTCTGGGTATTTTGTGAAGTATGCAGTTCTTAAAAGTGATTTGAGGTAAGGAGAAAATGAGAATCCCCTTGTAGGATTGTTTGGCTATGCAAATCAGATCACAAGGTCCATATTAAAATAAAACCAAGTCATTTAAGAATATGCATAAAGATATCTTTATAGCTGACTGGAGAAAAGTAGATTTGAACTATAATTATGTTTTTGAAAACCTCTGAAGTTTACCTGCTTTCAGAATACTAAAACTTGAAAACTTGCATATTCCTGACAAAGAGAATTGTAGCTAATGTTTGGCATATTATTTGATAAAAGCCATGTTATGACCATGTTTTCTTATGCAACTCAAAAATCCAAGTATTTAGGGTCGCCTGGATGGCTCAGTCAGTTGAGCAACCAACTCTTGATTTGGCTCAGGTCGTGATCCTATGTTTTGTGGGTTTGGGCCCCATGTCGGGGTCTGCACTGACAGCACAAAGCCTGCTTGGGATTCTGTCTCTCCCTCTCTCTCTGCTCCTCCCCCACTTGCTCTTGTTCTCTCTCAAAATAAATAAATGAACTTTTAAAAAATCCAAGTATTTAACAATACGCTAGCTTAATAAAATTTAAAAACCCTTATGACACTGCTGTGGGATATTAGGCTAGGCATATGAAAAAAATAGATACAATAACCTACACAAACAGAATAGGGTATATTTATCTCGTACAATTCTCAGGAGTCTGTTTTTCTTTAGAAAAATTGCAATGAAATTAGAAGTATAGGTAGGAAGGTCAAGGAGAGCCTAATAAAATAAGAACTACGCCTGTCTTATTACTAAGAGAAGATGACATTTTTATGCACAGGAATCTGATAAAGATTTTTTAACACCAGTTCAAGTCAATCTCACTGGTCTACTGATTGATAGCTGTAAGTTAGCAGCAGTTTGTTAAAATAACTTACTAGTGTGCTGCATTCAGTGGTATCTTTCACAAACTCTTCACCCCTCATGGGTATGATATTTGCATCTAAAGGCAAAGGATAATATAAAATGCAACTTAAAATATGAAGTAGAGTTTTTCACTTTCAAGTATACTGAGTTCATGAAACTGCTCTAGAAGGTTTATGATGAAGCACTGGCAGTGCCATGAATCATAATCAGGTAGTGTAGCCCACCACACTTTGTTGGTGCTGGTGGTACAATTTAATATTTAATATTTAAATAGTTCTCTGAAACTAAGAAGCTCAAAACATCTATGTAATTTTAATTTATAATAGTAATTCCTAGAAAGAAAAACAAACTTGAACCATTCCAATTGCTACTTAGTAATTTGCAGAATAAAACAAAGTGTGTGGCTTTGTCTACACACTATAGAGGTTTGACTCCAGTGTTCAACTGAGTGCTTGACTGCCTCGGCTGATGCTTTATTGAATTGATCATTGTGAAAACACAATTTTGCCTTTAGATAGTCATTTGTTGGCCTCCCCCAGTCAAAACCACTTTGCTTTTAATAGAGCTTTGAACTAACAGAGTTTCTAAAGGTTTCTTTGAAAACCTCCCTATTACTTATCTCTATAAATAATAACAGTATTTATAACAGCTCTCTCTGAGCTGTTACCTCATTTTCCTGTCTAATAATGTGACATCTGACATATTTATTTGAAAGGAAAAGTGACCAAGAATTAATCCGTTGTAAACCACCAGCACTTGAACAACTTTGCAAATACATGGCATTATGTACCAATTTCCTAATAACTTCTCTCCATAGAATACCTATTTTAAGCACAGAGTAAACAAAACTTAGCTCTAAAATATTCCTCAGATATATTTACAACAACTTCCACTAACAGCAATTTCCATTTCACTGTATTATCTCAGAGTTGTACATTAAAACTTCAGCAAAATAGAAAACAGTAGGTAAGATTACAGTTTTTACAGACGAAACTTTAAAACTTAAAATTCAGTTTCTGCATTCAAAGACAGAATAACTACAACATTTATAGCCCATATATAAAGCAAGGTGTCTGTTAAGTCATATACAAATAATCACGTAATACGTAGGACCACAGTATGAAAAACTTCATAAATACCTCTCTCTACATATAGGTGTTTTTCTATTATGTGACTTTATAAATTCACACTTGACTCTATTAACATGACTAAACTAAACTCTAAACTTCAATTACTTCTTAATTACATCATTAGTACAAAAAGTTGTGTGTGAATAACAGTTCTGCTATTTGCACCTAATAGCTTGTGCATATTTTACGCTCTTATACAAATAACTTCAATGGGTCTTTGCAAGTAATATTATACCTTACATTGGTCACTGATGTATGATTTCACCTGTAACCCTAATAAATTTGAGCCTTGTGGCTAGGTCAATTCATGAAGTCATATTCACAAAGCCACAATCAAATCAACTGAATACTAATTGAAGAGGAAGTTCAGGGTGCCTGAGTGGCTCAGTCGGTTAAGTGTATGACTTCGGCTCAGTTCATGATCCCATGGCTTTTGAGTTTGAGGCTCGTGAGTTTGAATCCCGCATCAGGCTCTGTGCTGACAGCTCAGAGCTGGGAGCCTGCTTCGGATTCTGTATCTCCCTCTCTCTGCCCCTTCCCAGCTCACGTTCTGTCTCTCTCTCACAATTTGTAGGTACTTTAAAACATATTTCAAAAATAACTTTAATTTGAAAAAATCTCAAACTTGAAGAAAAATTACAAGTAGAATAAAATATTTTTTCTTGAAATATTTGAGAGTTACTTGTCAACTTCTTGCCCCACCACATCTAAATTATTATGTATTTTTTTATAAATAAGTACATTATTTTAAATAACCGCAATATAGTCAGAAAACTCACACTGATACATTACTACCATCTAATCCTCCGACCCCTTTGAAGTTTCACCAATTGCCTTGCAGCAAAAGGATCTAGTTCAGAACCATGCATTGCATTAGTTGTCATGTCTCATTAGTCACTTTTAGTCTGGTACAGTTCTTTACTCTTTTTTTTTTTCATCACCTTGACACTTTTGAATATCGCAGGCAAGTTACTTTGTAGAATATCCTTCAATTTGGGATTGTCTAATGCCTCCTCATGATTAGATTTAAGTTTCACGTTTTTAGCAAAACATCACATGTAATATTTGTTGTAATTGCTTCCTGTTATCAAGTGGCACACAATTTTGATTTATCCCTTCACTGATGATGATCACTTTAGTTTCTTGTTTGAGTATTTGTTTTGGCTTGAATAACAGAAATTTATTGCTTCATTGTTGTAGAGGCTAGAAGTTCAAGATCAAAGTATCAGCAAGGTTGGTTTCTTCTGAGGCCTGTGAGGGAGAATCTGCCTCTCCCCTTGCTTCAGGTGATTAGCTGGCCATCTTTCACATACACACTCTGATTTCTGCATTCATTTTTACATGGCATCCTCTTTGAATGCATGTCTCTGTGTTCATATTTTCCCCTTATACACATTAGATTAGGCTCCACCCTAGTCCAGTATGACCTCATCCTAACTGATTACATGTGCCATGACCCTATTTCCAAATAAGGTCACATTCTAAAGTATTGGGGGTTGTACTATATCATATGAATTTTACAGGGGACACAATTCAACCCATAACAGAGGCAGAAAGGATTGCTCCTTCCAGTCTATGTCTGTTCCTGCCAGTGCCAGTTGGTTCCAGAAACAGTAGTTAGTTCCTGTTTCCAGGTGTTTTTTTTTTTTTTTTTTTTTTTCAGTCCTAGAAAGAGCCTCATTGTGCCCTGTCATTTTCACCACTATCAGCTGGACAGGACCACTTCTTCAGACTCAGTCTCAGCCCTGTGGGGATCCTCCTCCAAACATCTAGATTCTACCTTTTCCCCTGCAACATTACTGGGAATAATTGACAAATATAATTGTATATATTTCAAGTGCACAATGTGATGATTTAATATACATATACATTGTGGAATGATTAGCAAGATCAAGACAATTGATAAATCCATCAACTCACATAGTTAATTCCTTTTGTGTATGCGGTAAGAAGGTTTAAAATCTATTCTCAGCAACTTTCAAATATACTATACCTTATTATTAACTATAGCCACCATGCTATACGTTAGTTTCTCAGAAATTATTCTTTTGATAACTGAAAGTTTGTGCTCTTTGACCTCCTCCCTCCAGTCTTGCAACCGCCATTCTATTCTTTGTTTCTATAAAATCAACTTTTTTAGAATTTTACATATTAAGTTATGCCACATAGTATTTGTTTTTCTCTTTCTGTCTTATTTCACTTAGCATAAAGACCTCCAACTTTATCCATGTCATCAAAAATGGATTTCCTTTTTTTTAAAGGCTGAATAATATTTGTGTTGTGTGTGTGTGTGTGTGTGTGTGTGTGTGTGTGTTACATTTTCTTAGCCCATTCATCCACTAAAGAACATTTAGTCTGTTTTCATATTTGGCTGTTATAAATTATGCAGTGATGAACATGGGAGTGCAGGTATCTCTTCAAGATAATGATTTCAATTCCTTTGGATGTATACTCAGGAGTGGGATTGCTGGATCACATGGTAGTTCTATTTTTAATTTTTTGAGGAACCTTCATACTGTATTCCATAGTGGCTACACCAATTGCTGCACAAGGGTCTCCTTTTCCCCACATCATTGCCAACATTTGTTATCTCTTTTTCTCAAAGTTTTTAATTTTAACTCTAGTGTTGTTAATACATAGAGTTATATTCTTTTGAGACGTACAATATAGTAATTCAACAACTCTATACATTACTCAGTGCTCATCATGGTAAGTGTACTCTTAACCCCCTTCACCTATTTTACCCATTTCCCCACCTACCTCCCTCTGGTAACCATCAGTTTTCTATAGTTAAGAGTCCATTTCTTGGTTTGCCTCTCTCTCCCTTTGTCCTTTGTTCTGTTTCTTAAATTCCACACATGAGTGAAATCATATGGTATTTATCTTTCTCCGACTGACTTAAGTCACTTAGCTTTATATCCTCTAGATCTGTGTTGTTACAAACGGCAAGATTTTGTTCTTTTTTATGGTGGAATAATATCCCAGTGTGTGTGTGTGTGTGTGTGTGTGTGTGTGTGTGTGTATACATATAGACCACATCTTCTTTATCCATTCATCTATCAATATACATTTGGGCTGCTTCCATAATTTGGCTATTATAAATAATGCTGCAATAAATATACGGGTACATGCATCTCTTTGAATTAGAGTTCTTATATTCTTTGGGTAAATACTCAGTAATGAGATCACTAGATTGTATGGTAGTACTATTTTCAACATTCTGAGGAACCCCCATACTGTTTTCCACAGTGAGTGCACCAGTCTGCACTCCCAAAAACAGTGTACATGGATTACTTTTTCTCCACATCCCTCACCAACACTTGTTTCTTGTGTTTTTGATATTGGCCATTCTGACAGGTGTGAGGTAATATTGTGGTTTTGATTTGCATTTCTGATTGGTGATGTTGAATACTTTTCATGCACTATTTGGCCATTTGTATGTCTTTGGAAAAATATCTATTCAGGCTTTTGCCCATTTTTAATTGGATTATTTGCTTTTTTTGCTATTGAGTTGCAGATGATATGGTTTTATGTTTAAGAACACCTTAAAGACTCCACCAAAAACTATGAGAACTACTGAATAAATTCAGTAAGATTGCAGGAAACAGAATCAACATATAAAAATCATTTACATTTCTATACATTAATAACTATCTGAAAGAAAAATTAAAAAAGCAATCCCATTTACAACATAATCAAAACAATAAAACACTAAAGAAAAAAAATTTAGCCAAGGAGGTGAAAAACCTGTACACTGAAAACTGTAAGTCACTAATGAAAGAAATTGGAGATATAAATAAATGGAAACATATCCATGTTCTTAAAAATTAATATTGTTAAACTATCCCTACCACTCAAGGTAAAATTCAGTGCAATCCCTATGAAAATTCCAATGGTGTTTATTACAGAAATAGAAAAAAATAACCCTAAAATTTATATGGAACCACAAAAGACCCTGAATAGCATAAATAATGTTAAGAAGGAAAAATAAAGTTGATGGCACCATATTTCATGATTTCAAAATATACTAAAAACCTATAGTAATCAAAAAAGTATGGTGCTAGCATAAACAACATGCACATAGACCAGTGGAAAAGAATAAAGAGCCCAGAAATAAGCACACACACAGAATACCAACTAATTTTTGACAAGAGTGCCAAAGGAAAAGGCGAGTCTCTTCAATAAATGGAATTGGAAAAACCTTACATACATATGAAAAAGAATGAGACTGGACACACTGTCATATACCACTCACAAAAATGAACTCAAAATGGATTAAAGACTTAAACGTAACATCCGAAACTCTAAAACTTCCAGAAGATAATAAAGGGGAAAGGATTCTTGGCATTAGTCTTAGTGATGATTATTTTGGGTAAGAGACAAGAAACACAGACCAACAAAAAGCTAAAATGAACAGACAGGACCACATCGAACTAAAAAGCTTCCTCTCTTCTTATCTTTAATAATTGATGATTTTTTTTGTAATGGTATGCTTTTGTCTTTGTCATGTGTGTATCTATTATAGGTCTTTAATTACTATGCAAGTCTATTTTAAGCTAATAAGAGCTTAACTTCAATTGCATAAAAAGTTCTACACATTTATTTATCCCTCCTCTCACATTTTGTTTTGTTAATGCCATAATTTACATCTTTTAATACCGTGTATCCATTAACCAAATATTGTAACCATAGTTATTTTTAATACTTTTATCTTTTAGCATATATGCAAGGGTTCCAAGTGATTTACACATTACAATTGTAGTATTAGAGTATTTTGAATTTGACTATATGTTTATCTTTACCAATGAATTTTATATTTTCATATGTTTTCATGTTACTATTTAACTTTTTTCATTTCAGCTTAAGGAACTCCTTTCAGCATTTCTTCTAAGGCAGAAATTGTGGTGATAAATTCCTTTGGCTTTTGTTTGTCTTGCGAGGTCGTTATCTCTCCTTCATCTCTGAAGGGCAACTTTGTTGGGTACAGTATTCTTGGTGGGCAGTTTGTTTGTTTGTTTGTTTGTTTGTTTGTTTTTTCTTTGAGCACTTTGAATATATAATCCTACTCTTTCTTGGTCTGCAAGGTTTCAGCTGGGAAATCTGCTGATACTTTTATAGAAGTTCCTTTGTATGTGATGTCTTTTTCTTCTGCTTCTTTCAGAATTTCTCTTTGATTTTGAGCATTTGATTATAATGTGTTTTGGTGAAAATCTCCTTAGATTAAATTTGTTTGGGGAGTTTTGAACTTCTTGTACCCGGATGGCCATATCTCTTCCCAGATTTGGAAACTACAGGTAATTTAGGAGCTTTACCTCCAGCTCCATTCTATACCATTCTCTATCGTCCCGCCCACCTCCATTATGTAGATTGTTTTAGCCACTCCCACTAATTTCTTACCCTCTTCAGATTTCTACAGATATGACTCTATCCAACATTCCTAATTTTTCATTATAGAAGATCTGGGATGTGGGCAGCAAAAATTTTCCATCAGGGTAAAAGATAAAAAGGATGAATTGGGGGAAGATGGATTGAGGAAAGGTAGATCACCTTCATATTTTATTTCTTTTCCTTTGTTACTCTACTTACTCACTTTCCCTAGCCTGGGAAAGAGAGCAGTAATTTACAGGACATGTGGTTAAGGGTAGCAATACAGCTCATGAAGAGTACACAATACAATTTCACTCTTGATTTTTATCTATCATAGCTATATTTTTACCAATTTAGCTAATCAGTGACATCATTATTTTTTAAAGCACTTAAAAAATAAATATGCCCAATAAAATCTTGAAATCATATGCTCTTATTCTCCATTTGCATCCTTCAATTTTCCCTTTCAAATAAGAGCTAATATTGAATTTCTATAGTCCTAATTTATATGAAAAATCTATATGCCAGTTATATAAATCCATACAGCAATTATAATTATGTGAATGAAAATAATAAATATGCATAAAGTATAAATAAGTGCATAAAAGAAAAATATAGCAGCAGAAACTACTTTGAAATCAAATTCTAGAGAATATTTTGAGGAAAAAATAGAGACTGGATTAAAATTATAGTTGATAGTGAAAATTAATAGCCTTGAATAAGGTAGAAGAAATGAATATTTATAAAGTAACTACAAATAATTAATTTTACTTAAAAGATGTCATTAGGAAGCTCTGATAGCATTATAATACTCTCATAAAGAGCACAGGTGAATGGATTACTGTCTCTGAAGTAAACTTTCACTTTATAAAATGTCTCTGACACCACAAATTTTGAATTACTATGGATTCCTTTGAAGGCCCAATAGCCTTTTTATCCATTTCCTTCTGTATTAAATATTTTCAAGGAGAAATAATCAAACATAATATGGTTTGTTCAAAAGAAGAGCTAACCACTTCACTAGTGTATTTCATTTCTCATCAAATCTTCAATAGGGCAGAGTAAATAAAATGTTGCCTTCTATTGGCTATGTATTGGACTATTGCTTTGGAATGGTCTTAATATTTAACTTAAAATATTTCAATGTGAAGACATAATTTAATAAAGTCTGAACTCTTATGCTAAAGAAAGTCCAAATAGAATAAGTAAAATGTGGACCTACTCCATAGCTCATTATAATAAGCAGGAGGTTTCAATACAATTTTGCTAAACAAATAAGTGAATAGAAAAAATGAAATACTGAAAACATTCACTTCAAAACAGATATGAAGTCATTATTTATCCATCATACTCTCTCAAGAAAATTATTATTCTTAATGAATTCTCATTGTCCAACTGCAAATAATACCTTACTTACTTTAATTTTCATTATTCTGGTAAATATTGGTGACTCTTCTATCCCATCCCAACTCCTGATTTTTATAGAAGAACAAGATGGATAGGATATATCTTGTTTAACAATTTATCTTTACTTCTTTGAGAATAAGCAAGAGGTGCTCAATTTCCCTCAGAGGATTCTATTAACTTCTTCCATGCTTTAAGTATAACTCCAGCTTTTAGAGCAACGATTCTCAACCAGTGACCTATATCTCTGAGGGTCAAGATATATTTGTGAATAGTTCCAGAATGCATATGGAAAGATAGCCACATATAATGGCTGAAGTTGTTTGTTTAATAGGCAACACACACATAGAAGCACTGAAGTGTTGTATAGTGACTCAAGGGATTAGTTATCTAATTAAATGAATATATATATATATATATATATATATATATATATACACACACACACACACACACACACACATGTTTACACATACATATGCCTGTCTGTGTGTGTGTATGACTTAGAACACTACCTAGGAAACAGTAAACTCAAAAAAAATTAGCTAGTATTATTTTCATTAACATTTAAAACATCTTAAGAATGATGGAAAGGAAATGCTGATTATTTAACACACAGATAATATCCGAACATTTGAAGATGTTTTATGAGAAACTTTCATTTTAAGAACATAATAAAATTTTTATTTTATCTATTTAAAAAAACCATAAATTCATGAAGAAAAAAACAAACATGCAACCTAAGTCATTTCTGTAAGCCAAGTATTAGAGTGATAATGTCATAAATATATTCATTTCTGTTCTGGTCATTTCCTACATGGATCATATTCTGCTTTAAAAACAATAAAAAGTTGAACTTTTTAGTAGATTTATACCTGGGAACGTTAAATATTTAATCTGGTATTAATTAATTTCTTAATACATCTACTCAATCTAAGTGTTCAGAAGTCTCGGTTGTTCTGTTTTTTTTGTTTTTTTAAATAAGGCTACAAATTCCTAATGTAAGTAAACTTTATTTTGGGACAAGAGCCTGACATTTTGGAAGAAATGGATTTTCATAAAATCCAATATCACCTTAATTTCCATTACTTTTTCAGTCAGATTTCACTGCTTGATTGAGAGGTTTTCTGCTATGGAAAAATTTCTAGATAAAATGGACATACCTTGAACATGACATATCAACTTTAATACATTTTACTATTTAGAGACTTTAAAATGAAGAGAAATACAAAAGATAATATAGAAAATCCCATGCAAAATAAGAAGGGTAATTTTAAAAAAATATATGGGATGCCTCATTTACCTCCTTTTTATGTTTCTTTAAGAAATAATAACTTACAGATAAAGTTGAAGCCCTTAATATTCTTCCCTCTAATTCTATTTATCTTCCTGCCTCTCTAAAATGAACCATTGCAATGAATTTGATCTGTATCTAGTCCACATTTTTATACTTTTACTACATATAAGTATAGAAATCTCTCTATAGCTACTAATACACTGCAAGTTTTGATATACAGGCATTTTATCACTCAATTTTAAGTATTATGTCACTCCCACTGTTATTTTCTTCTTAACCAATGAGTTGTTTTTAACCACAGAGGAGGGTTTTATTTTGATTCTTAAAAGTCTGGTTACTTTCTTTATGATTTACTTTGAAATTATATTTCACTAAAAAAACCTTGGCCTAATAAGCAGTTAGTTCCTTGAAATCTGTTGAAATTACTTTTTGACCTGGTAGGTGGTCACTCGTCTTTTATAAATGTTTTACATGAACTTAAAAAAAAACTATACTTACTATTTGTTGGGCCAGGATTAACCTAACTTGCTAAGGATTTTTGTGATTTGTCTTTAGATAATTTGGTCATACTTGTTAGGCTCATTTTTGATAGATTTTGATGCCTCCAATTGAATTATTTTATTAATATAGATGATTAGTACCAATCATGTCAACATACCAACTAGTCTGTAGGTATCTTGAAGACCTAGTCTTGTTATTTTTGAAGTTCCCAAATACCTTGCCTGAAAGTTTCACCTGAAGCAAATGTGACAATATTCCCTAGCAGAATTCAGCTAACCATTCTTAAAGTTTAGGTATCTAATCTAGGGTGTATCCCGTAAGGGAGTGAGTCATAGTGCTAACCAGACTTTCATAGCCTGATCATGCATCAGGAGTGTACTGTGCATAGAATATTCTAGCTGATCTAACTATGTTAAATGAGAACCTATTTCTAACATTCAGAATGCTAATTAGCAAGACTTTCACCAATGAAAACTCATGTCTAAAACTCATGATAATTAGCAAAGGCTCTGGTGTTGATGGGAGTCAAAGACCGCTGAAGCGCTTTTACTAGACACTTCTAAAGTGTGGGTTTGAGATTAAACACTCTATAACCACGAATGAAGTGTAAATTTCTGATAAAACAACTGAGATGAGCCCCTAGGGCATGTATCAAGATTAACACACCCATTTATACTGAATTGTGTCAGGACAATCTTACAGTTTAAATCATCCATATCCTGTCGACTTGGGATCTGATTGATCTTTCCTTTTTTGACAGGAGGATATTCAATCTGTTATTGTGGATTTGTCCAGTTTCTCTTACACTCTTTTCAGTATTTGTATTACACATTTCAAGATTATTTGATTAGCTGTATACAGATTCATATTTTTTATATCATCTTGATGGACTGTTCGTTTTAGTGATTTGTAATGCTTCTTCTTAACAATGGTGTTGCTTTAAAAACTTGCACTATCCAATATTAATTTTGTTACAATGGCATTGTTTGGACAAGTGCTATCTTTATATTTTTAACCTTTGTGTGCCATTTTCTTTGTGTGTTTCTTAAATATGTACATATAAATTAATCTATCTCCAACCTCTCACTTTGTCACGTTAGTCCAGTTTCTTTAGTTGTATTTCCAATTGGTGATGTATAAAAGATTATTTCCAGACTGATATTTTTGGGTTTTGTTTCTACTTTTTTCCTTGGCTTCTTTCTTCCTACCTATACTCCCTTTTAATTTCTATTTGTAAACTGATGTTTTTCTCATTCTTCCCTCTTTTTTTTTTTTTCTGCTAACAGGGAAGTTACTTCCATTCCTTTAGAGCTCCTCTCGCCTTAAATTTCTAAGATTAATAAATATATTTTTTCTAACCGTTACTGAGTTTTTATAACTTTTGAATGCTATTTTCTACACACTCAACCATATAATATAGATCATAATTTCTCAACCTCAGCAATACTGATGTTTGGGGCCAGATAATTCTTCATTAGAGGGTGCTGTCCTGTGCATTGCAGGATGATAGCAGCATCTCTGGCCTCGATCCACAACATACCATAGCCCTTTCCTCAACTGTGACAAATAAAAGTGTCTCCAGATACTGCCAAATGTCTACTGGGGGAGGCAAAATCACCCCCACTTGACAACCCCTGATTTAGAGGATACATAAGACCGATAAAGCTCCTACTTTGCTATTTTATACTGACAAGAAAAAAAGGTAAAATTTGCAAGCTGATATATACCTAGCCATCTTGTACAATTAGCCTCTTAATTAACAGCTAGAGGAATTAAAAGCCAACCATATGTCTAAGTTTTTAGAATTACAGTTCTTGCAAAGTTGTCTGATCACCATTTATTTTCCTATCTTCATGAAACTTCAGTTAAGAGCCAAATAAAAGTAAAAAGAGAATTTTACCTTTAATTGCTTTCCCTAAAAGTATCTGTGTGTCTACAGAGATTTAGACAGCCACTGGGGCCAAGCCAGGATTCCCGTAGTGAAACAATTGACTTGGCATCACATTGACAACATATAAACAACAGTTTGTCAACAGGCTTCACATTAGTGACAGAACATTTTTTGGCAAAATAGAGGCATCCTTCTGGGCACCATGGCAAAAAACAGCTACTCGCTTTCATTTACGACTCTTCTGTATGGAGAACCAAATTAATTAAAAGATTATAATTGTGACATTTGTTTAGAAAAGATTTTTTTAAGGAAAAAATACAGCAGAGCAGAATTTCTGCTGAAAAAATTTTTTTGCCTCTAGCGGTTTATTCATAGTTGCTATAGACCTATAAACTGTGGGTAACTGTTAAAGGTTTTGTGGTTTTGTTTTCTTTTGTTTTGATTTGATTTGATTTTTTTTCTTGCATTAAAACTAACAGTATGGAAGTTATTTGATAACCAAATTTGGGGAATGTAAGTATTTTCCCACAAAGATGATCACAATACTATACCTTATTCTGCTTTCGAAGTTAGCTCATAGAAAATGAAAACAAGAGACATAGTGAAAGCAAAACTACACATTTATAATACCATCATTTCTTGGAAATAAAATGTAAAGAATGCTTCATAGCTTTCACAGAATAGAAAGTCATGGCAACCTGAAAATGCTCAAAGAAAAACTAATTCTCCTAATTCAAACTTGAATAAGTAACCACTGTTTCAATACCAACACCAATTAATAAAGGTGAAAGCAGTTTATCCAGCTGGGGATATAAACCCAATGCATACTTCCAGGGCTGGAAATCACTGAAGATCCACAGAGGATGGACTCTGCTTGGTCTTTCTATACCTAGTTTAGGTAAGCACTATTTACAGAATATTTAAATATTCACTGTTTGTTGAATAAAATAGTCACTACAGCACACACTTGTGTTCCTTTAACTCAAGGGTAAAAAGTCCTGAAGACTGATAGAGTTATTTAAGAAGACCATGAATATAAATGTTGGTGAAGCTGAAAGTGCTGGACTTAAAACTCTAAAAAGTATTTTCAAAGCTATTTTTACATACGGACCCAGACTTTTTATGTTATTTGACGATAATAATATCTGGAATAATGTTTCTAATTCTAATAGCTTAGTCTTTCTTGAAGGAGTTTGTCATAAATGGTATCTCTGCTCTGTGAACATATATTCTAAGTCCCTTAGGGTGATAACTCAATTTTTCAATCCTTTTTCTGACAGTCCTGTGCTCCTAGTCTATGCCAGCACTGTGTTAAGTGTGAAAGTCAGATGTATTCTCTCCTCTGCAAGAACTCACGGTCTATAAGAGAAGATAAGCACATTAACTGATAGTTATGTTATTAAAAAGTTCCTAGGGAATATCTAACTAACCCAAACTTAGTGTCTGTGGTTCACCCTGATGAAGGGTGGGAGGACATTTAAGGCCAGATTGTTGTATAAGAAAGGCCACAGGTAAAATAATATGCACTATGTGGGTACTTGCAAACAGGGTGTACAAAGTTGAGGATGCAAAAGGAGGTAGGCTTTGTGTGTGGTACTCAGGATTTGGACCTCGTTCCAAAGTCTTTGGGATGCTTTTGAAGAGTTCTTAGAAGAGGAAGGACATGAACAGTGTTGCCTGTTGGAAAGTTCATACTTAACAGCAGTATGGACCCTGCTGTGTGGAAAGGCATCCTGGGACAGAAAGCAGTCAGCAGGCTTGCTCTGACAGTACAAGGAAGAATGGAAATAGATTTAGAAAAAGGCAAAGAACTGAGAAATACTTAGAAGGGAAAATGGGCCAAACTTGGTGATTTAACTGAATGTGAGAAGTTAAGAAAAACATTTCTAAATTTTTTTATTCTTTATTTATTTTTGAGAGACAGAGAGAGAGAGAGTGTGAGCAGGGGAGGGAGAAAGAGAATCCAAAGTAGGTTCCAGGCTCTGAGCTGTCAGCGCAGAGCCTGACACGGGGTTCGAATTCACGAACCACAAGTTCATGACCTGAGCTGAAATCAGATGCTCAACAAACTGAGCCACCCAGACACCCCAAGAAAAAACATTTCTAAGATCAGTAACTCTGTAGTAACTATACACACACACACACACATATATGCATATATATATATATATATATATATATATATATATAGAGAGAGAGAGAGAGAGAGAGAGAGAGAGATTATATAGGATATATATCGTGTGTGTGTGTGTGTGTGTGTGTGTGTGTGTGTGTGTGTGTATTTTGGCCATGAAAAATTTAACAAACATTTGCTGAGTATTTACTATGTACCAGGCACATTTAGGAGTTAGTGATACCACAATGAACAAAACTGACAAAAATACCTGCAATTTTGAAGCTTACATTTATTATAAGAGGCAGAACAACAAGATAAATATGTAAAACATTCAGAATGTTAAATAGTGATCATAATAAGAAGGAGAAAAAAGAGAAGGAGAGATGGATTATAGAACTTGAACTTTTAGATAATGTGAGCAAGGAGCAACTTTACTGAAAAAAATGACTTGAGTAATGAGCTGGTTTGGAGTGGGAAGCAATAGTCATCAATATTTACAAAAAGAATGAAAATCACAGAAAATAAATTTTTACTTGCAGTTTAAAAATGAGAAATCAGGAAGATTAATAATAACTTTATTCTTCCACTCTGGTTCTGCCATCTGTATCTATTGCCCACATGGGAGTAAGTATGCCCATAGTGGTCAATTCCTTCTCACAGATAGTATATTAAATGTCAGGACTTCTCATCACCTTTAACAATTTCTTATGTTGTTCAGTCTCGTGGAATTCAAATAATCAACTATTTTATTTTAATGTTTCAATTTTACTGTACAAAATATGCTAAGAGATATTCTCTACCAATGTTTTCTATAAAATAACCTCTCCTTAAGATTTTTTTGCTCTTTGTGGCTGCTGTGATGGAAAGGTATAGGTCCCCTTTTCTTCAGATTTTAACTATGTTTTAGGCCAAGAAGACTGGACTTGTATCACTCAAAAGTCTTTTCCCTTAGTAATGTTTTCTGTGCCTTAATAATTCTACTTATACTTCAGGGGCGCCTGGGTGGTTCACTCAGTTGGGTGTCTGGCTTCAGCCCAGGTCATGATCTCACGGTTCGTGGGTTCGAGCCCTGCATCAGGCTCTGTGCTGACAGCTGAGAGCCTGGAGCCTGCTTTGAATTCTGTGTCTCCCTCTCTCTCTCTCTGCCCCTTCCTACTCACACTCTGTCTCTCTCTGTCTCTCAAAAATAAATAAACATTGAAAAAAAATTTTTCAAATAATTCTACTTATACTTCTGATTATAGCGCAATCTGGTTTTCTCTTACCGGTGTCTATGAGTCTTAGCATGTGAAGCCCAAAAAATTACTGCATTCCTACTATGTGCCATAAAGACCAATAGTCTAGGTTACTTGCTTTTAAGGAGCTCCAGATTGAGAAACAGAGAAATAAAAAAGATTACTGTGTACAATTTGATGATTAAGATTTTAAGACAGTGCTATTCCACAGAACTTTTAATGAAGATGAAAATATTTTACATCCCTGCTGTCCAATGTGGTAGCAACCAGTCATACATATGTGGATAACAAGTTCTTGAAATGTGAACGACACTACTGAGGGAATGAATTTTCAAATTTTACTTAATTTTCATTAGTTTAAACTTAAATAGCCACCTCTAGCTAGTGGCTACTCTACTGAACAGCACATTTACAAAGTAAATAAACACACTGAAGAATAACCAGAAATTATTACTAAAAATGAGTTATGAATAATGACTCTAAGTTAGCCAGATGTACTCAGGAAAGGGACTTATAAAGATCGAGGGAAAGCACAGAAAGTTACAGACATGTTAGAGATCATGACAAATTCAAAGAACTATAAGACTTTCCAAAATGGATCAGCTGATAGTATATTAGATGTGAAGGCACAGTAGGGGGTTGAAAGAAATGAAGGGGATGAAGGGCTTTTTCTGTCATACAGAGTGGTTTAGATTTTATTCTGTTGGCATGGGAGGCCACGGAAGAACTCAAAAGGAAGCAGAACATAATCAGATATGCATATTAGGAAGACTATCTTTTGAAATAAGACAGACCTAGTTAAAATTAAGTAAGGTCCTAGAGTAATTGTATTATATAATAAATAAAATGATTAAATAGATTAAAGGAATATCCATAAAGTATTCATACATCCATAGACTACTTAAAGGAACCAATCAGATAACTGACCACAAAGAAAAAAATTAAATCCAGGGACTCCTGAGTGGCTCAGTCAGTTAAGTGTGTGACTTTGGCTCAGGTCATGATCTCTTGGTTCATGAGTTCGAGCCCTGTGTCAGGCTCTGTGCTGACAGCTCAGAGCCTGGAGCCTGCTTTGGATTCTGTGTCTCCCTCTCTCTCTGTCCCTCCCCTGCTCACGCTCAGTTTCTTTCTCTCTCTCAAAAATTAAACATTAAAAACATTAAAAAAAGAAAAAAACATTAAAAACATTTAAAAAAGGAAAAAATACATCCAAATCAAAGGTAGAAACTTTAAAGGCCAAAGTTTCTGCTCATAAATACAATTAACTATAAATAGTATTTATGAGCTTAACAAGAACAATTTTTTAAAGTGTTACACAACATGCCAGTTGAAAATGTACAGGTATCATACTGAAAACACCTCATTTTGTGCCCTGAGTACTTTTTCAACTTGGTGTGTTTAAACTTGTGTACCTTGGCTTTGTGATCACATTTTCTTGGCTCGATTCTTGGCAGCTGTCATTTTAAGAGGGTTTAGGTAAGATATTCAAGCTACCTTTTTGGAAAAAACTTAATAACTGCTTATTGTCCATCACCAAGTCTGCATCTGAATAAAAATAATATTTAATAAATGTTCAACATACTCTGAAAAGAATTCTTCTCATTTGAATTTTGTAAATTTGGGTTTAGATCTTAAAATCTTTCAAATTCCCTTCTGTATTCCCCTGGTAGCCTAAATAGGTGCATAAATCATATTTGCCACGATTAACCCACTTACTTTCCTTTGTTTTTGATTCTTTTTTATTAATGATTCTTCTTTTCAGCTTATGGTTTCTACTATATCTATTCATGGGCAGGGTTCACAGGATAATCATAGTCTTTGAAAAATGGACTAACTGTTTCACATTACTAAACAACAAAAATAATTTGATTTTCAGTAGTCAGGTTTTCAAAATACTTCAAAGTCATATTATATGCTTTTAATCAATTCAGTGAAAGGTTAATATTTGGAAATATAAGGACTCTATATATTTCAATTATGATTTTGAATACTAGGTACTCATTCCAAACAAAGTGTATTTTAAATTTTGTAGCATTTGGTAAATACATTATGTGCTTTTTAAAGAAATGTATTTAATATTTAGAGTACAAAAACATTTTAAATATAATATACTAATCAAGTTGAGAGATAAACAGGTACAAATCAAATAATTATTTTAAGTATATTAAGAATTCAAAATAGGGATACTCCATAACAGTTTTCATTCAGGCATTTAAAGTACACCAGACTGGCCCTGTGATGACATTACTTCCGTGTAGTATTACTTAGCAAGTGAGTGAATTTGATAATTAAAGACCTAAAAGCAATCCTTATGAAATAATTTCATGCCATTGTTCCTGGAGAAAGCCTTACGTGCAGGTTTGGTTTGTTTACTACAATCATACATTTATTGTACAACCACAATACTTGAAAAGAAATCAGTGAAGAGGCTGTGGTATTTAGGTGAGCAGGCAGCAGAATCGAATAAAAAGGTGAAAAAAGCATGCTCCATGCCTTCAAAGTACAGAGTATTGTTACTTACTAGTGATGACACAAAGGGTTTGTGCCAAAAATGTGGTGAATAAAGAATCTGGCCAAAATTAACTGTTTGCTTGCTAAATGAATTTCTTCCAATATCATCAGAATTCTTAAATTTTCATAGCAAAGACTTTTTAAATTATACTATTTTTTTTACCATTTCTATGCATTATGCTTTAAAATTTAGAAGTTTCTAATTCCCACAGTAAATACCTTTTATGAAAAACAATTCTAATACATATGGTCATTCATATAAGATACATGAACTAAGTGTTCAATTATTATTGGTTCTGTTTGCCTGATATTTCATTTTACATACCAAATAATGATCCTTTTACTTAAAAAAAAAAACCTGAAGAGGTAAGAAGAATCAAGCAATACTTTTCTTAAAGGAAATTAAAAAGAATGGCTTCAATTAAGTAATCTGACAGTTTGTGTTCAAAGGATTTTTCTTAAGAGCTTAATTCTTCTGATGGACAACAACCTACTACAATTAAGACTATCTTCTTAGCAGAGAGTTTGCAAGATAATAAACATTTATTAAGTAGTGTTTGCAAAGTATTCCTGCCTTAATGTATGTGTTTACTCATCCCTCTATATTCTTAAGTAGTTTTATAATCTTCAGAAAAATGAAAACCTGTTTTTAAAACAATATAAAATGCTATTTTAGAAAAAGGTATACATTTTACCTGACATATAAATTGCTTTCCAAGAAGAATTTGGTAGCATGTATGGACAATGATAGTCCTACTCTGAAAAGGTTTGTGAGATTTTTAGGCTAAGAACTTTTCAAGTGAGATTTTCCAGTCATAATACGTTTTCCATACCATAAATAGTGACTGAAAATAAACACGGGTATTTCTGAGAGGTAATTTTACATTTTGCCACATATTTGTCACAACATTCCACCTTAAAATAATATTTCTGACTTCTTACTTTAACTGACCCATTAATAGTCTTCCTCCCCAATTTCATGCTTCAGTGTGATCACTAACAAAACAGTCTACATTTCTTAGCTGGGAGGTAATAGCATTTCTGAATGACCTGAAATCCTTTGGAATTATACTCTACCTGATTTTCAAGGGTGTTTAATCCATTTGTATGCTCCAAATTTTCCATTAGAATTTGCATCAGGTCATGTAATATCAGTTTCTACTATGTCACCTGATGTAGCAATAACTTTATATAATGTGACACTGTGTAATGCACAGTTTAAAAAAAAAAAAAAACCTTTTTCTTCTATAAGAGTTGGATCTATCAAATGTTGTATCTGTCCTACACCACTGATTTACTTAATGAATGTAACTGCTGAATCAAAAAATATCTAGCTAGTTTTATATATCTCAGGAACTGTTACCTACTAATATTCCTAATTAGCCAAACCATTTTATACCATGAATATATTTTTCTTATATAAAATTGCATAGAAGCAAACACATCAAAACAATAAGAAATAAATTACTAAAAGTTCATTTTTCTCCTCTCCTACTTTTGGAAATTGTCAGGTTGGAATGAAAGAAAGCAATATGATTACTGAATTTTATTTTATGCTCACTTAAGCATTAAATCATGGGGAGGTAACATTACTCCTGGCTAGAATTTGGTAGGCAAAGGATAGTGAATTCCTTCTTTAAGGCCAGAATTTTGTATTATCTTCTAGATTAGTAGTATGCATAGAATGGTTCATCGACTAAATCTGAACCACAGTCTGTTTTTGTACATAAAAGTTTTTTGGAACACAGCCACACTATTCTTTTTCATATAGTCTTTGGATGCTTTCAAACTACAAAGGCACAAGTCAGTAGTTGCCACAAAGTATATATGCCTTATGACTCAATGCCCCCCAAATTTCCTCCCTGGCCCTTTACAGAAAATTTTTGCCAACCTCTAGTCTAGATCATTTAGGAAATGTGAACTGTTAGTTACATGATATTAAAACAGACATTATCATAAGAATTCTTTGCAAGGTGCCATAATTTAAAAAAGTAAATAGGTTGAAATACTAAGAGAAATGAGTTTCCTTGTAAGTTCTAAGAAACAGAGTCATATCTTGTAGCAAAAGGAGTTTTCATTTCTTATTTAGTACAATGTCCCATAGCTTCATATAAGGAAAACAAGCATTTGAAAAGAGCAATCCACCCGCTTCTGAGGACAGTTAGTAAGACACCTGGGCTAGGGGGAACTTGCCCTGAGTAATGCATTTGTACTTCTAGTCCAACGAAGCAAGTCTTTAAAACAATATTAAAGAAGAGTGAGTTTCACTCTAAGACTCAAAGAGTATGTCTAGCACACACTGTAATTCCCAGAGATAATTCCTCCATTCAAAAAACCTGTAAGAGAATCTGGAACTAACAAATTTCATATGTTATAGCATCATCTTTACACTCTATTCCCTAACCACACTGGGAGGGAAATTTCCAAACTCCTCTCTGTCAAAAGACCATTTCTGAAGAGAGTTATAGACATGTTGTTGGACTAGGGGACTGATGGGCCTGTCAGTTGAGGGTAGTAATTAAGTTTGTTAAGAGAGGCCTACAGTGAGGATTACAGACATAACCTCCAAAGGACATTGGTGAATAGACCCTATGGAAGGGACCTTTACCAGCAGAAGTCTGGTGAAGGAGTAGATACCAGCATCTAGAACTGTGCATGATTTGATGTGAAAATGGAATTTTTTCTTGGTGTCTTCTAATGATGTTTAAATGGTATTATTTAATTTTTCCTTTTGAGGAAGAAGTGCCCTATATAAACGTATTTGCCCTTTTGGAAGACACACTCAGAATCAGTTACTGAAGATCTCCAAACACTGGCTAACTGGAACTCAATTACAAAAGCCACTTCTAGCTGATCCTGGCCAACTAGAAGTAGGGTGATTGTGATCAATTTCACTATCTGCTATCTCTTAAACAAACAAGAAAAACCTCACAAGAATGTCAGCCAAATCCTCATCTTCTATCCATCCCAACCCATATCAACCTGAGGACAATCCCTTGCTTTTACCTTTCCTTACTCCAATCCCTTGTTGAAGGTTTTGCCAACTTGCCTGACTCTTCTGTCCACTCAGGAAATACGCTGTACTTGATTTCTGCTTCAGTCTGCTCAGAATCCCCTGGAAACACAGATTCCGTTGCCTGAACACTCACCTTCATATCCAAGACAATCTAAAGAGGATCTTTGAATTCTGGGTTTTATATCCTCAAAGGGTCTTGGCTTTGTCTGTTAGTATTATACCTGTACTTACCCTCTGTCTTTTCAGCATTTACTAATCACTAAGGTTCTGGCACAATATTCTGCTATAAACATTAGGGTAGTGAAAATGCATAGAAAATCCCTTCTTTCTCAGATGATAACCAATCTATCCTGAATAAGGCTTCAAAATAAACTGAAGGTCTTGGAATTATTTTAGAAATTGGAACTATGATTGATGTCTGCCTCCTTTCTTAGCTTGTATTGCACTTAAACTTTATATATACTTTGCCTTATATTACTTCATTCTTTTTTGTTTGTTTTGTTTTTATCCCTATATTGTGCTTTTGAGTGCTTTCATCACTTGCCATAGCAAATATCTTGGCAAATACAATAACTGGTCTTGACTTACTGTTGCCCGCTTGTTGTATCTTTCCCACTCATCAGGTTTCTTTCCATTCCCTGAGGCTCTTTAACTTAATTAGGATTTAGTTATCTCTGTTAGAAATTTCCACTGATTCCAGAAATAATAATCAGGCAGGAGGTACTAATACTACTGAGGTTCGGAGCAGCAAGTGTCAGCAAATACTTGAATATCACCTCTGACTATTAGTGATCTGAAACA
Source organism: Neofelis nebulosa (assembly GCF_028018385.1). NCBI lineage: Eukaryota > Metazoa > Chordata > Mammalia > Carnivora > Felidae > Neofelis > Neofelis nebulosa. The sequence goes on along the minus strand of NC_080787.1, from coordinate 91,791,222 downwards.
CCCTTGGGGTTCTGCCTCCATGGCTCACTCTTTCCTTTGAGGCAATTTTAGTTTGGGTCTGATTACAAGATATAGAATCCATTGTCAATAATATAATTTGCTTAAATGATTAATCAGTTGTTCAAATGGAAATAAGAACTGAAATGCTTATATAGTTGCAAAAATTGTTACCGAGTACACGCAGCAAGTTTTCCTTGTGGAATTAACAGGACCTGTGGGAAAATTCAGTCATTAAACTTGATTTTGTGTCTGGGACCTTTCAGGACAATAGAGAGTCTCAATCTAGATTTGAAGTTAACAAGGGACAAAGTTTATGAATTAAATTCTCTTTGTGTTCTACTATTTCCATTCTGTTACTTTAATATGGACACAGAATGAGATACGCAACAAAAGCGCTGTATACATTGATACAGTCCAGAAACCAATCTCTATCTGTACTTTTATCAAATTTAATAGACATACTTAAAAAGAGTGTCTATCAGGTATCCTACCAAAGGTATGCAAGGCACTGCATTAAAAAAAATGAAGAATCTATTCAGGTGTATTTTCAAGTGCACTCTATATACATAATATAAAGCTGAAGAAGCTCTCAGAAAATTCATTTGTTTCTGCAGAAGCATCTGGAATTTTAAATCTTCTGACTGTAGCTTTGGGGAATAGCAGCTCTCAGGGACAACCTAATCAGTCCTTTCACCTTAAATGCATAAGATAATTTGACCTCTGGAATCAGAGCCTTGAAGCCTGTACTAGTTTGTTTGCGTGAACTTCCCAGAGACAAAGTTTCTTCTTTTTCAAATGTGTTCGATCATGAAAGCATACCCATCCCCTCCATCCTTTCCAAAGCCCATATACACCATATTTATACTTTTGAACAAAACGACAAAAGGGCAGAATAAAGTGGTGTCAAACCACCAATAAATAACATCATGGACCAGACCACCCTAGGCACTTCAGTGATTTCCTGGAGATAGACATGAAGGAGAATAACAAGGCTGAAGGAACAAGGTAGCATTTATTCCTTTTCTTCCTGGGAAGACAATGAAAAACTCTAGAGTTGTTCCCCGGTGACAGACACTACAATGCAGTGTCTACAGAACACATCTGGTGATGCTTTTTGGACCAAGTGGGCTTCTACACATCTGTAGCACTCAATGGGACACTATTTTTCCAAGGATTACATTTAGTGCAGTAAAAATAGCATGAGTAGAGCATACCCAACGGTGCTTGTGACATCTCCAGGCAGTCTTGAGTTAACTTATTCCCTGACTTCCTGAGGTACTACAAGGAAATCACTTAGGTACAAAGGAGACTTGGGCCATAATTGTTATTTTTACTGATTATTTAGTTGGGGTAATATTAAATTCCTAGTAGCACTGATGAAAATGATTATTTTTAACAAGGATACAATTTTAATTTAAATTATTTTAAAATTTTAATAAAATTGAAATGACCTTTTAAAAACTATATATTTGGGGCACATGCATGGCTCAGTGGGTTGAGCGTTGACTCTTGATTTTGGCTTTGGTCATGATCCCAGAGTTATGAGATCAAGTCCCGTGTCAGGCTCCACACTGAGTATGAAGCCTGCTTAACATTCTCTCTCTCTCCCTCTGCCCCTCTCCCCCACTAGCTCTTGCTCGCTCACTTGCTCTCTCTCTCTCTAATAAAAATAAATAAAGAAGTAAAAAAAATACAATATATATGCAGTATGTCTACTGTTTACCAGCCAGTAAGATATTTATAAATAGATATTGAAATGAGAAAATGAATTTGAAACCATCTTTTAAATTAAAAACAATTTTAAACTATAAGATACTTTTAGTCACCTTTGAAAAGTAATACTAGATTTCTCATCATAATATGGCTTAGCCTACTGTATACTTACTTGTACATTTAATGTATTTGATGAGCTCAATACATGACCTAATCGGTAAAGCTATTATGATATCATGTGGATGCTTAAAATGGATTCCAGGGGAGAAGAAGGCTCTATATTGCATCAGCCATACTCCTGGCAGGAAGTTGGTGACATTGCCCAACAGTGTAATTAAGAAAAGTTTAAGGGGTGCCTGGGTGGCTCAGTTGGTTGAGCCTCTGACTCTGGATTTCCACTCAGGTCGTAATCTCACAGTTCATGACTTTGAGTCCCACATCAGGGCATAGATACTCTCTCTCTCTTTCTCTCTCAATCTCCCACTCTCTCTGTCCTTTCCCCAACCATGCTGTCTCTGTCTAAAAATAAATAAATAAACTTAAAAAAAAGTTCAGAGATGTGATGGACAAGTTTAACTGAAACTAGCAATAGAAGGTAAAGTACTCTCAAGCTATAGTGGGGAGTTGCTGCCACTCCTAGCCTGAAGGGCAAGGATACTAGACCCCAGGGAGAGAAGCACAGAGAGCTTTGGGAGAGGAATGTATCTACAGTTGTTCCTTGAATAACATGGCTCATCCCCTTTAGCCTACTTATATGTGGATTTCTTTTCAACAAATATATACTGGTAAAAATTTTGGTGGTGTGCAATAATTTGAAAAAAGTCACAAATGGGGCGCCTGGGTGGCGCAGTCGGTTAAGCGTCCGACTTCAGCCAGGTCACGATCTCGCGGTCCGTGGGTTCGAGCCCCGCGTCGGGCTCTGGGCTGATGGCTCGGAGCCTGGAGCCTGTTTCCGATTCTGTGTCTCCCTCTCTCTCTGCCCCTCCCCCGTTCATGCTCTGTCTCTCTCTCTGTCCCAAAAATAAATAAAAAACGTTGAAAAAAAAAATTAAAAAAAAAAAAAAAAGAAAAAAGTCACAAATGGACTACATAGCCTAGAAATACACAAAAAAAATTAAGGAAAAGTTAGACATTGTAAGAATACAGTATATAATCCATATAACATATAAAGTATGTTTTAATTGATGTTTATGTTATCATTAAGGCTTCCAATCAACAGTTGGGTATAAGTAGTTAAGTTTTAGAGGAGTCTAAAGTTACACATGGATTTTTTTACTGCACAGAGCTTTTGATGTCCCTAATCCCCACACTGTTCAAGGATGAACCATACTGCCATGTTTTGGAGGGTTCAAGCTGCTACCACCGCCTTGGGAATAAAATCCGAACCTTCCTCAACTTTCACCCTCCAATCTTTTGCTTATATTCACTATCAGTTGAACACAATCTTAGGCCAGAGAGCAGGAGTTCCCATTAACAAAATTCATAAATGTTAGCTCCTTGAGGCACAGAGCAGGGTGGATCTGGCAGGGTAAATAAAGAATATAAAAATATAAACAGAACTAAATTCAGAATTAGATAATTTCTGAAATGACTTTTCTATGCTAAATATGAAAGTGTGCATTAAAAATAAATTTAGCAGTGCCTGGGTGGCTCAGTAGGTTAGGTGTCAGAGTCTTGATTTTGGCTCAGGTAATGATTTCACAGTTCATGGGTTTCAGCCCTGCGTTGGGCTCTATGCTGATAGTGCAGAGCCTGCTTGGGATTCTCTGTTTTCTTTGCTCTCTGTCCCTCCCCTGCTTGTGTTCTCATTCTCTCTCTCTCTCTCTCTCTCTCTCTCTCTCTCTCTCAAAATAGATAAAATTAAAAAAGATAAATATATTTAATTACTATAGATGGTGTTCATTCACTTATTCAGCAAAACTTTTGTGAAAACCTACCATGTGTTCTGTTCTGTGCAAGGCACTGAATAAAACACAGTAAAATCTTGGATTGCGAGTAACTTTTTGTGAGTTTTCCACAAGACAAGCAAACATTTCTAATAAATTTTAACTTGATAAATGAGCAATGTCTTCCAATACAAGTAGTATGTGTTGCCAAATGTCACATGATCACAACTGAGCCAATGGTTCTTAAAATTCACTTTGATACACAAGTGCTTTGGATTACAAGCATGTTTCTGGAATGAATTATGCTCACAAACCAAGGTTTTACTGTAATTTGATATGATACCTTTCTTCAAGAATCTTATCATTTCTTCTGAAATATGGGTGAAAAAGCCAACTATTACAACCCCATCCTATAAAAAAGAAGGTCAACCAGATAGGAGAAGAAGGAACTTAGAGGAAGCTTCAGGAAAAAAACAAAACACGAGCCAGTGTTAAGGAAGGATAAGAATTAGACAAGTGGACAGTGAGTGAGTGAAAGAAGTGACAGTACAGGAAGAGCAAGTATCACATACAAAGATACATCAGCTCAAAAATCTAGATTCAGAAAACTGGAATTTTTTCAATTTTCCTGGAAGGAGGGAAAAACCTAGGGCCAACGAGGCTGGCCTAGATCATTGACGTACTCTATTTGATATGTTAGTAGTTGTGCTTTATCCTAAAATGGATGAGGAGCCTAGGAAGAATTTTAAGCAAGAGAACAGCCTACAGAGATTTGCATCTGAAAAATATAATTATAGCAGGTATATGGAAGAAATATGGGAAGAGTGTGAAACTGGAGAGCAATTAAGAAAGTACCTCAAAATTCAGACGAAATGTGCCAAGGGCTTTGTATTAGTCAAAGTTCTCCAGATCTCCAGAGAAACAGAACCAATAGGATACAATCTACAGTAGACAAGTTGAAGATCCAAGAGAGCCAACGGTGTAATTCTAGTCCAAAGGACAGTATGCTTGAAACCCAGGAAGAGCCAATGTTTCAGTTTGAGTCCAAAGGGAAGAAAAACCCAGTGTCAGTTTGAAGGCAGCCAGGCAGGAAGAATTCCCTCTTACTCTTGAGAGGATCGGTTCTAATTAGGCTTCCAGTTGATTAGATGGAGCCCATCAAATTTATGGAGAGAAATCTGTTTCATTCAGTCTACTGATTCAATTGTTTATTTCTTCCCCAAAACCCTCATAATCACACCCAGAGAAACTGGCGAAATGTCTGGGCACCCCTTGGCCTGGTCAAACTGACATGCAAAATTAATCATCCGAGGCTTCAAATCACGAACAATAATGCAAATGCTATAAAAATATATGTAAAATAAACTGGAAATCAAATGGCTCTCAGAGATGATCATCAAGCCTGATTTCCAGGAACCTGTCTTGTACACCATTGTAAAATGTGATGTCACTGACCACTAGAAGATACACTTGAGGAGGAGTAAATATAGGGGAGATTAGGTTTGGAAAGGTTGGGCCAGTGCCAGCATTCAGGAGGAAGGTTTGTTGTAAAATAAAGATTAGCTTTATATGGTCATTATAAACATTCAGAAAGATGGCATTTATATAAGCAATTACTACTATAGTCAAATTACAACCACTCATTATGGGCCTCTTTCATATGATCAGATATAAGAGAATTTGATCTGCCATTTTCATAGAAAAAGAATAATTATGATCAATGGTCCATGTACATTTTACATGTAGATTTATTATATCTTCAACAGATTAATATGTGAGTATTGTAGAATTTTAATTCAATATTTTTGTTAGATGTTATACTTTTACAATTTTCTATATCTTTTCATACCGGTGTTTGAAACAATAGTAATAACATTGTTTATTTTAAAAAAATCAATTCAGGTAAATAGCTATTCAATAAAGTATTATGAAAAAAATCCCTTAATTAAACTACCTTTTGTTCCCAACCATTTGTGTAGATAACACTTCCATAACCCTGGACCTTGCTATATATAAAATTACTGTATTTTTAACATATCAAAATTATATTTTTATTAATCACAAACAATAATTACCTAGTTAATTTGTCTTGTGTAGACCTCTATGAAAGTATATGCTATGTAATTACACCCCAAAATGAATACATTCAATACCATTTGCAAAAAATACATTTGTGGTATTATTTGCAAGGGCAAATAAGTTGATATCAGTTGCTTATTCAATACTTAAATTCAAATCATATTATAACCCAAAGCCGCTACCACCACCTCCAATTCCTCCTTGTTTTTCACCTTCCACTCAAATTCTTCCCCACTGTGGAGCTTGCTCTGGTTCCTACAGAATTTGCCAAACACTCTTGTTTCCAAGTTCTCTAGAAAATACTCCATACTAAAAATATATCATCTTCATTTATTGTTTCTTGTTTTTGTTTTAATTTGAACTCTGAAGGCAGATAGTAATCTCTTTGAGGTCAGGGGCTCATCTCTTACTTTAGGGTTCATTGCACCTAGTAAGCAATGTTAGTAATATTTTTTTGTGTTCTTTATATTGGTACATTTACTTATCCTGAGCCCTACACAGGAAAGACTATAAGAAGCAAAATAATATTCTATATAAGTTATTGCCAGATAATTTAAAATTGAGCAGAAAATTAAACTTATTGGACATATGAGTTTTATATAAAAGAGAAAATAAATAATCTTAGTCAACAGCTTAGATCTTAGATCTATGATCTAACCTCAAAGAGATATGTTTTTAATTTTAATTCCCTTCATGATTTTTAACTTCGGATTATGATTCAATTTATGGCATAACTCTAATACGTCTATGTAGAAATCACTTAAAAAAGAAGTTATGTAAAGTTAACTTCTTTATTACAGAAAAATTAAAAAATATTTATTTTCAGTACAAAAATAATAAACTAACCACATCAAATTTGTTCCTATTTTAAAAACCCATTTGAATGGACTTATGTATAATTAATACACAAGTTTTTATTCTTTTATTTCCTTTGTAGCTATTGTAGCATATTTCTGTGCTTATATATTTCCATAATACTCATTTCTAAAGATAAGGCATCCATGTTCTCCTAAATTTATTACAAAGTGAAATTATATAAATTGAATTTCACTTTTTGGTTTTCTTCAATAGTAAAAACAAAACAAAAAGCTGAAAGAACTCACATTTAGGAATTAATCCAGGTCCAGTAAACAAAGGTAACTATTTCCCAGTGTGTAAACGTCTTCAGTTCTACCAGCACTGACACTTTGCTTCCACAGTTATAAATGCCAATCAGTGGTCTAAATCTCACTGTGGGATATACCTAAATACCATTAAAATTTTTAGAAAACAAATTTATTTCTCGTTTTGTTGACATTTTAAAGCATAATTTCATTTTAAATTAGCTAAGTATTTATCCTTAATTCTTTCTAAAATACTGTAGGATTTTGTCCCAGATGAAATTTTAGGGTAGAGAAAAACATTTTTTCATACTCAGAGTATCTTATTGTTGTTGTACTTTATAGAAACATTATTTTCAAATAGGATACATGATGCAGAGAAAAATTTAAATGCAAATATTGAGGTAGTATATTAGGTATGCTACCTATTCTCACTAATCTTCGTTTGTTATTAATTCTTAATCTCTCTTTTGCCATTTTACCAAAGTTCAACAAAAAAAAGCTCACCTTCACAGGAAAGACCCCATTTATCCTTCCAATGTTTCTTGTTTTCTTTTCCTTCCTTACCTAGAAGAATGATAGAGAAAAAAATTCATATCACAGTGTGATGCTGCTGGTGTGTATAAAAAACCCTTGACAGCCATTTTCCCATCAGCAGTTTCCCTGCTGGCCAGCTTCTAAGTCTCTCCCACTCCCCTTCTCCTCAGGTAGCTGGCTGCTAGACGTTTACTGATTAATTTTCATTAAATGTTCTCCTAGCAACCAACACTAGGATAGGATTAGATACTTTTGTAAAAGACTGTTTTCTGTTAAAGAAGCTTAGACTTTCTAAAATTCCATAAACAGAAACTAATAGTCTTTAAGCAAAGCTAAATATGATTCCTTCACATGTTTAAAAGAAATTTCAGCCAATTTCCTTTTATTGTTATTTTTACTTGGGAGAATTAGTCATTTTCTTCCATTTAAAAAATTAGCATTTGTAACACCCTTACTCATAAGGCAGTTAAACTTGACAGTGAGAAAACACATAATATGTACTTTTAAAAAATCCATAAAGAATTCATGTCATCTTGCAATTGTCAACGCTAGAACTAGAAAACAAATAGGCCTGGCTTAATTTTTTTGAGGTAAAATTAATATATATCATTATATAAGTTTCAGGTACATACATTATAATCTAACATCTGCATATATTACAAAGTGATTGCCACCAAAAGTCTAGTTACAATCCATCACAACACAATTAACACTCTTAACCCATTCCACCCAACCCTAATTTGCTTTCTCTCCAGGAAGCATCAATCTGTCTTTGTATTTATTAATTTGTTTTGGTATTGTTTTGTTTTTGTTCATTTTTGTTTTTTAAGATTCCATGTGAGTGAAATCATATGGTGTTTGTCTTTCTCTGACTTATTTCACTTAGCATAGTACCCTCATTGTGTATCCCTGTTATTGCAAATGGCAAGATTTTGTTCTTTATGGATAATATTCGTGTGTGTGTGTGTGTGTGTGTATGTGTGTGTGTGTGTGTGTGTGTGTGTGTTGTGTATAAAACATTTTATTTATCCATTCATCCACTGATGGACGTTTAGGTTGTTAATCTTGGCTAATGTAAATAATGCTGCAATTAACATGGATGCATATATATTTTCAAAGTAGTGTTTTCATATTCTTCAGGTAAGTATCTAGAAGTGCAACAGGTGGATCATATGGTAGACCTAGCCTTATTTTTTAAGAAATCTCCATACTATTTTCCAAAATGGCTGCAACAATTTGCATTCTTACCAACAGGGAACAACAGTTCCCCTTTTTGATATCCTAATACTTGTTATTTCTTGTCTTTTAAGTAATAGCCATTCTAATAAGTATGAGGTGATATTTTATTGTGGTTTTTATTTGCATTCCTCTAATATTTGGTGATATTGAACATTTTTTCATGTTCCTGTTGGCTATCTGTATGTCTTCTTTGGAAACATGCCTATTCAGATCCTCTGCCCATGTTTTAATTGAGTTGCTTTTTTTTATTGTTGAGTTGTATGTATTCTTTACATATTTTGGATATTAACCACTTATTGGCTACATGATGTATGGATGTCTTCTCCCATTAGGTGCATTGCCTTTTTGTTTTGATGATGGATTTCTTCTCTGCACAGAAGTTTTTAAGTTTGATGTAATTCCATCTGTTCATTTTGCTTTTGTTTCGATTGCCTTTGGTATCAGATTCACAAACACATCACTAGACCAAACTTAAAGGATTGTCCTTTCTCCATTCTATGTTCTTGGGTCCTTTGTAGTAATTAATTGTCCATGTATGTGTGGGTTATTTCTGGGCTCTCAATTATGTTCTATTGATCTGAGTGTCTGTTTTTATGACAATTGCCATACTATTTTGAATAGCTTTATAGTATAGTTTGAAATCAGGGAGAGTGGTACCACCAGCTTTGTTCTTCTTTCTCAAGATTGCTTTAGCTATATGGTGGTTTTGGGTTTTTGGTTTTGTTTTTGGGTTTTTTTTGTGATTCCATAAAAATTTTAGAATTATTTATTCTGGTTCTGTGAAAAATTCCATTAGAATTTTGATAAAGATTGCATTGAATCTATAGACTGTTTTGCATAATATGGACATTTTAACAATACTAACTCTTTCAATCCATGAACAAGAAATATTTTTCCATTTATTTCCTTCATCAGTATTATAGCTTTCACTGTACAGGTCTTTCATTTCTTGATTAAATTTATTCCAAGGTATTTTATTCTTCTGATACAATTGTAAATGGGGTTGCTTTTTAAATTCTTATTTCCAATAGTTTGCTACTAGTGTATAGAAACACCACAGAATTTTGTATATGGATTTTGTCTACTGCAACCTTACTAAATTCTTTTATTAGTTCTAACAATTTTCTGTAGACTTTAGAATTTTTTATAGAGAGTATCATCTGCAATTGGTGACAGTTTTACTTCTTCCATTCTGATTTGGATGCCTTTTTTTTCTTATTTACTTATCTTATTGCAGTAGCTAGGACTTCTACTACAATGTTGAATAAAAGTGATGAGAGTGAGCATCTTTATCTTGTTGCTGATCTTAGGGGGTAAGTTTTTAGCTTTTTAATAGAGAATGTTAGCTTTAAGTTAGTCATATATGGCCTGTATGATGTTGAGGTATGTTCCCTCTATAACCATTTGAGAGTTTTTTTTTTTATCATAAATGTATGTTGAATTTTGTCAAAGTTTTTTCATCTTTGGAGATGATCATATGATATTATTCTTCATTTTGTCAGCATGGTATATCACATTGATTGATTTGTGAATGTTGAACTATTCTTGTATCCATGGAATAAATTCAACTTGACCATGGTATATGATCCCTCTAATGTATTGTTGAATTTGGTTTGCTAATATTTTGTTGAGGATTTTTGTATCTGTGTTCATCAGTGATACGGGTCTGTAATTTATTTTTATGGTATCTCTGGTTTTGATTTTAGGTATCAGGGTTATTCTGGCCTTGTAAAATGAATTTGGAAGCATACCTCCCCTTCGATTTTTTGGTAGAGTTTGAGAAAGGTAGGTATTAAATCTCTAAATGTTTTGTAGAATTTACCAGTAAAGTTGTCTGATCTTGGACTTTTGTTTGTTGGGAGGTTTTTGATTACTATTTAAATCTCTTTATTAAAAATCTGTCTAATCAGATTTTCTGTTGCTTCATGATTCATCTTGGGAGATTGTGTGTTTTAGGAATTTATTCATTTCTTCCAGGTTGTCTAATCTGGTGGTGCATAGCTGTTCATAGTAGTTTCTTATGAAACGTAGTTTCTTTTGTATTTTTGTGGTATCAGTTGTAACTTACCTTTTATTTCTGATTTTATTTATTTGATCACTCTGGTTTTCTTGTTAGTCTAACTAAAGTTTGTCAATTTTTTTCATCATTTCGAAGAACCATCTCTTAGTTTCATTTATCTTTTGTCTTTTTAGTCTCTATTTCATTTCTTTCTGCTCTTGTCTTTAATTCCTTCCCTTTACTAACGTTGGGCTTTGTTTGTTCATCTTTTTCTAGTTCCTTGAGGTATCAATGTTGGTAGTTTTTTCAGGATTTTTCTTGTTTCCTAATGTAGGCTTGTATTGCTATGAACTCCCTCCTGGAACTGCTTTTGCTATGTCCCATAGATTCCAGTATGTCACATTTCTGTTTTCATTTGTTTATAGTTTTTTTTTTTTATTTCTCCTTTGATTTCTTCAATGACCCCCTGGTTGTTTTTTTATGTTTTATTTTATATTTAAGAGAGACAGAGAGAGAGAGAGAGAGCATGAGCAGGGGAGGGGCAGAGAGATGGAGACAAAATCTGAAGCAGGCTCTAGGCTCTGAGCTGCCAGCACATAGCCTGACACGGGGCTCGAACTCACAAGCAGTGACTGAGATCATGACCTGAGCCAAAGTCAGATGCTTAACTGACTGAGCTACCCAGGTGCCCCAAGACCCAGTGGTTGTTTTATAGTACATTATTTAATCTCTACATTTGAATGTCTTTTTTCCAATTTTCTTCTTTTAATTAACTTCTAATTCCATAACATCCTTGTTGGAAAAGATGCTTGATAGTATTTCAATTTTGAATTTATTGATGTATTTTGTGGCCTAACATAGGACTCTTAAAAAATGTCTCATGTGCAGTTGAGAAGAATGTGTATGCATTCTACTGCTTTTGGAGGAATGTTATGTATCTATTAAGTCTATCTGGTCTAATGTGTCATTAAGGGCAATGTATCCTTATTGATTTTCTGCCTGGATGATCTATCTAATGATGTGAGTTTGGTGTCAAAATCCCCTACTATTTTTGTATTGCTGTTTATTTCTCCTCTTAGGTCCATTAGTATTTGCTCTATATATTTTGGTACTCCTATGTTGGGTGCATATATACCTATAAATGTTTTTTATTTTTGCTGGATTTACCCCTGTATCATGTTATATCCTCCTTGTCTTTTATTGCAGTCTTTGTTTTAAAGTCTTTTTTGTCTGATATGAGTATAAATACACCAGCTTGCTTTTGGTTTCTATTTGCATGGGATATCTTTTCCCACCCCTTTACTTTCAGTCTGTGTGTGTTCTTATTTCTGTGGTGAGTCTCTGGTGGACAACATAAAGATGAGTCTTGTTTTCTTAACTATTCAGCCACTTCAACATATTTTAAATAGAGAATTTGGTCCATTTACATTTAAGGTAATTATTAATAGGTAAGTACTTATTGTCATTTTGTTAATTGTTTTCTAGCTGTTTTTGTAGTTTCTCTCTGGTTCCTTTATTCTTCTGTATCTTCTCTTATAGTTCAATGGACTTCCTTAGTAGTCTCATTTTCTTTAGGGTATTTGCTATAAGTTTTTGCTCTGTGGTTACTATGAGGCTTCCATAGAACATCCTACGTATATATAATGGTTAGTTTTAAGTTGATAGGCACTTAAGTTTGAACACATTGCAAAACTTTACATTTTTACTTTCTTATCTCATATTTTATAGTTTTGATGTCACATTTTTTATTTTTTAATTTTGTTTCCCTTAACTAACTATTGTAGTTTTAGTTAATTTTGGTGCTTTTTATCTTTTAAGCTATCGCTGCTTTACAAGTGACTGATTGCTATTGTTACTATATCTTTGCCTTCTCCAGTGAGATTTTTACTTTTGCATGTTTTTTGTTATTAATTATTGCCATTTCTTTTCAGCTTAAAGAGATCCCTTTAACATTCTTGTAAAGCCAATTTAGTGGTGATGAATTCCTTTAGTGTTTGCTTACCTGGAAAACTCTTAATCTCTCCTTCAATTGTTTTTTTCTCTCTCTCTCTTATTTTTTTTAATTTTTGTTTTTGTTTTTTTAGTTTCAGGTGTAGAATTTAGTGATTCATCACTTATATACAATACTCAGTGCTCATCACTACAAATGCTCTCCGTAACCCATTACCCATTTAGCCCAACACCTACCCACCTCCCCTCTACTCAGTTTATTCTCTATAGCTAAGGGTCTATTTCCTGGCTTTCCTCTTTCACCCCCAATATGTTCATGTGTTTTGCTTCTTAAATTCCACATGAGTGAAATCATATGGTATTTGTCTTTCTCTGACTTATTTTGCTTAGAATACTCTCTAGCTCCATCCATGTTGTTGCAAATGGCAAGATTTCATTCTGTTTTATGTCTAATATTCCATTGTGTATATATATATACCACATCTTCTTTATCCATTCATCAGTTGATGGACATTTTGGCTCTTTCCATAACTTGGCTGCTGTTGATAATGCTGTTATAAACATTGGGGTGCATGTATCCCTTCAAATCAGTATTTTTGTCTCCTTTGGGTAAATACCTAGTAGCGCAATGGCTGGGTTTTAGGGCAGTTCTATTTTTAATTTTTTGAGGAACCTCCATACTGTTTTCTAGAGTGGCTGCACCAGTTTGCATTTCCACCAACAGTGTAAAAGGGTTCCCCTTTCTCCACATCATCACCAAAACCTGTTGTTTCCTGTGTTGTTAATTTTAGTGATTCTGACTGGTGTGAAGTGATGGCTCATTGTAGTTTTGATTTGTATTTCTCTGATGATGAGCAATGTTGAGCATCTTTACATGTGTCTGTTACCCATCTGTATGTCTTCTTTGGAAAAATGTTTGTTCATATCTACTGCCCATTTTTTAGCTAGATTATTTTTGGGGGCAGTGTTGAGTTTTATAAGTTCTTTACATATTTTGGATACTAACCCTTTATCAGATATGTCATTTTCAAATATCTTCTCCCATTCTGTAGATTGCCTTTTAGTTTTGTTGATTTTCCTTTGCTGTACAGAAGCTTTTTATCTTGATGAATTCCCAATAGTTTATTTTTGTTTTGTTTCCCTTACCTCAGAGGACATATCTAGTCAGAAGTTGCTATAGCTGATGTCAAAAAGGTTACTGCCTGTATAGTCCCCTAGGATTTTGGTGGTTTCCTGTCTCACATTTAAGTTTTGAATCCATTTTGAATTTACTTTTGTGTGTGGTGCCCCCTTCAGTTCTGAATAATAACCTTGTTGGTCAGAACCTTGTTGGAAGTTCCTTCCTTTTGGCACTTTGAACATGTTATGCCACTCCCCAATGGCCTGTAAAGTTTCTGCTGAAAAATCTGCTAGTAGTTTTATGGAGTTTCCTTTGAATGTAACAAGTTGTTTTTCTCTTGCCACTTTTGAGATTATCTGTGTACTTTTACCATTTTAATTATAATGCAGCTTGGTGTAGATCTCTTTGGGTTCCTCTTATTTGGAATTCTTTGGAATTCCTGGACTTGTATGTCTGTTTCTTTCCCCAGGTTTAGGAAGTTTTCAGCCATTATTTCTTCAAACACTTTTTCTTCCCCCTTTCTTTCTCCCTCCTTCTGGATCCTCTATAATGTGAATGCTATTTTGCTTGATGTTACCCCAAAGCTCCCTTAAAGCATCTTCACTTTTTAAAATTATTTTTTCTGGGGGTGCCTGGGTGGCTCATTCGGTTGAGGATCCAACTTTGGCTCAGGTCATTATCTTGCCGTTTGTGAGTTTCAACCCCACATTCAAATCCTATGTCCCCCTCTTTTTGTCCCTCCCCAGTTGCATTTTCATGCTCTCAAAAATAAATAAACATTTTAAAAAACAATAAATTAAAAGAATTAGTTTTTCTTTTTGCTGCTCTGTCTGGGTGAGATCTTTTGTTCTGTATTCCAGCTTGCTGATCTTTTCTTCTCTTTCATCCAATCTGCTGGTGAATCCCTCTAGTGTATTTTTCAGTTCAGTTATTATATTCTTCAGCTCTACAACTTCTATTTAGTACTTTCTTATATTTTTTGTCTCTCTCTTTTTTTAAAGTTCTCACTTCATTTATCCATTCTTCTCCCAAGTTCAGTAGGCATCTTTAAGACCATTACTTTGAACACTTTATCAGGTAAATTGCTTATCTCTGCTTCATTAAGATCTTTTTCTGAGGTTTTGTTTTGTTCATTTGGAACACATTCATCTGTCTCCTCATTTTTCCTCTTTCTATATATTAGGCAAATAATCTACTTCTCCTAGTTTTGAAGGAATGACTTCCTGTAGGAGATGTCTCATGGGGCTCAAAAGTACTATCACCAGAGCCAGGCATTCAGGGGCATCCCTTGTCTGAGCTGTGCATACTGCCTGCTCTAGTGAGTCTAAAGCTGCAGCTTGGGGGCAGGAAAGGCTCTGACCCAGCTAGGCTGTGGTAGGTGACTGTGGCATATGGGAGAATAAGGCCTTCAGTGGGACACATCCTTTTGTCATAACAGATTAGAAGAAGAGTTCCAAAAGAGCACCTGCAAGCATTGGTATTAGAAAGTTAGAATGAGATTGCAAAAATGGTCTCTATCCTTAGAAAAAGTCCCAACAAATTCTTGACTCCCCACCAGATGTTTTAAGATCAGGAAGTGATTTCCACATATGGTTTAGTTCCTTTTAAACTGGTGTGTTTATGTTGGGTCCTGTAGCAAGTAAGTCTGTACAGGAGCCCTTTAAGGGCAGGTTCTTTGTTTTCTATTAGTTCTATGGATTTCCTAGATGTAATCCTGTTGCTTCTCAAATCTAGGCATTTTGGGAGCTCATATCTCCTGCAAAGGATCTAGGGGTTGAGTACCTGATGTGTGTATATACTCCTCACTTCCTAGGGTAAAGTTCCATATTTTTGATATCCCTCCAACTGTAGATCATTGTGCCTAAAGTGGATTTTTGTTTTTGTCTGGCAAGACTGCGTCACTCCTCCTACTCATTTCCATGTTGTCCCTTTATTCTTTGTTGTGGAGGCTCTGTTCATCAAATTTTTAGATCTTTTTCAGAGGAAATTATTCCATATATAAATGTAAATTTATTGTGTCTATAGATGGAGGTGAGTTCAAAACAAATGCCACCATCTTGAACCACTTTCCAAATATGTCTGGCTTCTAAGGGCCAGTTTACTTATATAGAGGGCATGGTAAATTTTCCTATAAAACATTGTAATTAATCTTCATTTTTTTGAACAAAAATAATATGAAACCTAGAAGTTTAAATTATGATTTATTTTACTGAAAATTTAATGTATGTGTTTTCTCTCTACTTCTCGAAAAGTGTTACTGTGTCATCAGTTATGTGTAAATTCTGATTTTTTTTTAATTCTCAAGTTAGAAAGCATAAAGTGTAGTCTTGGCTGCAGGAGGAGAAACCAGTGATTCATCACTTAGATATAACACCCATACCAAGGCATGATTTGATGGAAAGAGCGCACATAATATACAACATGTATAAAAAATCATCTCCAATAACATTAAATTGACCAATAGTACATGATTATTATCTTAGTAGGTCTTTGAAACAAAAGGAAAAATACTTTATTACACCCCATTAAGATTTTAATCTAGCAGAGTGGAAAGTAAAATATTTTAATAAGATCAATGACAGTTATTAGGTTATTAAGATTAAAAGTGATAATCTTGAAGCAATGAAATATTTTACAATTTAAAAACTAAGATTCAAAAATAAAATCTATAATTTAATGATTTGATGAAGATAATTGAATATTTTCCCAAGGATAAGAATAAAGCAGCAAATGCTTCATAAGAAAAATATATTACCAATTCATCTGTAATGGCTATGTCACTAGAATATTAGAATTTCAGAGTGTAATTTCTGTAATTTTTCTTTTTCACTCATACTTTGTGTAGGTATTTCTTAAACTTCACATGTGCTTTTGGGGCACCTGGGTGGATCAGTTGGTTAAGTGTGACTTTGGCTCAGGCCATGATCTCAGGGTTCCTGAGTTTGAGACCCATGTGGGGCTCTGTGCTGAAAGCTCAGAGCCTGGAGCCTGCTTTGGATTCTGGGTCTTCCCCTTTCTCTGCCCCACTGGCGCTTGTGATCTGTTTCTATGTGTCTCTGAAAAATGAATAAATGTTTAAATTTTTTAATGTTTTATTTTTATTTGAGAGAGAGAGATAGACAGAGAGACAGAGTACAAGTATGGGAGGGGCAGAAAGAGAGGGAGACACAGAATCTGAAGCAGACTCCAGGCTCTGAGCTATCAGCACAGAGCCCAATGCAGGGCCTGAACCCCCGAGTGGTGAGATCATGACCTGAGCTGAATCAGACTCTTAACCAACTGAGCCAACCAGGTGTCCCCCCAAAATGAATAAATGTTTAAAAAAAGTTCACACGTGCTTTTAAGAAATCTGAATTGTAGGGGCGCCTGGGTGGCTCAGTCGGTAAGCATCCAACTTCAGCTCAGGTCATGATCTCACGGTTCATGAGTTCGAGCCCCGCATCGGGCTCTCTGCTGACAGCTCAGAGCCTGGAGCCTGCTTCGGATTCTGTGTCTCCCCCTCTCTCTGCTCCTCCCCCACGCTCTGTCTCTCAAAAATAAATAAACATTAAAAAAAAAAAAGAAATCTGAATTGTAAACACTAAGTTTTAAGGTTAGTTTAGTCCAATTTTGAAAATTATACAGATAGATGCTATAACATTTTAGCATCTTGATAATCATTGCAAAGCAAAGCAATCTTTTACTTCCTAGGCACTAGAGACATGGGAACCCATATTTATTGAAGACGTACTGTACATCAGCTACATGCAAGTCTTTTTAACAGAATATCTCATATAATCCTTTCCAAAACAGTTGAGACAAATACTATTATTTCCAAATCCTAGATCTTATCTGAGATTTAGAAATACTAAATACCTTGCCAAAGTTCATAGAGTAAGGCAAAGCCAAGATGAAACTCATGACTGTGGAATACCCAATTCTGTTACCATTTTTACTATATCAAACTACCTCCCATAATTATGGGAGTGAAACCATCAGCTTGGATGCACCCAGCACTGTGTTGATGCCCAAGTTTCCCAAAGTATTCATTCAGACTTTCCTGGATTTAAAAAAAAAAATAAGTCTATTCATTTTGAGAGAGTGAGAGCGCAAGCAGGAGAGGGGGAGAGAGAGAGAGAGAGAGAGGGAGAGAGAGAGAGAGACTCCTAAGCAGGCTAGGCATTGTCAGTGCAGAGCCCAACATGGGGTTCAAACTCACGAACTGTGAGATCATGACCTAGGCCAAAACCAAGAGTCGGAGGCTCAACTGGCTGAGCTACGCAGGCACCCCACAGTTTCCTGGATTTTAAAATTACTACTTGCTTTTCTCTGATAGCTTATCAAAACTCCCACTCTTTTCAGATAGCAATGGTAAAAGATTAGACAAAAGGACATAGAAATATGAATGACTAAATAATCAGATAAGTGTTTACCTTCAGGTAGAGAATAAAATTGAGTGTGCATGTAAAAGAGAGAAATTATTTATTACAAAATCATACACGTGCGCACACACACACACTCAAGGATGCTTTTCTACTCCATCTTTGTATAGCCTTGTGTAAGAAACACTTTGCTAATGAGATTTGAAGAATAGATGTCCTTGATATGCATGTACTGACCTATCAAAGGGTCCCAGATCAATCCTTTGGGTTAAGCCATTGGTCCTTGTTAAAACCATGGCTATATTTATAATGAATGAGAAAATGTAGAAAAAAATAATCTGTTATACTGCTGAGTTTTGATTCCCTGTTGAGTAGCACCAAGCAAGAGATTTAGATAGAAATTTTTGGAAAATTTATTATTACAAATATACATGTTCAATGATGTCACCCACATTTT
Source organism: Neofelis nebulosa (assembly GCF_028018385.1). Taxonomy (NCBI): domain Eukaryota; kingdom Metazoa; phylum Chordata; class Mammalia; order Carnivora; family Felidae; genus Neofelis; species Neofelis nebulosa. Next base: position 91,772,781 of record NC_080787.1, on the reverse strand, counting down.
GAAGAGTACATCATTAAGAAATATGAGCTAAGTGTCTATTTTCAAAACATTGGCAAAAATAATGGCTAAAACTTCTATAAGAGGAAGCAATACTAAAGGATAAAATGATCTTTTATATATGCTCTTTGTATAAAAAATGAAAGGCAAAATTGAGTGCTAATGCTTTACAGAACTCAATATGATTTCCTTAGTAAAGGTGGTAGAGGAAAATGACACCTAGAGGGAATAGTAAAAGGAATGAAACATAACAAATACTAAAATAAATTCTGGAAAGTATGCCATAATAACAAGAACTTGAAAATGCTTAAGAATTTGAGAGAGAGAAAGAAGTGGAGTATTGTCTTAATTGTTTATGAACATGCAAAAGAGCAAAAGAAAAAAGTCCCTCTGCAGTGGCCTGAAGAGGTGGGGAATGAGCAGGTTAGAAAAAGTAAATCTTTTTAAAATAAGACATCCTTGCCACTGTCCCCAACCCATTAGCACAACTGTAGATCAATTTTATCAGAAAGGCTATAAGCAAATCATATTTTGAAAAACATTAAAAAGGTTTTTATATTAAAATACATTTTCTTTAGGAGTGTCTGGGTGGCTCAGTAGCTTAAGTGCCCGGTCTTGATTTCAGCTCAGGTCATGATCTTATAGTTTGTGAGGTCGAGCCCCACGTCAGGCTCTGTGCTAACTGCTTGGAGCCTGCTTGGGATTCATTCTCGATCTCTCTCTCTCTCAAAATAAATTATATATACATATATATATATATATATACATATATACAATATACATATATATATGTATGTGTGTGTTTTAAAATATAGTATATATATATATGTTTTAAAATACAGTGTATATATATTTTTTAAAGTTTATTTGTATATTTATATATAATATATATGTAATATATATTTATAAAAACATACATATATTTTCCTTATACATTCCAATGTACTATCTACATCCACAGCAGCTATTGCCTCTAAGGGTGACAGTGGCTGGTAAAGTACCCCTATCTGTCTATTTCCACAGAAGCAGTTCTCGCTGAATGAGTTTCCTGCATACAAGGAACTCAGACCTATTTGATCCAGCTCAAAGCTGCTCTCCAGTCTGATTTCAGCATCATTCTCATTTCTCCACTCCAACTCCAAATCATTCTCAGTTCTTGACTCCAATTCCTGCCATCATCCATGGTACCTTCAGCCCAGATGATCAACTCATTTAGCAATCTAATCTTGTGACTCTTCTGCTAATCCCACTACATCTATGATCATGAAAACTTGAATAAACTCATAAGCACCATCACACCCAGGGGCTGGAAATGACTCTAACTAAAATAATAAATCCCAAAATCCTTTTTCACTACAATGCTGCATCCTTTTTACTTTTCCTCTACATCATTTTAACACCATATGGGCTTCCATTAAGGTTTCCGGTTCCATACTACCACCCTTGTCTCCCAGCTTCCTCTTGCATTCACTACTCTCTATAACTGGCTGAGCCCTCAAGATGCTCCCATTCAAGCTCTCCTACCCATTTACCCCAGACACTGCACTCAAGGATTCAACCCAAAACTTTTGCTGTTCTTACACCTGGGTTGCTTGTGGGATATGTTGCCTTTAAAATGTATTCCCTAACTTCAACCCAGCTCAGTGGATTTTGGTCCTCCATTATCAATCCGTTGTCAACTGTTTCCTGTTCCTCAGAGTGCGCCTTCAAAATGTTGTTATCCTCAAAAGCTGTACTAATGATGTGTGCCACTATATAATCAATCAACAGCTCTTTGAAAAACAAAACAAACGAAAAAAGCCCTAATCTATAGCATTTGCTGATTTTCAATACGCAAATACTCCCAGTGTGGCCTTTTTCAAGATACTATTTGACATCAGTAAACGGTGAGGAAGGAATGTATTCTAAACAGCCTATCTTTTGTGGTATTTCCACCAGATACAATATTATATTTGTTCTCAGACAAAATAGATACAAATAACCTCAAGTTCATCGATAATAGTAAAGTGTAGTAAAATAATTAAGAAGTGATAAATGTTGAGTATTACCTTTGTTTCAATGTAATTTGTTTAACTGTAAATTCATGTAATTTACACTATAATAATGGGCATGTTTAACAACTGGCTGGCAAAATTCCTGAAAATTGAACAATTAGCTCTACTGGGCAGCACCAGCACATCATTGCTTCACCCACTGTAAATCTTCATTTCTCTTTGTCAATGACCCTGCCTCATACTTTACTGAGAAAACGGACTGTATGTGATTTCCTCAATTTCTTGCCACCATATCCATAAATTTCTTTGCAATTTTACTTACTCTGACTTCATTCCCAGCTGTCTCAGAAGTGTCTTTTATTCAGTTTAAGATGGATTCTTTCACCTTAGTTATTATGACTTCCTCCCACTAACCTCAGAACTATGTGTTCTTGGCACTCCCTGCCTCTCGTATATTTCCAAGTACTCTGTCTCCTAGCTCCATCTGTATAACATATTCAAAATCGCCTATCAATAAAATTAAAAACATCTCTTGACCCCTGACCCTATGCCTACCTCTAGCCATCTGCATTTTTTATACCTGCCTATCATTTTTATCAGAAATTCCATAGGAAGAACAGTTCTTGTTAGCAGTTTCTATATCTTCATTCTAGTACCTTTGTCTTTATTCTAAAATCTTATGACATTACTATGGAAAAAGTATGAATCACTTCCAAAATGCCAAACAAACTTCAAAGATATTTTTTTTGAATTTTCATATTGCTTTCTAAAAAAAAATTCTTTCAGAATTTGACCTTGTTGTACCTTCCTTCTTAAATTTTCTCTCCCTCTTACTGCTGCTTGGTGTTCAGCAATCTGTAAATCTGTGAGAGAGTGGGCAGGGCATCCTCCATGAGCATATCTGCAAGGATGATCAAATTGGCCTCTATGCCAGAAGGATGTTGACAGGGAACACTAAATATTTGTTGCAGCAGAGGCTGGGAGAACCTTAGTCTTTCCAGACAAATGGTGTAGGGATGTTTTTTCCTGTTACCTTGAGAGGGGATGACCACTTGACAAACCAACTGGTTACCTGTATCTATCTTCGATAGTGGGATTGTTGCTGCTCATTACATCCCAGAAGTTGGATCTGAGAGTCAATACCTACACAAAAGAAAGCAACACATCTAAGGAGGCTCATAGGCACTTGGATGGCTCTGTTGGTTGAGCATCTGACTCTTAATTTTTGGCTCAGGTCATGATCTCATGGTTTATGAGTCCGAGCCCTGTGTTGGGCTCTGTACTGACAGCACAGAGCCTGCTTGGGATTCTCTTTCTTTCTCTCTCTCTCTATCTCTGTCTCTGTCTCTCTCTGCCTCTCCCCACTCACATATACATGCACGTGCTCTCTCTCTCTTCCTCAAAATAAACAAACCTAAAAAAATATATAAAGGGACTCAGAAGAATGCAGAAGATATTCACTACACTCAAAACAGGTGATTCCTTTTGAAATAGAACTGGGGTAGATTAAAAAACACAGCTTGATTAAACAATAAGATCACTCAAGCAGATTCAAATTTAATATTTGTATATACACATACACATACATACTGGACAATGCATGTTTCGAAAACAATGGTGATCTAGAGTTAGCTCATTAGGTCCATTTTCTTCCTCTAAACCATACCCAGGAGAAGTCTCAGAAGGAACAGGGATGATGGTGAATCCTGGAACTTAATATGAGACTGTGAGAAAACGCTGGGGAGATAAAAGGTGGCTAGGTTCTAGTATCAGAGAAAAACAGTAACTTCAAATAAGGAGAGGACTACATGATACAGGTTCACATGAATGGCAAATGCCAGAAAGATAACATTAAATGCTGTCCCAAACTACAGAATAGGATAGTATTAAATGTTGGTAGGAGGGCACATACTGGTCGAGAGGACAATCTAGCAGTCTTTAATGAAATCAAGTATTTAAATACCAATGGCTTATCAATCTTGCTTCTGAGGATATCAGGGCCATAGGAGAGAGTTGTCCAAGTTGTGTGTTATGCAGTTCCAGGGATCTTTCACATGGGTGATGCAGATGTATGTTACATATGAAATTACATATGAAAGTACACAGTCTAGGTGCGCCTGGGTGGCTCAGTTGGTTGAGCATCCGACTTCAGCTCAGGTCACGATCTCGCGGTCTGTGAGTTCGAGACCCGCGTCGGGCTCTGGGCTGATGGCTCAGAGCCTGGAGCCTGCTTCCGATTCTGTGTCTCCCTCTCTCTCTGCCCCTCCCCTGTTCATGCTCTGTCTCTATCTGTCCCAAAAATAAATAAATGTTAAAAAAAATTAAAATAAAAAAAAGTACACAGTCTAAACAAATGTTGTTAATTTTTTTAAGTTTATTTATTTATTTTTGAGATAGAGAAAGCATACACAAGTAGGGGAGGGGCAGACAGAGAATGGGAGAAAGAGAATCCCAAGCAGGCTCCCCACTGATGATGTGGGGCTCAAACTCACAAACCACGAGATCATGACCTAGGCGAAGTTGGACACTTAAGTCACTGAGCCACCCAAGTGCCCCAAGTTGTTAAATTTATAACTAATTAAAAGATAAAATGAATATGTAAAAAATATTTTGATGTAAGTACATATAATTAATTGAAATAGATGGTTATAAGCATTCTTCATAAAAGGGTGAAATACTAGGAATTCTTCATGTCTAAACTATGTTTTCAATAAAAGTCATCTATTATGGTTGAAGTCTTCAAAAATGTATGGAGACAAAAAAAGAGAATTATTTTTAAATAGATATATTGTACATAAAATCATATCCTTTCTTATCTTGTTTTTTAAATTATTTTGTCTTGACCTGTCAGTGAGAATTTTTCCCCTAACTTCTCATAATTCAATATCTGAAACCCAGAAAAATGGCTGTTTCCATCTGTTTCACTCAGAGTGATCAATATTTAGTTAAGTTCATGCATAATAATGAATATATATCTCCCAGAACGTGCTTTGTCAAATTTTGGTATATAATTTGGTCCAGGATCAGACCTTGACAGAAGGGTATCTGCATTTTCATTTTATTTTACAAGGGATGTGGGAATGCTGACTATCTACTTTCTACTTTTTCGCCATATTATTGTTTTGTAAAGGAAAGCATTCTGCCACAGTGAAATAGACATGTGTTTCAGAAAATTCTCCCTTTAGGCCCAAACATGGGCTAACTTCAATAAATGAAAGTGGCATAGTTTACAGAATTGGTTTTTCACTAAGTACTTGAGTTGAATCAGCTTTTTAGATGCCTTCAAATTTTTAAGGGAAGCAAAAGAAAAAGCATTCTTCCAAGCATCAAGAAAACACTTTACCACAGATAACTGTCCCATTTAATTTGCATTCCAATGCATACCAAACTGAAAAACAGCAATACTCAGAAGGCCAACCGATGGAAGGCTTCCCATCAAGTAATAAAGCGATAGGTAATAAGAGGGAAGGGGAAAAGGACTGGGAGAAATGACTTAGTGGAATCGACTGGTTAGCTGCAAATTTTCAAGTTCAAATGATCAGTTGTTCTTCCTGCTTTACTACTTACTACCAGCAACTCTTGTGCCAGAAAAGAAAGAAAGAAAGAAAAAGAAAGAAAGAAAGAAAGAAAGAAAGAAAGAAAAAAGAGGAGAGAAAGAAATTTTTAAAAATTCCCAGACAGCCTAAGAAATCAGCTCACAAACCTCATTATTGATGGCGTCAGGTGGTAAATCAATGCCAGAGGAAAATCAATGGTAAAAATATTTTTCAGTGATGCATACAGATGAAGAGCCTCAGCAGCATTTCTTGATGGAAACCACAAAAGTCTGCAGCCACCCGTGAGTCACCACTTCATAGGAAGCAAGAACTTATCTGGAGCTTTAGGGATACTAATTTGCCCCATATGAGTTCCTGTGTTGTAAGTGCATGCAACTCCATGAAAAGAAAAGAAAAGAAAAGAAAAGACATGGAGAGTCCGCTGATAGTAAAATGTAATTTCTCAGTAGTGTTTTGGTTTTTGAACACTTACTACATACATGGATATTTAATAAATTTAGAGATTGGAAAGTTTAAAAGTTGGAAAGCATGCCCAAATTGAAAAGCATGTCAGTTTTTCATTTGAAGAGAGTATGTGAAAGTAATTTTCATTGCATGGAAAGATAATGTTCTAAAAATAATTCCATATCAAAGGATGCTCATTTAAGAATAGGAAAATGACAAGAAAGCAATTTTGAAGAATCCTGATTTATAACCTATAATACCAAAATGCCCTTACACTGCACAACAATCTTCTTTCAAAATCATAGACCAGCTCAGATCAGAGCACTTTCTGACCCCAGGGCTCATGGATCCTGTGAAGTGATCAGACTAAGATTAGTCCTTGGTGAATTGGGGAACTGATACTACAAAATCAGGCTTATTTTGTCACTAAAGAAGCATAATTTAGGTCCTCATTTATACAGGTGTATGCCAAGGTTCTGAGAGGAGCACTAAAAATATAATTATGTATATTTTCCTAAAGAAGGTCTCGCATTGTAAACTTCAGGAGCCTTAAAACTTGGATTTGCCCCTAGGCGTAACCCAGTCTAAGTCTACTGATATGAATGTGCTCCTTAGTAAATGAAAGAGTGTCTATAATTTTGCCACAATTGTATCCTCATCAGGGGAGAAAAATTATCTTCTTGAAATAGATTATATGACTTTCACCAAGGCGAGAGAATGCAGAATCCTATATCAAGGGAAAAATAGTACAGAATTCCTAACGAGATTTTAGTTACCTCTTAGAGGAAATGAAGCACAGTTTAATGAGTATTATTACTGTAAGTAATTTATGAACTTCATATTTTTAAATGTTTTTACTTGCATTTGTATTATATTTTAAAAATTTGTATTATATATAGTCTGTTTCCACATACTGATTTGCAGTGAAACACCCAAAGTCGTCCTTAAGACTGTGGCAAGTGGCTGAAAACCGTCAAGCCAAGATGGAGACTTTCTCTAATGCCTCACAGTCAAGTTAACCCATTATGAAACCCCGCTGGCTTTTACCCTAAAATATTTCCAGATCATTTTCTCTTGTCACCTTCTCTACAACTACCACCAACACCATTATCCTTTCTTGCCTGATTTTTCCAGCAGTCTCTTGACTCTCCATAATTCTACCCTTCACCTCCCCCGCATACTTGCTTATTCTCTGCGTAGCAGTCAGAGTGATTCTTTTAAAATAGAAGTCAGGTCACGTCATTCTCTGCACAGACTAAAGTGTAATTCTAAAAATGGCCCACAAGGTCCTTTGTGATCTTCATTTGTTACCTCTCTTCTCTATCATCTTTCTGCCTTATGTTTTACTTCTTTCTCCCTTGATTACTCTGCTCCAGCAATACTTCTTGCTGCTCCTTGGCCATATCAGGCACATTTTTATCTCAGTGCCTTCCCATTTGCTGTTCTCTCCAGACATCCACACGGGTCATGTCCTTCCTCCTTCAGCTTTGGCTCACATGTTACCTTTTAACCAATACCTTCTTTGGCTGTCGTATGTAAAATTGCAGCTTTACCTTCAACATTGCCTATCTCTCTTCTCAGATTTATTTTTCACATTAGCATTTATTGCCTTTGATAACTGTTTTATTTTATTTTATATTTTTGCTCACTGTCTGCTATTTTATGCTAGGTGTGAGGACTATAAAGGAAAGGCATTTTGCCTTTTGCTTACTGCTCAATTCCCAGTGCCTAGAATGGGACAGGTGCTTACTAACTGTTCAATAAGTACTCCTTGAAGGAATGAATACATTAATGAGTGATTGAGCAGAACAATACATGTGGGACTCTCAATTAGGTTCTTATTGTTTTCAGTATAACTTAAAGTATTTTGCAAAGTATTAGAAGTCCTTCATAGTGCGTCCTCAACTGATTTTTCCAGACTCATTGCTTAACATTTCCCTTCTATACTCTGCCAACCAGTCAGGAAAGACTATCCATTATTTCCTTAATACCCCAGGCACTTTCATGCCTCATTCTCTTGTTCACACTGTGCTATCTCCCTGGAAAGTCTCTTTTTATCTTTTTTTCATTCTTTCCTTAGCTAATTCCTACACATCTCTAGAGACCTAATTCCAATGCCTTTTTCCTCTGTGAAGTCGTCTGTGACTCTCCTAGACAGAATTAATTAATCCCTGCACAGTGCTTCCAGAGTAGATTTTATGTGTCTCTTTTAAAACAATCAAATTATATCACAGTTATTTATAACCCCAGCATGGAATACTGTGTCTGACACATAATAAATATTTGCTGAATAAATCAATATCTAAGAGCTCCATCTTTCTAGGCCCAAGATATCAGGTTAATCCATATGTTTTGCCTCCAATTTCCTACCAACCTGACTATAACCATATTACTGTTTTGGTTATTGATAATTAGTATCCATTAATCACTTGCTACATACCTGACACTATTTTGAACACTCTACAAATAAGATTTTAAATCATTAGGATGAGTGGGTTCTATATAAGTCCTGCTTGAGGAAACTGAGTCATAATATGGTTAATAAAGGTCTGCTTACTGAAAATGGGCTCTTGGCCATCAAGCTATACCATCTCCCAGTGAAATGGTTTATCCAGAAAGCCTATGCTGCATAAGAAACTATTCAAATATACAACATCTTTCACTTTCTGAGTGTCATTAGTAGAACATATTCTTCACAAGGTATATAAAACTCATTAAAGAATATTAGACTAAATCATGGTCCATTGACAATATTTGAGTGATACTCCAAAATGTATATAAATTCAGGAAGATTTATGGGATTAACCAATGAAGCACTAAATATTTTAATAACTGACAAAAGATGGAAAAAGTGTTACACTGTAAGTAGAAATTTTCATACAAGAAATTCCCCCTCCCACACAAAGAGAATTAGCTCCAAAGAGAGAGTGGGGATTTATCAGCATGCCCATCCAAGCCTCTTCGTAGCCCTAGTTGCCTTCATTAATCTTGGATAACCTTTAAATAAAGGGAAGATTAAGGGGGGCCTGGGTGGCTCAGTTGGTTGAGCATCTGACTTTGGCTCAGGTTGATTCATGGTTTGTGGGTTCAAGTCCCATGTCACGCTCTATGCTGACAGCTTGGAGCCTGGAGCCTGCTTTAGATTGTGTCTGCCTCTCTCTCTGCCCTTCCCTGCTCATAATCTGTCTCTCTCAAAAATAAAAACAACATTAACTTTTTTAAATAAAGGGATGGTTTAAAAAATGCAAAATGTACATGAAAAAGGGTGACGTATTTATGAAGGACTACTCTTATAAGGGAGTTGTAGAACAAAAGGGGTACTTATCACTTATATTTAATATTTCAAAAATGCTCCTACTAGATTTTAATCTTATTTTAAGAAAAACAAAATTGGATTTTAAAAAGTTAGTTGGGAATTCTAGTTTCCAGTCTAGCATGTAATGGAAATCATCACTCTGTCCAAACAACAAGTAAAAAGATAATCAAACTGAAAAATCAATAATCATTCTTGGATTCATCAGAGAAATGAGGTCACAGAGCAAACCACTGTTCCCCAAATTAGAGACAGAGATGAATCACAACTTACTGTAGCAGAAACCCCTGAGCGGGAACCTCTGCAGGACACAGTACCAAGGACAGGAAATCTAAACTTTAAATTGACAAATTGCTGGAAACTCAGTGTGGGTAAGTCTGAGAGTTAAAAACTCCAGGGAGATCTAGGCCAAAGAAAGCCCCCCAGCTTCATGAGTTTTACCTCCAGGAACTCTACCAGGTCCTCATAATAAATATTAGGAAAAACTCCCCTCTACTTTCTGGCAAGGATAGGGAAAAAGGAATCATTTTGAAATACGCCAGAGCATTCTGTTCTTCACAAGGTCTGCTCTGAAAAACAAAACAAAACAAAACAAACAAACAAACAAAAAACCTGTTTTCTGAGACCATAAATTACTGGGATTTTTTTCAGAGCCTAACCAACCTGGAAGGAGAAAAATGCCCACCTCCATCCCATGTTGGCCCACCTGTCCCACCTAATGGTGCAGGAAAACTGAGAAGTACTTGTGAAGTTCACAGGCCAGAGGCATAGGTTTATTATTCACAGAACTATAGGACAGTTTACCAATACATTACTAAAGGTCCATTTATTGCAGTTCCTTTTAATTAATGTTCACTTATAGAAAATTATAAGGTATAATAAAAGGCAAAAACCCCACATGGTTTGATAAGATACAGCAAGCACAGAAACAGACTCAGATATGTCCAGGGTATTGGAAACAGACTGGAAATTTAAAACAACTATGACTAAAAGTAGATATGATAAAGTAGAGAGCATGTAAGAACAGATAGGCAATGTAAGCAAAGAGATGGAAATTTTAAGAAAGAATCAAAAAGAAATCCTGGAGGTAAAAGAGACACTACAATAGAAATGAAAAAATAACTCTGTGAGCTCTTTAGTAGACTGGACATGGATGAGGAAAAAAAATCTCTGATCTTGAGGATATCTCAATAGAAATTTTCAAAACTGAAAAGTAAGGAGAAAAAAGACAAAAAAAAAAAAGAACAAAATACCCAAGGACTGTAGGATAACTACAGAAAATGTAACATATACATATTGGGAATCCCAACAGGAGAATAAACAGAGAAAGGACCAAAAGCAATACCTGAGGCAATAATTACTGAGATTTCCCCCCCTCAAATTAATGTTAGATACCAAAACACAGACTGGGAAGCTCAGAGAACATCAAGCAGGATAAATGCTCAGGAAATTCACCTAGACACTTCATATACAACTCCAGAAAATCAAATATTAAAAAAAAAAAAAAAACACTGAAAGAAGCCACAGGACTAAAACACCTTACTTATAGGGAAGCTAAGATAAGAATTATATCTGGCTTCACCTCAGAAACCATGCAAGCAATGAGAGTGAAATATTTAAAGTGTTGAGAGAAAAAAAACCCCACCAACCTACAATTCTGTACCCTGAGAAATGATCTTTCAAAAGTGAAGAAGAAATATTTTCTCAGGCAAACAAAAATTGAGAAATTTATTGCCAGTAGACCTGCCTTGTAAGAAGTGTAAAACAAGTTATTGAGAGAGAAGGAAAATTATATAGATCAGAAACATTAAAAATAGAGAACATGAAGAGGATCAAAGGAATAAGTGAAAATAAAATAAAAGCACTTACTTCTCAAGTCCTTAATTGATTTAACAGATAACAGTTTGTTTAAAATAATAGGAGCAACAATGTGTTTACTATGTATACATATTATATATTTGTGTTCATGTGTATAAATATATATATTGTATATATTGACCCCTGAACAACTTGGAGGTTAGGGGCACCAATCCCCATTCAGTTAAAAATCTGTGTATAACTTTGGAATCCTCAAAAACTTAACCAGTACCGCTTACTATTGACTGGAAGCCTTACCAATAACAAAAACAATCAACTAACATACATTTTGCATGTTATATATATTATATACTGTATTCTTATGGTAAAGTAAGCTAGAGAGAAGAAAATGCTATTTAGAAAATCATAAGTAAAAGAAAATACATTTATAGTACTGTAATGTAAAAAATCAAAGTTAAACACAGTTTAAACCTATGTTTTTCAAAGGTCAACTCTGTGTGTGTGTGTGTGTGTGTGTGTGTGTGTGTGTATACATATATATACATCCTGTATACGATATAGTGTCATTTGAAAGTCGACTTTGATTATTTGTAAATATATACTACAAATTATAGGTGAATCACCAAAAAAAAGTAAAAAAAAAGTATAACTGTCTAAAAAGGAGAGAAAATGGAATAATTTCAAATGTTCATTTTGAAACCATAAAAGTCAGAAAAATAGTGGAAGACAAAAATAGGAGGAAAGAACAAAGGCAAGAAATTAAAAAAAAACAGTAAAATATACGGTAGATATTGTTACAACCATATCAATTTGAACTTTAAAGTTCAATGGTCTAAATACAACAATAAAAGACAAAATATTTTCAGAATGGATCATAAAATTATATCCAATGATATGTTTTCTATAGGAAACCCACTTTAAATGTAGAAACACACATAGATTTAAAGTAAATGAATGGAGAAAGACACACCAATTTTAACACTAATCAAAAGAAAGCGGTGTAGTTACATTAATTTCAGATAGAACTAATTTCAGAGCAAAGAAAGTTATCTGGGGTAAAGAGGAACATTAAATAATGTTAAAGGGGTCAGCAATAAAGACATAATAATTCTTAACATCTATGCATCAAAATATGTAAGAGCATCAAAATATGTGAGGCAACAAATGATACAATTTCAAGGAGAAATAAATGAATCTACTATCATAGTTGGAGACTTTAACTCTCTACCAGAAATGGACATATCTAGCAGACAGAAAATATGTAGGATATAGTTGAGTTCAACAATGCCAACAATCAGATATAACTGACATACACAGACTACTTCATCTAACAGCAGCAGATTATACATTCTTCTCAGACTTACAAGGATCATTCAAGAAGACAGACCACATTCTGGGTCATAAAGCATACTTTAAAAAATCTAAAAGAATAAAAATCATACAATGTCTGCTTTTAGACTACAATGGAATTAAACTAGAAATCAGTAAACAGAAAAGTAGCTGGCAAATCCCAATATATGTGGAAAATAAACAGCATACTTCTAAAGGAACACATGAGTCAAGGAAGATCAAGAGAAATTATAAAATATTTGTAACTAAATGAAAAGTAAACTACAACCTATCAAAATTTGTGGGATGCAGTGAAAACATTATTTTGAGGGAAGGTCATAGCATTGAATGTATGTATTAGAAAACAAGAACTATCTAAAATCAATAAACTAAGCTTCCAATGTAGGAAACTAGAAAAATAAGAGCAAATTAATGCTAAAATAAGAAGAATAAAAAATACGGGGCGCCTGGGTGGCTCAACTGGTTCAGCATCAGAATCTTGGTTTCAGCTCAGGTCATGATCTCACGGTTCATGAGTTATGAGTCCTGTATCAGACTCTGCACTGACAGTGTGGAGCCTACTTGGGATTCTCTCTCTCCATCCTTCTCTTTCCTTCCCTCCTGCACACACTTACTCACTCACTTTCTCTATCTCAAAATAAATAAATAAACCATTAAAAAAGAAGAAAAAGAGGGGTGCCTGGGTGGCTCAGTCGGTTGAGCGTCCGACTTTGGCTCAGGTCATGATCTCACGGCTAAGAAGTTTGAGCCCCGCGTCGGGCTCTGTGCTGACAGCTCAGAGCCTGGACCCTGCTTGGGATTCTGTGTCTCCCTCTCCCTCTTCTCCACTCACACTCTGTCTCTCTCTGTCTCTCAAAAATAAATAAATGCTAAAAAAAAAAAAAAAAAGCAAAAAAACCCCACTAAACCCGTGTCGGTGGCTATGTTGGTTAAGATCTGACATCAGCTCAGGTCACGATCTCATAGTTCGTGGGTTCAAGCCCCACATCAAGCTCTGTGCTGACAGCTCGGAGCCTGGAGCCTGCTTTGGATTCTGTGTCTCCCTCTCTCTCTGCCCCTCCCCTGCTCATGCTCTGTCTCTCTCTGTCTCAAAAATAAATAAAACATTAAAAAAAAGAAGAAGAAAAAGAAATAATTAAAAATTAGAACATGAATCAAGGACGTTGAAAGGACTAAATCAATGGAGAAAATCAACAAAACCAAAAGGCAATTCTTTGAAAAAATAAATAAATAAATTAGAAGTCCTCTCACCAGGGTAACCGGTGGGGGGGGGGGGGTGGGGGAAGAAGAAACAAATTACTAGTATCAGAAAGGAAAGGGGGCTATTACTATTGATCCTATCATATCAAAGGAATAATAAAGGACTATTATGAACAACTCTATGTTCCCAAACTGGATAACCTAAATGAAATGGACCAATTCTTTGAAAGACACAATCTGCCAAAACTGACACAAGAAGAAATAACAATGTGAACAGACCTAAATTAATTAAAGAAATTGAATCAGTAATTAATATCCTTCCCAAACAGGAAGCATGAAGCCCAGAGGAGTTCACTGGTGAATTCTATAAACATTTAAAAAAGAAATTATACCAATTTCCTACAGTCTCTTCCAGGGGCTAGAAACAAAAGGAATATTTCCTAACTCATCCTATGAGACCAACATTACTCTAAAACCAGCACTAGAGAATGACATTACAAGAAAAGAAAATTACAAGACTGTATTATTCATTAGCACAGATTAAAATCCCTCACATAATACTGACAAATCGAATCCAATAATATATATAAAGAATTATAGGGGCGCCTGGGTGGCGCAGTCGGTTAAGCGTCCGACTTCAGCCAGGTCACGATCTCGCGGTCCGTGAGTTCGAGCCCCGCGTCAGGCTCTGGGCTGATGGCTCGGAGCCTGGAGCCTGTTTCCGATTCTGTGTCTCCCTCTCTCTCTGCCCCTCCCCCGTTCATGCTCTGTCTCTCTCTGTCCCAAAAATAAAAATAAAAAAAAAAAAAAAAAAAAAACGTTGAAAAAAAAAAGAATTATACACACAACCAAGTTGGATTTATCCCAGGTATGGAAGCCTGGATCAACATCAACAATTAATGTAATCCATCACATCAACAATGTAAAAAAGAAAAATCACATGATAATATCAACAGATACAGAAAAAGCACTTGATGAAGTGCAATATGTATTCATGATAAAAACTCTCAGCAAACTAGGGATGGAGAGAGGCTTCTTCAATTTGACACTACCTACAAGAAACCTACAGCTGAAAAAAAAAAAAAGGAAGAAAAAAACCTGCAGCTAACAAAATACTTACTGGTAAGCTACTCAAAGCTTTCCCATTAAGATTCAGAATAGGGCAAGGGCATTCCTTCCTAACACTCCTTTTCAACATCAGAACTGGAAGTACAAGTTAATGCAATAAGACGAGAAAAGGAAATAAAAGCTATACTAATTGGGAAAGCTGAAATAAAACTGTCTATTTTTACAGATGATATGATTTCTATGTAGAAAATCTGAATCAATTTAAAAAACCCTGGAGGTAAAAAATAATTATAGCAAGATTGTAGGATACAAAGGTAATTTACTTTCCTGTATACCTGCAATGAATAAGTGGGATTTGAAACTAAAAACACAATACCATTTACATTAGCATCCCACAAAATGAAATACTTAGGTATAAATCTAAGAATCTGTACAAGACATATACATAGAAAACTATGAAACTGATGAAAGAAATCAAAATAACAAATAATGGAGCAATATTCCATGCTCATGAAGACTCATGACATATTGGCAGGATGTCATTTCTTTCTAACTTGATCTACAGATTCAACATTTCCAATTAAAATCCCAGAAAGTTATTTGGTGGATATCAACAAAATAATTCTAAATTTTATGAACAGACAAAAACCCACAATAGCCAAATACAATATTGAAGAAAAAGAACAAAGCCAGAAGATGACACTACCCAAGTTCAAGACTTACTACAAGCTTACAGAAATCAAGACAATGTTTTATCAGTGAAAGAATAGACAAACAGATGAATGGCACTACATAAAAAGTCAAGTAATAGAACCATATAAATACAATCAACTTTACAAAGAAGCAAAAGCAATACAATGACACAAATACAGTCTTTTCAACAGCGGTCCTGGAATGACTAGAAATCCACATGTAAAAGAACTTAATCCAGACATAGACCTATACCCTTAACAAAAATTAACTCAAATCACATTATAGACCTAAATATAAAATGCAAAACTATAAAACTCCAAGATAACATAGGAGAAAACCTCAATAACCTCAGGTATGGTGATGACTTTAGATATAACACTAAAGGAATGATTCATGAAAGAAGGAATTGATAATGACCTAATTAAAATTAAAACAACTCCTTTGTGATAGGCCTTGTCAAGGGAATAAGACAAGCGACAGATTGGGAAAAAATATTTGCACATCACATTTCTGAGAAAGAACTATTGTGCAAAATATACAAATGGCTCTTAAAATTCAACAATAAGAAAACAACCTGATTTAAAAATGTGCCAAAGACTTGAACAGGCGCCTAAGCAAAGAAGATATATAAATAGCAAATAAGCATATGAAAAGATATTCCATACCATATGTATTTAAACAACAATGATCTACAACATATCTATTAGAATGGCCAAAATCCAAAACACTAACAATACCAAGTGCTGAGGAGGATATGGAGCAACATAAATTCTCATTCATTGCTAATGAGAATGCAAAATGGTACAGCCACTATGGAAGACATTTTGGAAATTTCTTACAAAACTAAACATAATCTGACCATACAACCCAACAGTTGTGCTTCTCAATATTTACCCAAAGGAGTTGAAAACTTATGTCCACACAAAAACCTGCACAGGGATGTTTATGGCAGCTTTATTTATTATTGCCAAAACTTGGAGGCAATGAAGATGTCCTTGAGTAGGTGAATATGTAATGAATATGTAAATAAATTGAGGTACACCCAGACAGTGGAATATTATTCAGTGTTAAAAAGGAAATGGGCTGGGGCGCCTGGGTGGCGCAGTCGGTTAAGCGTCCGACTTCAGCCAGGTCACGATCTCGCGGTCCGTGAGTTCGAGCCCCGCGTCAGGCTCTGGGCTGATGGCTTGGAGCCTGTTTCCGATTCTGTGTCTCCCTCTCTCTCTGCCCCTCCTCCGTTCATGCTCTGTCTCTCTCTGTCCCAAAAATAAATAAAAAAAAAACGTTGAAAAGAAAAAAAAAGAAAAAAAAAAAAAGGAAATGGGCTGTCAAGCCAGAAAAAGATTTGAAAGAAAGTTGAGTACATATTACTAAGTGAAAGAATTCAATCTGAAAAGTCTAATATTTTATGATTCCAACTATATGACATCCTGGAAAAGGCACAATTGTGGAGACAGTAAAAGGATGTTGGGAAAATATATAACTGCCAGTTGACAAGTGAGCCAGACCCAAATGATTAGAGGCTCCTCACCCCATTCTTTGTCTTTGAAATGTGGGTTCTGCTTATCTTTCCCACTCCCAGAAGCTGTTCCAAGGACATGGCCTTGAGATAATGATGTGGTGTTGATAACACTTACATGGTATATGTGACTGAACCCAGTTAAGATTTGGCAGGTAGGTGCAGGGATCCATTCATTTGCTGCTGCCCAAGACAAGCTTTGTATACAAGTTCCTTTTGCTTATTAAACTGCCAGTTACCAACCTGGAGTGGCCTGCCTCTCTCTTCAGACTCTCCCTTATCTCTGCTTATGGGGGTGATTTAAGACTCTCCCAGGGTGCTCTGGAGATAATTGTAAATTACCAAACTATTAGTAGTGCCAGTGACTAGGTGCCAGGGAGGGGTGAATAGGCAAAGCAGAGAGAATTTTTAGGGCAGTGAAACTACTCTGCATTATTTTGAAATGGTAGATACATGTCATTATGCATTTTTCAAAACCCATAGAAATGTACAACATCAAGTGTGAACTCTAATGTAAACTGTGAACTTGGGTGACAGTGTTATGTCCATGTAGGTCGATTGGTTGTTAAGAAATGGTCCAATCATGTTGGCTGTGCACACATTGGGGGACAGAGGGTATATAGAAATCTCTGTACCTTCCACTTATTTTTTTTCTCTCAACTGTAACTGCTTTAAAAGAAAGTCTATAAAAAAACCTCTCCAGAACCAGTTTTTATCAATAAAATTTAGTTTTACTTAACAACTATTCATTTTTAAAATAATAAAAATAAAAAGCTAGATGTTTTGAAGGTTGTCTTCTTATATCCATTAATTCATACTTTTATTAAGCATTTTATTTAGGAACAAATCTTCTTTACAGTAACTATTTAGGCACTGCCCTTTTTGAACCAAAATGTCTTCTCTGTCTCCCTCTTTGTTTTGAGTTGGCCAAGAGACATTTAAATAAATTGGATTGTATAGAGAGCATTTTTTTAAAGTGAGAGAATAATCCTTTGCTTCTCTTCAATCTCTGCTAAGGTGGCTTTTTAAAAAAAAATGTTAGTATAGGATGAAGGCAAAACTTGTCTATCTTTCAAATTCTTAGCTGTTGAAAAGATAAAATTTCAGATCCTTCTTAACAGCACACAATGACTGGTCAGCACCTCTCTGGGGTATATGGATTTTGGATTATGCCATAAAAGATGACTTTTTCTTGATTGAGGTGAAAGGTGGAACTAACCTAGGAGATGAACTCATGGGTAATTCTATAGATAAACACTTTCAGAGTAAAACTGTAAATGTAATTTTCTGATGAAAACCCAGAAAGGTTTTTTTTTTAAGCCTTCCAATCAAAAGTCATCTGAAAACTTCTGGAAAATGAATCTGGAAGATTGAGAAGAATTGCAGAAGATTTAAGAAGAACACGGGTACTGGAAAAGATTTAGAATTATTCTCCAATAGATTTATCCCTGCCGGTCCTTACCAATCTGGCTTACAAAGGGCCTCAGAGAAATATTTCCAATCCATGATAGTGAACTGGAAGCTACTGTTTAGCATGACTCAGGTCAAAGTACAGTACTAAGCCCAAAATGCTGTCTACATTCCTTTGTGGTAGAATTTGGATTCAAACACTGTCCTTTTGGAAAAGTTGTGGCTACTGTGATTTAAAATATCTACTGTGAAACAGATATGTTTATAGCAAGTGGTATTTGATTTACAAATGTTGTAGACAGCTCCCCAACCACCTCCACCATCAATAGCACCTGCTTTTTTTAATTTTTAAATGTTTATTGTTGAGAGAGAGAGAGAGAGAGAGAGAGAGAGAGAGAGAAAGAAAGAAAGAAAGAAAGAAAGAAAGAAAGAAAGAAAGAAAGAAAGAAAGAAAGAGAACATGTGTGTGCACATGTGCACACATGAGGAAGGGGCAGAGACAGAGGGAGACAGAGGATCCAAACAGGCTCTGTGATGTCAGCACAGAGCTAGATATGGGGCTCGAACTCATGAATTGAGATCACGACTTTAGCCAAAATCAAGAGTCAGCCTTTTAACCAACTGAGCCACCCACGCATCTCAGTACTTGATTTTTTTTTAAGTCAGATAAAGTCATTAAGTAAGTCATAGTTACTTATGAAGGGAGAGTACATGGTGGCCCAAATGCAGAAGTGGTATTTCTTCTGATTTTCTATGTGCAGAACTCATTTCCTCCATATAACACAAGTTACCATAAAAATAAAAGTGAAAAGAGTCTTTTTGTAATCAATTATCTATTTTACTCACACGCGTGAGCACACACACACACACACACACTACTATATAGTAAAACAATATCAAAATCAGTGTGCCCTTTCAGTGTCTTTCTAGAAACCCTATGGAATCCAATCCAGTGTGCTTTGAAGAAATCTTTGCTCTCATATTGGAGAGCTATTTTCTAACAAGTGCAAAAATTATAAGGGATTAATATTGGTCACCATGAGAACAAATGGATATCTGTAAGAATTTCCTTTGACTTCTCAAGGTCCAATTAGGACATCCCTAGTGATCCTGAAGGCAGTGGATCAAACCACAAAATATCCAGTTAGTTCCGGATATGTGCTGTTGGCTTCATGTAACATAATGCCTTGCCTTTCAACAATACTTTATATAATGGAATTCTTTTTTTTTTTTTCTCAGCTATGGCATACCTGGCTCATTTTTCTTTACTTTTACTGAAAGAGGCATCACTAAATCTCTTAGAAGTCTTATCATTTTTAGACTTCTTAGGAAGTCTGATCATCTTTGGTCATCTCTGGTCACAGCAAACTCATTAACATTTCAAATCTAATCATGATCTGAAAGAATCTTTATAGCTTGCGTCCTATGGCTGGCATTTATCTCTGCTGTTTACTGATTTCCACAACTACTAAATGTGCCAATTAAAGTGATTAGGGAATATATAAGGAATCATATAAACTAAACATGAAAATGTAAAAGATTATGCCTTTATTAAGTGAATACTTTAGGAAAATATGCAATGTACATTTGGATAGCAACTTCATCAAGAAAGCATATTTCAATATTATTTTTGTTTACTTTAAGTTGTCAGTCATTAAAATTCATTAATGATTATAAAATCATTTACCAGTCCAACCAGACTCCCAATATTTTCACTGGGGAAAAGGAAAAATATATCTGCAAGCTCCTATGATAGGGAAATCTCATTTGCAAAGCAGCCTGAGAAATGTTTATTTGGTGAGACTGATTAAAAGCATTATTAAATATTCATCAACTCTCCATTTCTTTCCTTACTCTTCTTTTATTCTGCTAGCAACACTGACAGATAAGGTTCTATATATTCTAACACTTACATAATTGAATGCAAGCAGAAGTATACCTAACTTCATACAATTGAGAAAGACGTTCAAAAAGCTAGAACAGAGACTAATAGTTGGAAATTCTTCTTTTTTTTATTCTTTATGGACAAGGGACACCAACAAAAAATAATGTTATATTTGACTATAGAGCATTTCTCTTTGTTTAAACAGGAAATATTTATCGCCTCAAGTATTAAGTTTCAGATTATTTTATTTTGGTTTAATTTTTTTCTGTCTACTTTACAGCAAACACTGAGATCATATAGGTGTGACTAAAGAATTACATCTTCAGTTCCCTTCCAACAAGGTGACCACTCTGCAAGAACTCCAATTCTCAGAAACAGTGACTCATATCCTGATCAAGCACATTAAAGGTCATCTAAGTAATGCCAGGAAAGGATGTGGCTCCCTGCCAAGCCTTCTCTTCCCAGTTTTTAAGTGAAAACAATGGTCATGTTTCAAATCAGTACATGCAGTCTTATTGACAAACTTTAGTGTTCTGGCTATAGCCATAGGATTGATATCACAAATGAAGTATCCTGAGCTAGTGCAGTAGCACCTGGAACATCAAGAGATTGAGATTTGTGACTATTTGTCACAGCACTGAAGTTAGACGGGCGTCTGGTTTGACATGGGGCAAGAGGCAAAAAAATATATTATATGACACAATAATCAGATTCTAATGCTTATTGTAACATTTCCTGAAGTGAATGACAAGAGTAGAATATCATTAACAAGGCTGTACAATTTAACACGGCAACACTCTTAAAAAGAAAAGAACATTGGCTTTTGTCATAATTCCATTAAGTATACCCAATTTGAATGACTGATGAATGGCACTTTACTACTTTCCTGTCTAAATTTTAGCAGCATGGTGGGATTGAACTTTTGAACTTGTGTCCACATGCATATTTTACTGGAGAGTCCTGTTTCATGTTTTAAATGGGTGCCTGCAATAGTGCCATAGGGGGAGATGGAAATGTTGACTGTTTCAAATAAAAGTACATCCTTGTTGACAGCAGAATTCACCATCTGAGAATGTGGTATTGAGCTACAGAAAGGCTGCAAAGTAAAAAACAAGTAGGAACAACAGAGGGATGACTGTCATTCAGAAGATCACAAGTGTGACTGAAACTAGGTTCAGCTACTTTATAGCTCCAGTTTTCCTTGTCTCTTTCTTTTTTACCATTTCCTGCCTACATTTGTCACCACTTCCTTATTTTTCTCAGTAAGATTATTCTATATGTTGAAATTCACTGCAGATCTGCAAAAAATCTAAAGTCACTGCCCTTTTGGATTTTGCTAGGAATGAAATCATTGGTCTAAATGCCTCCTTTCCTTTCATTTTCCATACACCACTGACTTCCTTGCCCTTTTCTTCCTTCAGCGTATTCTTTTAGAAAAAATTCTAATTCTTAAGGCTACTGCAGCCATGCTGGATGTAACTGGAAAAAAAGCACCACAACCATATAGACAGTGTTTAAATGCAGTTTAAATTCATGACCATGAACTTTAAGGGTTCCCTGCTGGTCTCTAGCAGTCCTACAACACTTCACTTACCCATTCAATAGTACACCTTCCTAGGTGACTATTTTTGTAACTTCTCTCTTCTTAAAACCCCTAACGCCTCCTCCTCCATTTCTATTCTCAGCCAAAGATGGTGCTTTCTATACCACTGGGAAAATAGAAACAGACAAAAGATAACTTGCTTAAGCTTCCACTATCATATCTACCCAACCACCATAATCTGTACTTATGCATTTGCTTCCCTTCTTGTTAAAATAGATAGAGTCCTTGAATTTCTAAGGCCATCACTTCCACTTTGCACTAGATCTCAGTTCTTGTCTGTTGCTTCTGGAATTTTCCCTTCTGAAATGCTTCATCAATTTTTATTTTCCCCCTTAGTCATATAAACATGCTCTTATTTCTTCCATTAAAAATAATAAAAACTTTTCTAGCTCTATATTCCCTTCTGATCCCTTCTTCTACTTCATAGCAAAAAATTCTCAAGAGAACTATCTATAATCCATCTCTAATCCCATTTTTCTCTTAAATTTATTCCACTCAGGATTTTCCCTCACCACATACCAAAAAGGCGTTAACAGTCATAGATGATGCCCACAATACGAAATCTAATGGTTATTTCTCAATCAATTTCTTTAGCCATCAGAAGCATTTAATCCAGTGAATCTTTCCCTCATACTAAGTACCTCTAAATTTAGTTTTCCTTCAGCCTCAGTGACAGCTCCTCTCAATGCTTCACCAATTCTCCTCCTGTTCCCCAACATCTTGATGCTGGAGCGTCCCAGGGCTCAGTCTTTGTTCTTATCTCTAGACACACTCATTTCCTTGGAAGTCTCATTTAGTCTCTTTCAAAATCTCATCCAGGTTTTAACTACCATCTATATGGAAATAACTGTCATATTCTATCTTTAGCTCAGATGTCTTTCATGAACTCCAGACTCTTATATCCAACTGTTTATCAGCATCTGCACTTAGATGTCTATTAGGCATCTCAAATTCAGTTTACTAACCTGACTCTTGGTATTACCCCTCAAATCTACTTTACTCACAACTTTTCTGTATCAGTTTACAACAACCCCATCTTCTCCTTCCCCAGGCCAGGTACTTTAAGTCATTCTTAACTCCCCTCTTTCTTTCACACACCAAGTACAATCAGAAAATGCTGATTTTTCTCTCCAAGCCAGCTTCCTAACTTATCTCCTTGGCTTTTTCCTTGTTGCCTTATAGCCTCTTTCCAATACAGTATCCAAAGTGATTCTTTTAAAACTGGTATTAAATCTGTCACTTCCCTGCTCAAACTCTAATAATTTTACATTTTATTGCCTCATAAGGGCCAGTAGCTTACAAAGCCCTACATGATATAGTCCTTATACCTCTGTGACTTCATATCCTTCTGTGTTTTCTTTGCTCAGTTGGTTCAGCCCTACTGGGTCACCCTGCTGATCCTTGAGCAGTAGCCATAACTCAGCCTTAGATCCTTGGTTCTGCTGTTCCTGGTGCTCAATGACAGCCCCTCAGGTAATGGATGACTGCTCTCTCATCAGCTTCAAGTGTTCGCTGAAATAACTCATGTTCACTGAGTTCTATCATGATTACTCTAAAATTGTAAACTGCCTTCCACCCCTCACTCTCTGAAGTGGCCCCATTCTATGGCCCTGCTTCTGGCTTTTATTTCTTAGAAGGTATAATATAATATTTTTTCATTTAAATGTGCATTATTTATTATTACATATTATTAGTATCTTAGAATATAATCTTAATTAAAACAGTTCTCTGCTATTTGGTAGTAGATCCTTGATATATATTTGTTGAATGAACAAATAATGCCTACTTATAATCTGAGAAAAAATATGTCCACATGAAATCAGGGAGGTAAAAGGAAAGAACTGGGGATAGAAAAACAAGAAAAGCTTGTAAAATATCTTTCAAATGGGTTCAAAAAGGAATAAAAAGAAAAGTAAAAAGGAAGTTAAAGGGGAGGATAGAAGTTGATGTTTGGGGGAAATTACTATAGAAGAGTTTCAAAGGATAAGGTGGTTACAATTTGATATAGTAATTTTAAGACTGGATAAAATAATTTCAGCATTGGAATTATTTTAAAATATTTTAATATATATTAATATAGATAATATATATTAATACAGGACATGTTAATATATGATAATATATATTAATATAGTATATGTTAGTATATGATAATATATGCATTGGCATAAAATATTAATAGTAATTAATTTTAATAAATGTTAATATAAATAATACATTAATATATTGCATATATATATATATATATATATATATATATAAAACATGCAAAACTCTGCCTGTATTCTTCTCCATTAACGTTGTTGCTGGTATGCAAATAAAACCAGCCAACAAACTGACTTGCAGTAATACCTACTCCACTTTAATTAACTCATAAAATATACATCAAAGTTCCTATTTCCCCCTCTTCCTTAAAAATGACACTTTCTAAGGGTCAAATTCTGTGATTTTTCATTCATAATATACACAGATGTACCTGCTTCCCTTGATGAGTTTGATTTCTTTCTTGCCTTACTTGACATTTTTATGAAAAAGGGTCTTTTTATTTCTGACAACAGACAGATCAGTCTACTATTATAGACTCCCAACACTTGGAAACCGTAATTAATAATTTGTGATTGAAATTGCCTATGGCCCTAATGTATTTTCCCCATAGTATTTAGAATTCCTCTGCTCCCACCTGCTCAGATCCCTTTTTGTAATCTCTACCTCCATTCTCTGTTTAATTCACCAATAACGCTATTAGTGTCCCACCTCCCCACCCCCTACCAAGCTGATAAGCTGGTTGTATTCTAAACTCTCAAATATTCAAGTTAACCTTTGTACAATTATTCTTCTGATCACCCATACTTAACTTTTTTAGAGCCATTTTGACCTTTCACCTACTTTTGAGAACTTTCTACTATTAAATTTGTTTCAAATCAAGTTGCTTTGAGTTGTTTTTACTAAATCTTACTCCCACCACTCTCTTTCTATTTATTCTATTAATCCTACTAATCTTCTGGTTCGAGTCATCTTGTCTCATCTCTGGACTTTGAATATAAGCTTCTAAATAAATTCATCCTCTATCTTAGGTCATTTCTTCTCTAAAAAGTTTTCTATACCACATCCAGATTGTTCTTCCCACATGACTGTAGTGTTCAAGCCATATAATGATATTAAAACTTTAACGACTTTACATGGCATGGTATATTAACCTCAGATTCTCCAGACTAGCACAAAGGACTTTTTATAGTCAGAGATCACTCTGTTTGCCTCAAATATATATGGATAATTTTACATATATATGTTATATTATCCTACATATATATGTCATATAAACTTTTCACACGTCTGTGTATATTGTACATATTTATCATTGTATATATATATACATACATGTATGATTACATATGTGAGTATATACATTATATATGTATATATAGTGTATATATATAAATGTATTGTGAGCCAAATTATGTGCCAAATATGTAATGACTATTGGAGTTTATCCCAGGAATGGAAGATTGGTACAACACTCAAAATTCAGTCAATGTAATTCAATGTCAATCAATGTCAGTTGACTGAAAAAGAAAAAAAAAACATAGACTCATCTCAGTAGATGCAGAAATTTTTTAAACATTCAATATTTATGATAAAAAAATTTTCAGTGAACTATAAATAGAAATCTCAATATAATAAAAGGTTTCTATTAGAAACCTATAACTAACTTACAGAAAATCATATTTAATAGTTAAAAATTGCTTTCCCAAAGATCAGAAATGAGATGATTGATTATGTCTACTTAGACTCCTCTTATTCAAAGCTGTAGTGGAAATCCTAGTAAATGTAATAAAAAACGAAAGTAAGCCACAGTTAGATCCAAAAGAAAGATGCAAATTTTTTAAAACTGATAGATACTATGATCATCCTAGAGAATCTAGAAAAGAGCTACTAGAATGAATAGGTGAATATATTGGTTCTCAGTTTACAAGGTTAAATTTAAAAATTCAGTTGAATTTATATGTAGTAGCAATGAATGACTGAAAATTGACATAAAGAATACCATTTACCTTAGTATTAGAAAACCTTAAATATTTAAGGGCTGTATCTACAAAACTGTGTAGGATTGAATACTGAAAATTTCTAAACCTGTTTGAGAAAAGTTTAAAGAAAGACAGTAATGGATTTTTTTTTTTTTTTGGTACTGAAACACTTGAAGATGTCAATTCTTCCCCCGCCCACCCCCCACAAAAAGATGTCATTTCTTTCCAAATGTATGTAGTTTTGATGCAATTCTGAACAAAATCCCCTACTTTTTTGTAAATATTGACAAGTTGGTTCTAAAATGTTTATGAAAAAAGCAAAGGATCTAGAAAAATGAAAGTACTTTTTCTCTCCCCTCCCCCACACTCTCTCCCTCTCTCAAAGTAAATAAATGAAATTTTAAAAAATGAAAACAACTGTGGGGGGGGGGGAGTTGGAGAATACACTTTACCTAAATTCAAGATTTATCCTAAAGTTACAATAATTTAGATACTGTGGTATTGGGATAAGGGCAGACCTATAGATTTACAGAACCCAAAAGGAGTACAAAAGTAAACTCATAGGTAGTGGGTAGCCTTTAAGATGGCTTGTAACAATTTTTTTTTCCAGATATTCACATCCTTAGGAATTTCTTCCTCCTCAGTATGGGTTGTATTAATGCTTCACTTCTAATTAATAGCATACAACAGAAGTGATGAGATAGTGCTTCTAAGATTAGGTTGTAAAAAGACTGTAGCATCTATCCTGGGTGCTCTCTTATAACTGGATCTTCCACTCTGGAGGAAGAAAGCTGTCCCTATGGAGAGGACCACCTGGCAAAGAACTGGTATCTCTAGCCAATATCCAGTGAAAACCTAAGGCAGGCCAATAATTGCATTACTGAGCTTGGGAGCAGATCCTCCCTTGAGTTTTGACTAACGCCTTGACCTACATTCTGATTACAGCCTTGTGGGAGATCTGAGCCAGACTACTTAGCAAAACTGCTCCTGGATTCCTAACCCACAGAAAATATGAGATAATATATGTTTAATATTTGCAGCCACTAAGTTTTGTGGTACTATATTATATAACAATAGATAATACAACATAGATGGTCAATTGATATTTGCAAAGATGTCAAGACATTTTACTGGAGAAAGCATGATTATTTCCATAAATCATGTTAGGACAATTATACACGTGGCTAAAAATGAACCTGGATCCTCACCTCACACATATGAAACAAAACTAAAAATGAATTCTAGAGCCAAAAGCCTCAAACTCAAAAACATCTAATCTAAAAGAAAATGTACCAAAGTAAATCATTGAAACTTTAGATTACATGATTATTTCTTAAATAGAATTCAAAAAGCAAACTTTAAAGAAAAACTGAATAAATCAGATTGAAGTTTAAAAGTCCTGCTGTTTGAAAATGACTTACAATAAAAAAGCAAGACATAGTCTGAGGAAAAATATTAGCACAACACATATCTGATAAATGATATGTATCTAGAAAAACTCTCCAAACTCAACAATAAGGAAACCAATAATCTAATGTTTTAAAAAATAATTAAAGATTTGAACAGATACTTCTATTCAGAAGTACCAATGGTAACTACATATCATAAACAGATTCTCCTCCTCACTAGTCATGAAATGGACATTAAAACCACAATAAGAGGTCATTATACACATATAAAATGGCTGAGCAAATAGCAACTTGGCAATAACAAGTGTTGGCTAGAATGAGGTGCAACTGCAATTTTCACGCATTGCTGCTGGGAGTGCAAGTTGTATAGCCACCTGGAATCAGTGGCTGAGTATAAATCTAGCAGTTGCATTCCTAGCAATGCATCCAAGAAAACAGGAAAACACAAGCCCACACAAAGTCCTTTTTGTGAATGTTTACAGTTTATTTGCAATCCCCAAAATTCAGAAATAAGCCAAATATCCATCAATAGGTGAATATATATAAAAAAAAATATGATTCATCTTTAAAGGGAATACTACTCAGCGATAAAAAGGAATGAACTGCTGATACACTCACAACATAGATGAACTTCAAAATCATTACGCTAAATGAAAACATCTAGGTATCAGATTCTGTATATTATATACCCTCCTATTTATATGACATTCTGGAAAAGGTAAAAGAATAGGAAGAGAAATAAAGTAAGTTGTTTGCAGTGGGTTAGCAATCACCTACAGAGGAGAAGAATTTCATCTTTTTGTGGTGACAAAAATATTCTATATCTTTCTTGTGGTGGTAGTTACATAATTATTTGTTTATTCAAACTCATCTAACCATATACCTAAAAATAACGAATCTAACTGCATGTAAAATAACATAATAAACTTGACATAAATAATAAACTAGAGAGTAAAGGAAATATGTGTATAGAATTAAACAACAAAACATAAAGAGAAAATAATAAGAAAATGTGAAATCTGAATATTTCATTTAAAGAATTTTAAAAAATTAAAAGAGACTGAGAAAAAAAATATTTCAACATATAAAACAAGATAGATTAATTTCTAAATGTATGGAGAACCTCTATAAATCATTAAAAACATGATAGCCCAGTATAAAAAAGAAATGACTGAATGGTAAGAATGGCCATCATAGAGAAAAAATTCAAATAGCAAAAAATTATTCCCACATCCTCCTAAAATACTAAGATCACAAGTAATCACAAGTATGAAAATAAATATAATGAGATATATTTTTCACCAGTGTTGTCAAAAATTAATAATTTGATAAGACTTGATGTGGATAAGAAAATACATACATATATATATTTTTTAGGGAAAAAAATCATGGTTATTCTACTTATGGAACCATACATTGGTGTAGCCTTCTTAGACAATTTAGCTATCTGCATCAGAACTGTAAGCATATATATTTTGAATCAGTGATTTTAAGCCTAGATATGTACCATAAAGGGATACTTGAACGGGGACAAAAACAAATATGAAATATGATTTTTCAGCTTTATAGGTAATAGAAAAATGTTGAAAATTTTAAATTGCCCATATATATGTAAATATTTTAAATTATAATTCTATACCAAGGATTACTTACATCCATTAAAAATAATGTCATATCTATACATAACTACACAGAAAAAATTGCTCAAGATATATTGCTAATGGAAATAAAAGTCATAGAATATGTGTACAATATGATCCAACTTATATACTATGTGTTTATGTACATACACCTATAGCTATGTAGATACAGAGATTGTATACAAGTATGAATAGATGTGCATAGATAATGCTTTGAGGGAAAGTACACCAAACTCATAATTGTAACCTAATGAAGAGAAATAGGATTTCGAGAGAGTATTTGCAAGAAAATTTCTCTCTCTCTCTCTCTCTCTCTCTCTTTTTTTT
Source organism: Neofelis nebulosa (assembly GCF_028018385.1). Lineage (NCBI taxonomy): Eukaryota > Metazoa > Chordata > Mammalia > Carnivora > Felidae > Neofelis > Neofelis nebulosa. The sequence goes on along the minus strand of NC_080787.1, from coordinate 91,743,529 downwards.
TCTGTGTTTCTATATCATTTATTTCTAAAATTATCATGTATTCCTTTTTTTTCTAATAAAAAAAGTAACAGATAAATAAGACACAGTCCCAAACTTCAAGGAGCTTACACCCCAAGGGTTGAGGACAGACATCTCAACCAATAATTGGAATGCAATGTGGTGTGTTCCTTGATAAGAATGGATACCAAACTGCTGTGGAACCATACAGGAAAGAAGACATCACACTGTCATGAAAACCTGGAGAAGGTTATACAGAAAAAAAAAAAAATTATGATTAAGTGACTCATCAGTAGGTAAAGAAGAGGAAAATTATTCTCAAAAGAGGTTATCAAATACAGTGAATGAGCACAGACTTTCAAATAAATCAACTAACATGTGCTAAAATCTTGGCTACCTTATTTACCAGCAGAATCATTCTGATGTATTACCTAACTTTCAAAGCCATATCTGTAAAATGGGTATAATATGAACATCTCAGACAACTTGAGAAATGATAGTATCATTAATATGATAGGACAGAAAGCAGGAAGATTGGGTTTGAGGAAGACAATAATGAGTTTCATTTTTAATATGTTAAATCAATATTTTTGAAGATTACAATTTATGAGGCTGAGGATAAAGAATAACAAATCATGAACATACAGGATATATTTAAATTCATGGCAGTGAATTAACTGGCCAAGAAGATTGTGTCTACTGAGAAAAGGCCCAAAGATGGTTCCCCAGGCCTTGCCAGTCAAGTGTGGCCCATGGACCAGCAATAAGGGCATCTTCTAAGATCTAGTTTGAAATGCAAAATCTCCAGACCCACCCCAGATCTGTTAAATTTTTTTTAAGAGAGATAGAGAGTGCACATGAGCATGAGTGGGAGAGGGGGGGAAGAAAAGGATGGAGGGGGAGACAGAGAGAGAAAGAGAATCTTAAGGCTCCATGCTCAGCACGAGCCCAATGCAGGGCTCAATCCCATGACCCTCGGATCATGACCTAAGCCGAAATCAAGAGTCTGACGTTCAACCGACTGAGCCACCCAGGTGCCCCCACTCCATATCTGTTCAATCATAATCTGCATATTAACATATCCCTCAGGCAATTTGTAAATGCAGTAAAATAATAAGCACAACACTAAGAGAACACCATATCTTGAGGGTCAATTAGAGAAGAAGGGATCAGCATGTAAGAGAAAGGTGTAACCAAAGCAATAAATTGCATATTCCATGATATTTATAGACAACATGGTGAGAGGAGTCATGAAAAATCCATCAAGGACTTAAAGTTTATTTTTCTTAAGAGAAAAGCACTGGTGGTGTTAAATATTATTCTTTTTCCCTGGTCCACTCTAATCATGTTTATTGTGCATTTGACACCTTCCATTATCCTTTCCACAGCTCATTATTTTAGTAGAAATTGTGTTGCTCTCTTCACACTGAACATGATATTGTCTCTGTTGCACCAGCAGCAACTTTGTGTTCATTCATATACACGTATTAAAGAGTGGATTATCATTAATTATGCACTAAAATGTTCTTGGCAACAGACTAAGTGACAAAACATTTGCTTTTGTCAGAGTTCTATTAGGTGAACCCAAGTTGAACCATGGAGAAATATGACACTTTTCTTTATTTTAATTTGTATCACAAGGTCAGGATCATGACAGTGACTCTATTTTGCACATTATTTTCTCTATCATTGTAATGATGCTAATGGAATTCTTTTAACTAAACTGTTTTCATCAGGTCTACACCCTATTTATTTCATATTAAGAAAAAATTTCATGTTAACATTACTTAATCTACTGAAGTTTCAATTCAACAATTAAAATTCAACAAGAAAAAATGCTTTTCTGAAGGGTATCATTGGTTAAGAGAGTTTAAATGATGTTTTTTTTTTACCTTTAACAGCTAATTCAAGCAGAAATTGGAATAAAGAAAATTATGTCTGTATAAGTTCTAATTATAGATCAAAGAAACACTTCATTAATAAACAGCATATGTTATAAGTTGCATTTGATTATAGAAGTGATTGGAGACTTAGAGCTTACTTTTAAGTATGCAGAAAAAGAAGAACTGTACAAAGAATTTTTTTTTGAGGTAAATCTAACGCTAGTTTTTATGCTAATGTAAATTACATTATAAATTTTCTATCGATGATTAGTTCTGGGTCGGAAGTAATTTTAAACAACTTCAGTACATTTTCTCTTGGTACATGGTAGACCCTCAGTAAGTAGTACACTATACCTACCACATAGTTCCCGGAGTAAAAATTCAGCAAATTAAGGAGTGAACTGTTGGTTTGCTACCAACATTTCTATAACTAAACTAAAATTTAGTTGCAGAAAGGCAGCATGAATAGGAGAACATTCTGGGTTCTTTAACTCATTTTTCAGGGATAGGCTACACTACACCTGGATAGAAAAGACCTTATCTATTCACTCTACGTTTATTTGGTGTCTGTACGGTGCCATATTATGTTCCTAAGAAAAACAGTATTGTGTGAGATTAGCATTCATACACAGCTTTGTTTGTCCGTTCTTTTGTTTTTAAAGTGTATTAATTAAATTTAAAAACAGTTAAAATTAGGCAGAGTACTTGGAGCCTCTAATGGGGACAGAAATGTGACTAAAACTGTATTTCCTGACTCCAAGTATAGTGTTTCTTTAAAACGGACAAAATCCTACTGACTAAACTCCTGCATTTGATTGAATTGATATTATGTAGATCTATTCACAGGCACCTTATATGGGAATAATTAAACAGAGACTTTTTTCCTTACTTTTGCTCAATCACAATGGATTTCTTGAGTCGCTGTAAAGCCAGAATAGGAAAAGATACTGGTTGAAATACCTTTATGTTAGCACTAGCAATTCTGAGAACCCTATGTGATATGTATTCCTCCATCATAGCACACTACCCGACGACTGCCAAAAATGTCAAACGTCTCACACACACACACACACACACACACACCACATATATACATTAGGTAGGATACATGATAAGCTATCATGGACCTTTGTGCTTTGCTTAACCTGATTTTTTTCTCTGATAGAATGTTTCTTTTATATAGTAATATGAGAGACGCTGCCAGACTTTCCATTAGAGTAACAAGTTCAACATGTTAACATGGAAACAATCACTGATAAAGAAGCTATGTTAGAGGGATGAATTCTAGTATAGTAATAAATGACTTAGATTTTCACACAAGTGTCAAGTCTATCAACAAGTAAAGGAGGCTTCTATTATCAATATGGGTTTTGATTGCAGATTTATAAATGGCTAAATAAAATGTTAGGAAGTTGAATTTTTTAGTGCCAATCCCAGACTGGCCAACGTCAAAACAGTGAGGCTGTCAATTTGTTATATTCCTGTAACACTATTTTCCTTATCTCAAATATATACCCTTACCTTTCAGTAGCCTCAGGGCCTCTTAATGTCTCCTATGTTGCAGGATTGCTTCTGATGGTCCAGTGGGGGATTCCTTTCCTCAGCACAACAGAGTATTACTAACTCTTCTGCCCAACCTTGCCAGTCATATCCCATCAACAGATACTATACCTATATCTCACACCCATAGAATCAAACTTTATGCTCACATAAGTATGAATATTAAAATATGTAAGTGAGCATCATGTACAAACTTATTACAGCATTTATATTTTACAATATTTCTTAAATACTTCCTTTGGATATTGGAACAGTATTTTCCCTGATTTTTCTAAATGCCATTACATAAATGTGGAGGGACTTTCAACATTTCTCAAATGACATTTTGAGATAGCATCTACAACAGCTATGTAGGAATGCACTGTGTGAATGATGCACATAGAAAATTACAAATTACTTTGACAATAATCTTGTTACAAGTTTGCATAAATTGATTTAACTGCCTATTAGGGCAGAAATATATTAGAACTTCTTCATTTTTCCTCTATTCAGGCAAATAAGTCTTAGGGAGTTTAATACAACTTTCACAATCTTCCTACAGGTTACGTATCTATTTCGGCTGTTTAATTTAGTTACTTACAGCGCTGTATTGAGATTGAGGTCTGACCCATATTAGTCAGGTTGCCTATTTTAGCATTCTGAGTCAAGCTTTCCCCCTCTCCGGCTTTACTGAGGTATAGTTGACAAATAAAATTGTAATCTATTGAAAGTGTACAGCATGATGACTTGATGTATATATTTACTATGAAATGATTAACCTAATCAAGCTAACTAACCCATTTATCACCTCACATTGTTACTTTTTATTTTCATTTTTTGGTGAGAACACTTAAGATCCTCTCTCTTAGCAAATTTCAAGTACACATCACAGAATTATTAACTATAGCCATCAAACTGTATATTAGACCCTTAGCAATTTTTCATCTCACAACATAGGCCAAGTTTCTCAATGCAGTTCCATCACCATAAGCAATATATCCTAATGAAGACCCACAGAATCACATATGAAGATCGTAATAAATAAATCACAGTTCAAGTCTGAATGTCTAAATGGCAATTCTGTCAAGTCTTTCTTCTCCATCAAAGACATGGGCACATTAAAGTTTATTTTCATTCTACACAGCAGTCAGAAAAGAATTTCCTTAATTGACAGTTGTTTTCAGGTTATAAGGCCATTATTACAAAATTGATTCTGAAAATTAAATAATAATTATTATAATATTTTCTTCTATGTTCCCCACTATCTCCTCTAAGCACCATTTTAACTTCTAGTTATAACAGCATGTAGATCATGCATTCCCAGAAAAAAATTTAACTCTGACACACACACACACGCACGTATGTATGTATACATACACATGCATAATCTGAGTACATAATATACACATATAAATGGAGATACAGAGAATGGAGAGCCAGGTAACTACAGTACATATGACTTCAAAGGACAACCTAGCAAGTGTGATATATGTATATTTAAAAGAGCACTTGTGAGGATGTACATTATCTATGTTTCTCGTATAACTTCAGGAACATAGCTATTCGCTATCTATACTCCCCCCCCCCCCCACCAAGGAGCCTATTTCTTCTATCAAAGGAAGTTAAGTGAAAGTAAAAGTTACAAAATGCTAGTTTATAATCTGATGTTTTAAGAGTAGAGAACAAGCACTCCACCTGCCTTTTACAAAGTCTCCTTCCAAAACACTAACAGTATATTTTAGGTAAATTTTGGTGCCACTATAGTCCATCTGCTCCTTAATAACTCAAGGCTCAATGGAATTATAGCTTTTTAACCTCCACATGCATGTTTTATAAATAATTTCTACATAGTTTTGAGTCTTCATTATATGTTTCCTTTGGCATTTTTACTTTGGCCTGATAATTTAAGGCCCAATACTTGAGGCAAGAAACAGAAAGTATACCCTCTTTTTCTCCACATATAAGGTGTAAAGCCTTCATAAAATGGTCCGTATCTCCTTGATAGTCTTTGGCCACATCTCTCCCCCTACCCCAACCAGGCTACAGATTCTTCCAGAATTCTGTTTACAGATATGTAGTGCATTTTTCCCTAGCAATAGTATTTTTATTTTTATCTCACAGCTACCAAACCATTAACCATAAGGAAGCTCATAAGCAAGGTACAAGGCAGACAATGTCTGTGATTTCCAGGAGAAGGTCATAACCCTGAATTTTTTTTTAAATAACTATTACAATGAGGAACAGGGTGCAGCCACAAAAGGAATAGTTATAATTTATGCCTGACTTACTTCAGCGGAATATAGTTTATTTATAAACTGCTTATGGCAAACTCTGTATGCCCCTGTTCAATGCATGTGCTGAACTGTCTTCTGGTAAATTATTTAAATTACACCTAGCAGTAATTCCTGAGGACTTTCATACTTCATTTTCTCTATTAATGTAACAGGGAAAAGCTGCTTTGCGAGGATTGCTCTAAATTCCCAGAGTGTGAGTTCCAGACTCTGTATGTGTTGCATTATGCCTGTCAAAAAACTTGTCTTCTCCTGAAATTTATTACTGAAGTTTCTCCACCCGAGCTACTCATTGAAGCCTTACAGAAAGCTCATACATGATTTAAGCTGCTAACAGCACTGAAAGAAATAGGTCAGGTTAGAAAAAAAAAACTGAATTTAAGCTACCTTCACTTATTACTTATGCAAGATTATGCATAATTTAGCACACTGCTGAATATGCAGGGCCAGAATAATTGTTTACCAAAATATTTACTCTGAGTTGGTACCTGTGTTTTAGTGAGATAAGGTGACTTCTCAGCATTTGCTAATCACTTTTGAATTAAAAAACAATGAGTGAGTTTTGATTGGATTGATAACTGCACAACAGTCTATGTAAACAGAGATCTTGTTTAACAACTTCATTCAAGTGAAATACATGATACTGTTGTACAGATTGAACAGTTTCATTAAAGTCATTCCATTTTAGAAAACATTTCTTCTTTTTTTTTCCCCTTGACTAGAGTCCTATCGCATGCACATACAGGTGTTGCAGAAAACCTCTCTATAAAATGAGCTATTTTTTTCTATCTAATTTAAGTTGAACATTGCATAGCATTTTTCTAACATTCAGAAGCAGACCAAAGGGGTGAAGAGCCATTAACATGAAGGAGAACTTTGGGTTGAAATAGGATCTTTGCATCAGCTATTTTCCAAATGTAGAAGTGTTTAATAGAATAGAAATTATTGGGCATAAGAATACATTTTTTGCAGCTTTTCAGGACAATTTTTTAAAAAATAATCTTGTTCCTTACCAGGGAGTGTTTGTTGGTGTTTAATTTATAAAATGAAGGTTAGTATCCCTTAAATTAAAAGTTTAAAATTCCATAAAGCCATCATACTAAAATGTTAGCTTAAAAAGTTGGAAAAAAAAAGCGAAAAACATGTTTCAGGGGTGATATAAATTCATTAATTCCCACAATTTGAATAGATCCAAATTTCATTCCCAATATAAATTTTTATAATTCTGAAAGAAGTGTCTATTTAAAGGCTTACCTTGGACAAGTCAGAGTTTTTATTTTTTTTAAACAATGAGAACTCATGAGAGAAAACATAAGGATGAATCTTTTTTTTTTTAAATTAATTAATTAATTAATTTATTTTTTAATATATGAAATTTACTGTCAAATTGGTTTCCATACAACACCCAGTGCTCATCCCAAAAGGTGCCCTCCTCAATACCCATCACCCACCCTGCCCTCCCTCCCACCCCTCATCAACCCTCAGTTTGTTCTCAGTTTTTAACAGTCTCTTATGCTTTGGCTCTCTCCCACTCTAACCTCTTTTTTTTTTTTTTCCCTTCCCCTCCCCCATGGGTTTCTGTTACGTTTCTCAGGATCCACATAAGAGTGAAACCATATGGTATCTGTCTTTCTCTGTATGGCTTATTTCACTTAGCATCACACTCTCCAGTTCCATCCACGTTGCTACAAAAGGCCATATTTCATTTTTTCTCATTGCCACGTAGTATTCCATTGTGTATATAAACCACAATTTCTTTATCCATTCATCAGTTGATGGACATTTAGGCTCTTTCCATAATTTGGCTATTGTTGAGAGTGCTGCTATAAACATTGGGGTACAAGTGCCCCTATGCATCAGTACTCCTGTATCCCTTGGATAAATTCCTAGCAGTGCTATTGCTGGGTCATAGGGTAGGTCTATTTTTAATTTTCTGAGGAACCTCCACACTGCTTTCCAGAGCGGCTGCACCAATTTGCATTCCCACCAACAGTGCAAGAGGGTTCCCGTCTCTCCACATCCTCTCCAGCATCTATAGTCTCCTGATTTCTTCATTTTGGCTACTCTGACTGGCGTGAGGTGGTATCTGAGTGTGGTTTTGATTTGTATTCATAAGGATGAATCTTAACACATTTCAATTAATCTTCAGAAATAATGCCAAAGTAGACTTAATTAAAAGTTTTAGAAATATAGAAATAAATGTTACTCAAAAATATAGAAATAAATAGAATAAAATACTAGCAGTAGATTCTATTATACATTTATCATATCTTAAAAGAGAATTGTAACAGAATAGAAAAATACAGGATTTTTTAAATGTAGTGGTCCTTAAATTAACTAAAATTGAGGATTCCACCTATAGATAGACACCAAAATAAATTCTAATTGTATTGAGATATTTAAAATGTATAAATGAGAAAATGAAGAAAATATATTTGAATATTTATAAGCTCTCCTAAGGGATGGAAATTTTAAGCTTTGAAGTGATAGCAGAAATTAGAAAACCAAAGACAGACAAGCTTTACCATACAGAAATTAAAACTCTGTTAAGTTTTCAGAATGAAAAGGAACATGGCCTACAATAAAAACTACTTATAACAACTATGGCCACAGAATTTATTTATGTTATATAAAACATTTAAAAATTGATAACAAGTATGTATGTATAATATATATATATATATATATATATATATATATTAAACACACACATATATGTAAGCAAATCCAAAGGACATAACGTGAACAATTTGCATAATAGAAATATAATTAGTATAGAGAAGAGAATATGTTTATAATTTAAACAATTAAGTAACACTGTTTTCTATCAAACTTAATTTTAAAATTATGAGTCACCCTAATGAGGGTGAAGTAGAATGAGAAGTTAATGGCAAAATCATTTATGTAAACAAAAAATGTTAAAATACTCAAAAAGCAAATATAAATCTTCACATGTTATTTGTTGACATTGAATATGAAAATTATGAGGTCAAGCAACATGGAACTTTTTCATAAAGTACATTTTTTTAAAGCTTAATACAAAATTGTAATTACAAGATGGTATACCTAACATGTATATCGATATGTACTGGGGTTAGAGAGAGAAATCAAATGTCAATAGTGGGGGAATCATGGCTTTATAAATAAGTTTATCTTTCATTTTGTTTTAACTGATTATATGACAACATTAATTATAACATACTAAACTATGTTATAAGCACGTTAGTACTTACTGATGTTTCTGAATTATTTCCATTTAAGTCTCACTACGATCCTATGAATTAAGAACTAATGTCTTTCTAAATGGTTTAAAGAAATTTCTTTGTGGTAGATTGGTGGAACATTTGCCCATTTAACAAAATTTTATTCCCTGATATATTTTCAGTGGCAACAAAAATAAAATAATTGCCCCAGAACTAATGTTTAGAGTGGGATGATACTTTATTGACATATATCTATTATGTTTTATAAAATTAATGTGGCTATAACCAGCTAAATATGTTCACATATATTTAATGGGGCAATGTGTAACACTTCTGGTAGACAAATTAATAAATATTCTAAAGTATGCTGCTGTAAAAAATGGGAAATTGGTTGATATTTAAGTCCATTTTGTCACTTTTTTCCAATAATTGCACTGACTTGAAAGAAAACTACCGTGAGCACTTTTGCTCAAAGACACCATACATTGGTCCTACTGACTAAATCAAATACCACAAAGTTCAAAAAATCATTCTGAAGAAATTGGAACAACAGATTGCCAACATATGGACAAATAACCATATATTAGTATTAATCTTACAATTTTTCAAATAATGATAATTTCAAATGGTTGTTTCTGATCACAGCATAAGCAATAAATCTAACAAGGCTACGTGGTCATAAAATACATGAATTCCAATTAAATATTTCTCTGTATTTTTGTGTTCAACAAAAATATAACTCAAATATGTCATACGGATAAAAATAGAGTATTTTTAATAAGCATATATATCTTATTATATTTATTAATAGGCTGGGGGTCATAATTAAGGATACCCATCTTAATATTTATACACACAAATACAACAAAATTATTTATATTTTTATGATAATTTTATTATAAATTTCACCCTAGTCCCCAACTCTTATTTTTGCTTTTTATTTTCTCATAATTGCTTTTGCACTTTGTTCATGCTTATATGAAACTGAATAGGGTAGAAATGAGAAATATTAGCTAATGACATTAACTTGATAATATTTTATGTTGTGACAGAAAATTACTGTTTTCTTTTCTACAAACTCAATTTTAAAAGGGCACTTCATCAGATTGTTTGTTTGTTTGTTTTTTAATAGAAGCAGTAGAAACTAGCTATGATGTCAGACTTCCCACCAGGAGCAAGTTACCACAGACTATCTCATAGAATATTGGATATTCCATCCATATCAGATAAAAAATGAAACAGAAAGTATCTGCAAGGCATATATAAAACTGAGAATTAGTATCTATATTACAGGAAGAACTCAGAAGTTAAAAAACGGGAAAATGCTAAAATATTAAAATTAATTACAATATTTTTTTAAAGCAAATGACTTGAAAAGATAATTCACAAAAGAAGAAATCTAGGGGCACCTGGGTGGCTCAGTCAGTTAAGTGTCTGACTTTGGCTCAGGTCATATCACGGTTCATGGGTTCAAGTCCTGCATCAGGCTCTGTGCAGACAGCTCTGAGCCTGGAGCCTGCTTAGGATTCTGTCTCCCCCTCTTTCTGCCACCCCCACCGCATTCACACTCTGTCTCTCTCTGTCAAAATAAACATTTAAAAATTTTTTAAAAATAACAAAGAAATCTAAACCTCTCCAACTCCCTCTCTCCTGTCCCCATTAATCAGGAAATAATCCAGTGAGATGTTGTCTCACATTCAATAAATATGGAAAAAAAAAACTGGAATTCTGAAAATATCCAGTGTTGTCAGGATATAAAGGAAACAGTCACTTTATTTACAGCTGGTAGAAGTATTAATTGTTAAAATAACATAAGAGAATCAATGTAATAATATCTATACAGACAATGGTTCAAGTTCTTTGCAACTTTAGTCAGAGTATATACTCTCTCCCTATACTCTCTCTATATATACTTGAGAGGCGAGGGGTTGAAGAGATGGGCAGGTGGGTGAAGAGGAATGGGATATACAAGCTTCCAGTTATGGAATGAATAAGTCATGGGAATAAAAGGCCCCTCCCAAAAAAGTATATACTCTAAAGACACTTCCACATGTACACAAAAGGCATGTACAAGAGGCTCATAACATCATTGCTTGTAATAATTTTTTAATGAAAATAAGCCAAGTATATTTTAATAGGTGAATAAACAAAACTTGGCACAAAGTGGAATATCATTAAGGGACAAAATAAATGGAACCACAAGTCTCAGATTTTCAAAAATATAATTTTTGGTGCGAAGAGTAAGTTGCTCAAATATTTTTGCAGTATAAGCCATCTTAATTTAGAAACATACAGCCAATGCTATATGTCGTTTAAATGTATTTATTATAAATATAAAGAATTGCAAACTCAGGATGGGAGTTGATTCTTGAGGAGAATGAGAGATCTGACAAACACAGGAGTTTCTAGTGATTTTAAAGTTTTATTACTGAGGCTAGTGGGTGTTTCTTATATAATTTATACTTTCTAATACCTAATATATTTTATAAATAAAATATATCAATGCCTATTTGTCCATCTATGCAGGCATAAATTGGACTACAGATTATCATAAACACACATATCATCAGGATATGTAATTAATATACATCTAGTATAATACCTAAGTAAGAAAATCAACATTTTAAGAGAAGTGCTTAAGAGAAGTAGTAAACCAAATTCAGTATTTTTTCCCTTATTACTTGAGGCTAAATATCTTCTTTTGTCCTTTTTAAAAATAATCTGTGTTAGGTATAATCAGCCAAATACTTACATAAAATAATGCATTTTTATACTGCATACAGCTAGAAATATAAAAGGGATGTTATTGCAGTTTATTTCTAATCTGTGTGCAATGACAGCTTAGTGCTATGTCCTCATTACGGACTGTGAATCTTAAAATTCACAATCCTGCTTCCTGATTGGAAGGGTTGTGTGCGATTCAAAAGCCCCATAAATCAGGCAGAATAATTTTTTCATTCAGTAGCCTTTTCTGAATCAAATGAACTTATTCTGAAAAAAAAAAATTGCACTGTTAATTAAGGTATTATTAACAATAACTTATGTGAAATGTTATTTTTCAACCAAAGAGGATAAGTGCATTGTCAACTGCTATATGAGAACTAGTAGAAGCATCATGCTTACACTTAGATTACTGGTGTGAAATATTCTGTTCCTAATCATGATTTCCATACTGGTATGCTATACAGGCCAGGAAGCAGGAGCAATTCATTTTAGGTTTACAGTCTCCCCAGTAAATATCATGCCAAGTCTTGCTATTGCCTATCACTGGGGGTGGGGGTAATTTATGTAATATAAGATCCCTCACAACCAATATAATCATTTATCCTATGATCCCATATCATAACCAAAGCCTTAACTTCAATTCTCAATTTGAGAAAAAAATTTCAATTTTCAATTTGAGAAAACAAAGTTGGGTTTCTCTCAGACCTACTTTAACTATTTTACCACCTTCTTTACTATTATGAACCATTTATTCAATAATTTTCATATAAAATTCCTAGATACATTTGTTCATTACTGCTTTATTTATTACTGAGGCACTATATGCTCTGCACTGTACTAATCTCTGATGATACTATGTTCAAAATGAATACAATATTTACTCCGTAGGAATTTACAATCTATTGATGAGAAAATGATTAGCAAACAGGGAGCCCAGTCAGTGAGACTGCCCCGCATGAGCTAGGGATCAACTGTTCTCAGAGAGGCATTTACCTCAGTTTTAGAAAACTAATAGCAGGCTTCCTGAAGGGGGCTCCATCATCTGGGATACAAAGAATGAATAGGAGACAGGCCAGAGGTTAAGGGTGGGGTGGGGTGGGGAAAAGGTGTTCTAGGTTGAGGGTGGGCCACCTGGTCAGCAGCTCTGAGTTGGGAGAAAGCATTTCTGAAGCTCATCCTTTTGGTTAAATGCTCTTATTTGGAACAGTAACTAAACCTGCATATATAGCTACAGTGAGCCCTCGATTTATGTCTTTCTTTCATTCAAAATGATACAAAAACTTTTATTGCAGAACACCCACAATTAATCCCACTCCACATTTATCAGTGTTCCACTGAGGATATGGATGCTTTAAACATGGTAATAAACAGTTGTTTGTATGTTGAACTGTATAATTTTTTACATTTATCAAAGCATATCCAACTATCCCATAATTCTTCTCAGAGGTTATGCATTCCATTTTATATTTATCTCACCCTCCACATCTAGATGAGTGCTTTGAAAATAGTGCATATTTAGCAAATATGCTAACTGATAATGAGTAAAAATAAATATCCTACTTAGGACTGTGATTAAGAAAATACTGGCAAAAGGAGCTCCTTTTGGATTTTACTAGTAATTAGATATTATCTTACTAATGCAACTTTTTCAATTATAAGAAATACACAATCAATATGTCACTGAATGTTATTATTCCTATACATATAGAATTATATGGCTTTTGTACTAAATGTTAGTCACTAAAGCCCCTTAACAAATGAAGAAAATGCTACATAACTTACATTTTTCTTTCTGTCACAAATGTTTTTCAGTTTCTTTGAATTTTATCTGGCTAAAAATATAAATCTCAGTATTACCAAATAATGTTTTATATTATTTAGTCATTTTTTTATTCCATTTAATGCAAACTGAACTCCCCTTAGCTTCACAAAAATAGTATGTGCGTGTTTGGGAGATCCGTCTCAAAATTTCATACTCAAAATGAAAACCAAAACTGTTACGGGAAGCTGAGAGATTTGAACCTTAGAGACAACCGGCCCTAGAATTTTAATGTTCCTGGGATATTTCATTTATTTTCTTTGATTCTTTCTACATGCTATTTGCATACTCTTTCTTTGTAGACCTGCACTTTCCACATGGCCACTGACAGTTCCAAAGTTATACATTTTACCAGTTTTAGCCACCAGAGAGAGATAGAGAGCCCTTTTTTGAATCCCAAATTTCCAGGAAAGGACTATGGTCATTCCCTAGGTCAAGCTAGGGTCAAGTGTTTACTGCTGGACTGAGAGTGAACATGGTAAGAGATTACTATGATGGATTAGCTTGAGTCAGGGAGAACTTTTGGAGGGCTAGTTGTCATATCATTTGGATAGGGTTAATTCCCAACTGAAGGTGAGAAATCTGATTAGCTAGCTTGAAGCACACATGCTAATTTCATTTATCTTCCACTTATAATAATAATAAAAATTATCCAGTTGTTACCCAGTGAATTTCAAAAAACTATTTCCAGAGATTAAAGGATATCTGTTTTAATACGGAGAGGAAATATCCTATGCTAAATATATATTCTCTATATCACATTAATGCACCTGCGGTTAAACAGACATGGTTCATCATTTATTAGGGTCCTTAATACCTGATAATTTTATAGTATTAATGATTTTAAGCATTTGTATCTGCGGGTGCTCAGGAAAAAGTAAAGTTGAAAAACCATCTTAGACATCATTGGTGCTGAATCAAGATAAACATGCAAAAACAGGTCAATTAAATTATCTTTAAACTAGCAAGACCTGTCACAACAGATGTCATTAGTCATCTGTACGAGGAAATCAAGAAACTATCGAGTATTTCAACCTCCCAAAGTAGGGTCTTTGCTAAAATGAGAAAGAGCTTTGGTTACGCTAACTTGAGAATTCTGGACTGATCAACATTTGTATTTTTCATTGTAAATTAATAAATCATCATTCAATGTTTGATGTAGCATTTTCTGTGAATGTGATTAATGGGTGTCCAGCTCTGTGGAACCTATGAACTCTTGGTGTGCTGACCAAAACAAATTGCTGATCCTGAAAGGCTGGGGACCAGGCACAGGGACAAGGCAAGTTTATCAATGGAGACATAGTATGTTAGTGACCTCTGACTGGTCAGCCTGCATCACCCATCAACTCCCTAACATAGTCTTTAAAGTGAAAAAGATGCACTTATTTTGTTTTGGTAGTTTTTCTATAAACACAAACATTAAACAATTATTAAATACCAGAGAAAACATCAGTGTTTCCCCCAACCCTTTTCTTTGTAATTGATTTCTAAGGGAAAACATTTTCATCACTTTTTAAGGAGACCACAGTCTTCTTACCACGTCAGCATCAGACCCCTGATTATATTTCATTCTGGGCTTACTGTGCACAGTCTGTTGGCTGCAAAAATATATTTCTGCCAAGTTAAGTTTGTATACGTGTCTGCTTTTCTATATAATGGAATGTTTATGCCACCAAAGGGTTTCAAATGGCATAACTTTGGAATAAAAACTTTCAGATCCCCAAAAGTGATTCTAAACAGGATCAAGCAAAGCTTATATAGCCAAACAAAAAATCTTAATCTCATTTTGTCTTTTTTTTCCCTTTAAAAAAAAAACAATGATTCTTAGTAAAATTACAGAAAGCAGTACTGGCAGCAATTTCATTGTTATGTTATCAGCAATGAAAAAGGAAATAAGAATCAGTCACTGATAATTAAATCTTTTTATAATCCACTAAAACATCATAGATGATTTCTCCAGCCCTATTAAGCTCTTGTACTTAGGTCAAGTTTGTTATTAAAACACATCTCTCAATCACAGAACAATTTAAAACTAGCACCCCAACATGAGACTAGATGTTAAAAAAGTGGTTATCCATTCATCAGTTGATGGACATTTAGGCTCTTTCCATAATTTGGCTATTGTTGAGAGTGCTGCTATAAACATTGGGGTACAAGTGCCCCTACACATCAGTACTCCTGTATCCCTTGGGTAAATTCCTAGCAGTGCTATTGCTGGGTCATAGGGTAGGTCTATTTTTAATTTTCTGAGGAACCTCCACACTGTTTTCCAGAGCGGCTGCACCAGTTTGCATTGCCACCAACAGTGCAAGAGGGTTCCTGTTTCTTCACATCCTCTCCAGCATCTATAGTCTCCTGATTTGTTCATTTTGGCCACTCTGACTGGCGTGAGGCGATATCTGAGTGTGGTTTTGATTTGTATTTCCCTGATGAGGAGCGACGTTGAGCATCTTTTCATGTGCCTGTTGGCCATCCGGATGTCTTCTTTAGAGAAGTGTCTATTCATGTTTTCTGCCCATTTCTTCACTGGATTATTTGTTTTTCGGGTGTGGAGTTTGGTGAGCTCTTTATAGATTTTGGATACTAGCCCTTTGTCCGATATGTCATTTGCAAATATCTTTTCCCATTCCATTGGTTGCCTTTTAGTTTTGTTGATTGTTTCCTTTGCTGTGAAGAAATTGTGGTTTATATACACAATGGAGTACTACGTGGCAATGAGAAAGAATGAAATATGGCCCTTTGTAGCAACGTGGATGGAGCTGGAGAGTGTTATGCTAAGTGAAATAAGCCATACAGAGAAAGACAGAAACCATATGTGTTCACTCTTATGTGGATCCTGAGAAACTTAACAGGAACCCATGGGGGAGGGGAAGAAAAAAAAAAAAAAGAGGTTAGAGTGGGAGAGAGCCAAAGCATAAGAGACTCTTAAAAATGAGAACAAATTGAGGGCTGATGGGGAGTGGGAGGGAAGGGATGGTGGGTGATGGGTATTGAGGAGGGCACCTGTTGGGATGAGCACTGGGTGTTGTATGGAAACTAATTTGACAATAAATTTCATATATTAAAAAAAAAAGTCGTGAGTTTTCATATAAATAGTATTGGAAAGTTCTACCTTTAGTTATTTCTTTGCATTGCACTGAAGGCACTGTAGAGCTCCTTACACAAAGTAATGTATTTTCAAACAAAAGCAAATAAAGCAACTATATTCATTGAAGAGATAATGTTATGTATTTTCTGTGATAACACTGAGCTTTAATATATACCCACAAGGCTATAGGAACTCCCTACAAACAGTTGAAGTCCACAAGTGGTTGGCATTATGCCCTCTACTTTTCCATCTGGAATTCTCTACCAGCCCTCTCCTATCCATCAGTAGGCATCTTTTTTCCCAAGGACCAGCTGAAACTTCACATGCTTGAGATAACTACCACAACTGAGACCATCTTTTACCACAATGTATATGCTGTTTACTAAGCTCCTCTTCCTCACTGGTCTCACACTTGGGGACACTTAGGTTGCATTATTCTCAGGTTGACTCACATGTGTGCCATTTCTTTCCAAATAGGTTTTAAGTTTATTGTCCAAAGGGCCATATCACCTACTTCTCCTTTCTCTCAAGAATCACCTGTATATCCCACAGCAGTAAACCAATTTATTAATATCATACATAGTAGTCATTTACTAAAACTGTAACTTGTGAATTGAAGTTTCTTTAAGTGTCTTTTCTTCCTAGGCTAATTTATAATTTTTCCATGTCTCTAGCTAGGACTCTCTGCATTCTATTCTTCCTCAGTCATAGAAGGAAAATGATACAAAGAATCAGATTACATGATAAAATCTTTTTGAAACAAGACAGTAGGATATGCAATACATCGGTATGTAATAAATAGAGGGTCAATCTTTATTTTTCACTCTGATCCTTGTTCTCCATCACAATATAAAAATGTCAAAGGTTATGAATAAATTTTTATTAATTACATGAGCAAAGTCATGTAGGTTGAAATCTAACTAGGTGATTGGTGGGCTACAATGTGCATTTAGGGAATAGAAACTATAGTTGCCTTATTCAAAATAATGTTTCCATTTCTTATATTTGTGGATTCCTTTTTTTTTTCTTTTGCTTAAAAGATGTGGATGGATCTTACATCATATACAGAAATATTGGAATCCTATTCTTATGTTTCAACTAAACCATGTAGTTTGTACACTTTGGTTATGCTGATATGTCGCTGAAATGTAGGCTATACAAAGTTGTTCTAATGCACTTCCAACAAATTATTTCTAAGAAGATGCAAAGTGAGTAGATCTCAAGGACTTCATCAGAAAAAACTGACTTGGACAAACATGTATGAGTCAATCTTCCAGTCACATGAAGTACGCATTTTAATGATCTTTAGATGCACAGAAGCTGTCCCCATTATTAGGAGGGAAAATAGAGGACTGGAAAAGAAATCTGAACAGACCTAGTATAACACAATCAGCTCAATATTTTCTCAGTTTTGTCTGCATGTTTGATTTGGCTTCCACTGTAACATATCTGAGCTTGGAAAATTCAGTCCTCAGTATCTTACAAACAGGTAGTCTCGAAGGAGTTTGGACTCTGCAGCCAGACTGTCTGGTTTGAATCCTTCATTTGCTAGGACTTATTAGCTTGTGAGCTTAGGCAGCTTCCTTAACCTCTCTGCATTTCAGTTTTGTCACCGGTAAAATGAAGAATAATTTGAGAATTAAATGTCTTAATACATTTAAAGTGCTTAACAGAATGTCTGGGATATAGTAAGTATTCAATATATGTCTATTTATTATTATTTTGTCATTAAGTTTTCATAAAAATCTAGCCTTGCACTTACTTGTTTTAGCACCCATTTATACAGTGCCCATAATAAGGAAGAATATAGAAAGATCAATTCAATCTTCAATGATTCAAGCATTGCAACGCCTAAATATATTTCTTACTCATTAACAACAGCCTTTCTTGGGAAAAAAAAAAAGTGTTCTTAGTGGGCTGTGCTGTTTTGCTCTAAGATTCCAGTCCACAAACATACTCCCCCACCACTCCCACCCCCTTAAGGAGGTTACAAAGTGAATACTGAACTGACATTATGCTCAAGATGATAATGGCTACCTTGCTCTACACAGGCAGAAAAAAGGGGGAAAAAATCATCTCTTTTGCATTAGAATATACTGTCCTTTCGTCCCTTCACCACTGCTTCTGGTTTTTACCTACTTTCTTGGCAACCTACTTGCACAAATCTCTCTCTCCCCTCTCCCACACACTACATTTCCTGGTCTTCTGAGGCCCAAGGGCAAGCAGTAAAATCACAGATGTTTCACACGTGAATGCAGAGAACACTCATCATTCTAAACTGAATAAAATGAACAGATATTTTCAGTCTGGGTAACTTCACTATTTATAATATATTGGTTATGTTAAAAACTTAAAACCTCATTGTAAAGATGCAATTAATTCAGAACAAAATATTCTATGATTCCTACATTCCTTTACAGCTTCTTCTTAGAGGCTTTTCCAGACAATATTTGGTTAGTTTAACACTTTGGAAGTTTTTACTTTTGAATATAGCAAAACGCTAACAATGCGAATGTTAATTCTGAATTCCACGGGCTTTCAATTATCCCTGTTATTCTGTTCCGGTTTAACAAAATATCAAGAACTTCTAATGTGGGCTTCAGTAAAAACAAACAGTATTTGAGGAAAGAAAGTCAGGAAAAGAAAATGTATTTAAAGAAATCTTTAACAGTGCAACGCAAACCACAGACATTATGCTCTAGGTTCCAATATTCCAGAGAGTTAAGACGTTTTCTCAGAAATTTACTTTCCACACTATTAAAATGTAATATGCAAATTGTCCATTGTAAATGGGATCTAGTGATGAATAGGTGTTTCTGGATTCATTTACACACAACCTGGACACGGAAGCACCTGGAACCAGTGGGGCATGGGCATCTGCTCTTCTTGCATGTTTACAATTCATCTCACCCAATTAAGCAGCTTGGGAAAATACGATGTGTCTTCAAGCAACTTGATCTTATATAGCTCTCCCTCGCTTCCTTTTCATATTTGCCTTTCTTTTTTGTTAACATTTCTTTTGTTCGAAGCAACTTTTTTTTTTAAATTTTTTTAACGTTTATTTATTTTTGAGACAGAGAGAGAGCATGAACGGGGGAGGGTCAGAGAGAGGGAGACACAGAATCTGAAACAGGCTCCAGGCTCTGAGCTGTCAGCACAGAGCCCGACGCGGGGCTTGAATTCACTGACCACGAGATCATGACCTGAGCCGAAGTCGGCCGCTTAACCGACTGAGCCACCCAGGCGCCCCATGAAGCAACTTTTTATTAACAACCTTAGAAGCATCAAATGAATTACTTGAAAACTATGTGAGGAGACTTGCAAAGATCAGTGTTGTGTTTACCAACATAAACTCCCATCAAAAGCTGATCTAGGTGAAATTAATGTTGAAAGGACAAGAGGACTGGGAGCTGGGAGAGGGTTCCAGGCAGGGAGAGAGAGCAAGGTCTCATTCAAGCAGCATTTCTAGTAAATTGCCTCAGTTTACTGGAGCAGAACCTGTATCTTTGAGCCTCCACTAACTTGTTGTGATTTATTTTTTTCATTCTAAATGAATATTCACTTCTGTACATAATTGTGCAAGCACAGTATTCTACTCTTTAAGAAGGTGAGTGTCCCCTCTCATAAACTGTATATGTGTCTAATCCCACAACACCTGTATATGTGTCCTTTTCTCCCATAGTGGCTGATATTTCTTGTGATAATTCACCTTCCTGCAGTGCTTTTCTTTATTATCTGAATGAAAAGTTTTTTGGTACTAGTAGCAATAACAAATACAAATATTTATTTTAAAGTTTTCAGTGCATTTCGATACCTCATGTGATGGCCTTCAAAATAAAATGTAGATAAAGGGGACACTGATATCACCTTTCTATTAAAGATTTAAAACTTAAATCCACACATACTAATTAATTCACATAGACACCTTCTATTGCACTCAAGCTGAGAACAGGTAAAAAGGTGGGTTAGTGGTATTTTGACACGATCTTCCTGTTCCTAAAATATGCATTCTTTATTCTGAGAGAAATAAAGTGAGAATTTGGAAGGAAACCAGGTTCCGCATATTTGCCATATTTCCCCACCATACACTAAATGCATGCCAAAAGAATACTAGGTGACTAAATAACAAGAAAATTGAAAAGTGAGCATTACACTTAATAGGCTTCCTTTGAATTTTTCAAAATGTAGCCAGGATTTAATTGTTAAGCTTGGTTTTGGGGTTTTTTTTTAATTTTAAATGACAATCATTGGTATGTATGTTATTTGTTCCTTAATAATTCAATTTAAATGACTTAAAAATATCTTACAGAATGATTGCTCTTATTTTTTAAAATAAGCTGCATCGTTGCAGAGCCCCATAGAGAAATAGCGGCAATGCCACACAAGGTGGTTAAACAGCTTATGAATTAAGCTCCATATAAGCAAATTTCTTTGTAAGTAATTTATATTGTATGGTAAACTTGTATCCAACTAGAACAGCAAATTAAAACATTAATCACATCTGTAAAATTTAAGGCCTTGTGCATACAGAAAAAAAATATTAGGGAAATACATTTTCTTGTATTGCTGAAATAAATATTCCACATATGGAAGCCAGTCTAATCCTTCTCATTATAGTGTGGATGAAGATGAACATTAAGCCCATATAACATTTCTTCCTGAATTAGTCGATAGCTCATTTTAGTAGGGAGCACATATTTCCAAACCTGAAATGCCCATGTTCAGTCAGATTTGCAGTCCCCTTTTCCCTTGCTGCTCTGGCTTTCCATCACTGTTAGGTAACCACTGTGATTATTCCATATCACATACTGATGAGATGGCAAAACAGTTACAAGCTTTCCTCCCTGCATTAAGCAGGTTGTATGCCATGGAAAACGAACTTGCCCTGAAATTATCAAGCGTTCCAGTACTCTGTAGCTGCACCAAGGCAGGCAGTCTGCCAAAAGACATCCAAGACACCAGCCCCTATTCTCAAGCACATTTTAATCCAGCTGTTCCTCACAAAACATCCAGCATGCTTTGATTTACTGCTCTACTTAATTAGAATGTAGAGTATGGGAGACCATCTTATGCACAAGATAAGCATCCTGAATGATATTTTAAACTTTGTAAAATGTGGTAGGGGTGTGTGTGTGTGTGCGCGTGTGCGCTTTTATTCTCATAACCAGATACTGAAATAATGTGTGTGCTGCATTATGGAATTACCCAAATGAAATTAGAAATTAAGGGTGAATGTATATATGTAAAGAAAGCAAAAATATATTTCCAATCTATATTCTATACATGCTTGGGCAGCATCCACTTTAAGCTCTCAAACCTGAATGAAAACACCACTAATGGGACTCTGTTGAGCCTAGTTCAGGAAAGAAAAAATAAAATGTCTTGAAATTCAGGGTTTCAAATGAGAATTTTAGGGATTTGAATGGAATTCTGGGGAAGTTTTACATTAAGAAAGTAACTGTGTGACTATTAGACCTTTATTCTGAGGATAAAGCATTACTAAGAGACTGGTCCAGAAAGGTTCGGACAGGACCTCCATCTGCCCTGCCATATAGAATACGTGAGGATTATATAATAAGAGAAATCTCAAAACTCAGAAGTCGTTGTGTGGATGAAAATTTTAAGCATTAGCACCATAATCTCTCACACCCCTTACCGATGAAGAAATGAGAATAAATATAGTGAAATACTGAAAAATTTGGTATCTGGGTGCTTTGAGGTCTATGATAAATTAGCCTAATTGTTTCACAAAATTTAGAACTTTTGTTTTTTATTCTGATATTATTTCTTTAAAATGTCCAACATTACTTCCCCAGATGAGATAATACATTACATAAAACCTATACTTTAGAAATACATATTACATAATCATGATTCAAGTAATCAATTGAATTTAAGGTTTTGTTGATTCCACAGAAAACATTAGATTTTCAGTAAGTTTTCAATCCATATGCTCTTCCAATTTCATATCTGTGTTTTTTGTTTTTATTTAGTTTTTTAATGTAAGCCACACCAAGAGCCATGAAGGAAAAAAAGAAATTTTCTCAAAAGAAATTTTCCAAAAACAGATACCACCTTTAGAACTCTAATATTTTGGGGGTTTTTAATATGATAACACTGATTTTTATAACATAAGAATTAAATGGTGTATAGAATGTAGCTAATTTAAAGGGTATACTAACATGACATTAAATTCGCGTATTACTTTTTCTCAGACATATTTCATGACCAAGGCAAAGATATTCTTTTAAATAACAACGTCAATGACCTATTTTCAGCAGGAGGCACACACTCACTTTAGCTTATATTTTAGCATTTTTATTTATACATTTACAGGGAATCACATTTTCCTTCCAATGTCTATTTCAAGTCTTTAATGGTTAATTTAGCTTCCAGGCTGATCTTTACATAATTGTATATACGTGGCACCAAATCACTTAATTTTGTAGATAAGTATTCAGCCAAATCTTGGGTTAATATTACTTAGGATGAAACACCTTTCAGCTTTTGTCTTGTTCTGTTTCCTTTCATTTTGTTTTGTTTTGCAAGCGATTGTTTCAACACCGGGTATTCATGATCTGTATTCTTATTCTCAAACCAATTCCTATCATTCCTGGAATTCTTAATCAACGAATGTTACCACATAGGTTTCCTAATATGTATTGTGTACTTTAAATTTGTTGCTTATTAAGCAGTGAGCATTGTAGGTGACACAGCTCTGTAAATGAAGGCATATAGACAAAGATGAAAGTTAAGGAGAAGGAAGAAAAGGAGAAGGAGGAAAAGGAGAAGGAAAACAGACTTTGGGAACTGTAGAAATTAGCTTCAAACAAGGGCAGTGGTAACCCAAGTAGGGTCTACAGAACACTAGAGGCACTTAATGAGAACAAAACATATAAGTTCCAAGGTTAAACACTCTGGATAACACAGCACACTATAACCTCTCTTGAAGTTTCATCAATATTCTAATACATTTTAAAATTTCTGCCAATTTCCCCAGGAAATAAACAGCTTTGGATTTTAACTACCATGGAAGGCATGGAGACATACCACCCAGATC
The DNA here is from genome assembly GCF_028018385.1 of Neofelis nebulosa. Classification (NCBI taxonomy): domain Eukaryota; kingdom Metazoa; phylum Chordata; class Mammalia; order Carnivora; family Felidae; genus Neofelis; species Neofelis nebulosa. Next base: position 91,719,925 of record NC_080787.1, on the reverse strand, counting down.
CCCCTTCAAGCATGTGCTCCTAGCTGCAGGAAAAGGATATATAGCAGGCAACCCCAGCCTTTAGCTACTACAGGAGAGCACCAATCTGTTGTCTGGGCCAGGAGTCTCACCATTCTGATCCAATGCACATCATTCTGGCAAGCATTCCTTGTTGGTTGGTGTCCCTCCAGGTTTGCTCATGCTTCATCCCAGCATGCATGACCACTCCACTTATTCCCCTGCCTGCTCTTGCTTCCTCCCCTGCCTTTCACGTGTGTTCACTTCCCAAATTCTGTGTCAGAGTCTGATTCTACCCAACCTGAAACAACTAGCATGTAAGAACTTAATTTGACCATGTGATGCATTCCTCAGTACCTGCTTTGGGAAAAGCAGAAATAAAGGTGTGAAGGCAGAACTCTGTTACTAAGACCAATGAACAGGTTGTGCTGAATCTAAACTGAAAATAATTTGACTCTGCCTCTGCATCTCTGTGTCCTACAGTACAGAAATCAATGGATTTTTCTCTCCCTGACCTCTTTTCCGTCTCTATAATTTTACTGCAAACATGATCTGGAATTTTTTTCTCTTGAATTTAATTAGAGTTGTCATTTTGTGGCATGCTTAAGTCCTTACATGATAATACAAATTGATTTCAATAATTAATGTGTTTTCAGTTACTTTTAGGATCTATAACATAAGATTAGATGGTTTGCTCTTTCAGTGAAGACATGATTTCTCATATATCACATTTCCACATTTCTGAAGAGTATACATAATATATTCATCCTTGGTACTTTATAATTCTTAGGAAAAAATCTGAACATTGACCCAAAACACTGTTACAATATAAAGTACTCATCACCACTAAAACTACTTTGCATTCTTCCATGCCTAACTCATCAGTAATTTGATTCAGATTTTAGGGTTCTTAAGTTCACTATTGTAGCAAGTAATTTCCTGCTTTGATGAGTAATTCTTGTTCCCAACTTCAATTTTCAGTTTAAATTTTTTTAATTTCAATTTTATAAATATAACCTCTAAATACTCATTTTTCACAACAATAAATTATCATCAAATATGAGATATTTGACTTAAAGTTAATATATTTTAATTGATATGAAAAGGGTCAAAAAGAGAAGTCGTTATTGAAACAAATTAAAATTCTTGCATTCTGCTACTTTCCTCTATGACTTTTAATAAAGAAATGAAATTCTTCCTCTTTCCTTGTTTTGAAATTCAGATAGGCCATGTTAGGACAAGACAAAGACAACCAATTGTAAACATAAACTAACTATATATGTAATGGATTTAAAACACGGTTGCACTTAGGGTCTGAAATCAGGTTAATTTTAATGGTCAGTGTTTTAAGGATATGCTTTGGATTTTTGAATTTTGAGGTTTTTTGTCATTATGTATGAGATGATTTTCTTTCAAATGTCTAGCGAATGATTTTACTAACCTCTTTGGACAAAGACAATGAGAGCTGTTATATATTCTATCTCTAACCTGTATACACATTAAGCATGAACATATTATACAGAACATATATTTAGAGCTTGTAGCCAAAAGGAAACAAAGAAATGTAAAGAAGGAAGCAGAAAGATTACCCAAAAAAGTCCCTCAAAACAACAACCAAAACAACCATGATCTTCACCCATGGTACCAGAGTAGAGAGAGGTGACAAATTGCCATTTCTTCAATATTGAAGTAGAACTTCAATTTCCTTTCTTTTTGGAGAAAGGGTGGAGACTCAAAACTTCTAACATATTTTGTCACAAGGGCAAAAAGGGATGTTAAATGGTTTTCCCCAAGCTTACAGCATATAGGTCTCTGCTGCTAGGTATACCAGTAATTCAGTTGCAAGTAAGCTAATGAAGAAATTAAATCACTTGCCTTTTTCTTGTCTCTTTCTTAAAGAGGTTGCATTTTGTGCTGACAGTGCATAGCTGATAAAATAGCAATTTTTGAAAAGCTTGCTCATTTAGCTACTCTCAGAACCCCCGCTGACATCACTGACATTTTCTCCAAATATGCAAATACTGTAAGTCACTTCCTAAGATGCATGCATATATTTCCAAAAATGTTATTATTTTATGATCAACTAGGCATAAATGCAGAGGCAGACTAGTTTGCTGGCTTTGTAATGCCACACTCATGAAATGACTTTTTTTTTTTAAATGAGGTTTCGTAGGAATCTGTCACAGCCTCGTAGATCTTTAAAGGTGAGTTATTCCTTTTATATAAAGTGGGGGTTATTTTAAGGCCTTCCCATTATATAAACATAAAAATAGGAGTAAAAGCCCATAAGCTCAGCAAACTTAAATACCTGGGTGACAATGGCAATATTATCGTTAAACTCGACACACAACTTTTGAAATACAGTGCATACGCAGTGGGCACGAATACTATCTTATTTAAATGTCTGTATTAAGCACAACCACTCTCTGCTAAAAATGGGGAAAAAACAAACAAGTCATATTCATCAAAGTAATTGTGTAGGTACTTTCAGTACCAAAATGCCTAGAATGAAGGATTGAACTGCTAACGGCAGCAGTGACAGCCATGAATCATGGTAGGCTACTCCGGGGCCTTTACCACCATAAAACAAAAGATGTAGATGAAAAATGCTGCAATTAAGTGATTTGATTTCTGCCCCCTTTTTCCTACTGCATTCGTGCATGGCTGCACAGCAAAGATTGATGGGAAAAATTACTCTACGTGATCTCTGACAGAGCCTTGGAACAATTCTATAAGGGGGAAACATACAAATCAAACCAGCTTTCTTGTATTCAAACAAAATAATACATATAAAGCAAATACTTTAGCCTATATCCAAAGCACCAAAATTTGCATGCACACATAAATTGTTGAGGAATGCTCTGCTATCAAAACCAAACTCATGGATTTTCCAGCTAGTTGGGTTATACTGATATTTGTTTAAATAAATATTCAATCAGTACTGCCGAGTGGCATCCTCAATATGTCTGTGCACCAAGAACAAATTACAGATACAAATTTGTGGAGGTAAAACATTCTTATCTTTTATATCAATAAATTATTAATGAAAATACACACAAAATAAAATAATAGAAAATTTCACTGACTATTCAACTCCCCTGTCATTATAGTCATTTAGAGGGACATTTTAAATGGGTATTCACAACTCAGTTGGGGTCCTACATACAAAAGAACAATACTTGAATGCCAGGGAATATTTTATTGTGGTTGGTATGTACATTTAAAAGATGCTAAATTTGCAACATCCACTGAATAAAACAAACAATACTGCTAATATGAAGAAAGGATAATTCCTATTATCAGAGGCTAAAGTGAAATTATGTGGGTTTCATTTCCTAAAGAGAGAAGGTCATTCAATCTCAGTCTGCTGTAAGAAATGTACAGTTAATTTAACTTGAATTCATACAATAGAATTGCCCCCTCCATTGAAGGGGAAAAACGTGTATATACTTGACTTTTTTATGAATATTGAGGCTGTTATTTAAAGGCTGCTAGAATAGTGGTGTCAAATTGGGTAAATTCTTATGTTCCATCTATAAACCTTTGTATATCTTCTTTCAAATATTGGGGTGCTTTATACAAAGGGATAGATGCAGATTTTGCAAGACAGTAAACATTTTCAATGTTACTGTTGATTTCTGCCTCGTCAGGACATTTTAGAAATATATTCTACTGAAACTAGCATTTTACTATGGTTTTTCAGGGAGAGTTACCCTAAAAAAATGTGTAGCTATTGCTTATGAGCTTAATTGTTGTGGTCCTTTTGTTGTCTCTAAAAATTGAAAACCTCAGGATCCCAGGGCAAGAACTCATTAGTGGATTCTCTGACTTTAATCACGGGACGTCTGCAAAATACTGGCATGGTTTGATGAAATATCACAGACTTGGAAATCAGGAGACCTGGGTTTGCCATTAATTAATATTAGGTTGAACCTTATGAAATCACTGTTCCTATAGGTTGAAAACAGTTGACTATCACAATTACAAGTGGTTCAACATGTATTAGTTTAGGATAGGGTAAGCACTCAGTTTCAGTCTCCTCATGTATAAAGTAAGCAAAGTGACTATTTCTAATTCTTAAAAGTAGGTACTTATGCTTTAGTCAAATTCACATTTTATCTTCAACTGATTAGTAATTTTTTTTCTTTACTAGTGATCACCAAAACCACCAAATACAAACAATTATCATTTCACCAAGTATCTTAAGATATAATTAAGGTATCCATTAAGTATCTTAAGAATTTATTTTGTAAGTAATCAAGATAAATCCAACTCTAGAATAAATTCATTCAGTGAAATTTCCTCAAGAACTCATTTAATCCTTCCTTTTATAGATGGGTTTTTAGTGTATTTATTGGACATTTGAAACATTGTTGATTTTATTTTCAGTAGATCATCACTTTCTTGTATAAATCAAGGAATATTAGCAGGAAAAAAAGTCATGCCTAAAGACCAAATGGAAAGCAAAACACAATAATAAATGTGTTGTAACTGAACTCAAAATTTGGTTTTGATCTTCCTGAAAGACTGAATGAAGAAAAAAACTTGTTAATGTTTTTTTTTATATGTTTCATCTTTTATATTTAGAATCTTAAAGCAAGGAGGCATATCCTCTAATTCATCTGAATATTCTAAAGTAGCTCCTCTTTCTTCTCCTCTTCCTTCTGTTCATCAGTTTTCTTCTACAATGAGACTTTTGGCAAACAAGTAAATAGATCAGTGTAGAAAGCTATATTCTATAGAGAACTCTCATTATTACAGTGCCAATAGTTTATATTTTGGGATACAGTGGTGTATGTGAAAACCCTTGCAATATAACCATACGTTAAAGAGAAGGTCAATATAATCCTTAAATATGTGACTTCTCAATAGCAGTGCAATGAAGTTACACTGTGGAAATAAGAACACCATACTGGTATCCTAAGAATTTTAGACTTTTCAATAGTGTCAATGACAGTATCTACTAAAATTAAAAACATAATATATAAAAATAAGTATTTTCCTATTCTTTTTATGTTTCAGTAAGGTATATTTGACATGCAGTAAAATAAATGTTTAAAGTATATAATTTGATAAAAGTTGGCATATTTCATGCATCCATGAAACTATTGCCACAATCAACATAATGAACACATCCATCATACCCAAAAGTTTCCTCATGCTCCTTTGTAATCTCTCTTTCCTGCCCCTCCTCTCCTACTGATCTGTTTTCTGTCTATAACTTATATGTAAATAAAATCATACAGTATACCTTCTTTTTTATCTGGGTTCTTTCATTCAGTATAATTATTCTGACATTCATCCATGGTATTGTGTTTATCAATAAGTCCCTCCTTGTCAATGTTGAGTAGTACTCCATTGTATGGATATACTACATTTTAAAAATCTATTTACCTGTTGATGGACATTTGGATCATTTCTAGTTTGGACTATTACAGATAAGGTACTACAAACATTCATGTTTTCTCTTCTTACTGTTAAGAGAATGAAAAAGCCATAGATTGGGAGAAAATATTTGCTAAGCATATATATGATAATAGACTTGTATTCAGAATATATAAACAACTCTCAAAACTCAGTAATTAAGAAATCAAACAATCCATTAAAAATAGGTAAAAATATTTGAACACATACTTTAATAAATAAGTTATACAAGATGGCAAATAAGTACACATAAAGATGTTCAAGATCATTATAGTCATTAGGGAGATGTAAATTTAAACCACAATATGATACCCCCTGCTGGGATGGCTGAACTTAAAACAAATGGCCATACCAAGTGTTGGCAAGGATGTGGAGGAATAAGAAATTTGTACACAATGCTGGTGGGAATGTAAACTGTTACAAACTTGAAAACCGCCTGACACTTGCTTAAAAACTTAAAGATATACCTATCATATGATTTGGAAATTATTCTTAAACTAACTTTATTATAAGACTATCATTAGTAAGCTTGAGGCTAAGAGAGAAGAAAGCTCCTTGCTTGGCATAATCTCTATCAATTACCTCCTCACTCTAACAATACAGGTTTTGAATACCATATATATTATTGATGATATTCAAATATTGACTTCCAATTTTATGGCTTCTCTGTTGAACTCCAAATTTGTATACCCAATACTTACTTAATTAGCCTCTCAAAAGTTGTTCTCATGTAGGTTTCCCCATCTCCAGAAATAGCATTACTATCCACCTAGTCACTTGACCCAAAATTCTAGGAATCTGACTTAGCATCTTCCCTTCCTTTACTATTCCCCTCTTTGTCCCCGTATCTAATCCATCAAGATCTGTTGGCTCTACCTCAAAAATGTGTGCAAATTCTACCCAAGTCTCTTCATTTATGTTAATATTTCTCTAATCCAGACTTCCATTATCCCTCATTATATTGCTGTAATAAATTTTTTGGAGCTCTCTTTATATCCATTCAAAATCCTAACATCTAAAGTCCATCCTTCTTAGAGCAGCAAACACTTTACAAAATCCAAATCATATTATATCACTCTTCATAAAACCCTCCAATGTATTTCTTTTGCATTTTCAATAAGATCCAAACTCCTTATCATAGCCTAGTTCATCAAATTTCTGGCTCCCTCATACCCAACTCAACTCTTCACTGTTTTATACGCACTGTCCTTTATGCTTTTGAGACACTCTAAGCTCATTCTCACATTTGGGTCTTTCTACCAGACCCAGTGCCTCCAGATCTCTTTAATGACTGGTTCCTTTTTGTCATTCAGTCATTCAGATAAATATCATCTCTCTAGGTAATATTCTCTGACTACTAAATCAAAATTAGCACTCACCCATCACCTCTTCTACCATTGTCTCATTCCATCACCATGGTATCTTAATTAATTTATTTTCTCATGCACTGTCTGTCCCACTTCTTCTAGGACCTTGTCCATAAGTGTCAAAATATTGAAATCTTATCGATATTATCTATCCGACATCCCCAGTGTTTGGCAAATGAGGGCAATTAATATTTAATGAATGAATTCTCTTTGGAAGATACATTTACATGGAAGTTAAAGTAATTTTACCAACAAAATGTCATTTTTTTATGTGTTTGCTTTTGCTTTTTTTTTTTTTTTTGCTTTACTTAGAAAAAATTTGGAAGCTGAGGGTGAAAAAAGAAAAAGAGAAAGAAAAAAGCACTAATTTGAATGCAAAATTTTGTCACAGAGTAATAGTTCATATACCTTTCATTTTAACTGACTGGAAGGTTAGGGAACTGTGTCTTGATATGGCAACCACTCTGGGGAAGAACACTAAAGAATAAAGCAGGCATTCATACTACAGTCTTCTGTCTCCATTAATCAAGTTTATAGCAGCCACATGTAACACCACCAGATGCTGGGATTTTTTAGTGTCTAGAAAATCTTGACTTTGTACCAGATGCCCCCTAACTATGTGTGTGTGTGGCAGGTGGGGATGGGGGGCAGGGAGGGGGTCCTGAAAAATTACATTATTGCTTTGTAATCCACAGGATTAGAGGTTCTTTGGTCAGCTCCCATAGCCCCAAGAGCAAGTACTCCCTTTGAGTAGGAGCTCCATAGGAGATTTGGGTGTCACAGGATCTCAGCAAAAGAAGAAAAATAACAAAACCCTACAAAAACTAACTTTTAATTTCCATGGATGATAATGCTTAGTGGTGACATCCTTTCAAGATGGTGGTTAATGTGACATTCAAAAGAAAATAAAATGGCCCTATCAAGCATAGGATATAAAATATGGAACCAACAAAGTCAGTGAACCTAAGTGACTCACTGGCCATGGTGGAATCATTAAGTGAAAAGCCTCCTTTAAGCCAGTCACAGAGCATACAAGCTGAAGTGAAGAGGTGGGAAATGCAGAGCAGGAACATACAGTGACCACAGGAAAAGAGCAAAACAGATACAAAGAAAGTCCAGAGACAGTGTCCTCTTTGAGAAAAAGTGATGAGAGAATAGTGAAGGAGAATCATTTAATGTGCCACTTACAGAGAGAAATGATGTAGGGAAAAGTGGAAGAAGGCGAAAGGGCTAACAGTGGAAGCAGCAAAAACCTTGAATTGTTACAAATGAAACACTGAAAAAATAATCTGTAAATTTCCTCCCATCCTATGTGGGAAAATGGGCTAGACGTACTGAGAAAACCAAGCATTCAATGCATGAAGAGAGTTTAAAAGGAGGAATTAGCATTGACACTACACACAGTTATATTTAACTTAACTGATTAATAAATATGTATGGTGTAAAATCTGTTTATCAATTACATAAACCTACTTTCAAATTTAAGCTTCAATTTATAAGTTTATCAGATAATTGGCTATTTCCAATATAATAGAGATTTGAATACCAATCAGGTGTCATGAAGAAAGAACAGACTATTCTTGATTTGATCTTCTATACCCCAACTTCCCTGATGAAGTAAATGGAGAAGAGGAGAATAAATTGGAATATTGAAAAGCATGACCATAAATAAACAAAATGAAAAGTACAAACTACAAATGGAGTAGATGACGTTTCTTTTTTTTTAAATACAGGACCAACAGGGAGTATCTTATAGGAACTACCAATAGGAGTAGAAGAAAGTAGATAGGTTTTTCTTAGGGGCAGAAAGTAACCTAGACTCTCTGGGAGATTGAAAAATCTTTCCTTTCTTCTGCGTTTCTGAGTGCTTATGGAAAAAGAAAAAGAGAGAAAGAGATAGAGAGAGAAGGCTAATCTAATCAGCCACAATAAAAGAATATTAAAAGAAAAGACATGTCAATCACTGATACAATATCTAGAAAATAACTTTAAACACACATAAAATCTTATGCTTTTTTCCCATACTCTTTGAAACACGATTCCCAAAGATTTATCTATGAGACCCTCTTTCTCTCAGATTCTTTAGTAAATATGTTTTGACCTTATCTTTCAGAAAGTCTTTTAAAAGATAAGCAAGAACCTAAAATATACCAATTAAACCTACTTATCTCTATTTACATCTATTTATCATCTATTTATCTTAAAAAGCCCAATTCTTTTAGAAATCAGATAGCTACAAAAACCAAAGGGGTAATACAGAATTCACCCAGAGCAGAAGAATATGAATATTTATTTAGGAAACAAGCACAAAATATTATCTTAGTTTCTACAATTGTCTACTAAAAGCTCCACATTGCCTTGATTCGTTTTCTTTTTATACAGTAAACCCACACCAGCTCCATGATGTTAAAAAAAAAAAAAAAAAGTTCAGTATTCACTCAACAAACATTTATTAAAAGTTTCCTTTGTAAAGGATGTGCTTGGCCCTCTGCTCAGGGCCATCATTCCCTTGGAGAGCAAGAAGAGAACTTTGATCATGTTCTATATTCTGTAAACTGAAATACAACATTTATATTCCCAATTTGGAAATGCAGCCCCTAAGAGAAAATTATAGTTTTGATCTCAGATTATCCTTCAAGAACTATTCAGGCTTTATTTTTTTAATGCATTCTGGTATCTAAAACTTAAAGTCTTTGGTAACTTCAAGTAGATTTCATGAAAAAAATGTTGTTCAATGAGTTTACTATATTTTATCCATGATAATAAGAGTACTACTTAGTGATTTGTTTAAAGTATAGAGACTCCAAGATTTAATAACACAAAACTTCTTTCACTAAAAAACAAAACTATGGCTATATTCTTTATAATTTTATAAGTCTTATGAGGTAATTATTACTTTTAAGTTCACATGTCTTAAAATCTGATGTTGTAAATGGCTTCAAGGGAAATAATTTAGCTTTTAAAATTATTTTGAAATTTACTATATAATGTCAGGAGTTACCCTGAAGATCAGCCAAAATTTACATGTTTTTTTCCAGTTGCATAGCTCAAATATACAATGTATAATGTTATTTTATCTCAAATATTTACTGGTTGTAAGTTATATACTAACCAATCTTGTGTGAGTAAATATATAGTGATGAAATTGATTTTTAAAAACTAAACATATTTAAATCAAGAGAGTATATAACACTAAAGAGATCAATCTTTTAGGATTTTGAGAGTGGGAATAAATATAAATGAAAATTTAGAGCTTAATTTTTACAGCCTCTCAAACACAGTTCTATGAGTTAAACAAATTTCCTTTATTTAAAGAAAATTTTCTTGGGGTGCCTGGGTGGCTCAGTCAGTTGAGCGTCCGACTTCGGCTCAGGTCATGATCTCACAGCTCGTGAGTTCGAGCCCCGTGTCAGGCTCTGTGCTGACAGCTCAGAGCCTGGAGCCTGCTTCGGATTCTGTGTCTCCCTCTCTCTCTATCCCTCACCCGCTCACACTCTGTCTCTCTCTCTCAAAAATAAATCAACATTAAAAAAAATTTAAAAAAAAAAAAAAGAAAATTTTCTTTATTCTTTTTATCGTCAGGTCTATAGGTACATTTAACTATAGCCTGTATTTCACTTGGAAAAAGTCAAAAGTTTACAATAATTTTTAGCAAAAATAATTAACTTTCTAAAAACCAATTTCCTCTTTTTTCTAAATAAATTAAACACAAAGAACTTTAAATATTAGTCTTCAAAACAATGAAAAGTTTGAAGTAACAATTATCTTTGTCTTCCTTCAAGTAGTGCATAGGTACTATGACTACATTCATTGATTCTAGAATAATACATTTAAATTATAAAATACAGGTATATAATTTGTACAACTGAAGTTATGAGTGATAGATTGGCATTATTATTAAAGATTTACACATACCTTGGACAAGAAATATTAACATCATTAATGGCTACCATTTATTATGTGCCTACTAAGTCCCAGGCCTTATACGAGGCCTTTTGCATATATCATTATTAATAGTCACAACAGCCCTGCAAGGTACAGGTTATTTTTTTCATTTTTACAGCTGGTGCAACTGTAGTTCAGTCTGGGGAAGCACTTGCCTGAGGACGAACAAGTAGAAGAGCTGGAATTCAAACTCAAATCTCTCTCACTTCTGTCTAGGAGCTCTGACTATATTCATTGATGATAAATTATGTGCAAATATGCTCCCTAATTTTTCAAACCTCACTATCCAAAAGGAATATCTGACAACAAACCAACCATAGGCTTCATTAAGGTACTGAGACATTTGGGGACCATGTTGCAGACATTAACAATGCCTAAAGTTTGAATTTTTAAACTTCATTGTTTGTAGTATAATTGTGTTAGTTGAGACAGTAGTGATTTCAATTTCATTTCCAACTGTTTAATACTGCTTTTGAAAAACAAGGAGTATCTGTACTGTCATAACTATTGTATAATACCCAACCCAAAGTTGAGTTACACTTCCGCGTAATAAAAATATACACATTTACCGAATGCTTACTTGGGATGGTTAAGTGCCTCAAATGCATTATTTAACTTTCACTGCAACCCTGTGAGAAATGCTATTATCAAGATTTTACAGGTAAATAAACTGAAGCACAAAGGCATTAATCAGTTTACCCACAGCCAAGAGAAGTTTTGACCAGTTCAGACACCAAATTTGCCCAGCTCCAAAGTGCAACAATCACCACTATGCTTTCCTGAACTAATACAGTGGCTTTTAGAGTGGACATCATTCAAGTTTCCATACAAACACTAGGGTATGGGCCCATGGTCATATGTATCAGTGGGCTGAGTCTATAGGAAGAAAGGCAATGGCTACAGCAGTGTCTTGGCTTCTTGCCTCATAAACTCAGTGAGCGTTCATTATTTCACTCAAAAGTGAATGGTATGTATTAGGTAATCTCTAAGATCCACTAAAGGAATAAACTTCTTAAAATCCAGTTAATATACTTCGTTTATGTAACTGAACAGTGCTGCCAAAAACATAACCAACGATTTGTTGTTGTTTTACTATTATTTCTATTCGTCCCCATAGGCATTATAGTGGTTTTAAGGGTGACCGGAGTGGAATCATGGAAAGATGGGTCCTATCCCTGATCTACTAAAGCATGTGTGACCTTGGGGAAGAGGCACAACCTGTCTGTGTTTCAGTTCATTAATCCATAACATAAAGAAGTACTAGTACCTATCCCAATGGGTTGTATGAGAAAAAAATACATGTAAAAGTTCCTGGCACAGAATAACCTCAAGAAAAGTTAACTATTATTATTTTTTTAATATTTTTATACTATGAAACTGAGAATGTTTTGTTATACAGTATATGTTAAATCACTAAAATATTACAAAACATAATTAAGGCAAAATGATCACTGCTAGTGTTTCCTGAATTTTACAATTGTATTTATACATGTATGTGTGTGCATGTATAATACACGTATGTGTGTATATGTATATATTTTTACATGTATATATATACACATACAGACACACTTACACAATGACCTGGTATTAAACATCCAGTTAAACATTGCGTTTTTACATGCATTTTGGCCTCTTTTTTTCTTATTGTTTTTAAATGGCATGGCTGACAAGATCAGCGTTAGATTTAGATAGAATGATAATATGCAAAAGCACACAGAATTCTCACATGTATAAATGCTGTCTAGTTATTTTAAAACATTTTGTGGAAACTCCTAAAGTGGTAGGGACGGGACAATGATGCATCAACCGAATTAATCACTATCATCACTCTTCTAAAGAAAAAACAAAGCAACTTCAGCACACTCAATCATCATGAACATGAAGAGAATGGAGCCGCATAAAACCGAGGCTGGGTCCCCATTCTCTGGTAGGCGATGTGGTTAAAAATGTGCAGCCACTGATGATGTACTCCACAGTTCCCAAACTCTGAAATCCCTATTTGTAAATATCACAAAGGGGTATTTTGCAGGTCTGCTTTTTATTTGGTTTTGTTTGTTTCCTTACGAATAGAAAATGCAACTGTTTAACAGAACTGTGGAAAGCCCTGAAACCATACGTTCGAGCCTATCAGTGAAGAATTTTATCTGATGGTAAGAGTTGAAATGACACAGATATTAAGCAGCGAAGACACATCATTGAGAAAAGTAGCTTTCTTTTCTTAAATGCTGGCAATTCTAAGAAGATGTGAAGCTAAGTCTCACCAAAACTCACACATAAATATAGGAACAATTCTATGGCTTCAAGCTTTTTGTACTTCTTCATAGACATCATTGCTTGCCACTAATCCAAATGCATGTCTTCCTTATGTACTGTTAACTCAGAAATAATCCTAATACCAAGAAAATCTGTACAAAGGGTTATGAGGAATAAGCAATAGACTCCACATTGACTTGCTTCAGCAAGAACATAAAAAAGTAACATAATCAGTTAATCTCAAGGGCTCATATATTCCCACAACCGTTTAACTAACTACTCTCTTATATTTTGCCATGTAATTTATTTAAAAACATAGAAAAGTTAAATGCTGATTATATTATTGCCAGCAGGAAATATATGTTAACCAATACAATTGAGACAACTTATAAATAGATTAGGAATAAATGGCTGATACTGTGCATTTTTAAAATTTACATTATTTTATTTTTATATATGTATGTCATATGGCCTTATGAGATATTTTTCCTTTCCATAGAACACTTCATAAATTTTATCCTATAGATCAATGTTGGGCTTGCCACTGCAGACCACAAACAAACATAATACCGCAAAGATGGGATATGCTGAAGCAGCAGCTATTAGTAATTTCTCACATATGTGTGTGAAAGGAGAAAAAGAAAAATGGCTTAGTGTATTCTAGTTCATTCATAGAGCTTTGGGAATTAATTACACTTATATTGCTCAACACTAACAGTGAGGATCAGGAAACAAATATGAGGGTATAAATATAAGAAGTGCGCCTATTATTTTATGTTTGCCTTCTACATTTATAATATATATACCTTTATAATATGTATACATTTCATGTTCATGTATAATATAGATCTGTATATGCATATGTTATATATTCATATGATAAAAGCTCTTTCCATATATGAGAATGAGGAAAAATAAAGGCAAATCAGTAACTTCTAAGTAAAATCATCATCAAAATATACTGCATATGTTCTGTCTGGAGAGTATGATTCAAATTATAGATATCAGAGATAGCAACGGTCTTCTGTTTACACCATGTGAAACAGCAGAGAGATGATCACTTAGCTTTTGTTTTGGTTCCAATTCATTTTTTTTTCAAGAAGTGTAATTAAAAACTGCATTAATGCCACCAATTATGGCCTCCAAGGGACCAGAAACCCCATGTTACTCCGTGATGGAACACAACTGAGCTGCAAACATCCATTTACCATTATAATACTCATTAATCCTGCCAAAAACAACTCATTACGGGACTTCAAGGAAATCATCTCATAGGCAAACACAGCACAGAATCTGTCATTGCATTCCTCACAGCAAAGTTACAGAGATGGAAACAGTTCAATGTCACTTATGAAGCTGAAAACTCTGGTTTTATTTTTTTATCAAGCTAAGATCTTATAAGAACTGGGCTAAACTCTCACCCTTTAAGCAAAGTCTTAAGAAAGGAGTAGCTTGACTCAAAATCTCAGTAATTTAAACCTGAAAAAATTCACTAACCTCCTCTCAAATTCTTCCAGAACCCAATCTCACCTAATTGGCTATCAACACCATCAGTATTTTTCCTCCCCAATCCCCCACCTCCATTGTCATCTTTCTAACTGGATATGAAATGAAATATAAACCCACTCTTTAGTCAACTGAATACATTCAGATACGTTTATTCCTTTTTCTATCCCCAGATCCAGGGAGGTGCTGCACTCTGCAAGATTTTGCTGAATACTTATTGTTGATTTGGTCACTGTTCTAGAAAAAGTAGCCCTAAAATACTCTTCAGAAAACATAACAGAGCTGTCAATTATCATTTGATAAGCTATTATGGCAAAGGCGAATGATTAGAGACATTTATTTAACATTAACAATCCTGTGTTTCAAGATCAAAAACAAACTATTTTCTTTCTCTTCAGTGCTGTATTTCCTCTGATATTTCAGGAGTCTTTGCTTGAGCAGAAATTATCTAAATTAGATGTCTGAAAGGAGGTTCTAAAATAAGCTTGGATATAATACTTATAAACTACCTTTAAAATATTTGGTTATGCTCAAGGCACCTGAGTGGCTCAGTCGGTTGGGCATCCGACTTTGGCTCAGGTCATGATCTTATGGTTCATGGGTTCAAGCCCTGTATTGGGCTCTGTGCGGACAGTTCAGAGCCTGGAGCCTGTTTCGGATTCTGTGTCTCACTCTCTCTTTTCCCCTCCCCCACTCACACTCTGTGTGTGTCTCTAAAATAAAAAACATGAAGAAAAATTTTAAAAATATTTGGTTATGCTAAATTGTTTTTTACAAGATTTGAAAGAAAGGAAGAAAAGTTAGTAAAAAAAAATCACAAAGATTGTATTTTCTTTCATACAATTGTAAAGAAGTGAGAGTAAGCAATATTATGCAGTACCTGAAATCTATTCAGTGGCTGTCTTTAATCAAGATTGTTTTCTTGGAGGGGCGTCTGGGTGGCTCAGTCAGTTGAGCTTCCAGCTCTTTGATTTCTGCTTCGGTAATGATCTCAGGGTCATGGGATCGACACCCAGGTTGGGGTCTGTGCTAAGCATAGAGCCTGCTTAAGATTCTCACCCACTCTCCATCTGCCCCTCTCCCCTCCTCATGCTCTTTCTCTCTCTCTAAAATAAAATAATTTTCTAATTGTTCTGTTGGCCCACACCCTGACTGTTTATGATCAGCAGAGCCTCTTGACATGATCCACAGTGGACGTGATAATGAAAGAGAAATAAGCTTATCCAATTTAATCCACTAAAAAAAATTTTTTTTAAGAAACTATTTTCTTAGAGTTTAAACTAAACGTACTTCATTTATTTTTAAAAATGGCTTATTCCAGGGGTGCCTGGGTGGCTCAGTCAGTTAAACTTCTGACTCTTGGTTTTTGGCTCAGGTCATGATTTTGCAGTTTGTGAGTTTGAGACCCACATTGGGCTCTACACTGGCAGTGTGGAGCCTGCTTGGGATTCTCACTTTTTCCCTCCCCGCCGCTCTCTCTCTGCCTCTCCCCTGCTTAGTCTCTCTCTCAAAATAAATAAATAAACTTAAAAATTTTTTAAATGCTTATTCCATGCAATTTTAATGGAATTGATAACAAAATTAGTTGAGATAGAATAAATCTCAAAATGAGGCTTTTATGACTTCCTTCTACATAAAAATTCTGAAAGTTCACCACTGAATTATCAGCTCTTATCATTATGTGGAAGATGATCAATAAGTGTTTATTGAATGAGAAAACCACTGAACTTTACCAGGATAATCAACTGAGAACATGCAAATACCTACCTTTTATCTTTTTTTTCTCTCCCATCTCAAGAAGATGGATTGGTTTTATACACTAAGTTCTAAACTTCTTTCTTTGAGAAAATGAGGATATTATGAACAGGCAGCAGAAATTGTCAAGAACTAAGGGGAAAACCCCACAATCTGGTTTTCATTAATAGAAGAAAGCTTGCCTGAGATAATAGGTATAAAACAACTAAAAAAAAAAAAAAAAAAAAAAAAAGATGAGTGTCTTAGACTGAGTCTTGTCCTCAGTTTTTGAAACCTTGATTTATTCACTGCATCCAGGGTCCTGGGTGAGGAGTTACTCTGGAAGGCTTAAACCATTAGAGGCTGGAGGCTTTGCCCAGAGCTGGAGAGGAGCAGAAGAGCAATCTGAGGACTGACCTAGAGCCATACCTGTAATGTTGGAAAAGCATTTTTGACTATGCCAAGAGCTGATTGCACTGTTAACGGCAAATAAAAGAAGCAAGAGAAATTTTGGCCTAGGATGCAACTCACCCATCCCCCAGTGTGTCTGGCCTCTGATAAGATCAGGATCTCTTCATGATGCCTTTTTAGGCCTGGACATCAGGAACAAAAATGGTTTAAATATGACTTTCAAAAAAGGAAATTAAATTTCTTGTAACTCTAGGTTCGTGAACCAAAATTTATATCCATACAGAGTGAATGCCAAAACTCCCATATTATTATTCCTTCCTGTTAGAAATTTGCCATTGATCTCAATTTATCAGACTAAAAGCTAATCTAGTTTAAATGGGAGCAAAGTTTGGCTGGTAATTCCAACTCCTCCTCCAACTGACTAGCAAATAAGTAGCTGTTTCTTTGATGACATCTTTGTCCTAGACAAGCATCAAGTTAGATGGGAGGACATATTCTTCTTGTTTTGTTTTCAAACCATGACGTAGGATGAGCAAGGAATCCTTAGTACAGTGCTAGTTATGTATTAGGTACTAAATCTGGAGTAGACATTATATGAAGTAAAATATAGAAGGCTTTCCCACAAAATTGGTATTTTCAGAGTTTGAAAAATGAATCTAACTACAAATGGAAGTGGACCATGTTTGGATAAGCATCATATTCTAAGAAGGCTTTTCTTCTGGAAGTTACAGGAACTTTTACTTAGGCAATTTTCTGTGAAATAAATTTTAAAATAATTTCAACATACCAACTTTTCAATATCTTTTTCTTTTAAATTGATTTTACAGGAGGAAACTTACTTCAATATCTGTGGCTATGTATATATAATTCCAAATTAATGTAGAGAGAGAATATCAATCATAATAAAAATAATGCTTAGTCTGCTATATTTTACATTTCAAAAGGACTGATGCAGAGACAAAAACTCATTTACAATTTGTAAGTGGGCATTATTTGGAATTAGAGTAGTCAGTACATGAGTAAGTGTTCAAAGTACCAAGTGCTATGTGGTTGCCAGGGTACAGAGTAGAGGACTTCCAAATCTCTCTGAGATATGGAATACATACTGTCAAAAACACCAGCTAATCTCTGGATGGCCCAGACCAGTGTAGAAAATTTGGCCACATTGGAAAATTTTAAAAATAGTATCTAACATTTTGTCATTATCGAAATGAAGGGTCACCTTCAAGGTGTTGCATAAGGATGAAATATTTGCATTTATTTATACAGCTAAATATATGTTTTTTGTTCAGAGTTCTAGGAATGACAAAGAACTCCAATTACATAAATAACATATACGGTAAATGACCCATCAATACACGCACAGACACATATGAAAGTGAAAACATACCAAAAGGGAGGGAAGGGGCACCTGGGTGGCTCAGTGGGTTAAAGGTCTGACTTTGGCTTAGGTCATAATCTCATGGTTCTTGAGTTCAAGCACCATATTAGGCTGTCTGCTGTTAGTACAGAGCCTGCTTTGAATGCTCTGTCTCCCACTCTGTTTGCCCCTCTTCCACTCACTCGCTCTCTCTCAAAAAAAAAAAAATTAAAAAATTAAAAAATATATATATGGACATTTTTTTAAAAAGTGAGGGAACAATCCAATAACAAAAGGAAATAAAGGCATCTAAATTAGTAAGGAAGAAGTAAAACCTTTCACTATGTGCAGATGACATGATACTATATATAGAAAACCCTAAAGACTCCACCAAAAACCTAGAACTGATAAATTAATTCAGTATACAGAAATATGCTGCATTTCGGGGCACCTGGCTGGCTCAGTCAGTTAAGCATCCCACTTTGGCTCAGGTCATGATCTCAGGGTTTGTGAGTTTGAGTCCCGCCACAGGCTCTGTGCTGACAGCTCAGCACCTGGAGCCTGCTTTGGATTCTGTGTCTCCCTCTCTCTGCCCCTCGCTCACTCACACTCTGTCTCTCTGTCTCAAAAGTAAATAATCATAAAAAAAAATTTTTTTAAGGGGTGCCTGGGTAGCTCAGTTGATTAAGTGACAGACTTTGGCTCAGGTCATGATCTCATAGCCCGTGGGTTCGAGCCCCAGGTCGGGCTCTGTGCTGACAGCTTACAGCCTGAAGCCTGCTTTGGATTCTGTGTGTGTCTCTCTCTCTGCCCCTTCCCCGCTCACAGTCTCTTTCTCTCTCTCTCTCTCTCTCTCTCAAAAAATAAACATTAAAATATTTTTTTAATTAAAAAAAGAAATACATTGCTTTCTATGTACTAATAATGAAGCAGCAGGAAGAGAAATTAAGAAAACAATCTCACTTACAGTTGCACCAAAAATAATAAAATACCTAGGAATAAAGAGGGAGGGAAAAAAAATCTACCGTACCTTTAAGCTAGATAAAAAAAAAAAAAAAAAAAAAAAAAAAAAAAAGAAAAAAGATTTGTTCAAGAACTTCCTTCCAAAAGTCTTTGGAGAGACTAGTTGTAGTCACGATCGATCTACTGTTAGTGTAAAACTCATCAGTAAATGCACATATGTTTCAGAAACTGTTTAGGGTTATTTCATTGATAATCATTACTGCCAGAGCCAAGTTAAAACTAATGTATGCTTCTATTTTAAGAAAGAATTGCTAAGCCATGGTTGCATTCTGATTCCTAATTCAAGTGGTTGCTCCTCTTGCACATTTTCCCTGCCCACCCTTACTACACATGCTTCATTCTCATCATTAAAGCAACCTAAAATAGATCAACAATTAAGAATGTTGCTAGAAAATGCATTCAAAAACAGGTTGGAAAGTAATTATCAAGGATTTGCTGAATTATTCTGTTTAAATTTTAGATCTTCCTCTGATGATGATGTACAGCATCTACCTGGATTGACATATAGAATAGCACTCTTCAAGATTTTATTGCATATGTACCCAGGACTTATTCTGATGTGACTTCATTCAGGATGCTTCCAACCCTTTTTCTAATTTCACACATCACTGTAAAACCCAAGATCATCTTTGCAGGTGCTAGTTTCTCCTCTACCCTGGAACAGTCAACTGCAAAAACCATAACACACACATCTCCGACTGACATATATCTCAATAATACATGTGAATGCCTGTGGCATATCACTTCTAATGACATTAACTAGCTGATTTTCAGTCTTCAATGATTTAATGTGATTAATGTGATAACCTATTGTCTGATATTTCTTTTTATTGTATTTCTTCAACTGTCAGCCTCATAATATGGCAATCCCTAAGTTAGGTCTGGTGATATAGATAACTCACAATATGGAGACCCCAAAATATAACGTTAATGAAAAAAAGAATTGTGAAAGAGGGGTTATAAATTTTCAAATTATCTTACTGGAAAGGTTTATCTTATTAGGAAAAAAAAAGTTATCACATGCTCCTTCTGAAATATTTCAGAATACCAGACAAAAATATTGTAAGTTAAAGCAACCCTATAATAATGGAATATCTTGGCACTGTCTCTGAGAAAATAAAAGGCATAATGTCTAAATCTAAAAGTACAACCTACCCTAGACATAGACTCTGGCTTTGGCTTAACAGGTTCTATGATGTAAAAGACATGAGGTTGATTTTAAGGCAATGCCCACACAACCCAAGGCAATAAACAAGTTATGCAAATTAGAAATTTATGAAATCCAACCTAGAGACCCCCAACCAAGAGTCAATCCTTGGCTAGAAGCTACAGAAGAAAGTTACAGATGTTTTATTAATTCTGGAGATATTAAATATTTAAAAATTCAAATGTTAGATTTAAAAAAACTGAGAATTTTAAATAGTTTTCAAAATTTGTGAAACGGATTTTTAAATTGAATGTCTCACATCCCTGAATCTTTTGTGTTTTCTTTGGACTGTGTATCAGGTACAAAGTAGGGGCTCAATAAATGATGAATGGATTAAATTGAACAGTAATGACAAAATAAAATTTATTCAAATATAACAGGAGGGGGCACCTGGGTGACTCAGTCGGTTAAGTGTCTAATTCTGTTTCAACTCAGGTCATGATCTCATAGCCCCATGTCAAGCTCGTCACTGACAACATGGATCTGGCTTGTGATTCTCTCTCCTTCTCTCTCTACCCCATCCTTGCTCTCGTTTCCCTCTCTCTCTCTCTCTCTCCCCCTCTCCCTCTCTCAAAATAAATAAAGTTAAAAAAATAAAAATAATTGTAACAGGAAGCATAATAGCATTCTGGCAAAAGGTAGGTATCTTGTGATTTGAGTATTGGCTCTTGCACTATTTTGCTGTCTGACCCTCAGTAAATTGTTTAACGTCTTTTCATCTATATTCATCTGTTAAATGGGGATAATTATATTTCCTTTGTTAAGTATAAGATTTACTGAATTACATTTACACCCATAGTAGACTTGGAATAAGGCAGAATTGAAGACATTTTGCTATAATAAATAGGATATAGCATTCTTTAATTCATAATTAATATCCCAAAATTTTATTTTTATTTCCTAACATAGGTGCACTATAAGTTCAGTCAATCCATGAATGCTTATTATCTTCTATGTATACAGAAGCAGTAGTAAATATTTTATAAAGATATACATGATCTAAATTGTCAGATAAAATAATAATGGGTACGACCATTTGAAGGAACTCTATAATGTACACTTTTAGAGGAAAAATTATTTTAAAAAGTCCCTACCTACCACAGGTTAATTTGTAGAGCAATACGAATATTGTATATCATGTTATCTTCTAGTAAGTGTTATTCAAAGGATATCAAGTCTAAGAATAATTGTGTTTGAAAGGGCATGGAAGAGGCATGACAATGCCCCAGGGTTTATATATACAGTTTCCTCAAAAGCCTACAGCTTTGAAAAAGAGCTTTACTAATCACAAATCTAGATGTTGCATGAGAAAATATAAATATGCTGGGTGTTTTTAGCAGATGTGCCCTTTTACTAACACAATGTCTTGGAGATGGTACACTAGAAGTTTAGTTGACACGAACATCAGTAGACTGTGTCAGAGGATATGTCTTACATGCACCAGTGAACTGGATCTTCATGCATGTCCCTGGCTAGAGAGTTTGAATCATTTCTTCTGTCACACCTAGAAGACTGGCTTTGTTTGGGAGAGAGTAGGAATGGTTTCATTCTCCACTGGGACCATCACAGAGATGAAGGAGTTCTCCATCTTGAACAAGATGAAGAACTAGAAGATGCTATAAGTAGCTTCAAGAATTCCCTGAAAGGGAAGCAGGGGAGAAGGGGGCATTGACTGAGCAATGGGACAAAATGTTAGCTGGCAGCAGTTTAAGGAGCTCCTCAGACTGGAAAAGACTCTAGGACATGGAAGGATCCTGTGGTTCTGAAATTGATAAGATATTCCGAAATTTCATTTATCCTTGGAACCCCAGCATTAGGTTATATATAGTAAAATTGTCAAGGTAGAAATTTCTTCTTTTAGCTTTTTTTTACAAGTCGTTATAACTTTCATGTCAAAGAGCTAGATCTTAATCCAATAATGCTGAGTTAGTTTCTTTTCCAAAATTAAATATTATCTCTAACGTGGTGCTATCAGTTCAGCCATTGACACCAAACAAAGCCAACCATATCACTCACGGGGCTTTTCTTACTGTCTTAATGTTACCTCACAGACTCAAATGCATTGGTCTGTTTTATAACTGAAAGCTAATCATTTCTCCCCAATGCTCTCTAATTTTTCTCACTACACAGAATACAGCAAAAAGCTGAATATTAAGAATGTGTCTTTCAATAATGTGTCTTAATAATTAAGAATAAGCTATTTTGTTAGTAGTATTTCTATGATGAAAAGAGACTAAGAAAATTAAATACTGAAAATAATAGCTGAATATAACAAAATATTATTTCTAATGATATTTTGAGTTATGGTCTTTAGAACTAAAGGTTATTGGCTCATTGTAAACTTCCAAATACTAGGTTCTTAAGTTGCAAAGCAATACAAAGCCTAATAGCTTTAAAGATTTCAAAAAGGCCTTTTGCTCATGATATATGCAGCACAGTAAAGTAACAAAAGTATAGATCTGTCCATCTAAATGAATGAAACATATACAGTAAAGTTGTAGTATCTGATGCCAGATATTGATTACTGAGAGCATAATGAATTGTATGATCTATAAAACCATAATCCTGCTATTAATCTGCCTTTCAGGTCATAATCACATATACTTCAAAACACTAAGCCAAATACCATGAGTTCTTCAATTGAATTCAAATTATTGAAATTATATACAAATTAATGTTTGCAATTATCCTATGAAAACTGAATGCCTTTAAATGCCTGGCATCAGATTGACTTTAAGGAGACAGAAACATCATCTCTGTATTGATCAACTTTGTACAAGTAAAAACATTAGCGTGTTTGGATTTTACAAGGTCCATCTACATTTGTTATCTTCCCCACCTAGATGTTAAAAATAAACTTTAATACAATAATGTATCCATTATCCTGCTCCCAAAAGATTATAGTCAGTGAATTGGAAAATTCGGAGTTGCTTTAAGGATTTCATAGGTCTTCTGGTCCAATTCTATGCCTTTAGCAGGACTTGCCCCAAACCACAACAGTTAGAGAAATATTTCTTCTGTATAAAAGGTTTATAGAGGCATGGTTCATTGTAACTTTATTATTGTAAATGTTAATGATACTGCAATATAATTTTTCTTTCCTTCTTTGTTCTCTCTTGCTCATCTGCCCTATTTCTGGGTTAGGGAAGAAAAAAATTAAAACAAACATCAAAATTCTATGAGAAACAAAACGTTATTGTGGTCACATTTTCTTCAAAAAGTTCAAATTTCCATTAAAAATTTTTTTTCCACACTTTGTTTCATGACTTGCTCTTAGAACCAAATAAATTGATGCCTCTTTGATTTTTTTACTCTTTATTACCTGTATTGTCACATTTTTTTCTTCTTTCTGGAATACAGATTTGCTTAGAGACAATATAGTAAAATTTCACCTTTTTGTCACAAAAATGGGATTCCTACAGTCTCCTATGACAACCAATTACTGGGATCAATAATATCTGCTATGAAAATTCCTCCCTAGATCTCTGTTTCTGCAGGTTAGGACTTTTTCTTTTCTTTTGTTCCTTATTCCATACAGATAAGCAAGTGGTCGTGATAAGAAAACTCCATACTTTCATTATTTTTATTTATTTTTTAGTGTTTATTTATTTTTGAGATACAGGGAGCATGAGTGGGGAGGGGAAAAGAGAAAGGGAAACACAGAATCCAAAGCAGTCTCCAGGCTCTGAGCTGTTAGCACAGATCCCTATGCGGGGCTTGAACTCGTGAACCATGAGATCATGAGCTGAGCTGAAGTGGGATGTTTAACTGACTGAGCTACCCAGGGGCCCCAGAAAACCCCATACTTTTAAAAATCAACATTTCAATCAATTTTTAACTTTACTCCATTTTTAGTTACTTTATACAGCTCTTAGCTTAGTCCTTTTTTTACTATGGACCTTCACATTAAAAACATTTTTTTCAATGCATGTAACACATATTGACCACACTAAGAATATTGCTTCTAGATTTTTGATAATGAATTTGCCATTAATTCCCCATTCTGTATTATGGATTAATATGAAAATAATTAATGTTTCTATTGGCATTTTCTGCAAAAAAAATGTATTATAAAATTAATTACAGTATAACATAATTTATTTGGTAGCATATGAACTCCTACTTAGAATATCATCAGTGGCTACAATTTTCTCTCGGAAATTTAGAGATAGGAGATACAAGTCAAGTCAACAAGAGGGGAGAAAATATATTAATGGTCATCAAATTAGAAAAATAAAATAGCAGTGTGGATTTTTAATAATAAAAATAAGTAAAAAGTAAATATAAAGATGTTAGGTAAGAAGAATACACTTTACACTTCATTTATTGACAGATAAAAGAACATAAGCTGTGATATGTCGGTTATTGACAGAGGAAAGAATACAAGTTTCACAAGAGTAAGAATTTTGCTCACTTGTTCACTGATCTATTTCTCAGAAACTAGAACACTGTTTGACACTTGGTACTCACCCAACAAATATGTGTTGACTAGAAGGGAAGCAGATTTTTCTGGAGCACTTGGGTGGCTCAGTCAGTTAAACATCTGACTTCACCTCAGTCATGATCTCACGGTTCGTGAGCTAGAGACCCATGTCGGGCTCTATACTGACAGCTCAGAACCTGGATCCTGCTTCAGATTCTGTGTGTCTCTCTCTCTCTCTGCCCCTTCCTACTCACACTCTGTCTCTTTCTCAAAAATAAATACATTTAAAAAATTGTTTTAAAAAGAAGGGAAGCAGATTTTTCATGAAACATTTTCTGCCTATTCTCCCACTCTTCCTTTGCTCTCTCAGCTCCTACATATTGGATTTATTTTATTCTCACTTTTTTCATCTCTGAGCTGCTTCCATCTTCCTCTTCCACCTAGATAACTCTTCTTCACTCTTTAGGTCTCAGTTTT